>NC_080760.1:12826393-14076393 GCF_020826845.1 Diceros bicornis minor | reverse complement strand
ACCGAGAAAATACCTTCCACATAATTTTTCTGTGAAGCATAAACATATATGAAAATTGCAGAATAGTCTCTATGCCCAATAAATGTTAGTTATTTTAGGGGTGGAAAAAAAAATGCTGCCAACAACACACCCCCTTGTCATAAACTTCTCAACAGCTCACAATTGTCTAAAGCTGTGTTGTCCAATATGGTAGCCACCAGCTACTTGTGGCTATTGAACATGTGAACTGTGACCAGTCCAAACTGGGAGATGCTCTAAGTGTAAGATACTTACTGGATTTTGAGTGAAAACAGCGCGCGCACACACACAAAAGCAAAATATCTCAATAATTTTTATACTGATTACATGTTGAAATGATAGTTTACATATAGTGGGTTAAAATATACTATTAAAGTCAATTTCACTTTTTCTGTACTTCCCAAAATGTGGCTAGAGAAAATTATAAATCACACGTGGTTTGCACAGCATTTCCACTGGGCAGTGTTGGTCTAGAACAGCCGTCCTCGAACTTGAGCATGCATCAGAACTATCTGGAAGTCTTATTAAAACAGACTGCTGGGCCCCACTCCCAGTTTCTGATTCAGTACATCTAGGGTGTGGGCCAACAATTTGCATTTCTAACAAGTTCCCAAATGTCGCTAATGCTGCTGGTGTGGGACCATACTTTGAGAACCACTGGTTTAGAGCACTGTCTTCAAAAGATTCTTTGCTCACTTCCCTCTTAAAACAGTTTTACATAAGTATTCACTTCCCTACATAAATTTTTAAGTTCAGAAGTATAATTTTTTTTTATCAAAAGTTTAAGGAGATGCTGAAGTATAAATACTGACTTTTTGAATAATGAATTCAATTTTGTTTCTATTTTAAAACATACATGCATTTAGAGATAAATCTAACAAAATACATGTAAGACTTGTATGCTGAAAATTACAAAACATTGATGAGATAAATTAAGAGACACAAATAAAGAGATACACTATCGGGCCGGCCCCGTGGCTTAGCGGTTAAGTGTGCGCGCTCCGCTGCTGGCGGCCCGGGTTCGGATCCCGGGCGCGCACCGACGCACCGCTTCTCCGGCCATGCTGAGGCCGCGTCCCACATGCAGCAACTAGAAGGATGTGCAACCATGACATACAACTATCTACTGGGGCTTTGGGGGAAAAATAAATAAATTAAAAAATAAAAAATAAATAAAAAAAGAGATACAGTAAGTTCAGGGATTGAAAGACTCAATATTAAGATATCAATTCTCCCCCAAATTGATTTATAGATAGATAGCAATCTGAACCAAAATCCCAGCAGGCTTTCTTATAGACATTGAAAAGCTGATTCTAAAATTTATATGAAAAAGCAAAGAACCTAAAATAGCCAAAATGATTTTGAAGTACAACAAAACTAGAGGACTTAGCATTTGGTTTCAAAACTTACTATAAAGCTACAGTATGGCTTCCCCTCTCCTTTTAAAATAAACTGGAAAAGGACAATTGTGAAAAGAGAATGGAATGGGAATGGAGAAACAACACGACATGACAACATGACAACTGTAAGGGTATTTTCAGACAGATCAATTTTAGGAAAGAGTACAAAGAGAAGTTGAACAGCTGAGAACTGCTCCCCTTAAAACTATGACATCCACATTTTGGACTTCTAGCAAGACTGCTGGTCTAGAAAAACCAACCACCTTAACAAAGCTCACAGGGCCTTCACAGGTTGGGTCTCACCTCCCATCCTGCCTCATCATCTGCTTCACCTCATGTAACAAACGACACTCCAACGTGAGCATACTGCTTCCAGCACCCTCGTGTACCATCCCATTTCTTACCTTTGGGCTTTTATGATATCACCCCCTTTACCTAGCTAACTTACTTAAACCTCCGGTTTAGTTCAGGACTTCTCCCTTCTAAATGCTATCTTTAACCTTCCTATAGAGTTTACGGTACTATTAGCTGTGCAATTACGCTACTGGAACACAATCTTTACTAACTGAATCCTAAAGGATACAAATAGCTTTTCATGTTCTCTAGATTTTTAAAAAGGAATAGAGCAGTATCCATATGTCCAAGGCCATTTTGGAATAGTTATTATAGTAATGGAAAAAGCACAAACCAAAACACCTTTTCAAATATCCTTTTGGGCCTATGATTACAATTTTAAAATCAAGAAAATGTAACAGATTCTGATTCCTGGCTTTCACGCTAAAATTAGTAGATTATACTCTTAACTAGTAGTTAATGCACACTTTTTACTCACCTTAACAGTACTGCAATGTAAACCTTTGGCCATGAGAATGTAAACCAAATCTCTTGTTAAATTGTCTTTAATTCCCAGGATAACACCACTATAGACAGAAGGTACTTCCCACTAGAAGAAATTAAAATACATAAATACACACACACAGAGAAAGCCGACTCTAGCTAAGAATCTTTCAATAATCTTCAATCACATTAAAAAATCATTGAAAGGTCATTTTTAAAGAGAAAGGAAAATGACAGCCAAAATGAAATGCTAAGCAAAATGAACATTCACTATAATTAACCAGTAATAAATAATTAAATGGATTGGAACTTTCTGAAAGATGGTCTATAGAAAAAAAGAAAGAAAAAAAAACCCTAGGAGTTTTATATATATTAACTCATGTGATCCTCAGTATAGTAGTATGAAGTAGATACTATTATTCCCATTTTACAGATGAGAAAACTGAGGCACACAGACATTAAATAACTTGCCCAAGATTATATAGTTAGTAAGAATGGAGCTGGGATTCAAACTCAGTTTCAGAACTCCCTCTCAACTATTATGCTATACTTCCTCATGAATAGAAATGAACACTAATAACAATATCAATACTAAGGAAGCCCAACTAATGTTCAGAGCAATTTTTCATTTCACTGCACTTGCATGTTCAAATCCCATAAAATATACATGAATTTCCGGTTAACTTTTTACTACATTTTCAGTAAAGGAGGAGTATGCAGTTAGTTAGAAGCACTGCCATATTACTTTAATTTCTTCAGTATCTGTGGGCTATTTCCTTTGTATCTCTAGCTACATTCCACTGAAATGGTGTTTTAAAAGCTATTTTCAGGGCCGGCCTGGTGGTGTACTGGTTGAGTTCATGGGCTCTGCTTCGGCAGCCCAGGGTTCGCAGGTGTGGATCCCAGGCACAGACCTACACACCGTTCATCAAGCCACGCTGTGGAAGCGTCCCACATACAAAATTGAGGAAGACTGGTATGGATGTTAGCTCAGGGCCAATCTTACTTACCAAAAACCCCTCTTTTCATTTGTAATTTCCATGCAGGAAAGCTTTAAACACATAACCTCAGAAATAGGTAAATAACATTAGCTTAGCATTTTTAAAAGACTATCTAAAGCCAAAAATGTCCTGCAAAGAAGTTTCAATGAATGGGTTTCAAGCTGTAGGCTTTACACTTCAAGAGGGTATTAAAAAACAAAAATAGGGGCCGGCCTGGTGGCGCATCGGTTAAGGGCGCGCGCTCCGCTGCGGCAGCCCGGAGTTCGCAGGTTCACATCCTGGGAGGGCACCAATGCACCGCTTGTCAGGCCATGCTGTGGCGGTGTCCCATACAAAGTGGAGGAAGATGGGCACGGATGTTAGCCCAGGGCGAGTCTCCCTCAGCAAAAAGAGGAGGACTGGCAACAGATGTTAGCTCAGGGCTGATCTTCCTCACACACACAAAAAAAACAAAAATAAAAATATTCCATAAGCACATAGCAGGTATTAGCTACAGACTGCATAGATAATATGCCTTATACATATATTTACAGCTATGTTTAATATGTACATAGATTCTATGACAATAAATGGAATGTAAACTTATTCTTAGAAGTTAGTGATTTTGTTTTGAGGAAGATTGGCCCTGCACTAACATCTGTTGCCATTCTTCCTCTTTTTTCCCTTCTCTCCCCAAAGCGCCAGTACACAGTTGTCTATCATAGTTGTAGAACTGTAGCTCTCCTACATGGGACGCTGCCTCAGCATGGCTTGATAAGCAGTGAGTAGGTCCGTGCCCAGGATCCAAACCGGCGAACCCCGGGCGGCCAAAACAGAATGCGCCAACTTAACTGCTACACCACCGGGCTGGCCCCTAGAAGTTACTGATTTAATAGAAAATTTTTTTGACATTTTGTATTTTCTCTGTCAGTGAATGTTCAAAGTGCAATTACTTTCATATGAAGGTCCTAAAACTGCTAAAAAAACAGTCCTTATTCTCAAAAAGGTCAGGGAACAACTCTTCTATTAAATTACATCAGAAACAAGGGCAATTTTCTTATCTGTTCTTGACAGGAGGTTTCTTACCTTATTAGACACTGTCCAGAACTGGCGCTCTGAAGTCATACCATGTAATTCAATCAAAATCTGTCGAATCCTCCAGGGATCCACTGACAGTATCAATTGATGCTCCAACTGGCCAATGTTGACACTTGCTGAGGCTAAGAAAGGAAGAAGGGATTTCTATTTCAATAATGATTTAATTCACAGGTGTACACAATCTTATAAATATGAAAATAATTTATTAAGAATAAATTGTATATGTTTATAAATATGTTAAAAGCAGCTTTCATCTTGAGAACTGATTCAACATTAACAATGAATGATGTATTAACTTCATCCTCATACAGAAAACCTAACACAATTTGTATTATATCTGCATTTAATAAATAAATAATGAAAATATAAACAAAGATAAAAATCAATAACTGGTTCATGGAAAGAACTATGTGGAACATATGGAAAAACTGAACTTATACAGTCTCCTAGTCTTGAACATAATGTATTAACAAAAGCATGTATGAAATGTTAATTTTGAGTAATAAACATTAAAAATATGTATTTTTTGAAGGGAGAGGATAAAGTAGGTATTGCCGGACCGGCCCCGTGGCTTAGTGGTTAAGTGCACGCGCTCCGCTACTGGCGGCCCAGGTTTGGATCCCGGGTGTGCACCGACGCACCGCTTCTCTGGCCATGCTGAGGTCACGTCCCACATACAGCAACTAGAAGGATGTGCAGCTATGACATACAACTATCTACTGGGGCTTTGGGGGGAGAAAAAAGGAGGAGGATTGGCAATAGATGTTAGCTCAGAGCCAGTCTTCCTCAGCAAAAAGAGGAGGATTAGCACGGATGTTAGCTCAGGGCTGATCTTTCTCACAAAAAAAATTAAAAAAATAAGAGTAAGTATTGCCTTCCCAGAGAACTAAGAAACGATGATTAAAATCCCTAATCACAAGTCAGCTTTCAGATACAGTTTTCAAATAATGCACTTCCAGCATTTTATGTGTCTATGTCACTCTTTTCCTTTACAACTGGACAGTCAACCAGCTTAAATCTAGTGAAGTTCAAAGCAGCTAAAATTTTGCTTTTTTGTTAAACCAACTGAATTCTTTGTCTCATCTATACTAAGTTTTGAAGCTCATGTTTCTTATTAATGAGCACTGTATTTTCTACTTACATAGTAAGAGCAAAAAGGGATGAAAAACATCAAATAAATACGGCAAAAATGGCAATGTTGCCAAAGCTGAATGTTTAGCCAGCAGACAATATCACAGTGACAGAGGCTGAAACGCATGAAAGCCTGTCTCTTTTTTCTGTTCTCAGGATTCCTGACCACTCCCCTCCCTGCCTCTTATTTTTTACCTTCAAGAACATAGCAGCAAAGTTACCTTGGTCTACTTCCCAAGCTAAAATCTTTTATGTATCTAGGCCTAAATCTCCATTAACCATAGACTTAGACGAGGCCCAGCACTTAACTGCTTGACAAAAATATGACTATGGAAGACAAGTAAATTTCTATTAATTACTAGCATAAGTATAAACTAAAACAAATAAAGGGTATCATCAAATAGACTGAGGAGCAAATATAACAGAGGGGCAAAATGTGCCAACATTTTAGCCAGCAGACTAGAGAGCTAACCTGGGATATCATAAAATGAAGTCACAGGTTTAATGCACAGATTTACTCTAGGGGATCTCTTCCTCATCTGATCAACAAGTAGCTTTCGTTCTTCATCTTTCAACAATGTAATGAAAAGCTCATGTGAAGAAATCATGAAAACATACTGCAGATCTTCCAACCCCAGGCACACATTCCTAGATCAGTAAGAAATATTACAAAACAAAAAAGTGTATAATTTAGTTTAAGGTAAATAATCATATTAACCAATTTTTATTAATAAACCATTTAAAAAGCCACCATTTCATAAACTGCAAAACAGGAGTTTGAAATAGATTTAAAAATTTCTCTTTGGTTCTTATTTAAAATTGTGATATCAATCCCACAATATACAAAAAGAATAACTGAGGGCCGGCCCCGTGGCTTAGCAGTTAAGTGCTCGCACTCCGCTGCTGGCGGCCCAGGTTTGGATCCTGGGCGTGCACCGACGCACCGCTTCTCCGGCCATGCTGAGGCCGCGTCCCACATACAGCAACTAGAAGAATGTGCAGCTATGACATACAACTATCTACTGGGGCTTTGGGGGGAAAATAAATAAATAAATCTTCAAAAAGAATAACTGATATGATCCTAAGTTTTGTGTGGCTGCACAAATCTAAACTTAAACATAACTGCTCTCAAATACCAGTTACTGCCTAGTTATAAAATATGCATGACAAACCCAAAAAGTAATAAAAGATATTTTTCTCACAGGACTAAGTTCAAAGTTAAAAAAAAAGGCACTTACTTTAGAAAAGCAGCCATGTTTCCTTTCAAAGAATCTGAAGCTTTTTCTAAATTGATTGATCTTGAACATACCTAAGAATATGAGTAATTTTTATCCGAATGGGGTACTTTAAAAAATATATACTACCATTTGAAAAGTTTAGATTTAAAAACAACCGAATTTTCCTTTTTCCACATACATCAATCACAGATTTGCTTAAATAACTTAAGAGATGAGACCAAAGAATAAGAAGCCATTACGGGGAATGGAATGTCACCATTTCAATAACTGCAGGTATTTGTACATACATAGCAAGGAATAACCTATTTAGAATACTGAAGACTTCTCCCAGAATTTATAAAGCATGTTGTCAAATTATACAGTGTGATAAACTTTAAGAATCAGTAGCTCCTGTTAGAAAAGTGAGAGAAGATTCACCTTAGATAGTTGAAAAGAATGATCAATAATAACTAAAGTATATAGAACCAATGGTTAAGGACGTAATCAAGGTTTAAACAATAAACAATGAAAATAATAACAGAAACTAGTTATGGACATATTATTTATCTACAAATAATATTCTCATATTATTTATTCTGAGTCATTCGTTAGGATTCCTTCCTATATATTACTTATAAGAAGCCAAAATAAAACATAATTAGTATAAAAGTCCCTAACCTCAAGAAATTGTCAAATAATCTCTAATATGTTGACGCAAAAGAATAATTTATAGTAGCATTAGTCACAGCAGCCAAAAAGTGAAAACAATCCTAAAGTCCATTAACTGAAGAATAGGCACACAAAAGAGACACTGAATAGTATACCCATTTGATGAAATATTATTCAGCCATAAAAAGGAATGAAGTACTAATACATGCTGCTACATGGATGAATCTTGAAAATATTAAGTGAAAGAAGCCAGTTACTAAGACCACATCTTTGATGATTTCATTTATATGAAATGTCCAGAATAGGCAAATCTATAGACAAAAAGTAGATTAGAGTTGCCTGGGGTTGAAGGGATTAAGGGAAAATGGGGGCTGACTGCTAACAGACAAGAAGGTCTGCCGCAGGGGGATTGGGGGAATGAAAATGTTCTAAAATTGATTGCGATGATGGTTGCAACAACTTATGAACATACTAAAAACCTAAAAATCACTGAATTGTACACTTCAAGTTAGTAAATTGTATGGTATGTGAATTATATCTCAATGAAGCTCTTATTAAAAGAAAAAAAAGAATAACAGTATTTTAAAATTGCCATGCTCAGAAACAGAATTTTAAAAGTACTATGCTCAGAGAAACAGATTACCCTATCAGTATATATCACATCCGAGCACCTTGGAGTATGTACAATATATTTACATTATAATAATTTTGCTTCACTGTACAAATAAATATTAAGTTTGCTGCCATACGTCAGATCTTATCATGATAAGTAATTGTTGAGTGTTCTTCCATAATAAATTATTTATTCAAATAGAGACGCATCATACATGTGCCATGCAACAACTTACGAAATATGTGTTAACTTCTGATAAGCAACATAATAGATATGTTGTGTAAATTCACCTCATTTTTTTAAAAATTAAAAACATGAAATAGGGGACATCTGTATAGATGATGCTATAAACACTGAAAAAATAAAAAACTTTAATATTAACAAACTTAAAAAATATCCAGGGGCCGGCCCGGTGGCTCAAGCAGTTGGGTGTGCGCACTCCGCTGCTGTGGCCTGGGGTTCGCCGGTTCAGATCCCAGGCACATGCCAACGCACTGCTTGGCAAGCCATGCTGTGGCAGCGTCCCATATAAAGTAGAGGAAGATGGGCGTGGATGTTAGCCCAGGGCCAATCTTCCTCAGCAAAAAAGAGGAGGATTAGCAACAGATGCTAGCTCAGGGCTAATCTTCCTCACCAAAAAAAAGAGACCGACAACCCAACAGAAAAATGAGGCATACCACTTGGAACAGGTACCTCAAAAGACAAATCTATATGAGCAAAAAATAAATGAAAAGCTGTCAAATTTCTCAGTAATAAGGGAAATAGAAATTAAAACCTCAGTAAGATACCATTATACAACCACCTGACAGGCAAATCTGATAATACCATGAGTTGGCAAGGACGTCGACCAATGAGAACTCTCAGGCATGCTGGTGGCATAAACACTTTGATACTATAAAGTAGTATTGCAGATACACCTTCTCTGGGTATATAACATAGACAAATGGTACATGTGTGCACCAGTATATATGTACAAGTATGTTCCAAGCAGCATAATAGCCAAAAACTGTAAACAATGCAAATGTCCCTCATCATAAGAATGGATAAATAAATTGTGACAGTCACATAATGTTATAACACCTACACATCAATGGAAAAAAAAACTATGCAATAACTTGAAAAGATCTCACAAATATGTTCAGTGAAAGAAAATGAAGAATATATTTTGTATGATTTCATTTACATGAAGTTCAAAACAGGCAAATTAAAGAATACTCTTTAATGGTGCATACAAAGGTGATACAACTATAAAGAAAAGCAAGGAAGTGATTATTGCAAAACACAGGACAGCAGTTTCCTCAAGGGGAGGCAGAGAGGATTTGATAAAGAGGACAAGAGGGACTTCTAGAGTGTTTGCAACGTTGTTTTTGGAACGAAGTGGTATTAACTGTGCTTTACATACTTCTCTCAATGTCTATTGCATTAAGACTGTTCAAGAAAGAGGTAGAAAGATCCACTAGAAACACATATTCTAGAGCTCACATGAGAGGCTAGAGGTAGGATTTGGGAGTGTATAGTAAACAGGTGATTGAAGCTTTGAATGAGAATAAAAAATGATATGAGAAGATGAGTGAACCAAGGACAAAACTTTTGTAAACAAAAACATTAAAGGGCGAGTAAGAGAGGCGTCAATGAAGGACTAAGGAGAATCCAATAAAGGGTGTAGAAGAAACTCGGAGAACTAGAAAAGAGCTCTAGGAGAAGACAAGGTAGGAGAGCACAGTCCGTCAGCAGCATCAACTACCAGCCAGAGCAGTCAGTCAGACAAAGACAGATAAAGGGGGCTGGATTTGGCACCGAGGAGGTTACTGGGAAGCTTAAACTAAAATTATACATCAGAAGGGGAAAAAAACCTCTTACCTCAAGAAGAAAGTCTATTTTCTCCTTATTAGGTCTAAGAAATAGTTGGTTAAACTGAACACCAATTGTTCTACCTTCCAATATATCACGGACTGTGTTACAGGCACAGACTTTAAAACAGATTTCATCTAGAGCTTCATTTCTGTAGAATACAAAAGTAGATCCACCAATATTTTTTTTAAATAAAAGAAAGGTATATATTTCAAAACTAAACTCACAAGAATGAGCCATTTATTCTTGAGAGGTAAGATTTTAGGAAATTCAGGCACATTAGTAAATACCCAAGTCAAGGGAGAAAAAAGCAGAACAGAAAGGCTTTAAATTTATCAAGGGACAATTTAGCTACAGATTAGGTAATAGAATCGAATTCTGCTATGTAGAATTCCTTTTCTCCAGCACTTTTAAAATGGATTAGATGTACATTACACTGGCTCTTCTGGCTGTTAATTTCCCATATACTAACAAAAGTGAAAGTACTGTCACAGACTTACTAGGTCATTTGGAGATGTGTTTTTGATAAACCCAAAATGCACATTTGCTCTTTTACTCAAAACTCAAAAAGAAACTCTTCAATTTACTTACTTACCCCTGTTGAGCTTTCTGACAGAGCTCTCTCAGTACTGACTGTCGGAACTGGACAGGCAAACTGAAGGCTAAGTTATCTTCAACGAAAATCTTTATTACCTCCTATAAGACAGGCACGAAATCGAATCCATTTCAAAAATCACGGCAAAGTTTCTTTATTTTAAAAAAGTCTTTCCAAAGAAAATTAAAAAGTCTTTCTACAATGGAAAATACGAGCTGAAGAAAATCATTAAAATATCTTACTAGGAAAATCTTCTCTTTCTAAAATTTTAAAATTAGGGGTAAAAATAGCCCCGCCTTTCTTTAAACTGAAGATCATGGACCAAAAATGAGAGGAGAGGGAAGAATCAATCAATAAGAGGCAAGTCAGGTATGTTGTTAGAGAGAAATTTAAAAAATTTTTCTCATCCACTTTAAACACAGGTTAATACAACAAACTTTTTAAAACACGAAAACAATTTAAAATAATTCAGCTGGAAAAAACATACACTAAGAAACTATTCTAATAAATTTAAATGGTTTAAAACATATTATTTAGTGAATTATAGAAAATACACACAACATTATTACATACAGACTTTTTCTCAGCTTTCTCAAGCAAAGGAAGAGGAGAGAAACAAGGGGTGATAGCGTGGCGAGAAAGGGAAGAGGATTCCCAGAAACAGTCAAAGCTCATCAGCTGCTACCACAAAAGAACCGACCAAAGTGGTTTCAAAACTAAAGCACAACCACTGTTTCACCTCTAGAGCAAACATGAGCGATGCAGGGCTGCGCAGGGCAGGACGGCCACTTCCCAAATGAGAGACACACTTGTTAACAGCTGTTCTACAACTGCTTGGCCAGCACAAAACAAAAACTGCAGCGTTCAAATAAAGAGAATCCTATTCAAATAAAAGGCTCAATACGATTCCTAAGATACTCCTGCACACATAACTGAAGTGATAAATTTCAGAGTTGCAACGAAATCGCTATTTTCCTCTTCCTAGCTATCCATTATACACTACTTTCTAATTCACACATTTTGGCACTTTATTATATTCACAGTAACATGCGCCAACCTATGAGTAATATTTCTAAGGTCTTGTCTGCACAGGTCTTACCACTCCAGTAAGCTTCTTAAAGATTCTGTACCTTACCACAACTGATGCCCACCTTCCATAAGCCTGTACTGGGGATATGTAACTGAAAGATCTCTAGGCCTTAATAAATTCGTCTACACCTGTAATCCATCTTCAAGAAAGTTTAATTTTCCTCCCTAGGGCAGAGCAGAATTTGAAAAAATGACCAGACACAGGGAGAGGAAATACTATCCACTTTCTTTTTCTGTTTTCTGTGAAAAAAATAAACTCTAGTTGAGAAGAGTGAACTAAAAAGCTGGGCTAAAAGCCCATTTGGAGACACAATACTAAAGGTATACCATAGCTTTATTATGTCATGATTCCTATTTTGAATTAAATAACATGAAGGCACTGTTCACTTTCTACTGTGAAGGCTTTCCGATGAAGATTTTAAAAGTACAAATTCTAATTCCCAGGGATTTCAATTAAAAACTATATACCCAGAGGGGACAATAAAAATCTCAACAGATTCATTTCAGCCCTTTTCATGAGTAAAATTGAAATGATAACTAGGCTCACTTGCAAAGTGGGCTCTGTGACAGACCATCCAAGCCTACCGCTCTGCTCACTTTCTCCCTCAGTCTCAATATCTGTAGTGGCCAGTGAGGCCGGGCTAGAGGGCCACACTTTCAAATCAGACAGAAGACTTTTAGGCTCCATAAAAATAAAGGTTCTCTACTTGTAATTTTTAAAGTTAAAAGTTCTGCTTAGAGTTTCTTGCAGAATTTACTTAAAATGGACAAACTGTACCTTCAAGAAAGGATAATATCAATAACAATGAGTCAACATCTCTATAGTGCTTTGCCTTAGAGTTTATAAATTGTAACTTCTCACTTGATTCTCACAAGAAGCTTATGAAATGGGGTAATTACTACCAACATTTTATGAGCCAAGCTGACAGTCTGACTTGCTCCAAATCACACAACTAGTGGTGCAAGGATCTGATCTCAGTTCTGTCTGGCTTCCAAATCTTTTCAACTACACTACTGCATCCTCATCACACATCTTACCTGATAGTTGCCAGATCTCAAACAAATATGGACTTGACTATATGGAGTCAATTGTTGAGATGTACTATCAGAGGAAGGTACAAGAACATCACATGCTTGACAATAGCCAGCTAGCCGCTTCTCATCTATGGTACAATGAAGAGATAATGAACCTATCTGTAAAGTAAGAGGTATATATCATTATCCACCAACGCACTAGAAACAATAGTCTAGCACCCACTTATTGCATTTTAATAGTACAAGAAAACGCTAATGGAAAATTCAGGGCTGGGAGAACCATAAAAAATGAAAAGATAAAGGCTTAGAGCCGAGGTCAGTAAACTATTGCTCACGGGCCAAATCCAGCCTGTGGCCTGTTTTTGTACAGCGCTTGAGCTAAGAATGATTCTTACAGCTACAAAGCTAAAAAAACACAACAAATAAGAATATGCAACAGAAACTCTATATGGCCCACAAAGCCTAAAATACTATCTGGCCCTTTAGAAAAAAGTTTGCAGACTCCTGATTTAGGGTTTTCAGGACATTATACACAAGGCAGACATTATCACTCTAAGTAGGTGTAACAATTAAGACAGTGAGTAACAGGGGCTGGCCCCGTGGCTTAGCGGTTAAGTGCACGCGCTCCATTACTGGCAGCCTGGGTTCGGATCCAGGCGCACACCGACACACCGCTTGTCCAGCCATGCTGAGGCGGCATCCCACATACAGCAACTAGCAGGATATGCAACTACAACATGCAACTATCTACTGGGGCTTTGGGGAGAAAAAGGGGAAAAAAAAAGGAGGAGGATTGGCAATGGATGTTAGCTCAGGGCCGGTCTTCCTCACACACAAAAAAAGACATTGAGTAACAAAGAGTGAACACTGCTAAAAACAGGCTTAAGGGCCAGCCCTGGTGGCCTAGTGGTTAAGTTCGATATGCTCTGCTTTAGTGGCCTGGGTTTGGTTCCCAGGTGCAGATCTATACCACTTATCTATCAGTGGCCATGCTGTGACCGGCTCAGACACAAAATAGAGGAAGATTAGCAAGAGATTTTAGCTCAGGGCAAATCTTCCTCAGCAAAAAAATGCTTAAAATATTTAAAAATACATACACTTAGCAGAGATTTAAAGGGGGGAGAGCAAAGAAAACTCAACCTTCACTCAATTGGAAAGAATAGGAATGCTCTACCAAAACAGAAGAATTTTTTAAAAGACACATTTAAAAAATTAAAGTTTTAAATTACTAATACCTGAAATACCATAAAATTAGACATCTGATCAGCTCCCCAGGTAAAGTAAAATGGGGATTCCCAATGGGTTTAGAATAGATTTAAAGTAAATCTCTAGTGCATTTAATCAATTTGTCTGGTGAGGAAAGGAAAGATTGAAGTGGGAATTTTTCTAGGCGCCAGGTACACAAAAACCTAGTGATACTGAACCATAGAAAGAAAAATGCAAATGATAAATACACAAAAAAGTTTATCCTTACTAGGAATCAAGGAAATGCAAATTTTTTAAAGATACTATATTTCACCCATCAAATTAGCAACTTAAAAAAAAAAAACTCAGATGATTGGAGCACCCTGAGAGAAATGTACCTGGAAAGCAATTTGGTTTAGTATATCACAGCCTTTAAAAAATAACCATTGACATGGTAATTCTACTTGTAGGACTTTAACTTGAAAGTATCTAAAATTCAAACAAAAATTTATGCTTGGAGATACAAATACTGCAGCTTTATAATACATAAAAACAGTAAACAACCTAAATGCCCAAACATTAGGGATATGAAATCACAGAACATCTATATAATAGAATACATTCAAAATGTCTATTCAAAGATTTAAGAAAGATACAAGATAGTATATATAGTATGAGCTTAACTATATAAAAACATACAGAAAGAATAAAAACCGCAAGAAAATAAGCGAAAATGGCAAAAGGGGTTATTTCCAGGCAGTAGTATTATGGATTTTTAAAAATGTCTTCAGTACTTTTTTGGTTTTTTTTATTTTTATTTTTTTTGTGAAGAAGATCAGCCCTGAGCTAACATCCATGCCAATCCTCCTCTTTTTTTTTTTTTTTTTTTTGTGAGGAGATCAGCCCTGTGCTAACATCCGCCAATCCTCCTCTTTTTTTGCCGAGGAGGACGGCCCTGGGCTAACATCCGTGCCCATCCTCCTCCACTTTATACGGGACGCCGCCACAGCATGGCTTGCCAAAGCAGTGCGTCGGTGCGCGCCCGGGATCCGAACCAGCGAACCCCGGGCCGCCGCAGCAGAGCGCGCGCACCCAACCGCTTGCGCCACCGGGCCAGCCCCCCAATCCTCCTCTTTTTGCTGAGGAAGACTGGCCCTGGGCTAACATCTGTGCCCATCCTCCTCCACTTTATATGGGACGCCGCTGCAGCATGGCCTGACAAGCAGTGCATCAGTGCGTACCCAGGATCCGAAGCCGGGCCGCCAGCAGCGGAGCGCGCACTTAACCACTACGCCACAGCCAGACCTCTTCAGTACTTTTTTGAACTTCCCCAAGTTACTACAACAAACACTTATTGTTTTTTTTATCATGAGAAAAATTAAAGCCAAAAAATATACAAATGTTTTAAAGGACTGTTTATGGGCCTGTTATAACTGTACTTACCTCTGCAATTAGTTCTTTGGTTCTAAAAAATTTTTCTCTGGCATTTTCATAGACAGCCGAATTTGTAGAGCCTTGCTGGAAGTATGCTGCACCCAAATCATAACACACCTAAAATGGTAATGAATACCAATTTGCTTAGTAATTTTTCATCAACATTTTTAAGAGCTGACAAAATTAAAAATTACCTTTATCTCAGCAAAACACAGGTACACGTATAGGAAAAAAACATTGCAATAAGCATTGAAATAATGGATGTTCTTAGTCACAAGCAACAGAAACCACTCTGACTTATTTAAGCAGAAAATATTTACTGATAAGATTTCAGGTGGACTAGAGAATTATTGGGAAGGCCAAAGAATCAGGAGTGAAAAACAAAGAGGCATCACAGGCAAGCAGCCAGCACGACAGCCAAAACTGGTCTAGTGAGACACCACTGCAGCCATCTCAACACTGGACTCCACAGCTCGCATCACCTGCAGCCTCCAGCACTAGACACTGGGAGCAGCAGCTACCCTCTTGCCAGGGTTGCCCCAGGAAACTAGACTTCATTGTCACTGCTGCTGCTCTTCAGCATCACAATGGATTCTCTACCATTCTCACTTCACTGACTTACTAGCTCCTGATTCACAATCTAAACTAAATGTATCTGTCTGTCACACCTGTGTGACATGCTTGCCCTCAAGCAGGATAAAGCTGGATAACACTAGTATTAGGAGTTTCCTGTTGTATTATAGAAGCAGGCTTTGCCTCCCCCGAAGTCTCAGAAGGCAGGGAGTTCTTCTAACATAGAAGATGGGACCAGATACGTGGGGAGTGTCTCCAAAGCAGAGTGGGAGCAAATGTCTACTGTAGCAAAATATTGAGAAATTTGAATTACTGACTACAAAATTAGTACATTTCCAGTTGTCTTTTTCTAATAAAATTTATATATATTTCTAAGAACTTTCTTAAATTGATGCCTACATTCACCAAATGCAGAACTCAAAGACTCAGATTGTTTAGTTCAACTGGGCCATTTCACAGACAAGAATACTAAGGCCCAAAAAGCGACACATCTACTTAAAAGCATATAACCAAGTACTGGCAGAGACCAAGCTTGAACCCAGATCCCTAGGCTACTAATATCCTGTCAAGTTTATTCTACACATGGCTGACAGATCAATCTTCTTGATCTGACTTTCTTAAAAAGTCTTCAAGTTATTCCCCCAAGTAAGAGAAAGTTCAAATCCCTTGGCCTGATCTTCAAGGATCTCGGAAGCCGGACTAACCTCTCTCCAAACCTCTCTATTCTCCTCTATTTCTTTCACACCAGTCTCCTCAATTCCCCATCCATATCAGATCCTAGAAATCAACTCCTTCCACAGCCTTTATTTTCATTTACACCCAATCAACCTCAGCCAACAGATACTTATTCCTCCACCAAACTCCTAAGCTCTAATAGTCTCTGGTACTCACTATGCAACTACTCTTTACTGACATGCATTACAGATCAACAAATCAAAATTAATTCTTCTTAGCCTCTAGAATACTGCTTTGCACTATTTGGTCCACACTAAACATTTGGCTGATTTTCATTTTAGAAAGTCTCCTTCCACCTGGGGTAAAGGGGTGCTAAAGTTAAAAAAAAAAAGTATATATATATATATATAGAGAGAGAGAGAGAGAGATTTATACACATCACATGCACACACACACAAACATACACACACATACATTTATAGTTACATATAATTCCCCTTTCTAGGCAAAGAGAGAATACAAGATAGCAAAAAGATATTTTCCAGTATTACTATACTGACCGACTAGCCATGAAAACAAGTTTAATTTCTATAGTTAAGAGGTGGTCAATAGGTTAAAAAAAAAAAAAAAAAACCGATCATGAAGCTGCCCTGAAGGACAGTAATACTTTTGGTTTTACTGAGAAAAAATTCAAAGATTTTTTTGAGTCAGATAAATTTTAAGTAACATAAAGAATGCACTTTAAATATTAACATGCCAGGAAATGAGTATTACTACTAATTTGCCATTAAAAAACAGGAATTATGACTCAGCTATATAATTAAAGGAATATTTGATGAAGTTTACCTGGCTCATCTAGGTGTTTCATAAGAGCTGCGTTTTGTTCTTCAGGTTATATCATCCATATTGTGAAAACCAGAACTGTTACCAACAACTTTTAAACAGACTCTCAGCCATTATAAGACACGACAGTACCAGAAACCCTCCCATATACAAGTTTCATTGATGATTTAGAAACGTTACCAACTGTCAATGCCTCATTACTCCTACTGTAACCTCCATCTCATTAGGTCTTGAAAGAATGATTACCTTCAACTCTGGAGCCAGCTAACCTGAAAAGGCACCTCCCCACACCCTGTCACAGCTATTTCTCCCCCTTTCAGGAATGGTGACTAAAGAGGTCATGCCAACTCACAATGAAGCAAAGAGAATATACAACGTAAAAGGCGCTATCCTAGTGGCCCTTTTTCGGCAATCATCGAATACTTGAAAATTTCTGTTACACTCAAGGTTCTGTGCTAGAAAGGGAGGAAGATGCAAAATACATATTAAAATAGTAAGAAGAAGAAAAAAAAGACCTCAAAGAGTTTACAATCCAGCAGGGATAAAGAAGATATGAATACACAAAGTAATATCTAACAACAAACATCAACTAAAAGCTGTCAAAGGAACTAAGGCCCAGAGTTACAGACAGTAAGATCCCTGACAAACTAGTTATTTTCTCTAGGGGCCTACATTTTTCAAAGTCTTGCACAATGTTAATTCCTTTTTGATCTGATTAGATTTATAATGATCTGAATGAACTATAAATCAGTTACATACTCACTGCATTCTCAGTATTTAAACTCTGTCTCCTAAATACAACTGGGAAACTATTTCAGAGATGAGATCAAATGAAATTTCCCTTCCATTTTAGAAAAATTTAAAGTGAAGTTTCATAAAATTTACAAATTAAATACAATGCAAAGTTTTAAGCATCTTAAGTCAAAATCAAAGAGACAAAGGCAGAAATAAATTCTAATTAAAAATACTAGAATGATCTCATATAAGATTTTCCAAAAATTTGCCATGCATTGATTAAATATTGAAATAGTACCTGGCACTGCATCTCCTCAGTTTTGATTTTCAATCCAGCAGTAGAACTCTCAGTTTCTCCATTTACCATGCCTGGCTCCATGGCCAACAAATCGAGCGTTCTCATCGTGTGGACATAAAGATCCTTGTTTAATTTAAGGGCTGCTTCTAGTACCAAAATAGAATCAGAAGCTTGTTCTTTTAGCTACAAAAATTCAATAAACAAATTATTAACGTACAAAAATGGCAACAACGGACTATATTAACCAAAAGATATTTATAGGATACTTAATAGCTTAGTATACTAAGCTATTAAAAATTTTTTTTAACACAGCAGGAGTGCAATTAAATTTGTTGAAATAAAGTTATTTTAAATTTTAAAAAAATTCTAAGTTCCTATTAAAAATTAGAAAATATAAATTGGAAAAGATTGATATCCTTTTTTTCTACAGAAAAGCTAATGACAAAAAATGCTTTAAAGACTTGTACTGTTCCATTGATTTATTCAAGAAATGTTTATATGCTTCAACGTGCCAGCCATTTTAGTAGGCACTAGATAACAAAAATAAACTGATGCAGGTGTTCTGCCTCCATCTTCAAAATACTACAGCCTATTTGTTTTATATAGATACAGCTTGTTTCTTATCTTCCCGCTCCTCTCCAAGCCCCTGCACTTTACACAGTATCTTTGGTGCATTAAATAAAGAATTCAGAGAGCATTTTTAAATTACGGAAATTCCCACATTTCTACTTTTATATTAACTAGATCAATTCAAAAATAACTGCTGTATTTTTATGACTATAAAAGTAATTTTAAAATATAATACATGTTTATTGTAGAATTTTTACAAAATATAAAATATAAAGCTATCACCTATAAGAGTGATTTCTCGTATCTGCTGAAGTAACGTGAAATATTCGACAACAGAATTGGTAGTAAAGCACTCTCTCATTAACACTGAAAAGCTGTATAATTTCAAATATTACCAAACTATGTTCTAACAGTAAAAACCTAAATGTCATTTCATCTAGATCTTGCCAACTTTCAAACACCTAAGACTGAAGAAGCACCTAAGCACACTCTAAATTTGTCCCACAGATGTTAAAGTGTAGCTGAGGCAATACTCACCACTTTCAAAATATTTTCTGTTAGCTCTTTCTCCTGTTGCATCTGATTCATACTAAAAGAGAAATGATTGAAGAGTACCAAATGTTACTTGAAAGACTGAAAATTCAAAACTTAAGAGCATCATTCTTAAAAGTGAAAGTGAATTTAAATAAAAATGTTTGTAATGCTATTTCTAAAATCAATTACAATGATGCTCATTTATTTACCATTATTTTCTCATTTGCTTTGAATAAAAAAAAAAAAACACCCCAATTTAAAAGTAAAACTTACTGACAGGAAAAGCTCATCTATATCAATTTAGAAACTATGCTTTCCAGCTCCAAATTTGGGAAAGCTGCTAACTGGAATTTAAGAATTAGGTTTAAAACTCTATATATGATCAAACTTTTCTACTCTAATATTTACATATTCACCTATTTAAAATAATTTTCTCATGTACAAAACAAATATATCTTCTTCAAGTAAATGTAATTAAATGAAAAACTCTTAATACTTTAGAGCAGGTCAGCTAACACTGAAGCTGGAAGACACATTCACAAAGCGCTCCCCTTCTTTCTCACAGCTCTCTGCTCCAGACATCCTGAGCGCTACCTGACTCTCTCCCCCTTCTAACTCCTTCAAACCACCCCCAGGCAGCCCTGCTACCCTCCGATTTCTGCTCTTCTCCTTCTGTACCAGGGCTTATTAAACACTTGCAAAATTTTTTTAAAAGTCTGATGAAAAAAGTGCCAAGTAAGGGTCATATCTGCTGACTTACACACTTAACTGAGGAGGTCCAGGTTTTGCCTGTTTGACAGGAAAACTACTTTGAACAATAGTCCTAATTGCCCTGGAGAAAAGACAAGAAAAAGAAAATTGAATACATTATAAACATCGATTCAATTATTTTTTTCAAGTACTCCTTAGAAGATTTGTTTTTTAAACTATCTGAAGTTTTAATTGACATATAATAAAAGCTTTATAAATCATCCACATCTTTATTAGAATGCTTTTCATTTATGCAGTCATAAATTTGCTCCACCATCAGACTCACAGTTCCCCAAATCCTCTGAGAGACCTCTGGAGTATAAGGAGCCCTTAAAAGCACACCCCTGAGAGCCAGAGTGCAATTAAACAGAGGCTGCCCAACATGTTTTACGTGTATGAAAGAACTTAACCATCTATTGTAGAGAAGTATAGCCATGGCAGTGGTGGGAGGCAGAGTGGCCAGATCCATGTCTACATGCTTTGTCCCAGGAGGAACTTGACTGATGCACAGCAGTTCATTTAGTAGCATATTCAATACTGGAACAGACAAACTTAAAAGGAAGAAGCAAAAGGTACATGTCTGCATGTTAGCTGTATGAGAAGCACAAAATACACAACTCAGTATCTTCACTGAAAATAATTATGTTGTTAAAGGACTAAATCTACAGGGCCATTTTATTAATCTGTCTCAAAGTATATGAAAATATCAAATTTTAAAAGATTTTTAAAACTTTTATTATGAAAACAATTTAAACATATACAAAAGTAGACAGAATTATATAATGAACCCCCACGTGCCCACCATCTGGCTTCAACAATTATCAAATGATGCCCAATCTTGTTTCATCTCTACTCACTCACTTCCCTCCTTCCCGTATTATTGTAAAGCAAATTTCCAATATTAAATCATCTCTTCCATAAGTATTTCAGAATAGATCTCCCAACAATTAACTCTCAACATATTCACAGTATTAATTTCACATCTAAAAAATTTTCAATTGTTTATCATCATCAAATATCCAATCAGTGTTCAATTTTCCAACTGTATCATATACATCATACTTTCGTGTACACATTGCTATCTGTTCATATGCCTTTGGTCTATTAACAGATAGGTTCCCCCTCAGATTAAAGAATACATTTTTTTTTTAATTCTAATATTTAATGCTGGAGAACGGGTGGTGAAAAAAGTGTTTAAATATTACTAGTGAGAGCATAAACTAGTACAACTCTTGGAATGCAATCTGGCAATATGTACCATGTGCCTCACAAATGTTTCTAACACCTAACCCACCAATTCAATAATCTATACTAAGGATATAACTACAAATTCAAATAAAATTTAAGGAGAAAGATAATTAAGATTTATAAAAGTGAAAAACTACAAACTAAATGATTGTCAATGGAGAAACAGTTAATAAATAATCCATACGATGGAATTATCTCCAAAAAATAAAATGGGGAAATGTTTATGATATTCTATTATATGAAAAGAAAAATCAAAACAGTATAAAGGAATCACAACTTTGTTTAAAAATATAGGGAAAAAACAAAAATTACACAAAAATGTTAACAATACTTCTCTCCCAGGGCTGGCCCGGTGGCTCAAGCGGTTAAGTTCTCGAGATCAGCTGCGGCGGCGTGGGGTTTGCCAGTTCGGATCCCGGGCGCGCACCGAAGCACCGCTTGTCAAGCCATGCTGTGGCAGCATCCCATATAAAGTGGAGGAAGATGGGCATGGATGTTAGCCCAGGGCCAGTCTTCCTCAGCAAAAAAAAAAAAAAAAAGAGGAGGATTGGCAGATGTTAGCTCAGGGCCGATCTTCCTCACAAAGAAAAAAAAATACTTCTCTCCCCTCCCCTATTATTTCCCATTTTCTAAATTTTTCCAAATTTTCTATAAAGTATTTCTTTTTAAATTGTGAGGGGAAGGAGATGAAACAAATCATTTTCTAAGCATAGCCTTGAAAGCATTTATTTGTAAACAAATAAACACTGATTCTAATAAGATATTTTACTAGTTTGGGAGATAGTGACTGATTTATGACCAGTAAAACTAACTGAATTATTCAATAGCAAATCATCTATAATATTACAGAACATCCATCATTAACTTTTTTCATTTTCTTCAGATATGTAAAAGTAAAGCGAAACATTTAAAATCGTTTTAAGTGTGAATTTTCTCTACTTACCACATGAAAAAAAACACACTGCCTCATTATTGATAACATCAAGTTTACACTTTAAGAGGTGATTTAAATTCACCTAATATGCAAATACTTTCTCATACCTTTTTAAAAATACTTGCATATTTTACCAATACACAGAAAAATAATCTTCATTTTAAAAACAGATATCATAAGAGCATATACAGAAATGAACCAAGATATCTAAACAGTACTTCAAAATAAATTTCATTTACATCTTACATACCTTTTCTCTAATATGTCTAAGTCCCACTTCAAATGTGCAGCAACTTTAAGAGCAAGCAGTTTTAAAATACGATTTCTCTTGTTATCAGGTGGAGGTTGAACTTGGTTTTGTTCATTAACTGAAGGTTTGGAAGCTTGTTCCAAAAACTGAACTATAAGTTGAACCGGTGCAGGATCTAGGATTTAAAAGAAAATAAATCCTTAAGATTTAAGTTTTAATTATGAAGATGCAAAAGAATTCATTGTATTGGTTTTTGGCCACAAAAGGAATCCAAACAGCCCTGCAGTTATAATGACTGAGGAATACGATTTATAAGAAGTGTGCTTGGGATTAAAGCGGAAGATCAGGAAGGGTGCTAAGGCGGAAGGGATAAGAGAGTCGTGCAGAAGAAAGCACTTTACAGGGAAGAACACAACGGTTACAGATTCCCACTTGAGCCAATTACCAATGTCAATTAGAGAAAACAAATCCAGCCTTTAAGATTACTATTTTAACACTTAATCAGTGGGACCTGCATCAAGTTACCTCTCTGCACCTGTTTCTGTCAATGCAAACTAGAGGATGCCACCACCTACCTCACAGGACTATTATAAAGACAATTACATGAAATAACAGGCAAAGCATTAAGCACAGTGCCTGGCACCCAGGGAGCACTCAACAAATGTTTGTCAAAAGCAACGAATTACAAAAAATAATACAGGTAGTAAACCGCCCAGGTAAAGTACACTAAGTCCTCGCACAGCAGTCTCCTTCAGTTAAGGCCAGTCTATTAGACTGAACAAGCCACACTTGGATTCGAACTTGCTCAGCAAAATGCATTCTACTCAAACAACTTACCTTTTCAGGCCAGTATCTCTTTCCAGAAATGCCTGGAGTTCTTCCTCCTTCCCTAATAGCATTCATTAATAATCATTATACAATAACCATCTTGCAACTGTACAGCACTTCCTCCTTTCAAAGATTTTCTCATCTTAATTTACGGCCCAACTTTGGGGTACATAATTAAGAGTCAGTAAAATCCCCTCGCTGAGGAACAAAACTGTTAAACAAGAATCTAAGCTATAACTAATCAGCGTCAGGATCAGCACCAGAAGAGCGGATTTCTCCCTAATCGCCCAAATTGGTCACAGCCCGGGATTCTATAGAGGATTCGACCCAGCTTCCCCAACCCAAGTAATCCCAAGACCGCCTCGCAGGTGCTAAAACCCCAAACGGTACGGGGGCGGGGGGAGATGCGCCTTTGTTCTGAGCTTTTCTTTGGCCCCGCACGACCATGCCCCCACACTGGATGTTTAATGCAGGGGAGGGGCCCGGCCAGCGCTCGGCTCCGGGGCGCGCTCCCGGGCCGCAGCTTCGTGGCTGAGAAGGCTCCGGGTCGAGGGAGCCCGGCGGGCACCCCCGGCGCCGCGTCCCGCTCCCCCGGGCGGCAGGCGTCGCGCTTACCTGGGCAGGGCTTGCGCAGATGTTTCTCCAACAGCGACTCCTCCAGCAGGAACTCGAACCAGCAGGTCTGCGGCGGGGTGCAGGGACGGCTGGAGGTGGCCGCCTCCCGGTCCGCCGCCTCCGCGCTCATCCTGCCCCCGCCGCCGCTACCCCCAGGGACGCCTCCTGGCTCCAACCTGACACTCGGACGCGGGCCCCAGGCTTCTGATCCGCGGAAAAAGCGGAAGCGAGGCGGAGCGAGGCGGAGGTCGGCACCTCCCGGAAACCCACACAACCCAAAATGGCGGCGCGGCCTAGCCGGAGCGGGGGCTCCTGGATCCGCCTCGGTGCGCCGCCGCCGCGCCTCCGGGCCAATCGTTGTTCGAGTTGGAGAGAAAGGGCGGGACCAATCCCAAGACCACGCCCCCTCCCGGTTGTCAGGAGAGACGGCCGGGGGAAGCTGGGTCGCGGATGGGCTTTGCACTTCCCTGGGCGATTCTCAGCTAGAAAATGAAACAGCCTCATCTACGGTTGCAGTGGGCCTCGATGACTTCGTAAAAGACGGTGAAACTATAGGTTCCAACTGTGACCGAGGAAAACTTTGTCTTCGGTGCTTTCAATTTCCCCGTTTCCATTTCTGAGATTTCCTCCAGCTGGGTCCTCTCCGCGGATGCGCCCCGCTATCTTGGGCACCACGTGCCCGGCCCGTTTCCTTCACGGATGACAGCCTTTCTGCTACTTCTCAGGACTAGTTCTCAATATTTAGCGCCTAATTAATCCTCTAGATATTCCTGCCAGAGGTATTGTTAACCCCATTTTACATTCACCTCCATTCTGTAATGTTCTTGTGTTTCTTGATTAACAATGTAAATTGAAAAAAAGTCTATTCATGGATCGTGCACACCATCTGTAATCAAGAGCGTAAACTCTAGGTGAAGCTACTCTGAACCTTAGTTTTATCATTTGTAAGATAATAGTAATGCCTAATCTTAGGGTTGATAAGAGAATTAAAGGCAGAGCTTGAAATAATACAGGTAAATGAGATAATACAAATAAGCTTTTAAAACAGAGTCTGACACCTAGAAACATCTATAAATGTCAGCTAATCTCATATAGTGCTCTTCGATTTGCAAATTATTTTCATATACCTGATTCTAATTTTCTCCTATAAACAACCTTGTTCTACACCTTTTAACCAATGAAGAAACTAAGATTCCGGAGTCCTCATTTGCCCAAGGTCTCCCACAAACAAGAGGCTGAACCAGGGCTTCTGGTGATCTTTTCACTGTACCCAGACTCTTTCCGACACTGGATAGAGAGGATAAGATGGATGGCTTATGGTCTTTTCCAGAATGAAGAGGAAAGGCTTTGAAAAGTTTTAGGAAAAGTAAATGGAAATAGCTCCTCCACAAGTGCAAGTAAAGTGAATGCATTGTTACTCTCTTCCTGCACAGCCGTCCTTCTGGGCTCTGCACTTCCCCTCCCTCTCTCCTTCATTTGGTGTTTCCTAGGAGCCTGTTCTTAGTCCTCTTCTCACTGTAAAAACCATCCCTGGGCCACCCTCCTCGCTCCTGCAGTTCTCTCTCCTGCGCACACATATCCTCCACACACTCAGTACCCTCTGGACGTTTCCATTTCGACACCTCAAGGGTAGTGTGTACCCAACATTTTTAACGTGAACTACAAACCTGTCCCTTAGCTATTGCCTCTAGATAGAGGGTGGAGACCCAGATCAGATCATCTACCCTGTCATTAGAGTCACAAATACAGGAGCCTTCCTTTCTCCTCTAAGCTTTTTATGCCTAACTGGTGAATAAAACGTGCCAAATCTTCCACGAAAATAACTATTTAATCTCCCTATTGGTCTTTTATGAATTTAGGCCCTCATGATTTTATTAGTATAATACATGATTCCCAAACTGTGTTCTTTAGAGCCTGAGGGTTTCTTTGGAGCCCCTTTAGAGCAGAAAAAAAGTTCTGTGGTGTGTGTGTATGTGTGTGTGTGTGTCTGGAGGGGTGTGTGCACACAGGGCTCTGGGCTAACCTCCCCCTATTTCAACTATAGCTTGTTTATTTTACATATTGGGTATTAGAAGAACACATTAATCAACAAATGTTTAGAATGGCTACTCTGTGCCAGGCAGATGTTAAGGCTACAATGGTAAATGACAGCAGACATGGTCCTTGTCCTCGTGGAGCTCACAGTGTAATGGGAAAGTCAGTCGTTAAATCTGAATCCCAAAGTTGCTGAATCCTGACAAAGAGGAAGCATAAGATGTTACATTCAGCAAGGAGATAACCTAGTTTGGGGAGCAAAGGAACATGGAAGTGATGTGTGGAGTGTTCAGCAGAAATCTGTAAAGTGAGTAGAAGTTGCCTAAGGTAAGGGAGGCAGGAAGAGCTACTGGGGTTGGAGTGTGTTGGGGGGGAAGCATTCAAAGCAGATTTACAGTGTTTGCATAGAGGCCTGAGGTAGGAGAAAGCCTGGCATGTTAGAGGAATCAAAATAATTCTAATCCAACCAGACTATGGAGAGAAGGGAGTAGAATGTTGTGGGGAAAAAAGGGAGGTCGGTAGTGGCTACATTCTCTAAAGCCAATAGGCCATGTTGAGATTTTGGACTTGTTTTTTTCAAGTCCATTAGAGCTGCAATATAGAGAACAGGTTAGGGAAGTGTAAGAGTGAGAATGTTTCAGCAAGTTCCAAAAACAGATAGGAGACCTGTGCACTGGAGCCCCGTGAGATGGGGAGAGAGAAGATGAGGAGGCGTAGAAGGAGAGAAATTAGTTCTGCAGAGCTTGTACATCATGGTGAGGATTTGCAATTTTATTCTGAGAGTAACAGGAAGTCATTGGAAGGCTTTAAGGAGGGGATGACATGGTCAGTTTGATCTTTTAACAGATTACTCTGACTCCTGTGTAGAGAGTGGATTGGAGCATGTTGAGAGTGGGGGTGGGGTTAAGGGGAATTTTTTCCTTCATTTTCTTATTTTTCTTGTTTAATAGGAAAGATCTGAACATGTTTAGATATTGATGGTAGAGAAACAGTAGATGGTAGTTACCAGAGGGGAAGAGGGGAGGGAGGAGGGCAAAAGGGGTGCCTGGGCACATGTGTGTGGTGATGGATTGTAATTAGTCTTTGGGTGGTGAACATGATGTAATCTACACAGAAATTGAAATATAATGATGATACACTTGAAATTTATACAATGTTATAAACCAATGTTACCGCAATAAAAAACAAAAGACCAAAACTGAAACCCAAGCAAAAAAAATCTCAATTGGAAAAAAAAAATCTAGAGAGGGAAAAGTTGAAGACAGAATTGTGAGGAGATGATCTATGAAGGCAGGGTGCCTAAGAGCTGCACTGATGCAGGGCTGGCTATTGATTGACGTGGACGTGTCTTCCACTGGAATAGGAAGAAAGGATGCATCTGGACTCAGGAGAGTTTTTTGCTCAGCTGGTGGGTAGTTTAGGGTTCCCTTTGGATGGCTTCTGTTTTCTCTAAGTCCTCTTTCTCTAGGGACCGGCAGCCCTGTCCCTGCATGGCTTTGGCCATGACATTTTGCCTGTGCCCGTGAATTTTCTCCCCTTCTGGGGAATAGCATCTTCACCTCATCTCTACAAGTTCCCTAACTGAAAGAAAAAGAAAGGAATAAACAAATAGAAAGAAGAAAATAAGAAATACGTGACAATTATGAAGGTCTTCCTCCCCACATCTTCAGGTAGAGGTTTAATAACAAAATGAAAGTTAAAACGAGCAATCCAAAACGAGCTCAGATAAACCCCAGGTAGAGGAGCTTCGTTATATTAGTTAAGACAGCTAACAAATAACAAAGAATCACTTTTATTAGCTACTAATGTAATATTATGACGAGATGGTTCTCAAATACAAGAATTTTTTAAAATCTGCCAACTGGTAACAAGAAGGAGAAATCGCAAAGTCAATCTTTAAGATTGTCTTGGCTATTCTAGGTCCTATACATTTCCATGCAAATTTTAGAATAAGCTTGTCAAAATAATCCTCCTGGGATTTTGCTAAAAAATACATTGAAGTTATAGAAAAAATTGGGAAGGATTGGCATCTTAATATTGAGTCTTCCAATCCATAAACATGTCATATATTTCCATCTACTTAAATCTTCTTTAGTATCTTTCAACAATGATTGTAGTTTTTTCCGGTATAGAGCTCTTCACATTTCCTTTAGATTTATTTAAATTCCTTTATATTTATTTGTGGGCTGAACTAGCTGCTCCTTCATGAAATAAAGAACGAGCACAGACTGGTTATGGGTATTTAGACTTGGGTGTTTGCAGACATTTTCTCAAAAATGAACAAAGTGAGCCTGTCACTTCATGGAAAACAACTGACAGTATTTGTGGCCAATGATAAAATTTGAGTTTTCAAGTAAAAATTAGAATTCTGGAAAACTGTGAACTTGACAGCTTCCCAATGCTTAAAGACTTTTCTGCTAAGATAGGTGGTGATATTATTAAATATATTTTTTGATATTGTATAACAAAATGTGTCAACTTTTGGATGTTCATCATAACTCAGCAAACCAATCAATATTTTCATAATGAATAGGTAGAAGATCCAATCAAACTGCAAGACAGACCAAGGATTCTAATAGAACAGAGTTTGAAAAGTTAACTGATATGATTGCAGATTCCAAATTGAAACTAATCTTTAAAAAAACCACCACTTTGTCAAGTTTTGATGTAGTATCAAAGAAGAAAATCTACAATTATCTGAAAAGGCTCTTAAAATACTCCTTTTTCAACTACATGTCTATGTGAGGCCAGCTTTTCTTCATGTATTTCAACCAAAAGAACATATTGTAAGAGTTTGAAGGCAGAAGCAGTTATGAGAATCCACTGTTTTCTGTTAGTCATACCTGAGAGATTCGCAAAAATGTAAAACAATGCCATTCTTTCACTAAATTTTTTAAAGAAAAAAATGCGTAAAAAGTGTATGTTAATGTATAATAGGCTTGTTATTTCTATTTTTAAATGAATTATTTTAAAAATTTCTCAGTTTTAATTTTTAATATGGTAAGTATCGATAGCTCACGTAACTCATACCGATAATTCACATAAACAAAGGCTCTTTGGAGTGCTTAATAATTTTTAGGAATTTAATGGGGTCCTGAGACCAAAAAGTTTGAGAAGCTACTTTACGTAGGTGTGCACAGCAAAATCTTTCCAGTGTTTGGCTCTGAGAGAGAAGGGGAAGGGGACAGGACAGGGGCAGGCTAGGGAGGGGTCACAGGTACTGCAACTTTAGCTTAATATTTATATATTATTAATAATATAGTACATTATTTATATATAAATAAGTATGTATTTACTTTTATATAAAGGATTTGAGGTGAATATGACAAAATGTTAACATTTGTCAATTCTGGGTGGGTGATGAGAACGCATAGATGTCTATTATATCCTTTTTGTGTACTTCTCTAAATGTTTTTATACTCTCAAAAAAAATTAAAGAAAACACATTATTCTTAAGAAGTATAAAAACATAGTGATGTTTTTACGGTTCTTGATATCTCCTCAAAATCCATGACAAATGTTGTGGGCTTACAGAAACAAACCATTATGGAGCATTTGTTGCATACACCATGAATCGTGCCAGGTGCTTTACCCTCCTGCTCTCATTTAATCCTGTCGACATCCTACAAAGTAGGTATTATGATCCCAGCTTACAACTGAAGAGGGTGAGGATCAGAGAAGTTGAGTAACTTCCCCAAAGTCTCCCAGCAAACAATCCTGGTAAAGCCAGGATTTGAGCCCTGATTTGGGCTGCATTATAATGGGCCACCTTCCACCTGATAACTCTAAATGATAATTAGACAATATACTGTTTTTAAATGGATTTAATATTCCAACTAAAACTTTTCTTGGAAGTACTTCACCACATTGAAAAACAGAAAGAGAAGCAATCTGCTGCAAGTACCAAAAAATGACATTCTTTCTGTTACGGCCTGCTGCCCGATGACGTTTTTGGTGTTCATTTGTGCTGAGTTGTTTGTTTCTAAAAATAAGCTGTTTTACATTAGAATCTTATTCCTCACAAATAAAATTACAGGCCAGAGGACTTATACTTAAGCATAAATTCCTTCATTGCAATTTATAGGCAGTAATGATAATAATGCCTATTTTAAATAGTTTTAAAAAGAGGACTAAATAATTGTTCTAAGTTTCTGAAAGCATAGTTCATCTTCATGGGCTATTTCCATTTTCTCTCTTCACATCTTCCTTTAAGCTTTGACAATTCTACCAGTGTAGAATCATTGGCTGCTCCTAAATTTGGCAGAAGGGAATATAACCCATTTCTGCATTAAAAATAATAGCCAATATAGTTTTTATTTGTCATTTATGAACAAGGCACTGTGCCATGTATTTTATTTTATTTATTTATTTTTTTTTTAGAGATTTTATTTATTTATTTTTCCCCCAAAGCCCCAGTACATAGTTGTCTGTCATAGTTGCACATCCTTCTAGTTGCTGTATGTGGAACACGGCCTCAGCGTGCCCAGAGGAGCAGTGCGTCGGTGCGCACCCGGGATCCGAACCCCGGGCCGCCAGCAGCGGAGCGCGCGCACTTAACCGCTAAGCCACGGGCCGGCCCTGTGCCATGTATTTTACACACATCATCTCATTTAAGCCTCATAACAACCCTACAGTAGGTAGGTACAATTAACAGTACTGTGCCCATGTTATAGAGGAGGAAACTGAGTCTCAGAGGAGTTGAGTGACTTGCCCAGTATCACACACCCAGTTAGTAGTAAAATAGGGATTTTTGTCCCTATTTTGTCTGATCCCAGAGCCCAAACTTACCACTCTATTTCATCAAGAAATATCTTGCTGTTGGTTTTTTGTTTGTTTTTTAAATAGTTGTAAACCTACAGAAAAGTTGCAAGAACAATATAAAGAACTCTTACAACCCCTTCACTCGGATTTCTCAATTGTGAATATTTCACCATACTTTTCCTCCATCACCCTCTCCACAACCCCTCCCTGGACCACTTAAGTTCTTGGACACCAATAGGGTGAGCAACTCATCTTGGTTTGGGCAGGACTGTCCCAGTTTCAAAAGTACAAGTCCTACCTCCCAGCAACCCCTGCTCCCGCCCCGTTCTGGGCAAACCCTACCACCAGGCATGTTCCCTGGGCAACAACACCCCCTCACTTTGCCCCCAATTGCTTGGTTGCTGGATGCTGACATCTCCACTTGGAGAAGGAAGATGGGGAGGGGAAGGAAAATGAAAAGGGAAGCTTGTAGTTATTTATTAATTAATCAAATGGTCTGAAGGATGTCACAGGGCCTGAAAGGTACTAGATACGTAACTTTAGGTCAAGGAAATATTCACAAATGAGATGGTATCAGATTTAGTAATATCATAAGAATAAGTGAAATTGCAGCAAACATTTTTACAGTGATGATTATGTAATTACAGAGCACCTTGCAAGGTTCATATGCAGTATATGTTCACCAGTTATTCAAGAAGTTTCTGTTTCATGTTGATAATAAACAGCAGTACCTGGTCATATTTTCCTCTTCCTACTTCACGATAGTTTAAAATATTTTCTCTTACATCCTGCCAGCATTCTTGTTCTTCAGGTGGGTCGTAAACTCTTCTCTTCTGAAATCTGGGCCTCCTCCGCTGACTACACACTATAGGAAATTAGAATTACAATGAAAAAAAAATGGATAGAGGTATTATTACTGTTATGCACCCTAAAGATGAAGGTTTTTTTCATAAAGAGCCTCTCAGAATCACATAAATAAAAATAAATTTGAATTCAGTTCATTTATTTGAGATTTTTTTTAAAAAGCCAATGCAATACAATTCAGTTATGACCAGATAATTTAAAAGTTTATTCAGTAAGTATTTTGGAGGGTAGGGAACTATGCTAATGGTTACAGTGCCATCTTGTGGCCTTTTGCGGGTAGTGTCCAAATCTACCAGTGGTGTGAGATCACCTCTTCCTGAAACTTCCCCGAGTGGAAGAAGGAGTATGACATGATGCTTATGAGTGGAAGTCATCTATTCCTTATAGAAGCTATCCTGCTACACCCAACTGAATCACATCTTAATAGGGACTTCCAAAAACAGATCTTTCAAGAGAGATAATAAATGAGTCCTACAGCTATCAAACATACTTCCTTATACCTATATTAACTTTCTCTGCGGCCTTCCCTGACTCTTTGACCAGGTGGGCATGCTGTTATATGCTGCCATCACACTGGGCATCCCCATGCCGGCACTCGTCTCACCTCCTTGCAATTACTTACATAACAGTCTAAGTTCCCTGCTAGAATCTAAGCTCTTGGCAGTGGGGTGAGAAGAGCAGGATTTAGTTTTTTATTGGGTCCCTGTACCCAAAAAAATTTGCTAACCTAATAAATCCTTTTATTGAACATGTAGCATCTACATTTCACATGCACGCAAATGCATTCCTATAAACTGGAGCTATACACCTTTACTTCACCTCTCCTTTGTCTGACCCACAGCATTACTAAACTGCTCCTGAGATGCTTTGTGATTCACCTCTACGTTCTAGGATTTACAACCAGCAATGAACTTCAAGCTCTTATAAGGCAGTGTCCATGTCGCAAACATCTGTCTTTGTATTATCCATGAGTAATTCCCAGCTGAATGTAGACCTTATTTACCTAAGAAAAGGAGCAGGCATATGCTGATTGCTAAGATGGAGCCAGAGGTGGGTCCCTCAGGTCTTTCTGCTTTCACTTGGCCAACCTCACACCACTTTCCTTTATAACACTTTCTATGGTGGCAAACCTGGTCGGGGACTGGGCCTGACAGCCACCTCCATTTGTGCTTTTCCAGGTTTCACAGGGAGAAGGGGCACAGCCCTTCTGACTAGCTGGTGGTCTGTCACTTCCATTCTGTCAGCTGGGCATCTGGAGAATAAGAAGTCATGGGAACTTTCATTTTAGTGTTTCCTTTTGTTTTTATTTCCAAGTACTCTACCTTTACACCAAAGGCTTTAAAGTATAAACATCCCTCTGCATACAGGGCAAAAATTCAAGGTATACTTTGAGAATCAGACCCCGGAACTTTACTGACATTCTCAGCAGCTAGAAAAATATTGTCATATTAACATACCAACCAGGGCACCGCAGGCCATGTTTACTCTATTTCCTCGTGCTGCTGAGGAATGATAAGCGACTAAGGCAGAAACTCAGCTCTTAGCAAGCACTTGACTTCATTCAATATTATGGCATAAACTGAGTTTCCAAAGTCTTATCCAGATAAGCTCAGAACTAGAACAAATGAGAATGTGGTGGCAAATAAGGTGATTGCTTTCAGACCTCATACACACAAAATTAGAGGACAGAGATATTTAAAGTGTGGTCCGCAGACTGGTGTCAGCCCACAAACTGCTTGTTACAGATCTGCGTCGAGCGAAGTTCTGGAATTGAAAGTTCTGGAGTCTGGAAACGTTTACAGCAATTGGACATTGTCCTCATCAGTGGTCCTGTCTAACTGAGCTCATACAGAAGTGGTCAGGTACTGCAGAACCTGGGTGGTGAGTTCAACATGCAGTGTGAGCTGTGAATGAGTCCTAAACAGTAGGACCACATATCAGTCTGTAATGGGTCGGAAATTAAAACACAAAACAGAATTGGTTCTTCACCATAGGTGGTTCAAGAAGCACTTTTCTAGAGCTTACAGGAAGGGAGTTCTCAGCCACATTTAATGAGCTTGAAGTTCACTGTACCCAGTAAACAACAAAATCCATGCAGGATCTTCACAAAATAAAAGTAATTCAGTTTGCCATTTCAGCAAAACCAGAACTGACACAACTCCTTCCTATCCTTCTTTGGGAGCCACATCACATCGGTCTGGAGGTAAGGTTAGCAGTGAGGCAGGAAAGAAGGATGCTCTACACACCTGCACTCATGCTTTCTCCACAAGTCCGCCCAGCAAAAAGGGGGCTTTCTGTGGCAGGCTGGAGAGTTGCAACACCTGTCATGCCCTGTCTGCCCACGGCCATGGCAAACTCCAAATTCTTACTGTTCAGAGGCAAAGGTTTTCCACTGAGCTGCATACCATGCGTGCAATCTATATTATGAGAGGAAAACACAGGACTTGAGATGAGGAGCCAGACTGTCATAGGTCTCTAGTGAAACCTGGATGCTGGAATGACACCAACCCCGCAGCACGGACTGCCACCAAGAGCCACATCCCTTTTGCAAACATGTAGGGAACCCAGCTCTTGGCTCTAACTAGGAATAAATCCCTTGCTCTTTTGGTGACTTCATCTGTGCTGAGGGTAGAAGCATCATTTGTGAGACCCTGCCGGACTCTACCCTTACAGTTTAGGTGTTGCTGCCTCCCACGGGCTCCTGGGTGAGCCAGGGACAGTCACCTGACCCCAAAGCAGGCAGCCCTTGGCGGGCCAGCAGTCTATGACTTCTGCTACATGCCTTCATTGGATGAACTAAGGGGCCCAGAGATTAATGCTAGCTGGTAGTGGGCACTGGACCTGGAAGATCATGAGGACTAGGGGCTGGGAGCAGTCATTTGTAAGCAGAGGAGGTGGGTGTACAGAGAGAAGTGAATGGAGAAGACATGCAAAGAGAAGCAGAGATAAGAAACCACATTCAGGCCGGCCCCAGTGGCCTAGTGGTTAAGTTTGGCGTGCTCTGCTTTGGCGGCCCAGGTTCAGTTCCTGAGCACGGACCTACACCACTCATCTGTTAGTGGCCATGCTGTGGTGATGGCTCACATGCAAAAAGAGGAGGATTGGCAACAGATGTTAGCTCAGGGCAAATCTTCATCAGCAAAAACCCAAAACAAAACCAAAAAAAACACAGGTTTAGCTCCTATGAGAGAGAGTAGGTAACTGCCTGAGGATTTTTTAGTATCCATTTCAGGCCTATTGCCGGGTCTAGAATTAAAGAGACTTTAAGCAGTGTTGTGCCTTCCCAGAGTTTCCAGTCCTCAGATTCCCTGAGATTCATTTCTTTCCATGCTCATGACGGATTCTGTTCTTTGTAATCCCTAAAATTCTAGCATACCTCGTTGTTGCCAGTTCCCAGTGTGGGAGACACATCACAGACTCGTGAGGATGCTTCGTCCCTGCGACACCTCAGTTATCCGCTTCCACAAGGCATTCATTGTACAACGCAGCGTTTCATGGCACACTCCTGCACAAGGCCTCTCAACCAGTAGAATGGCATCGCCTCTGAGGACGGCGAGACGTTCCTTCTTTCAAGAGTCTGCTTTCTTACTAAAGGTGGCTCATTTTAATGCCACAATATGATTTAGTTTCAAAATGCTAACATAATGAACTTAATGAGGTGACGTTAACATTACAGCAATGAATTTCCCGTAGAAATGTCCTAGAATGTACTAGAGTGCTTAACTTTGGACCAAGAAAAAATTCACAATAGAATTCACAATTCTACCATAGAAGGAGAAAGACGTATTTCCTTGCTGGTCAGCGACGTTATCCAAGGCCAAGGATAATTTGTGTCTCATAACCTGCCTTTCAAAAGAAATGAGGGGATTTTTTTGGGGGGGGGGATTCATACAGTATTTGACTTTTTTTTTATTGATGTTTTAATAGTTTATAACATTGTGAAATTTTGGGTTGTACATTTTTGTTTGTCCATCACCATATACATGTCTCCTTTCACCCCTTGTGCCCACCCCCTACCCCCACTGCCGCTGGTAACCACAATACAGTTCTCTCTGTCCGTGTGTTGGTTTATATTCCACATATGAGTGAGATCATACAGTGTTTTTCTTTCTCTTTCTGGCTTATTTCACTTCACATAATACCCTCCAGGCCCATCCATGTTGTTGCAAATGGGATGATTTTGTCTTTTTTATGGCTGAGTAATATTCCATTGTATATATACCACATCTTCTTGATCCAATCATCAGTCGAGGGACACTTAGGTTGCTTCCACTTCTTGGCTATAGTGAATAATGCTGTGATGAACATAGAGGTGCAGAAGCCTCTTTGGATTGTTGATTTCAGGTTCGTTGGATAGATTCCCAGTAGTGGGATGGCTGGATCATAGGGTATTTCTATTTTTAATTCTTTGAGGAATCTCCATACCATTTTCCATACAGGCTGCACCAGTTTGCATTCCCACCAGCTGTGTATGAGGGTTCCTGTTTCTCCACATCCTCTCCAACATTTGTTGTTTTTTGTCTTGGTGATTATAGCCATTCTAAGGGGCATGAGGTGATATCTTAGTGTTGTTTTGATTTGCATCTCCCTGATGATTAGTGATGTTGAGCATCTTTTCATGTGCCTATTGGCCATCTGTACATCTTCTTTGGAGAAGTGTCTGTTCATTTCCTCTGCCCATTTTTTGAGCGGGTTGTTTGTTTTTTTGTTGTTCAGTTGTGTGAGTTCTTTGTATATGATGGAGATCAACCCTTTGTCAGATGTATGGTTTGCAAATATTCTCTCCCAGCTGGTGGGTTGTCTGTTCATCTTGATTCTGGTTTCATTTGTCTTGTAGAAGCTCTTTAATCTGATAAAGTCCCACTTGTTTATTTTTTCTTTAGTTTCCCTAGTTTGGGTAGGCATGTCATCCGAAAAGATTCCTTTATGACCAATGTCAAATAGTGTGTTGCCTATATTTTCTTCTATGAGTTTTATAGTTTCAGGTCTCACCTTCAGGTCTTTGATCCATTTTGAGTTAATTTTTGTGAATGGCGATAGCAGATGGTTCACTTTCATTCTTTTGCATGTGGCTGTGCAGTTTTCCCAACGCCATTTATTGAAGAGACTTTCCTTTCTCCATTGTATGTTGTTAGCTCCTTTGCTGAAAATTAGCTGTCCATATATGTGTGGTTTTATTTCTGGGCTTTCAATTCTGTTCCATTGATGTGTGTGTCTGTTTTTGTACCAGTACCATGCTGTTTTGATTACTATTGCTTTGTAGTATGTTTTGAAGTCAGGGATTGTGATGCCTCCAGCTTTGTTCTTTATTCTTAGGATTGCTTTAGCTATTTGGGGTCTTTTGTTGCCCCATATGAATTTTAGTATTCTTTTTTCTATTTCCATGAAGAATGTCATTAGGATTCTGATTGGGATTGCATTGAATCTGTAGATTGCTTTAGGTAATATAGACATTTTAACTATGTTTATTCTTCCAATCCATGTGCATGGGATGTCTTTCCATTTCTTTATGTCATCATCGATTTCTTTCAATAATGTCTTGTAGTTTTAATTGCATAGGTCTTTCACCTCCTTGGTAAGATTTATTCCTCGATATTTTATTCTTTTTGATGCAATTGTAAATGGTATTATCTGTTTGAGCTCTCTTTCTGTTAGTTCGTTATTAGCATACAGAAATGCAACTGATTTTTGTAGATTGATTTTGTACCCTGTGACTTTGCTGTAGTTGATTATTTCTAATAGTTTTCCAACGGATTCTTTAGGGTTTTCTATATATAAAATCGTGTCATCTGCAAATAGTGAGAGTTTCACTTCTTCGTTGCCTATTTGGATTCCTTTTATTCCTTTTTCTTGCCTAATTGCTCTGGCCAAAACCTCCAGTACTATGTTGAATAGGAGTGGTGAGAGTGGGCAGTGCTGCCTCGTTCCTATTCTCAGAGGAATGGCTTTCAGTCTTTCCCCGTTGAGTATGATGTTGGCTGTGGGTTTGTCATAAATAGCCTTTATTATGTTGAGGTACTTTCCTTCTATACCCATTTTGTTGAGAGTTTTTATCATAAATGGGCGTCGTATCTTGTCAAATGCCTTCTCTGCGTCTATTGAGATGACCATGTGGTTTTTATTCTTTGTTTGTTGATGTGATGTATCACGTTGATTGATTTGCGGATGTTGAACCATCCCTGCGTCCCTGGTATAAATCCCACTTGATCATGGTGTCTGATCCTTTTAATGTATTGCTGTATTTGGTTTGCCAATATTTTGTTGAGGATTTTTGCATCTATGTTCATCAGCAATATCGGCCTGTAATTTTCCTTCTTCATATTGTCTTTGTCTGGCTTTGGTATCAGGGTGATGCTGGCCTCGTAGAATGATTTAGGAAGTGTTCCATCTTCCTCTATTTTTTGGAATAGTTTGAGGAGGATGGGTATTAAATCTTCTTTGAATGTTTGGTAAAATTCACTGGAGAAGCCATCTGGTCCTGGACTTTTAGAAATGAGGGGATTTTAAACTGTGTTTCCTGGGGTATGACCCAGGAAAGTGAGTAGGACCCAGCAGGATCGCCCAGGGAGTCCTTGTGTCTCCCTAATACACCAGCAGCATTTACCTTCTACCCTAAATTGACAATATGAGACAGACTGAGATACCCTGGCTCTTTGGACCAAGCATTCTCAAAGAGGGTGATATGAGCTCCAAAGCAGTGAAAACTGGTTCTTGGAGGGGCACAAAATTCTCTTTTTATGCATAAAGCACAATATACATTGAGTTCATAAACAGATATACAGTATGTGTGTGGTATTAAATTTTCATGGGAGGCCATTCCGAAAAGAATATCTAAAAAGGCTCCTCACAGGGGGAAAAGAAGAAGAAGGAGGAGGAGGAGGAGGGGGAGGGGGACAGGCAGGGGGAAGAGGGGAAGGGAGAGGAGAAGGGGGAGAGGGGGGAGAGGAAGAGAGGAGGAAGAGGAGGAGGAAGAAGGAAAAGGTGAGAAACATTTGTCTAGACTCAAGCTAAATTCTGAGTTTTCCACATGGAATGGTACAGAGGAGAGAACATTAAATTAGAAAGAAGCCAGATATTCAATTCTGGATTCAATTCTGGCACAGCTGTGGGAATCACTTAATTTTTCTGAACCTATTTTGTCATTTCTAGAATAAGGACAACAATGACTTTTATAGAGTTGTCTTCACGCTCAAATAAAATGATGGGTATGACTGTGTTCTGCCCTCATTCTTAAGCCCTTTTCCCTGCCTTTCTGACTCTCCAGATCAAAGTTCCTCTCTTCATTTCCTCCTGCAGTTTTGTATAATGCCACGACTGTCAGGACCATAGCATGGACAGTAGCTGCTAAGTACTAAGACCAGCATCTTCTGAGAGAAATGTTTTACAACTAAAGGAAAGAAGAATGTTCAAATACCATCATGAGTTTTGTTGTGAGGACAGAAATCAGTCATTCTCAACTAAGAATTGAGCTAACTTACTATTATAGGCTACATTCCTTTAGGCATTTGTGATTTTTGGAAAAATGATTCTGGATGGAATTTTACAATTTATAAAAACTCAGTCATCTTGTTTGATTACTGATGCATACAATTTCCAGTGTTCATTCATTCATTCCTCCACCTTGTTCCTACAAGGATTTAAGGTGGCTTCATTCTCTAATGTATGTCACACACGGGCTGCTCATGAAGCATCCTTTGACTCAAGGGGACACTGAGTGTACTAATCCCTTCCATGTATTTGTGGGTAAGATTCTATACCATCCAAGGATTTCTTGTGCTTGGAGAGGAGCATTTACTACTATTTGTACTTTGATAATGCTTATGTAATTAAATCTATATAGCTAATAAACACATTTTTGAAAACCAGCTTTTCTTAAATATTCATTACAGTTTAATCTCTTAAACAATGTGAACTACAATTAACAAATTTAGTACGGCTGATTCAAATGCTTTAAAAAGCAGTCGAAACAAAACAATCACAAAATGTATTATTCCTTATACTTAAATGTATTCTAAAATATTAACACCATTGGTCTAACAATTTCTTCATTTTTTTCCTATATTTATTCGTTCAGATGTCTTCCTAGGGTTACCATGTCTGTGTTGCTACCTTGCTGAGGTTATAGAAATACTTATTTCCATGCCTCCTTGCAGTAACAGAAATCTGACCACACAGAAGGAAAAGAAAGAGGATCACCTCTGACCCTCTGAGGTCACAAGTTTGGAGATGGGACCCAGACTAGTTGCCTTTCCTTAGGTGATTCAAAGGCAAGCTGCAGTCATCTGTCTGGGCTCATTTTTATGTTTGACCTTCGCTTGCTGATAAGATTTTTAAGCTAATGCCTTTCTTACAGGATGTATGTATTTTTATATGTATATATGTATGTATGCAAACACTTTTATTTATTTATTTACTTATTTACTCATTTATTCATTTATTTAAGCAAACTGATATGTTTTCTTGGAAGGAAAAGTTTACAACAAACTTTGCATCACCCGCCATCCTGGGTACACTGTTCTGACCATTGTATTACTGCAAATTTATTTCTGCTGCAATAACATCTTACTACGGTTTGTAGAGATTTCCTCTCCTGGGAGATGGACTCAATTCTTCACACTTAGCATCCTCTTCAGGACACTGGCTGACCCATAATCTTGGAACACTGCTTTTCGCGTGTGCCCACCGGTGCTGATCAGCGCTTCCTGTTCCTGCTGTTTCTGAGATTATTCTATATCACCAAATCTATGACATCATTTATTATAAGATGCACTCCACTTTTAGAGATGTTAAAATGTGAAAAATGTGCATTTTAGAATCATTGAATTATGACGTTGAGTTTCTATAGTTCCTCACACTCTTCTTGATTAATAGAAAGAGTATATAACTACACATGACAGTCACAAACTTAATGGAAGAAACTATATACCCATATATTAACAGTCCCTTACTTATTAAAATAATAACCAAGTAGGGGCCGGCCCGGTGGCGCAAGCGGTTAAGTGCGCGCGCTCCGCTGCGGCGGCCCGGGGTTCGCTGGTTCGGATCCCGGGCGCGCACCGACCCACTGCTTGGCAAGCCATGCTGTGGCGGCGTCCCATATAAAGTGGAGGAAGATGGGCACAGATGTTAGCCCAGGGCCGTCTTCCTCAGCAAAAAAAAAAAAAAGAGGAGGATTGGCGGATGTTAGCACAGGGCTGATCTCCTCACAAAAAAAAAAATAATAATAATAATAATAATAATAATAACCAAGTATATCATGCTACAAGCACATACTCATGCTTCTTTCACATCACAACTACCAGACTTTGTTCTTTTTCAAAATCATTTTGGATCTTCTAGTTCCCTTTAATTTTCATACAAATTTTTGAATCAGCTTGCTGATTTCTCCAAAAATCTTGTAATATCTTCATAGCGTGTGACCTCCTGTGGGATATTTTCATCTTTTTTGTCACAAAACTTTCCTCATTGATATCAGTACATTCACTAAGTTCCTTTGACTGCATATCTAGAGTCTCTGAACCGTGGTGGTGTTGCTATTCCCATGGTCAGGTATTTATTTTTTAACTTCATTTACATTTGGTTCAAACCTTATCACTCTTCGCTTCCTTGCTGTAGTTGTATCTTTGTGGACCAATTCCCTCTTCCAGTTACTCTTCTCTGTAAAATGTCACATGGGTTTATCACTAGGAAACAAGGAGGCAACATCACTCATGCTTTGCTGTCTGTGTGTGAACTGAATAACAGATGCGCAGTGACCTATCACAGACAGACTTTGAGGAACTGACATGATTGGTCACTTATCATGATATGTATCTGTTACTTACATAGTGACTTGTGGACTGAAGAGCTGGCAGTGAAGTGTGTACTTTATACAATTACTCACAGTTAATATACTGTGGTAAATGAAATTTATCTGTATTGTTGGTGGACTGGCGTTATTTAACTAAACCATGGTAACTGACACCAGTGCATATCAGAACCATGAAAATCAAGGAAAAGGTGGGGGAAATAGGGAGAGATTGGTAAAAGACTATAAGATGAATAAGGTCTGAGGATCTAATGTGTAACATGGTAACTATAGTTGATAACACTGTATTGTATTATTGAAATTTGCTAAGAATAGAACTTCAGTGTTTTCTCATATACACAAAAAAGATAAATATGTGAGGTGATGGATGTGTTAATTAACTAGAATAACTAGAATACCTTTCACAATGTACATGTATATTAACTCACCATGATGTACACTTTAAATATCTTATAATTTTATTTGTTAATTTTACCTCAATAAAGCTGAAACTTAAAAAAATTAAAATTTAAAGAAAGGAAAGCCTGTATATCTTTCCAGTCTTTTTTCTATTCATCTGTATGCATAATTCTTTTTAAAAATTGGATCATCTTTGTGGCATTTACAATCTCTCATCCCAGTGACCTTCTAGTGGCTTCTTTTTTTTTTTTTTGTGAGGAAGATCAGCCCTGAGCTAACATCCATGCCGATCCTCCTCTTTTTGCTGAGGAAGACCGGCCCTGGGCTAACACCTGTGCCCATCTTCCTCCACTTTACATGGGACGCCACCACAGCATGGCTTGACAAAGACCTTAACAGACATCTCACCAAGGAAGATATACAGAGGCAAGTAAGTATATGAAAAGATGCTTCACATCATATGTCATCAGGGAAATGCAAAGTAAAACAACAATGAGATACTTCTATACATCTCTTAGAACGGCCAAGATCTGGAGCACTGACAACACCAGATGTTGGTGAGGACAGAGCAACAGGAGCTCTCATTCACTGCTGGTGAGAGTGCAAAATGGTGCAGCCACTTTAGGAAACAGTTTGGTGGCTTTTTACAAAGCTAAACATACTCTTACCATACAATAACTCCTTTCAACAACTTATGTCCACACAACACCTGCACAGAGATGCTTATGGCAGCCTTATTCATAACTGCCAAAACTTAGAAGCAACCAAGATGTCCTTCAGTAGGTGAATGGATAAACAAACTGTGGTCCATCCAGACAATGGAATACTACTCAGCACTAGAAGGAAATAAGCTGTCAAGCCATGAGAAGATGTGGAAGAAGCTTAAATGCATATTGTTAAGTGAAGGAAGCCAATCTGAAAAGGCCACATACTGTATAATTTCAACTATATGACATCCTGAAAAAGGAAAACTATGGAGACAGTAAAAAAGGTTGCTAAGGTTTAGAGATGAGGAAGGGGAAAGGATGAATAGGCAGAGCACAGAGGATTTTTAGGGCTGTAAAACTACTCTGCATGATACCATAATGATGGATGCATGTCGTTAAATATTTGTCCAAACTCATAGAATGTACAACATCAAGAGAGAACCCTAATGTAAACTATGGACTTTGGGTGATAATGACATATCAATGTAGGTTTATCAACTGTAACAAATGTATCACTCTGGGGGGAGATGTTGATAATGGGGAGGCTATGCATGTGTGGGGCAGGGGGTATATGGGAAATCTCTCTACGTTCCTCTCAATTTTGCTGTGACCCTAAAACTGCTCTTAAAAAAATTAAATCTTTAAAAAAAAATTCCCTAAGGTGCCTGATACTCTATAATGCACCCCTTTCTAATTAAACTAGACTGGGTTCTGTTGTCTACAATCAAGAACCCAGAGCGATATAATGTTTTATATCATAACCTGATCTTTTCAATGAACTGTAGATAATGGATTTGTTTTTCCAGTAGAGACAAAATCTTAGAGAGACATGCTCTTGGATATTTCAGGCGTCACACTGGAAAATTCCTCAAATAGCAAGAGGCAACTCCTTAAGCCTAAGGCAGTGGAGAAAAATCTTGTCAGCACCAAGGCCTTCATTTTCTTTCTGTAGACCACATATTTTGAAAGATTTATCCAGGGAAAGAGGGAAGAAAAGCAAATTATTGAGCACTGCGATGGTTAATTTTATGTATCAACTTGACTGGGCCACCCGGGTGCCCAGACTTTCGGTTAAACATTATTCTGGGTGTGTCTGTGAGGGTGTTTCTGGATGAGATTAACATTTGAATCTGTAGACTGAGTAAAGCAGATTGCCCTCCCCAATGTGGGTGGGCCTCATCCAATCCATTTAAGGCCTCAATAGAACAAAATGCTGAGCAAGAGAGAATTCACTCACTTTGCCTGACAGTCTTTGAGCTGGGACATGTCTTCTCAGGCCTTCAGATCAACCTGGAACCTACATGTTCAATACTGGAGATCTGGGGGCTTCTCAGCCTCTGTAATTGCATGAGCCAATCCTTGTAATAAATCTCTCTCTATCTATCTATCTGCCTATCCGTTTATATATGTATACACACACATATGCACACATACAACATATATATACACGTATGTGTATATATGTCTACACATAAACACATGTATATACATATACATATATATTCTATTGGTTCTGTTTCTGTAGTGAACCTTGACTAATACAAGCATCTACTATGGCAGGTGCTGTTACCCTGCTGAGTTGATAAAAATTTAGTCTTGGGCCGGCCCCGTGGCTTAGCGGTTAAGTGCGTGCGCTCCGCTGCTAGCAGCCCAGGTTCGGATCCCGGGCGTGCACCAACGCACTGCTTCTCCCGCCATGCTGAGGCCGCATCCCACATACAGCAACTAGCAGGATGTGCAACTATGACATACAACTATCTACTGGGGCTTTGGGGGAAAAAAAAAGGAGGAGTATTGGCAATAGATGTTAGCTCAGAGCCAGTCTGCCTCAGCAAAAAGAGGAGGATTAGCATGGATGTTAGCTCAGGGCTGATCTTCCTCACAAAAAAAAAAAAAAAAATTTAGTCTTAAGGGGAAAAAAGACCATTTTTGTTAGTTATGATGAATTTATGACTTTCTTTAGGCTTTCTGAAATTTTGAAAATTGCCCACAGAACTTTTGTTACAGTCGTTACAACCTTCAAGAGAAGCAATTTGATAATATGCATTAAAATCTTGAAAAGCAATTGTACGCTTTTTATCCCAGTCATTTCATATCTAGGAATTTATCATACAGAGATGATTCTAGATTTAGGGATAGATATGCGATTACAGTGGTAGCTATAAAAGCAAAACAAATAGTAAAAAAGTAAAAGAAATAATCACAATGTCCTACAGGGGGAATAGTTAAAGCAGTGTTTCTCACCACAAAATGAAACATTGCATAGCTATTAAAATTTGTGCTTTTGAAGAATATTTTATATCATAGAAAAATGCTCATGATAAAATACAAAGCAAAAAAGCAAGACAAAAAAGGATGCAGAGAATGATCCTAATTTTGTTAAAATCTGAAACACACACACATACACACATTCTGAAGAGGCTGAAAAGAAATATCCCAAATATACGAAACATTTCAAAATAGTGGCTATCTCTGCACAGGGGGATCCAGCAGTGGTTTTCCTGGGTGATTTTATGGCTTCCCAGGATTCCAGGAAGCTGCAGGCACAGATGCTTTTCTGAGACACGTGCAGTGACTCTGCTTTTTCCCCAGAGGAGGTTGTGGCCCTGCTGGTGCTGAGCCGGGTTCATGAACCAGGAAGCCCAGGGCTCATAAACGTTCCCGTGAGTGGTAGCGACTCCATGGTCAGGAAGGTTCTCCCTTAGAGTGGGGAAAAGCCCAGGGATGACTATGGTACAAAAGGAAATTTAGCCTCTTGGGTCTGGTCACACTGCTTGGCACAGTGTCATTGGTGGCTGCACAGCCACCACTGGGATTCTGTGTTCACAGCTAAATAAATCAAGATCTCAATTAACCTTAAGGTGAGGGGGGCATGTGTGTTTGCATTTAAATGGTTTCTTCCCAATAACCTTCAGTCCACTTGAACTTTTGTACTTTTTTCTTTACAGGTTTCTGTATTTTCCTGATTTTCTATACTGATCATGGATTGCTTTCAATCTGTACTATTTAATTACAGAAAGAATTAGCTCACACAGGCAGCTCCACCACTAGGTGACTAGACAATCATCCAGGGCCTCCCAAAGGCCAGGGTGTTGCTAAGGCACAGACTTCAGATGTTCAGTGCCATCGCATCCTAGCCTAACAAGGAAAGGGGAAACCACCTGTGCTGGCCTCTCATTAACATGTTCCTGCTTCTCCCATAAAGTGAACCTTGTGTAAAGCATACAATATAAAGGTCTCCTTATTTTCAGCTATTTATAAAGGGGGGACACAGCATCTTGGAGCATTTTTTCAGCAGAATTTGTTGAACTGCACTTTGTCAGAAGTCACTAGAATAAATAAAACTATCATTTAAATGTATAAAAGATAAACTGCATATAATAACTTTATATGTAAAATGTATAAAGATAACTGCAAGTGCAATTATTCCAACTACATGCTCAGCGACCTGGGTTAGGATTGAGAGAACCTCAGATGAATTCCACCCAGCAGAACTCAGCCACAAGCGTCACGAGCAGGTCAGAGAATCATTTAGCAGCTGTCAGGGATCCACAGCTAACACACGACAGAAGCTGATTTGGCACTTCATATGTGGCAAAAAATAATTGAAACAGAAAATCACCAGCGCTCAGTGACTGCAGAACATTAAATAAATATTAGATAATAGAATTATACACAATGCAAACATGCCTAAAAGTGGGAGAGAAAACGTGACACGGGCAGGAAATCTGAATCAGTTTGTAGAAAACAGACTGAAACGAGACACAATATGGCTCTCGTTGCCTCTGCCTAGCCCCCTGGTGGCTCCAGAGCTCTCTGTGCTCACAGGCATGCCCCCACCCCATGACGACCACCACAATACCACTTTGAGGACCCCTTGTGTTCAAGGACCCCACACTGGCAAGAGGGGTCTGAGAAAGAATCCACAATATTGAGCTCATCTCTGACATTTCTCAAGCCAATATCCCTCTTCCAAGTGGTGCTTTAAATTGCATTGACTTCTCACAGGAATTAAATGGATTTACTTAGGCAAAGTAGCATGTTACATAGCAACAGCACACTGTCATGGACATAACTCACACCGCCTGAGAAAATGCAGCACTTCATTGTCCACGTCGGCCATGTAGAGCTGGGCGGAGGCAGCATCTGTCTCTGGGGTGCACCTTGTCCATCACTAAGACAACAGACTTGGACACATGACTCACTCGCTGGAAGTCCAGCCACCTGAGAGAACTGATGCTGCCCCAGGGCAGAGATGGAGAAATCAGCGTTCTCAATGACATGTGTACATTCTGAGTTGGAATCAGAGGCACAGTCTGGAACTACAGCTATGAGGAAATGAAGAAGAGAAGTGTTTTAGATGATCCCTAGGAGGATAATTCACCAAGTGCCTCTGTACAAAATGAATCCCTCTCTCATAACTCCACCACAGTATAGTAAGACTTACTCATGTGAGTATGAGAGCTAGTCATTAAAAAAAAAAGGGTTAAGAAAAGCAATGGGTGGGCTGGCCCGGTGGCTTAGTGGTTAAGTTCGTGTGTTCTGCTTCAGCAGCCTGGGGTTCACAGGTTCGGACCCCGGGCTTGGACCTATGCACCACTCATCAAGCCATGCTGTGGTGGCATCCCACATACAAAATAGAGGAAGATGGGCACAGATGTTAGCTCAGAGCTAATCTTCCTCAGCGAAAAAAAAAAGAAAAGCAGTAGGGACTATATCCCAATGTTACATGCAAAAAATAAACATTAAAACTTTCCTAACAGGCCAATTATTTTCCTTCCTTGAGGCCTGGCGAGGGGTTTCCAGAAGGCCTTCCCTGGGTCCCTGAAGCACAGCTCAGCTCATCACATCCGAGTTTGAGCCAGTGCTGAGCCACAACATTATCCCTGTCACAGAATTTGTCACACGGAACCTCAGGTGTTTGTTACATCTCTGTCCTCCCAAGATTATGGACCCCTTGAGAACAGAAACTGGGTCTTAATCATCTTTGCATCTTTGCCTAGGACAGTGCTTGGCACATAATTGGTGCTTACTAAGTGTTTGCTGGACAAGTAAGGGAGAAAGAACTTGACCCAGAAAAAGAAGCCCACAAGGTACAAATTCATTGGCATATATTATTGTTTTAATATAGAGCACAAAAAATAAACTACAATGCTGAGAAGACACAGTTAATAATCCCAATGCCAATATTTTAGATTTTCTGGTGAATCAGATTTTTGGGGTCAAAATGTCCTTTCTTTCTTAGAGGAGGAATCAGGCTGAAAGGCTGAGGTTTTAATGCCCCTTTTGTTAATAATAAAAACTGCAATCATGATAGCTCATACTGGCTGAACACTTACCCTGTGTCAACTACAGAGGAGGACACCAAGGCCCCGAGGAGCTAACTGGCTCAAGGTCGTCTGGCTAGAAAGTGATGGGGCCGTGATTCATGCCCAGGACCTGACCATTAGGCTACACTACCCTCCCCTTCAAGTCAATGGGCCTTGATGAAGCTTTCCATTTCTAAATGTTAAAAATTTGAGCAGGGGCCGGCCCCGTTGCATAGTGGTTAAGTGCGCATGCTCCGCTGCTGGCGGCCCCGGGTTCGGATACCGGGCGCACATGGATGCACCGCTTGTCAGGCCATGCTGTGGTGGCGTCCCATATAAAGTGGAGGAAGATGGGCACGGATGTTAGCCCAGGGCCAGTCTTCCTCAGCAAAAAGAGGAGGATTGGCATGGATGTTAGCTCAGGGCTGATCTTCCTCTCTCACACACACACACACACACACACACACACAAATTGAGCATAAAACAGCGAGAATATTCGTAAACTTTAAATAAAATCACCAACAATAAATAGATGAAATGATGCTTTTGCATTTTCTAGAATTTTGGTGACGCTCTAGTCATATGGTCTGCAGGGAAAGAAGGCAACCCCCACCTGACCCTGTCTTAGCCCTAAGGAATCCTACGATCATCCAAGGGGCCCTTCAAGTCCTCCAGCTTTCTGATTTTTATGTGTCGTTTGGCATCTGTCTTCGTGTGAATAAACTTTTCTCTCCCTGAGCAGAAAGTAAACTCCTTGTTTATACTCTTTTGTTCCCACATCCAAACCACGCAGCACCTTGTGTGGCTGGGTGTGCCTCAAGGGCAAGGACCTTTGTCTTCCCCGCTACTCACTCCATTCCTTCTAGCACTTGACCTCCGCAGCATGCCCACCCACACCTACCCCACACCAAGCCCAGGGCCTGGCAGAGGCACAAGAGCAGTAACTGGCTGAATGAATGAATGAATGTCTGATAAGAGCACGACATTTACCATCCCCAGGCAAGGGCAGGGCCCAGGCCACAACAGGATAGGCAGCCACTTGAGGCTAGGAGTCCCGCTGCCTTGAATCCTTGGCCACTTCGGGCCATTCACAGCACTAGACCACTTCCTCTACCAGCCTGCATCAATCAATCCTCAGTCAGCCTCTAGGTATGCCCTCCCACTGCTGCCTTCCATTCTCCCAGTCACAGTCCCATCTAGCTCTGACTTCCTCCTCTTCCCCACCAGCCCATCACTTGACTAAGGACGACATAGTTGATAGGTTTGCTTCCTCCAATTTTTTCTCTACAATGACTGGTAATAAAACACTTAAAATGAAAGAAGGTTTTGCTTGGAAGCAAAGAATCTTCCAGTAGAGATGGGCTCTGGGATGTTCTCCTGGCTGCAGATGGACTGCTGGAAACCTGGGCTGTAGTCATTATCATCCGTGAGGTGCATCACGACCTGCGACAGGCCAGAGGGTGCAACCACCAAAATTACTAAGAGCAGAAGTGGTTAAAATTGACTGCCAGTGGAGCAGGAGGGATGAGATGGGGGAGCGCTGCTTTTTATGACAGGCCTTGAAGACTCAGCAAAAACCCTGGGCTATTGACCTCCCAGAGGGGCTTACAAGGAGAGTGGCTGACGCAAGTTGACTGATGACTGCTCTTGGAGAGGACTGGAGCTTTGGGGCCAGAGGGGCTATGTTCAGGGGAGACAGGGCAGAGCTGCTCAGGGCTGCCTGGAGAAGTCACCCGTGTGGCCTCCCGTGTGCCCTTCTTGGCCCTGGGTTGATCTTTCCCAAGGTCATGCGGCTAGGAAATGATGCAGCTGGGATTCAAAACTATGTCTGATTCCAAAGCCCTTGCTTTTACTAAAGTGAGTTATTTACTTTAAAAAGACATTTGAAATTTTTAAAAAAGTTATTCAATGTGCCACATCTTGAAATAGAAATAAATAATTTATTATTTGGATGTCCTCTGACCTTGGATGCAACATTAGACTGTTTCCTAAACTATCGAATGACTTCATACTGCTTACTAAAAACTTAGCGTTCATCTTGAACTCTGGCTTTCACTCATAGAGCCAACTATTTTCCATCTGCCCCTGCAGATTCGTTCTCCACTCTTCTCTGTCCCACCCAGCACGCCAAGAGGCTGATTTCTATGGACTATAGAACTGGAGTCCCCTTGTTTTTGGCTCCCAGTTAGATTCAGCCAATGGGAGGCACTGGCAGGAGGAGGAGAGGACAGGGGAGAGGTCAGATACTCACTCCCCGCCCACCACCACTGCACCCCCTTCCAGTGGTGCCTCACTTTGTGCAGTGGCTCCTGTCTAGGGGCCCCTCTTCCAGGCTGCAGTTCTCCCCAGATTCCGATAACACCCCTCCACCCCTCCTTCTCTCCTCGCCTCTTCAGGGCTATCAGTGACAGCCCTGGGGACTTCCCCATCCTCTGTGGGTCCCTTAGGGCCGCCCACACCTCTCTTCAATTAACTATTTGAGTGTGCCTTCTGTTTCCTTCGGGGATCTTGACAGCTGCACTTATGTCTCCTTCCTGTGTGCTTTCTGGAGCAAACACACTGTCAGTCACATTCATAACCTTGGTGGCCTGGAACCCACCGAGATGCAGACGGATGCAATCGGGCCTCTACTGCTGTGCTTGTCAGGGGCCTGGAGCCGACCACACACTCCCAGTTCCAGGAAAGCAATGGCCAGTGGCGGCAATGGTGCCGGAGAAGCCATTCACTTTAAATCATCCTTTGCCCGCTTCAAGAGGAAGTCAGACCCTGGGATAAACCATCTCCACAGACTTAACAAGGATGAGTTTAGTTGTGGAATCACAGGTGCTAATCACAACTTTCCTACTCTTGAGCAGTTTTCACAGTGGTTTTGTTTTTTTGAAAACAAAAACATTTAATTAATATTTAGAGACAGTGCAATAGAAGAGTCTTGGAAATGCAAAATACATATATGTTTATTTTCTGTGGGTTCTTCTCAGTTACATCATGCTAGGGTTTTTTTCTCCAGCTTGAGTGAGGTATAATTGACAAATAAAATTGTATAAATTTAAAGTGTACAATGTGATGATTTGATACACATATATATTGTGAAATGATTACCACAATAAGGTTAGTTAACACAGGTCGTCAGCTCATAGAGTTACCTTTTGTGCGAGTGGTGAGAACATTTAAGATTTACCTTCTTAGCAAATTTCAAGTATACAATACAGCATTGTTAACTACAGTCACTATTCTGTGCATTAGATCCCCAGAATTTATTCATCTTCTAACTGAAAGTTTGTACCCTTTGGCCAACATTTCCTTATTTCTCCCACCCCTCAGTCCCTGGCAACCACCATTCCACTCTCTGTTTCTATGAGTTTGACTTTTTAAGATTCCACATAAGTAAGATCATACACTATTTGTCTTTCTTTCTGTGACTTATTCCACTTAGCATAATGTCCTCAAGGTCCATTCATGTTGTGAAAAATGGCAGGATTTCCTTCTTTTTTATGGCTGAATAATATTCCATTGTGTGTACATACATACATATACATATACATATATATATATACACCATATGATGGACACTTAGATTGTGCCCATGTCTTAGCTGTTGTGAGTAATGCTGCAGATATCTCTTCCAGACAGTGATTTCATTTCACATTAATTACACTGACCATGTGCCAGGCACTGTATTAAGCACTTTATATCAAACATTTGTTAAAAATCAACACTGGAAAGCAAAAGAGATTTCATAGGAAAATTCTCTCTCAAACATTTTAAAACAGCAGATTTGTCTCTATTTAAAATGGTTTCAAGAGTTTCCTTTCAAAATAGGAAGTCAGATATATAAATGATGTGGGTCCTTCCCAAGTTTATTAATTAGGAGTAAGTTCATCTGTGAATGACAGAAAATCCAAAAACAACAAGAATCAATCAACACAATATCATTTAACTCTCTTAGGAAAGAAGCCCAGAGGTAATATGTCAGAAGCCCAGGCTCCTTTCGTCTTTGTACCTCTGCTATCCTCAGCATGTGGTATTCACCTCATGGTGAAGGATGGCTGTTTCATCTCCAACCATCCTGTTCACATTCCAACTAGCAGAAAGAGGGATGGGGAGTGACATCAGCATCGTGGTGAAGTGAGTTATTCCTTTGTCTCTTCTCTCTAAGTTACAACCAGTCAGATATCCATTGACCAACAGACGACTCCCTACACAGCACAACAGGATGCCTCAAGATCCATGCATCTATACATCTGAAGGTGGGTGAACTGGACCCCCAGGAGGTGGTGGAACTAGGGGAGCAGCCCTCCCCCACCCCTGGCAGCAACGATCCAGGGTGCGGATCCTCACACCGGCACTCATGCCTTCAAGTGGATGCTGCAGGGGTAGAAACAACAGGCACAGACTGTCCCCCAGGGGATCCAGTGTGCCTGCTTGCCAACAAGGATTGTGGGAGCCAAAACAGCAGGCATGGCTTGGTCCCTGTCCCTCCCCCAGCAGATCTGGTATGTGTACCCTCTCCCTCTCCCCTGGCAGCGGCCCCATCTTTTCAACAGTGGGGACAGTATACAAAACTCAGATTTTCCCGGCTGGGGTGGGGTGCCCTGATCTGAGTTTTCAAAACAAACCTGCTAGTGCCAGAGACCAGAGTCTGCTCCAGTGGGCAGCAGCAACTTCTCCCTACTTAGTCTCTGCCCAACAGCAGTGGTAGCAGGTGAAACCTGCAACAAGAGGCTTCAGGAACCACAGCAGAATCAGTGACCCGGCCCCCAGTGGTGGCACGCCTGACATTGGCTCCACCAGCAACAGGGGCTGCATACAAGTCCCCGGGTCCCTGGGCCCCCAACAGTGACAGCAACACCCGTGAACCCAGTGCCCCTGGCAGTGGTGCAGCCAGCACCCCCAGACAACTCGGGAGCAGCAACACAGGTGGTTCGTGGAGCAACAGCATCCCAGCCTGTGGAGAGCCTGCAGAGAGCCAGCGGAGGAACATGAGACCCAGGCAACCCTGGAAGCAGCAGAAGTGGGCACAGTCTGGTGACCCCAGTGGCAACACCTGAGACTGCAACAACATCATAAACAGCAAGGCACTGGCAACCTCAGAGGCACAAGTGGAACAAGGAGGGCACTGACGACACCTCCAGCAGAGGCAGTGGAGGGCGGAAAGTGCAGGCTCTCAAATGCAACCAGAAGAAGCTCAGAACCAAAGTAACCAAAGCCATACTCAAGTAAAAAAGGTGTTTACTACAACAAATGTACCGGCAAGGATCAACTCATCAAGTACAATGAAGAACTATAGTAACATGGAAGAACAGAAAGAAAATGACATCTCTCCAGAAACCAAACCTGAAGTCACAGAAGATTACAATCTAACTGACAGAAAATTCAAAATAGCTGTCATGAAGAAACTCAACAAGTTACAAGAAAACTCAGAAAGGCAGTTCAATGCGCTTAGGAATAAAATTAAAGAACAGAAGGAGTACTTCACCAAAGAGATTGAAACTCTAAAAAAACCCAGAAATTCTGGAGATGAAGAACACAACTAATGAGATGAAAAATAATGTGGAAAGCATTAAAAATAGAGCAGACAGTATGGAAGAGAGAATTAGTGAGCTCAAAGATAGAAATCTAGAAATGTTTCAGGTGGATGAGGTGAGAGGATTAAGATTTTTTAAAAAATGAAGAAATTCTATGAGAAATATATGACTCAATTAGGAAAAATAACATATGCACCGCTCATCAAGCCATGCTGTGGCAGCATCCCATATACAAAATAGAGGAAGAGGAAGATGGGTACAGATGTTAGCTCAGGACTAATCTTCCTCAGCAAAAAGAGGAGGGTTGGCAACGGATGTTAGCTCAGGGCCAATCTTCCTCACCAAAAAAAAAAAAAAGTCAATGACAAAGAAAGAATATTAAGGGCATCTAGAGTGAAGAAAATAACCTACAAAGGAACCCTCATCAGGCTTGCAGAGGATTTCTCAGCAGAAACCCTACAGGCAAGGAGAAAGTGGAATGATATATTCAAAATACTCGAAGACAAAAACTATCAGCCAAGAATACTCTATTCGGCGAAATTATCCTACAGATATGATGAGAAATAAAAGCTTTCCCAGGCACACAAAAGCTGATGGAGTTCATCACCACTAGACCTGCCTTAAAAGAAATGTTGAAAGGGGCCCTCCTGAGCCGGCCCCCTGGCTTAGTGGTTAAGTGCGTGCGCTCCGCTACTGGCGGCCTGGGTTTGGATCCCGGGTGCGCACTGACACACCACTTCTCCCGCCATGCTGAGGCCGCGTCCCACATACAGCAACTAGAAAGATGTGCAACTATGACATACAGCTATCTACTGGGACTTTGGGGAAAAGAAAAGGAGGAGGATTGGCAATAGATGTTAGCCCAGAGCCCGTCTTCCTCAGCAAAAAGAGGAGGATTAGCACGGATGTTAGCTCAGGGCTGATCTTCCTCACACACACACACACACACACACACACACACACACACACAAAAGGGCCCTCCTACTTGAAAGAAAAAAGCAAAGATTTACAAGGTGATAAATAGACAGACTCAGAAAATTGCACCTCTATATCAGAACAGGTTGATAAACACTTAATTATAACATAAAGGATACAGGGAAAGAATGCACCAAAAATAATTACTTCAATTTGATCACACACTCACAACACAAAAAACAAATACTTTCTGCCCAGTTTTATGTTTTACAACAAAAACATAAAAAAGGAAGAGGAAAAAGACAAAACCTGCATAGGCTAATGGAGATAAGAGACTATGTCAGAAAAAGGACTATCTCATCTATGAGATCTTTTATACAAACCTCATGGTAAACACAAAACAAAAAAATCAGAGCAGAGTCACAAATCATAAACAAAGAGAAAATTAAGAAAAACATCACAGAAAACCACCAAACTGAAATGGTAGACAGAAATACAAGGAAAAAGAAACAGTGCAAATACAGACCAACCAAAATACAAAAGATAAAATGGCAGTATTAAGCCTGCACATATCAATAATCACTCTAAATGTAAATGGATTGAATTCACCAATCAAAAGATGCAGAGTGGCTGGCTGGATTAAAAAATAAGACCCAACAATATGCTGTCTCCAAGAAACACATCTCAGCTCTAAAGACAAACACAGGCTCAGAGTGAAGGGATGGAAGATGATATTCCAAGTAAATGGCAAGCAAAAGAAAGTGGGTATAGCCATATTTATATAAGATAAAACAGACTTCAGGACAAAAAAAAAACAAAAACAAGAGACAAAGATGGACATTATATAATGATAAAAGAGATATTCCACCAAGAATATGTAACACTTATTAATATATAACCTATATATTTGGTGCACCTAACACAGGAGCACTAAAGTATATAAAGCATCTATTAACAGACCTAAAGGGAGAAATTGACAGCAACACAATAATAGTAGGAGACTTGAACATCCTGTTTACATCAATGAATAGATCATCCAGACAGAAAGTCAACCAGGAAACAGTGGCCTTAAATGAAACACTAGAATGGATAGACTAATAAATCTATACAGAACATTCCCTCCAAAAACAGCAGAATACACATTTTTCTCAAGTACACATGGAACATTTTCAAAGATGTTCAACATCACTTAATATTAGGGAAATGCAAATCAAAACTACAATGAAATACCACCTCACACCCATCAGAATGGCTATAATTAAAAAAGACAAGAAATAACAAGTGTTGGAGAGGAGGTGGAGAAATGGAACCCTCATACGCTGCTGGTGGGAATGTAAACTGGTGCAGGCACTATGGAAAACAGTAGGGAGAATTCCCAAAAAGTTAAAAATAGAAATACCATATGATCCAGCTATCCCACTACTGGGTATTTATCCAATGAACATAAAATCACTAATCAAAAAGATATATGCACCCCTATGTTTATGGCAGCATTATTCACAATAGCCAAGACTTGGAAGCAACCCAAGTGCCCATCAACAGACGAGTGGATAAAGAAGATGTGGTATATACAATGGAATACTACTCAGCCATAAAAAAGACAAAATCATCCCATTTGTGACAACATGGATGGACCTTGAGGGTATTATGCTAAGCGAAATAAATCAGACAGAGAAAGACAAATACCATATGATTTCACTCATACGTGGAAGATAAACACATAGATAAGGAGAGCAGATTGGTGGTTACCAGAGGGGAAGGGGGTGGGAGGAGGGCGAAAGGGGTAAAGGGGCTCATATGCATGGTGATGGATAATAACTAGACTATTGGTAGTGAACATGATGCAGTCTATACAGAAGCTGAAATATAATAATGTACACCTGAAATTTACACAATGTTATAAGCCAATATGACCTCAATAAATAATTTTTTAAAAAAAGGAAAGAAAGAGGGATGGGACACAGAAGGGGACACCCCACTTCGTTTAAGGACACACTAGAAGTTGCACACACCACTTCCTCTCACATCCCACCAGCCAGTACCTAGTCACATGGCTGTTGCACCTGGCTGTGAGGGAGGCTGGGAAATGTAGTCAGGATTCTGGGTAACCATGTACCTAGGTAAAATACTCAGAGGTATTATTCTATTCTAAAGCAAGAAGAGGAGAACAGGAGTTAGGAGACAATCAGCAGTATCTGCCACACCAGACTGGACAGATTTTCTTCTCTACTCTTTCTCTACTCTTGTCCCTTGTCTTCAGCCCCAATGCTGCTACCTCTGCCTCAGTTAAAGCCCTTATCCTATGTGACCCAGGTGCTTCAACGACCAGCTCACTGGTTCATTTGCTTTCATTTTCACACATCCCCACTCTCCTTGAATCCAGCCAGCATAGGATCTTTCTCTAATATTATTCAGATCGCTTTGAATACAAAGTCCCCAACCAGGCATGCAAGGCCTGTCAGATCTGGCCCATCTCTTTGATCTCTGGTCTTGCCATGGTCCCCACTCCTTATATCCTGCTTCAGCCACGTGGACCTCCCTGCAGCTTTCCAGTGGTGCCACCCTCTCTCATCCTCATGGCCCCTTTGCTGGAGCACACATCACTACTACGAGGCTGACTTTAAGACTCAGCTCAGATATGGCTTCTTCTGATCCTCTCCCCACTGGCCTGTGTCACGAGCCCCATCCTGTGCTTCCACAGCCTCCTCTATCAGAGTACTTACCACACTGTATTTAAAATGTATGTTTACTCGTCATCTCCTCCAAATTTGGTCTCCCGAAGGGCAGGGCTTATATGTAGTTCAAAAGACATTTCCCGAATGTCTGCAATGTGCTACCTGCTATGCTAGATGCCTGTAGTACAAAGAGAAAGACTGGCATGAGTACTGGTCATTTTTGATGCCCAATAGCCACTGAACTTTCTTTGGCCACAGCACCCCAACTCTCCTCTGGAGAACCAGGGACTCAGACTTCACTCCCAGATTCAGCGCTGGGCATGTTGTGAAGGACACTGTCAATGAATAAGAGGCATAAATGGCAAGAGAAGCAAAAAGTTTATTTGAGGGTCTCAAGAATTGCAATTCAGGGAGCACAGGTTCAGGTAGAAACCCAAATAGTGTCCCACTAGGGAGTAAACATCAGGGGCTTTTAAAGGCAAAGAAGGGAGGTTGTATTACAAAGAATTTTAATTGGAGTTAGAGGCAGAGAGCTAGTCTTGGCTAAACATTGACTATTGATTCTATCTTCAAAAAGTCCTCGATGCTCAGTCTTTGTGATCAGGATGTCCATTCTCCCACTGACTTCTCAAACAATTGCTTGTGAAACAACTGCCATTTTGGCCCAGTCCAAAGGGTTGGCCCTGTCCAAGGTTCAAGATAGCAAGGCAGTTTCTCTGGAAAGGCAGCTCTGATTCCATTTTAAAATGGCTCCACTACAGTCAATTTTGACAACATTCCAGCAGTCCCTGGAAGAGACTCACATGGTGAGGAACCGAGGCTTCCTGCCCACGGTCATGTGAGTGAGCCATTTGGGAAGAAGACCCTCCAGTCCCAGTCAAGCCTTTCATGACTGTTGTCCCTGCTTCATGAGAGATCCTGAGCCAGAAACACCCAGCTAAGCCACTATCAAATTCCTGACCCGCACAGACTATGAGATAACGTTTATGTTTTTAAGACACTAAGTTTTGGGGTAATTCATTACATAAACATTGATAACAAATACAGTCGTGTTAATTTGATTTCTAGTTTTCCTGGAGAGGAAAATGAAAACTTGATGAAATAAATTTGTGTTAATATAAAACTACACAAAGACTGTTTCTCAGCATTATTATATTGTCAAATCAGAAAACTGGTTTTACAACTTTTCCTCTTGGCCTAATAAACACAACACTGGTCTCTTGAGTTTTGATTTCCTGCAAGCATTTTGACAGACCTGATGAAAGCAAATGAGCCAACTAATAAAACACACTTTAACTCCACAACTTCATTCTCTAGCAAAAAGTGATTTTAGATTTAAAGAAAGGAATTGCTCCTGAGCATCGCTGAAATGTTTCAGAGGATAGTGAAATGGGCACCATGGAATCACAGCCATGTCACCCAAGTGTGTGGATGTAGCACTGCACCATACCCCACTCTTATTACCATGGAATGTGGAAATTATAGAACGTGTTCAGCAGGGCAGAAATCAGTCTGTGTTCCTTGAAGAATGCAATTTAAGAGATAACCTTTGGGTGACGGAGTTGGTTCCTGGACTGACCAACTCAAAGGGAGTGACGCTTTCTCAGCCTCACCCTTCCATTGTCCCAGCATTACCCAACCCTTACACTCACCTTATGAGAAATAAATGAGGAAAAATGTTCCCAATGTCTTTTCCTAATTTTTCTCCCTACTTTGAAACAGAGCCTTATTCATGACACAGCTTTCCTAGACTGAATGTACTCTTCCTGGGTGATACAACTCAATTAAGAGAGTCATCTGCTAGTTATCAGGGGGTTGGTGTGTGAGGTAGGAGCAATTGGGTAGCAAAAATAGTTAACTGGCATTACTCTAATACAGTGAGTGGTTCTCAAAGTGTTGTTCCTGGACTGGCATCATTAGCATCACCTGAGAACTTGCTAGAAGTACAAATTTTAAGACCGCACCCCCTCCCAGACCTACTGAATCAGAAAGTTTGTGCATGGAGCCCAATGAGCTGTGTTGCAACAAACTCTCCAGGTGATTCTGATGCATATATTATAGTGGTGGGTCTCAAATTTTGATGCACATTAGAATCACCTGGGGAGCTTTTATGACTCCTAGTGCTTAGGTTAAGTCAAAATCTCAGCATGTAGAATGGAGCCATCAGTATTTTTTTTTTTAGACTTTATTTTTTTTAGAGAAGTTTTAGGTTCATAGCAAAATTGGGAAGGTACAGAGATTTCCCATATACCTCCTGCTCTGACACATGCATAGCCTTCCGCATTATCAACATCCTCCACCACAGTGGTACATTGGTTACAGTTGATGAACCTACAATGACACATCATTATCACCCAAAGTTCATAGTTACATTAGGGTTCTCTCCTGGTGCTGTACATTCTATGGGTTTGGACAAATGTATAATGACATGTGTTCATCATTATAGTATCATACAGAGTAGTTGCACTGTCCTAAAAATCCTGTGTGCTCTGCTTATTCATCCTTCCTTATTTCTCGCCCCCAATCCCCGGCAACCACCAATCTTTTTACTGTCCCCATAGTTTTGCCTTTTCCAGGATGTCATATAGCTGGACTTATACAGTATGTAGCCTTTTCAGATCAGCTTCTTGTACTTAGTAATACATATTTAAGGTCCCTCTGTGTCTTTTCATGGCTTAACAGCTTATTTTTAGCACTGAATAGTATTCCATTGTCTGGATGGACCACGGTTTGTTTATCCATTCACCTACTGAAGGACATCTTGGTTGCTTCCAAGTTTTGGCAATTATGAATAAAGCCGCTCTGTGCAGGTTTTGTGTGGATGTAAGTTTTAACTCTTTGTTGAAAGAAGCTGTATGGTAAGAGTGTGTTTAGTTATATAAGAAACCGCCAAACTGTCTTCCACAGTGCTGTACGCTTCCCACCAACAATGGATGAGCGTTCCTGTTGCTCCACATCCTCTCCAGCATTTGGTGTTGTCAGTGTTCCAGGTTCAGGCCATTCTAATAGGAATGCAGTGGTATCTCATTGTTGTTTTAATTTGCGTTTACTTGATGACTTATATGATGTGGAGCATCTTTTCATATGCTTATTTGCCAACTGTATATCTTCTTTGGTGAAGTCTAAGATCTTTGGTGGTCCATTTTTTAATCGAGTTGTTTGTTTTCAAAATTCTTTGTATATTTTGGAGGTTTCAATTGATGTATTCTCAAGATCAGTGATTCTTTCCTTAGCCATGTCCAGTCTACTAATAAGCCCATCAAAGGCATTCTCCATTTCTGTCACAGTGTTTTTATCTCTAGCATTTCTTTTGGTTCTTTCTTAGGATTTCAATCTCTCTGCTTACATTGCTCATCTGTTCTTACATGCTGTCTACTTTATCCATTAGATCCCTTAGCATATTAATCATAGTTGCTTTAAGTTCCTGGTCAGATAATTCCAACATCCCTGCCATGTCTGGTTCTGATGCTTGCTCTGCCTCTTCAAACTGTGTTGTTTGCCTTTTAGTACATTGTGTAATTTTTTCTTTTTCTTTTTTTTTTAAAGCCCCAGTATACAGTTGTATACTCTATTTACATGTCCTTTTAGTTCTTCTGTGTGAGCCACCACCACAGCATGGCTACTGACAGACAAGTGGTGTGGTTCCACGCCCAGGAACTGAACCTGGGCTGCTGAAGCAGAGCCTGCAGAACTTTAACCACTAGGCCATCAGGGCTGGCTCTGTGTCGTGCAGTTTTTTCTTGATAGGCAGGCATAATCTACTAGGTAAAAGGAATTGCTATAAACAGGCCTTTAGCAATGTGGTGGTGAGGTGAGTGTGGGGGCATAAGCATTCTGTAGACTATGATTGGGTCTCTCAGTCTTTTAGTGAGCCTGTGCCCCTGGACTGTGAACTTCACAAGTGCTTCTCACTTTTCCCCCACTTAGGTGGCACAGGATGGCTCGAGTGGACTGGGGTTGGGTATTTCCCTTCCCCCGGGTCAGTTAGGCTCTGATAAAACCCAGCTGTTAAACTCTGGTTAAACAGTTTCTCCTGAGGGCAGACCTTGTTCAGAAAAACAGAGTGCTCTGTTGTATTTCAAAACGGTTTCTTTTCCCCTGCCCTTGCCAAAAGCACAAAAGCACAAGGGGATTTTTCTCTGATATTTACTGTGGGAACCTTGTCGAGCTCCTGGAGGTAAAACTCACAAAAGTGTGCGGGCCCCTCATGGCTGGGTCCACCTGAAATTTTTAATTCTCAGAATTGTCTACTCAGCTTCCAGCAATTCATCAATTATAGTTCAGATTTTCCTACCCCTGCACTGGTTCCCGGGTGAGGTGTCACCTCTTGAGTTTCTGCTCAGGTAGGTTGTGATTCTGTGTATTTTCCTGGCCTGTTGGTCTCTCCAATTTTGGGAACAGTACTTTGCTCTGTGACCTCACTGATACTGAGCAATGGGCTCGCTCTGCTTGCCGCGATCTGAGCCAATTAATCACAATGAGTTAGCGATTGAGAACCAAAGTTTAATGAGATTAGCTGGCAAATCGGAAGACAGGTGACTAATGTCTCAAAAACCCATCTTCAAAGATTACAGAATCTTGAGGCAGTTATATAGGGAAAATAGGCAGTAAGGAGGGGGTCCAGGGAGGTTGGTCTCCAAGCATGACAGGCTCCAGGCATCACATTGTTCCATTCTTCTGTCAGCTGTGATGGATACCTTGTAGGTGTGTTTCCTGCCTGTGGTCAGCCTGTTCCTGGAGAGAAACTCATAGAACAAAGTTTTTAATTTATCAAGCTGTTGGGGAGTACATACGTAAGTGGAGGCCATGAATCAGGAGGGCATGTGAACTTTTTGGAGTACATGCAGCACAGCGGGTAGTCACACAGAGGAGGGGCTGGGGCCATTTAGTGTAACAAGATGGCCTCACTTCTGCTCACTTACAAAACCTCTCTTACAGATCTAAGAAGCGTTGTTGATTTTCCAGCTTGTTCAGCTTTTTACTTGTTGTTAGGACCGAGTGGTGACTTTCAAGCTCCTGAGCCATCAGTATTTTAAAAAATTCCCCAGGTAATTCCAACGTGCAGCCAAGTTGGAGAACCAGTGCTTGATCTTGACAAGAGATTTTCACATATTGAGGTATATGGGGTAGCTATTCTGGTTCAAAACTGATTTGGCTTGAACTAAAGAAGCCTGACTTATGGTCTATCAAACATACATTGTATATCTGCTTTAACCATTAAAGAATGCACTAAACATTATCTCAAAGTATGCACTTTTTAAAGATAAGAATGCATACTTCCCCTCCTAAGCCTCCAGTATGGGTAACGCCCATACTAGTACTCCTGAAGATAAGATCGCTTTCCAGGACATCAGGGTCATGTTGACCTGCTAATTTGTAACTGAATACCTCTTTGAAACTTTGATTAATATGTATCCTGGACATGATTAATGTATGTACTTTGTTCTAAAAAGGTATAAGACTGTATTGAAAACCATGCTTCCCCGGAACACTTTCTTCCTTTGTGGAAGCTGCCTTCCAGGATTATAATCCTCAGTTTGGCTCAGATAAAACTCACCTTATCTCTCTTATCTATAGAATGGTTACGGGTATTTTGTGCCAACAATTTCATCTAACATGTGCTTCACGACCCTCCTTCACCTTCCCTGCTAGGTCAGTTCTTCCCTCTCCAACCCTCTGTTGTCTCCCCTTCCTTTTCTTTTTTTGATTAGGCTCTGTGTCCTGCTGTCTCTTTTGCTTGTTACTTAAAGTGGCTATAAATTAAAACCAAAGTGTACTTTTATTATTTGTGCTTATTGCTTAAATCTGATGTTTGAATTTTTTTAGTCATATAAAATAAAGGGCTTGCTACTCTTAAAATTGTATTTCTTGCATAATAATGTAAATGTACTTAATGTCACTGAACTGTACCCTTAAAAATTATTAAAATGGTAAAAAATAATTGTACTTCTCAAACTGAGTAGGATTTAAAAATTCAAATTTATTTTCTTTACGTGTCATTTACTTCACAGTTTTTTCAGTCTATGCCAAACCAAGAGAACTTGATGGGCAGTATCATCGGTGTGGATCAGCCTCAGCTGAGAGATATGGCATCCAATCAGAAATCACTCTGCATTCAAAGCAGCAGGAAAATGCCTCCCATGATGAAGAGAAAAATATCAATTTTTCATCAATAGAAACAGACCAGAAAAGACACAGGTGATAGAATTAATAGACGATGACATTGAAACACTTGTTATAATTATATTCCATATGTTCAAGAAGATAGAGGAAAGTGTGAGCATGTTTAAAAAGACATGGATGATATTAATTTTTAAAACTCTGAGATTATGTTACCGCACAAAGGGCACGATCTGCTCGTCCCAAGACAAAAGCCAATCGTCAAGAGGCAAGATGGTAGAAAAGAAAGGGCTATTTATTACAGCTTGCTAGCAAGGGGGAAGATGGCCAACTAATGTCTCAAAGAACCATCTTACAGAACAAAGACTACAGGCCAGTTATATAGGGGGCTGGTCTCCGAGTGGGGGAGGCATCTGGTCTCAGGGTGGGGGCAGACATCTGGTCTTAGTTCCTGATAGTCTTTTGTTTTACTTGATAGGCATCAGAGACCGGAGCAATGCCCTCTACCCTGATCTTTCAGTTGTCATTGATGATGGCTATCAGCATAGACTCTCTGCCCGGGGGTCATCACATCACATTCCTAAGGAACTCAAAAGAACAAAGTTATCAACTTATAGCAGCTGTGAGGGGCCATGAAATCCAGAGTTAGTCAGAGGTCATTCTAAGTTACAATATGGTTTCCCCACTACAATATGGCTTCCCTTATGTCAACCCTGTATTGAGCCAGTATCAATTATATATTTTTCCTTTTTCAGAGTTAAAATATTCTTTCTCTTACAAAATGATATTGATAAAACATGATGGTTACCTTTTCTAGTGTCCTTGTGTACCAAAATAAAAAGTTGGCAATGTCAATCCCCCAAATATATATTTTTTAAATGCAAAGGTCACGAAAGTCTGGAAAGTGACTTACTGTTTATAAATTTAGTCTTTTTTTTTCTGACAACCAGTGTAGGGGAAGGCAAATGCCTAGGCCTGGCCAAGCACTCCACTCTCTGGACTTTTCCAGGGGCTCTTAGGAAAGATGTTCCCTCCTTCCCTAGAATTGGGAGCTCCAGGAGACACCTGGCTGTGATGTGGAGAAAGCCTGACTGAGCATGAAGCCAGGCAGTGGTAACAGACTGAGAAATTGAGGGAGGGCGGAAGAGTCCTGAAAACACTGGTGGAACCTCTGGATCCAAATCTCCCTGCAGGCATTTCCATTTCAGAATTCCCTATTACAAAAACAAATACCTTTCTTTTTTGCTCAAGCAAATTTAAGCTCAATTTCTGTCACTTGCAACCAAAGGGTCCTGACCTTTAAATCTGTTAAATAAATCTGTTCATATACATCATACAGCATTGGTAAGACAGAAATATACACAGGAGAAAACATGGCTCTCAGAATAGGCTCTCTCACGTGGTGAGAAAGTGCTCACCCTCTGAAAGGTGCTCTTCTGAAGATGCTCACCTTCCATCACCTTCGGAAAGGGACGGGGACTCCCACTCCCATGCTAATTTGTCTGTTGTCCTTCACACAACTATTAAAATCCAGCCTCCAAATTCTTCTCCAAGAACTGGGATATAGCTGACCTCTGCTGAGCACACGGCCCAGCAGTCCTGGGTGACACTGAATTCCCACATTGACAGGGAGCCTGGTGTACTGACCCACCATGCACTGCTTTCCGGTATCACAGAAGGGGAAGAAACCAAACGTCTCCTTTTTATTTATATTTTAACTTAACAGTTTGGTTTTTAAATAAGATCAGAACCTCAAATTATAAAGGTATAATGGAAGGAAATCCTTGACTTCAAATAAACCTATCCCAAACCAAAACATCAAAATTCTCAGACCACAATTGTATCAGCGTTCAACTCCTCCTACAGAGCATTCAGGGAGAGCGAAATGGCACTGGTGGCCCTCTTTCCCATACCAGCTAGGTCATGGTTATTGGTTATCATTTACAAACACCAGCATCACACTATAAATCTAAACACTGTCTGCCTACAGATAACTGCTTCATTGGACAGGCTAGAACAGCAAAAATGCACCAGAAATAGAGGAAGCTCCCCTGTCAGGAAGTCCTACCCATCCTTCAGATCTCAGCCCCAAAGCTCCTTCCTTGGGGACCCTTTTCTGTCCTAACTAGGTCATGCACCCCTCCCCACCATTACACTTGCAGAGAATCCTGCATTTACTCCATTACATTAATGATGGTTTTTATTCATATTCGTTTCATATCCCTCTTCTCCCATCACCTTCCTGTGGACCAGGAGCTCTAAAAGTCCATTCACTCACTGTCTTTTGCTTGCACGTAAACCTTGTGCCCTGGCATAGGGCTGTGCCTGTCACTAGCAGGTGCGCAATCAATCAAGGAGAGGGCAAACACACTCCCCTACGTGAAAACCACCGCTGCTGTCCTGAGGAAACGCTTCCAGGGTTTCATTCATGTACTTTTCCTGAACAGGGGTGTAACTTGAGCATGTGTACATTTCTCTCTATTGCTCCAGTCTTCAGTCATGATTTTTAATGGAAAAGCAGAACTTTTTATTTCACTCGAGTAGTGATAGTCCTCTTACAAATCAGTCCTTAGCTCCCCAAACATCTTTTCAAGTCACATAGAAAGCTTAAAAACCTGTTGTCCAACACTGAAACCCACAGGTAGGGCCAAGTGTTGGAAGATGGGCAGGACCTAAACAATTTCATGCACCTTTCCTCTGGCCGAGTTTAAACGTGCATACAGGGCCGGCCCTGTGGCTTAGCGGTTAAGTGCGTGCGCTCCACTGCTGGCGGCCCAGGTTCGGATCCCCAGCGCGCACCGACGCACTGCTTCTCCAGCCATGCTGAGGCCGTGTCCCACATACAGCAACTAGAAGGATATGCAGCTATGACATACAACTATCTACTGGGGCTTTGGGGGGAAAATAAATAAAAAAAAAAATAAACTTGCATACATACCCTGGCCCCATTTCACAGGCACCTCGAGTGCAGCCGGTAACAGATGGTCTTGCAGGCACCCCCACGATGCCCACCAGCCCAGTGCTGGCCACAGCCTACCCTCTGCTCCCACTCTCAGGGCCAAAGAAGCCAGAAAGGGGCCAACAGGACCCACACGCTGGGGCTTACTCCCTCCACCTCCTGCTCATTGGTATTCTTACCCCCAGTCCCCTTGGGAGGCATTAGCCTTGAGAGGAGCCTTAGTTTTTGCCATTTTATTCAGGGCCACAGGTGAAATGAGGCTTAAAGTCTCTGATTACAGGACTGAGGGAAGACCCTCACACCACCTGAAGACCAATTCAGCTCAAGGGAGAGATAGATGAGCCTTCAGTTACAAGAAAATGTGTGAAGGGCCTCACGTTACCAACTGCTATGGGAATGCAGTGTATTAGTTTCCCAGTGCTACTGTAACAAAATACCATAAACTGAATGGCTTAAAACAACAGAAATTTATTCTCTCACAATTCCAGAGGCTAGATGTCCAAAATCAAGGCGTGGGCAGGGAGGGTTGATTCTTTTTGAGTGCTCAGAGGGAGAATCTGATCCATGCCTCTTGCCTAGTTTCTGGTAATGACCAGCAATCCTTGGTGTTCCTCGGCTTGTGGACACATCACGCCCAATCTGTCTCTCTCTTCACATGGCCTTCTCCCTGTGTGTCTCTGCGTCCTCACGTGGCCTTCTGCTCTTATAAGGACCCCAGCCATACTAGAATAGGGCCCACCCTAATATCCTCATCCTAGCTTGACTACATCTGTAAAGACTTTCCAAATAAGCTCACATTCACAGGTTAGGATTTCAATATATCTTTTTGGGAGACACATTTCAACCTATAACATGCAGCAAAGAACAGACTGCTATCTGAGAGTGGGGGAAGACTTCAGAGAGGAGGCAATGAGCAGGAGAAGAAGCCGGCCAGGGCCTTTACCACACACGGTTAACTGAGGCTTCAAAATCAGTCTCTGTTTCCACCGTAAATGTCCAACCCCAGAGTTACAGCATAAACTCCGCGAGGGCAGCAAGCACGGCTTGTGCGTCAAATCCCACCACCCTCGTGACCAGTTCTTTAGACCCGGGCAAGCTCTCTCTGAGCCCCCTGTCTCCTCATCTGTAAAACACAAGTATCACTACCTACTTCACAACGTGGGACGTGAGGCTAAGCGCCTGGCACAAATAAGTTCCCAGAAAAATGAGTTCCTACCTGCTCCCTCCCATCCCCCGCCTCCTGCTGACTTGGTTAACATTCTTGTGTTGCCCACTGCACCAACTTTTGAACATAATGGGAGCGTAAACTAATGAATTGAACTCTACACCTCCCTTCAAGGACAAAGATCTCTCCTTCTGCATGAGGCTAGGTAATTCAACTTTGGCTATTTCACAGTGATTAGAGTAGGACTTCTAAAAAAAGTTTGATTTAATTTCACATATTCTACAAAAGTCTACCCATATATGAATCTCTGTCTCACTCGATGTAACATCTGACTCTAGACTCCATCCCATCAGGCTCGCAGAAGATGTAACCCCAGTCATTCCTGGGGCTCCCACTCACCTTCCAAGAGGAGTGTCAAGCTTTGGGTCTTAACATGATGTCTGTCTCATTCCAGCCCACATGAGCTCTTGGCTCTGTGGCATCCGTGCCAAGCAGAGTGTCCCTACCAGTGTTCCACTCAGCCAGGCAAGGCTCTGCCTTCCTCCAGACCTAGCACAAAGCAGGCGTCTCCCTGACTGGGAGAATCGCCCAGTGCCCTCCCCACCCCACCAAAGAATGCATCATGCATCCTGCTACCTGCTCGAATGGGAGACTGTAAAGGGGGAAATAAGGGGTGAAGACAAATTTCCCAAGAATCAATCCCTCCACACAAAGTTTTTCCTAAGGCTCACCCAAATAAAAGCATGAGAGTACCAGGAAACGAGAACCTCTAGTAGCACACTTCAACAGCCAACTTTAATACTCTAGGGAAAATATTGGCTGTTGTTGCTCCCTACAAAAAAGGTTTTGTTTTTTTTTAAATTAAGCTTTGACCACAAGTTAAACTCCTTGGAAACCTTTTCTTACAAGAGAAGCCAAAGAGAAAGTGCCCAGATAAAAGTGTATGTTTGGAGAGGAAGGTGGTAGGGATCTGTGACCCTGGGGAAAGCATCTCATCTCTCCTAAAACCATCCACCACAGGACTGTGTGGAGGATTAAGGAGATGAAGCACATGAAGCTGACAGGGCGGGCTGCACAGAGCTTGCTCAGTCTCGTGTATGTTAACATTGTTGTGATTACTGCAACGGGACTCGTCCCTAGTGAGAGCAACCAAAAACAATCAACACTCAGCATTATTTTTCTTTCACTGTAAGTGCATGCAGAATTAAAAGCAGCCTGGCCACTTCTGCAAAATTTTTTAAAAAGCCACTTCCTGAGATTTTTAAAGAAACACCCAAACCCACAATCTGACTCCAAAGGTCACATACCTTGACTTCCTCCCTTCAACCCACGTGGACAATCCAGGCTGTGACCTCAAATTCAGGGGCTGACAACATGGGAGGCTGAACTTCCTAAACCACAGAACCATTTCTCCTGGCCACAGCTCGTGTGAGGAGCTAACTATGTGCAATAAGGTTACCCTTGCAGCTATAAATCTCTGCATACTTAGCATTTAGAACCTAAGAATCTGAAAAAACAAACAGTGGACATCAGACTAGCACGCACCCTCTCCAAAAAGAAACACACCTCCATCCAGACCCTGTGCCTTCCCCAAATTGGCAACCGAGAAATTAAGCTTTCTAAAGAACCAGAACTATCAAGAAAGTACACTTAAAAACATATGCTTGCCTCACTGTGTCACACTATGCCACAATAGCTTTAAAGTATGGCCAAAAGGATAGACCTAGCGCTGACTGTAATTCTGTTCAAGTCAAGCACGTTTAGGGCGATTAAAATGACAGTGGAAACAGCCAGCAGGAGCTCTACAAACAAGGACAACTGCTCCAGTTGAATGTGACTGGCTGATTTCTACACTTTTTGGTTTATACCAACTGGCAACTGACTAATTGTGGGGAGTAAAAGCAACGGTTGTAGGCACTGTTCTCTTCACACATGGGGACAGGGCCATGGGACACATCTTGAATAATGGTTTCGGGTCCAAAGGGCATTAGTCAATGGGCATCATATTGTGAGTTCCCAAAAGAGTTAATGGAAAAGCAGAAGCTGAGGGAACAGAAGTGTGTGTGTTGGGGGGGGGGGTAAGGAAAAGAGGAGTTCCAGAATAAAAAAGGCATCTTTGAATGGCATATACTGTAATTGAACATTGCATATTATACTTAAGCTAACAGTACCAACAAGCAGAGCTGGAGGCGAGTTAAATTATACTTTCTTTTCAATGTAAAGTGTCATATTTATTGTAGTACTTATAAATTGTGTAACCACTTAACATGTGTAAAACTGTGCTACCGTTTTTATTATCTCTTTTTTAAAAAAATGTCACTGATGAAGTTTTTGAGGATTGTGTCCCAGCCGTACTTCTTCCATAAGCCCTACAGTTTTTTTAAATAAAACTTTTTATCTTGAAATAATAATAGACTCACAGGAAGTTACAAAAACAATACAAAGATTCCCCGGTACCCTTCACCCAGCTTCTCCCAATGGTGACATCTCCTAGGGCTGTAGTACAATATCAAAACAGGAAACGGACCTTGGCACATTCCTGTTCACTGTAGACCTTCTTCCTTTTTCAGCATTTTTTAAAACCTGCATTCATGCGTGTGTGTGACCCCTTCTCACGTCATACACAGCCTTCTCTCACTCCTCTCCCCTTACTACTCCTTTGTCCATTCTCTGAGCCAAACCACTTATATAACCTAACTCCTCCTACATCCTCATTTCCCTATTTTGACCTCCTCTCCCACTTATTTAAAGTTACATTTATCTTGTGCTATTATATTTATGTAAACTATTTAAAAACCTCTTGGAATAACAAGAGGAAATATGTATATATTTATTTATTTATATATTTATATTATATATATAAATTAAAAGCCCTTTATCTGGTTTATGCCTCAACACTTTTACATAAAAACCATTCCTTCTTAAAAAAAAAAGAGAGAGAGATTTTTTTTTAAAAAAGAAACTATTCCTTGTACTAAAAATCTCTGTCCCTCTCGTCAAATTCCTGTTCATCCTCTACTCTGGGTACCTTCCTCATGTGGCTGAAGGAAGTTTCAGCAAAATTAGGACCTCTCTCCTTGCTCTTCCAGATAGCCCTTATCAGAATATATTAATGGTTCTGATGTATGAATGTCCTACTATGGCGTATTCATGATTCATTTATACATTTGTCTTCTTCATCAGACTACAAGAACCAGGAATAGCACTTTTCTTCCTTCCTCCCTGCTTCTGTCCTTCAGTAATTACTCACTGAGACTTACTCTGTGTCAGGCTATACAGTGGGAACCAGGACTGCCCTGCTCTCAGGAAATTTAAGTGAGTATTCACCTTTGCAGTGTCCGGGAAGGGGGAAAATACCCCTCTCTACCCCTCTTGACTTCTTATGGCTGAACTAATAATAAAATTGACCCAAGACCAGATTAACAGGAGAAAAACCAATTTAATATGGGCACACAGGTGATTATAAAAAATGATGCTCAGAGTGAACAAAGCAGGCAGTTTATATATCTTTTTAGACAAAGAGACAATAAATTTGTGAGGATTTGACAGGACAAAGAAACTTAGGTTTAGGTGCTTAACTAGTAAGAAAGAGTTTGGGTTTGGGGCAGTAAATTGGTAAAGAAGTAACAAAGTTTGTTTATGCAGGCTTCTCGGCCCTTACTTCTCCAGCTCTGGTGATGAGGATGCAGGAAGCGCACGTTTCACATTGCAGATTTATTTCCTGCTTTCAGGGGCAACAGAAAGAGGAGGGTCAAATGCCCTTTTTGCATTGGTTGTTTCTTAAGTAACTTAATTCAAAATAATCAATATGCCATTATGGGATATTTTGGGGCAGCCTGCCTCTGGCCCCAACAACAGGCTCCTGGCATATAACTGGCACTCTATAAACATTTACTGATTGAATGAAACTTCAGGCAACTTCTCAATACGGGCTACACTCCCCCCACCTCCCCGCCACCCTGTAAGCCTATGAATATGACGTGACCCTCCTTAGTATCTCTACACACTGCAGTTCCCACGCAAATACCTTGGGCACCTTTAAAAATCGTGCAACTAGAATCGCCAAAATGACGCAGCTACTGTCAGCCTGAATTAGTGAGCAAAGCAGCATTTACCTCCTGGTGTCCTGAAAGAAAAGAAGAATGTACTGTACCGACAGCTCTCCAAAATAGTGTAACTTCGGGCATCGCAAAGCCTGACTCCGGACCTCACTCCAGGGCGCAACCAGAGAGCTGGCGGGCAGAGCCCCCAGACCTTCCCCCGGCAGAGGCGCCCTCTGTCTACACTCTACGGCTACACTTGGCTTCGACCTACCTTTCGGCTGCGTCTCTTGCCCAGGTTTGCCTCTAATTTCCATCAGGGCGCCTTGAACTCTTCGCCAGGTCCTTCCTGGCTCCCACGCAGGCGCCAAATCTCCCCCACTCCCACAATTAGAAAACTTCAAGAACACTGATTTAAGGGAATCAAGACCTCATACCCCCGACCTTCCATCGCCCCTGCAGTTCTAAGTATCTGTAGCGGAGTTAGCCTCAGAGAAGACCAGCTCTACGAGGCGAGTCCGGGAGAGGGTCACAACGAGTGAGCGCATAGGAGAGCGCGGGTTCCTGACCCCTCGGGCAGAGTCAGCACCGCAGAGTGCCCGGGGCCGGGGGGACCCGGGCGCTGCACTCCATTTGTATTTGTAGCTACGCCCCAAACTTCTGGCTACTTGCATCGCCCCCATAAAATCAGAAACAACGCGTGCGAACTTTGTCGCCTCTGGTAGAGACCCAAAGAAAGGGCGCGAGCATCGCCCGCAGAACTCCAGGACGCCTCGGGCCGCCGACCCGCGGCGCACCCTGCCGTCCCCAAGGCTCGCCCTCTCCCTTCTTCCCGTGCCCAGGGGCAGAAGCAGGCAGAGCAGCGCCAGCCGCCGAAACCCACGGCCCATGGCCCGGGGGCAGCAGCCCAGAGCCGCGGTCCGCCGCGGGGCAGCCGGAGCCGGCGGGCGCCGGGGGAGGACTCCGGCCGCGAGCCTCAGCAGCCCAGCCACTCCCCGCGATCGGCGTAGGGCCAAGCCCCTCGCCAGTCGCTTCCCCAGCAGTTCGCGACCCCGCGTCTGCAGGTGTTCGCTGGGAACCGGCGCGGGCTTCCCATCCCTTTGTCAACTCGGTTTCCATAAATGGTGCCAAGCAGTATTCTCCTCTAAATGCTCACCAAGGTCGGAATGCTTCCCAGCGGAACCGACTCCGGAGACATGGTCTCAATGCAGTCCACCCACCCGGGGCCGCTTCCCAGGGGTGCCCATCCTTGCTGCAGTAGCCCAGACGCCGGGCAGGGGGCCCTCTGTGCACTGTGCAGCCCGCTCTGAGGGCGTGAAGGCTCTAGAATTGCCGCATTGAGCCCTCACGTCAGCAGCTATCGCGTGGTCTCTTGGCTTCGGTTTTTGTTTTTTTTGAACAAAGCTTACACAGCTGAGAATAATCTGGCGCCGCTTCTGGCTGAAGTTGTGGCTCAGTTCTGCCAAAGAAGTCCCCATCTCCTAGACCCCCCGTTTCCTTAAGTCCAGGGTAAATGCCAGAAGCCAGCCAAGAGAGCAAATCTAGCTTTAAATATCAGTTACAACATTTACTTGTTGTATAACCCTTATCTGTAAAATGGTCATAATAATATTAATTACAAAGTTGTTAAAAGATTAAACGAAAGAATTATGTCAAAACACAGGGCATACTGATGAGCACAAAGTAAATGCTCAGTAAGTTTATTGTTATTAGACTGGCCAATGGCCTAGTCCCAAAACTCAAGCTGGGCCAGATTCCCTCTCTAGGAAATTTGAAATAAGTAATAATAGATCAAGGCAACTAGTAAATGGGAGTTTAAGCTGAAAAGATCCCATGACCCAGATTTAGGAATGGGCCAAGCCAAAGCAACAAAGCAGCAGGAAATGAGAAGTTGTCAAAGAAAGTCAATTCCTTTGGGAATTTGAATAAACATTACTCCAAAGAAGATATGCAAATGGCTAGTAAGCACACGAAAAGATGCTCAACAGCATTAGCCATGATGGAAATGTGGATTTAAACCACAATGGTATACCACATGGCACCCCCTAGGATGGCCACAATCAAGAAGAAAGATGATAGCGAGTGTTGGTGGGGATGTGGAGACTGGAAGCCTCATGCACGCTGGAGAGATGGTAAGATGGGGCAGCTACTTTCAAAACCAGGCTAGCAGTTCCTCAATCATCACAGTAATCATGCAACCCAGAAATTCTACCCCTAGACGTTAGGGGACATAAAGCCAAGAAAAATGAAAACATGTCCACCAAAAACTTGCACATGAATGTTCAGAGCAGCATTATTCATAATAGCCAAAACGTAGAAACAAACCAAATGTCCATGAATGAATGGATAAAACAAAATGTGGTATGATATAGCCACACAATACAACGCTATTTGGCAATAAAAAAGGATATATGCAACAACATGAACTTTGAAAACATTATACTAAATAAAAGAAGCTAGTCACAAAAGACTGCATATTATATGATGCCATTTATGTGAAACGTCCAGAATAGGCAAATATAGAGACAGAAAGTGTATTAATAGGAGTTGCCTGAGAATGGAGTGGATGGGGGTAACAGCTAAAACGTATGGGGTTTCTTTTTGGGGTGATGAAAAAGTTCTAAAATTGATTGTGGTGATAATTGCACAACTCTGTGAATATACTAAAAACTGTTGAATTGTACACTTTTAATGGGTGAATTGTATGGTATATAAATTATATCTCAATAATGTGTAACAGAAAAAGGTTCATATATAAATAAAAGACAACTTAAAATTCTAAAAAGTTTTATTATAGGAACAAAACAAGGAGTGTAATTAAGCATGAAATAAATAATTTCATTCTTGATACAAGTACATTTAATATTACAAAATCTGAAGTAAACTAGTTTATAATCCAACTCTTCTAAAGGATTAATAATTAATATTTATTGAAATTAACTTCTATTCTTTTGCAAAGACATAAACTTAGTTACAGAAGGAGCACATTTAATCTAAATATACATTGTCATAGATATGATTCAGAAGTCAACATACGTAAAGCAGTTGTACTCATCTTTGTTAAATAGCTGTACAAAGCTATTAACTAAAACTATGAAAGGGTTGTTTATGAGATATTTCAAACTATAAGTTTGGAATGCATGTTTCTTTCTGATACTATTAGTCCATTAAATCTAGTGGTCAGATGTTCAGTGTATCTCTTATAGAACTGCACATAGGATTATATATGTCAAGATTAAAATACTGCAAATTCTAAGTGACTTATAAACAGAAATGATTCAAAGATGTCTTTATGCTAAATTCAGCAAATCTTGTTCTAAAATGCCCTTTTTTACTATGGAAAACCAGTAACTATAATGTTTAGAAACCTTAATGGACAGAAAATAGTTGAGTCAAACATATTCCTTTGCAATTTTCACATCTAATTTTATTTAAAGTGTTAACTCTACACATTTGAAACTTAATAATGAGCTATTATTTCAATAAGAAATTTTTCAATTTTACTTGTAACTTTTCAGAGCTGTAATTTTAATACATATTGGGATCTAAAACTTAGCAAATAGCAACAATAGAGACTATATTTTAAAAACTGGACAAATGAAGAGAAAATATATTGAGATGTAAATCAGGAAGTAGTTATTTGCTTTACAAAAGGTTCTTAAATATACAGAATAATTCATAATATATGCCCTTTAAATATTCATGCATTTAAAATAAGCTTACCAAAAAAATGACTTACATACAACTTTTAGAAATCCCACTGATTTTATAAAGAGAGGCACTACCTTTATCCACAAAAGGCATCAAAATGTTTTAACAGTTCAAAAATAGAAACAGCCAAAAAACAATTTCTCAAAAACAAAACAGTTTAATAAGATGGCTATTCAATCCGCCCTTCGAGAAATTAATAAGCTTTTTTTTTTAAAAAAAAAACCCTTAGTTTTAAGCCGCAACACGTAACACTCTTTGACCTCCGGTTCTGCTTTTCCTTAAATCAATCCGGACTGTACGGAAAGGTGCCACAACGTTGAGGCTATCGGCGATTTGGGTTAATGTCCTGAAAAACCATGCTGTCTATATACATAGAAAGTAATGAAGAAAAAAGTTAGTTCTGAAGTACAATGCATACTGCCTAGGTTGTAAAACCCTACCAGTCTAACAAAAAGCACCAAGATGCAGACGCCAAAGTTAGAAAAAATATAAACCAGCAGAGTCAATATCATATACTTTATCAATTAAGTTTTATTTGTTGGATTGTTTGGCATTTGGGAAGCTAAATAAATTAATTTAGCAGGCTAGAAATCCCATCGCTACCCTTCACAAAGACTTGCTTACTAATGAATTAAAATTAACAGAGAAAGGAGCCTAGTGAGGATTCTTTCTCTGTGCTTAATGATGAGGAAAAAGTTACCAAAATTTTCTTACAGAAGAGAAAGAAATGGATAATATATTTGGAAAATAAAAAGTAAACTTCGAAGTAAAGTTAAGGCACTTATTTCAATGCTTTTGCAACATCAAGGGCAAAGTATATTTTGTATTTCTTCAAGAAATCCTTCTGTCCAAAAACCATAAACTTGGCTCCTTTCACAGCAGATATCTATTGTCACACATGACAACTGTAAGTTACCCAAATGGAATTACTTGCAGAATTCTGAATCATTTGTTACTTTATGAATAAGTAAGGGAATTAATTAAATGCTCCTCACTCAAAATTTTCTAGTACTACTGTTTTAACTACAGTTAAAATAGAAGCAAATAAGCTTCTCTCTCATATCTAATATTATTATTTCTATAATAAAGCTCACATCTTCCTTTTCAACTGATGCTGAATGAAAATTTCATTATTTAAAAAAATCAATTAAAAGCTTCTCCAAATCTATTTTATTTAAGAAATAAGTTGACAGAAGCAAAAGCAACTACTAATGTCAAAAAACAAAAAAACCCACAAAAAACACACAATCAAAACTAATTCAGCATATTGAATCATAATATAAATCAATAAAAATTCAATTAAATATTTCATGCTACATGGAAAGAAGGTTTTTCTATTTTCCTTTCAAAATATACAAGCTGACTTCTAAATTACATTGTTTTCCATGCTCTGATCACAAGTACTACCATGTGACTATTCACTGTGTACTTAGGTAACTATGGTAATATTTTCATAAGGCTTGAAGGTAAATACTAGTGACTCACTATTAAGATGTACAGAGAACCTGAAATACCCTGCCTGCAGCAATCTTAATATAATTGTTAAAAATTATATAAAAGCATGAAATGAGAACCAATAAAACTAATGCACCAGATATATGACACTGTCATCCAACAATTCTTAAGCTCCAAATGGGCAAAGCATCCTAGAACTAGTCTAAGAACGCATGTGCTTTTATACTTTAAAAAATATATATATATATTACAGAAAATAAAGATAACGGAAAGTTGCTCCCTTTAATGAAGTAATTTAGAGTAATGAAATTGTAATTTTTACAGCACTCAAGTGAAAATTTTGAAAACCTGTTCACTAAACAGGTGTATAGAATAAAACTAAACATACAGCCATCTCATTAAAATGAGACATCTACCCTGAATCTCTAAGGCCAAATGAATCATTCTAAAACATCTTTTAATAAATGATTAAAAATATGAAAACATTTAACTTAAAGGAACATAGCATTTAGATTGTGAAACTGTGCCATGAAATTTATTATAATTGTCATTTTGTCTTAATTTTGATGACTATATCACAGTTTCATAAACAATAGCACTTGCGTTTTGTAATAAATATATCTGTATGCAGAGGTATGCTTAACAGCATCCGCACATATCTCCAGAAATTGTTGCTCATTTTAGTGTACATATTCTTATTCTGATAAAGATTTAATTTTTTACTTAATATTTGAGTAGAAAACATGTGAATAGATTATACACCCTATATCCATATTTTTTAAAAACCTGAACAACATTCTTTTAAATGTCTGTTTTAAAAAATATATAGATAACAAGAGTTACTGTTTTATCATGATTAAATTGGTATCAAATTTATGGGCATAAGGGAAAAAAGCTAATCACTTAGTCATAAGATAATAAAATGCAATATCATGCACTATATAGTACGAAGAAAGTGCTCACTTATATAAGCAACAGATGAGAGCAATATCATGGAAAATCTGGATATATCTTTATATCCTTAAAAATCACTTTCCTTTATATAATTTCCATTTTAATTTAAATGCCACATATTTTCAGCTAACATTTAAATTAGTTTTTTATTATCATATTTCATTTCTGTTCTAAACCATGAAGTATCTTCAGAAACTGCCTTGAGTGTAAGAATAATTCTTTCCTTCTATTCTATATCACTTAAAGAATTTATTAAATGTTATGTTTAAGAGATATACCCTTGACCATATTCAAATTCAAGATCAGTGTTATGATAGAATGAAGATTCATGAGGAAAATTTTACAACAGTTTAGAAGGTAAAGTCTTTACAGACCACGTCACAGTAAGGGAAACAGCCGGCTGGAATATTGCCGAGTGGCAGACTTGACATTTTACCAAAGGACAGTAATCCCTGATCTTCCGCTCCTCACAGAACCCTGGATCCAGTTACCAGCAGGAGGGGAAAAGCAGCAGCAACATTTCAAATGTCCATACTCTAATTTCCAAAAAATGCCACGTGGGTTGAAGAAAACCGCATTTTACTTCAGGTGGTATAAGTCTTTGAAATGAAGGCTTTGCTATTTTTCAAGACTGAAAGGATATCACAGTGTTGATTTTATAAACAAAGTAAGATCTGTTCCAGTATACTCTAGTGAAATAATTCACATATGGAGAATAGTTAATTTTGACCTCATGACAAAATCGCCCATATTTTGAGTAGGTTAACTTGTCACCTTCTTCACAAACCACCTATCAAAAGATATGAAACATAATATTAAAAAGCTTATTATGTTTATAGGAGAAATGCAATCAATATATAAGTGATTACATTTATACTAAAAAATATATTATTACTAAACATGGACTATCTTACATTATTTAGCAAACATCTCACATTGTTTAGCAAATGTGAAGCCTCTTCATAAGAGTCACCATGTCTACTAAACTCTAGAGCTTCCCATTGAGATTGAGAAACCAGTATAAGGTGCTTCCAATTTTTAAAAGATTTAATCCTAAAATTTAGAAGGCTATACCTCCACAGTCCATTATCAATCCTGTGAAGAATCTCATGATGAAGCCTACCAAGGCTGAGAAATGAACATACTATATTCTTTTTTTTTTTTTTTTGAGGAAGATCAGCCCTGAGCTAACATCCATGCCAATCCTCCTCTTTTTGCTGAGGAAGACTGGCCCTGAGCTAACATCCGTGCCCATCTTCCTCCACTTTATATGGGATGCTGCCACTGCACGGCCTGACAAGCAGTGCGTTGGTGCGCGCCTGGGATCCGAACCCGGGCCGCCAGCAGCGGAGGCGTGCACACTTAACCCCTACGCCACAGGGCCGGCCCCCAAACACACTATATTCTTAATGTACACTCAAACTCTTCTCCCTGTGTAGAAATGACTCACAATTATCTAGTAAGCAAGTAAGTTTTTATGACTTATTCAGTGCAAATCTTGACGTTCTCACTTTAACGATATTCAATAAGATAGCTTAGCTGGCTTGAAGGGTTTGCTATAATAAAACACTAAATATTACTCTAATGGCTAGGAAAGATGTCAGAGAGCCAACTTTAAAAGAATGGATTAGCTTTAAATCCTTGTGCCTGGCATTACATGAAAGAAGTAACCTAATCTTCAAAGTGGAGCAAAAAGGTAGCCAAGAGCAGAATAAAAAGGCTCCAGATAGCAGAGAGCAATGTAGTAGTAATTACCGAATACCTGATGTTTAATAAAATTTCATTTTTGTCACCCGTTAAGCCAAAGATCACCGACATCAAGTACCAAGAGAGAAAATTCAAAATACATGCAGCAGAAAACAGAATAAGTTTATATTACAAAATTAAGGGGTCATGAAGAAAGAGAAAGATGGAAATTATAAAACTAATTTATCACCTCCAACTGGTCTGGGATGATAAGACAAAGAGCTAATTATTTAGGAAGGAACAGACAAAAGTCTTGGCTGCAACCTGAATAGAATATGTGCTCCAACTCAGAATGACCTACTAAACTTTCCCTCAAGTCCTCCATCCCCAACCTTCCCAGGAGTAAGTAAAAGCACCCATTGCTAGACAACACTAATTACCAGATATACCAACTTCTCTGTCAGTCTTCTTAGTTGCCAGATATACAGTATATACCTTGCAGGCTGACAAGTAAGAAAGCTTGGTAAAATACCTGAAATTCATGAAAAATTAAGATACAGCTAAATCCTAACAACTAAAGTGGCTCTGAATACACTAATTTTTGTGACTAACAGGGACTCAATGTATAGGACTGTGGTAATTTAGTATGCAATTTTTCTAGATATGTATCAAATTACAAGAAATTTCTCAACATAAGAATATAGCAATGCAACTGCTCTTTAGATTATTATAATGAGTTAAAATCATCATTCAAATGAAATTATGCCATCTTTTGCTTATAAATGTTGAATATGCACAAGTACAGGCAATGAATAAGGAATCTAGATATTGGTAAAATTTTTTTTTTTGCAAAAATGCCCAACTTTTCTTTTGTACATTGAAAAAATACTTCCAACTACTTTTAATAAGCTCCCCTCATTGTTATATAACTTTTCATTATATTCTTAGTGAAATTCCAAAAATAAAGTTTGAAGATTACAAGTTTAAATAAAATCATTTTTCTCAAAAAGATTTAACTTTCCAAATGGTTACTTACATGGCCATTTGCAATGTCTAATAAGTCTTTAACCCTACAGCCTCTCATGGTTCCCACCTCATTGCAGATAGCATCCTCTACAATTAGGTAATTAGCCTTGTAGGATGTCAGTATTTTATAAATATCCTCAGCAGATCGCTTTGAATAGATTTGATAGATCTGAAAGAATATAATTAAAACAGTGATTTTAAAACTTCTGTGAATCAAAACTGTACATTGAGCATCTACTAAGTTCTTAAAACTGAGTACCATCTATGGAAAATAAAGATATTCACTAAGACTTGATTCCTGCCCTTAGGAAGCTGATATTCATATACTATTGGCCATTTGTCTATCTTCTTTGGAGAAGCATCCATTCAAGTCCTTTGCCCATTCCCCACCCCCAGCTTTATTGAGATATAACTGACACATAACATTGTGTGTAAGTTTAAGGTATACAACATGTTGATTTAATACACTTATATACTACAAAATGATTACCACCCTAAGGTTAGCTAACACCTGCATCATGTCACATATAATCACCATTTTTTTTTTATGGTGAGAACATTTAAGATCTACTCCCTTAGCAACTTTCAAGTATAAAATACAGTATTACTAGCTATATTCACCAAGGGAAGTTTGCACCCTTTGACCAACATCTCCCCATTTCCCCCAACCCCCAGGCCCTAGTAACCACCATTGTACTCTGTTTCTTTGAGTTCAGCTTTTTCAGATTCCACATATAAGTGATATCATACAGCATTTGTCTTTCTCTGACTTATTTCACTTAGCATAATGCCCTCAAGATTCATCTATGTTGTTGTAAGTGGCCTTTGCTCACTTTTTAATTGGTTTCTCTTTTTATTATTGAGTATAATAGTTCCTTTAATCTTTTTTATTACCATGTATCAGAGTATTTTATATTTGTTTTATACATGAGATAAGTCAGCAAGGTTAAAAATAATTTGGCCATTGTCACAAAATACTGAATGAGCAGGGATGCTTAAAACTCATGTTTTGAGTCCATGGTGTTTTTCATTACAATTTTGCTGACCTTATTAGATTATAAGCTCTGAATCTTATTAGATGATAAGGTTTTTCAGTTCTTCTGAAACGCTAACACTGGTCCAGCTCTTGTTACCCTTCAGAACATAATAAAATCACAAATGTTAGGCCAGAAGGTATCACATACTTTTTGTCCTGAAAATACTGAGATTTGAAATCTAACTGGACACGATCCTAATCTATTTGCAGAATGTTCAGTAGCCGCCTACTACACGCTACGGTTGCTGTCTGTCCAGCACCTTTAGGTGTCCATTGACATGCCAGAGATACTCCACAGAACGTTAACAAACAAGAAGAAGTTTCTCACTCATTTCCCTCCGCTAAATAAGTTTCAACAGGAACGGTTTTTATCCTATCCAGCCTATACCTATTTATAGTTTTTTACACATATTTTTATTTATTTTTAAGTTTTTGGAACTGTAACATACTTCTGGGGCATTAAAAAAAACACTACTACGCAATGGCAATAACATTACCACAGAGTAAGGCCAGGCTTCTCAACCTCGGCACTACTAACATTTTGGAACAGATGATTCTTCTTGGGACAGAAGGGAGGCTGTTCTGTGCGTTGTTGGGTGTTTAGCAGTATTCCTGGTCTCTACCCACTAGATGCCTGTAGAACCCCTCCTCCAGTTGTGACTATCAAAAATGTCTCCAGACAGTGCCAAATGTCCCCTGGGGGCATAATTATCCCAGGTTTGAGAATCAATAGCCTAGGATATTATACAAAGATTAGTCACATGTTATGAATTATAGATTGTGTCTAATTCAAATTATATGGTTTCATTTATGGAGTTCGATTTGAATTTTAATTTAACAACAAATTTATGCTGTACTTCCTACGTACCAGACACCATAAAGACAAAGGTTTGGGGAAAAAAAACGCAGTTCCTATTCTCATAACCAAGTTACATAAAACTCTAAAATGTTTAAATTTAATTAGAACCTAATTAGAACTCCCACCTAATTATAAGTGATTCTGAAATTCTATATTAGGAAAAAGACTAATCAAAAGACAACAAAGAAAACAAAGCCTTGTCAGAGTTGGTTGGTTTAAATCCACAAAAAATAAGTTCAGGAATATGCTATATACATTCAGTCTAAATGACACTACCTTTTCGCAGTATGTACAGCAAATACTCATCAGAGGCAGCTGCTGTCTCTCAGGTAAATCACTCCCAGGCAGATCTCCCCATCTCTGACCTCTCCCCTGCTTCAGTCTCTTCTCTCTGCTATGACCATAATTAACTCTCTAAAACAGATCTAAGCATTCCACTCCCAGGCTTATTACAGGTCTCTGATGACTCCAAATGCCTCAAGGGGAAGACTAAACTGTTCAGCATGACATTCCAGGTCCTTCAGAATTTGGCCTCATTTTATTTTCTAGTTTCATGGCCATAAAAATTTCATGGCTCATGTTACTTTTTCAGCCTAGAATCACATGTATTCTTTTTCCAAACAAGTTTCTACTCATTCTTCAAAGCCCAGATCAAGGGAATGCCCTTTATGAAGACTTGGATTTTTGTAGGCAGAACTGATTGCTCCTGCTTTTGAACTCTTTGTACTTGGTGTGCTTGTATGTGTATGTGTGTGTGCACCTACGAATACAATTAAATAGGATATAATAATAGCTAACATTTAAATTTGACTACGTTTCAGGCATAGTGCATTATCTCATTTAATTCTCACAACTAGGAGGTGAGAATTATTATTACTTCCAGATTCAGAAACTTGCTCAAAATTAAAGAAATTGAAGAAGACCCAAATAAATGGAAAGATATTCATTCTCATGGATTGGAAGAATTAATATTATTAAAATGTCCAAGGGGCCGGCCCCGTGGCTTAGCGGTTAAGTGCGCATGCTCCGCTACCGGCGGCCCGGGGTTCAGATCCTGGGTGCGCACCAACGCACCGCTTGTCCGGCCATGCTGAGGCGGCGTCCCACATACAGCAATTAGAAGGATGTGCAACTATGACATACAACTATCTACTGGGGCTTTGGAGAGAAAAATGGAAAAAAAAAGGAGGAGGATTGGCAATAGATGTTAGCTCAGGGCCGGTCTTCCTCAGCAAAAAGAGGAGGACTGGCATGGATGTTAGCTCAGGGCTGATCTTCCTCACACACACACACACACACACACACACACACACACACAAAGTCCATACTACCCAAAGCAATCCAGTTATAAAATAAATGAGTCATGGGCATGTAATGTACAGCATGGTGACTACAGTTAATACTGTATTGTATATTTGAAAGTTGCTAAGAGAGTAGACCTTATAGTTCTCACAAGAAAAAAAAATTTGAAACAACATATGGTAATGGATGTTAACTACCTCCATACCAGAGCGGAACTTCTATATTGCTATCCTTCCTCCTTAGCTTAGAGTATATTTAACCACTATATGAAGGGGCCAGTTCGGTGGCGCAGAGGTTAAGTGCGCGCGCTCCGCTTTGGCAGCCCGGGGTTTCGGAGGTTCAGATCCCAGGCGCGCACCGACACACTGCTTGTCAAGCCATGCTGTGGCGGCGTCCCATATAAAGTGAGGAAGATGGGCACGGATGTTAGCCCAGGGCCCATCTTCCTCAGCAAAAAAGAGGAGGATTGGCAATGGATGTTAGTTCAGGGCTGATCTTCCTCACACACACACAAAAAAAACCTGTATGAAATTCTTTTAAATTGAAAAATAGAATATATAGAATTCAGATTCAGTTGGTCTTTGCCTCCATATATGGAGTTACCATTTAAATCCATACCAAACATTCAAAATAATATATTCTCTGAACAATAAGTAATTAGGTACCATTCTAATGTTATACTAAGTTACTAATAACAGCCCATACTGAAAAATAAATCACAATGAAATAGAATTTTACCTTAGAAATACAAAGTGTATCAAGACATTAATTAACAGCCTTCCTTCAATAATTTGATTGAGAACAATGGTATTTTCAAAAAGAATGTTTCTCTTTGTGAAATATTACACATCAGTTCCCTTGAACCTTTGGGGAAAATTAAGTGTTTCTCCTAGAAACATATCAACACTATTTATAAAACAAAGAACTTAATATCTTGATTTTGGCTCTCCTCTTGGTTAAATGTATTATACAGCTTTTGAAAAACTAAAGCTAAATAACTCTTCAAAAACTGTTTGGATTTTCCTAGCTAACCAGGAACACAGGCATCACTACAGAACTGTACTAAAGAGTGACATAAAAAAGATTCAAACGTAAATCTAAAATGCCTTACATTTTCATTTCTCTTGAGAAGATCATCATCATTATAAAGAGGCAAGCTTGTCACCATCCATCCAGTGCATAATTTAATCGCACCCATTAACTGTGGACTCCCTGCAAACACAGCTGCAACGGGAGCTTGCCTTCTGCAAAGAACCATCAAGATTTACACATTGAAAAGATAAGTATACTATTTAGATCACTGATCTATATCAACTCTGAAATACCAAGCAACTTACAATGTATTGTACACTTGAGTTTCAATGTCAGCTTTCAATTCATTTCATTAATGGATTCATTAAAAAAAAAACTGAGCACCTACTATGTGCCAGGAACTATCTCCTGGGCTGAAGATACAGAAATTTTTTAAAGGGGGTGGTGGAGACAAGATCTCTGCTTTTGAGAGGGAGCAGAGGGACGACAACAAACAAATAGGTCAGGTGGTAATAATGCTATTAAAAAATAATGCAGGGTAATGGAATATACTATTTTATATAGAGTGGTCAACCCAATGGTGGTACTCTGAACCATGATCCAAAGCCCCAGATAGATGCCACTTACAAGACTAGGAAACCTAGAAGCAGGTCCCAAAGGGCTGCTCCAATGCCTTCATTTATTTGTTCACTCCCTGTACTCAACATTCAGCATCCCCCTACTACGTGCTAGGGATAGTGTCAAGCTCTGGAAATAAAAAGATGGTACACAGCCATTGTCCTCAGGCAGTACTCATTAATGGGGAAACAAACATGAAACAGAATAATTACACTACAGTAACATAAATATCCAATTGTCTGATGTACAATGTCCAATGTTCAGGCCTTTGCTGCTTTTGAAAATATTGTGGTAAATCACACACTCAGATGTAACTCCCTCTTTTGTTAATGACAACACAAAGCTACACAGTCAGTGTTCCACAATGGTAAATATAATTCACAAAAAGTATTAACGGGCAATAGTTAAGGGTGATCTAAAAAACAGTTTTTATACATATGAGGGGTGTCATTACAGTAACAAGACCTTATAGTAAATAAATATATAGTATATTCTCATTTTTATATACCTATTCTATAAACCTATTGCTTGTTTCTAGAAACACTTTTTGTCTTTTTTTCCCGTATTTTCTCAGCCTTTTTTGACAGTGTTTCATTCCTCTTTCATGTTTTAGTTTCTTCTCCTATGTCTTGAATAATTTTCAATGTAGTTATTTCTTAGTCTCTAGCCATCGCAAAAATGGCTGCAATGAGTCTTCTCCCTATAGCTATGCTCTTGGGAGGAACACTGGTCCTGGTCATGTGACTTGTTCTGGCCAACAGAACAACAGCAAACATAACGTGAGCAGAGACTTAGAACACGTTTGACACTGAGACTTATCCTCTTCTGCTGTTCTTGGGAACTCTACAACCGCAACCTTGGGAAGAAGCCCAGGCTAATCTGGGCTGGATGATGAGGGGCACATGGCCAAGTCAGTTTCATCCCCTCGGCTGACACCTACCCAACCTTAGACATGTGAGAGGCTATGCCAAACTATCCAGTCCCAGCTGAGCTGGCCGAGACCAGAAGAATCCTCTCCACTGCCCCCACTCAGCTGACCCCCAAAATGGTGCAAAATAACAAACGCTTCTCGTTTGTAAGCTACTAAGTTTTGCAGTAGTCTGTTATGCAGCAAAAACCAACTGATACAAATTTTATTATCAGAAATTGCTGGAGGTGTAGTTCTGCTGTTCATCACAGACAACAGCTGATGCTTGCTGTGTTAGACTGTTTCCTCAAGTGTTTTGTAATTTTAGAGCTCATCTTGATGAAGCTTTATTTGTGGAATCTTGTGTAGCCTGGGCTGAGGATATATCAGGCACTCCAGACCACTCCAGGACCATTTTTTATGCTAATTTCTTGATTTGGGGCTTCCTGGATTAGATAAGAGTAATTTCAAACTACAAACTCACGCGAATTCAGATCCATTGCTACAAATTCAGAGAGACTCTTTTTTTGGACCAAGAGCTGAGACCAAGGAAAGACAGGCTTTCTTATCATCTTTCTCTACTCTCGAGGGATATTTTGCTAGTCCATCCTTTCACTGATAGTGCAGCCCTTTCCGGGTCCCTTAGTTATATATGCGTGTGTTGGAGGAGGGAAAACGGTGTCTCAATTACAATTCCCTGCTTCCGTAAGTCCAAGACCACATCTCCCATCCTGCGCGGGCATTAAAATCTGTGTGGGTATTAAAATTAATTAATAAAATTAACCTTGGTTACCGAGACGAGCAATCCACCACTCACCCACCTCCAACCCAGGGCAAAAGAAATATCCTCTTGATTATTTAAATAAAAGCATATTTGTCCCTTTTTATTCCACATTTCTAAGTGTTTGATGCAGAGAGTCTCAAATTTCAAACTTATTAATGCTATATTTTAAACAGAGAAGAGTTCAATTAGAAAATTAGAATTATAAATCCAATCAAAAACTAAATACCCGTAAAAACACAGAGTAAAATTCCTGAGTTTTATGAGAAGAAATTGGAAAAGCATTAATTTATTATTTCCCCTGAATCCATTAGATAGCACGCAATGATTAATTAATAGCTTAAAAACAGTCTTGGGCAGTTCAATTCTTACTTTATCCAGGTCATAAGTTCCACTGTATCTGGGTCATAAAATTCTTGAAGTTCCGTTAATTCTGTCATTAATCTTGGAAAAAACTAAAATGCAAAACAAAATTCCCAAAAAGTGCGTATAAGTTTAAAACTGTTCTAGAGTATTTCAAAAACCTAAGAGACTACCTTAAGGCAAGCAATATTACAATACTGTTCTCATGGAAAAAATGTTATGGATCTATTTACTTTCTTTCAGTGACCTGCTCATTCTTCTTGGTCCAAATATTCTAAATAATCTATTTTATGGTTAGTTTACTGCCTAAACTCAATAAATAATTTTACCATTACCAAACAATTAATCATCAGTTGTATCTTTCATGCACATACATACTAAAAATAAACAAATAAATTTCAGGTCAAATAATTCACAGATTTATTGGCAATTAGTTCCATGTTACATTATGATAAGCCAAAGAATTTATATTATTTTATAAATATTTAAATTTTGGAGTTGCCAAAATACTTTCTAATATTAACATTTATTTATTCAGCAATTTCTTTTGCCAATTATAAATCGAATTAATAACAGCATTAGACTACAGAAAATTGCATCAGATGGCATTCTAAAAAGGTTTTAGCTCTTCTATCATGTTCGTAATGATAAAAAAAAAGTTCCTAAGAATATCACACTTTATTTTGTTAGAATAGTGTCTCAATATAAGTATACTGCACACATATATAAATTTATCAGTACACTGTAGATAAAGTACATTTTAATAATATAAAAATCTGATTTTCTTACCTCTTTCCATAAGCTGAGACCTATTATAGTGGGCACAGCCATGCTCAGAATAAGAGCCTAAAATATTAAAACAAAAATGGTTATGGATAAATACATTCCAGAATGTACTTTAGGGGCTGGCCTGGTAGCATGGTGGTTAAGTTTGCATGCTCCACTCCAGCAGCCTGGGGTTTGCAGGCCTGGATCCCAGGCGCGGACCTACACACCACTTGTCAAGCCATGCTGTGGCAGCATCCCACATACAAAATAGAGGAAGATTGGCAAGGATGTTAGCTCAGAGACAACCTTCCTCAAGCAAAAAGAGGAAGATTGGCAACAGATGTTAGCCCAGGGCCAACCATCCTCACCAAAAATAATAATAATAATAATAATGTACTTTAGAGGTACTAGACACTGACTTTATGATCAATCACAGATTCTTATAATTATAAAAATTTCAGTCAGAGAAATTGACGTCAGCACGGAACCTAGTTCACAGAGTGAGATGGGTGAAGACTAACGAATTTAAGACAAATTATGCTGAAGGTAAAGTGAGACATACATATTTACTATTCAGATTTAAAGCAGAACATAAAAAAGGTAACACTCATAGTAATATTTCAAATAGAAAATCAATATTTGACAATTTTGCCAGGAACTTAAGTTATGAAGAGCTTACAAAGGACACGGAACTGCTACCTAAAAAGCTAAGAACAACAACAACATAAAGACAATGAATTAATATATATCAATATACTAGCATGCTAAAATAAGAACATATAAATTCCTCCGGAAAAAGACTGCCAAAATACCACATGACTATTATTAAAGATAATTATTCATCATCTTCCTGCTAAAACCTGTTCTTCTTCCTACTGTCCCATGTCTGTTGGTGACTCCAGGATCCATAGTCATACAAACCAGAAACCCAAGAAACATCTATGATTCCTCCCTCTTCCTCATTCTCCCATACTTAGTCCCAAGCACTAAGTCTTATTAATCTTCTTTTCTAACTATTTTTTTCACTCCAGTATAGCATAATATTAATTGAATGGGCTTTGGAGTCAGAAAAACCTGGGTATGAATCATGGTTTCTACTCTTATAAGCTATGTAATCTCAGGCAAGTTATTTAACCAGTTTAAGCCTTAGTTTCTTTGTCTATAAAATACAAATAATAAAACTTAGCCAATAGGGTCCTTGTAAGCATAAATAGCATGCGAAATGCTTCAAACAGTACCTGACGCATAGTGAGCCCTCAATAAACTGAAGCTTTTATCACTTCCATCCACCATGGCCTGCACCTGGGTGACAGCCTCCTTCCTGGCTCGAGTCTGTCACCCTTAAGCCTATCCTTCACAGAACTGAAAGGTGAGCTGAGAGAAAATGTAAGTCTGACTCTCTCACGCCCCCGCATAACATCTCAGCGCCTTCCTACTGCCTCCACATGCCACTCGGAGGCCTCCGTGACCTTACCGTCCTTGACTTCTCCAGTCTCATTTCTTGAACACCTCATCTCACATTTTATGTGCCAATAAAACTAAATATATCACACTTCATCTTTGCCTCTGTTTTTACTTTGTTTGATTACATTATGTTCTTTGCCTACCTGTGTTTATTCCTTCTACCATGAATACCCTTTTTTCCCCTTTATTTGACTAATAACTCATCATCTTTCAAATCTCAGTTTGGAAAGTCTTCTTTGAATCCCTAAAAAAGCTGAATTAAGTAGCCCTTCTCTGTGTTTCAACAGCACCCTATTAATACTTCTTATTATCTGTTTTTTTGACCAGGAGACTGTAATCTACTTGATGAAATTAATCATGTTTTATTTACCTTTGTATTCTAAGCACATTGCACATAGCAGGCACAGTGAAAATATTCTATTCACGTTGAAAACATATCACAGTTTTAAATCAAACCAACAAAGATGTTATAAAAATTAATTCTTGATAGCCTCTCACATTATTGATTCCCTTTATTTTTACCTTTTATTTTTTTGTCAACATTGAAATGCATTACTTTTATAATGAGAGAAAAAAAAAAAGTTTTCCACAGGATCTCTTTTTCTACCTGTAAGTCATACTGTGATTTAGTCATGCTATTTCAATTGTATTCAATGTGGTTTCCATTTACATACCTGGAAGAGAAACAAGTATTTAACACAGAATAACAGTGACTCACCAACAATACTGGGTGTACAGTTCGCAAGCGAAGCCACTTGAAAAGCGTCATCCAAAGTTCAGGAGAACACACACCAAATGCCGCCAGCATGCACACGTAAGGCGTCCAGAGGTATTTCAAGCTGGAAAAGACAGAAGAGTCACCTAGGACATAGCCTATGAACATCAGTATTACCTGATTTCTCTTTTCTGAGTTCGTTCTTACCACCCATGAAAATACCACAATGTTAAAGAAGAATGAAAAAGCTTAGCCTCTAATTTTCAACAATAGTTATTCACTTAAATAATCAAGAAGACGTGGGTTACTAAAATGACGATGAAATAAGAGCATTAATATAGATGAGGGTGTAGTAAAATTGTACTCTTGGAGAGAATATAAACTGTTATACTTTTTCAGAAGGCAATTTGCCAGAACCATTAAAAATTTTAAATACCCCAAGACAATCCCATTTCTAGTAATCTAGCCTACAAATATACTAGCATAAATGTATAAAGACACACATACAAGGGTTTTAACTGCAGAATGTTGTTTTAATAGCAAAAAATTAGAAATTGTCTTTCAGTAAGTATTAATTAAATAAATTATTATGGAAAACAAAAAAAGCAAAATGCAAAATTTCATGTATACTGTTACCCTAGGTTTTTTGGTGGTTGTTTTTTAAATGTATATATATACGGTTGGGCCAAAAAATAATATCTGGAAATATATTGCTAACAGTGGTGATCTCTGAGGAATGGGACGGAAGGATTTTCATTTTTGTTGTGTGTGTGTGTGACGAGATCAGCCCTGTGCTAACATCTGCCAATCCTCCTCTTTTTTTGCTGAAGAAGACTGGCCCTGGGCTAACATCCGTGCCCATCTTCCTCCACTTTACATGGGATGCTGCCACAGCATTGACAAGCAGTGTGCCGGTGTGCGCCCGGGATCCGAACTGGTGAACCCCGGGCCACCGCAGCAGAGCGCGCGCACTCAACCACTTGCGCCACTGGGCTGGACCCGGAGTTTCATTTTTTACTTCATAGTTTGTTATAATCTGCATGATTACTTTTGACATTAATTTTTAAAAAACAAGGATTAAAAAACTGGGGCTCTTAAAAAGATTAAAAATCAACATGTACAGAAGAATGAACTTGTGCAAATAAAAGACAGTACATTACTTTATGTTGTTAAGTCATAGAGGAAACAAAAGGAACCCATCATCCTAGGTGATGGTAAAAGAGGAAGAGTTTAGAAAAATTTGTGGATGTTATTGCTTCATACAGATTACCAAGGAAAAACAACATTTCAGCAGATAACTTTTGTAATTAATACTAAGGGGAACAATGAGATCCTTCCAAGACATTCCTTGACATCAAACTCAAAAGAAACTAGAAGAATCTGAGGCCAGAGTATAAATGTGAACTAGTATGGTTTTATAAAACAGCAAAGCTATGGAATGGGGAAAATAAAGTAATATTCATTCATCTAATAAACATTTATTGATCATACACTGCAGGCTGACCAAAGCACTAGACAGGAAAAAAGAAAAGACATGGCCACAGCCCTCAAGGAGGTCTTTATCAAGATGGAATAAAACTGAACATACGGGAAAACAATCAGAAAATAAGTATAAAAAATTTATTTAAGGTCTAGGATTATGTGAAAGCAAAATGACCAATTTGAGAAGAATGTTCTTAATGAAAGTTTAAAAAAAATGAATACTGACCTGGGCCTTGAGAGAAATAGTGGACATATATAGAAGTCATGTTGCTAAGACAAAGGAACCGCATTTAGTTTCCTCTGGTCAACCGGTATCTCCTCCTAACTTCCCCATTTCTGAAAATATCAACCTATTCTTCCAATCAGCAGAACCAATACTAGAGTCTGGTTTATAGCTCAGGGAACACCATTCACATTGAACTATAAGTATATAACATCCCCTGCAACACAAACCCCCTGCTCTAGAGATGAGACCATTACACCAAATCCACTGATTTCTCTGTATCCATCCCTTCCTTATCATTTTACTGCAATAGCCTGCTAATTGACATCTCTGGCTTTAGACTCTCCTCCAATACCACCAAATGCCAGATGAATATTCTTCAAACATAACTATGATTAGGCACTTTCTGTTCACAAATCTTGACTGGCTCCCCAATGCCTACTGAAATAAATGAAAACTCATCTAAATGGTTTTCAGGGCCCTCTAAAATATGGCCTTGACTCACCTTTTCAGTTTTTTCTCCTACTATTTCCCTAAATATGACTAGTGTTCCAGCCAGAGGTTGCAGAACAATCAGTGTTTCCATCTCATAATGCACATAAGTTTCTCCCTCTGGTACAACCACATGCTTTTCTAGTTGCTGCCTTAGACCTTGATTCCCTTTACAGCCAGACTCCTTGAAATCCACACTCATCTCTCCTTCCTCACCTTCTACTCTCTCTGGTCATGTCCTCCTTTAAAAATTCTTCCTTTGGGGGCTGGCCCGATAGCGCAGGCGGTTAGGTGTGCGCACTCCCCTTCGATGGCCCGGGGTTCGCCGGTTCTGATCCCAGGCACGCACTGACGCACTGCTTGTTAAGCGATGCTGTGGCGGCGTCCCATATAAAGTAGGGGAAGATGGGTATGGATGTCAGCCCAGGGCCAATCTTCCTCAAGAAAACAGGGGAGGATTGGCATCAGATGTTAGCTCAGGGCTAGTTCCCCTCACAAAAAAAAAAAAAAAAAAAATTCCTCCTTTGAAAGTACCTCAACCTAATAAGGGCCACATATGACAAACCCACAGCCAACATCATACTCAATGGGGAAAAACTGAAAGCCATTCCTCTGAGAACAGGAACAAGACAAGGGTACTCACTCTCACCACTCTTACTCAGCATGGTACTGGAGATTGCGGCCGGAGCAATTAGGCAAGAAAAAGGAAAAAAAAAGGAATCCAAATGGGCAACGAAGAAGTGAAACTCTTGCTGTTTGCAGATGACATGATTTTATATACAGAAAACCCTAAAGAATCCATCGGAAAACTATTAGAAATAATTAACAACTACAGCAAAGTTGCAGGGTACAAAATCAACTTACAAAAATCAGTTGCATTTCTGTACTCTAATAATGAACTAACAGAAAGAGAACTCAAGGAGACAATCCCATTTACAATCGCAACAAAAAGAATAAAATATCAAGGAGGTGAAAGACATATACAATGAAAACTATAAGACATTAGTGGAAGAAATCGATTATGACATAAAGAAATGCAAAGACATCCCATGAACACGGATTAGAAGAATAAACATAGTTAAAATGTCTGTACTACCTAAAGCAATCTATAGATTCAATGCAATCCCAATCAGAATCCCAATAACATTCTTCATGGAAATAGAACAAAGAATCCTAAAATTCATATGGGGCAACAAAAGACCCCAAATAGCTAAAGCAATCCAGAGAAAAAAGAACAAAGCTGGAGGCCTCATAATCCCTGACTTGAAAATATGCTACAAAGCTATAATAATTAAAACAGCATAGTACTAGTACAAAAACAGACACACAGATCAACGAACAGAATTGAAAGCCCAGAAATAAAACCACACATCTACAGCTAATCTTCGACAAAGAAGCTAAGAACATACAATGGAGAAAGGAAAGTCTCTTCAATAAATGGTGCTGGGAAAACTGGACAGCCACATGCAAAAGAATGAAAGTAGACCACCTTCTTTCACCACACACAAAAATTAACTAAAAATGGATCAAAGACTTGAAGGTAAGACCTGAAACTATAAAACTCCTGGAAGAAAAAATAGGCAGTACACTCATTGACATCAGTCATAGAGGGATCTTTTCGAATACAATGTCTACTCAGACAAGGGAAACAAAAGAAAAAATAAACAAGTGGGACTTCATCAGACTAAAGAGCTTCTGCAAGGCAAATGAAACCAGGATCAAAATGAAAAGACAACCCACCAGCTGGGAGAAAGTATTTGCAAAGTATATATCCAACAAGGGGTTAATCTCCATAATATATAAAGAACTCACACAACTGAACAACAAACAACCCAATCAAAAAACGGGCAGAGGAAATAAAGAGACATTTTTCCAAGGAAAATATACAGATGGCCAATAGACACATGAAAAGATGTTCAACATCACTAACCATCAGGGAAATACAAATCAAAACTACACTAAGATATCACCTTACACCCATCAGAATGGCTATAATCACCAAGACAAAAAATAACAAATGTTGGAGAGGTTGTGGGGAAAAGGCAACCCTCATTCACTGCTGGTGGGAATGCAAACTGGTGCAGCTTCTATGGAAAACAGTATGGAGATTCCTCAAAAAATTAAAAACAGAAATACCTTATGATCCAGCTATCCCACTACTGGGAATCTATCCAAAGAACCTGAAATCAACAATCCAAAGAGGCTTATGCACCCCTATGTTCACTGCAGCATTATTCACTATAGCCAAGAAGTGGAAGCAACCCAAGTGTCCCTCGACTGATGATTGGATGAAGAAGATGTGGTATATATATACAATGGAATACCACTCAGCCATAAAAAAAGACAAAATTGTTCCAACAACATGGATGGACCTGGAGGGTATTATGTTAAGTGAAATAAGCCAGACAGAGAAAGATAAACAGGGCATGATTTCACTCATATGTGGAAGATAAACTAACACATGGACAGATAGAACAGTTTGGTGGTTACCAGGGGGAAGGGGGTTGGGGGGTGGGTACAGGGGGTAAAGGGGCACATTTATATGGTGACTGACAAACAATAATGTACAACTAAAAGTTCACAATGTTATAAACTATTATGACATCAATGAAAAAAAAAATTCCTCCTTTGGCTTCTGAGTTACAACCCTTCCCACGACAGTCCCTACTACCACTTATTCAGTTCCAGTGTCCCAAAATTTTAGTTTTGGCCCCTTTCCTCTATCTCCATTGCTCCTCGCTTCTAGATTCTATTGTTACACTTTAATTGGTTTATCTTCCTCTAATCTTATTTTTCTCAAACCTTTCTCTACCATTGATGCTAGAGAGATCTTACTAAAAAGCATATCTGATCACGTCAAATTTCTGCTTAAAACACCTGCTTTGGTCCCTGCTTATTTTTCCAGACATATTTCACAAACACACACACACACACACACACACACAGAGGCACACAAGAAATATGACAGCCTGGCCAATCTCTATTTATCTCTCAAGACTGTCACCCCATTTAGGAAATCTTCCTTAAACTGACTTCCCCTACCGACGCTCTGCAATTGAGTCAGTACCTCTCTTTTGGGTGACCAAAGCACCCTATGTATACCTTTCTCATAGTACTTTACTTTGCAAAAACTCTTGGGTTTACTTATCTAGAATAGGAACTGTTTGAAAAGAAAGGCAGATTTTATATCTCTTTAATCCCTACTGCCTACCTAGTCAACTGCCTGGAATCTACGAGGCGACCATGTATCTTATTTGCATGAATAGGTGATGATGCTTTTATAGGCCTAGTGAGTGAATTAAAGAATTAAGGACAAATGATAGAATAATGCAGATTAGACATTCAACAAAAGGATCCTGAATTTAAAATGGCAGATCCAATCATTAAAAATGGTGGGAATAACAAAAGGTTCTTTTGCAGAGAGAAATAAAACTGAGAGAGTAAAGGGGAAAAAAGGTAAACCATGTTCCAAAATTCCACTAGTACAAGGCAACAAGATGAGACTCAAAACATGAATCACTTAAAATTTTTATGGTTTAATACATTTCTTCATCCTACTTATGAGGCATTATGGAATGCTGTTAGACTGAACTACTATTCGTGTTTCATGTTTCCATAAGGAGATTCCCACTAGTCATGTGTTTTGCAGTCTGATAAAATCTATGGATCCCTCATAAGAAAACATTTTTAAATGCATAAAATAAAATACATGGGCTTACAAAGGAAACCAATTATATTGAAATATTGATACCAAATAATAAAAATAAATTTGTAATACATTAGATGCAGGTCTAATAATGACTGTAATTTCGAAGTAGTGATGTGTATAAACAATACTTCAAGAGATCTGTAAAAAATTAATAAGAGAAAACAGCTATGCTTTCTGTTGGGGAAAGCATCACAGGAACTGCTAAAATTACTGTGATTCAGTATCTATATTCATAATGAAAGGAAATTTAACTTAAGAAATTTTATACTAGATCAATATTCTTCACCTCTTCCTAATGCCACTCCCATCCCTCTACTTCAGAGCCTTATGGCAGTGATTTATGTGATCTGTGAGTGTGAGGTAAAGAATTGAGCACTCATGACTCAAACGCTTCTAAGCTACTATACTGTGTATCTTCCTTCTGCAGGGTGGGTGTATACAGGTGCAACAGGCTTACCAACGCTCTGCCCATTCAAGAGGGAAGGCCAGAGGAGTGAGGACTAAGCTCACTCCAGGGTGAAAGACGTAAGAAGCCCTTTTGGTCACACATGAAGAAGTGTTCTCCAATGCAACTTTTATCAGAACTCAAAGTTGTTATTTTCCTCTCCAGCTGACTTACTCCTATGTCTTATTTCTCATCTGAGTCCAAACTTCAAAGAAAAGGGTATCATTTATCGAACCCTTATTCACAGCACCATTTACCTCTCCTTCACTTGTCAAAGTTGTAATTTTATTTTTGTGTGGTTAATATCTGTCACCTCCATTAGGCCATAAGTCATATAAGGTTAGAGACTGTGTGTCCACTTTTGTTCACCAGGGTAGCACCTAGCATAATGCCTGGCTCTTGGAAGACATTCAATAGTTTCTGGACAAATGAATGAATAAGTAAATGTCAGTTCATTGTACTATAAACATCTTTGTAAACTTCAATTAGATTAAGAAAGTTTGTAGATTTTGAGTTTTTATAAAGCATATTTTGAGTTTTTAATAAATGTATTCTTGAAAGTTTCCACTTAATACCAATCGAAAAGACAATTCTTTACAAAGACAAATGGATCAGATAGAGTACACTCACCCTTCTATAACCATTGCAAGAGAGCCCAATAAAATAGTGTGAATCACGTGATAAATTATTTCTGGCCTTTCTCCAATTCGTCCATCTTCAAGAGTAACAGTTTCTTTCAGGGACTTACCACTACAGAAAGAAAATGTGTTTTTTACCACTTCAAATATATATATTTGAAAAACCCAAATTTCTTCATAAAAAGAAATATAGGTGGTTCTTAAAATTTTGAAAGTATATTCTTCTAGTCAAATACCTAACTTATCTATCTCTAAGTCCTTGAAAAGAGCTTTTAGAATCTGAAGACAACTGACTCAATGAAGACTAAATATGAAAGTTCAGGAAATATAATGAAAAAGATTTTTAGGCGGGCCGGCCCCGTGGCTTAGCGGTTAGGTGTGCGCGCTCCACTGCTGGCGGCCCGGGGTTCGGATCCCAGGATCGCACCGACGCGCAGCTTCTCCGGCCACGCTGAGGCCGCGTCCCACATACAGCAACTAGAAGGATGTGCAGCTATGACAGACAACTATCTACTGGGGCTTTGGGGGAAAAATAAATAAATAAAATCTTTAAAAAAAAAAAAAAAAAAAAGATTTTTAGGGTTCTTTTCCAAGATCAATTATCACTCAACTAGTGATGGCTAAATTAATATAGTTAAATCATAATTTGAATAACTAAGTTCTCAAAATTAACATACTATATACAACCTCCTTTCAAATATGATAAAAATACTTAAAAATAGTCAAATTTATAATTTAAAATTACTTATACTGCTAGCTTCATTTAAATTAAATAGAAGAAATTATTCTTACATAAAGTAAAAATTTGAGTAAATTAGTGAATGAGTCTGTATAAGTTTAACTGATGATTTAAATATTACTTTTAATTAAAACTGGACATTACATATTTAGATGTATAAACTTAAATTTGAATTTTATCTGGTTAACTTCTAATGATATTTTACATATTGATGAAGAGAGAATGGGATTAAAAGCTCTAAAATAAATACACAAATATTGGAAGGATATTAAAATAAGTATTTTATATATTTTCATAATATATCAGTAATGTGATTGATTCTCATAAGTACTTACTTCATTCTCCTAAAAATAACTTGCATCATAGAAAGAAAACAAATAATTAACACTAAAATATAGAAAGGTAATAAAGATGACTGTGTCAATCGCAAAAAAAAATCTTGAGATGGTGTCTGCAGGGATTCTTGACACAGGAGCCAATTCATCGTGAAGTTCCTATAGAAGACAGAAAGCATGATATTAAAACCACAAGTGTGTTAAACTACTGAACATAAAAGTATTTTTTATCTCAGTAAAAACTAAGACAAAACAAAACACATTCCTAAGTCCATTTACTTATAACAGCAAGGTCCTACGCTTTATAAATGAAGATAATAGCATCAGTAACCCTCCTCAACAAACTGCCCTAATAAATGTAAAACTGCTGCTTTTATTGTCACGTAATGTGACCACTTCTAGAACTCAATCAGTTTTAAAGAAGTTTCACTCTCTATTTTTATCTGGAAGACAACAGATAAAAGACAAAAACCCCAGCTGTCCGACCTCTACATCTGCACTGTCCAATACGGTAGCTACCAGCTCCGTGTGATGACCAGCACCTGAAATGCGGCCAGTGCGGATGGAGATATAGGGTAAGCACAATACACCCCAGATTTCAAAGACTAAAAAGAATGGAAAAAAAAGAATATAAAATATCTCATTAATAATTTCTATATTGTTTACAGATTAAAATAACATGTTTGATATATCAGATTAAATAAAATATATTACTAAAATTAAATTCACTTTTTTTTTACTTTTTTTTAATGTGCCAAGAAAATTACACATTCGGCTCACATTATATTTTTATTGGACAGCCCTGCTTTATATTGATAAATGTAACTTAACTAGGACCCATTTTAAAAAGAGATATCTAATTATTAAGACAGAAATTATAAAATTTGAAATGTAAGCCTTTCGAGCTATAAGAATCAGGATAAATTTTTTTTGACCCTGAGCTGAATACATTTGGCCCTGCGGGTTCCACATCTGCAGATCCACCCAACCTCGGGTTCACCCAACCGCAGGTGGCTGTACACATGTTTTTCTTACCATTATTCCCTAATCAATACAGTACAACAGCTATTTACATAGCATTTACATTGTATTACATATTATAAGTAATCTAGAGATGACAAAATATATGGGAGGATGTGCATAGGTTATATGCAAATACTACAGCATTTTATTTTAAGGGACTTGAGCATCCGCAGATTTTGGGATCTGGGGGGGTACTGGAACCAATCCCCTGCAGATACCGAGGGACCACTGCACGATCAACAAGACTCCTAGTAACGTGTAGCTTTATCTGCATTCTCACCCCCAATCCATCTCCAACCTCCATTTTATCCTTTTTTTTTAATAATTTTATTTATTTATTTATTTTCTACCAAAGCCCCAGTAGATAGTTGTATGTCATAGCTGCACATCCTTCTAGTTGCTGTATGTGGGACGCGGCCTCAGCGTGGCCGGAGAAGCGGTGCGTCGGTGCGCGCCCAGGATCCGAACCCGGCCCGCCAGCAGCGGAGTGCGCGCACTAAACCACTAAGCCACGGGGCCGGCCCTCCATTTTATCCTTAAGCTCTAGCCCTGAGGAAGGAGGTAAGAGATGGAGTGATGTTCAGGAGTGCTCATGGATGGCTCAGGAATGTCTGCCTCACAAATCACTAGGTTTAGAACAAAAGGTTCAAGTTTCACAATGTGTCAAACAGCAAGACAGCTTTGTATCAAAAGGCTTCCATCAAAATATCTTGTACCTATGATGAATGCACCTCTTTTTTTATCTGCCTATTAAAGTTACTAATTCTATAAGCTCCAATTTAAATCTCAATTTAACAAGTATTCTTTCCATAATTCCCCAGTCTCAATCTTTCCTTCCTCATATTCCCACAGCACCTTACTTATCCCTCTATTACAGTGCTTAATGCAATCTGTGTTGTTAGATTGTAGTCATTTTGTATCTCCCAGAGAACCTGGCCTAGTACCCTGCACATTCAATAAATATTTATTAACATATCTTTAGTGGTTCTTGAAAGTCTGCCTCAGACTTTCCTAAAATTCTGGTGAACTAACATCCAATTGGCACATTTGAGCACAAGCCACTTACGATTTATACCGCCCATGTCATTAACTGTATAAAAACCATCTAAGGAGATGGCAATATGCTTTTTGTGTGTGTGTGTGAGGAAGGTCAGCCCTGAGCTAACATCTGATGCCAATCCTCTTTTTTTTTTTTTGCTGAGGAAGATTGGCCCTGGGCTAACATCCGTGCCTGTCTTCCTCTACTTTATATGGGACACCGCCACAGCATGGCTTGACAAGTGGTGCGTTGGTGCGCGCCCGGGATCCGAACCTGCGAATGCCAGACCTCCGCAGCGGAGTGCGCGCACTTAACCACTGCACTGACAGGCTGGCCCCAAGGAGATGGCAATATTCTTAAGGACAGGGACCATGTCTTATTCTTAAAACACCTAGTGTATTACCTAGTGAAGCAGATACCTGACGTGCTGAACAAAGGGGTGCTACATAACATCAACTGAAGAAATACTGGACAAAAGCCACCCTTAATCATAGACTCATTCTAGAGTCTTCCAAGATTAAAGGGAAAGTCAGTGGAAAAGCTTGTCAATCTACAACCAATTTTTACTAATTGCCTGCTATATGTTAGGCCTGTCTATAAACCTAAAAAAGACATGCTCCCTACCCTTACGGAGCACATGGCCTCTTAAAGTCCCTTTATCTTAGTAGATATCCATATATGATTTACACTTCAGAAAATTTCTCCAGTGTTTAAACCATGTCAAACACTTTACTTGTTAACTGTGATATATCACAACACGAAATTCCATGCACAGTATCTAGAGTCCCATGTAATCACAGCAAATGACAATAAAGTTCTAAGGTATATTATATAAACTAGAGAAACATGTAGGAAAATATACATTTTCTGTTATGCAAGTGGACTCTATCAGTACATAAAAGAATTTATTTCCTTTCAGATTTAAAAAATGCATTTAACAAACAAATTAAAAAAAAAAAGGCACAACACTATTCTTTAATTTAAAAAGTCAGCTTCTGGGCCGGTGCCGTGGCTCAGCGGTTAAGTGCGTGTGCTCCACTGCCGGCGGCCCGGGTTCAGATCCCGGGCGCGCACCGAGGCACCGCTTCTCCCGCCACGCTGAGGCCGCGTCCCACATACAGCAACTAGAAGGATGTGCAGCTATGACATACAACTATCTACTGGGGCTTTGGGGGAAAAAAATAAATAAATAAATAAAATTATAAAAAAGATAATAATAATAAAAAATAGTAAAAAGTCAGCTTCTGGTCCAATTCACTATTATGACCCCAAGATGAGAATCTTTGCTATGAAATAAACATCTTACTGCCCACCCTCTTTATGTGCCCACAACTTTTTTAATGTAAGCATTTTGCTGATGTAGTGGTTAAAATTACCTTGGTTCTTTACTCATTTTAAATCTTTAATTTATTCTGACCTTAGGTTGTATCATTATTCCTCATCAAGGGAGAAAGTAGCCTCAAAACACTGTGATGCTACTGAGGTTTAAGTATATGTAATTTACAAAAGACCTAAACGAGATATTTTTTAAAAGAAAAAAATATTAATGTCATATTTCTTGTAGATATTATAATACCCCAAATTATTTATTTTCTAAGTGGTATGTAATTAGGTACATACTCCCTCCATTGATTATTTTTGCTCTTTATCTTCTAAGAGGTGGAGAGTTTGGTAAACTTACATAATCTGAAACTTACTTAGTCATATTTAGTCCAAATTTTACTTCAAGGAATTTCAGCATATGCCCATTTTCTTTGTGTGGGACAAACATCTGGAGGAGAAAGCGCTAGTTACAACAAAGAACTACTAGCTATGCTCACAGGAATATGCTTTTGTCCAATCCTAGAAACAGAAAACACAGCAAGACTACAGAACAAAAAATATGAAATAAATAATAATACATGGAGTGACTATGAAACAAAAAGATTTACTGGCATATGTCAATCACATTACCTTATAGTTTAGCAAAAAATTATGAGGTAGTAAGAAGATTTCAAGCTTTTCCCACCTGGCTTAAAGAACTCAGCTACTCTTCTGAACACCTTTTACTCATTTTAATTTATTCCTATATCATTTAATGTTAATTGGGTAGTGACATTTGCAATTAAATGGGAAAAAAAGTGTATTTCTTTTTTTTAAAGTACATCGAGAAAATAATCAGAATCCTATTTTCTCACCTAATATACTAAGTAATGACCATTGCTCAACTCAAAACTTTACTGTACAAACTCTATTACCTTGCTATCTCATTACTCTCATTAAAATTTAGTCCAGTATAATTTCATTATTCAATTTTCTCTACTACATGAATCTCAGACAGAGTTACTTACCTTCATTATAATATTCAATGTCACTGTCAGAGTACACACCAAGTAAAAATTAATCACTTTCATTATTTTAGCTACAAAAGTTCCTTTCTTCACATTCAGCTGTGGGGGAAAAAAATCGTATGAACAAAGAAGTGAAGTATAAAAGATTAACAATTTAAAAATCCATCACAAGAATGATAAAAAGGCAATTCTAATTACCTGAAGGCACTTAGCAAGCATTAAGGCTACCACTAAACTTAATAAAGGAGACACCAACAACGCTGAATTCTCAAACTGCAGTAAATATCCCAGAAAGAGAGAAAATATATAGATTCTATAAACTTCATGAACCTGTTGGGACAAAAATAAAATGAATGAGAATAAAATGAACTTTATTGTACATATTTTCATTAGTTTTGGAATAGATTTGACTACAATTATAAAGTAAATATGCTACTATAATTTAGGAAAGTATCGTGCAAATGTTTGATTTGTATTTTTAATGTTATGGTATGTAACGAATTTATCACTTTCTTCTTAAAAAGAACTCTCACAAACAAAGCTAAAAGCTTTAAAACCATGGACTTCTACATCAGACTGAAAGAACCTTCTTTAGTCCCAGGCTCTGACTTAATTTCCCTTGGCTTACCTTCTTATTAAAATCCATCTATGAACATCGACTGCATAGATCAAAAATCACAATCTTTAGCAGCAATTCCCAAAACCTATCCAGAGAAAATGTACTACCATGAAATGTAGACCAGAGAAAAGTATTTTTGCATTTGGTCCATTTAACAGTAAGGATAAAAAACTTAAATTCAATGTCCTAATAGAAGATCTCCCAGAAAAGTTATCTGTCTTAGTAGATTTCTCTTCTAAAATCAACAGTATAATAATTTAATCTACCACAAAATTAATTTCTTTTAGAAAGGGAAAACTAAGACAAATATAGGCATTAGTTAGGGGGGAAAAATCAAAGGCAGAGTCTTAAAAGTAAAAAAATAGGGGCCGGCCCTGTGGTGTAGCGGTTAAGTGCGCGCGCTCCGCTGCTGGCAGCCCCGGTTCGGATCCTGGGCGCGCACTGATGCACCGCTTGTCAAGCCAAGCTGTGGCGGCGTCCCATATAAAGTGGAGGAAGATGGGCACAGATGTTAGCCCAGGGCCAGTCTTCCTCAGCAAAAAAAAGGGAGGATTGGCAGATGTTAGCTCAGGGCCGATCTTCCTCACAAGAAAAAAAAAAGATTCCTTACTGTTGGAGGGGCTGAAGCAATGACTGGGAGAGGGCACAGGTGATCTTCTGGGTGCTGATAATGTTCTATTTCTTTATTTTGGATTCTGGTTCTACAGTTATTGAGTAACTGCCTTTTATCTCCAAACTGATCTCTCTGTCCCTGCCTCATAATGCTGGCGCTGGGAACTCACAATCTACATTTCTGCTTTTCCAGCTGGCTCTCTCTTAAGCTCTGCCAGTACAAAATGCTAGAGAGAGGTCACAAGGTTGGAGGAGAAAGGAGAGCCCACTGCTTCCTGTCTGCTTGCAGGTCCTGTGAGCAACACCTCAGTGATGCTACTTCACTCCAACAGAGCAATTCCTTCCTGCTGAAGCAGCTGAATGGAGCTGAAGTTTTCCCAACACTTGAAGAACCAGCTTTATCACATCCTCTTGCCCCAGAGACCCCAAGACCAGCTGGCCAGAATCCCGTTCTCAGAGGTCTGGGTCCCATTTTCACAGGGCCCTTCTTTCTAGTTCAGAGACACCAGCAAAGCCGAGCAGTAGTCCCTCCTCAGATGCCTGAGTTTCAGCTCCATGGGGGCCCTCCTCTAAGTGTCTAAGTTGTCATAATTCCAAATTCTTCCTTTGTTCCTGCAGCTCTAGGGATGGTAGGTGCTTCCCACAGTTGCTATCTCTATGATACTTTCAGGTTCTTATTATCCTTTCAATTAACAAGTGAACAACTTTATACTTCGTTAATGATTCTTTGTATTAAATTCTCTCTATTCGAATAACCTAAATGTTGGTGCTCATCAGGATTCTGGACCATCTGAGTACATGGGATAAAGAAAAGAAAGAGAAGAGCAAGAAGATTCCCGAATTTCTGGCTTAGACAACATAAATAATAAATGTTTATAAACAAAGAAAAGAAAGACAAGAAAGGAAAAAAAAGAAAAAGATAAAGAAACAGAAAGAACCAAATGTTGATGGCAACCTTGAACCACAGCTGGCAGGAATATAAGTTGATATAACCATTCTGGAGAAAGGCTTGGTGTCTAGCTAAGCTGAACACGCACATATCCTTTGACTGCTGACTCCACTGTGAGGTGTGTGCTCTGCAGAAATCTCGCACTTCCATGCCAGGTGACATGTATAAGAATACTTATAGCAGCATATCAACAACAAACTAGAAAAAACTGAAATGTCCATCAACAACAGAATGCATAAATAAATAAAACAACGAAATATAGCTCTGTACGTCACCATGGACGAATCTCAAAAGCAAATCAGGCAAAATTTAACAATACATTATTTACAACATATTTTTTAGGAATACATAGATAGGTGGTAAAAACTACAAAGAAAAGGAAGGAAAGGATTACCAAGATTCAGGATGGTTAGCCTCTGTGGGGGAGAAAGCAGGATGTGACTGGGGAAGAGTTAGAGAGGGGCTTCTGGGGTATTCAAAGACTCCATTTCTTGGCCTGGGGGGTCAAATACTCATGTTTTATTCAACACACTGTCTATACAGCATATATATACTCTTTTGTACATGTCCTATACTTCACTATTTTTTTTTTTATTTTATTATTATTTTTTTTTGTGAGGAGATCAGCCCTGTGTTAACATCTGCCAATCTTCCTCTTTTTTTGCTGAGGAAGACTGGCCCTGGGCTAACATCCGTGCCTATCTTTCTCCGCTTTATGTGGGACGCCGCCACAGCATGGCTTGCCAAGCAGTGCGTCAGTGAGCGCCCGGGATCCAAACCGGTGAACCCCGGTCCACCGCAGCAGAGCACACGCACTTAACTGCTTGCGCCACCGGGTCAGTCACTTTTTTTTTTTTAAAGAAACAGAAAGTGAAGAAGGAGAAATGGCTAGAATTGGAGGAGAAGCACAGGGTGACCTTGGGTAAGCAGACCATGTTTAAGGGAATTTCAAAGTGCTTCTAAAAGGGCTAGAGGAGAATGAGTTTAGCAATCTTTTGGGTAGAGGTATAAATCAGAGCCTATTAAAACATTCCAAAATAAAGCTTAAATGCTAAATGGTTTTAAGATGTAACACTATAAAAACATTTATTCTCCAGCTTTAAAAATCACAATTTCAAAATGTCATAATACCTTGTCACTTTGCTCCAGTAAACAACTATCTAGTAAGAACAGAGATATTGCTTGAAGAAACAAGAGATAGTGGCTGTACTCCCACATCATCATAAAGGTGTAAGTTGAAGCACTCATCATCAAGTAGCAAAACCTCTAGGGAAAAGAAGAGAAAGAAACTAAACATCAATAGCTTTATCACCATAGAAATCTATAAAGCTGTTACCTCAAAGTGGCAGCTCGATTATTGGTTCAACTTTAAGTTATCTAATTCTTGAAACTTTATTTTTAAAATATACAATTATTAGTAAATACTTACATGAACAATAAGATCTTAAATAAAGCACTCTAGAGAGAAATCAACCACTTGTCCTTCAAAGTTCAACATCATATTGAGAATTTCAGGAAGAGAAAGGAAAAAAAAAATTCAGTACAATTTTCTTTCATCCCCAAAGAGGTTAAGTAAAAAATATAAGAAAATGATGGCCTTTACTAGACTTGGCTAGTGGACTTTTGTTATTGTGAAAGTAACTCCTTTTGCCCTGGAAAATATTTTCACTTCCATGGTGCTTCACAGTTTCCTAAGAGCTTCCATTTAATTTATCTGTTTACATCTCAGCCTTTTCCAGAGCCCATGGAAAAAAGTCCCTTGCTTTTTTCATTTCCTCTCAGCAAAAGTGTGGCGTTACCTTTCTCCAGTGCCTGTACCGTCAGCCATATAAAACTCTCAGCTGTATTCCTCTGCTAAAGAACTAAACACAAAGGTTTCATTGTCCTTGCCCGAAATATGCCCGGGCAAAATCGCTTCTGTCCTTCTAAATGTCATCTCCCACATGATCCCTTAGTAAGAAACCAAGTCTGTGACAAAGTCCCTTGGCATATTTCTAACAGTCTCTACTTCCTCCAGGGATCTATGTTTTTATTCCCAATTCTTCCACCAGCCATGGTGGCAAATGCCTTTGTGCTGATGAGGACAGTTAAGGAGAAGGACGATAAGGGTCAAGTCAAGAAACCTAAGATAAGAATTGTGTTCTCTAAAACTAAATCTTTCAGACTTGGCTGACTATACTCAATGATAAATTCCAGAGTCAGAAATACCTCAGGCCATCAGCAGACATAAAAATTTTCCAGCATCCTGAATAAGATTAAGACCAGAGGGCCGGCCCCGTGGCTTAGCGGTTAAGTGCGTGCGCTCCGCTGCTGGCGGCCCGGGTTCGGATCCCGGGCGCGCACCGACGCATCGCTTCTCCGGCCATGCTGAGGCCGTGTCCCACATACAGCAACTAGAAGGATGTGCAGCTATGACATACAACTATCTACTGGGGCTTTGGGGGAAAAAAATAAATAAATAAAATTATTAAAAAAAAAAAAAAAAAGATTAAGACCAGAGAACAAAATGTAAGAGATGGAAAAATTCCACCAGTTGGTCTAAAAATACCAACCGCGAGGCCCAGAAGGGCTCGGCACCGACAGAACACACGAGCTTCTGCTCTTCCTGTCACCCTGGCTGTAAGAGACAGTGTCAAGACACCTGCTAGTGTGGGACAACCAGAACTGTAACAACCAGGCCTGAACCCACCACCTCCAGAGAAACCAGTTCCAGAAATCAGTGAAGGCTCACATCTAGATCCAGTCTAATAAACCTACTGGCCATTTGGAGATTACTTTGGGGATGCTGAGCAAAAGCCACAATATAATGAAACAAACTGTTAATTCCAAGGGCTTATTCTCAAACTACTCTAAGAACATGGTGTGAAAATAACACAGAAATATATGTCGAACACAATCTGGACAATTAGCTAAGTTTTTCCTTTCTCTGAACATTCTCAAAATTCTGTGTACTCTTGTCTACCCCTTACCTTGCTTACTTCATTTTTAACTATGCCTTTATTGTGAACTTTTATACACATATAACTTAAGTAAGATATTAAGTGGGTTTCAGAAATCAACTGCAGATGTCTCTGGATGGCTCCAGATAACTGCACAAAAGATCTGAGCTGGGATATCCTGCTGCAACTGGGACCATGAGATCCAGCCTCAAGAATGGGAAGCACAATATAAAATATGTGATTACAATAAACACAGGGGCTGGCCCGGTGGCGCAGCAGTTAAGCTCATGTCGTCTGCTCCCATGGCCTGGGGTTCGCCGGTTCGGATCCTGGGCATAGACCTACTCACTGCTCATCAAGCCATGCTGAGGTGGCGTCCCACATAGAAGAGCTACAACTCTACAACTACGATACAGAACTATGTACTGGGGCTTTGGGGTAGGGGGAAAGAAGAAGATTGGCAACAGATGCTAGTGCAAGGCCAATGTTCCTAAAAAATAAAAAAGAAATATATACACATTGCTGGAATACTACTTAGCAATGAAAAGGAGTAAACTATTGATATATGCAACAACTTGGATGGATGATGAGGACATTAGGCTGAGTGAACAAACCAATTTCAAAGGATAACCTACTATATAATTCCATTTACATAAACTTCTAAAGTGACAAAATTATAGTGATAGAGAACAGATCAGTGGTTGCCAGAGGTTAGGGCTGGGGGAAAGTTGTGACAATTAAGACATAAGGGAGTTTCTTTGTAGCGATGGAACAGTTCTATATCTTAATTACAGTGATGGTTACTCAAATCTACACAAGATAAAAATTCATACAAATATATACCCCTCCTCCCAAAACAGGAAGGCACATAAAAAAGTTACAGTGAAAAATACATATACATATTTAGTTTCAATTACTTTAAGATTCACAAGAAGTTGTACAGAGACGTGCCATGTACCCTGTCACCCAACTTCCCCCAATAACAATATCTTACATGACCATTGTCAAAACCAGGAAAATTGACCTTGATACCATACTATTAATTCAGGTACAGATCTTCTTTAGATTTCAACACACACATACACAAATGCACATGCATACACACACAAACGTGTGCACATAGGGTGCGATCAAGGGAGGTGAACATGATTGAAGGATTGGGCAGTTTTGCTTTTTAAAAAAATGAGTTGTTAAGCTGAAGGGTTAAGAATATACCAAGTTAGCTTTTTTTTTCCCCCTGCTGTATATTTTATAGAATCTTTAATATTGTCACTCCTTTAATATTTGCATATAGATATTTTGCTCTTGTTGTGCACTCCTGAGTAGCAGATGAGTGGCTAGTTATAAATAATCAAATAACTGATAAATGCAATTTTTATCCTTTACCTTAATGCTAAGAGAGAAAGAAAGAGAGAGAGGGAGGAAGGGAGGAAGGAGGATATTATGGAGTACTTTCAAAATAGAGAAAAATAATTGTAGTTAAACAAAAAAGGAGAAAGAAAATGTAACCTAAAATGAGAGTATAGCTATTCTTGGATCCCTTCAAAAAATACAGGGTCTTTGGTAAACAATAGCGAACTGCAGGGAAATACATTTTTCACTATATATCCATTTGCACTGACTGAACTTTTTTTTTTTACCATATGTGTAATGTGTATGTATTACTTTTTTAATTAAAAAAAAAGTTAGAATAGGGGCCAGCCCCATGGCATAGCAGTTAAGTGTGCACATTCTGCTTCGGCAGCCCAGGGTTCAGAGGTTTGGATCCAGGGCGCACACTGATGCACCGCTTGTCAAGCCATGCTGTGGCGGCGTCCCATATAAAGTAGAGGAGGATGGGCATGGATGTTAGCCCAGGGCCAATCTTCCTGAGCAAAAAGAGGAGGATTGGCATCGGATGTTAGCTCAGGGCTAATCTTCCACACCAAAAAAACAAAAATAAAAAAAATAAATAAAAAAATTAGAAAGAATAAACACATAACATAGCAATGAAAAAAGATACTCAGAAAAATATCAAATGTGGTATAGAAGGTAAAAAATAATTTTATACATCACACTACCTTTTCCAAAATTTCTTCTCTTAAAATAAAAAGGAATAATAATTTCATTAAAAAGATAACTTGAATAAACCTTTTTTAGGCAACAAAAGTTTCATTTTAGTTCAAAATAATGGTAAATACAAAGAAGCTTAGACAGTTCATTTTGCTATATTAAATTCTTTTATTCAAAAATTGAAGAACTATTCTTTCCTAGAAGAAGCCTGCACAATCTAACAGGAAAACACTCAATCATAGACTCCCTGACTATTATAGAAAATATTCTTGCTCAGAAAACTCTTTACACAAACACAACAAAAGGAAAACTACAAATCTGAAATGTGTTACGTTATTTTACATAAAAAAGGAAACCTAGAGTTATAAAAAATGAAACAAAGTTTGCTATGCTCGGGACATTTGTCATCACTGAAAGAAGGAAAGAATAGTACCTTTTTCAGAGATTTCAGAAAGGAACATAAGTGCTTCCTATTTCCCAGCTAACCAGGTTTAATAGAAGCCTTTCCTTGGGCCCTATCGTCTCTTTTTCCAGCCAGGAATTCATAACCCAAGATAGGCAGACTGTCAAAGGATTGCTACATTTCAGTCAATTTCAATATAATTGGTTGCCTTTATATCGCGTTTATTTTATTTTATGCATTTAAAATAATTATTCTGAGACAGAGTCTGTAAGCTTCATCTGATTGCCAAAAGGGTTTATGGCAACACCAACAAAAAAAGTAAGAATCTAAACTATCTGCGACAGTCTTCTGAAACTCATTAACCTACCTACACCTCAGTCACAGAAAACATAAGGGCAAACAGAAAATACGCATTGCTACCATAACAGTTAACACTGCTGTCGTTATAGTCACTTTTTATATCTTCATTAATATTTCTTTAATTTATGATGACTAAAGGCCATCAATGTTTCAGAAGTGAGAGAAATGGTAAAATAACGAGATAGATTAATTTTCAAAATAAGATATTCTTCATATATTTGTCAAGTAACTACACTAAAACAATATAACATCTCCTTTCTCCTAAAAATAAACTGTCAATCAGATTACAGAATAACAGTGTTATAAAAAGACTACTTAACTATATCCTTTATTATGTAGTAACTAGCTTTCATTGAATATAACTTAACTCTTAATATGGTTAGCTTTAAAATTATGTACCACACTAGCAATATATCAGAATTCACTGTGACAAATAAATTTGTATCTTACCTCTCCATAAGTATTTAAGTTGCTTTTTAAATAGCCTGTAAGTGCAGCAACTTGGCATGCAAAATATGGTAGTGCCCAGTTTTCTCTTAAAGGAATGGAGTATTCAATTCTTGTTGTATCTACCCTAAAATAAACCACAGATAAACAGCAAAATAGCAAGACATTGTATTTGTAACACTATACTTTTCAAACACTTTAACACACATCTCATTGTTCTCTGTAACAATCCTGTAAGGTAGGCACAGAGCCACTATTGCCTATTTAGCATCTTTGAGCAAATTAATAGTGTCTCACCCCGTCCCCTCTTACATCCCACCTAGGAAGACTTAGAACTGCTGTGCACTGCTTGATGAATAGATGGGCCCCTGTGAGAATTTGAAAAAGGCATCCTTGCTCTGGGCAGACACAGCCTCAGGATACAGCACACAGAGTACACTGATTTCAGCCCCTACCCTCCCTTCCCTTAATGAGATGGCTACCCTTCTCTAAGTACAATGTACACAACATAATTAGCAGGCCTGGCAGATCCAAAGTTCTTATCCCCCTTATACAAGGAATATGAAGCTCAGAGAGGTGATGAGGCTTAATCAAGTCATATAGCTAGCAGGTGGCACAATACAGGGTTACCATGCATATCTTCAGATATTCAGTTAATAACCTTTTCACTGAGCAGGTTACCCAGAAATAACATCACAGTAGTCCTTTATGTGATATGTCTAGAGACCTTTGAAAATTCCCAAAATCACAAAGATAGAACGTCTTCGTAGGCTCCTCCTAAGTTTCTCCTCATTTGACTTTCATTGAGAGCCTGCTGTCTCCAGTGCATATCCTCACACTACAATGGGACTGCCTTTCCAACAATCGTCAAAATTGGATCTCATACAGTCAATGGCTATTTTCCACACAAAAAACAAAGGTGCTACTGTTTTAAAAACTTTATGAAAATTGCTGCATAACTCTTCTAAGTAATGGAGAAGGACATACTTGCATGTAATTTAATTCAATCAAATTGTGGTATAGCCATAACATAGGATACTAATTAGCAAAAAAAGGAATGAACTATTGATATACCCAACATACCTGAATCTCAAAATAATTATGCTGAGTGAAAACAGACCAAAAAAGTATATGCTATATGACTGCATTTACATAAAATTCTAGAAAACGCAAACTGATTTTTAGTGACAGAAAGCTAATCATTGGTTTCCTGGGAACAGTGGGGCAGGAGTAGAGGTGGGGTAAGAAAAGGAAAGAGGGAGGGATTACCAAGGGGCACAAGGAAACTTTTGAGGGTGATACATGTTTACATTGATTTTGTTGATGGTTTCATGAATGTGTCTAAATGCCTAAATTGATCGAATTGTACACTTTAAATATATACATTTTATGTCCATTATACCTCAATAAAACTGTTACAAAGTATTAGAAGAAAACTTGTCTTCTATGAATGTATATGTAATTGAATATATATATTAAAAACAGGATCATATGTGAAGATCAAATGAAATAAAAGCTATAAAGAACTCAGCAGTGTCTAGACCCTACTAAACAGTATTAGATCTTAGCTCTTTCATAATTCTGTAATAAATTATTTTTTACTTAACAATGTATTATGAGCATATTTCCATAATATATGTGTCAATAAATATACTTCAAGAACATTTACTGATTATGGCACACCATAGTATGGATCTAGCATAATCTAACCAATTCTCTATTGTTAATGTTTACATTGTTTCCACCTTCACCTATCACAGTTTTTAAAAACATGAACCAATGTTTTTGTATAGTAATCATTGGTTTCATTGTTTACTTTTAATTCTTTAATCCATTTGGAATTTATTTTTGTGTGCAATAAGTATTTATTTTCCAGATTAGGTTGTTCCAATACCATTTATTGAACATCATGTATTCTAAAGGCTATTTTCATACAATTTTATTTCTGAAAAATTGTTGCAAAAGTTAAATTTCTAAAAGACAAAAAAGAGATTCGCATGTCCTAAGACAGGAAGTGAGGAGAAGGAAAGGATGTCTGTTCTCAATTCAGGACTCAACCACTCCATCAGCCCAGAACTGGGAAACTGAACCCGCAATCCCCATTCCAAAGGCTCACTCACTACCTCTACCCAACTCACACACTAGTGCAGTGAAATCTTGAAAACTCTGCACCAGAAACACTGTCTGGAGAAGGGATAGAGGGATCCTTCTCCTCTAGTCACTGCAGCACAAACTGAGTAGGCTTTCTGCCAGTTATTCTCCACACCTGGACAAGCTCCTCACTGCCACCTTCCCCATCACCTGTGCTACTCACTCTCTTCCCCTCACCACACTTGGTGGTAGTGAGAACCAGAACGCTAACAGAGAGATGTGACAAAATCAAATGAGACCCACTTTTTCTCCACAGTGGCAGTCTAGCAGACAGCAGCACAAACCAGCAGTTCAAAATAATAATTAGTTAAATCCATTGGGGTTCATAGACCTGCAGATAGATTCACAGAGATCAGCACGCTCTGAGTCTAATTTTGTGTTTTCATTTTAAACACATCATAGTATAAGCATAATATGGATCACCTGGATGACCACCTTGTCACTTACTAATGCCAAAAGATTTCAAGATTGACTTCCATGTTTGTGTTCACAATCTAGTGGTAACAGTACTACCTCAATTGGCTTGGGCTAAGCAGAAAGTATGAGATGGTCTTAATGCTAAATGATGTATTGTCAAATAAAAACAAAATCATGTCCTGATCACTGTGGTAAAAGAAGATTTCATAGTGGACTGAAAAGAGCACCATGATGAGAACTGAGTCATCTCACGGTACTCAGCTGCGTAGGTTTGTCATACTCAAAAGAATCTGCTGGACTGGTACCATATTTACGCTGAGAGTAGAAATTTGGCCTCAGCAGAACATCGTTTTTTACATTAAATTAATATTTCCAGTTAATATTTTACTGGTTTGTTATTTCATTAGTATACTGATTTCAATAGTAGCATAAGTGCTTTTAAGCATGAGGAGCTTTACCTAGTTTTATGTTTTATATTTAAGTAGCATTATAATTCAAATTATTTAAGTCCACACATAGAACCCATGAGAATTAAGTTTTTTTTTTTTTTAAAGATTTTATTTATTTTTTTCCCCCCAAAGCCCTAGTAGATTGTTGTATGTCATAGCTGCACATCCTTCTAGTTGCTGTATGTGGGACGCGGCCTCAGCATGGCCGGAGAAGTGGTGCGTCAGTGCGCACCTGGGATCTGAACCCAGGCCGGCAGCAGCGGAGCGCACACACTTAACCGCTAAGCCATGGGGCAGGCCCGAGAATTAAGTTTTAAATATACATAACTGAAGTTTGAGAAACATTGAGTTAGATAACATATGTAAAACAGTTTGGCATGTCAATGTACAATGCGTGAAAGTTGAAAAACACCCATACAATATCTAATGACTCCCTGTTTCTTTCTATTGACGTATTACAACTTACCTAACCATTCTCCTATATTTAGGTGGTTTTCTAATTTTTCATATTATTACAAATAATACTATAATAAATAAGTTAATAAGGTCAAGTAGTGAACTCTTTCCTTCTTTTTGGGATTACTTCCTTGGAATAAAATGGAATTCCTGGAAAAAAACTACCACCTAAAATTGAAAAAACTTACACCTCCATGAGCATCCTGAGTATACCAATATCATCACAACAGAACCAGCATCATGGTTACCATTATTTCTGTTAACTGTACCTCTCAGACATGTGCATTCCTGATGAATAAAAAAGAGAGCATATTCTTTCCTGGCATTAAAATATATTTTGCAGTATAAGATATATACCAATAAAAAATAAACAAAATGCAAAATAAACATTAAAAAAACTACTTGCTAAGAATGTTTCAATTGACCAAAGATACATTTTAGCAGACTATATCAGGTTAATTTTTCTACCTAACTCCTGCTCCAGCTACCTAGGACATGTTTTGTCATTAAATAAGGCCATTTCCTCACAATTCTCACTAAGATCTCTAAAATATTCTATTTGAGAGGGAGTCTTATTATTCTTTAATGCTGTTATTTTTACATGGAAAAGTTGTCTGGGCTTCCTCTTCAAATTTCTGATGAAGGAAGTCTGGGGATTAAATGAAATGAATATTACAAGTTCACTGCATGTGGTAGCCAGCCTCCAAGATGGTCCGCAATGTTCCCTACTTCTCAGTACTAACACCCTCTATAGTCACTTCCCACATGGCACCACAGTTAGTCTGTGCAACCAACAGAATATGGCAGAGTGACGTCACATCATTTCTGAGATTAGGATATAAAAGACACCTGGCTTCCACTATGGCATACTCACTCTACTCTCTTGGATCATTCACTACAGGAAGCCAGCAGCCAAGCTGTGAACAGCGCTATAGAGAGGCCCCGTGGAGAGCGATGAGAAACTAAGGCCTAGGTCAGCAGCCAGTAAGCAACCAAGGCTTCTTGTAAACAGCCACGTGAGTGAGCCTGGAAGGAAATGGTCCAGGCCCGTCAAGCTTTTAGATGACTGTAGCCCCAACCAACTCTTGACTGCAACCTCGTAAGAGGCCCTGAACCAGAACCACCCAGCTAAGTTACTCTGGACTCCTGACCCTCAGAAATTGTGTGAGATAATGTTTGTTGTTGTTGTTGTTGTTGTTGTTTTGTGAGGAAGATTGGCCCTGAGCTAACATCTGCCAATCCTCCTCTTTTTGCTGAGGAACACCGGCCGTGGGCTAGCATCCATGCCCATCTTCCTCCACTTTATATGGGATGCCGCCACAGCATGGCTTGCCCAGCGGCGCGTCAGTGCGCGCCCAGGATGTGAACCGGCTAACCCCGGGCCACCGCAGCAGAGTGCGCACACTTAACCGTTGGCGCCACCAGGCCAGCCCCATGTTTGTTCTTTTAAGTTGTTAAGTTTTGGGATGATTTGTTATGCAGCAATAACTAATCTATCACATATTCAAGAAAGCAATCATTTTAGACCTTCTAAAAGGATTTAGATCTAGCATTAATGCTGGGGTCGGCCTGGTGGCACAAGCGGTTAAGTGCGCATGCTCCACTGCAGCGGCCCGGGGTTCGCTGGTTCGGATGCTGGGCATGCACCACCGCACTGCTTGTCAAGCCATGCTGTGGCGACGTCCCACATAAAGTGGAGGAAGATGGGCATGGATGTTAGCCCAGGGCTGGTCTTCCTCAGCAAAAAGAGGAGGATTGGCAGATGTTAGCTCAGGGCCGATCTTCCTCAAAAAAAAAACACAGAAGCATTTAAATAATGCTTGTTTTATACTAAATACCATTTCACTCTAAAAAGCAAGACTTTCTAGACCTAGTCTACAAGTACTGAAATAACTTTCTGTGAGTGTGCTATTAAATTTCTAACAATGAATCCTAAGAGAATTTTAGAAAAGTATATGTCAACGTAAAATATTCTCTAACAGGCACTTTCTTTTTTTTTTAAAGATTTTATTTATTTATTTTTTCCCCCAAAGCCCCAGTAGATAGTTGTATGTCATAGCTGCACATCCTTCTAGTTGCTGTATGTGGGACGGGGCCTCAGCATGGCCGGAGAAGCTGCGCGTCGGTGTGCGCCCGGGATCTGAACCCAGGCCGCCAGTAGCGGAGCGCGCGCACTTAACCACTAAGCCACAGGGCCGGCCCGGCACTTTCTGACATAACAAGAAATCATCTTATCCCCCAGCATCCACACCAGATCCTCAAATACTGTTACATACTAAAAGGAACCAGAGCTCCACAGAGAAACGGCTAATTCCAATCTATCACAGAGAATGCACAAGGTGAGCCTGTTGAGCCAGAAAACAAGCAAGCTTTCAAAGACTAATGAATATGTGTCAAAAGAACTCAGAAGTCAGCCTGAAAGGACTCTTATTGACCAAAGTTGTGACAATTTGAGCAACAAAAAGAACAATGATAGTAATGGATTTAGTCCTATTAAATCAATGAAAATCCCTAAGTAGAGAAAGATAAAAAGAACACGAGGGCCGGCCCCGTGGCTTAGCCATTAAGTGCGCGCGCTCCGCTGCTGGCGGCCCGGGTTTGGATCCTGGGCGCGCACTGATGCACCACTTCTCCAGCCATGCTGAGGCCGCGTCCCACATACAGCAACTAGAAGGATGTGCAACTATGACATACAACTATCTACTGGGGCTTTGGGGAAAAAAGGAGGAGGATTGGCAATAGATGTTAGCTCAGAGCCGGTCTTCCTCAGCAAAAAGAGGAGGATTGGCATGGATGTTAGCTCAGGGCTGATCTTCCTCACAAAAAAAAAAAGAACATGAGAAAAAGTTTTTATCATTTTCTGAGACAGCTACTAAAACAATCTTACTTAAAAATTGGTAATTAAAGTGAAATTAAGCATTTGTCCTGACTTTCTAATAGTAACTGAATTCAAAGACAAACAAGGTAACCTTGATTAAAGAAAAATTCTACCTTTGAAGATTGAAGAATTTGGCTATTGAAAATAGAAAAATATAATTTTATAAACCCCAATGAAATTATTAATTTCGGGAAAGATTATCAACTGGAGTTACAACACTTAGGTAAATGGTTAATGGTGAAAACAACATTGATTTGGTGCCCCAAAACACCATACAGATTATTTTCTAGTCATAAGAGGAAAACACAACTATTCAATAGACAGATCAGACTGTCACTCTCCAAACCAGCAGTCAATCTCAGCTTCTCTAGGGGTAGGCCAACTAAATACCACATAACTTTAACGGCATGGAACATGAAAAACACATCATCAATAACATATTCAAACCAGAATTGTTTATCTTGAACCCATTAAGCTTTTAGATATAACTTCCAACTTACAGAAACACAAGAAATAGAGGAAAAAGCTAGATGATGCCACAAAGAAGCAACAAGAGAAATCCATGCAGTGGGACATTCTGTAGGACAACTGACTCAGTCCCTTCAACAAGCCACTGTCATAAAAAGGGACTACATTAGAGTTAAAGAGAATTAAGGAATATAACAACCAGATGCAATATGTGGTCCTGGATTAAATACTGGTTTGGATAAACCAGCTAAATAGGTTATTTTAAGGTCAATGGGGAAAACTGTAATATGGATTGGGTATTAGACAAGATAGTTATTGAAATGGAAAGAAGAGACTGGCAAATAAAGAAAGCACATATAAAACAGTATCCGCAATATATCTCATTTTAGCAAAAAATACATATACAAATATATACATGCATACACATATACATATACATTCACATGGATATTCACATAGAAAAAGATCTAAAAGAAAGGCACCAAGGTATAAAAAATGCTGAGTGATCTCTAGGTGGTGGGAATGTGAAGTTATTATTTTATTGTTGCTGGTTTTAATTTTCTACAACATACATATATTCCTTTTGCAATAATAAAGTTTGGTTCATCCCTGTGTTTTTAAGAAGAAATATACTTAAATCATAAAGCTGGATGGCTATACTCGAAAACTGCTAAGGAAGATTTAAAAAATCCTTTATATCAAATTGTTGCCAGCATGTGACTCTAACAGAGCCTGGTACGAGATACAGCCCTTAATGCTGACTCTCAATAACTTATAGGTATCATATTTTTCATCTGGCAATTGCTGAAAGAAATGTACAACAGAAGAAATGTTTCATTTTATTTTATTTATTTTTTTTGTGAGGAAGATCAGCTCTGAGCTAATATCTTTGCTAATCCTCCTCTTTTTGCTGAGGAAGACCAGCTCTGAGCTAACATCTATTGCCAATCATCCTCCTTTTTTTTTTCCCCCAAAGCCCCAGTAGATAATTGTATGTCATAGTTGCACATCCTTCGAGTTGCTGTATGTGGGACGCGGCCTCAGCACAGCCAGAGAAGCGGTGCGTCGGTGCGTGCCCGGGATCCGAACCCGGGCCGCCAGTAGCGGAGCGCGTGCACTTAACCCCTAAGCCACGGGGCTGGCCCCAGAAATGTTTCATTTTAAAACATTTAATCATGTTAAGTGTCATCAGGGGAAAAGTGTTATGGAGAGGAAGAAGAATATCCATCATTCAAAAAATAAACTTTTGAGGGGCCGGCCCGGTGGCGCAGGTGGTTGGGTGCGCGCGCTCTGCTGCGGCGGCCCGGGGTTCGCTGGTTCGGGTCCCGGGCGCGCACCGACGCGCTGCTTGGCAAGCCATGCTGTGGCGGCATCCCATGTAGAGTGGAGGAAGATGGGCACGGATGTTGGCCCGGGGCCGTCTTCCTCAGCAAAAAAAGAGGAGGATTGGCGGATGTTAGCACAGGGCTGATCTCCTCACAAAAAAAAAAAAAATAAATAAACTTTTGGGCCGGCCCCGTGGCTTGGCAGTTAAGTGCGCGCACTCCACTGCTGGCGGCCCGGGTTCGGATTCCTGGCGAGCACCGACGCACCACTTCTCCGGCCATGCTGAGGCTGTGTCCCACATACAGCAACTAGAAGGATGTGCAACTATGACATACAACTATCTACCGGGGCTTTGGGGAAAAATAAATAAATAAATAAAAATTAAAAAAACAAAAACAAAAAATAAACTTTTGACACTGACCAATGCCAAGAAAATTTTTGACACGTCTCAAATGAGCCCTCCCTTTCTTTTTTTTGTGTGTGTGTGTGTGAGGAAGATCAGCCCTGAGCTAACATCCGTGCTAATCCTCCTCTTTTTGCTGAAGAAGACCAGCTCTGAGCTAACATCTATTGCCAATCCTCCTCCTTTTTTTCCCCCAAATCCCCAGTAGATAGCTGTATGTCATAGTTGCACAACCTTCTAGTTGCTGTATGTGGGATGTTGTCTCAGCATGGCCAGAGAAGCGGTGCGTCAGTGTGTGCCCGGGATCCAAACCCGGGCGCCAGTAGCGGAGCGCGTGCACCCAACCGCTAAGCCACGGGGCCAGCCCCTAGCCCTCCCTTTCAAAGAAGTCCCATCCTCTACTCTCTATTTACTTCCTATTAAAGAACTGAGGCTGCTTTGATCACCAAAAGGGATGGGTTTATTAATTCAAAGCACCTTGTCATAGATTAATACAGAATCCTTATCTGTGGTAATTAACTTAATGATGTATCTGATGCCTCTTCCTTCTTTTCATGAAGCTATGTCATCAGTGTTAAATAAAAGAGGAAAGAAGAGGTTTACCCATATATGACAATGTTGCTAAATCTGAAAAAAGAGAGATACAAGGCGGGTATATTATTTTTCAACTGTTGCATGACAAATGACCACAAATGTAGCAGCTTAAAACAACACAAATTTATTAGCTCGCAAACCCAGCACAGATGGGTGGACTGTCTGCTCAGGGTCTCCCAAAGCTAAAATCAAAGTATCAGCCAGGGCTGCAGTTTCCATCCTGGGCTTGCAGTCCTTTTACAAGCTCACTGGCTGATGGCAGAATTCATTTCTTCCTCATTTCAGTCCAGCAACAGCAGAGCAAATCCTTCTCATGCTTTGAATATCTCTGACTTCCCCTTCTGCACCAGCTGGAGAAAGCTCTCCTCTTTTAGGGGCTCATACAATTAGATCAGCCCCACCAGCTCATCTTCCTACCTTAAGGTCAACTGTGCCATATGACAATCACAGCAATGATATCTCCTCATATTCACAGGAGGGGATTAGGGTGTGGAATATTGGGGAGGGGGTGTAATTTTTAGAACTGAATACAAAAGCCACAAAAAATTGTAAATCTTAATTAAAAACATCTTTCTTACCTGTTAATAATGAACCATGCAACCGTTAGCATTCCTGCTAGCCATGTTCCACTCATAAGCCAACTTGTAACAAATAAAGCAGTAACATATATCCCTTGCAATCCAAAAACAATGCCAATATAGAAATACACTGGCTCAATAATCTCCTAATTGGAAAAAAAAAAGAGAAGGAGATAATAGGATGACATTAAATAATTTTGAGGATTCATAAATATGTGAGGAAATAAAAAATAAGTCAAAAGAAAAACACATACATTGCTACCAGTTGCTTGATACAAAACGCTGGCAATAAGTTCTGGATATAGAGACATTTGCTGCACTGCATTTATAGTCTTCAGAGATATAGTTTTGTTATTGTGTGTCAGTTCATAAACACCTAAAGACAGAAAAATTTTTCTCCAGATTATTTATTCTACTTTTATATTATTTAAACATGTCATTCAGAGGTCATTAAATATTTTGAATCATTACCAAGAAAGATCTCAAAATATAATACTCTGTGCCTCATTTTTCCCATTGTTTTATTAAATACAAGAAAGAACAATACCTACATTCTGACACAAATCTCCACATTCAAGGGCTCCCAAATGGAACACTGTTTTATTTCAGAAAAATATTGTTATTAAAAATGCAGGGCCGGCCCCGTGGCGTAGTGGTTAACTGCGCGTGCTCCACTGCTGGTGGCCCGGGTTTGGATCCTGGGCGTGCACAGACACACTGCTTGTCAGGCCATGCTGTGGCAGCGTCTCACATAAAGCAGAGGAAGATGGGCATGGATGTTAGCTCAGGGCTGATCTTTCTCACACACAAAACAAACAATGCAAATGTAGGGGCCAGCCGGTGGCGTAGCAGTTAAGTGTGCGTGCTCCACTTGGGTCACCCAGGGTTCATAGGTTAGGATCCCGGGCACGCGCCAATGCACCGCTTGTCAAGCCATGCTGTGGCGGCGTCCCATATAAAGTACAGGAAGATGGGCACAGATGTTAGCCCAGGGCCAATCTTCCTCAGCAAAAAGAGGAGGATTGGCATCAGATGTTAGCTCAGGACTGATCTTCCTCACACACACACAAAAATACAAATGTGGTTATCATACCTCTTTCAAATGAAGGGGCCTTTAACATATCTTTATAATAAGAGTAATAAATGGCACTGTCACCCTGAAATGTGATTTCCCGTTCCAGCTCCTAAAAGAAAATAAAATGATTAAATACCAGTGTCCTAAATTTCAACTACAATCTTCCTTCTCTCTCCTCATCTTCTAGACTAATGCTATTTATTTATCCTTTTATTCAAAGATATGTTTGAATTTTCCTTTAATCACTAGTGGCCATATTAATGAGGTTAAGCTTTTTTAATAACCTGGAAATCATTTTAATAAAACATCTAAGGTTTAAAATGGATTGTAACTCATAAGTCATTTACCTATTATATACAAGGAAAATCTAGAGGGAAAAGGAAAATAAATGCCCTAAGGACAGTGAGAATAGTAAGGCAGGTAATAAAAAATGATGGTTGAGGTGTTAGAAGTCCACAATAAAAACATAAGTTTAAGAAGACAGTAGGGGCCGGCCCGGTGGCTTAGCGGTTAGGTGCGGGCGCTCCGCTGCTGGTGGCCCGGGTTCGGATCCCGGGTGAGCACCGACGCACCGCTTCTCTGGCCATGCTGAGGCCACGTCCCACATACAGGAACTAGAAGGATGTGAACTATGACATACAACTATCTACTGGGGCTTTGGGGAAAAATAAATAAATTAATTAATTAATTAAAAAAAAAAAAGAAGACAGTAGTATTTTCTACTGCTATTCCTCTTCCCTATGTATCTAGAAGAGCAAGCCCTTAATTAGTACTTTTCAAGAGCACCAGATACCTAATCAGTGCTTTTCAAAGAAACTTCCAGAAATATAAGCAAATCTTAAAATTAGGCTACACAGAACCAAGAACATAGGTAGTTCAAAACATTGGAAAACCTGTGCTTTTCATGCTGAATCAAGCTTTCACAAATCTATAATCTTTTAAAATAAAACTCGTTTATTTTCACACATAATATTTACCAATTAACAGAAAAATAAAAGATATCAGAGCAGTTTTCCCAAAGTTTGATCATCACAACTTCCTAAGATATAAATGGGTGTTACCTAAAAAAAGCTCTATAGTTAAATAAGTTATGCAAAAGGCTGGCTTGAAGAAAGTTAAATGAGTTTCTTTATTGCAAGACTTTTCAAAGTTTCAGTATACATTATGCATTGTGAATCTCTAAGAGGAAGTTGTTCCCAGATCTATTTGACCAGTGAACCCTTTTCTCTCATTTAGAGCTTATTAATCTAAACAAATTTTACTAAAATGATTTTTTATTAATGAAAACAGACTTGTTTCTTTCTAAGATTTCAAAGACGTAAACTCTTAATCAGCATTTCTCAGATTTAATATGCACATGAAACTCCTAGAGATCTTTATTTATTTATTTATTTATTTATTTTTTCCCCCCAAAGCCCCAGTAGATAGTTGTACGTCATAGCTGCACATCCTTCTAGTTGCTGTATGTGAGACACGGCCTCAGCATGGCCGCAGAAGCAGTGCCTCCGTGCGCGCCCGGGGTTCCGAACCCGGGCCGCCATCATCGGAGCGCGCGCACTTAACCGCTAAGCCATGGGGCCGGCCCCTAGAGATCTTACTAACATGTAGATTCTAAGGTAGGACCTGAGAATCTGCAATTCTGAAAAAGCTCCCAGATGATGCCAATGCTCCTGGCTCATACACAATGCTTTGAAAAACAAGGTTCTTCATGAATGCCTTCTATATTTTCAAACCTTTGGTTGTTCTCAGTTCTGCCTACACAACAGAAATCGCTTGAAAATATTTTGTGCAATACTGATCCCAGATACTCCCCTCACCTAAGAATCTGTGAGGGAGGTTATTTTTTGAAAGCTCCCCAGATGATTCTACCATACATCCAGTGTTGAGAACTACTAATAGCTAATCTGCATAACATTTTTCAAGGAAATATGATATGCTCCAGTAACAGCCTTTGTCAAATCAATACAGGTAAGTAATTATTCAGTTAAATATTTTGGTGGTGTTAGGTATATCAAGGGCTTAAAAACATTTAGGCAGCTTGACTACTTGCTCAAAAGTAAGAACAAAAAATTATTTGGACTAAAAAAAAAAAACAACAAAACCCTTTAGAGGCGAGTGGTAACACTGTGAACTTTGCCAACGCATATTACAGTTATATCTGATTGTGAAGGTAACTCTGAAAACAAACTTATTCAAACGCCAAAAGAATTATGAATAAAGTTATAGTGATTAAAGATTCTGTGATTTAAAACCAAACATTAAACATACTACTATGAGACAACATCTTAATAAGTACTGTTAATCATTTTCAAACCCCCAAAATGTTCAATGATGTAACCTAAAAACAAAACTATTTTGATGCTGAAACTTCCATAGATTGTTGCCGAAATGTAAACTATCAAAACTACTAAAAAGCTGCCTAAACTCCACAACATTTCACTGTCATCAGAAATCGCTGATAAATTAATTGCACGAGGAAAGCACCCTCACAGTTTCTATTCTATGGCCTTGAAATACATTCTATTAAATTTTTCAAGCATGATACCGTCACTGTGTTCTCAAAACAGCTTCTACATCATTTTGTTTCTAATGGCTATAAATAAGAAAGCACTTGTCACACTACACACATATATTTTGGCTCACTGGTAAACACATTACTTAAATTAATACTAAAACAACTTTCACATGCTCAAAATTCTTTCTCCTTACCTGCCTGTTGGAAAACCAGAATTTCCGTTCATGGTATGCTGATAAATAGAGAGCATACATCATACCACTAGTAACTGCTGCAAGACAGCCAATGAAAATCTTTGCAAAGCGCTGAAATAATACATCTGAAAAGAGCACATTCAAAGTAATCAGATGTAGATGATACATGTACTTTTATTAAAAAAGAAAAAGCAATCCAAAGGTAGTATGTACCCTTGATATGATGTGATAAAAATGACACTCTAACTCTGTGGTCTTCCTTCCCAAAACCCATAACCGCAGTGTAATCATGAGAAAAACAGCAGACCAATTCCAACAGAGGTGCATCCTACAGTGTCTGACGAGGAGTCCTCAAAACTGACAAGGTCATCAAAAACAACGAAAGCCTGAGAAACTGCCACAGCCAAGAGAAGTCTAAGGAGCCATGACAACTAACTGTAATGTGACGTCCTGGGTGGGATCTTGGAACAGAAAAGGGACATTAGGTAAAAACTGAGGAAATCTCAACCAAGTGTGGACTTTAGTTAAAAATAATGTATCATTGGGGGCCGCCCAGTGGCGCAGCAGTTAAGTGCACACACTCCATTTCGGCGGCCTGGGGTTCGCAGGTTCGGATCCTGGGCGCGCACCGACACACGCCTGTCAAGCCATGCTGTGGCGACGTCCCATATAAAGTAGAGGAAGCCTGGCAGGCACGGATGTTCACCCAGGGGGCCAATCTTCCTTAGCAAAAAGAAGAGTATTGTCATGGATGTTAGCTCAGGGCTAGTCTTTCTCACAAAAAAAAAAAAAGTATCAATATTGGTTCATTAATTGTAACAAATGTATCATACTAATATAAAATGTTAATAATAGAGTAAACACTGTGTGTTGGGGGGTGGTAACATGGGAACTCTGTACTATCTGCTCAGTTCTATAAATCAAAAATGGTTTTTAAAATTAAAGTCTATTAATTAAGAAAAAGGAAGGTACTAGCAAATATCTACAGAAAAAATACAGATTCATTCAGAATTACTGTTGAGATGTTTTCCTTATCAAGGAATTTTTTTCTTTATTGAGGAATAATTTACGTACTATAAATCACAGCCATTTATTTTTTGTGTGTGTGTAAGGAAGATTAGCCCTGGGCTAACATCTGTGCCCATCTTCCTCTACTCTATACGGGACGCTGCCACAGCACGGCTTGAGAAGCCGTGCGTCGGTGCCTACCTGGGATCCAAACCTGCGAACCCCGGGCCACCAAAGTGGAGCGTGCACACTTAACTGCTAAGCCACCAGGCCGGCCCCAATTACAGCCATTTAAAGTGTATAATTCAATGACTTTTTTTTTTTTTTTAAAGATTTTATTTATTTTTTCCCCCCAAAGCCCCAGTAGATAGCTGTATGTCACAGTTGCACATCCATCTAGTTGCTGTATGTGGGACGCGGCCTCAGCGTGGCCGGAGAAGCAGTGTGTCGGTGCACGCCCGGGATGCAAACCCGGGCCGCCAGCAGCGGAGCGCGCGCACTTAACCGCTAAGCCACGGGGCCGGCCCTATAATTCAATGACTTTAGATGCTTATGTATTTAAAACATCATATACAACTGTCATATATACGTAACTACTTCTTGATGAAATAACATAAAACACATTTGGATTTTCTACACACAGGATGATTTAGTCCTGCTAGAGGTGTTAAGATTAAGTATATGAGCACTGGGCTAAGGGCCCAAAGCCCAGTGTTCTACTACTGAACGACTGACAGATGTGTAAAAATCAGCGTGTTGATTAGTCTAGTTAACCTAAAATCTTGGCTATTTTCAAAACATTATTTAATAAATATTAGTTTACATAGCATACTAGAGACATTAAATAGACTAACTAGTTAGATATCACTAAATTAATAAGAATTATATTCAAAATGCTTGAAAAGCACTACCCAATAAATCAAATATTAGTATCAGTATGATACGTTTTAAAATTACTGTTTCCAATAGCATGTGTAAAGCATTTGGCCTGGCACATAGTAAGTGATACTAACTATTATCATTGGGCTACAGAAGCATACTTGCAAAAATATATCATAGTTAAAGCAATGTTGACACGATATGAACTATAAAAAACGAATAGGAAAAAACTTATCTATGGTGGCAGTTTGACAAAAGTAGTTCCAAGTTTCTGAACGTTTATCTATTTCTGTTTTTTTTCCATTAAGTCTTAGACTACGGCAAATTAATCCTAATTATCAGGGGCTATTATACAAAATATATTCAACCAAATCCTATATATTAATGCCCTACGTTGATACTAAATATTCTGCTTTTGAAAGTTTTTTTGTAAAGAGTCAAAGATGGAATCAAGCTATCAGTGTTTGGTTTAAGTGTATACATTTTAGAGAAAATAAAGAGCTCTAGGCTCTGGAAATCATTGTTTTAAAAAATTATCATTTTAATTGGAAAACTGAAAAGTAAAGGATCTGACTTCTAATTACGTTATGTTAGTCATTAACCAGCCTAATCAGATAACTTCTGTGTTATCTGTGTTACCTGTGTTATCCCGTCACTTGTAAAATGCTAATCATGCACACACAAAAAAGAAAACTACATAAATGTCAATATCAATAATATAGGGCATAGTTAAGTAACCTTTAAAGCACAGGAAAAAGCTAATGACATGTTAAGAAAAGAAATGTAGGATTCAATTTCACAAAAAGTAAAAAAAAAAAAAAAAGAAAAAGTATAAATACATTGAAAAAAATATAAGCAATACTTACCAAAATTTTAAGAGTATTATATCTACTGGAATTATTCATACATTTTATTTTTATTATACTTTTCTCTATGTTCTACATTTTCTACCCTAAAAATATATTTTTGTAGTTAGGAAGAAAATACTATTTTATAGTAGTTATCTCTGAATTGTTTATTATGTTTCTTATATTGTATTTTCCAAAATGTTTTAAATGACCACTCTATTAGTCAGCTTTGCTGTGATAAAGAAGTGACCTCAAGGGGCCAGAACCATGGCCTAGTGATTAAGTTTGGTGTACTCTGCTTCAGCGGCCCAGGTTCAGTTCCTGGGCACAGACCTATACCACTTGTCGGTGGCCATACTGTGGCAGTGACCCACATACAAAATAGAGGGAGATTGGCACAAATGTTAGCTCAGGGTGAATCTTTATCAGCAAAAAAAAAAAAGTGAACCCAAACTATCAGTGGCTTATGAAACAAAGATTTATTTCTCACTGATTACTTGTGGGAAATGGGTCAGCAGTGACTCTACACCCAATTCCAGACTTCAGATTAGTTGTGGGTCTTCTCCTTATATCTTCTTCAGAGTTCCAGACTGGGATCAGTCCCTATTTGGGACATACTGTTCTCATGACAGAGAACAAGAACAGGAGAACAGGCAGAAGCATACAACGCCTCTTACAGTTTCTGGTCAGAACTAGTACACTGCTTTTTCCACTCATTCTGCTGGCCCAGGCAAGTCACACAGTCAGCCCGACAACAGGTAGGGAAGAGGCATCCAAATCACATGCCAACAGGAGGTGATTATCATCCACTTTTAAGTGAGAGAGCTAACATTTGGGAACAATAAAAGGTCCACCAGGGTCTGCCCCATTAGTCACAAATATTCACTTCCCTTCCAAAGGCAAAATACACTCACTACTTCTCAAGAAAGATACCCTCAGAGCAGCTTACTCAGCCTGCTTCCTGCACGTCAAGCTAGGAATTCATACATTATTTTAAGACCTGAAGAGTTGTGTCCTTTTTAATCTAGACTGGAGTTCTTTTGACAGTACATCTCTCTCAAAAGCTCAGCCAACAATTCTCCTAGGTACTTACCCAAGAGAAATAAAAACAGATGTCCACAAAAAGATTTGTACAAGTATGTTCATGGCAGCCTTATTAATAATAGCTAAATACTAGAAACTACTTAACAAGAAGAGAAGGGATAAATAATTAAGCAACATGAATGACTCTCAACTGACTATGTTTTTAAAGGATAACATACTGAGCTAAGTGAAAGAATCCAAACACAAAGGCATACATGTTGTATGATTCCATTTATATGAAATTCTAAAACAGGCAAAGTTAATTAATCAATATTGAAAAATATCAGAAGAGTGGTTGTCTTGGGGGGTACAGGGGAAATCTACTTCCTGGAAAGAGATACAAAGGGGCTTTCTGGGATAATGGAAACGTTCTGTATCTTGTTTCAGCTATATTCAAGTGTCAAAGTCATTTAATTAAACACCTAAGATTCTGTGCATTTTATGGTATATTAATTGTACATTAATTTTACAAAATTATATCACTCATCTTTGCAAAGAAAATTAAGAATTTTGTTGGCCTTTTACCTAATTGATTCCAGTCAGCTTCATATTCTAGTAACTATACCTACAATTTTTTTTCTAGATATGCCTCTCTCAAAGATTTAACTACATGTATCTTGAGCTTATCATGCTTTTATGGGACTGCATCCTTTGTCCTTTTTCGCCCTGAGAGCTTTGTCCAGCTGAAAGGACTTACTGGGAACTACCTTAATCCATTCACACATTTAACAAACTGTGTTGACAGCCTTGTCCTTGATTTGGTCACTGCCCTGAGGATTCATCTTAATCAATCTTTGTTACTCAAAGTATTGTTTTTTTTGTTTTTTGAGGAAGATCAGCCCTGAGCTAACATCCATGTCAATCCTCCTCTTTTTGCTGAGGAAGACGCCCTGAGCTATCATCTCTGCCCATCTTCCTCCACTTTATATGGGACGTGGCCACAGCATGGCTTGACAAGCGGTGCATCAGTACGCACCCGGGATCCGAACCCGGGCCGCCAGCAGTGGAACATGTGCACTTAACTGCTATGCCACAGGGCTGGCCCCCCAAAGTATTTCTTGATTTTATTTTTTACTGGTTGAAAAGACAATCAGTTCTAACTTCAACACTACTAAGTCCCAGAAATTTTGGATTCTCTATTTTCCTCTTCATTCCCGCTTGCAAATAGGCCAACTGTGTTCTAAATTCATCTCTTTCCTATAATCAAATGCAGCGGATAACCAAGGGACTCTAGTAACATTCTGTTTTGCAATCTTGTTACCTAAAACAATAAAAAATTAGTATTAAAATTGCGACTATTCACAGGAAACAGTTTCATAAAATGTTTTGTGACTGCACAATAGGGATTATTATTTTTCCAGCTCCCAAAAAGTTTTCTTGCTGCTAGCCCCTGAACTAGATCTGTAGATGACCCACTGCCTTTACCTTATTTGAGCAAATATATATAAATGGGCCCTCACCTCTTTATGGGCAGGAAGCAATATGAGAAAGCTATTCAGCTCCTAAGGATGGCATATTCTCCAAAGCCATCTTCAGACATGGTTCAGGAGGATAATGGAAAAGGAAGGACCTCCAGAGGGTGGAACCAAGGACCACGAAGAACAAGGAACTGGGAAGCTACTCCTAAGGAAAACAACTGGGGCCTAATCAAAAAACATTCTCTACCCCAGAGTAAGGAGACCTCAAATTTACCTAGTAGGATTTCAGAAATGCTATGGACCAGTGGCTGATGTGTCTCTCTCACTCTTGCTCTCTCTGAATGGAAGCATTTATTTTGGTTATCCTGCCCCTGTCCAACAACATATAATGGGAGAGGAGGCATGTGCAGAAAAGAATGAGCAAAGCAGGCCTGCAACTGCTTTGCTAAGAAAGGCCTGCTTGCAAGGTAGGCTCTTCACTGGCATCTGGGAACTGGGATTTCAGGAGGGTTCCCACCATTCTCTAACTGATAAGTGTGGTTTACTGAACCTAACTTGCTTGTACAAACAATGTGGTTCATGTTGACCACTTTCCTTCTGGGAGTCTAGAATTTTGGTATGTGGTAGGCAGAGGGTGCATGACCAGCCACCAATAAAAACCCTAGGCAGAGTTGCTATGAGCTTCCTTGGTAGACAAAACTACAAATGTCACAATTTGATGCTGAAGGAATAGAGCACATACTGTGTGAGTTCACTGGGAGAGGAATCTTGGAAGGTTGTGCCTAGTTTCCTGTGAACTTCAACCCATAGGCCTTTTCCCTTTGCTGACTTTTTCTTAAATTGTTCACTGTAATAAATCATAGCTGTGAATATAACTATATTCTGAGACCTGGGAGTCCTTCTAGCTAATCTCCAAACACAGAGGTGGTCTTGGGCACCCCTGACACAGAGCAGATAACTTGTCTTTTTAATTCACAGGTCTCAGGATCAGAATGAGTAATAGCTGTCCCTGATGAAGCCCACGGTCTTCAAGACTGATGCCACTTCTGGATAAGACTGAGTGTCTTCCTGGGGGCGGGGGAGGTAGCGAAGGTATTTTGTCTGAGGGAGAGAAGTAAATATTTATGACCAAAAGGACAGAATGCAGTAGACTGTTATTATCATGATAATATTATTATTACTACTACGTTATTATTATCCCCAACTATCTTTTCCTTTCCTATAAAAAGATTATTCATCCCTGCCTAGTACTATGTGACTTGCAACGCTTCCCTGTAGTCAGAGCATACTTCTCCGTCCCATTGTCTAGATTGATTACATGACTTGCTCAGGCCAAGCGAATGTAGGTACAAGTGACAGTGTGCCAGTTCGGCAGAAACTTGAAGAGGCACTGTGTGATTCTGCCTGCTCTCCTGCTCTTTTTCTCTGCCACAAGAAAAACACATCCCCAGTAGGGGCTGCCCCTTCATGACACATGAAGCTACATCAGCCAACCTGCAGCCACAACATGTAACGTTAATCAGAAATAAATGTTTGTTGTAAGCCAGTGAGATTTAGGGGTTTTTCTACAGCAAAACCTAATGCAAGTTGACTGATATCATTGCATACTTAACCACAAAATATGTTTATTCATTTAAAACATTAACATAATATATACTACCTAGCATAACTATTTTTGTAGTAGCACAAAAACTCCAACAAATCTATCTAACTTACGTTTTGGAGCTCTTTCAGGAACTGGAGTGTCATTGATTTTCTCTTCTTTGGCAGATTCTTTATTTTCTGAAGACTTTGGCTTTTTTCTTTGGCGCAGCTCTATAATTGGTCCTTAAAATATTTGAGAAGTTATTGCAATGTGTGTATCAAATTATTCTGTCTGTATCCCAAAATGATTAACTTTTATTATACTAAGACAAAAGTCACATGGAGACCAATTAGTACCAAAGATAACTTTTTTCATAATTATTTTAGCATTCCCACAAAACTGTCTTTCCTACAAAGACAATATAAGTCCCAACTCCAACTCGTGCTTTCAGTCCTACTGATAAATCAATGCGCTCTTCTCCTGAGATGATGCTATTTTCAAACTATCCCAAAACAAGTAAACTCTTTTCCAGAATGATTGGGAAACAAGTGTTATTTAACAAATAAGCTGCTTATTTTAGTTACCTGAAAGTACCATACACATCATTCACGGATTAATGATTTTTTAAAAATCAAAATATAATAAAATACATTGCTCATGAAACTATACTTCATTTTTTTAATAATCCTGAAAGTTCTGTAGAATTTCACAGTGCTGTGGTATCATTATCATTCAACAGTCTTATAGATTTAGGTATCAGAAAATAGGCTGAACCTATAAATATCCCTATATTTGGGAAGCTCTCAGAAAATTCCCCAATATTAGACTATCTACCCTTTCTACATCTGATAAAAAAAATGTAGAGGAGTGACGTCAGCATCATGGCGGAGTGAGCTTTCCCGTGAATTCTTCCCCCACAAAATACAACAAAAGTAACAGCCACAGACAAACAACGGAATCCCAGACAGTCAAAAGCTGGAGCGGAGGGATCCACACTGCCGCACATCTGAGAGCGGAACGTGCTGGGCCCCCGGAGGAAGTGGGGAGAGGTAAGGAGAACTCCGCTCCCTCCCCATCAGATCAGCGATCCGGTCCGCGCGGCTCCCAGAGAGGGGGGAGGGGCGGCCCTCGGCGGGAAACTGTAGCTCTTCGGGCGCTCTCAGCCAGTGGGAAACTCCCGCACAGAGGGCTCAGAGGAGCCACAGGGCTACCATCAACATCTGAGCAACCCAGAGAGCGGATAAAGAGGGGCAAACGAGAAGCCTCCCACGTCAGGGACCCAGAGGGCAAAAGAGAGAGCTCCCCCCTCCCCACAACCCGGAGTCTGCAGCTCGACCAGATCTAGCGGTCCGAGGCAGACCAGAATAAATTGGACTGGACCCGTGGATCGCAGTGGGGAAAAGAAACAAAACAAAACAAAACAAAACTGCGGATCGCAGCAGAAAAACTGGGGCAGAGCGCAGGGGGCTTAGACTACACAGCCCTTCACCACCACACAGTGGCGGCAGGTGGAAAGTGCAACCAGAGACTTCCAGGATGAGGAAAATCAAAACCAACACAGGAACCACAATGCAAAAATATATGAAATCACCAGACCAGAAACAAAATGACAAGCAACCAGAAATCAACCCCGAAGACACAGAAATCCATAAACTAAATGACAGAGATTTCAAAATAGCTATCATAAAAACACTCAACGAAATACGAGACAACACAGACAAACAATTTAATGAGATTAGGAGTTTCTTCACAAAAGAGATTGAAATCATAAAGAAAAACCTATCAGGGCTGATGGAGATGAAGAACACAATGGAGGAGATAAAGGAGAATCTGGAATCTTTAAAGAACAGAGCTGACAATATGGAGGAAAGAATTAGTACTTTAGAGGATAGGAATACAGATATACTCCAGATGGAAGAAGAGAGAGAACTAAGACTAAAAAGAAATGAAGAAAGACTCCGAGAAATATCGGACTCTATTAGAAAATGTAACATAAGAATTATAGGTATTCCCGAGGGAGAGGAGAGGGAAAGAGGAACAGAGAGCCTATTCAAGGAAATAATAGCTGAAAATTTCCCAAATCTGGGGAAGGAGCAAGAAATACCAGTAAGCGAAGCCAACAGGACGCCTATATATATTAACAGACAAAGGCCTTCACCACGACACCTAGTGGTAAGGCTAGCCAGGGTCAACGACAAAGAAACAATATTAAGGGCAGCTAGACAAAAACAAAAAATAACGTACAAAGGAACTCCCATCAGGCTCTCAGCGGATTTCTCAACAGAAACTTTTCAGGCTAGAAGAGACTGGAATGATATATTCAAATACTAAAAGACAAAAACTTTCAGCCAAGAATACTCTATCCAGCAAAAATATCCTTCAAATATGATGGAGAAATAGTAACTCTCCCAGATAAACAAAAGCTAAGGGAGTTCATGGCCACGAGACCGCCACTACAAGAAATACTCAAGAAGGCCCTCAGGCCTGAAAACAAGAAGAGAAAGGGAACACAAAGCTTGGAGTAAGGAGAAAAGTAGGTAGACAAAATCAGAGAAATAGTAGATCTTTACCGGAATAGGTTAGCAACCACTTAAATACTAAACTCAAAGATCAAAGGAAGAAATTCACCAAAAATAAATTTAACCTCATCACTGTAAACACACAGCCACAACACAAGATAGAATAAGGTATAACAAGAGCAACTTAGAAGGGGAAGAGGAAAGTGACTGAATTGACTTAGTATAAGGAAATAGGAGGCTATCAGATAATGGACTATCTCATACAGAAGATTTTTCGCCCAAACCTCAAGGTAACCACTAAACAAATAATCAAATTAAAACCACATATGATAAACAAAGAGAAAACTAGAAGAATCATAAGACAGAATAACCAAACTGAATTGGCAATCCAAAACAAATGGGACAAGAAACAAAGGAAATGCAAAAGAACCAGAAAATAAGTGACAAAACAGCAACATTCAACCCTCATATTTCAATAATTACCCTAAATGTAAATGGATTGAACTCTCCAATCAAAAGATACAGAGTGGCAGGATGGATTAAAAAGCAAGACCCAACAATATGCTGCCTTCAGGAAACACATCTTAGCACTAAAGACAAGCACAGGCTCAGAGTGAAAGGATGGAAGACAATACTCCAAGCTAATGGCAAACAAAAGAAAGCAGGTGTTGCCATACTCATATCAGACAAAGTAGACTTCAAGATAAAACAGGTTAAGAAAGACAAAGAAGGGAAATATATAATGATAAAAGGGACACTCCATCAAGAAGACATATCACTCATAAATATATATGCACCCAACATAGGAGCACCAATGTACATAAAACAACTATTAACAAACCTAAAAGGAGAAATCAACAACAACACAATAATAGTAGGGGATCTTAACACCCCACTTACAGCAATGGATAGATCATCCAGACAAAAAGTTAATAAAGAAATATTAGACTTAAATGAAAAACTGGACGAGATGGACCTAGTAGACATATACAGAGCACTCCACCCAAAAACAGCTGACTACACATTCTTCTCAAGCGCGCATGGAACATTCTCTAGGATAGACCATATGTTGGGAAACAAAGCAAGCCTCAATAAATTTAAGAGGATTGAAATCATAACAAGCATCTTTTCAGACCATAAGGCTATGAAACTGGAAATGAACCAGGAAAAAAAAACTGGGAAAGTGACAAAAATGTGGAGATTAAACAACATGCTACTGAACAACCAATGGATCATTGATGAAATTAAAGGAGAAATCAAAAACTATCTGGAAACAAATGAAAATGATAACATGCCATATCAAACCATATGGGACGCAGCAAAAGCGGTCCTGAGAGGGAAACTCATAGCGATACAAGCCCACCTTAACAAACAAGAAAAAGCCCTAATAGGCAACCTTAAATTACACCTAACAGAACTAGAAAAAGAAGAACAAACAAAGCCCAAAGCCAGCAGAAGGAGAGAAATAATAAAAATCAGAGCAGAAATAAATGATATTGAGACCAAAAAAACAGTAGAAAGGATTAATGAAACAAAGAGTTGGTTCTTCGAGAAGATAAACAAAATAGACAAACCCTTAGCCAGGCTAACTAAGAAAAAAAGAGAAAAGGCTCAAGTAAATAAAATTAGAAATGAAAGAGGAGAAATTACAACGGATACCATGGAAATACAGAGGATTATAAGAGAATACTATGAGAAATTATATGCCAACAAATTGGACAATCTAGAAGAAATGGATAAATTCTTAGACTTATACAACCTCCCAAAATTGAACCAAGAAGAAATGGAGAATCTGAATAGACCAATCACAAGTAAAGAGATTGAAATAGTAATCAAAAACCTCCCAAAAAATAAAAGTCCAGGACCAGATGGCTTCTCCAGTGAATTTTACCAAACATTCAAAGAAGATTTAATACCCATCCTCCTCAAACTATTCCAAAAAATAGAGGAAGATGGAACACTTCCTGAATCATTCTACGAGGCCAACATCACCCTGATACCGAAACCAGACAAAGACAATACAAAGAAAGAAAATTACAGGCCAATATCGCTGATGAACATTGATGCAAAAATCCTCAACAAAATATTGGCAAACCGAATACAACAATATATTAAAAAGATCATACACCATGATCAAGTGGGATTTATACCAGAGACGCAGGGATGGTTCAACATCCGCAAATCAATCAACGTGATACATCACATCAACAAAACAAAGAATAAAAACCACATGATCATCTCAATAGACGCAGAGAAGGCATTTGACAAGATACAACATCCATTTATGATAAAAACTCTCAATAAATTGGGAATAGAAGGAAAGTACCTCAACATAATAAAGGCCATATATGACAAACCCACAGCTAACATCATACTCAACGGGGAAAGACTGAAAGCCATTCCTCTGAGAACAGGAACGAGGCAGGGCTGCCCACTCTCACCACTCCTGTTCAACATAGTACTGGAGGTTTTGGCCAGAGCAATTAGGCAAGAAAAAGGAATAAAAGGAATCCAAATAGGTAACGAAGAAGTGAAACTCTCACTATTTGCAGATGACATGATTGTATATATAGAAAACCCTAAAGAATCTGTTGGAAAACTGTTAGAAACAATCAACAACTACAGCAAAGTTGCAGGGTACAAAATCAATCTACAAAAATCAGTTGCATTTCTATATGCTAATAATGAACTAACAGAAAGAGAGCTCAAAAAGATAATACCATTTACAATAGCACCAAAAAGAATAAAATACCTAGGAATAAATCTTACCAAGGAGGTGAAGGACCTATACAATGAGAACTACAAGACATTATTGAGGGAAATCTACGATGACATAAAGAAATGGAAAGATATCCCATGCACGTGGATTGGAAGAATAAACATAGTTAAAATGTCTATATTACCTAAAGCAATCTACAGATTCAATGCAATCCCAATCAGAATCCCAATGACATTCTTCACAGAAATAGAAAAAAGAATACTAAAATTTATATGGGGCAACAAAAGACCCCGAATAGCTAAAGAAATCCTAAAGAAAAAGAACAAAGCAGGAGGCATCACAATTCCTGACTTCAAAACATACTACAAAGCAATAGTAATCAAAACAGCATGGTACTGGTACAAAAACAGACACACAGATCAATGGAACAGAATTGAAAGCCCAGGAATAAAACCACACATATACGGACAGCTAATTTTCGACAAAGGTGCTAAGGACATGCAATGGAGAAAGGAAAGTCTCTTCAATAAATGGTGTTGGGAAAACTGGACATCCACATGCAAAAGAATGAAAGTGGACCATGTGCTATCGCCATACACAAAAATTAACTCAAAATGGATCAAAGACCTGAAGGTGAGACCTGAAACTATAAAACTCATAGAAGAAAATATAGGCAACACACTATTTGACATTGGGTTTAAAGGAATCTTTTCGGATGACATGCCTACCCAGACTAGGGAAACTAAAGAAAAAATAAACAAGTGGGACTTTATCAGACTAAAGAGCTTTTATAAGACAAATGAAATCAGAATCAAGATGAACAAACAACCAACCAGCTGGGAGAGAATATTTGCAAAACATACATCTGACAAGGGGTTGATCTCCATAATATATAAAGAACTCACACAATTGAACAACAAAAAAACAAACAACCCGATCAAAAAATGGGCAGAGGAAATGAACAGACACCTCTCCAAGGAAGATATACAGATGGCCAATAGGCACATGAAAAGATGCTCAACATCACTAATCATCAGGGAAATGCAAATCAAAACAACACTAAGATACCACCTCACGCCCGTTAGAATGGCTATAATCACCAAGACAAAAAACAACAAATGTTGGAGAGGATGTGGAGAAACAGGAACCCTCATACACAGCTGGTGGGAATGCAAATTGGTGCAGCCTCTATGGAAAACGGTATGGAGATTCCTCAAAGAATTAAAAATAGAGATGCCCTATGATCCAGCCATCCCACTACTGGGAATCTATCCAACGCACCTGAAATCAACAATCCAAAGAGGCTTATGCACCCCTATGTTCATTGCAGCATTATTCACCATAGCCAAGAAGTGGAAGCAACCTAAGTGTCCCTCGACTGACGATTGGATTAAGAAAATGTGGTATATATATACAATGGAATACTACTCAGCCATAAAAAAAGACAAAATCGTCCCATTTGCAACAACATGGATGGGCCTGGAGCGTATTATGTTAAGTGAAATAAGCCAGAAAGAGAAAGACAAACACTGTATGATCTCACTCATATGTGGAATATAAACCAACACATGGACAGAGAAAACTGGACTGTGGTTACCCGGGAAGTGGGGGTGGGGGGTGGGCACAAGGGGTGAAGGGAGTCATATATGGGGTGAAGGACAAACAAAAATGTACAACCCAAAATCTCACAATGTTAGAAACCATTAAAATATCAATAAAAATGTAAAAAAAAAAAAAAAAAAAAAAAAAAAAATGTAATGCAGAAAGTACCTCAAAACCAGTAAACTAAATTTCAAATTAAATAGGAATTTACTGTCTTCAACTTCACTACTTTTTCTCCCTAGAATTAATTATCTTATGGGGTAGACTACGACTGTTGTGTAGGTGCAGAATGTCCTGTCAAGTTATAAGGTGGTACAAGAAGTTATCTCCTCCTTAGAGAAGCAAAGGAGAGCTTTTCTTTTCTCTTAGTAATGACTTTAGTCTATCAAATATGAGCCTAAAAAGAAGTCAAAAAAGGAGAAATGAATCAGCTACTGTTGCTGATGGTCAGATGGATGGTTCTCTAAGTTTACTATGGAAAATGAATAAAATAAATGTATTTTTAAATAGCTTCAAAGCAAATTCATGTTTGCAAAAATATCTTTAAACACTGGCATAGTGAGAAAAAAATACTGTACATTTACTGGATTCAGTCTGACTAGTCTAATTTTTAACCATTTCTATACTATCATTAATTTTGTAGTCATTTTAAGTAGCAAAGCCAATCAATACATTAAAAAATGATGTTATTCTTAAAAAAGCCATACTGAGGATTTTGAGTATTTTTGCATACAAATCTGGGCCAACTAATAAATATTATCATCTTCCTTCTTCATGATGCCCTTTTAATTTTCCCCCACTATGGGTTAAAGCAAAAATTAGAAGTAGTCAACAAGAATGAAGACTTATGTAAAGCCAAATAAAGTCTTCAGATACAAGTTATTATTTTTAATTTTATTAAAAAAGAATACAAAGAAAAAATATAACCGCAAGAAGAGTACTTAACAGTTACACATGCATGATTAAACATATGAATATTATCAGATTTTTAAAAAAATTTAATTGGATAATTTCAGAAATCAAGTTAACAGATCTATTGAGGTAGTTAACAAATGTATGTGACCACTGGGTTAGACAGGTCTAATAATCTTTTATTAGATTATTAGACAGAGTCTAAAAGCACACACTTAAAGATAAATTGGGAAGGGAATATTCACATAAAAAGTGTTCTTTACAAAAAGCTATCATTTTCCTTTTTTAAAAAATTTCTTTATAAAATGCATCACTCTACAGGGACTTTAATAAAGCGTTCTCTGTGTATATAGATGGATTTTATTTACAAAAGTACAATTTACACAAAAATTTTGCATAGATCCCCAATCTATGAAATATAAAAATCTTAATAGTCATCTCTCAAGAATTTATATTAGCAATGACAAAGGACCATACAAATAAATAATCTATAGGGCCAGCCCCGTGGCTTAGCAGTTAAGTATGCTCGCTCCGCTACTGGCGGCCCAGGTTCGGATCCCGGGCGCGCACCAAGGCACCGTTTCTCCGGCCATGCTGAGGCCGCGTCCCACATACAGCAACTAGAGGGACGTGCAACTATGACGTACAACTATCTACTGGGGCTTTGGGGGGGAAAAAGAAAGGAGGAGGATTGCCAATAGATGTTAGCTCAGAGCCGGTCTTCCTCAGCAAAAAGAGGAGGATTAGCATGGATGTTAGCTCAGGGCTGATCTTACTCACAAAAAAAAAAAAAAAAAAACCAAATAAATAATCTATAAAGGATTTATAATATTTTCTTGCTTCTAACATGCCACACCTTTTAAGATACTATTTAATAACAGTTTTTTAGGGAAAAAAACCTACCATATTAAATGCATACACTGAATTTAAGACATACCAATTTCAGTGGCATTAAACTGTGGGAGCAAAAAGTACAACTTGGGAAATACAGTATTCATTTTAGCCAATCGCTTCAACCTCGTCCCCAAAAAGCTAATTTTTTGCCTGTCACCAAGAAACAAAAGATTGGATGCAAATTTCACCTCATCGATCATAACTGATGAACAAATGCAGGAATCTACCTCTAGGTGGATAAGCAACAAAGGCCAAAGCGGTGGACAAACTAGACTATTAATTCTGATAGGAAAGCTCTGGGATAGAATTCAAGTTTCCTTTTCACTACCCTACACCTTTAGCATTGTAAAGAAAAAGTCAAACAATGAAAATAACATAGCTACAAAAATAACCTGCTATTTCAGTCTCTGGTCCAGTGATCATCACATGAGATCATTAGTAGGGCTACAAATAGGCTTGCAAGTGTCCATGCAGACCATACCTAGCAATTTCCAAGTGAAGTGTTAATACTGCTCAAAGTTGTCACTTCTTTCTTCGCTCTAACATTTCTTTCAGAAGGCATAAATATAAACGCCCTGACCCTCCACAGCATCAAGGAAGATGTTTTTGGAGATGAAATTCTCAGAGTATTTACTTAAGAGAAAAAGTGGGACAATGAAGAGGATCCAAGTGAATATGAAGGATGAGCAAAAACAGATATAGCGAACATCAGGATACAAGTAAAATAGATAGACTATTCAGTCTCATTTTAATACAGTGAATACAAGATAACAAGTGTTTTGAAAAAAAGTATAGAGTGCCAAATAAATGTAAAGCACTCAGAACAATGCCTGGCACATAGACACGTTTGCTATAAATATCATTACTAGCATTATTATCATGATGAGAATTGACTCATTCTTTGTTGACTATCATATCCCAGCACCTAACACAGTAGGCACCCAAATGTTTATGGAATTAAAAATTTGTTGAATGAAACTATGTTTTAACACCACTGCAATCCATTCACTGTTCCATATAAGATGTATTTCATTGCTTTGGGTGATCTATAATTCTACAACCAAAAATCATTTTTCACTTTATATCACATAACTAAATTTCACTAGATTATATGGTCTTTTTAATTGGTTCCACATTGTATCTATTTAATTGGGTGTAACTATAATCTCCTAAAACAATTTCTCATTTTGTATGATGTATATTAAAGACGGTCAGTGCTGTAGTATTAATCTTTTTCACGCTTTGCTTGAAGCATGAAAGTGCTCACGGAAACATACAAGCTAGCTCATCAACCTACCCCCATAGATTTGCAATTAGTCGGAAAAGGAAAAAATATCAAGAAATGTTTTAAATAATATACTGAAATCAAGATAAAATCAAGGCAACAAATAGAACTACATTCTTCCTTACCAACTACGAATAGCTTTGGTTTTGAAGCTGTTTTTAGGTAGAGCGTCTTAAATTTAGATCAGTTTTAACACTGAAAACTCAAGGAAGAGGAAGCAAATACGACGCAAGCGTGAGAATGGGGCAGAGCAGCAACTTTCTTAGAATTAACTTTTTAAAAATCGCTTTCCCCTAAATTCTTGAAACTCTTTCTTGCACTAGGTCAGTAAGGCTTAAATCTAAATAGACGACATTCACAACTCCACTCAATAAGGTAAAAAGTCATGTTCTCCACCAGAATGAAAAAATCTAACTGCTCAATCAAGAGACCCTGTCCTGTGTACCCGTTCCTGAGACTAGTACGGGTATCATCAAGTTATGCTGCCGTGAATGTTTCCTATAATACGATATCTAACACTAGCTAAGTTCCTCGCAACTCCCCATTTTTCTCTCCTATCTCTCATCATCTATGAATAAATACTGCTGAATGAATGAATTTTCCTGGTATTGGCCCTGAAGGGGCATGGAAAGGTTTCTCCAGCCCACCCACTTCCACCCTCAAAGCACTCTGGCCTCCTAGTCCCCCAAAACCACTTACAGCCCTTCGCCCTTTGCCTTCCCCCTTACCTGCAGTGGACTCGGCCATCGCCAGTTTCTGCTGGCTCGTCCCCTCCCAATTCACCTGGCCGTGCTGACCCGACATCCCCGCCTCTTCCTACCCCGGGCGCGCGGCTCCTCGCCGCCGGGCACTGTCGGCATCCACAGACCCCTAGAGAGCGCGCTCAATGCGGGGCACCCGGTCAAGCTGTCACTTCCCAATATGCACTCGGCACCTCAACCCACCCTTCTCACGCAAACTATGTCCCCACCCCCTTAGCTGTGTGCTCTCAGCCCTCCCTCTCAACCGCTCGCCCGCAGCTTCTTCTCCTCCTACCCGACCCCCAACTTCGAGCGCCACCGTTGCTGCCCACTCGGGCCCACACCACTGCGGGCCGCTCACTCGGCGCCGTCTGAATCTCTCCGCAAACCTCCCCCGCCGCCCCGCTCCTCCCCGCCCTCCGCGCGCGGCCTCCGGGCCCTCGCGCCCCCGCCCCTCCTTCCCGAGACCTCCGGCGACAGCTGGACCCCGGGGCGGTCACCTTCTCCCTCCGCCATCGTCGCCGCGGAGGCCGGGGCGCGCTCCTGCTCCCACGCGGCCCGGAGTCTCCCGCCCTCCGCCTTGCGGAACCCCTCCGCCGCCCCAGGCCCGCTGCGGGCCGCCACGCCCCCACTTCCTGAGCCGCCCCCCTCCGGTGTCGCCGCCAACTGCGTCCCCCTGGGCGGCCCGGGAACCAGAGTGCCGGGAGCGGCGGGCGGCCGGAGCGTTTGGCTGGCGCGCCTGGGCCTGCGCAGGCAGGAAGACGCCTCGGCGCCGGTGGTGCCGCCCACGCGGGCGCTCCCAGCCGGCTGCCCTGGGGAAAGCGAGGCCGCTGTGTCCCGCCGCTACGGAAAGCTGGGCGCCCGAGAGTGCTTTGCGGGACTTTGTGATTCCACCCAGGGAGAGACAGAAGAGCATCAGTTACAGCTTCCACATCCGGCCGCATGCCCGCCCCCTTGCGGAGAGGAAGCCGAGCCCAGCGAGCTGCAGGCCACGAAGCCGGGCGGAGCTGGCGCGGGCTCCGGGCTGCGGGGCCTGCCGGGCCCCTCGGCGTGAGGCCAGGGCGCGGCGAAGCGCTCGGGGCGGCGCGTGGAGCGTAGGCCGCTTGACCACGACGAGAAGGAAGCGGTACTTGGAACTTGGTGTTTTTAACCACCCAAACTGGTTAAACAAATACGTTTGCACTTTATGAGATTATTTTAACAAGCAGTAATATTGTGAATAGTGCGGGGAGCGGGATGCTTTCGGACATTCCACAGCACGGGAACATAGTCTTAACTTGTTATACTTTTTTTTATATCTGGCATTCTCCAACGAACACCAGAACCTTTTCCGCAACAGCGCTTAGAAGTAGATTTAGGGACTGACAAAAGCCCATTTTAGAGGGAGAGAAAAAAGCACAAAGACTCACTTAAGTCATAGGGTAATTATGGATGGCCCATTCTTAGCAGGCAGCAAGGTTCTCCTAGTAGCACCTTTATCAAGTTAGGATATTTGGGGAGAAGCTATCAGTTTTCAACGCTGTGCAAAAACAGTTGCAGGAACTGTTTTTAAGTCTTTGGTTACTTGTAAATTTGTCTTGCTGTCAAACAACACTGGACCGGGAGTTAGAAACACAGTGGAGGGTACCAGTGAGCCGGAAAAGTCCTGGGTCAAAGTAGAGAGACAACAGAATGTATGGACCTTGAAAACTGCAAGACATGGCAGGGCCCACGTACGTGGAAGCAGATACCGGAGTGTCCTGCTTATCAGATGAGCTGCACTTCAAGGGCTCCACCTCATGGGAGAACAAGACAGTGGCCCCTGAGGACCTCTGTTGTCCAAGTCAAGGGTCTTGAGGTGATGTGCATTCCTCCTATAGTTCCTTCATGATCACAGAAGGTGACTGATGGATGTAATTGTAAATTTGGCTGCTCTATGCAGGAGTGGATAGAAGAAATAGCTTCTTAAAGTGAAATAGAAATATGAAAGAAAAGAGAGAATTGTTCGATCTTTAGATAGAAATCAGTGGAATCGTGATTCTGTTCCCTGGTAGAAACATTTTTCTCTTCAACCGGTGGAAATTAATAAACAGAAACCTCTTTAAAATGGAGTCTGGAGGCCAAAAGGGGGAGCTCTCATGCCCTACCTCCATAGCAGAGCCCAACTAGGAAGTAGAAAGATTTCCTCCTTGATGGGTCAAGAAATCCAGCCAATGAGACTGTCACAACTCAGCCAACGAAAGCCACTACACTTGGAACTCTCAGTTCCTCCAATGGACTCTCTATTTACAACAGCCCCCCCCCCTTCCTCTTCCCTACGTGAACAGTTTCTTCTCCCCTTGCTGCTGGGGACTTGCAGGTAGCTCCGTGTGGTTGCAGGCCTTGAATTGTGGTTCTTTGCTGATTCCGAGTAAACCCATTTTGCTGAAGAAATAACTGCTGCCTATTTGCTTAAGGTCAACAAACCCTAAAACCTCCACATAAGGATAGTAAGAGTGGATCATTCTATTCCCAAACCAGGGTAATTTTGCTACTTGAGAAATTGGCAATTTTTGATTCAAAATGTATGCTAAATCCAAAAAGAATTTTAACAGCTCAAGATATTTCCTTGTAGGAGGCATTGTAGCTGAGTTCTCAGTAGGTCATTCCGTAATTCCACAAGACCAGCTGCTTCCAGATGGTAATGCACATAACTAGTGGACACATGGTCCTAAGATAACTTCCAAAGATAACTGGATTGACGATTTTACTATTGCAAACCATGGGCTTCTAGTTTCCAGACCAAAATTTGAAGGGTCATTTCATTACCCTTTGCCACACCTTGACCAATCCTAAACACCTCTCATTTTCTCAAATGGTCTTTTATTTACAATTTACTCTCAGAGAACAATATGATTTTCTACCACCTCTAAGAATTTGAGGACTGCTTCTGTAGGCAATGATTATTTTTAGGAAGTGATGTGAAATGTTCTTTATTTTAAGAAGTTAGGTCTTTAGGAAATATAGATTAGGAGACTATTGTAGTAAACTGGGTAAGAAATAAAGGCTTCGCATAAGGCAATGGAAATAAAAATATTCAGAGAATGGATTCAAAAGGTGCTAGAGATAAATTCTACAGGGCCTGATGACGAATTGGATGTGATAAATGATGAAGAGTCCTGAGATTTCTATCTTGAAATTAATCATGTGCTTTCTATGTGCCAGGCACAATGTGCTACCAGGATACGAGAATATAAAACAAAAGCCCCCGTGTTGGGGCTGGCCCGGTGGCGTAGTGGTTAAGTTCGCGCACTCCACTTTGGCAGCCCGGGGTTCCCAGGTTCGGGTCCCAGGCGTGGGCAGATGCACCATTCTGAACCAAATGTGATCAGTTCATCTTTGAAAACACCAAACACCCTTACCACCATCATATCCTGGCTTATATTTTGGTCACGTTTTATCCCATCCTTTCAATTCTTTGCAAATACGTTGTAGACAATTATTTTGGGAATTGACTTAAAAATTGTTGATAATAGTATTAGCTGTGTGTGTGGCTTAGAAGACCAACCTAAGTTGCACTATGCGTGAGAACAATCCTTTGATTTGAAGCTATTTTGTCTCAGCTTGTCACTAGTTCTAATTGTGACTATGGATCAGTGTTTTTTTCTTTTTCCTATACCTTTTATGTAAAAAGGGAGATAATGGGACATACTGTCAGTTCCTCCTGCAGCTGTTTCTCAAGCAGGCCACACCTTATCGTCACTGTTTGAAGCTGTGCTTCAGTGCCTCCTGAATACATTTGCCGTATTATCACTCATCACAAGGGTCAGCTGTCTTTCTTTTCCGCTGTCTGGGAGAGCTACAATCGTACAAACCAACAGAGTCAAACTGGGACTGTATAATCCTCCCAAGTGGGATGTATTAAACAGTGAGTATTCTATTTAAACATTTTTAAATTGAATGTATTAGACATTTTAGGACATTTTCTAAAGTACAGTTTTTTTCTAGTTAAAACTCCTCTAGAAAGAGATTTTTGACCAAATGGTCGTATGAAATAATACTCATAAATAAAGCAAAGCATTATTGGTACTAAGTGGCCTATTATTGAGATTTTCCCAGGCGAAGCTTCTATTTTAGTAGACAAAGGTTGCTGACTTTGTACCAAGATCTCGTCCTCTCTTCTTTCAGATAGTAAGCCCCCTAAATATTTGTGAAATTGAATTGAATTATATTAGAGTTGCCAGATAAAATACAGGACACTTTAGTATAATATGTCCCATTCAATATTTGGACCACACTTATACTAAAAATTATTTGTTGTTTATCTGAAATTCCCATTTAATTGAGTATCCTGGTTTTGGTTTGGTTTGGTTTGGTTTTTTGTTTGTTTTTGCTAGCTCTGTCAATCCTATTTATGGATTGAGACTTGCTTATTAAAAGCCATGTAGCATTGATTACTCTCAGGTCTTCTGGGCACACGTAGATAACAAATTGAATTCTTTCTTAGAATAGAGGGAAGGCAGTTAGATAGCAGGTGGACTCTGAGTACCTCAGTTGTATTAATTCAGAAAAGAATCTGCCATTCCTAAAGTCCTGACACATGAAATTTCTTCTGGTGTTTTCCCACCCCACAAAGGGCTCGGGCTAGACTTGGGTGGGCCTAGTGCCGTCCTGGAGCTGCTGCTGAACTTCTCAACCAGTGTGCAGATGACTTACCAGGCATTCTAGACCTGCCGGGCTGACAACTAATCCCACTTCCAAATTCTAGATATCTTTTTGTTGTTGTTGTTGTTGTGAGGAAGATCAGCCGTTGTTGTGAGGAAGATCAGCCCTGAGCTAACATCCGTGCTAATCCTCCTCTTTTTGCTGAGGAAGACTGGCTCTGAGCTAACATCTATTGCCAATCCTCCTCCTTTTTTTTTTTGCCCCCAAAGCCCCAGTAGATAGTTGTATGTCATAGTTGCACATCCTTCTAGTGGCTGTATGTGGGACGCGGCCTCAGTATGGCCGGAGAAGTGGTGCATCGGTGCCCGGGCCGCGAGTAGCAGAGCGCATGCGCTTAACCACCAAGCCACAGGGCCGGCCCCTAGATATCTTAAAACCAAAAGAGCACAATGATTTTGGGGGAAAAAAATGTTTCCCACAGAAATTATGACTTATCACTCTAACAGTTTATGTGTAACAGGGAAATTGCTGTGACTTTTTTGTGTTAATACAGTAAAAAAAATTATTCACCAATTATGACATGATTTAAATATAGATAAATTTTAAAATCCTCTTAGAATCCTGGATAAACACTCCAGCTGAGAAAAGGACCCTGAATAGCCAGTAGTATTATGTGTCGGATAGATGGCAGAAGCAGCCAAAATCATCCTGTTTAGGTAAATTTCATACCAAATTCTCTTTGGATGTGTACTTCAATGTAAAAAGTGACTCTTGAATTTGTACTTCATTGTAAAAAGCTTACCATTAATAACTGGATTAATACTAACATTTTAAGCATTTTTTTTAAATGGTGCTAAAGAAAACAATTTTTGCTGTTTAGCAATGTTTGAATTTATAAAATTCTTAAAAGAAAACTGTAGAATCACATTAGTTTTCTCTGCAGGAATGAACATAAATTTATTCATTCAACAAATATTTATTTATTTATATATCCCAAGCACTGGCTAGTTACTAAGGATACAGTGGGAAAGAAGTTACACGAGGCTGTGATGGAAGTTAAAATATGGGGAGCTCTCACGAAGTCTAGTGAGTCAGAAAAGGCCTTCCTCAGAAAATAAGATTTCTGAGTAGCAGTTAGTCAAAGAGAGGACTAACAGAAAAGGGGTATTTCAGGCAGAGGAAACAAAGGCTAAAGCCCATCTCTCCTGCAAAAAACAATAAAGTGTACAATAAAGTGTACAGCATGAGGGGAAGAGTGCCTTGAAAAAAGCTCAAGAGGTAGGCAGGAGTCAGCTCATGCAATAGCATGTAGTCATACACAGGTGTTTCCTGTAGCAAATGGGAACCTTTAATAAAAAGATTTTAAGAACACATAATCATTATGTTGTGTTCTTATCCCACATACACAAAACAATAAGGAGTGTGGGAGGAAATACAATAAGGAGTGTGGGAGGAAATGTTTGGAGGTGATGGATGTTTGTGGCATTATTGTGGTGATGGTTTCACCGGTGTATACTAATCTCCAAACTCATCAAATTGTATACATTAAGTATGTACAGCCTTTTGTATCTCACTCATACCTCAATAAGTGGTTTAAAAAACACGTAATCAGAGCTGTGTTTTTAATTTAAAAGTTTTTTTTTTTAAAAAAGCATTCTGGCAATAGAGGAAAGCATAATTTGATAAAAGGAGTCCAATGTTGAGGCAAAAAAAAAAGTGAGAGACACTGGTGCCTAGGATGGTGAGGAGAGGAAGTTAAGGATGACTTTCTTAACACCCGGCAGTACATGCTGGTGGTTCCTGAAGTAAAAAGAACACAAGCAGCAGCAGGTTTTTGGACACAGAAAGATAAGTTCTATTGTAAGCATGTTGAATTTGAAATGCCTAGGGAGACGTCCAAATGGAAATGTCCGTTATATTGTCGGGTATAGACGTTTCTAGCTTTGCCGAGGGGTGTGGAAGTAAAGGAATGAGTTTGCCCAGAGAATGGATAGATGGAGAAGGCGCCTGGGGGTAGGAACCATGAGAAACACCATCAGGTAGGGAAGGATGAATCACAAAGGAGGCTGAGAACCAGAACAAGCTGAGAATTCCACATTGATTTTTTAAAATGTGTTTCTTGTGTTTACTATCACACCGGTTTCAGTTATAAAACACAGGATCAAATTTAAGTGTGTAACCAGCAGCTTTGTTACCCATTTATCAACATTCACTTTTAGAACAGCAACAATGTGCAGCTACTGAATAATTCAGCTGCTGAATTAATGGCATGCTGGCAATAGAGCAAAAAGGCAGGAACACTATGAAGCCCCACTCTGTGACACTGGAGACAATGAACTACATTTGCGCAATGCTAAGAAAAGAGCCAGAGCAGATAAAGCAGCAACTATGAGAGTACTAACCACATCAACCGGTCTCTTACTTTATCTTCCAGATCTCTTCCTTTACTTTCTGTGCAACTGTGAGCAGGTTTTACTTAACCTACGCTTCAATTTCCTAGTCTATAAAATAATAATAGTACCTACTGTAAGAGGTTGTGAAGATTCATTTAACAAATACAATGCTTATTATTGTTGGGCATACATGATCTCAGCAGTTGTCTTGTAGCTTATAGTATACTCTTTCGAGGCAATGAGTACAACTGTAGAGATTCAACCTTGAACAGAAGACATCCAGAAACAGAAAATTTCTGCCCGTTCATTCCTATTTATCCTTTTTGTTTTCTCATTAAGAGCAGGACTTCCTACGATGGCCCAATTTTAAAGCTGTAGCTCCATTTTAAACTTGATCCAAAGAATTTGCTTCAAAATAATAAAACAGTGGGGAAAGTGGAAAGAAATATAAAGCAAACTGGCCTAGTTCATAACTGTTGAAACTGGGTAGAGTACATAGTGTTCATTATATTACTCTATCTACTTTTCTATATGTTTTCAAAACAATTGTTTTCCCGCAAAGAGCTGGGGAAAGCAGAGAGAGGAGAAATTATGTAATCAACTATAAACCTAAGCGATGGACCTTTAAGATCTTTTTTGTGTTCTGTCCTCTTTACTCTCATCCTCCCTTTTTACCCCATCAGCCTTACTCAATTCCACATCCTCCTGACTGCCCATTTTTTTTGCCACGAGGAGAGCAGCCACACGGTACTATTTCAGGGAGGTAAATAGGAAAACCAGTTTAGCCCAGGCAACTCAGACTTTGTTAAGGCAGGGAATAGCCTGGCCAACATTAAATGCCTGCCAGAGACATCAAAGCCAAGAGGAACATGGTCAGAACCTCAGCTTGCTGAGAGAACGCTGCTGCCTCCTTGCAGATGATGGCAGAGACCCAAAGCTGAAGTACAAACCTGAAAGCAACCGCTCCATTTTTGTACATCACGTTGGTAAGGACTAGGACGGAAAAACTCTCCCAGGTGAATAAAACATCATCCAATGAATGCTTAACAAGGGCATACTCGGTCAAGACATGTGTGCTAGACATTGAGAGAAATACTTCCTGCCTGTGAGGTTATAATCTAAATTTGGAATTGAGGGGCCACAGCGTAGTGGTTAAGTGCGCGTAGTGGTTAAGTGCGCGTGCTCCGCCGCTGGCTGCCCAGGTTCGGATGCCGGGCGCGCAGCAACAGGCCGCTTGTCAGGCCATGCTGTGGCGGCGTCCCATATAAAGTGGAGGAAGATGGGCACGGATGTTAGCCCAGGGCCAGTCTTCCTCAGCAAAAAGAGGAGGATCGGCATGGATGTTAGCTCAGGGCCAATCTTCCTCACACACACACAAACACACTAAATAAATAAATATATTTAAATTTGGAATTGATACACTTGAGCTCTATACCAAGCGTATATATGTCAAGTAAGTGATACTGACAATATATGTAACTCTGAAATGGTAGAAGTTAGGCAAGACTTAACTGTGGTCCTAAGGAATGGATAGAATTTGGATGAGAGAATATTGGAGAACTTGGCATCAGCAAAGACAGTAATTAGAATAAAGGAGGAGTGTATGGGATTCAGAAACACTGAAGTTCTAGATCTTATTAGTTTTATGTGGCTTAAATAGATTTTTCAAATTGTCAAGCAAATAGAGCTCCAGTAATATGACACAAGGGCCAAATATTACTATCTTCGACTACCATAATGGTTAAGAATTTCAAAATCAAAGTTTCAATGATTTATGCTCTAAGGATGGTTGTTTGAACTATACCTGGAGTGCATTTATCATTGATAGCTTTTACAAACACCTATGCAAAGCTTAGGGCAAAACCTTACCACCTCAGGAAAAGATGGCTTACCCACACCCTTCCACCATTACAACAACTCTCCTAGTAATAAAAAAGAACGCAAACATTGAGATTAAACAAGCGAGTTTTATTATCAAATGTAACAATTCTACAAAAACTCAGTAGTACTGCAGCAAGTCTTCCTGCCTATCTTAAAGTCTTTCAGAGCTTTGGGCAGACAGCATCTTAAGGCATCAAGTATAAAGAACTTTTTTTCTGATCTTAAGTGCCAGTTATCACCAATTTCCACACAAAATGGTTTGTGTTTTTTATTTTTATTTTTACTACTGTAGTTAAAGGGCCATTGCTGGTCAGCTGAAGAGGGAATGTTTGGCTCTCCATTCAAGGTGTTAATGAAAGTAATGCAAAGTAAATAAAAATAGCAGCCACATAAATCTGCACGGCATTGCATCCAAGCCAAGGACGATATGAGTAACTTAAAGAAACATGTGCACTTAGTTAATCAAATCCTGTTTTCCTCTCTGGAGTTACACGAGGCAGCAGTACTAGCTAGCTAGTGTCTAATATTGCACTTCCGTAGCATGAACACAGCTAAACACAGTGGGAAACACTGACAGTGGCAGTCCCTGCTCTAATCACATCAGTGTTTACCTCAGTCTAGCATGCTGACTAGAATCCTATGCTTTTAAAAGTTTTAATTATTTGACAGTTAAGGCATTAGAGAAAAAGGCTTAAGGCTATCTTAATATATACAAGCATTCACTTCAGTTCAGTTAGTATATTGCTGTCTAGAATACACTGTTCAAATATTCTCATTTTTGTGATATTAAAAACTATGGAATTTCACTTATTAGAGTCCAAACCATCAATAATAAGAAAAGTACAATATAAAATAATACATATGAAGCCACAATATTCAGTTACAGTTCAAACTAGAAATTACTAACTACCTGTAGCTGCTTCATTTTTGGTTTCGCATTTTGGCCCCTAGTTCATTCTTATTTACAACTGGTACCTGCTGAGAAAAAGATCCAACTACTTAACCATGTATATTTTGTAGTGGGTGTGCTATTTCTTCTAATTTATCCCAAGGTGTTTAAAAAAATATTTATTCGTTTTTAACTATAAGACATCATGATGGCCAAAAGACTGGGAAAATATTAGTTTTATTTCTTAAGTTTGTGATTTAAGTATTCCAAGACCTTATTCTTGAAGTACTTAGTAAAAGGGCATGATTGTGCAGAAGATAGGGAGATGGAGAGAGAAGAGTGGGAACACACAAAAATGAAGTTTCCATTACAGAGCTCCTGGTGGAGATGGTAGATATTAGTGGAGTATTGTTTTTTCCCAAGACTTAAAACTTAGGAAACAGCTATGATGCCATGGTACCTGGAAGTAATGGAGATATCCAATTTCAAATTCACATTTTAAATGCCTATTTGCAATCAGCAAGGAGCCAGGCATGCTGCTTGCTATACGGATTTGGCTTCACTGGCTCAAATTTTTCACTCCACCAAAAGACAGAGCACAGGCCCACTGTCCAATCATGTTTGCTGAAAATACTGCAGCCTGAGTGTAGACATACTTCCCCTGAAGTTGCTAGAAGCTGTCTTACGTCTGATGGTTTCAGGATCACCATACATCTTTCAAACACTGAAAAAAATGAATAAAAGGAAATATTATAGTCTCTAAATTTTTCAATTCTTAGTAGCCATTAAAAAATGATTTTGAACATTTTTAGATATTTAATACATACTGCCAAACTGTTCCCTAGGAAGGTTATATCCATTTATGTTCCTGCCAGTAGTGAGGAAGAATTCCCCTTTTCCCAAAACCTTATTCTTCTAGAAGCTTTTAATTTTCCCTATTTAATAAAGAATTCCAAGTCAAAAGAAGAACTGATAAGTGTGGGAACCAGGCAGGTCTATCTTTGAATCCTATTAGCTCTGTGACATTGTGAGAGTTACTTAACATCTCTGGATCTGAGAAAAGAATAACATTGGGGGGTCATGGCCATTGAATAAAATCATAAATCTAAAAATAAAAAAAAAAGATTTTGAATTCCAAAAGGTCTAAAAAAAGCCTTGTGGTAGTCTAAATCTTTATTTTACAGAAACATAGTTGGCATTTACATGGCAAATTCCCAGGGAGTACAGCGCTGGCAAGTGAAGTTTATGTGATAACTGGCATTACCACAACTCCCTGCGCTTTGCATTATCACACCTGGAATAATGTGTATGTTTTCAGCCCCCCACTTGACTCCTGTGTGGAGACTATTTTATTCATTCCTTAGTCTGGGTCCCCAAGTTATCACAGCATTCTTCTGATATTAGAGGCTCAATACCATTTTATATATAATTTTATTTATTTTTTTTTTCCCCCAAAGCCCCAGTAGATAGTTGCATGTCACAGCTGCACATCCATCTAGTTGCTGCATGTGGGACGCAGCCTCAGCATGGCCAGAGAAGCGGTGCATCGGTGCGCGCCCGGGATCAGAACCCGGGCCGCCAGCAGCGGAGCGCGTGCACTTAACCGCTAAGCCACGGGGCCGGCCCACAATACCATTTTAAAAATAAACAAAACCATTAAGACAAATTTTTAAAATTAAATTCTAGTATGTGAAATTTCAAACAAAAATATTTGAATCAATAAGAAGCATTGAGGAATGACATGAAAGCAAACATGCCAGTGACTAGTTGATAAGCAACATTTATGTGGATTACTTTATTTCATCCTCACAACCACCCTATTACCATGTTATCCCCATTTTACAGATGCAGGAACTAAGGCACAGAGCCAAGTAAGCCAATAATTGGCAGATCCAGAATTTGAACACAGACTGATTCCATTGTGCTATTTCACTTACATACCACACAAAATCTTTAAAATGAAAACTTTAACTAGGCATTGTGCATACTTTCACATGTAAATGAAAAACAGAAATAAAGATAGAAATGAAAATAGCTCTTCCGAGTTCAGTCTTGTACATATGGCCAGTTTGAAATAGTGGTCAAGATTAGATTTGCTTTAATGACAGAGATTCTAAAATTGATACAGATTTAAAAAACAGAGAAATACTTGTTTGTTAGAATTCATTTTTAAAATGCAGTTTACAAAGTGACCATAATTTAACACTTAGCTTAAAACACTGTGCGCTGAAAGCGTCTCTTTGGATACTAAATACAGATAAGAGAATCTCTATCATTGACCCAACATTATTGCCCAAAATCTATTTCACCCTTCTTTTGGCAATAGCACCCGAATTTTCCTAAAATAACGCCCCCTCAACCAGTCGCAAGCCTGTAAAGAGGCCACTTTACCACTGAGCCCAGTGAGTGGCCAGACACTGCCAATCAGAGCCCTGCGTGTCCCTGTCCACAACGGTTTCAGAGATGGACTTAAGCCAGGCCAGTGAAACTGAATTCCTGGCTTGCTTCTGGACTGAAAATGGAAGGGCGTAAGCCAAAAGTTGCTGGAGGCACCTCATGGAGCGAGCGGCTGACGGTGAGCCCTTGGATCCAGCCAAGTCAGTCAACTCCGGGCCTGTTATCAGAGTCAGTGAAATTCCACCTTCCCTCTGCTCAGCCAATATTATTATTATTCCAGTAGGAAACCACTGTAGATACTGAAAACTATACCCTCGTCTTCCGTGAAAATGTGAAAAGGGATGGAAGAAGTTAAAAGTTTAACCTGCCTTTTCATCCCAGTGGTATCCAATGGAACTTTAGTGTTTAGCAATACAACTGCAGACTCCTAGCTGCTGGCAAAAAAACACAACAAAACAAAAAATCTAGGGTAAGCAGAAAATGTTTCCTATTCCCCTTCACCTACAGAAAAGTAAACACTATTATGCAAAGAGAATTTTGAAGTTACAACTGCAAACATTCAGGAATCTGTCTTTCCTTTCTAGTAAGATCTGTGACAAAATATGTTTTATTTTGCACTAAACTGTCATTAAAAGTACTATGTACAACTGGCAGCCCGGGTTCTGATCCGAGCGTGCACCGACGCACCGCTTGTCCAGCCATGCTGAGGTGGTGTCCCACATACAGCAACTAGAGGGATGTGCAACTACGACATACAACTATCTACTGGGGCTTTGGGGAGACAAGGGAAAAAAAAAGGAGAATTGGCAATAGATGTTAGCTCAGGGCTGATCTTCCTCACACACACACAAAAAAAGTACTATGTACAAAGAAGTCTTTTAAGATGTCTAGATTTCACGAACTGATGTTATATCCTATGAAATGAACCTAAACCCCCTAAAAAGGCTGCAATTCTGATTAGTTGTAATATTTGTAATTTTGACATCTCTTTTCTGAAAAGTATAAGTCACTTGTGAGATTTCTTTGTGAGGACAGAGAACAGTTTCTTCTTCCTTATACAAAAGCTAAAATAAAACCCGTAACTCAGATTCTTTAATAAAGAAAGTTTGTTTGACAGCCTTTTGTCGTTTAAATCAATAGACTCAGCATTCATCTACCTGTTCTTTTTTTTTATTATTTTTATTTTTTTTAAAGATTTTATTTATTTATTCATTTTCCCCCCAAAGCCCCAGTAGATAGTTGTGTGTCATAGCTGCACATCCTTCCAGTTGCTGTATGTGGGACGTGGCCTCAGCATGGCCGGAGAAGCAGTGCGTCGGTGCGCGCCCGGGATCCGAGCCCGGGCCGCCAGCAGCAGAGCCGCGCACTTAACCGCTAAGCCACAGGGCCGGCCCCATTTAGCTGTTCTTGCCTACTATTGTAAATAGTAGTCGAGAGAGGAGAGAGAGAAGTCTTGTCGATTATGAACACTGTTTATTATCCAAAAGATACCTTGAATTACAGGGGCAATGGTTTTGCAATGATTATTGTAATCACCACAATACAATTCTTATTTGTATATAAATATAACTTTATGGGTTCATAAAACTTGTTTATACTCACTAATCCACCTGATTCTCACCCCTCAAAAATGTGAAGTCACATACGTAGAAGGGATTTTATGCCCATTTTATAGAGTAGGGAAATGTCACCTTAAAGATCTGCCACCTCGGGGCTGGGCCAGTGGCCTAGCAGTTAAGTTTGCGTGCTCCGCTTTGGCGGCCCGGGGTTCATAGGCCCAGATCCCGGGTGCGGACCTACACACCGCTTATCAAGCCATGCTGTGGTGCCGTCCCATATATAAAGTAGAGGAAGATGGGCATGTTAGCCCAGGGCCAATCTTCCTCCCCAAAAAGAGGAGGATTGGCAACATATATTAGCTCAGGGCTAAGCTTTCTCATCAAAAAAAAAAAAAAGATCTATAAAAAAAGACAAAATTGTCCCATTTGCAACAACATGGATGGGCCTGGAGGGTATTATGTTAAGCAAAATAAGCCAGAAAGAGAAAGGCAAACACCGCATGATTTCACTCATATGTGGAATATAAACTAACACACGGACAGAGAGAACAGTTTGGTGGTTACCAGGGGCTAGGGGGTTGGGCACAGGGGTGAAGGGAGGCATTTATATGGTGACTGACAAACAATAATGTACAGCTAAAATTTCACAAAATTATAAACTATTAAGACATCAATAATAAAAGAAAAATCTGCCATCTCAATATATAAGAAAATATAGTTATATCCAAGCACTTGTTGACTGATTTAAATTTATGAGCTGACCTGCTCCTTTGAGACCCTAGGAATACGAGACTTGGAGCTTTAAAAAAAACAACAACAACAAGAGCTGGGGAAAAACAAACAAGCAAGCTCTGGCCATCTGAGGAGGCTTTTTTTCCAGCCAGCCATCAAACCTCCTTCCCTGGAGGCCCCCTTGGGCATCTTCAGTGGCTTGTGAGCTATCCGTGGGGATCTTTTATGACAAAAAAGAGGCATATCTACAGTAGTCCTTGGGGATAGTCAACACATGTCAGCTAGGTTGAGGGGAAAAGGCCACACGAGGAGACAGAACAGGGGGGCTTTTTTACCTTATCATGGGCTTTGGCTACCTCACCTGATTCTATAACCAGCAGCAACATCATTCTTTAAATAAATAAATTTTTAGAGAGCTGTATTAGTTTCCTGCGGCTGCTGTTACAAATTACCACAAATTTAGTGGCTTGGAAAAACAGAAATTTATTCTCTCACAATTCTGGAGGCCAGAAGTCAAAAATCAAGGGGTCAGCCAGGCTGCACACCCTCCGGGGGCTCTAGGGAGCTATCTCTTCTCTGCCTCTTTCAGCTCCTGGCGGCTGCAGGTGCTCCTTGGTTTGTGTCCGCATCACTCCAATCTCTGCCTCCATGGCCACACTGCCTCCTCCTCTCCTATATGTGTCTGTCTGACCTGCCCCTGCCTCTCTTATAATTGCATTTAGGGCCCACCCAGATAATCCAGGATAAACTCCTCCCCTCCAGATCCTTAATTTACATCTTTCGCCAGGTAAAAGTAATAGCCACAGGTTCCAGGGATTAGGATGTGGACACATATTTGAGGCCACCATTCAGCCCACTACAAGAACTTACTCTGCCATGCTCTTATTTGGTCATCAGAAAAGAGCACCAAGGCTGAAGCTAGAAGTGATGGTCTTTTGGTCAGCTTGGTCATCAGCTATGTGACTCTGTGAAAGCTGTCTAACCTCTCTGGGTTTCATTTCCTCATTTATGAAATGCAGCCATGGGTACCTGCCCTGATGCCCCATAGGGCTGTGGTGAGACTCAAATGAGACTGTAGATATAGAAGTGCTTTAAGAGCATAAGCCGCTTTATTGGTCTAAAAGATGACTGGTGATGATGAATTTGATATCAATATGGCCGAGGAGAAAACTGTACCAATATATAGTCACAATATAAGGTTAAGGTGAAGGAAACAAGGTCCAAAATTACATGAGGGCTATAAAAAAAGAAGCTTAAAAGAAATATTCATTGTGGTTATTTCTGGAGGTGGGACTATTAGTGATTTCTTTGTACCTGTCTATATATTGCAAATGCTTTATAATAAGCACACAATACTTTTATGATCCTTACTTCCCAGGGTTGTTGAGATAATTAAATGAGATAACTTATGCCAAATATTTCACACAGTACTCCATGTGAATTTTTAAAATTTCTCAATATAAACGTAGATTAATCTGATGTTATTAAAATAAGAAAATACAAACATCAGAATTTTTTTTTGTTTTTTTGGTAAAGGAAGATCAGCCCTGAGCCAACATCCATGCCAATCCTCCTCTTTTTGCTGAGGAAGACCGGCCCTGTGCTAACATCTATTGCCAATTCTCCTTTTTTTCCCCCAAAGTCCCAGTGAATAGTTGCATGCTATAGTTGCACATCCTTCCAGTTGCTGTATGTGGGATGCCGCCCCAGCATGGCCTGACAAGTGGTGCGTTGGTGCGTGCCCAGGATCCGAACCCGGCCGCCAGTAGCGGAGCACGCACACTTAACCGCTAAGCCACAGGGCTGGCCCCAAACATCAGGATTTTAATGAAACACCTAATTTGTTATTCTATCATGACCCCAAATATATAAAAATATAGAATTAGAGGTATCAAGTAATGGTTATGGTCAATTTGGACATTTCTAATGAAAATGAAAGGTTACATTTCTAGTCATTTCTTATTCAATATACTCATTTTACAATATAGATAGTATGCTTAGCAAATTCATAGACAACATTAAGGGGTTGAATAAAGAACATTTGGAAAGACAAGGTATGGACCAAAAAGATCATCAACAGGCTAGAATAATGTGTTCTCACCACTGTGAAGTAGACTAGAAAATACTCCACTCCCACTGCAAAGTATCTGGGTGAGATGCTCTCTGGTAGTACCAAGATTCCTTGAAACTTCACTGAAAATGGCAGAGAATCATCACTTCCAATCCAGAACTGGGGTTTCTACATCTTCAGAATGAGAGGCTAAGACACCAATTGTCATTTCCCAAGGACAACGTTGTACTGATAACCCTGTATCCAATTTAGAACCCATATGGTTGAAGCCTACAGGGTCCTCAGCCACAAAAATGGTAACAAAATTTGAAAATTACACGTCAGCACATCAATTTCAGCACATCTAATAAAAAATGAAGAAACAAGCCACATCAACTCCTGACCATGTCCTTACAACTCTGTCTCTTGAGGAGCATCACACAGAATGCAGGTATCCTTTAAGAAAAGGTTATGGAATAAGAGAAAGATAAAAACTATTTTCAAAAACTATCCGGTTTCCTTCCCTCTAGATTTAGTTTTAGAAGAGGATAAAGAGATGCAACAAAAACCTCATGATCATTTTGGAATGAAGCACATTTAAAAGTATACCCAGACAAACCTTAAAAACATTATACTAAGTGAAATAAGTTAGTCATGAAAGGACAAATATTGTATTACTCCACTTTTGGGGTACCTAGAATAGTCAGATGCATAGCAACAGAAAGTAGAATAGTGGTTGCTAGGGGCTGGGAGAAGAGTGAAATGCGGATTGTGTAATGTATACAGAGTTTCAGTTTAAGAAGATGAAAAGTTCTGGAGAAGGATGGCAGTGATGGTTGCATAACAATGTGAATGTACTTAATGCCGCTAAACTGTACACTTAACAATGGTTAAAATGGTAAATTTTATGTTACATATATTTTACCACAATTTTTTTAAAAAAGAAACTGGGGGATAAAAGTATACCCAACTCAACAGAATTGTCATATGACTCAGTGGTTCTACTCATAGATATATACCCAAGAGAATTAAAAACAAGTACTCAAATATTTGTGTGTAAATGTTCATATCCACACTATTTGCAATAGCTAGAAGGTGGAAACAACCCAAATACCCATCAATGGATAAATGAATAAACAAAATGTGGTATATCCGTACAATGGAATATTATTCAGCCATAAAAAGGAATGAAGTACTGATACATGCTACAACATGGATGAACCTCAAAAACACATGAAGTGAAAGAAGCCAGTCACAAAAGAACATATATGGTATGATTTCATTTACATGAAATATCCAGAAAGGGCAAATCCATATAGACAGGAAGATTTGTTGCCAGCGTCTACAAGGAAGGAAAATAGGGAGTACTGCTTAATGGATATGGGGTTTTCTTTTGGAGTGTTGAAAATATTTTGGAACTAGATAGAGATGGTGGTTGCACAATGTTGCAAACACATTTAATGCCACCGAATTATATAATTTAAAATGATTAATTTTATGTCATGTGAATTTTTACGTTAAAAAAAAAAAAAAAAAGCAAACCCACCCTATATTCCACATAAGATATAGCAAATAAATTTCCAAAAGGAAAAGTTTTCCCTTACCCCAAAATAATATACAACTATTTTCCATAAATGTTGCTTGGATGCTATCTACCTAGATGACAATCTGAATTCCAGTCTCCATTTCTGACACTCTTACATCACACTAAAAAAAAAACGAATCTCTCACCTGACTCCTAAAAAAACCTCTTTCAGATTCTTGACTGTATTTATTTGGCCCTTTATAATTTAACTTGCACATCATAGAACCTTACCTTCTTTTCTGAGATGGTCTAACTGCTGGGGCCCTTAAATACAAACCCATTCTTTGGGTAGAGTCCTGGCCTGGTCATTTGTGTGTACAAGTCCATCCTCGGTTGCATACTAAAATGCAAGTTAAAACAAACAGGATCAAAAGATCGACAAACTGTCACTATGGATCGTTAGTATTTCAACTGAATAGATCTACCAACAGTATTATAGGACATTTAGATAGATGATAGGAAACAAGTTACCACTGGTATAAGCCATATATGTAACTGCTAATTCCAAGTCTTCATTTCTTACTTAACACGTCTAAATACCATACAAATCCTGTCTAGGAGGGAAGTTGATTGAACACACGGATAAAAAAAGAACACCATGGGGCCGGCCCGGTGGCGCAAGCAGTTAAGTGCACGCACTCCGCTGCAGCGGCCCGGGGTTTGCCGGTTCAGATCCCAGGCGCGCACTGACGCACAGCTTGTCAAGCCATGCTGTGGTGGCGTCCCATATAAAGTGGAGGAAGATGGGCATGGATGTTAGCCCAGGGCCAGTCTTCCTCAGCAAAAAGAGGAGTATTGGCATCGGATGTTAGCTCAGGGCTGGTCTTCCTCACAAAAAAAAAAACTTAAAAAAAAAAATAACACCATACCATGATAAACACCACCAAATACTTCAGATCTTTCTAATGGTACAGTTTCCATGATACCACAGTTGTGACTAGGTATCAAATATTTGAGCAACAACTATTTGCAAGGTGTTGTACAATAAGCCCAATATCTCCAAACAACTCTGTGAACTTTAAATAGTATTAAATGTATTTGTAATATCAATCTAATTCTCTCAGTAGGACAGCAAGTAAAAATCTTAGTAGTGAGAGGCCCAAAAAGAGAATGATTAACAGTCTTTTGAGGAGAAACAAAAACTAGCACTATTGAAAATGCAAAGCCATTGACAGTCAAGAGTAAAGCAAATAGCAAATGGAAAAGTTAAAGGAATTGTGTAAGGATATCTGAGAGTCCATTTCAGAATAAGAGGGTCTTCAACTAAAGTATAGATACAGGTTTACTTTCACGACCAGAATGACATTCTTATTACCAAATATTTCATGGTAGTTTGTCTTCATAAATTCCGTCCTCATTCTATTAATCTCATTTATCAAATGGGCCTAACTCAGGTACTTTAACTTTACAAGATTGCAGATTTGATAGCAGAACCCATGTCTTGCATCTTGCTTTGGCTGTCAGAATTCTTCCCTTTTTGAAAATCCTTGCCCTTTCCAGCTTTACACCCCCACCCCAAATGAAGTATGGAAAAATTAAGTTTGAGTCGTTTTATGGAAAGAATTTTGCTGAGGGTAGGGGAAACATACATCCAAAAATTGTATTTAAACATAACGTTTATAGAGAATGACATACGCCATCATTACATCAAGATGCGGATATTCTTAAAAAGACACAATCAGAAACCATCAAGAGATTTCAGTCAACCCATTATTACCAAGTATTTGCTTGATTATATAAGTAAAATGATATAATTATGTAAAATTAATCATAAATAACCAGAAATCAAATGAAAACCTCCCAGTAGGTCAGTAACAGTGATAAATACACCGTAGGAAAGATTAACTTAAGAGAACACAATTTTTAAAAAAAGTCACCCACTGATTTTTGTCATATGACAAAGCTATATCTAAAGAATCTGAAATCCCATAGCTACCGGCTATTAAGAAAATCACAGAACAGAAAAAAATAAATAGGAAAGCATGAGCTCCTAAAGACAGTAGAAAATATGAGCTTTTATGTAAAAGTGATAGGAAATTGGGTTAGCTACAAAAGATTTTGAATTAATGCATTGTAACTACCTTAAAACTCAAATTACTGAAGACAGACATTGGAACATTTGATATACAGAATTGGATAACTGAGGTTCTCATGTAATCCTAATCCATTGATCCAGTTCATAAATTCCAAGTACTTCAGAAATGAAGGCTAAATGCCTTGAGGGTAAATAATTTTGCACAATCTTTGTGCTTCTGATTATACCAGATGACTCTACTCCAACCTTGAATTGATTCCCTAGAAGATACTAGAAAGATAAAATAATTTCAGTCTGTAGCAGCTTATCTCAATTTTGAAGCATGTCAATCTTTTAGTCATAAATCTAGAAATAACTGCTATTACTTGTTTGTGGTAGAATCAATACCCACAAAAGCCAGCCACGATACTCTTCATAATAAGAGGAATTCTGACAAATCTCATAATCAACTTGTGTGTATAACTGCTTAATTCTATTCAGTGTGAATTTAAAAGTTGATTAGTCAAAACAAAAAAGAAATTAATTCAGCTGACCACTGAAAACTAAAACTTTGTACTTTCTAGAATTGGAAAACAATGGGGAAAATACAAAACTCAAATGTTTTCTCCATGAGATTAAGCAACATTTCCTTCAGTAAAATTCTCTATTCTTTTCATAATCTAATGAATCAGATATGAAGTTTGGAAAGTAACTTTTTTACCCCTGCAAGGGCTTTCAATAGGCAGTATAATTGTTTAGGAAGAGCAAAGTACCCACTGATCTAGGAAAGAAATCTTACTTTTGGTGAGAATGTGCTAAGCCAGGCAGTGACAAAAGATAACTTTTTCACTATCAGTCATAGATTTTCTTCATTTGTCAGAAAATATCCTTTGTATGTTAAGAGCCCTTAAGACCATTTTGGTAATTTGGTAGGTTTGGGGCATCCCCACTGAGATAATTTTAGCTGAGATGGACAATCCTCCATGATTCATGCATATCAAGCTTGTAAACCCATTCTGATAGTGAAACAGCCTCTGCAGGCACAACGCTTATAAGGCTGTACTGTCAATGCTCAAAGGCTATTTTAGGATTTGACGATTATGCCTATAAATGCTTCTCAACTCTAAAGACTCAAGCAAGGTTCAGCTCCAAGAAGAAAGAATTTTTGCTGCAAGATACTGATTTTTAGACAATGCAGGAAAGAAGGAGTTCAAGCTCTAGGTAATTACGTGATCTGAGAAAGCAAAGGTGTCTGCTCAGATGAGATGGCAGTGAGGAGATTTTGCTCACAAAGAGCTCTTACCAAGAAACATCTCATTCTTTAGCTTAAGTCAGAAAACTTAACTGATGGACACAGGCAGCGGTAGAAAAAACTGAGAAGAATAAGTACCAGTTTCATGAGAACTAACAGCAGATCATTTCATAAAAGGCTCACTGAATATCCTAGAGTTCATTTGAAGGAGTTACCATCTAAAGATTCATTGAGTCTCTTTTGTTTTTTTCAGGTTAGGCAGAGAGGCCGCTGACTACTTTTTAACTACCCAACATAAGCTCCATGTTTAAGTACTTTTTTTTTATTTTTGGGAGGAGGACTAGCCCTGAGCTAACATCTGATGCCAATCCTCCCCTTTTTTCTTGAGGAAGATTGGCCCTGAGCTAACATCCGTATCCATCTTCCTCTGCTTTATATGGGATGCCACCACAGCATGGCTTAACAAGCAATGCAATCCGAACCTGTGAACCCTGGGCCGCCACCGCAGTGGAGCGCACACACCTAACTGCTTGTGCCACCGGGCCAGCCCCTGTTTAAGTACTTTTTTTGTTAGTCAAGAATTTGACTTTGAGGAAAACTCCTTCTTAGCCAATTGTATTCTAGATGAAAAGACCCACACTTGCTGTGTGCCCTCAAGAGCTTTCCCAAAGTACTCCAATTTTCAAAAAAAAAAAAGCACCAACAGATTAAGTTGAAACAATTAAACAATTAAAATTGCATGGAAAAGCCCCAATCTTGTCAAAGAGAGGAGTCTGAAGCCAGCACTCACACTAGTCCCCCTGACTTGCACTCTGGTTCTTTTTGTCTCCACAAGCAAATCTATTAGCACAGGTACACACATGAGTTTCAGAAATTCTGTTTCTTTCCTGGCTGCATTCTTTAGGCAAATCAGCTTAAGTAACACGGGCACTGAGTATTTTTCTTCTTCAAGCTACTGACCTGGTAACCTTGGAAGAAGTTAAGAATTTCCTTAACTCCAGTATTGTAGGCCAGGCCCTGCATTCTGACCACCGTGCCAGGCTGTGGAGGGACACCGCTAAGATTAGCAGCTGTAGGGAAGTAGCCAAGACTATTGGGCGAACCTGGGGGGCTAAAGGGAGAAAAAGCACAGTGAACCAATAGAAATAGACAATGTTGAATATTTACCCTAAAAACATTAGTTACTTAAGGAAATAGACTTTCTCAACGTGATCTTTCTTAGACTTCTCAAAGTTACCTCTCCCAAGACAGGTAAGAACACCATAGCTGTTCTGTCCCACATTTCCACAAAAGCCAAAGGTTGAAAGGTAGAAGAGTTAATGCAGAGTTAAATGCAGGGCTTCCCCAAAGATCCAGTTCTGAGATTCTTAAAGCGAGAAGAAGGAGAAAATTAAGCCTTCACAGTCACTCAACTACAAAGCACCACTTCCAAAGCCCGGCTCATTGATGATTAACTGGCTAGTTATCAGGAATACCAAGGTATAAAAAGGCATGAATACAAAAGACTAACAGGGACCATAGCCACAGAGACCAAAAGTATCCAAATTGATTGCTCCAAAGAATGGACTGTTCTACCTACATATATAGCAAGTGTACAGCACAATAATACAGCAAAGTATAATAGGGCTCATGAATTATTTCTTCCAACCTGACTGAAAAAAAAATGGAGGGGAGGTGTAAATTGGAAGGGATGCATAACAAATTAAATCAATCACCATTAAAACTGAGGAGAAATTGATGCATGGGTTCTCTTAGTGTATCTGTAGTAATTACCTCCAAGGAGCACAAGCCAAGTGAATATCTAATTATTCTTTATGTGGCAACTCAAGTGGTTACCATGTGATTCAATTAGTTTCACCCTGTCCCCCACCCAATCTGTTTTCCACCATAATTGGTGGCCAGATATCCATAATTGAAAATACACACACGGAAATTTTTTAAAGAAGTCATTAGCTTGAAGAGTAAAAAACCCCCACAGCCTTAGATTATTAACCCTTATAAATTTTTCTAAGTAGGTAATTATTCCATTTCAAAGACAAGTAAACACATAATGGAAGGGACTAAAAATCATTGAGATTATCTATCCTACATAATCCTAACTGATGGGTTAATAGAATGGTACCAGATGTGCATCTAGTTCCAAACTCTGTTTTTTATTAGCACAGTAACCCTGAGCAAGTCACTTAATTTCCCTGATTTCTATTTCATCATTTACTAAATGGGGATGATAGCACCTTCCCAGTTTCACTGAATTGTTCTTCAGATTCAATGATTTAACATATCAAATTACTCCATAAACCAAAAAATGCAATAATTTACCTCACTCTTGCTATATCCATAACCATCACTCTATTTTAACATTTTTAAAATATGGGAGCCTGAAAATATTACTTGACATCAAGCTGCCCTTAACCTTTTAGGTCTCTAAAGCAGAGATCCTCAACTTGTTTACATATTAGAGTCACTAGAAGAGACTTTTCAACTCTCTCTAAGGAGAGCCTATTTAGAGACTAAAAGCCAATATACGTGCAGCTCTGAGAGAAGAGACAGAGGGAATGCAGAACTTTAGGACTTGAGCCATCATTCAGCCACACCTCCTCATTTTTACAGAAGTGGAAACAGAAACTTAGGGTTAAACAATTTCCCACAGGTCACACAACCAGGCAAGCTCTTCACCAAACCAGAAGAACCATCCAGATTTCTCAACTTCTAGTTCAGTGCTTTGCCCTATATAACCATCAGTCATTCAAAGCCCATATTTGCTCTGTCAAATGCCTGATAGAACACCGCTTGTCTGTCAGTTGCCAGGCTGTGGTGGTGGCTCACATACAAAAAGAGGAAGATTGTCAATGGATGTTAGCTCAGGTGAATCTTCCTCAGAAAAAAACAAACAAACTACAAACAAAACGCCTGATAGATACTAACTCTAATACTCAAAGACCATCAAGACTTCTCCATGTATTTCATTACAAGTTATTCAGAATTTCCACACTGGATATGAAAGTCAGATAATTTCCACATTATACATACGACTTACTTCCACGACTCTGTCCTGGCATATTCTATTCCTTTTGATAAAGATCTCCTATAAATTAAATCTAAGTGTCTAGTACCTTCAAAATATAACCAAGACAAAATAGCAGCAAAATAAAAGTTATCCAACTAGAAATCTAAGGTTATAAATGACAACTACATTCAGCATCTATAAGGTAGCACCTATTCTGATGAAGCCCAAACACAACACAAATTGGATTCACATCTTTACTTTTTGTGCTATGGTTACCTGCTGTATATAAGGCATCTTAAGGAAAATTAAATAATCTGTATATCTACCTGACAGGGCATGAGAATAAGAATTTTCTATCAACCTAAATTCCAAGATCTTTCACAGATTATTGAAATAAGAATCAGCAAAAATAATTTATAGAATAAAAATGATAGGATAGAGACAAGGTACACTTATATGTAGAAAATCAGAATTTACTAAAAAACTACTAGAACTAATAAACTAGTTCAGCAAGTTTCAAGATACAAGGTGAATACACAAAATAATCGCATTTCTATACACTACAATGAACAACTCAAAAATGAAATTAAGAAAGCAATTCCATTCACAATAGCATCCAAAAGAATAAAGTACTTAGGAAAAATTTAACCTAAGAGCAAGACTGGTACACTGAAAACTACTAACCATTGTTTAAAATAATCATCTAAATAAATGGAAAGATAGCCCATGTTCATAAACAGATGACATAATATTGTTAAAATGGCATTTCTCCATTTTAAACAATTTACAGTCAATGTTTGAGATATTTAGTGCTCTTCATGAGAAATACATTACTCAGTTATCAGAAAATCCTAGCCCTTTTCAGATTCTATGTAGTTTAGGGAATGTTAGTGAGTGCTGTATGTCATAGGACAAGGCATACAACTTTAAACACAAGAATAGCTTCAAAGCATGTATGGATTTTTCTGCCACCACAGAATAAGGATAACATAAAAATTACATGCATTTGCTTTATGGCAGTGGTGTAGAGAAAGATAAGGAGTTCAAGCAGGAATTTTTCTATCTACACTCCAAATAAGAGAATGAGAGCTGCCCATCAAAACCAGACTGTATCAGTAGCTCATCCTAATCTTTATGCTCAATCATTAGCCACTGTTTTGGGTTCTTACCTCTATTATATCTTTAGTTAGGTTTCAGATTCTCACGTCCCAGTATTTATCAATGTCTCATGCGTACATGATGTCAATAATGTAACTTCTACTCAAAAGCTACAAAAGTTCAAAAATTGATAGGACTACAAAGGAACCAAAGGGTTAGGGCCAAATGAGCAAGTCAATATAACACTGAATCCAGAGGTCCTACAGTGTTGGAGGGATTGTATCACATCACATAAACTAACCAGGAGACTGTACTTGAGCTGGATAAGAAACCCTGTTGGAGTTGCCTGAACAAAGAACTGAGGGGAGGTGAGGGGAAATGAAGGGAAACAGAAAATAGCATGTGAGTGGCTTTTCTAAACGATTACACTTGGAAAACCACTTGACCATCACAGCTGTGAAGACATATAGCTGAGGCTCCTTCAGCAAGCTGCACTGAGATCGTGTTAAGAAACTGCTGAATGAAACACGTGAGTGAAAGGATTATAAAGTTGTTGACAATTTCCTCTACTGCAGCACTCCATATTCTCTCGACATATTTAGGTAAAAACTTTTTCAAACCCAATGTAGAGAAAAACTAGATTTCACTGAGAGGTTACGACTTCCTCTCCTTTGAAGTTTTGAGTTTTGCAATTCAAGTGTCCTTTTTGTCTGACTACCTGCTCAGAGGCCGTCACTATTATGCCAACATTAATTTAATTGCCTAAGATTCTCTTGCCAGACCATCCAAACATTTCTTCCTATCCTATATTTTCCCAGCTCCTAATTTATCTCATCTAATTTTATAATATTCAATGCATCCTAATAAGTCAGACAAACTTCTCTGTAAACAAGGAAAGATAAATGAAAATACTAGGGGCCAGGATACCTACCATATCAGAACACTCATAATACATACTCTATCGAAAACCAGGTTCATGATACCCTTCCTTCATTTATTTAATAATTAGAAATTACTAAACACTGGTAACCCAATGTTATCATATTCATAATTTGAGGACTTGTCATATTTCTCTAGAGAAGAGAGGATCAAAGCTTACCTATTCTATTAGAGAAGTGGGTTAAGTGAAAGAAGATTAGAGAACTATATTCTCCCCTCTGGATGAGTCATAACACATTAACATAGGAAGCACCCTGAGAAGTCGGGAAGAAAGAAATCTATTTCCAATGCCTTGTAAAATTGCTGCACAGAGCCTTTGTATTAACATTCACTAAAACCCCAGGGGTTACACAGACCATATACTTGGAAAGTAAATGGAAAAATACTGTTTCAGTCCTAGCAAGTGTAAAGGCTGGAGTCAATTTTCATGTAGGAAGTTTTTGAACTTTAAATTTTCCTCTGAAATCAACAGTCTCAAAGTTAACTTCTCAGCATTCTTTGTGAATTTAATACTGCAGCTGCCCAAGGACTGACTACTACATGTCCCTGGATTTCTGTTAGTTCTTGTTAAAGGCCACACAAGCTTCTCTGCGCATGTGCACTTACCTCTTGGAGAAAGTTTAAGTAACCAACAAATATAAAAACACATTGAAACAAATAAAGAAATCTTCCAAGGATCTATTTCACCTAAATAGTCAGCAAATTTATGTACCGTCAAAATAGTTTGGTAACTAAACTTAAATTTACTCCTGGTTATGTCAAAGATTATAAAATATAACCCCCTACTACAGTAATCAGAATATGTTCCAAATATGTAGTAGACTACTTACTCAAAACAAAGATAGCCCCCACAAAGCCCCATTTTTAATTTGAAAACTGAATCCTATACTAGAAATTATTTTGAAAGTAATCTTGTTGCTCAGTTGAAAGTACAAAATACCAACACAAGTGCTCCTCTTACATGTTTAGGAAAAAAAGACATTTTTAAAAGTAATAGCTTGATAAAAAAATCTAGATGAAGAAGCAAGCAAAACACAACGCGATCCATGGACATTTTGCACTCCTTGGCAAAGTAAAAGGAGAGGACAATTTCCGGAGGGGCACATTCACAAAATTTACTTTTGAAGATATTTTTGGGTCACTGTTTTTGAAAGGCACTTTCTTCTTGTTTTTTAACAGGACTAGAGCACAACAGGGGAAGGTACAAATATAGAGCAAGTAGCACGACTTCATCACACCATCTACCCCCGACAAATCAGAACCTCTCTCTAGAAGCAACTCTGTTCCTGCTTCTTGGGTATTATTGGCTATCTTTCCAGAGATGGTTTAGTGATTATTTTGAACTTAAATAGAAAATATTTCCTTATAAAGCCATTTTGCTTTTGGTGAAATTAAAAAAAAAAAAAAAAGAGGTAGTTTAAAAGACCACATAACATACAGTACAGAAAATCAAAGTCAAAAGTCATTAATCTGCATTGTTAAATAAAATTCATAGTCAAATATCAATTATTCCTTTAGGCCTCCTTCACTGTAATCTCTTGGAGAGATACCAAGGAAATGTTTAAATAGGGCAATAGAGGCAAAATAGGGTTATTTTGTTTACCAAGGTTGGCATGTGTTTTATTAAGTCCTCCTGTTTTAAAATCATTAATGCTTTAAGAAAAAGGTGCTTAATTTAAAGATATATTTGGCACATAAATAGTAGCAGGTAAAAGAAATGATCTCCAGGTTTTGTGCTTTAAAATGTTCTGGGGGTAGGAGTGTAGTGGGGTAAACAGTGGAAACAGATGAAACAAGATTGGCAAAATATTGATATTGTTACAACGGGTAATAGATACTCCCTCAACTTATGTTTGTTTGCAAATTTCTACAATACAGATTTCAAATTATGCTTGAAAATAACATATAATAAGATCCCAATTTTGTAAGGAAAAAAATCCTTAGAAAAACAAACATAAATTGAAAACAATCTTATAAGGTGTTTTGGGTGATTAAATTGCTTTTCCTTGAGGTTTGCTGCACATGATAATTTTCTGCAATGCTAAAAAGAATTTTAAGCATATTTAATATTTAATTTCTAGAACTGCTCATTATATGAATAAGGTCTTTAGACTAGCAAGTGACTATTTCTTCTACGAAAGCTATACTGAATTGTCACTGACTGACAATAGAGACTGAATTGCCTGCAGCAGATCTTCTTGCTTACATCATTTAGAAATGTCATCCAAACTGAAAAAAACTGAGTTATAATTACTCCCACCAACAAAAATTATCTGACACTTCTCCATTATTACAATATTACAATTATATAATGCTTGATATTGCATTATTACAATATCTAGTATTTCATTGTATGCTGAATTCCAGTTTGCATTTGTGGCACTAAATATTTAAGTTGTAAAAAAAGAAAAATAGAACCCAATACTACAGATATATTTTATCTTTCTTCTTGATCCTATTAGAAAACTTTCAACAAGCAAATTAGAAAGTAAACTGGTTGATAAATGTTACTATTGGGAGAAACTAGGCAATGTGTATAAGGGATCTCTCTGTACCATTTTGCTACAACTGCGTGTGAATCTATACTTATCTCAAAAAATGCAAATAAAAAAAGTAAACTTGAACAAGAAAGCAAAATGTTCAAAATAAGAAACGCAGGCATCTCTCAGAGGCTTGGTAGTCTTTTGGTTCAAGTGCAAAGAATTCCAGAATAGAATACAATAACATTATACAACAAACCAAACGTTGCAGAAGGCCTCAATATTACTAAATATACATATTCACTGCTTAGGTAGAAATAAGCTGATTTTACAAGAAATGGTTATCCTAAGAAAGAAAAAAAATTTCCCCCCACTGTAAACTTTTCACATAGGCATGCAAATGAAGCATCACTCATGAAGAAAGTCAAATATCCCTTGCCTTCTTTTTTGGTTCAAGGTGATATGATACTTATTATTTCTAGTGTCCTACAAAAGGCAAGGGGATGCACACAAGACTAATGTTAGTACATCTTTCCTTAAATTAGACGACATTTAACTGAAGAATCAGCATGTTTCTCACCTGTGCTACAACTCTGATGCAAAGGAGAATATTCTTTTCTAAGAAAAATGAGAGGTCAGAATAAAAGGTAGGGCTTTATGTAATGGGAAAGGAAAGGCATGATATAACCAAGTTTTGAGTGATGAGCAGCTGGGCATGAACAGAGAGCCCCTTCTAATTCTTTTGTGACCTGGGCTAAGCTCTGGGATACTGGGTAACTGAAACCTTCATCCAAGAAGGGAAAGGAAAAAAATGTTCATAAGCAGAGAAAACAGACCCACTTGAGGAACATGTGCTTTAATTTCACTTGCTCGTCAAGATGCTATTGTCACAGCGACACATTTAGACTGCTAAAAACTCATTTAATAACAAACGAAAAGCAATTCTTTGGTTCACGTTTTCTCCTTAAAATGTTCCTCAAGTAGCCCAAATCCTTAATGATGAAAAATAGCATATTCTTGGAGCAATGCCCATGATAGAGTTTATCTCCACATTTCTCAATATACCATGTTAGAGGAAATAAAAGAGGGACAAATGCCCTCTAGCTGGAGCCCTTCAAAGTCACTGGCTTTGCAGAGAGGATTCTGTCACCTACTTGGTACCAGAAAGGGTCCATGTTTTATTAAACTTAACATTCCCAATGTGTCACACACAGAGGTACGAAATAACAGTTTGCTCAGTTAAATTGAAAGTTAAAAACAGTTAAAACCAATCACTTTTTTTGAAGGACATGCTTTTAGAAATCTGCAAAATACATTAACATCTTGATGTTTTAAAGTAGTGAACACATTGCATTAATGTGAAGTCAACCTGACACATTCAATTTAAAAATGGAGGGAATTAAAACATTTTTAATTTAAAAAGAGAAACTCCAGAGCTTCCGATTTAATACCCTTTATTAGCCTCAAGTATGCTATCTCAGACTTTCCTACTTATCATAGAATAGGCCAAAATATACTTCAACATTTACGTAACCGTTTTCCAATAGCCTTGAATGCCTTATAGTCATGTGAGGTTAGAAATTAACAGTGTTCTGCCAAAAATGTAAAATATTTTTATTGTTTTTGGAATTTGCTTTTCAAATTATCCCAGATTTTGCAGTATAACTAACAGCATACCGCCAAGTTTGAACACTTTCATGCATTTGTGTGGGTAATTTCACTAGAATTAGGAAAATGTAAATTAAAATAATGAAATATTAGGGGTTATTCAGAAGCATTAATTTAAATATAATGCACATGACCTTTGATTCAAAAACTCCACTTCTGTGAAATTGTCCTACGGAAATATAAGTATTTAAAGATCAATATGAGGGGGCTGGCCCAGTGGCGCAAGCAGTTAAGTGCGCGAGCTCCGCTGCAGCGGCCCAGGGTTCGCCGGTTGGGAACCCAGGTGCGCACCGATGCACCGCTTGGCAAGCCATGCTGTGGTGGCGTCCCATATAAAGTGGAGGAAGATGAGCATGGATGTTAGCTCAGGGCTGATCTTCCTCACAAAAAAGAAAAAAAAAAAAAAAAGATCAATATGAACTTTTTTTAACAGAGAAAAATGAAATTAGATGTCTAAAAGTAAAGGAATTGTTAAGTTATGATGTATTTGCACTCGTGGGACATCATGTGGAAGTTACAAGAATGAGGTAAATATATAAATATTCCTTAGGCAAGAAATCAATGACATACTGGCAAGTTTAAAAAAAGAAAAAAGAAAGAAAAAAGAACAAGTGGGCAGTACATGTTAAGTCTGCCACACTCTTCAGGAGCACACACATGCGCATGTTACCAAACTGCTCACAGCGGTTACTTCTGGACTTGCAGGTGTGTAAAATGGCAGTCTGACTTGACTCACTGTACTCGTCCATACTCCTAGACTTAACAATGAGGGCGTTACAAACTTTAAAACTACTAGCACAAAAAAATTAACCTAATGTCAGAAGCCCAAAATTACAGGAATTATTAAACCATAAATGTCAGTTCCTCCTGCCTTTGGGGCTTCGATTCAAGACTCGAGTTCCCATCTCACAGTGAAGGGAAACTATTTCTAAGAGATCCCTTCTTTTAACAGTGTCCAGATAGCAAGTCAATGGTGGAATTGGATACTCTGCAAATGTATTACTTGCACCAGGCTTCCAGTGGCACAGTGCATTCCATTCCTGACATTCTGATGGTGTAAGAAAGGTGGATGAAGATCTTTCCTATAGCCAGAGCCCACTGGCAGCAAGTGATTGTCACAGGGTCCAGAGAAGGTGACAGATTGGGACTGGGCTAAATGCCTGACATGATACTCAACCATGAACAAATTACTCATGCTCCTGAGCCTTTTCAAAGCTTCAAAAATGGCCAGCTGATGATACTTACGGCTTTCTCCCTATTCTTCCTCCCCAGTAGAATAAAGAATATTTTCAATAGCATTAATCAATGTTTTAAAAATTCCTAAAAAAAATAAACAAATGTAATTAACAGTGGCTACAAACTTCATTGCTGTGAGTCCAAAGTTCTTGCTCCCTAGTGGAAAATTATAGATGGAGAGGGAAGCAAATAACAACGTGACACAGCAACTGCAGGGATCAGATAGGTTAGTTCCAGCCACTTATCAAAAACTTCACTTACATATTGGTGGATGTACTCAAAATATTTGGTCTAAATACCTTGAGAAGAAAATACAAGGCCTTGTATAATTTTAAAAATTTTGAGCAACATTGCTTGTGCCAAAGTAAAACCTTATTTTAATAAAGTGAACTGGTTACTGGCTAAATAAAGTTTAAAAATTTCTTTGAAAAGAAAATTGAGGATGAGAGGTCATTATATATCCAAGTTAGAATCACAGGCCTTCAGACCTAGAAAGACTCCAAAAACTTGGCCAAGCCCATCATTTTATAAGAACCAGAAAGGGTAAGTGACTTGCCCCAGTTAGAAGAAGAGATGAAACTAAAACTCAGGTCTCCCAACTTCTAGACTGACAACTTTCTCTCCATTATGCCCTGCTGCCTCCCAGAAATTGAGCACAACTAAAAAGAATCAGATTGAAAATATGTTGATTCTAAGAAAGTACTGAATAATCTCATTCTGGACTTGTTAGTAAAGATTTAGAGGGGAAAGAATACAACCCTTGTAAAATTTAAAACAAGTTTTTTTTCTTTTTTTGTGAGGAAGATCAGCCCTGAGCTAACATCCATGCTAATCATCCTCTTTTTGCTGAGGAAGACTGGCCCTGAGCTAACATCTATTAACAATCCTCCTCCTTTCCCCCCTCCCACCCAAATCCCCAGTAGATAGTTGCATGTCATCGTTGCACATCCCTCTAGTTGCTGTATGTGGGACGTGGTCTCAGCATGGCCGGAGAAGTGGTGCGCTGGTGCGCATCTGGGATCCGAACCCGGGCCGCCAGTAGCGGAGCACGCACACTTAACCACTAGGCCACGGCACCGACCTTAAAACAACAGTTTTTATTGATTGTGGTTTGACATATGAATTCATGCTACTTAAAAATAGAATTGTTCTCATTATGTATTTTTCCGTTTTTATAATTCAGTCACATGATACTCCACCCCATTACAGTGATTATTGTGCTACTCACTAATGGCCCTAAGATAGAAGGAAAAAAGGAAAGTTATATACATAGGTAATTAAAAGATCATGCTGTCAATACTACATGGTTAAAAAATAAATTTATTTCAGTTTGTCTTGAAACAACTTGGTCAGAGATATGACCAGAATCTGTTGCCTGCCATGCTAACCTTCAATGTGGCACACAATATTCTTTTGTAAACTCAGGCACTGGCTATCAAAGGAGTCTTTTGTTTCTGTCCCTCATTTCCACTTCCATCAGAGCCTCACCTAGGATAGTACGCTGTGTAGTTCATGAAGAGCTGAGTGCCCGCTGGGTAGTACGCTGTGGAGGGTTGCAGTGCTCGTGGATTCAAAAGCACAGAGGGCTGATAAATGGCAGCTTCGGTAGGAATAACTGCTGCAGGAGCTGGAAATGTGTAGGAGGGAGGAGACAGGCCTAAATAAGCAGAGAGAGAGACTTTGAGACACATTTGTAACAGCTGGCACATGTGCTAGCACTAAAGCCATAAGGTCAGCATTGCATATATACATTTTAAAGAAAGACCAGGTCATTATACCATCTCAAGTGACTTCCTTTTGATTAGATAACATCTAGAACTAATCTCATATCTCACACTCCATCAACCTAAAGAACCGTTCTTAGTCTGAAATTTGGAAAAACCAATATCAAGTAGACTTTCAAGTCTTCTCAATCGTTTCATGACATATGATTTTTTTTTCCACTCCTGAGTGCCAGTTAAACTAACCCTTTGAAGAAAGAAAGGGTTATACTGACATTTAGTATAACTTGAAACTAAAAGCTGTGGGGTTTTTTTTTGTTTTTTGAGAGCTATGCTGCTATTCCATCTTCCTATCTACTCCATAGCACAACGTAAGACGAAAAGGTTATAAAACACTATTTGTCAGTACCATGTATTATGCCAAAGCATAAATTGCACCAAAGTAAACTGACCTATAAGGAGATTAACTCTGCATTATTTTCACCTAAAGGCAACCCAGAAGATGGGCTTTGAAGCTAATCTACATATTCAGAACTGTGGGGGGAAAAAAAAAATCTAACCTGGGAAATAATCCTGAATATATGCACAAGTCTTCTTGAGAGTCATCTGATAAAAAGCTGACTCCGATTAAAAAGAAAATAGAAAAGATGAAATTCCTTTGTCTTCTGGTTACTCAACATCTTCCAGGCCCAGTAATTCACTTAAGTCAGACCAGTTGCTGGTCACCAGCTTTAACATGTGGGATGAACACAACTATCAAGCCATCTGCTTCCAACAGAAGAGATAACTGAGAGGTTGCCTGAATTTGGGGTCCCTGACTTTAATTTTCACACCTAGAACTACCTAACATATTTTGCAAATAGCAGGGGACCAAAGGATAACTATTCACATGAAAATCTCTATTGTCTTTTGCTCTTCTTATGAGTTTCTACACGTCTGTGGAGTTGAGTAAGAGAGTCAGCTGAATGTGGGTACGTACACCAAAGTCCAACATATTGACCTTATATTCCACTTTTGGGCGCCTCCTTCATACTCACCCAAAACTGTGCTACATGTTAGATACCTAATGTAGATAAATTTTTAAATTATGATCCTTGGCCTTAACGAGTCCACAAAAGGGAAAATGACAATTTGAGGCTCCTAAGTCATATAGAAAATTATAAAGCCTGTGCCTATATCCTGCTTTCAAAACTATCAAGCAATTCATTATATGACAGTGCTTCATACAACTAAGACAGACATCTGTTCTGCCTCAAAATGAAGAAGAAATTTTTGATAACTAAACAGATTAGGCTGCTCAGATTTGAGTATTCCTCAAATGAAAGGACAGCTATTCTTGTATTGCTAGAAGAGAATCAGATGTGTATATTCATAGAGTAGAAAAATGGAGTTGACCTTAAAATGTTTAACTGTTTGAAAAAGTTAAAATTTCAATAAACACATTAAAGGTTAAAACTTCAAAACATGAGACTTTAGCAGCATTTCTTTCCCAAATTTAACAAGAAATTCCTCAGTGGGGAATAACCAATCATTATTTTAATTGCTTTAGTCCTTGAGATTAGTTCAAACACATGCACTTTCTGTAAGTTTTTTGGTTGCTGTATAAATAGGCAATCACCTCAAGTGAGTTGGCAGGAAAGAAAGTCCGGTAGAATAGGGCATAATATTAGCATGTATAAATTGGAATTGATTTTTTTAAAAAAAATGAGTTAACTCTTCCACTAAAATAACAAGTGGTCAAATTTTAGTTAAAATTTTTGGAAAGTATTAAAATATACAGAAATTTATTTTTATGTGGAAAAATGCATTTAAAATTTTTTCTATTATTTTAGGGCTTGTGAGAGCAAAGAGGAAGAAATTAAAGTCTTTTTTTGTGTGTGTGTGTGAGGAAGATCAGCCCTGAGCTAACATCTGCCAATCCTCCTCTTTTTGCTGAGGAAGACTGGCCCTGGGCTAACATCTGTGCCCATCTTCCTGCACTTTATATGGGACACCACCACAGCATGGCCTGACAAGCAGTGTGTCGGTGCGCCCCGGGATCCGAACCGGCGAATCCCGGGCCACTGCAGCATAGCACACGCCCTTAACCACTTGCACCACCGGGCCAGTCCCCAGAAATTAAAGTCTTATGAAGAAAGTCTATAATGACCAGTTTTCCACCAGGAAGAGAAAGAAGTAAAAGGCTATCCCAGCAGAAGACTTTAGGTTACAGGTGATGGAGAATTCCCTTATCTCACAATGCTTGATAGATTATCACTAAAGGAAATTGTAAAAGTTACTGACATTATCAGTGTTTTATGGTCAGAATACATATGACTAAAATTACTTTAAGATATCCACTTAAGCCCAATCATTAATTTGCAAAACTTGATACTCATTAGTGATCAACTCTTAGATATTCACCAACAGCAAGCAGCAAATACATGGAATATTAGCATTTAGAAATTCCAAGGGAAAAAAAGGATTAAGCCCCACCGAATGTTCTACAAATAATGCTTTATCAAATAAAGGTTTATCAGTTTATTAAAGATCTCTCTTTACTAGAAAGTGATGTCCTAACACTCCCCATTTTCTTGGAATCAAGTACATAATCCAATTTACTTTCTCAGTTATCTTTGGACTGTATTCCAGGTGCTACATTCTTTAAACATACCCAACATGCCTCCTGACAAGGTATGTCTTATTTCAAAAGTGAAAACTGCATCAGGAATATTCAAGTGTTAACATCAGATCCCCAAATGTTCCTTAGTCACTAACCAAACTAAAGGGCTTATTCCTCTGAACAGGATTCCACCTATGTGCCAATGAGCAAGAGCATGGCTTGAAATTAAGCACTGATCCTGCGATCCAATGGAAACTTTGGCTAATTTATTTACGCATTTGTATTTTTTTACTAACTTGCTCATTCCAGATATCCTGGAGAGCAAGAGAAATGCACCCCAGGTTATCCTTTCCAAAAAATACTTAATCCTCAAAAAATTAAAAATGTAAAATGGGCATCAAATCACCCTTCTAAAAAAAACCTAAATGTGTTACAGAAAAACAAAGGATCCAGCCATACTTATTTTACCTTTAAATGCGTATTAAAATATCTACATAGCCAAATATCTACTGCCTCCCAGAGTCAGTGCTTATCTTGAGCACACTAAGCTTCAGAAATCAAGTGCTTATCACTGGAAAAGCAAGAATATAATTTGAAAGGAGGTATTTGTAGCATCTCTAATTATGGGTGTCCACAACCAAGGTCTTAAATGATTACCAGATACTACCGATTTCAGATGGGAAAGCCTTATGTAACCGTAACCGCGTTGCCTGCCTCAGAAAGAACCAGGGACACAGAAAGGTGTGAAAGCGGCTTAAGCACCTACCAGCATATAGCGTAGAATAGCGCCAAGACCCAAGAAAAACTTACATGGTAACTTACATGGCGGTGGGGATAAGCCATTTCGATTTAAAGTGCCCCCCATTAACACAAAGTTCATCTCCTCAGCTGAACACTGAAAGACTTCAACATATCTGTCCTTCATGGTTTTTTTATGACACTTCTGTGCAGCCATAAATGCTCTGTCGGCAGACTTCATCTGGATAAAGGCATCTCCTGATGGGCGGCCCTGAGCGTGTGGGGGAAGAATAAAAACAAAAGGAGACTGTCTCCTTCAACAAGGAAATGGTTGCTTACAAAACACGCAAAGTGACAATCACCCATAGTACAGACCGTTTAGCCACAGAATCTGGGTGACAGTGTGATCTACTGAAATCTGACTTGCATTTCATCATCTAATCACCAGAATGGCCCACAAAACCTTGAAGAAACAGTTTTGAGAGCTCATAGCTGAAAGTGATCCTTTTTGGTTTTCTATTAATTAGTATCAGATTTATGGGGTTTTGAAAGGGTCTCCTTGTGACTGTGGTTTCAAAGTATAGGATTGTATAATAGGTTTTTCCTTTCTGAAAAATCCAATTAAATCTTATTTGATTGAGAAAAGCTAGTAACAGAACCAGTATTAGAGCTTTCTGTATCCTCCTGCGTGGAACTGAACAAACCAGTGTTCTTTTTTTGGCTCTCAGTTCTGTCTATCACTAATCTGCAACATCCCTTTCCCTACTCCCTGCAGGCTAGGTTGGGACCTGGCTTCGGCATAGGGAAGGGGGATAAGGAATTGGGAGTTGCAAAGCACAGTGAAAGTTGGTGAGAGCTGTATCATCAGCCTTGCTTGGAAGCCCTTCTCTCACCTCTTCCCTTGCATCTCCATCTTAAACCTTGGTCAAACAGGTGTTTATAGTCATTTCCTCTATTACCAATAGCTTGCTAAAAATCCCCTATTTAAAACCAAGCTGGTAGATTTCTGTTCTACAGAACCAGAATGCCTTAGTTTTATTTAACATAGACATTTTATAAGGGAGAAAAAGACATAACCAGCTTTAATACTTCTTCTTTAAAGAAATATGGATTTCTTTAAAAGTCTCTAAGAGACTATTTAGTGCAAATTATTACCATGCAAGTTACCATAAGAGTTACCATACCAGTGAAATTAGGGATACCAGGGGAACCCAGTCCAAGATGGAAACCTAACATCTTTGAGGCAGCTAAGAGCTTGTCCATCATCAAAGAAGCATTTCTCCCAAGTGCAATCACAATAGGTCAACAGGCCATGTGGGTCAATGAGAGGCAAATCTGTCTACTGTTGTTAATCAAAGAGTAATAATAGCCGCTAGGTTATTAGAAATGGTGACTCAAAGAGAAACCAAACAATTCCTTGGTGATGCTGAATTGTGGGGAATTTTATTCAAAAAGACTCCCACCAGTGAAGCATGGCTGAGAGGGTACCTGTCAGATAAAAGTATTAATATAAGAGTTACAATGCGCATATACTGGTGGGGAAAACCAAGCAGGGGCTCAGGATGTTTTCTGATTCCTTGACCCCTTGTATTTCTAATACAAACCTATATTCAACCCATAATGCTCAGAAAACATCTTATTTTCAAAAATTAATACAACTTTGCTTTTAATAAAGAGTTCTAAAATTTTAGTTAGAACTATTTGGTTTATAGATTTTCAGAATTCTGTCCTGCCTGTGATAGCACAAAATATTGGGAAACTGCCCAGCAACTAATATGATTAATTTTATTTAACCAAAATCAAGAGACATCAAGCTAGGAACTACTATTAATATGCCTAGAATATATACTTGCATACCATAGTAATTTGGTTAGATTTTGATAGAGGCTTCTCAACGATAATTCATTAATACATTTGAATGCCTGTTATGATCACATTGTGTTCTAGGTGCTGCAGATACAAGTCCTTATTGAATTGGTACTCTCCTGAATGTAATTTGATGTCTAACATATATATATATGAAATAAAGTAAGCCATTTCTAAACAGTCTATGGATACAAAACACTCTGGAACACAGACATACTCACTGGTTTATATATTGCCTATGATTGCTTTCACATTACAATAGCCGAGTTACAGAGTTCAGTAGTTGCAACAATAAAATGTTGTATTAGACTATTTGTTATTATTACTATATATAATGTTGTATTAGATAATGTATGTATTTGTCTCCCACCTGATGCTATTGACAATTTGATGGACATATGTGATGACAGAATCACAGCTGAATTTCAATTACCAGAACAATGATAGCATTCTTTCTGGAGCTCATCTTAAAGACCTATTGCATTTATAGTTAAAGCTTTCCTTGAAGACTTACTATACTGATGAACATTTGTACTTTTCTATTGGGGGTGTCTCTGATAATAAGAATAAGCAAATCAGTTTTCCAATAAGCGACTTTCTTACCTGGTGATTCAATACCATGTGAACCCCGTGAGTTCGAATGTCTGTAGAAAACTCCCCTAGAAAGTCCAGGATATCCTCAATTGTGGCCGCATAGGGAAGACCTCGAAGGCGTATACAGTCTCTAACATTTGTAGGAGGCACAAATTGCTGAGGTAGTACTGGAATAATGGGAGGGGTTGGAAGTGGAATGAGAGGGGCCGAGGAGAATCGGTTCAGCACCTGTTCTCAAAGAAAAACAGAAGTGATTTAGAGCCTTGCTCCTCCAGTGCTCTCTGCAGACCAGCACCGGCATCACTGGGGAGCCTGGTAGAAATGTATGACCTCAGCTCCACCCCAGACCTAGTACATGTGAATCTGCATTTTAACAAGATCCCCAGGTGATTCATAAGCATATTAAAGTTTAGAAGCACTCAAGGAGAAAGGGATTCATGCTTTTCACCCAGGAAAGAGAATGGATGAGAGGTCAGGTACATTTTGGGGAAAGGATTACTGCCAGGCAAAACTCATATTACAAAGTTCTTGTCTACCTTTGTCTCAATTTAGAACATGCCTCCTAGCTCATACTACTAGGAGGTCCCTGTGCAAACACCATGTGTTGCATCCTTAGGTTTTCTGAACAACTTACCACTGCAGCCCATGAACTGAAAATACAGAAGAATCGAATGCGCCCCCCCCCCAAATTTGCCCTAATTTCCTCACTCACACCCTGTCCAGTTGCTATCTAAATAAAAGGTGACAAAAATCAAAGAACAAATGCAACACAAAGAAATTTCATGACAAAGAGATAAGACCTTTAAAAATTATACAGACACTCCACACACAGCACAAACGTTAGGGGATGAACATGAATAGAAATGTGGTATAGACAAACTCAGGACAGGAAATGGTCAGGCACCTTACAGTACCTGCCAAATAGCGGGTAAGCAATAGTTATAGCTGAATAGTTATTGAACGAAATAGTTGCTAGTAATGAAAAGAAGACAGTGCAGAGCCTATGGTCCATTCTAGGCCATGATTTCCAGAAAAACTGTTCTTCCAATTAAAGATATAAAATCTCCTTTGTTCCCCCTCTAGTTTGGGACAGATGTATGTAAAGTTTGAATCCTTAAGCATATTTTAGAGATACAGAATTTATGATACTCATTTTCACCAAGGTACAGAATTGTTTAAACTGCAAGTATATTCAGTGTTTAGGGTTCAAGAGCATCAATACAATAGAATGCATAACAAAATTTCACCTGTATTTATTCTAGATATAAAAATCATTTTGGGGGCTGGCCTGGTGGCGCAAGCGGTTAAGTGCGTGCGCTCTGCTGCGGCAGCCTGGGGTTCTCCGTTTCGGATCCTGGGCTCACATCGATGCACTGCTTGTTGAGCCACACTGTGGCAGCGTCCATATAAAGTAGGGGAAGATGGGCACGGATGTTAGCCCAGGGCCAGTCTTCCTCAGCAAAAAAGAGGAGGATTGGCATTGGATATTAGCTCAGGGCTAGTCCTCCTCACAAAAAAAAAAAAAAAAAATCATTTTGTATCCTAGAAAGTAAAAAGTTCTTTTTAACTTTGGGCAATTATTTTAAATCTCCATATGAACAAAACAATGGGGTTTGCAGATGCTAGACGAAATAGTTTTATGAACTCACAGAAATAATAGTAGAGTCAGTGTTCTAATTGCTTGCAAAAAAAAGACCAAAGGAATCATGGAAGTGACTGTTCTACCATGGGACCCAAGTAGAATAAGTGAGAAGAGCAAAGCAGTCAACATGACCTCAATTACTAAGGAAGTACGACTGACTCTTGAAGAAGAATGTTTAGCTGGTGAGTCAAGAAGAATAGTCAGGAGGAGAAGTCAAGATGGCGGGGTAGGCAGACTCTGAACTCACCTCCTCCCATGGACACAGCCAATTTACAACTACTCGGGGAAAAATTACCCAAGAGAGAACTGAAAACTGGATAAGAGGAACCCCTGCAACAACGACAATCCTAATTGAGGTGGAAGAGGCAGAAATTCCCTTTTGGAGAGAAAAAACACCACCTGCACAAGCCGCCAGCTTCAACGCCACTAGGGAGCAGCCCACAGGTCCACAGCCCTCCGTGGAGGAGCGGGGCCCTGAGCCGGGGAGCGCTCTCACTGTAGGCATTTTGTGGACCCAGCACAATCGAGACAACTGACATAATATCTGACTTTGTCTGCTACTAAAACATCGGGGAGTACCCCCAGAAAAGCTGGTTCACAAAGAAATTAAAACTGGCTCTTAAAGGGCCCACACACAAATTCACCCATTTCAAAAAGCAACCTAAAAAAATCACCAGAAAGAAAGGTGCACAGTGCTTTGGTGGAAAGACACTCACCTGATAGGCTCTGAGTGCATCTTGGTGAAAGGTGAGACCTCTCCAGGGACTGGGACATTGGCGGTGGCCACTGTTGTGGCCTGGTGTGGGTATGCTGACAAAGATACTGGCAGACGCCATTGGAGTTCTCCCTGGGGCCTGCTAGCCCAGGGTCTGTCCCACCCACTAGAGCACCGATTTAATCCAGCTCAGCCAGGGCAGGCAGCCCACCCTAGGGACTGGCATCACCCAACAACAAGCCCTCGGGCAACTTGTGGGCCTGCTAACTGAGCTGCCTGGATTCTCCACAGCCTGGTGAGTGGGTCCACCTCTGTGGGGCAGGGTGTGTGCAAGGTGTGGGCGGAGAGTGTGGGGCGGTGGTGGAGTGTGTGGGTATGTGTGGCTCCTGACTTGGAGAGACTGGGTCCACTTCAGGTGGTCGGGGCGTGCACAGGGGGCAGGACTGTGTTGATTGTGTATGTGGACCTGTGGGTGGTGAGGCTTGTCAGATGCAGAAGACTTGTGCTTCTCAAAGACCCACATAGGGGGTTTGCCCCACCTTCCAAAGCCTGAAACAATTGGGTGCTCCTGTGCCTCAGGCCAGCCCCACACAGCTGCAATCCTCAGAGAGCTGACAAGAGACCTAAATGCTGGAGGCTTATAGCAATTGTAAGGCCCTGAGCCTAACAACCTGCCACACTGGGGGCCTACTCACTTAAAAGAAATACTGCAACACAAATGTGCTACTAGAACATGCAGCCGACTGTGCTGGGGCTCCCCACACCTGATAAAGAGACTGAAGGGCCCACAATAACTACAAGCAGCTGAGCATTACAACAGCTGGCCGGGGCATAGCTCAGCCTCCCTGGGCACCTACAGGGAGAGCAACCATGCCACAACAGAAGGACACATGTAGCCCACATAGGGGTCACTACTGGAACATTGAGAACTGAGGGAAGCACACAGCTGGGCCTCATAAGGCATCACTTATATAAGGTCACCTCTCCAAGATCAGGAGACATAACTGACCTACCTAATACATAGACACAAGCACAGGGAAAGAGGCAAAATGAGGAGGCAAAGGCATACGTTCCAAGTGGGGGAACAGGACAAAACCCAAGAAAAGTGAAACAGAAGTGAGAAACCTACCCAACAGAGAGTTCAAACAAAGAGTGTTAAGGATGCTCATTGATCTTGGGAGAAGAATGGATGAACTCAGTGACAATGTCAACAAAGAAATGGAAGATATAAAAAAGAACCAATCAGAAATAAAGAATACGATACTGGAAATGAAAAATTCGCTACAGGGACTCAAAAGCAGAGTAGAGGATACAGAAGAACGGATCTGCGAGCTGGACGAAGGACTAGAAGAAATCACCCAAGCTGAACAGGTAAAAGAGAAAAGAATTAAAAAGAGTGAGGACAGTCTAAGGGACCTCTGGGACAACATCAAGCACACTAACATTGGTGTTATAGGTGTTCCAGAAGGAGAAGAGTGAGACAAAGGGGCAGAGAATCTATTTCAAGAAATAATAGATGAAAACTTCCCTAACCTAAGGAAGGAAGCAGACATCCAGGTACAGGAAGCACAGAGAGCCCCAACCAAAATAAACCCAAAGAGGCCCACACCAAGACACATCATAATTAAAATGTCCAGAATTAAAGATAAAGAGAGAAGCCTAAAAGCCACAAGAGAGAGAGACAAGTTACATACAAGAGAAACCCTATAAGGCTGTCAGCGGACTTCTCAGGAGAAACCTTACAGGCTAGAAGAGAGTGGCACAATATATTTAAACTGCTATAAGGAAAAAACCTACAGCCAAGAATACTCTACCCAGCAAGGTTATCATTCAAACGGAAGGAGAGATAAAAAGTTTCCCAGACAAGCAAAACTTAAAGAAAGGAGTTTGTCATCAAGAAACCAGTAGTACAAGAAATGCTAAAGGGACTTATTTAAGGGCAAAAGAGAAGAACACAAATAGGAAAAATTATCCATTTCCATAATAAGAGGGTAATGGATACAAATGCACAAAAAAGAGGTTAGATATGATATCAAAAACATAAAATGTGGGAGGAGGTGAGTTAAAGAGTAGAGCTTTCAGACAGAGGTCAAACTAAAGAGACCATCAACTTAATATAGATTCCTATATACGTAGGTTACTGTATATGGACCCCATGGTAATCACAAACCAGAAACCTATAATAAATACACAAAAAACTAAGAGAAAGGAACCCAAACATAATACTATAGAAAGCCATCAAACCACAAGGGAAGAAAGCAACAGAAGAAGAAAGGAACAGACAAAGACTATTAACACACCAAGAAAAAAAAGTTAAGGGGCCGGCCCGGTGGCGCAAGCGGTTAAGTGCGCGCGCTCCGCTGCGGCGGCCCGGGGTTCGCTGGTTCGGATCCCGGGCGCGCACCAACGCACTGCTTGGTAAGCCATGCTGTGGCGGCGTCCCATATAAAGTGGAGGAAGATAGGCACAGATGTTAGCCCAGGGCCGTCTTCCTCAGCAAAAAAAGAGGAGAATTGGCGGATGTTAGCTCAGGGCTGATCTCCTCACCAAAAAAAAAAAAAAAAAAAAAAAAAAAAAAAAAAAAAAGTTAAAAAATGGCAATAAGTATGTACTTATCAATAGCTACTTTAAAAGTCAATGGACTAAATGCTCCAATTAAAAGGCATAGGGTGGCTGACTAGATAAAAAAAACAAGACCCATATATATGCTGCATACAAGAGACACACTTCAGACCTAAAGACACTCACAAACTGAAAGCGAAGGGATGGAAAAAGATACTCCACACAAATGGCAATGAAAAGAAAGCTGGGGTAACAATACTCATATCAGACAAAATAGACTTTAAAACAAAAACTGTAAAAAAAGACAAAGAAGGGCATTACATAATGATCAAGGGAACAATCCAATAAGAGGATATAACACTTATAAATATTTATGCACCCAACGTAAGAACACCTAGAGGCCGGCCCGGTGGCGCAAGCGGTTAGGTGCGCGCGCTCCGCTGCGGCGCCCCGGGGCTCGCTGGTTTGGATCCCGGGCGCGTACCGACGCACTGCTTGGTAAGCCATGCTGTGGCGGCGTCCCATATAAAGTGGAGGAAGATGGGCACCGATGTTAGCCCAGGGCCGTCTTCCTCAGCAAAAAAAAAGAGGAGGATTGGCGGATGTTAGCTCAGGGCTGATCTCCTCACAAAAAAAAAAAAAAAAAAAAAAAAAGAACACCTAAATATATAAAGCAATTATTAACAGACATAAAAAGAGAAATAGACAGTAACACAATCATAGTAGCAGACTTTTAACACTCCACTTACACCAATGGATAGATCATCCAAACAGAAGATCAATAAGGAAACACTGGCCTTAAATGACACACTAGAACAGATGGACCTAGCAGTTTTATACAGAACATTCCATACAAAAACTGAACAATACATGTTCTTTTCAAATGCACATGGAACAGTCTCCAGGATTGATCACATATTAGGCCACAAAACAAGTCTCCAGAAATTTAAGAAGACTGAAATAATGCCAAGCATCTTTTCTGAACACAATGGTATGAAACTAGAAATCAACTATATGAAGAAAATCAGAAAAGCCACAAATACGTGGAGATTAAACAAAATGCTACTGAACAACGATTGGGTCAACAAAGAAATCAAAGGAGAAATCAAAAAATACCTGGAAGGGCCAGCCCCGTGGCTTAGTGGTTAAGTGCGCGCGCTCCGCTACTGGCGGCCCGAGTTCGGATCCCAGACGCGGACGGACGCACCGCTTGTCAGGCCATGCTGAGGCTGCGTCCCACATATGAAATATGTGACAAATATAAGACAAATGAAAAGGAAAATACGACATGCCAGAGTTTACGGGATACAGCAAAGGCGGTTCTAAGAGGGAAGTTTATAGCAATACAGGCCTATCTCAACAAATAAGAAAAATCTCAAATAAACAATCTAACAATGCACCTAAAGGAACTGGAAAAAGACCAAACAAAGCCCAAAATCAGTAGATGGGAAATAATAAAAACCAGAGCAGAAATAAATGAAATAGAGACTAAAAAACAACAGAAAAAATTAATAGAACCAAGAGCTGGTTCTTTGAAAACATAAACAAAATTGACAAACCTTTAGCTAGACTCACCAAGAAAAAGAGAGAAGGCTCAAATAAATAAAATCAGAAATGAAAAAGGAGAAATTACAACAGACACCTCAGAAATACAAAAGATTACCAGAGAATACTATGAAAAGCTATATCCCAACAAATTGGACAATTTGGAAGAAATGGATAAATTCTTAGAATCATACAACCTTCCAAAACTGGATCAAGAAGAAATAGAGATTTTGAATAGACCAATCACCAGTAAGGAGATGAAACAGTAATCAAAAACCTCCCCAAAAATAAAAGTCCAGGACCAGACGGCTTCCCTGGTGAATTCTACCAAACATTCAAAGAAGACTTAATACCTATCCTTCTCAAACTCTTCCAAAAAATTGAGGAGTGGGGGAAGCTCCCTAACTCATTCTATGAAGCCGACATTACCCTGATACCAAAACCAGGCAAGGACAATCCAAAAAAATAGAATTACAGGCCAATATCACTGATGAACATCCATGCAAAAATCCTCAACAAAATACTAGCAAATTGCATACAATACATTAAACAGATCACACACCATGATCAGGTGGGATTTAGTCCAAGGATGCAGGGATGGTTCAACATTCGCAAATCAATCAACGTGATACACATTAATAAAATGAAGAATAAAAATCACATGATCATCTCAATAAATGCAGAGAAAGCATTTGACAAGATACAGCATCCATTTATGATAAAAACTCTCAAAAAAATGGGTATAGAAGGAAAGTACCTCAACATAATACAGGTCATATACGACAAACTCACAGCTAATATCATCCTCAATGGTGAAAAACTGAAAGCTATCCCTCTAAGAGCAGGAACCAGACAAGGATGCCCACTCTCACCACTCCTATTCAACACAGTATTGGAAGTCCTAGCCAGAGCAATCAGGCAAGAAAAAGAAATAAAAGGGATCCAAATTGGAAAGGAAGAAGTGAAACTGTCACTATTTGCAGATGATATGATTTTATATACAGAAAACCCTAAAGAATCCACCAAAAAACTTTTAGAGTAATAAACGAATACGGTCAAGTTGGAGGATACAAAATCAACATACAAAAATCAGTTGCATTTCTATACACTAACAATGAAGTAGCAGAAAGAGAAATTAAGAATACAATCCCATTTACAATTGCAACAAAAAGAATAAAATACCTAGGAATAAACTTAACCAAAGAGGTGAAGGATCTGTACACTGAAAACTATAAAACATTACTGAAAGAAACTGAAGAAGACACAAAGAAATAGTAAGATATTCTGTGCTCTTGGATTGGAAGAATTAACATAGTTAAGATGTCCATGCTTCCTAAAGCAATCTATAGATTCAATGCAATCCTTATCAAACTTCCAACAACATTTTTCATAGAAATAGAACAAAGAATCCTAAAATTTATATGGAACAACAAAAGATCCCGAATAGCTAAAGGAATCCCGAAAAAAAAGAACAAAGCTGGAGGTATCACACTCCCTGATTTCAAAATATACTACAAAGCTATAGTAACCAAAACAGCATGGTACTGGCACAAAAACAGACACACAGATCAGTGGAATAGAACCAAAAGCCCAGAGATAAACTCACACATCCATGGACAGCTAATCTCCCACAAAGGAGCCAAGAACATACAATGGAGAAAAGAAAGTCACTTCAACAAATGGTGTTGGGAAAACTGGATAGCCACATGCAAAAAAATGAAAATAGACCATTACCTTACACCATACACAAAAATTAACTCAAAATGGATTAAAGACTTGGATGTGAGACCTGAAACTATGAAACTTCTAGAAGCAAGCATAGGCAGTTCACTCTTTGACATCTGTCTTAGCAACATATTTTCAAGCACCATGTCTGACCGGGCAAGAGAAACAATTGAAAAAATAAACAAATGGGACTACATCAAACTAAAAAGCTTCTGCACAGCAAAGGAAACCACCAACAAAAGGAAAAGACAACCTAACAACTGGGAGAAGATATTTGCAAACCATACATCTGATAAGGGGTTAATCTCCAAAATATATAAAGAACTCATGCATCTCAACAATAAAAAAACTAACAACCCAATTGAAAAATGGGCAAAAGACCTGAACAGACATTTCTCCAAAGAAGATATACAGATGGCCAACAGGCACATGAAAAGATGTTCAACATCATTAACTATCAGGGAAATGCAAATCAAAACTACAATGAGATATCACCTCACGCCCGTCAGAATGGCTATAATCAACAAGACAGGAAACAACAAGTGTTGGAGAGGATGTGGAGAGAAGGGAACTCTCACACACTGCTGGTGGGAGTGCAAACTGGTGCAGCCACTATGGAAAACAGTATGGAGATTCCTCAAAAAATTAAGGATAGAACCACCATAACAACCAGCTATTCCACTACTGGGTATTTATCCAAAGAATGTGAAAACACCAATGTGTAAAGATACACGCACGCCTGTGTTCATTGCAGCGTTATTCACAATAGCCAAGACTTGGAAGCAACCTAGGTGCCCATCAAGGGACGAATGGATAAAGAAGATATGGTATATATACACAATGCAATACTACTCAGCCATAAGAAACGATGAAATCCAGCCCTTTGTGACAACATGGATGGACATTGAGGGTATTATGCAAAGTGAAATAAGTCAGAGGGAGAAGGTCAAATACCATATGATCTCACTCATTAAGTAGTAGATAATAACAGCAACAAACAAACACATAGAGACAGAGATTGGATTGGTGGTTACCAAAAGAGAAGGGGGGAGGAGGGAGGGCGAAAGGCATAATTAGGCACATGTGTGTGGTGATGGATTGTAATTAGTATTTGGGTGGTGAACATGAGAACATGATGTAATCCATGCAGAAATAGAAGTATAATGATGTACACCTGAAATTTATACAATGTTATAAACCAGTGTTACCACAATAAACAAAAAATTAAAAAATAAAAATAAATAAGAAAATAAATAAATTAAAAAAAAAAAAAAGAAGAAGAAGAACAGTCAAAAGGCTTGAGACCCTACAGACGGTTTCATGCCTGGTCTTAGTGCATTTTGGGGAACTGATTTTCCCATCTGTGCCTCAAAAACAACTGTGAATTCTGAAAGGAAGTAACAGGACGAAAGGGCACTTCACATTGTCACCAGCAATACGGAAATGATCAAACATTTTGGGAAATAAATTTGGCAAGACATTCAAAATCTTAAAAGCTCACACCCCTCTATCCAGTTCTAAAGAAATCAACTAGAAATTGAGAATTCATAAGCAAGTTTATCAAGAAATTTCTTAATAGTAGGAAAAAACCCCAAAGGTACAATAGAATTTCTAAATAAATTATGTACCTCCAGGAAACATAATATTAACTTAAAGATGAAATTTTTTAGACATGGGTAATCTTTCAAGATATGTAGTTTTAAAATAGAATATAAAAGTATATCTAGAGCTGTATTCCAGTTACACAAAAACACATAATATTTTTTCTGTGTGTATACAAGATAGTAGTGGCTATCTTTTGGTTATGGAATGAGATTTTTTTCATGCATTTACACTTTCTGTATTTTCCAAGTTTTATTTTAATGCAGTGAATAATGTAGGATTGTTTTCAGAAACAAAGAATAGAAATTCATGCAAAGTCATCAACACGCTCTTAAAAACCAACCTGCTGAACTTCAGCTGCTGTGCTCCTGAAGAGTTCAATGTATCTTTTACCCAATAAGTCCTTATGCTTCCTCAATGCGTTCTGTGCATATTCCTCACAGGCAAAGAGGACAAAAGCATCCCCTGTGGGCCTACCGTCTGGGTAGGTAACAAAGAGGATGCCTTCCTTCCCCCCAGTGATGGGGCAATGCTGTCCAAAGAAGGCCACCACTTCATCAGCTGTGGCTGTGAAAGGGAGCCCCCGCATGCGGACAATGACTTGATTTTCTTTGGAGAGAAATTGGGCTACTTCATTGGATGTACCTAAGGAATACAAATATCAGGAAAGCAAGGGGAGAAATGGTTAAGACATCCACTTTACCAAATTTAAAATGGTAGGATTCTTGGCAATGTCTTGAGTTCATAATTAAAACCCACACTGCCACTGAATTCAAAATAACATTCCAGGAATCAGAATTCTCTTCCTACAAATTTGAAACTTCTCCTCTACCACCATCATAAAACACCTCTCTTGAATTAGAAAGGTGGTCAGACAATTAAATCATGGACCAACCACTGTATTCTTCTCATGGAGAGGCAGTAAGTCATCACCGTGGTTAAGGGCACAGGGCCCGGAGCTGGAATGCCTAGGTCCAATCTTGGCTTTACCAATTACTAGGGTATGACCTTTGTCAAGTTTAACCTCTGTGTCTTAGTTTGCTTATCTGTAAAGTGGGGGTAAAATTACCTACCTCATAAATTATGATAATTAAATGTTATTACATATAAAGCAATTTGGTGATTTTCATTATTTTTCTGATTACTTTTTATTGAGAAATAAAGGTTCAAACATACTCAAGTAAAGAGTATAATGAATATACTTGGCAGCCAGTTTCAACATTCCACCAAACATAAAGCATTTTGAACAGTACTGCCATGTAGCAAATACTCAAATGCACATCCTTCAAGCTCATACACTAGTAACATTTTCCCTTAAGAGCACATTATTATCATACTGCCCACATACCATGAAATCCCAGGCATTAATGTGAGTTATTAGTTAACTTTGCCATTTGCAGTTTACAATGTTACATACCATGGAACCTCAGAACCATAGCAACTCCAAACATACTTTATCCCCAACCAATATCAAATATTGCTTAGGAACTTTGGAAACACTATTCAACTTGAAGCTCTGAATTTGGAAGCCTTGGTTTATCTAAAGAAATAAGTATCAGAATAGAAATATACCAGCAAATTGCGCAAACAGGATGCTTTTACCATAAGTTCTATAGTTGCAAAGATTTTCACCAGTGCTATATAACGCAGGAATACATGTGTTCTCTGTATTTAAACGTATTTAAGTTCTCTGTATTTAAGCATATTTTCACAAAAGGTGTCAAAAGCCTCTTAAAAGGTCCACCCACATTCTTCAATTCCACCCACATTCTTCAATTCAACTATCCTATTTTTAGAGATTTATCCTAATAAGTGACATATACAGAGATACAAAAATATTCACTGCAACATACTTAGAGGGAAGAGTTGGAAATAAGCTCTAAATGCCCAACAGGGATGTTTAAGAAAAATGTATGGTACATGTAATATTGTATAGCAATTAACATTTAAGAAAACTGACTAACATAGCATAATATACTAAGAGGAGAAAGGAAGTTACAAAGCAGTATGAACAGAGCAATAGAAACTTACGAAGTAGTTATACGCATAGAAAAAATCTGTCGGACAAACCAATTAGCATTTTTTATGCATCTTTTACTTTCAGGTTTTAAAGTTACGAACCACTCAAGGATTGGACAAAGACTATATCTGTTCCTGTTTCTTTCTGACCATATTACTGCAAACACTACATATCCAAAAACACTAGAAGCCAGAAAACTATCGTGTTCCTGGCCACTGATGAGCTAAGGAAGTTTAAGAGAAAAACTAAAAGCACACATACAACAATTCCAGGTATTCTGGTGTGGCTGTTTGAAAGTAGTTTTCAGACTGTTTAATTTCTTACAAGAACTACTCTTTCCCTTTGTACACAATTTTATATGACCCTTTCACCTTTGTATAGTACTATTTTTAATGGCTATTTAACTACAGTTGGTTGACTCAAGCCTTAGGGCAAGTGTTATACATTACACTCCCTGATACTATCGGACGTTTCTGCCTCCTATTAAAAAAAAAAAAAAAAAATTAGGGGCCGGCCCCATGCCTGAGTTGTTAGGGTTCCGCACACTGCACTTCAGTGGCCCAGGTTCGTGGGTTCAGATCCTGAGTGTGGACCTACTCCACTTGTCACCCATGCTGTGGAGGCATCCCACATACAAAGTGGAGGAAAACTGGCATAGATGTTAGCTCAAGTAATCTTTAAGCAACAAAAAAAAAAAAAGAGGAAGATTGGCAAGGGATGTTAGCTCAGGGTGAATCTTCCTCACCAAAACAAAACAAAACAAAACAAAAAATCAATTCTCATGCTTCATTGGGAAATAAAAACCATTCATGCGCCAGCCCCGTGGCATAGTGGTTAAGTTCGCACACTGCTTCGATGGCCTGGGGTTCACAGATTTAAATCCCAGGCGTGGACCTATACGTCACTCATCAAGCCATGTGTGGCAGTGTCCCACATACAAAATGGAGGAAGATGGGAACAGATGTTAGTTCAGGGCTAATCTTCCTCAGCAAAAAGAGGAGGATTGACAATAGAAGTTGGCTCAGAGCCAATCTGCCTCACCAAAAAAAGAAAAAAGAAAAATAATCCATTCATGATCCCATTTATTTACCCTTTGTATATAAGTAAATTTTAGATTCTTCTTATAGCCACATTATATAAAGGGCACTCACCACCAGCAATTTTAAGAAAATCTTCACCTGTTGCTTTGTAAACCTGAGAAAAGAGAGAGAAATTATATACAGTTTCTGAGTCTTCTAATGTTAATACTCATTCAAGATGTCAAGGCTCTCAAGTTTTGAGGACATACCTCAATGTACCGGGTCCCCATGTGATGTTTGTGCCTCTGCAGTGCTAGGTCTCTGTGCTCCTCGCTCACAAACCGAACCAGAGCTTCTCCATTCCTTCGACCCTGGGCATTCAGACAAAGTGCTGCACCTCCCCTTTGAAAATAACAGAACAGAGAGGATAGTGGCAGGGAAAAAAAATACAGTGAGGAAAACATGATAGGAAAACCCATTATCCTTTTGGGATTGTTAAGTAAGATAGAGATTAAAGAAAACCAACTTGGCAATATTGAGTCCTTTGAAGAATCTTGCAATATCTTGATCTGAAGACTGCCATGGTAAACCTCGTGCCCTAACTACGGTGTTGTCATCAATAAGTTCCATCTTGCTGCTGTGGATCAAGCAAAACATTGCATGATTAATGCTAGTGAATCTGACTCCCTATAAGATAATTTGCCTATTTACACATGAGGTATTCTTTATTTGGAATTCAGACAGACTTGTAATACTGCCTGATTCACTTCATAACCTCAAAAATTATCTGGGCACAGTTCAAAGTATTCTTTGGATAGTTTAGTATAGAAAGGTAATTGACTATGCAGGTCCAATACAGCTAGCTCACCCAGCAAACCATCTATCCATCGAGTTGCTGGTTGCTTGCCATAAACTCTAGTAAGGACCCAGGATCAATTCATAGGAAGCAAAGTTCTCCCAATACCCCAATGGCCTGTAAGTTCCTAGAACCAAGAATGATAGATTTAAATTCATTCTCAGAGCTAGCCAGTACACGAGTAGGATTTAAATCCAGTTTGACAGCAAAATTTAAGATCTGCGTAAAGCTGGCCATTAACCCACACCAGGAATGCGTGCACGTGGTCAGAAGTCTGCCATTAAAATATCTCCCATATTAAACAGGGGAGCCTTCACAGAGTGTTTGTGGAAATGCTTGGGAGTCCCCACACCTTAATGAGTCATTTGCAAATCACCTATTATATATCTTGACACCTTTGGATGTTCTATTCCTCCCATATTCATATTTTCAGTACTCCTAGGACATTTTCCTAATGAGTCATTTTCTCCACAATTAAACAGGCCTCAAAGTCTCTCTATGGGCAAAGATGTCAGAAGATTCTGCTCACTTCAGGCACCAGGCAATCTCACACAATTCACTACAGTGATTCACAAACTCAAAGAGGTCTCCCTGCGATCACAAACAGAGATAGCACCATTTCATACTCCTCCCCAGTTATTTCCTTTGCTTTAAAGTCCATGCTAATAGAACATACTTAAAATTATCTCAGTAAAAATCTTGCAAACGCTGTTAAAGCCTACGATTTTTCCTTTGGAAGTTTTCCAGTGAGAGGATGGACAGTTCAGAGAGGCTAAAATAAGAATCACAGATGCGAGCACATGATGTACCTAAGGCCACAGTGCTCAAGGATGCAAACACTTCATTAAATGTTAATCCCAACATCCAAGCTTACTTTAAAATACACCCTTCTTTTATAAATGACCTAATATTAAAAAAATGGATAGCCAAAAGGTTTAATCAAGTTACTAAAACATAAGAGGAGTTAAATATCACAACATGAATAAAAACAAATCAAAAGGCTGGAATGGAATAGTACTCAAGTGCTTACCACGTGCCACTTTCAAATTTGTAATTTACTCTCTCTGGATCTGAAAATCTGTGATCTAAAAATGAGAACATGTAAGTCATCATTTTAGCTTTTAGGGAGACAAAGCTGTGGGAGGAAATTCAAAAGTATAGGCGAGGGGAAGAGGGTGGAATCAAATTCTAGGTCCGTGTTGTTACAACAGCAATACTTACTATAAGGCTCTGAAATCATTGCTAAAATTATATTCCCCATGTCTTCAACTTGAGAGGCTCCATACCGGGAAACTGAACTATTCTTCTCAAAATGTAAACCTGGGAGATGAAGTTAAGGAAACATTTTGGGGAGGTAAAATAAGGTGGCTTCTAACGCAAAACTACACTCACACAGAGCAAGCAAGAAGTCAAGTAAAACACATCTAGATTGGCAATTCACTGAAATCTCAGAACGGCTGCTCCCAGTCAGTCTGGACTGCACCCACACTCCTCAAGCCTCCAGTTGCGCTCTTGGGTAAAATGGCCAATCAGTCCTGTTCCCAGCTACTACCAGGAATCAAATCTCTGTTTATTGAGTAGTAGCAAATGCATGAGTGCTGAGCACTTTTTTTGGTTTTAAACCACGAAGTATACAACAAAATTAATAGAGTCCTCCATCCCCTCTATCATCACAGCACACAAAAGGCAATGACCATGCTGACTAAAGATATGGTTACATCAGTCAAGACCATGAGATATTAAATGACTACTTTCAGCCTAATGTTTAAGACAGCTCAGATTACTGATCACACTATTTCTGTGATGCTATGTTTACTCGGAACTTCTCTTCTAGAAGGTTTTCAGAGCCCCATAGTATAGCCATCTTGGATGGCAGGGAACGCTTGTCATTTTAAGAGTAAATTTGTAGAAACAATTCAAGCACTCAGAGCCAATACTGGCCAATGTGGATCTTGATCAAGTGAGTACACTGTTTGGGTAAGCCAGGAAACATGGTTTTTAAGAAATGCATGGCTCAAATTGGGTTTGAGGGTGAAACCAGAAGAGATTTTCATCAAGTTTTATGAATTTGCAATCTCTCTAAGCATGTATTTTTGTCAAAATAGTTACTTTAGGAAGCTATCAGTCATTGAAATGTTTAATTTCTTTAATTTTATGGTTCAATGCTATAGTCACACTTTGTATTATGTATAAATTTTGTGATGTAGTACAAAGCATATAACAGATAATACTATAGGACTCTATCTTTTCTTGAGTTTAAAACGAAAACAGCCATCTAGCAGGTGGTTATTAGAATGTTTGCATTATTTCATAGTTTTCTCACTGGTATTTTATAATAAGGGTAAAATGTGAAGAAAGATATTAAGAAAAAGTCTGTATGTACTATTTAACTGTAAACTAAGTGGATACAATGTTAAAACAATTCAGAGACCTCCCTCTTACCAAGAATCAAAGCCAATCATCTGAAGACTTAATTCGATAAGTAATATCCTTTTCCATTGTCGATTCAAAATCCCTTTCCAGTTCATCCCCCAGCTTCTTCCTTCCTTTCTCCAGTAGAGACATTGCATTGCTTTCCCACTGTGCTAGGCAAATTAATTTTTGTGTTTTCCCTCAACTAGCTACACATCTCTGCAGTTAAATATACTACGTGTAGAAATGCAGCCACATGTTCCCTGGCAAATCACTTAACCCTACTAAACTTCAGCTTATCTGTAAAGCCAAAACTGTGATAATCTTTACCTCCCTGGGCTTTTTTGTGAAGATTAAATGAGATAAAACAAGCCCAGGTCACAAAGCAGGCATTTAATAAGTGACGTCCCCTCCCCTTCTTCCTAGAGCCCTCAGGTGACCAACTTTCATAACCCACAATAACCATACTTGGAGGGTCACATTTATGACTAAAAAATCTGAACTCACTAGATGCCTATTTGTATACTCACAGGATAATCATCAAGCTAAAATAGTAAATAATTTCATCCCACAATCCCACTCTTTACATCATCTAGTGATGAAATAAATGTGCTGCCTATCGAGGGGTAAGAAAATTAATCCCAGGAGATGTTCAAGCAACAGAGCAACGACCACCAACTGGGGTCATTAAAATGATTATCCTTGGAAGACTGTATCATAAAGTATGTGTTAATCTAGTGCCATTTTCAAAGAATATGATGACAGGACAGAAAAACCAGAGCCAAAGGATGAAGATGCTTTGCGAAGACAGCTGTGCTAAATTTTCTGGGGACCTAAGGGGACCTTCAGGATCATTACAGAACTAAGATTAGCCGTGACTAGCCAGTTATCATGCAAACTCTGCCACTGAACGATCGTCGGGAATCCTGCAATTCTAATAACACTTTCAGCCTTGTCAGGGCCTACAATGGAGTAAAGAGAACAGGATCCAAGAAATGGAGAGCAACCTCACTGTATAAGCCAGTTTCTCAACCTTGGCCCTGCTGGCATGTAGGGTAGATAATTCTTTGTCAGGAGGGGGGATCTCCTGTGTACTATAGGATTTTTAGTAGTATGCGGGCCTCTACCCACCCCCAGTTATGATGATTACACATGTCTCCAGACATTGCCAGACGTCCCCAGGGTGGCAAAACCACCCCAGGTTCAGAACCACTGGCGTAAGCAAACAGTTCCCAATAGCTCCATCCTCACCTCTCACCATGTAGTGGTCCTCCAGAGAAAACTTCTACAGGGAAGAGACCATTACTGGACAGTGATGTTGATGAAAATTGCCAAGGAAACCCTGCGTAAGGACCAACCTGATGCTCAGTCAAGACCCCACTGAGCTGACACACATACCCCCACCTTACAGAAGACACAAGAAAAATGCTCGCAGTGGGAGTCCTCAGCCTGTTTTTGTGTAGCCCAGCCCTAAAAGTATAGATTTTACTTTTTTAAAGGATTATAAAAAGAATATGAGCAGAGACCATATGTGGCCCACAAAAGCTTAAAATATTGACTATCTGGCCCTTTACTAAAAAAATATGATGACCTCTGACCCAGAGGAATAGAGATTGCCAAAAACAAAACGCCACAGGAATGTTTGCCACATCGTAACTTTCTACCCTAAAACAGAATATTGGGGAAAAATCAAGCTTTGGAGGAATAGGAGTGGGAAAGTTTATTCCATTTAAAACAACTGTTTTTTCTCTCCTATAAATGACAAGAGGTATCTAGCCTTCTCACCTTTGCTCAGGTAACTCCCCTAAAAGCCTTCTTATCTCTCTAATCCCCTAATCAAATTAGATCCTGAGTAACTCCCACTCAGCACCAAAGCCTTCCCTAACCTCTCCAGGAAACCAGCAATTTAAGAGTGAAGTAGATACTATTCCTATAATATATTACTCTCTTCTTAGCTGTATTATACATCTCCTGAGCATAGTCTCCTACCTTCCTCTGATCTCCTTCCATCTACCACAACCTCTATCACTTCTAAAGATCTATTGAAATAAATGAAGACATTTATTAAACACCAAACACCGTCTATTTCCTCCAACTTTTGCAATAGCCCTGCCAGGTAGATATTAGTAAAACCAAACTGATGAAGAAGCCAGGATTTAGAGAAGTTCCGTAACTCACCCAGTCTCCTGGCTTGTAGGTAATGGAGCTGGAATTATAATACGGCTCTGATTTGACTATGTGTACATAATTCCTGGCACCAAGATAAATTGCTTAATTTGTTCTGTTTTGGGCAATACTTTGCGAGAAGCTTTCTAAATGTATATATAAAAGCCAAGTGAAAGAGACAGAGCAAACATAAAAATGTAAAGTATCCTGTCTCTGTAGACAGATTTGTAGCTGAAGTATTATTTTACTGAATTCTACTGTTTAATTAATAATATGTTCTGGACATTTGGCTAACTTGGTTCCACAAAACACGTCCCAACAAGTTCCCCTTCAAGTCATCACACACCAAGAAGATCAGCAGCTTTAAGCTCCTAACAACTTTTAAAAGTCACCCAACCTCCTGCATGCCCAAACTACCCCCTTTATCCCCCAACACACCCATCTCCTCGGAAGGTTCGTTCAATCCATAATCCTTACCAGAACTTAATATGAATAACAAATAAAGGGGAGTGAGAAAAAAGTTTTAGTACCAATTCTTTCCCCTATCAATTTATAATTAACACATTGAATTTTTTGCTGCACGTCTGATCTTGAGGGAAGGAAAGATGAGTCTGTGCCTCCTGATTTATGGCTCGTCATGCAACTTACTCATTCTGCCCTTGAGGCAGCCACAACAGCACGAACAGGCTTAGCCAGCTTTACAATGCCATGAGGAAATGAGGAAGGGTAAAGCCAGACATGGTGGGAACAAAACTAACATTTCAAGCTACAGTTGAGCAAAGTGCCGCATTTATACAGAGCTTCGAGATGTCCAGACATTTGTCTATATTTGAGCAGGAGGAATGTGTGCCTTAGTGCCGCCCTTAGTGAAACAGATTTCAGGATTTAACCCACACTTATATTAGCTGAAGGTGGAATTCAGAGAGAAATTTTAAAAAGTTCATCAATATTAGCTTATCTACTAAAAAAAAGTTGTCTTTTCTATCAAAAAATGGACACATTTAGTTGCAAAACCCCCAATTTTCACTTGTAAATAACATCTTTTTTGAACTAAATTTTGTTTCTGTTGAAGAGAATCACCCATATAAAATAACATTGTGGAATGATTAAGTTTAAACTACGTTATAATTGCATCCCAATTCAAAATTCCAACTCACAGCCACTTTTCCCTGCACAGACCCCTCAGTAGACAAGTCTGTTTCTTCTCCTTCTGCTCTGTTTACTTTTCCATTTACAATACAATTGCCTATATTGACAGACATATTAAAATAAAATACCTCTGCTAATGAACAAAGGAAGAGCAAATATAAGATATGGCAAGAGAAAAGGTGAATTAGTGCCCCAACTAAGAACTATATTTCCTACAATTATGTGAAGGAAAGAAGGGAGAGAGGCAAGTGACAAATTATCATTAAATGAGCTGCATAATTCAAAAAATAGGTTCTACAAATAATCTGCTATATTTTAAAGTGAGCTTCAAAAGAAGCAAATCAAGAATGCCACCATAAAAGAACATAACTAGGAGCCAAGGCAACAAAAACTTTTTCTAACAGTACTAATAAAATGCTGGGAAAAGAATCTGAAACCATAGTTTTAACTTATTCCTCAGAAGCTTACTCTTTCCAAGAGGAAAAAAATGAGATCCATCCTAACAAATATGACTTCAGGAAGTATTATTGCGACAAAGCACAAAACTGACAAGTCAGTTATACCCTCAAGGAAATAAGATGGAAGTAGAGGCTAATGCAACAAAAGAGATGAAAATTTTTTACTTTAGAAGAAAACATTTTTAGGAGATAAATTAAGAAAGGGAGACTCCATGATTACAAATCTTCTAAAACTTCCTAAAGCAAACAAAAAAATTATCCTGAAATTCCCAAACTCACATTTTGAAAGTAAATTATTTTATAATTAAAGTAAATCACACAAAACTAACATAACTCTGAGTACTGTCCAAGAATATACAGTATTTCTAGTCACTTAACTTATTACAGACCACAAACCAGAGTATTTGCCGATTTGGCTCACATCTTGCCGATGTGATGCCAAAGATAACGTCTTCCCCCCTCCAGCTAACAAGCTCAACTACTAACCCAACTTAACTGTACACTTGGTGATATTTAAAATCCCTTTCATACTCAGAAAGGTACCAACGAGGATTCAGCAATTCCCTCCACTTTTAAGCAGGGCAATGAAGGTTTGTGAGATTGCAAAGGCCCAACTCAAGCAAGCAGAAACAAATAAGCATGTAAGTACAGAATGAACCACACTCACGATGTTTTACAACTGGAGAAGCAAAATTAACCTTGAAGTTTACCTGTACTGACGTGTAGCTGATGCTTTAAAAGGTCTACATCCAGTGTTACACAAAGTTAAAAAATTTTTTAAGTGTAAAATAGTTTAAATAAGGAAGTCCTTTTCAAAGTCGTTGGCAGCTGTTTTTCTTCATCTGAGACACCCAACAACCCGGTGAGGTTTAAACGATCAGTCAATGCTGGAGAGGCACTGGCTAAGTGGCTGCATATACTATCTCATTACTCCTTACAATAGTCATGCCCATTGTAAGATGGGGAAACTGAGGCTGAAAGGTGTAGTAAATTCACCCCCAATAAATCTGACTCCAAAGCTCATGTTCTTAACCACTCTGCTATTAAGGCTATTATCTCCATCTTTAAGATATGGGAGAAACAGGCCAATGCCATTTTGTTAGTAGAATGTGCGCGCACACACACACCCTTTACTCCCATCAAGAAGTGGTGAAACACACACACACCCCTACTAACACTGGGATGGACAGGCAAGAGTGGTTTAGAGATTTTTTTTTTACGCTGACAATGGAAGGCTGCACTAGTGAAACGGCATTTGCTAATAATGTCAAACAGCACATATGGATGCACTACCCCACAACTGGATAGAAATCTTACAAAATTAACTTCCTTTTCCTGCTGAATAGTTTAGTCAGTATGTGCTGAGGAAACATAGAACATAAATTTATAGAGGAGATAATCTATTTAAATAGCCAACCCCACCCTTGAATGATCTTTATAAATTCCAGAACGTTACCTCCTAGTTAACGAGCAGGATTTTTGCATCAGATAGACTCAGGCTCAAATGCTGGCACTTCTAACTAACTTAAGACAAAACCCCTAAGCCTTGGTTTCTCCAGCTATAAAAAGGGAGTGACACCGTCCTCCACCAGGCTGTTGTGAGGCTATTGATGCGTCGCACAGTAAGCACTCAATCGGTCTCTTCTTTCACCCGCTCTCCTTACAAGGCCATACTGCAGTAGAGGCTTTGGAAAGTGAAGTCAACACAGCGGTAGAAGTCTTAATTAGTGAGAATAAATCAGTTCATGAATAAGAAAGCTAACAAACAACAGGTTAAGAAACCAGGAGGAAGTAATTCTATCCAACATTAGGCGGGAAAATAGGTTTGCTCTTTTTAAAAAATTGGATAAAAAAAGTCATTTATACAAATAGCCCCATAACCAAAATATCCTTTCAGCAGGAGACAACTAGTATTAATTTCCCGGAGGGATCTAAGATAATTTCTTCCCCACCAAAAAAATCACAGAGGCCCCAATCCTTATCACACCCTCACCACTTCACCTGATTAAGTAAAAAGCTTACAAAATGCCACCTACAGTTCACCTGCTAAATGAGGTCTTCTCTCCAGCTGCGACTGCGTAACTCAAAGGGCAGGTAACAAAACTACAACTGGAATAACCCAGAGAGGCCCAACACTAACACCAGAAGTGGTTTTAGAACCAACACAAAGACAAGAGAGGGAAATAAGTGCTAAAATAAGAACCAGAACTGCATTCAAGAAATTCCTAAACCCTTTCTTTATCAAAGTGGTCATACTTTTTCATTTACATAGCACCTGATGGTTTACAAAGCGTTCATTTGGGAATAGCTGAGATAAAGTGAAGCCTGGAGGAGGCAGGTAACTTTCCCAGGAAAGCAAAACTGCATATTCTCTCACTTCTTCCTTTCCAAGGGTTGGCAAAAGCCTCTCTCCCTCCCCTGCTAGTCTACCTGGTGGAACAGATAATCCCTTAGGAGCAAGTGACTCTCCATCTACTTGGCAAAACTATCAAGGAGGTAGTAATGACCATCTTTATCTTTCCAAATTCAGTGCCATTTCCATATTAGAAAGGAAAATGTTTAGTGGTCTGAAAGAACAGAATAACTCTTCAGTTCAGACATTGCAGAAATTCTTTGCATAGATAAAGACAAGTTGACAGTCAAATTTGGTAGGATTGCTTTTGACCTGAGCAATTGTTTTGGTGGCCTAGTCAGAGAAATAATGATTCCTCTGAATAGGAGTCATAAAATGATCACAGTAGCAATGTAAAATAAAAACCACTGCTAGGAAAGCTTAATAACATTTCTTACCTGTAAAAGGGGAAGGAAATATACAAATATAACATTAACAAAGGCTGCCCCGTGGCTTAGCGGTTAAGTGCGCGCGCTCTGCTAGTGGAGGCCCAGGTTCGGATTCCAGGCGCACACCGATGCACCGCTTCTCCGGCCATGCTGAGGCCACATCCCACATATAGCAACTAGAAGGATGTGCAACTATGACATAGAACTATCTACTGGGGCTTTGGGAGAAAAAAAAAAGGAGGAGGATTGGCAATAGATGTTAGCTCAGAGCCGGTCTTCCTCAGCAAAAAGAGGAGGATTAGCATGGATGTTAGCTCAGGGCTGATCTTCCTCACACACAAAAACAAACAAACAAACAACAAAAAAAACCCAAATATAACATTAACAAAAACATTTAACATTAAAATCCACTTTTGGATTGGCAATGAAACTATAAATCTAAGACTCTTCCAATTTAAGCCCAAAGAAACTAGGCTATAATTAAGGAATTTTTTAAAAAATATAAAATTCCCTAGTTTTTCAATGAATTACTTAATAGCCATGAGATCCTTCCTCAAATTTCAGGTGTGATGTGCCTGAAATGGACCCCAACTTAGCTTTCTTCACAATTCATCTGTTTACTCTAGTCAAATATTTCTGATTTTCATATCCATGGCGCTTGAAAAAGACATCACCAAATAGTTATAGAGCTAGGATTAAAAGGAATGACAGAAAAAAATAACTGGCATCTAACATCCTACCCATTCACCTACAGGTCAGATAATGCAACTTTTAATTTTTTTTTAATTTTTTATTTTTCTAAATTAATTTTAACAATTTTTAATGTGTTTGACTTTTTTTTTTGGCTTGAGGAAGATTGTCCCTGAGCTAACATCTGTGCCAATCTTCCTCTATTTTGTATGTCAGATGCTGCCACAGCATGGCTTGATGAGTGGTGCATATGTCCATGCCCGGGATCCAAACCCGTGAACCCCGGGCCACTGAAGTGGAGCATGCAAACTTAATCACTATGCCACCAGGCCAGCCCTGCAAGTTTTTATTTTAAAAAATACTATATCCTGGTATGTAGATAATACAGCATAGAGCAAGCCCAAGTTACTATATTGAAAATCTTACAGGGGTTGGCCCGGTCACGCAAGCGGTTAAACGCGACGCGCTCTGCTGCGGTGGCCCAGGGTTCGCCGGTTCAGATCCTGGGCACGCACCAACGCACCACTTGGCAAGCCATGCTGTGGCGGCGTCCCATATAAAGTGGACGAAGATGGGCATGGATGTTAGCTCACGGCCAGTCTTCCTCAGCAAAAAGAGGAGGATTGGCAGATGCTAGCTCAGGGCCCATCTTCCTCACAAAAAAAAAAAAAAAAAAGAAAATCTTACAGTTATGAAGCTCTTAAGAAGAAACCAAGGAGGAAAAAAATGGATGAACTTATAATAAGTTTTCCCTGAACTGTCAAAACATTGAGAAAACCAAAATACCTAAATATAAGAACGTCCTGTTTATAGCTATGGAAATTTCTATTAGTATCTGACCTATAATCACTAGGGAAAGGTTTTCTTTGCTAAAAGATGTGACTGAGTAACCAGGGATAAACAATTCTTAATATACTGCTTTTCTTACTCAAATTTTCTTTTTCTAAATTAAGAGAACTTACTAGACTTTCCCTCCACTATTTACTGATTTTTTTTGTTCTCTGTTTTGTATCAATGCATCAAATGGTTTAGCATTTGTTATGGACTGAATTGTGTCCCTCCCCAAAATTCTTATGTTGAAACACTAACCCCCAATGTGACTATTTCAGGAAATAGAATGTTTAGGAGGCAATTAGCCTTAAATGAGGCCATAAGGAAGGGGCCGTAATCTGTTAGGCCTGTGGCCTTATAAAGAGAGCAAAAGAAAGATATCTCCCCTACCTCTCTCTGCCATGTGAGACACAGCAAGGAGGTGGCCATCCGCAAGCCAGAAACTGACCATGCTGGCACCTTGATCTTGGACTTGCCAGACTCCAGATTGGTCAGAAAATAAATTTCTGCTGTTTAAGCCACCAAGTCTATGGTATTTGTTACAGCAACCCGAGCTAAGTAATACAACATTCAAACCAACAAAACAAATGGCAAGAATTTTTCTGCTGCCCCAACCTTCTAATGGAATTCCTAAAAGAATTCCCTCAAAATGAGCTTATTCCACCCTTCTCCCAGCACTATTGGGAGGTAAACTAGTAACTAACCCATAGCTAAACCAGCTAAACCAAAAATCCAGCTAACTGCTTCTAGGAAGAAGGCAAATAAAATGGGTTTGATCTGCTTATAAGTGGTTAGGAAAAATATGCAAACCACCTTTTTCAATCACAAAGAGACATTTTGAAATACAACAAAAACAAGACTTTAGCTCCTGAAAAAGAATGAGAAAGATTAAGAATAAACATCTATTGGGGCCAGCCCCGTGGCTTAGTGCATGCGCTCCACTACTGGCAGCCCGGGGTTCGGATCCTGGGCGCACACGGACACACGGCTTGTCAGGCCATGCTGAGGCCGTCCCACATACAGCAACTAGAAGGATATGCAATTATGACATACAACTATCTACTGGGGCCTTGGGGAGAAAAAGGGAAAAAAAGGAGGAGGATTGGCAATAGATATTAGCTCAAGGCTGGTCTTCCTTCGTAAAAAGAGGAGGATTGGCATGGATGTTAGCTCAGAGCTGATCATCCTCACACAAATAAATAAATAAATAAATAAACAAACAAACAAACAACTATAACCCACAATTCCTGAAAGTAACTTAAATCCGACTTCATGATTTTTTTCTTTTTTTTTTTTTTGTGAGAAAGATCGGCCCTGAGCTAACATCTGCCAATCCTCCTCTTTTTGCTGAGGAAGACCGGCCGTGGGCTAACATCCAGGGCCCATCTTCCTCTACTTCACATCGGACGCTGCCACAGCATGGCTTGGCAGTGGTGCATCAGTGCACGCCCGGGATCCGAACTGGCGAACCCTGGGCCACCGCAGCAGAGTGCGCGCACCCAACCGCTTGCACCACCAGGCCGGCCCCTTCGTGATGATTTTTAAAGTGGCTTTGGGCAAGTCACCTAACTCTATTACTCAGTGTCACATCTGATCCGTTAGCACATGACTGCTTGTTAGTTAGAGATTTAAAGACTTGCGAGATGAAAGATGATGGGTCATTCATGACTATAAGATTCACGACTATAAAATCTACTTTTACAACACATAATACATCAGATATACTATCTTGGTAATGAAAGAACTTGAGGTAAAATCCCAGCTTCATTTTATCATCAGGAGAGGTTAAAAGGGGTATAAATTTACAGCCATTTGTAAAGAGCTAAAGAGCATGTCCACTACTTTAAAAAATTCTCATCCATTCAAAAGAAGCCAAAATAAAACCTAAAACCAAGATAGTCAAGAACAAGCTGTCTTAGAATCGGCAAAGAAAGTAGTCTTCACATTCCATTCATCAACAACCAAAAAAAAAACCCCACAAAACACTCCCATAATCTGAAACTGAATCCTGTTTTAGATGTGTTCAACTCACAAAAATTCATCTCTAAGTCCATCTAACTAAGTCACTTCAAATTCACTAAATCATAACTACGTTGAAAGATGCCTATAATTGTACTATTAGTTCTTCTTAGCACAGTAGACAAATTTTGAACAGGCCAATTTCATTCATACACTGACAAAGTTAAAAATGTTGTAAAGTTTCTTGAGTTGCCCTTTTTTCTGGTGCTCCCTTTCCGAATGATTCTTGGGTAATTATTTAAAGGATACACTCTGTCATCGCTGCAACATCCAGTTTATCAAGATCCGGTGAACCAGGGCAACACTTCTTGAATTCTTTTCGAAGATCAAAAAAGGAATAGAAGCATTCAGGCAATAATACATTCTGAGGAAGGACAAGGTGGACACTGTTAACCAGGTGACTTTAGTTCAACGCTTCCCTAATAATTAGGAACCTAAGAATTGAATGTAAGTATATTTTACCACAATTTAAAAAAATTTTTTTAATAAAATCTAAGACTGACTTTATTTTGTGCTACAGTATTGCATTCTATATACAAGTCTCATAGAAAAATATTCATCTTATTTTAAGGCAGTGGATTATAATGTTTACTCTCCATTATGCATTCCATTCAAAACAATTCTGAAGCTATAACACATTTGGGCTGCTATATTTTATATTTTCTGGTTGATAAAACTACACTCTTTTCCCAGCCATAATCATTTTAGATCATCTGTGTCTTCAGGCAGCAAGATTAGTCCTCTCTGTGCTCATACAGATCTATATATTTACAACGTATACCTAGACATAGGATTCAGTTATAAAACATAGTAGTTTTATTTTTTTATTTTTATTTTTTAAAGATTTTATTTATTTATTTTTCCCCCAAAGCCCCAGTACATAGTTGTATGTCATAGCTGCACATCCTTTTAGTTGCTGTATGTGGGACGCGGCCTCAGCATGGCCAGAGAAGCGGTGTGTCGGTGCGCGCCCGGGATCCGAACCCGGGCCCCCAGCAGCGGAGCGCACGCACTTAACCGCTAAGCCACGGGGCCGGCCCAAACATAGTAGTTTTAAATACTGGATTCTGATAATGCATATGTTCTGCACTACAGTCAAGATTAAGATAGTAAATTCCTGATTACCTGAACAGAATTGTTTGTGCTAAATTATAGTCCCACATTAGTTTTCCTGACCAATATTCTGGCTCTACCTGAGAACTCAAATTGGACTTAAAAAAAGATATCACAAATCTCAGAGGCAAAGGAGAAATGGCTACCTGCTGTTCTCAGCTACTAGCAGCACTCTTGTGGTTATTAAACAAAGCTCAACTGTCTGGATAAATATTAGTATTCCATTTCTTTCCTGAAAAAAACTCCTCAATGAATAACTTTCAAAGATTAATTTTTTTAAACTGAATTTAGATTTTTCTTTTATATTTTTATTCAATAATTTTCTGTGGTTTTTGTTTATTTTTCTCTTTGGCCATTTTGCTTCTGATTTTGTGTGTGTGTGTGGAAGATCAGCCCTGAGCTAAACATCCTACTCCAATCCTCCTCTTTTTGCTCAGGAAGATTGGCCCTCAGCTAACATCCGTGCCCATCTTCCTCTACTTTATATGGGACCCCGCCACAGCATGGCTTAACAAGCATCAGTGCGCGCCTGGGATCCGAACCTGAGAACCCCGGGCCGCCACAGCAGAGTGTGTGCACTTAACCGCTTGCGGCACTGGGCCGGCCCTAGACTTTTCTTAAAATTTCAAGATAGTCTATTTTCACTTACTGGGAATTTCTACCCATTTGTACATTAGAATGTCAAGGAAATAAAGACCTTTTCATGTTTGTGACCCATAACATTTATGCAATAATATCTCTTTCTATCCAAACTTCCTCTATTGGATTCTGGTAGATGTGACCCGCTCATGCTATATTTGAAATAGGTATCACTGCCTCACGGTCAGTTTTCATCATAGTTACCAAAAGAATCGTGAATCCTCAAGGTTACCTCCAAACAGCTCATTTAAAACCTGTTTAAAATGAAAATAACTCACATGTCCAACAATAAAAGATTGGTTTAAATAGCTGTATCCACTTAAAATAGTATTTTATTTAGTGCTTTCAAAAGATATTGATATATTAAATTATAAAATACACTAAAAGGTTTACATAGCATGAATGCTCCTTGTAAAAATACGGCTTTTCTACAAAAATTTGGAAGAATATATCCAAATATGTTCATATTAGAGAAAAACACTTCAGTATATTGTTTTCTGAGTGGCAGGACTATTTTGTGTTTTACCATTTTCCCTACTTTTCCTTAATGAATAGAATTACTTTCATTATGATACTAAATTGTTTTAGTTTCTCGTTTTATGACACTAAATTAATTATTTTAGTTTTCTTGATCAAATCTTAATAGAAGTGACTCAGGAAAATGTCTCAATTTTTCTCTGGAGGTTTTCCCATATCCAAAGCAGTCCATCTAAAATAACAAAAACAGCCATTTTCCTGCAGCCCAATAGGGAAGGGATTAAGTTTTATCCCTCTTCACGAGTTTGAGGGGGGAAAAATCCTCATATACATCTATTTCTGGATCAAGGGTACAGCAATTGGTCTAGCGTTTAATTAACAAAAAATACTCCCCTCTTTTAATAAAATAATTACTAAGGTTGCTATAAAAAAAGTGATTTTCTCAACCCTTAAGACACAGGAACTTGAGTTTCTCCTTCAAACTTTTAAAATTGTCATTATCCATTTAACTCATTTCTTCCCTTTTCCCTACTGGGGTAAAAAGAAAGAAAATCTGCATGACTACTCACTTACTTGTGACATCAATTGTCAGGCTAAAACACTTCATTGCAAGACTTGCCTCACACAGTTTCCTTAAAAATATTTTACTTCCATCTTTTCAAGTCCAGTATCTGCCTACCACAATAAAAAGCTACGGCTCAAAGTAATTAAGTTGATAAGATCAACTATAGTAGCAATGATTGGCTGCTCTGAGTCTGCTGACTATGCTCTCCATTTTCTCACAGCCCCTCAGTATTCTTCCCAGGAAGAGAAATCACATATCCACAGTAAGATATTTTTCTCCCTCCATACTCCTTTCCATGTCAGAAAGATCAGCAAAGGTAAAAGAAAGGCTGACTTTATTGTTTTGATACAAGATTCAATCAGTTTGAGTATTTACTTTGTCAGACAAGCACAGTATACTATAATTATTTCACTAGTTATATGGTTAAGTCTTACTTTACACAGTGCAAAGCTTTTTAATGAAGTTATTAGAATTACAATGAAAAAGGTTTAATTGAACTTTTTTCTTTGCTCCTTCCTTTCTAGGATAAAGCATTTTCCTATGGATGAGGATATTACAATGTACTAAAATACAGTTCTCTCCTACCTACTTGTAGTTATTTTAAATGTCAAAAATTCAGCTAATATGCTTTGGAAAAGGGAGAATGTCAAGCATCTCAAAAACTTGATATAAACAAAAAGAGAAACTTTGTTTTATTAAGTCACCAAAGTGGATCCATAAAATTACTGTAATCAAACATCTCTATGAAAGTGTCATGAATTTTTTATTGTGGCAAAATATACATAACACAATATTTATCATTTTAACAATTTTTACGTTTACAGTTCAGTGGCGTTAAGTATGTTCTCATTGTTGTGTAACCATCACCACCATCCTTTTGTCATCTCAAACTGAAATTCTGTCCCCATGAAATGATAACTCCCCATATGTATCTTTTTAAAATAGAGAAACTTGGATAAACCATTTTTTTAAAAAAGCTCCAGTCACCCCAAATCGTTTTTTGAGAAGCCAGCATTCTTACCTTCTTAGAAGCCTCAGGATGTAGGATTTGCCTGACATGAAGCTGCCCATCAGTACAGAGACAGAAGGAGGTTCCTACCCCAATATTCAGCTCATTGCTCACTGATTGGTTAAACTGAAAAGAATAAGACACACATAGGGACACAACTGATGCAGGATTTACAAACTCGGCAAAGTGGCCCCACTTAGTGATAACCCAGAGAAAACCGCGCTAACTGCCGTGAAGGGTGCCCTGGTGCTGGGGGCAACGTTAGAGAGACAGACTCCGTTGCCACAAACTGTCTTGCTTCCTTTAGATAGGCAAGCTTTCCAGTCAACCTGCAATTTACGCACGGAATTTAGTAAATGCTTTCTTCCTTCCGTCCCCCTTCTATTTTTGCTATAAATCCATTCAAGACTTTTAAGCCAGGTCTCATTTCATCAGCAGGTTGCCTTCAGATTACATCATTCTCTGGTGCTTTCTTTTCTTTTCTTTTTTTTTTTTAATGTTTGGATGTTCCAGGCTTAAGAAAGATGCCAGTTTCTGATAAACTAACGTGGGTATACAGACTTCTGGAAAGTCTGGTAACACGTTTCCTAGAACACAACCCAGAAATGATAACTTTCCCCTATAATTCGCAACTAGTGTGCGAGGGCAGGGGCCGTGAAAGCGCCAGACACTCACCTGTGCACAGGTGTTTAGCGCCCCGCCCTATCCTCGATCCAGTACCCATCAGCACCCCGGTGCAGACGCTTTTTAGGTCACCTCAATTTCAGTAAAGGGATTCCACCAGTTTCACGGTGACCCAAGGAGCAGCCCTACATGCTCAGGCCTGCAAACCCTCCCCGGCGCCAGGACCAAGGCCACTGAGGAAGTAATAAAGGCACCGGAACCGAGCCTCTAGAAGCCTGAAACCAAGCAGGCACCTTCAGATTCCGACCAAACTGGAGCCGCCTCTAGCGCTCAACGCAGGGCCCGCCCGCTCTTCCACACCACAGCGCCCCCTGCCCCAGGGCTGAGTCACAGACCCAAACCCCGGCAGAGGACAGACGCGTCTGGGGTCTGGGCCGGGAGATGGGGACGCTAGGATTCAAACCCCGCTCATCACTCAATTGGTAAAACCCGGCTGATTCTCTGGCCCCAGGAATGACTCAGGAAGCAACCTGAAAACTAGCGAATTTTGGCCCAAGACCCTAGGGGCCTGGGAGGCGAAGAGGAGCAGCGACCTCCTCCCAAAAAGTCCACCCGGGCCTCCAGGCCGGGTTTCCACCCACGCCGCCGGGCGTCTGGCCACCTGCCCTGAGGACGCGCGTGGATCGCCCGACGAGGGCGTGGGGCCTGGTAGGGCTAGGCCAAGAGCTTCGGGGGCGCCTGGGCGGCTCGGATCGGGGTGGGTGGCGCGGCCCAAGGCTGTCACCTGTCGGAGGGCTTGGTCCAGCTGCGGCGCCGAGGATAGGCTTTCGGCGTCGATCTTCGTTTCTTCTTTACAATCCTCCGTCAGCTCCAATTGATCTGGTCTAACTAGTACTTCGTGCAACTGTCCCACCTCCGGAGGGAAAGAAGCAAGGCTCAGTTTCTCCCTTCCTCAATTTGGGAGCCTCTATCTTCACCCTCCTCCCTCGCTGCTCTCCTGGGACGGCCCGCGCCTCTCGAGGGGTCTGGCCGCAAAATCAAAGCTCACTTGTCACCGGCAGCTCCGCTGGCCGGGAGGTCGGCGCGGCCCTGCCCCCGGCCCCAACCCCGCGCAGCTCAGGTCGGAAAGGCCCGGGAAGTGGGCACCCGGTCCCCGCGGATCCCACCCCGCTCCGCCGGGCGTCCTTCGACGGGCAGAAAACCCGGCTCCGCGGCGCCAGGCCTCCCCACCTGAGCCAGATTTCGAGGGACTGAAATGGCTCCAAGGCGGTTGGCCAACAAATTTGGTTTTACTCTGGATTCTCTAGGCCTCGGGTCCAGCCTCACAAGTGGGCAAACAAGAGCACTTGTTTACCGATTCCCCAAACTTCTACAACAAACTTCTTGCCCCACTCCCATCATTTGGAGAGAAACGTGGCGAAATACCTTCTTGTTGGCCAGATCCACCACTTTCCATAACAGCAGGATCAGCTCCTTCTCATCTGAGCCCAGCTTGGCCCCGGTGGCCCCAGCAGTGATCCCGAAAAGCACCACCAAGTAATCCGGAGACGCCGTCATGACGATAGGTGGGGAGGGGGAGAAGGGGGGGTCGGGAGGCGATGAGGTAGGGTGGAAGTGAGAACGAGAAAACCTGTGCTAAAACCTCTTTTGAGAGAAAAAGAAAGAGCGCCCACCCCCCCTCCTCGCCGCCTGTGCAAAAGGCGGTAACCAACCACCCAAGCCCACACCTGGCCCGTGCTCCACACCCAGGGCAGGAAGGGGGGTGGGAAGGAGGGCGCAGGAGGCCTGCCCTTTTTGTATTCAATTGCCGGTGAGTCTATGCAAAAAGCCAGGAGCAAGGCTGCACCCCCAGGAGGCGCGCGCAATGGCTGAAAGCTTTTCTGTTTTGGGATGTGGCTCTACCTGCCCGCCCCTTCCCCCTCCCCCACGTGGTGCAGGTAAGAGACACCTGGCGGCGCCGGCCCATTGGCTCCTTCAAACCACGACGTGGCAGCGGTGGGGGAGGAGGCCGCCTGGGGAAAGGGGAGGAGGGGGCGGGAGACAATGGCAGGATGAATGGAGAGGGGAGAGCGAGAAAGGAGGAGGGGGAGACGCGAGGGGCGGGGAAGCGGCAGTTGCCACCCAGAGGGTAGCGGAGGCCAGACGGGAAAAGGGTGAGGGGAAAAGGGGCGGGGCGAGTCGCTTGAAGGGGGTACTCCTATGGAGGTAACCGAGAGGCGTGGGGGGCTTGGAGAAATGCCGGCTATGGGGAACGAAGCCGGAGGTTTTAAAGGGTCAAGCGAAAAGGCCTGGCGTGGGGAGGCGAAAGGAGGCCAGAGGTGAGGCCCGGGGTGCGGAGCTGCCCAGGGCGCGGCGCCCCGAAAGGGCGAGCCGCGGAGGGAGGGACGGGCCAACGGCAGCCGGGAGGTGACGGGGGCAATTGCCGAGCACCGGAAAAGCCGCTCCTGAGCCCAACACACCTTTAAGTGCAAACAGCAGGCGAAACCCTGCAGGCCCTCCCCCCCTCCGGGCGGGAGCCGGGCGCACGGTCCTCCAAACCCGGAGGCGCTGCCCACCTTCGGGAGTGAAACCCCGGCGCGCCGCAGAGCCAGACGCGGGGGCTGGACGCCGGGCCACCGAGTTACGTCCAAAGACGCAGTTACCGCGCGCAAAGCGGCAGGGGGACCCCACTCTCTCTCCTCTCGACCACTCCCTTAATTGCTACGTCCTGTTTGGTCCTGAGTGCTAGTTCGAGGTTAGCACCTCCTCCAGGGCAGGAGCCCGCTTCCTTTGATTTGCCCTGAGCCCTAAATAAAACGCATGTACTCCGCGTAGCTGTTTGTCTAAATCAAGCCAAAGCAAAGCTTTTCCCTCAGTTCCCCGCTCTGGTCCCACGCCCTCATACTTTTGCCTTTGTACTTGTGTGTCTATTTTTGGCCAAGTTGCCAAGCAGTGTCCCTACTCTAGCTCAGCTCGGACTGCACCGAGGCTGGGGCGCCCACCATCACCCCCCAGCCCCCAGCCGGACGGCAATGTGGTGGGCCCGTTCACAGAAAGAAAAGAGCCAGAGGTGAAGTTTCCTCGAGTTTTATATTTCCAAGTGCTCTATTCTTGGGAACAGAATTCCGTCTGAAGTATTACTAATTCGGCTCCAGGTGTCCAGCCCTTTCTATTTGTGATGTGAAATTAGGCAACCACACACCTATGTCTACAGTAACCCACTCCGGGTACAAATCCGAGAACCTTTCAGGACGCATGTCGGGACGCTGGAGATCGCGCTCTCCCGACGGGGAGGAAGCGCGGACTTAGTGGGGAGGAGCTGAGGCTGCGGCAGGGTGAGGGGAAGGGGTTTGAGGAGCGCGAGCCGCCGAGTTTCCTTGCAGGAGAGGGTGCGGGCGGAGGCGCCGCCGCCCGCGGCGCAGGTAGCAGCTCGCGTCCCCCGAGAGCGGGCGGAGGCCGGGCTCTGCCGGGGCCAGGCAGCGCTGCAAGGGCCCTCGAAGGTGCTCGGCCACCCTCGTCCGCAGGTCGAGTTTCAGCGGCGCGTGCTCTTCGCCCCGGGACTTCAGGGTGCGGGGTCGCTAAAGGGCCCCCGCAGTCCTGGTTGGCTGGCAGCGGCAGCCTCGGCCCGCCCCAGTGCCCCTGTGTCGGAGCCACCCTCTCGGGCCCGCAGGCGCCGCGGGGGCAGGGCCTGGGCGCGGAACGGGGCAGGGAGGGACCTGGAAAAACCACCCAGATTGCATTGCAGTGGGCGAGGCCGCCCGGAGGAGCCGGTTCTCCGGAGCCACCTCCCTGCGGGGCTTTTTCGGTGCGCGGTTCCCAGGTGCTCCGCCCCGCCTGGGCCGGGGGGCACTGCCTCGTGGGGGCGCGGGACCCGGTGCGTGGCCCCGCGGGGGGGCCCGGAGGCCCGACGCCGGGCTGGCGACTGTGCTGAGAACGGTTAGAACAGCTCAGGAAGTCCGGCCCCGCCCGTCCTTTCTGGCCTCCGGGGTGCGGATTAATCATTTGTATAGCGCGTTTGGATCAACTGAGAACTTGATCAGCGCGTTCGCCAGGGATTCCGCAGCGTCATCCATATTAGAATCGAATCTCAGGTTCCCCCTGTTCACAGACTTGTCTTTTCTTGTTTAGGGAAGTCGGATCCCTGGTTTCTGATCTTTTTAATTTAAATTTAAATTTGTCTAACTAGGTTACACAGACAGAATTTTTTTTTTCTCTAATGTATTCCCAGAGCTTGGAACAGAGCCGGACATATACTAGGCATTCAACAAATATTTGTAGAATGATTTTAATGAGTAACACCCAACCATTTTTACAGTTCTTTGTCTCCTGAGCTGGGCATAGTTCATCACCGCAAAGGTGAGATTCTGAAAATGGGAGTCTACAGGTAATTTAAGTCTCGATGTTTAAAAAGAGTAGGTGCTAATTCTTTGACAGAGAAACCTACTTTTGCTAAAGAAATTAAACTCTTGTAAAGTGCAGGAATGCCGAGAAAAAAAATTATGTAATACAAGCAGATCAATTCTGTATACAAAAATGTTTTATTGTCCATCCCACCATCTATAAATTATTCTAATATAGTAAGAATAATCAGTATGAGGTGGGTGGGAAGACTCTTGAGAAGAGAGGCTTATTCTACCTGTGGTCTTCAGTCAAGACCATGTCTAAAACACCTGAGACAAGTAAGAATCTTTTTTTTAAAGCAGCAGAGACCCAAGTTGAGGACCAGGCTGCAACATAACTGGCCTATATTCTTAAACTATTCAGGTCATGAAAGACCAAGACTGAGGAACTCTTCCAGAATAAAGGAATTTATGAGACATGACAACTAACTGCAACATGGATGCTGGACCAAAAAAATTTTTTGTCGCTTTAAAGTACATTATTGGGACAATAGGAGAAATTTGAATAAGGTCTGCAAATTAAATAATAGTATTGTATCAGTTCTAATTTCTCAATTTTTGTAATATTACTGTGGTTCAGCAGGAAAATGTCCTTTGTTTTAAGAAGTATGCAGTATTTAGGGATAAACTGGAATCATGTTTATAACTTACTCTCATACAATTCCAACAAAATATATACCTATATATAGACAGAGAAAATAATAAAGCAAATGTGGGAAAATGTCAATACTGGGGAATCCGAGTGAAGGAATTCTTTTTTGTGTGTGTGAGGAAGATTGGCCCTGAGCTAACATCTGCCAATCCTCCTCTTTTTGCTGAGGAAGACTGGCCCTGGGCTAACATCCGTGCTCATCTTCCTCCACTTTATATGGGACACTGCCACAGCATGGCTTGCCAAGCAATGCGTTGGTGCGCGCGGGGATCCGAACCTGCGAACCCCGAGCCGCTGCAGCGGAGCTCGCGCACTTAATCGCTTGCCCCACCCAGCCAGCCCCGTGTTGGAATTCTTTATACTATTATTTGCAACTCTTAAAAAATTTTTTTAAAAGCATCAGAGGACTTTTTGCTGCCACCACCATTTAGTGTTTAACAAGGCTGTGTCTCATGACTTTCTATGCTAATCTAATCTTCCATTCTGTAGAATGAATCCATTTTCTTTGTCTTTTCCTTAGTGAAAGAAGGAGAAAGAAGAGATCAGCATTTTCTGTATAACAATCCTTTCATATCCTTTAAGATTGTTCTTAAATAACTTTTCTAGACTAAACTACCGCAAGCTCTTTAAAGCTTTCATCAGGAATCTTACTTTCCTGCTCTTAATTATCGTCATCACCCTCCTTCGACCCTTTTCCTCTCATCACTTTTAGAGAGCAGCTCTTGAACTGGACAGAAGACAGGTGTGTCCTCTGTGGCCTGACCATTGACACAATGGTACCTATATGTCTTATTCTTATAATTTGTCATGCAGTTCCCTTCTTAAGACTACAGTAGCAGCACTGCACTTACTGGCTCCACTATTGTTTGAGATCTCTAGATCCTTCTTGGAGTTCTCACTTGCACATACCCAGTTGTTCTCTTGTACCTGTAAGAAAAGAGGCTTCAAAAGTGAATCAAAGTATGAAAATGTTATCAGATTAGATAGTGGTGATCGTCACACAAACGTGAATATACTAAAAACCACTAAATTGTACACCTTAAAGGGGTGAATATTATGGTATGTGAATTATATTTCAGTTTTTTAAAAAACAAATCAAAGTAAAAGCTTGTGTTCTGAGGCTACCACAAACCATTTATATTTCTTACTTATTTGTATTAGATCCAGTTGTAAAAGAGACCACATTTTATACTCCCGGGACAAGTCCAACCTCTCTGAAGTGGAGAGGTAGGGGGAAGTGATGGTCAAGATAACTAAATACATTATAATTTTCTATGAATTACTCTGTGCATTACACACTTAACCAAATTACTGGTCTGGACATTTATTATAGCGATTATTATAGATCGTCTGTATGGAAAAAGTATGGGTTTAATAATCAGCCCTGCCATTTGCTACCTCATGGCCTTGGGCATGTTCCTTAGCCTCACAAGACTCAGTTTCTCACCTGTAAAAATGCAGATGATAATGCACACTTCATAGGTTTTAAGGGGAGAGGAAATGTATAAAGAAATGTCTTCCTTAAAGAAAACAAACCTGAGAACCAGGAGGGGTACTACTCAAGAGGAATCTCCAAGTGGGGAGGGGTCTCTCCAGACAACAACCACAAAGGCTAGTAACCCTCCGACCTTAGCTTAGACTAGAGACACCATCAAGGAAGGCTGGAACATTGAAACAAGACTTTACTGATTGCTGTGTCATGGGGAAATACACAGAAAAATTACATGTAGGGAAATGCTCCATGAATCCAGACAAGATATGCCTTCTCCTTGGGACCACAGAACTGATCCATTTAACTGGGCATCCAGGGAAATGACGCCACCGGAGGAATTCCTCCCTCCTTATTCCTGGCCTCATGCCGTTTGCTCAGGAGCACATCCCTGCATCTCCCAAAATCCAGTCAGAGAGGGAAGTGCAGCAGCAAACCTTTTCTTGCAGGCCATGATGGGTTGACAGGAGTGGGTGTTTAAAGGAAGATTTCAAGAAGGAAAAGAAGTTTTGTTTCTCTTATTTCTGTTTCCTCAGTTCCTCTACTTCCCTGTAGTCTCTCTACTCATTCACCCATTTGGCTGATACAGGGCCAATTTTGTTATTCTGCCAAAATGTAACCTAAAGACCAGGAAATTGTAGCCCTGCTTTGTGTCTGTTTAAAGTATTTCAAGTGTTGTGAAGTTGAGATAGTATACGTGGTGGAAACTGCCATCTGGAGACAGTGAAGAACATGTTTATGATGAGCCTGTATCTCTTCCATTTGCATGTCAGTGCATTCTCACTACGGATTTCTAAGTGACTAAAAACACTATACAGAGTATCAGACCTGATGGATACATTCAGTCATTTATCTAAAATACTTTTTGGCACCATACTATGCACCAGGCAAGGAAGGTATTAGGCACTGGAAACACAATAGCAAATAAACACAAACATGGTCCTTGCCCTTACTGGGGGAGACAAATAATCACAAAAACAAACGTATCAATACAAACGGTGATAAGTGTTCTAAAGTTACACAGTGTTCTGGGATTGCACAAGGGGACATAATCACCACTATGGAGACCAGAAATTGTTCAATGAGCAGTGGCATTTGAATTAAAATCTGCAAGTGGAGGTGAAATAAGCAAAGAAGTAGGAGCAGGTAAGGAAGAGGGAAAGAGCCTTCTCAGCAGCAGATGTGCAAAGGTCCGTGGTGGGAAGGCACTTGGTAATGGTAGTAACTGAGGAACGGCCCAAAGATAGAAGATGCATGAGGAGAAGAAGCCGAGATCTCAGGAATCACCCTTGACTTCTCCCAATGTCCAGTTGGTCACCAAGTCCCTTGGAGTTTTCCCCGGGGATAACATGTTTGGGTGGCTCCCCCTCCAGTCCTCAGGTGACCCCTTTGGCCCAGAACTCCACTGTATGCACTGACCTTTCCCATGCATCCATTCAGTGGTTTCTAGGAATACTGGCTTTCACAGATCTTTAAAATCTAACCAAAAAGGAGGGAAGGGCAACTGCTATAGAAAGGATTTCAATCTGTAATTTTACTAAGAAGGATACTTAAAAACAAAACAAAACCAATTACCATTTACCATCCCCTTCATTTCATAAAAGAAAGGCTATTTTAGCACCGAAAAGAAAGGTAGACTAATCTCAGAATAAATGACACTTCGGGTATTATATGAATCAGCTTTATGAAACATTTGCCACATTGTTATTTGTCTCATTCAACCTCGCATTGGAGAAAATCATATACCAGGATTTGGGAGCTACTTCTGAAAATTATTAGTTTGGTGATCAATTATCAAACCAATTATCAATGTTAGTTTTTCTAAAATTCACTTGTTTTAAAAATTATATTTATTTAAATCAAAGTAATACAAGTATATCATTTTACAAGTTTAGTAGTGCTACATGGTTTATAACAAAAAACTATAGTCACCTGTCTCTCCTCCCCCGAACTCTGATTCCTGCTTCCCAGAGGCAGCTGCTCTCCATTTTCAGCTGTTTTTCTGTTCTTGTAATCACCTCCTCATTCATAAATAACACGTACTTACTAATATTAAAAACCATCTTTTTTTTTTTAAGTATAAAAGCCTACATTAATCTTGTTGTTCCCCTTTTCAAACTGAATTGGAGCTATGGAATAAAATATATACTCTGTAGCTCAAATCTAAATCTATCTATGATGCTTCCTGGATAGTTAAGCCCTCAGTGATTACTGCTACAGACTATATACTTAAAATGCTGCCCTATATTATTTATTTCAAGTAGGCAATGACTCTTTTCTTAAAATTCTATACTCCCTCAATTAATGGTCACCTTGTGGCTGCCTTCATTCCCATCGTTGTAGTCTTCTCTTTATGTGTACTTTAACAACCAGTAGAACTTGCTCATGCTTAAAACTTGGGAAGGGGTTTGGTGAGGGTACCCATCAATGATGCTGGCCTTCGGGGGAAGAAGAAATATTTCTGAAGTCAAAGAACTGCTCCCAGTAACAGACATCCTTTTCTTGTCCACGTCTGTATCCCTACTTTAGCTGGCAGAGGAAATATCTGATTTTAATCAGAATCCATTTCTGCAAACAATATTTTGAATCAGATCATCACTCTGGAAGGCAACACAAAAAACCATTAGCACTTCCTCCGTCTGAGAAGTGGCTCCATGGAATTGATGAGAGAGAGCAGAAGGGAGATCTTTCTCTTTACGTACATAAATAACAATAATAAAATAGCTTTTATTTATTTTTTAAATAATTTTATTTATTTATTCTTTTCCCCCGAAGCCCCAGTAGATAGTTGTACGTCATAGCTGCACATCCTTCTAGTTGCTGTATGTGGGACGCGGCTTCAGCATGGTCGGAGAAGCGGTGCGTTGGTGCGCGCCCAGGATCCGAACCCAGGCCGCCAGCAGCGGAGCGCGCGCACTTAACCGCTAAGCCATGGGGCCGGCCCTAGCTTTTATTTATTGAATTGACAGTGTATACCAAGCACCATTCAAAGCCCCTACAAGTATTTTCTCATTTAATTCTTATAACAACTGAATGATGTAAAAGTACTGTTTTTTACCTTACTTTACAACTGAGGAAACTGGAGGTTAAGAATAACTTGGTAAAAATGACATGGGTGGCACTGACAGAGCTGGGATTTTTATCTGGGGTGTCTGATTCCAGAGACTATGTTTTTAGCCACTGCATTGTACTGAACATGAACCATTTCTATACTTCAGAAAATCTTACTAATAATCTAAAATAGGGCAGACTCTCACAAAGTAAAACATAGCTCCCTATGAGAGCTGGGCTGCAACACATACGCATGACCAATAATAAGCCACAACAGCAATATCACAACTTAAATTTTATGAAATAACCTGCATTTTATATCTCAGCTTGTTTACAAGATAACCATAAATTGTGAAGTATGCTTGGGATCCATTAAAGAAGTAACGTTGTACAATAATTATAAATAGCATAGTAGTTAAGTATTAAGTATGTCTCAAAGCTTACTGTTTTCATATTTGGAAGAGACTTTTGTAAATTTTATTCCAATTCTTTTATTTCACAAGAGGCCAAATAAGTTAAGTGACTTGCCCAACTAAGGTGACACATCTAATTGGCGGCAGGACTATACTCAGAGCTCAAGTCTCCTGGCTCCCAACCCAATGCTCTCTCCCTATTGTGTCCATGACTACCCAGACAGTGTGCTCCCTCTGAGAATATGATAGACTTTCTAGATGGGACTCAGAGATGTCTGTGTAGCTGGTTTGGTTAAAATTATCTCTCTTGTTAAAGTTTTGGTAGAGGAAAGACATCTTGGTTGAGAGATCTTCTTTGCAGCCTGGGGGATGGAAAGAGGACTTGGGTGTCCAACTCTGATGCTGACACACCTCTCCTTGCTATCCTGGAATCTGATTCTAGAGCTACTGCCTGACACATTGAGAATTTAGAAGAGTTTTGGTGGTAGGGCAGGAGGTGGGAGGTGGAGTTTAGATGAGCCATTCTTTTTTTAAAAACTGTCCAAAAAATTTTTAATGGATACCTTCTTTTGATTTTGGTAAATCTCTGTAAAAGACACAGATACACAGGACATGATCTCTACTGTTAAGGAGCTTGAAATCCAACAAAAGAGGCAAAGCTCAAAGAGCTTGGCTGACTGGTGTGGTGTGGACACCTTAAGAACATGGCCTGGCCCAGAGCAAACATAAGAAGGATGCTGCAGCAGACGGTCTGCACAGGAGTGTTTTCTGAACCCCTGGGTCATCAATATGGCTATCCTATTTCTATCCTCACTTTGTTACCTCCTCCAACTTGTTGTACCTACCCTATCAGCTCTCCATCTTCCTTGTTGGACACTCAGGCTTCAACTACATTCTTTACCTTGAAGTGTGATCTTTACTGACTGACAGTTGGCTAGCAAAATTCCTCCCATGGCTTGGTCAGTGGCTGTATTCTTCTTTGGTGTAAAACCCTCAACTAGGGCCGGCCCCGTGGCTTAGCGGTTAAGTGCACGTGCTCCACTGCTGGCGGCCCGGGTTCGGATCCTGGGCGCGCACCGACGCACCGCTTCTCTGCTTCTCCGGCCATGCTGAGGCTGCATCCCACATACAGCAACTAGAAGGATGTGCAGCTATGACATACAACTATCTACTGGGGCTTTGGGGGGAAAAAAATAAATAAATAAAAATCTTTTAAAAAATAAAATAAATAAATAAATAAAACCCTCAACTAACCTCCCTACCTCCCCTGCCCTCAAAACAAATGACAACAGTAACCACATAGGAGAAGTAGCAGATTATATCTGGTGAGGGTCTAGATCAGGCATTCAGTGTCCTGCTTTATCTATCTCCAGCCTGTCTTTCCAGCCCCTTTTCTCTCATTCACCTTATCCCCAACATAACAGCTATGTAAATGAAACCCTTACTATTTCCTCTTCTCCCAGCTTCCTACTCATCTAGGCAGAGTAGATCACTTGCTCCTCTAATCTCCCACAACTGTCCACACTTTCTATCATATAGTATTTAAGACTCTATCAGCCCAGATGGCTTCACTGGTGATTCTACCAAATATTTAAAGAAGAACTGACACCGGTCCTTCACAAACTCTTCCAAAAAATAAAAGAGGAGAGAACACTTTCCCAACTCATTCTGCGAGGCTGGTATTACCCTGATACCAAAACCAGACAGACATCACATGAAAAGAAAACTGCAGACCAATATCCCTTATGATTATAGAAAATAAAGCAAATTGGCTTTCAGCTTTTGGCTCAGAGGCCACGGTGCAACTTTCTTCAGTTATCCCGAATCCAGGTTCCTCCAACACCATTTGCCTCACCCATCTAAGTTTGACCCCAATGAGATCAAAGTCATGTACCAGAGGTGGGCCAGTGCGGAAGTCAGTGCCACGTCTGCCCTGGCCCCCAAGATTGGCTGCCTGGGTCTGTCTCCAGAAAAGGTTGGTGATGACATCGCCAAGGTAACTGGTGATTGGAAGAGTCTGAGGATTACAGTGAAACTGACCATTCAGAACCGACAGGCTCAGATTGAGGTGGTACCTTCTGCCTCTGCCCTGATCATCAAAGCCCTCAAGGAACTGCCAAGAGACAGGAAGAAGCAGAAAAACATTAAGCATCATAGAAATGTCATGTTTGATGAGATTGTCAACATTACCTGACAGATGCGGCACCGATCATTGGCCAGAGAACACTCTGGAACCATTAAAGAGATCCTTGGGACTGCCCCATCTGTGGGATGCAATGTTGATGGCTGCCATCCTCATGAAGTCATAGATGACATCAACAGTGGTCCAGTGAAATGCCCAGCTAGTTAAGAACCACCAAGGAAAATACTTCAATAAAGGATCACTTGACAACCAAAAAAAAAAAAGTAAAAGAAAAGAAAGCAAATTGAATCTAGAAACATATTAAATAGATTATACACCTTGATCAAGTGGAATTTATCCCAGGAATACAAGATTGGATCAACATACAAAAAATCAGTGTAATACACCATATTAATAGAATAAAGGACAAGATTCACATGATCACCTGAATTAACACAGAAAAAGCATTTGACAAAATCCAACACCCTTCTATGGTTAAAACACACTCAAAAACTAGGGATAGAAGGGAACTTCCTCCACCTGATAGAAAGCATCTGTGAAAAACCCACAGCCAACCTCATACTTCATGGTGCAAGACTGGATGCTTTCTCCGTAAGATCAGGAACAAGACAGGAATGTCTGCTTTTGCCTGTTCTATTCAACACTATGCTGCAAGTTCTAGTCCAAGAAATTAGTCAAGAAAAACAAAAGGCATCCAGATGGAAAAGGAAGAAATAAAACTATTACAGATGACATGATACTGTATATAGAAAATCCTAAGGAATTAACATACACAAAAAAATTAGAACTAAGAAACTATCAAAAAGGTTGAAGGATACAAGATTAATATACAAAAATCAATTATATTTCTATACACTAGCAATAAACAATCCAAAAATGATATGAAAAGAACAATTCTATTCAGAATTGCATGGCAAAGAATAACTAAGAATAAATTTAACAAAAGAAGTGCAAGATTAGTATGCTGAAAACCACAAAACATTGTTGAAAGAAATTAAAGAAGACCTAAATAAATGGAAAGACATCCCATGTTCAGGGATTGGAAGACTTAAGATGGAAATACTCCTCAAATTGATCTATGGATTCAATACAATCCCTATCAAAATCTCAGTGGACTTTTTTGCAGAAACTGACAAGCTGATCCTACAATTCAGATGGAAGGCTAAGGAACAGAATAGTTAAAACAATCTTGAAAAAGAAGAAAATACTTTGAGTACTCTTGCTTTCTGATTTCAAAGCTTAATACAAAGCTATAGTAATCAAGACAGTGTAGTGCTGGTTTATGGATAGACATATAGATCCATAGAATAGAATTGAGAGTTAAAAAAGAAACCCTTAAATTTATGGTCAATTGATCTTCTACAGGGATGTCAAGACTATTCAATAGGGAAAGAATAGTCTTTTCAAAAATGGTGGTGGGACAACTGGATAGCCATATGCAAAAGAATGAAGCTATACTATATACTATACACACAAATTAACTCAAAATGGATCATAGACCTAAATGTGGTATATTCATACCATGGAATTTTATTCAGCTATAAAAAGGAATGAAGTACTAATACATACTACAACCTGGGTGAAACTTAAAAACATTATACTAAGTGAAAGAAGCCAGACACAAAAGGCCACGTATTATATGGTTCTATTTACATGAAATGTCCAGAACAGGAAAATCCATAGAGACAGAAAGATGATTAGTGGTTGCCAGGGGCTGGAAGGGAGGGAGAAATGGGGAATTTCAGCTAATGAACATGTGGTTTCTTTTTGGGGTGATGAAATGTTCTAAATTTAGATAATGATGTTGATTTTACAACTCTGTGATATACTAAAAACCACTGAACTGTACACTGTAAAAGAATGAATTTTATGGTATGAGAATTATGTGTCAATAAAGCTATTATATAAAAAAGGAACCTATCATATAGCATTAAAATTATGTGTTTATATGTGTTTCTCCTCCTACTAGACTTAGACTATGAACTCCCTTCATCCTTACACATTGTAGATACTCAATGAACACAATAAATACTTGTTGATCCAGTAATTAATTTATTGAAATCTTTGAAAAAAGTTTAAGACATTGACAGGCAGTTGGAAGGAAAGATTATTGGTGGCTGAACAGAGGCGTGGAGAAGGAAAAGCAGCAGGTCTGAGCAACCAGGCTAGGAGATGCAGGAGAGGAAGTAGTCCAGATACAAGCGGTAAGGGCGGTACTACCTACTAAGTTTGTTCCGTTCTTAATTGTTGTTAAATATTGTTAATTGACAGTGTTTGCTAACGAAAAATATTTTCAGACAGAATGTTGATTCAACCTCTCTCCCCTACACCTTTTCCTACCTCAGTTTAGTCAAAAGCTACAAGGGAAGTTGCTCCAATTGGAAAAACACAGAGGAGGAGAGAAGTTTCATCTTTGGCTGCCACAACCAGCTCTGCCCACTCAGGAAATCCTGCTTTAAAAGTCTAAGGTGATCGTCATGCTTCATTCACACAGCTACTCTGCCCTGCTTGCACACAGCTCTAACGCCAGAAACCTACTCTTCACACCCACCTGCCCAGTTTCATTCCTTCCTTCCTTCATCCAACAAATATTTATCAAGCACTTGGTTTTTGCCAGGTATTGTCACAGGCACTGGATATGGCATCAAATAAGTAAGCTGTGCCCTCAATATATGTCATAGTATCCAGTGTCGAGTGAAGCATTTCTAATGGGCTGCTGGTAGCAATGTTTTAGAAAGAGTTTAGGGGCCGCCCCGTGGCTTAGCAGTTAAGTGCGCGCGCTCCGCCGCTGGCGGCCCGAGTTCGGATCCTGGCGCGCACCAAAGCACCGCTTCTCCAGCCATGCTGAGGCTGCGTCCCACATACGGCAACTAGAAGGATGTGCAACTATGACATACAACTATCTACTGGGGCTTTAGGGGAAAAATAAATAAATAAATAAAATTATAAAAAAAAAAAAAGAAAGAGCTTAAAAGCCAGGCTCTAGTGAATGTGTGAGAATACAATCTTCCATTTGAATAGAATAGAACTATGCTGTTTTCAAGGATTTCACACATCAGATGTTGTTAGCTCAGTATTTAAAAGAAAACCTCTTTGCTCTTAAATGCTGATAGTACTAAAAAAATTCTGATACTCAAACCTATTAAAAAGAATCAGGATAAGGCAAGTATGATCTTCATTTTGCAGATGAGAGGAATGAGAGTTGGGTGGGTTAAAGGATTCCTTCAGTTCACACAGCTAGTAAGTAGCAAACTCTGCTTGGGAAGCCAGCTGTTCCTTGTAATTGGTTGCTTTTTCTCTTACACTTTACTGAGGCAGGAAGGTCTGACTTATGGGGTAGCTGCCTCTGCCTGTGTGTAAACAATAAGGCAGCAGAGAACTGTTAGGTTTGCTCTTTTTAAATTTTTAAAAAACCATCACTGTGCTTATTATCAATTTTATAAACAGGCAGCCCTCAAGGAGTGAAGTAATGAACCCAGCAGATGGGGACTTTGTGAAAATATGTTTCTGTGAGACTTGTAAGTGCAGTTAATGAGAATGGAAATCAAATCTTGAAACTGTTAGTCTCTAGCAAGGTGTGCAGTTCCTGACCCAAAGTTCTCTCCTGGAGATCTTGCTCATTTACCTCAGCTATAGGCCTCTGTGGGAATGACTTCCAAATTCAATTCAACAGATGTTATAGGAGTGACAAAACGCCTGGTGCATGGAGAATATAAACAAGAATGAGGCCCCACCCCAGCTTTCAGAGGCCCTAGTCTACATTAGGGAAACAAGTAATTAGAATACAATGTGAATACATGTTATAATGGGCAAGTGCTGTAATGATATAGAAGTTTTCTTAAGAAACAAAGTTAGGGAACATTACTTATGTGTAGGAAGCAATTATACTTAAGAATAATTCTACATCTGAAATCTTTCAGACATCCTCCAAGCTTTCCAGCTTCCTTAATGAAAATAACATTTTTATTGACTAGCTATTATGTACTAGACATTATGCTAACTGCTTCACTGGTAGTATATCTCATTTAATCCTCATAACAACCTACAATTACTTTTCATTTTACAGATGAGAAATCTGAGGCTCAGAGAGGTCAAGTGACTTGTTCCAGGTCCTACAGCTGCTATCATCCAGCCATGCCAAACCACTCACAGTTACCTGACTGGTGTGTAGTATGGCATCTCTTTCTTTGTGCACATGATTCCTACTGCTTGGATGAGCCAAGTCACAGAGCCACCAAACCCATTTTGAAATCTGGCAGAATGAAAGATGAAAAGGAACCATAATAGTAGAGTATATTTGAAAAGTCAATATGTCACTCTCATAATAATGAAAGGATTAAAGAAATTATAGAACTGGAAAATTCGTGGCAGACATTACATATGAAAAGATCTTACTGGTAGAATGTGGGGAACACTCTCTAAGCATAGTTGTAAGATTCACATAATTTAATCCTGTTTTATAGGACAGATATGCATAGTTAATACCTCAAGATATTATTTCTTTATATGGCATTCTCAGACAATGACAGAAAAAATTTAATTATGTTTTTAATGCAATGTCTGTTAAAATAAATACATATACAAATGTATGTGTATATGAATGTGTATATATATGTATATATACATATATTCTCTTAAATAAAACCCAAGTTATGAAGCAAATCTAGATCACAATATCATCAGTTTTCTAAACAACAAAAATTAAAACATAAGATACATATCAGATGCTATTAACTCAGTATTTAGAGGAAAACATCTTTGCTCTTAAATGCTTATAGTAGTAAAAACAATTTTCTTAGGAAAGAAATATGATGAATTAAGTCTCTGTCTAAAGACTATGAAAAGAAACAAATGTTGCTTTTACAACCAAGTTCTGTCATATCTTAACATTTTGCCATATTTTATTTAACATTAGGGTTGTGTAAAATCAGTTTTATTAATTTTTAGAGAACTATATTGGTTTGCTTATCAATTCTAGTTTTTGTCTTTATTTTACATAGTTGATGACAAATCAACAGTCTGGCTTGAGAAAAAATTGAGAAACCACCAGCATAGTTAATAAAATAAAAGGAAAATTCATATTAACAAAACAATAGACAGAAAAAAGTGATATAACTCAAACATTTTTTTAATGACAGGAACATAATTTTAAGCCACAAGCTTATAAAACATGCTAAAGTGGAAGAGGATAACTACTTATAATAGTGTAAAGATACAAAATTCAAGGTAGCCAAAGAGAGAAACCATGAAGATAAACTCAGCAAAGAAAGAAATTGGTACTTATCAAATGATTAATAGAACAACAACAAAAAATCCACCATTTCATGCACTATTGCTGGGAGGGTGAGTGGCAGAACTTTTCTGGAATACCATTTAGAAATATCAAGATTTTTTTGTGGCTACCATTTGACCCAGCAATTGTACCTTAGATATTTTTACTAAAGAAATGTTTAAATATGAATGTTCCAAAAAAAAAAAAAAAGAGATTTTTCACCACAGATTGTTTTTAAGAATAAAAAATTTAGAAACTGTCTAAATTTGATGTGGTATAAAAACAGTACGATTTTCTATGTATTGATGGCCAAAATCTATTGACAAAAGAAAATCACAAATTATGAAAGGTGTGTATATATAATCCAATAAAAAAAGGCTGGGACTGAGGCCAGCCTGGTAGCATAGTGGTTAAGTTCATGCGTTCTGCTTTTGCGGCCTGGGGTACGCCAGTTCGGATCTTGGGTGCAGACCTGCTCACCACTCATCAAACCATGCTGAGGCGGCGTCCCACATAGAAAAGCTACAACTTTACAACTGTGATACAAAACTATGTACTGGGGCTTGGGGGAGAAAAAAAGAAAAAGAGGAAGATTGGCAACAGATGTTAGCACAGGGCCAATCTTCCTCAAAAAAAAAAAAGAAAGAAAAAAGGCTGGGAGGATGTATATGAAACTGGTAACAGTGTTTATCTCTAGTGAGTGAGATTCGAAGACTTCTCTTTTACTTAAAACATTTCAATTGTTCTTTTTTTTTTACAGTGACTAAAACCGGTAAAATCAATAAAGATATTTCTGTTTAGGGAAAAATGGTCACTTGACTCAAATGATTCTTAGAAGACTTTTCTAAACTTTCAAAAACTATACAATACCCATATTACATTACATTACATAATCCCCATGTTATATTACATCACTATTTTTTTAAAAAATGGGGACATGATTTACAATGTTACTTACTTTATGAGATTAATGTTATTTTAATTTTTTCCCCAGCTTTACTGAGGTATGATTGACAAATAAAAATTGAATATATTTAAGATGTACAGCGTGATGTTTTGATATACATATACATTGTGAGAGGACACCAATCCTTTCAATCAATCTAGCTAATCAAGCTAATCAACACATGGTTACCATTGTGTGTGTGTGTGTGTTGAAAACATTTGAGGGCCGGCCCCATCGCTTAGCAGTTAAGTGCGCGTGCTCCGCTGCTGGTGGCCCGGGTTCGGATCCCGGGCGCGCACCGATGCACCGCTTCTCCGGCCATGCTGAGGCCGCGTCCCACATACAGCAACTAGAAGGATGTGCAGCTATGACATACAACTATCTACTGGGGCTTTGGGAAAAAAAATAAATGAATAAATAAAATTATAAAAAAAAAAAGAAAACATTTGAGATCTACTTTTTGCAGATTTCAAGTATATGTTATTAACTACAGTCACTATGCTGTAAATTAGGACTCCAGAACTTATTCATCTTATAACTGAAAGTTTGCACCCTTTGATCAATATGAGGCTAAAGCATTTCAATTCCAAAAACTTGACAAGAATAATAGCCAGAAAGAAAATATTTACAGATTAATTCTGTTTTCGAATGTGAGTGCAACCCAACTGTGCTACACAGACATGGTCAAGTGCTCCCCACTCTGACTGAACAGGCTTGTACCATAGGCATCATGAAGGGCAAAGGGCCACTGCACTTAATGAGTAAAAATAAATCATATCATTATCTCTACAGACTCTGAAGACACGCAATAATATTCACCATTTGAAAACTTAGGCATGGTGTGGTTATTTTTTTAACATAAAATGTGGCAAAACATTAAGATATGACAAAAGTGAGTGGAGGATGCATTACCTCATTACAATTTTCAGTTTGCTTGAAAGATTTCATATTACAAAAGTTTAGATGATTAAAAATAATATGTATATCTATATTTTTTAATCGTATTTTCAAACCTTCCCTCTCGTTAAGGAAACCTTTCTTGGACTCTCCTCTAGCTAAAGCCTTTGCTCTTTCCTGCTCTTCTAAGCCACTACCTCAAAAAAATAGTATCTTCCTCCTCTTCCTTTTGCAGTCCCTCTTTCAACCCAGCAATAGTCTAGCTTTAGGTCCCCACGCACTGCTGACGCTCACCCTGGCAAAGGTCACCAGTGAGAAGTTGCCAAATCCCACTGCCGCTGTTTTGTCTTCTCCTACATGGTATTTCACATGGTGCACCACTTCCTTCTGCTTGGTTTTTAAGGGAACAGTCTATCCTGGTCTTCCTCCTACCTCTGTGGCCAGGCCTTCTCGATGCCCTTCGCAGATTTCTCCTCCTCTGAACACCCATCTCACTCCACCTTCTTTCTCTCATCCACTGCCATGGCTCTAGCTACCCTTTATTTGTTGATAACTCCCAGGTCTCCCATCTTCAGTGCAGACCTCTCCTCCCCATGTTAATATCCTCTAGTTCCGAGTCTGGGCTTCAATCCTAATTCTACCATCTACCTTAGGCAACTTATTTAGCTTATTTATTAATTGTTTGTCTCATCTGGAAATAAAGTACCTCTCCAAAAGAGTTGAGAAATAAAGTTTCTCAATGTATGGGACCAATCATAGTATCTATCATATTTGATCAATAAGTGTTAGCTACTTGACACCTCCACTCAGCTGTTCCAAATACATGAAAAAAACTACATATGTCCCAAACCAAACTCGTTATTTTCTCTACTTGTAAATCCACTCATCTTTCTAAACTCCCTTCTGGGTTACACTAGTTAGAATCCTGCATCATGCCAGACTTTTCTCCTTCCCTGTCACCCCTCACTTTCAATGTATCACATGGCCTTGCAGATTCTTGTTCCTTAAAATCTCATGCCCAGTGCTTTTTCTCCATCTGTGCTTCCTCTTGGCTGGTTCAGGCCCCCTGGTTGCTCATCTTAAGTACTCCAAGAGCCTCTGAACCCATCTCACTGACTCCAGGGTTGCCCTCTTAAATCCATCCTCCACCCCACTTCGGTGACCTTGCTAAAACATTACTCTAACTTGGTCAGCTCATCTCCAAACCCTAACAGTGTTTCAGAGTTAACAGGGAAACTGAGCAAAGGGAAGGACCCTGCCCATTGGTACAGTTTGGTGGCTTCTCACTGAGCTCTCTCTCTCCACACTGAAAGGCATTTTTATTAGTTCTATATAGTTCCATCTAATAGCAATTCAATTCTTTGTGATTAACTTCACACTCCCCATAAATCTCTTTTAAATTGCAAATGTTCCAGTGGGTGATAATAGAGTAAACCTATGATGCTTTATTGTGCAGAGTTTGAGAGAGAAGGCCATTGTATGGGACTCTCTGAATGGGGCCACTGAGGAAAAGTTTTTGTCTAGCAATGTGTAAAGAACTTGTAAGAATGTTCCTTTCCTGATTGGACTCCCTTTTCTAAATATATTGCGGCTTAGGGCCAAGGTGGCCCTTCGGTCACAGACTAGAATAGATGTTGGACGTGGACTCAATGCCACCTACCAGATCCTAGGCCTTTTGTCCACATCTCCCAAAACTCAGAACCAACTCATTTAATAGGCGAGGAAATCCAGTCTTGCAACCCTGTTCTGCTCTTGGAAGCAAATAGTTTGTGAGTCACTGAAGACCTAAACATGATGCCTGGGTATGAGATTTCAAAACAAGTGTTCTTTCACCTTTCAGTCCTTTCTCCACTTCCTCTAGGCTAGTGGTTCTCAAAGTGTCTTCCCCAGACCAGCAGCATCACCATCACCTTGAGAACTTGTTAGAAACACAAATTCTCAGGCTCTACCCTTGGTGTCGCTGGATGATAGAGAGAGAAGGAAGGAAGGAAGATGGCTGAGATACTGGGAGAAAAAAGAGGCCGAGCTGTGGAGGTCTCAGTAAGATCAAAGAACAGCTGCAGGACAGGAGGCCCTATAGGGTCTTGATTAAGGGGATGCACTTGGGAGCCCAAACTGTGTCTGTCTATTTAGCAGGTGTGGGACCTGGAACAAGTCATTTAACCTCTCTGAGCCTGATTCTTCATCTATTAAATGAAAAATAATCATAGGGTTGTTGTGAGGATAAAATGAGATACACTACCTATAAAGCAGTTAGCATGATGTCCAGCACATAATAGATATTCAATAAAAAAAAAGAAAAAAAATGCCTTTTTTTTTTTTTTTTGGTGAGGAAGACCGGCCCTGGGCTAACATCTGTTGTCAATCTTCCTCTTTTTGCTGAGGAATATTGGCCCTGAGCTAACATCTGTGACCATCTCCCTCTATTTTGTACGTGGGATGCCTCTACAGCATGGCTTGATGAGTGGTGCATCAGTCCACACCTGGGATTCGAACCTGCAAACCCTGGGCTGCCAAAGCAAAGCACATGAACTTAACCACTACACCACGGGGCTGGCCCCCAAAAATGCTATTTTCAGAGTGAGGTGACATCAGTATCATGGTAAGGTGAATTGTTTCCTTTGGCCCTCCACTCTAAGTTACAACTAAACACACATTCATTAACCAACAGAGGATTCCCTACACAGCAAAACAGAATGCCTGAAAGATCCACAGAGCCATACATCTGAAGGTGAGTGGACTGGACCCCCAGGAAGCAGTGGAACCAGGTGAGCAGACCCCTCCTCCTCCCTGGTGACATCAATCCAGGTTGTGGGTCCTCACATAGTGGCCAGTTCAACTATAAGAGGAGGCAGGGGCAGCCCAGCCTGTGTGTGAACACTTTCAGAGTGGTAGCCCAGCCCACGGGAGTGTCCCCTGCCCACTGGCCCGCCCCCCCCCCGCCCCCCCCACCCCCCGGCCCCCGTGCTGTGTGCCGCAGTGCCCTGCCATGGAAACACTCCCCACTGAGTGTTGAGTGGCGGTGGCCCAGCCCCCATGAAAGAGCCCCGCGTACCAAGCACAGAAGCTTAGCTGAACAGAGCCAGCCCACAAGCACAGAGCCAGCCTAGGCAGAAAAGAAAGCACCACTCCCCTCCTGCCTAGTGCAGCAGCTCAGTGGTCCCATGCCACTGAGCACAGTGGTCCTGACCCCATGAGAGCAACCAGCAGATGGAGCACAGAGGCCCTGCCTGCGTGTGTATGTGTGACCTACCAAGGGGCTGTAGCCAGCATGCAAATGCAGAGCAGCCCTACCGGCACCACTTCCAGCAGACAGGGTAGGATCAGAAACACAGCTCCTGCCCATCCCCCCAGTGATGGCAGGTGGAATCTGTGACCTGATACTACCACAAATGTGCCAGCAAAGGATCAACTCATCAAACACCAGGAAGAACTACAGTAACACTTCAGAGCAGAAGGAAAATGACAAGTCTCCTGAAACCAATCCTGAACTCACAGAAATTTACAATCTAAATGGCAGAGAATTCAAAATAGTTGTCAAAAAGAAACTCATCAAATTTCTCAGAAAGGCAGTTCAAGGAGCTCAGGAATAAAATTAATGAGCAGAAGAAATACTTCACCAAAGAGATTGAAGCTCTAAAAAAAAAAAAGAAAAGAAATTCTCGATATGAAGAACGCAATTAATGAGATAAAAAATAATATAGAAACCATAAAAAACAGAGCTGACATTATAGAGGATAGAATTAGTGATTTAGAGGATAGAAATATAGAAATGCATCAAGCGGAGTAGGAGAGAACTAAGATTTTTAAAAAATCAAGAAATCTTTCAAGAAATATCTGAATCAATTAGGAAAAGCAACATAAGGATTATAGGTATTCCAGAGGGACAAAGGAACAGAGAGCTTGTTCAAAGAAGTAATAGCTGAGAAGTTCCCAAACCTGGGGAAAGAACTGGACTTACAAGTACATGAAACCAATAGCACTCCTAATTACATTAATGCAAAAAGACCTTCTCCAAGGCACATAATATTAAAACTGGCAAAAGTCAACAAAAGTCAACATAGCGGTTAAGTGTGTGCACTCCGCTGTGGTGGCCCAGGGTTCGGATCCTGGGTGCACACCGATGCACTGCTTGTCAAGCCATGCTGTGGCGGCATCCCATATAAAGTAGAGGAAGATGGACACAGATGTTAGCCCAGGGCCAATCTTCCTCTGCAAAAAGAGGAAGATTGGCTTTGGAAGTTAGCTCAGGGCTGATCTTCCTTACCAAAAAATAAATAAAAAAATAAAAGAGGAGAAATAACAATGGATACCACAGAAATACAAAGGACTATAAGAGAATACTATGAAAAACTATATGCCAACAAATTGGATAACCTAGAAGAAATGGATAAATTCTTAGACTCATACAACCTCCAAAAACCAAATCAAGTAGAAATAGAGAATATGAGTAGACCAATCACAAATAAAGAGTTTGAAACAGTAATCAAAAACCTCCCAAAAAACAAAAGTCCAGGACCAGATGGCTTCTCTGGAGAATTCCACCAAACATTCAAAGATTTAATACCTATCCTTCTCAAACTGTTGCAAAAAATTGAAGAAGATAGAACATTTCCTAAGTCATTCTATGAGGCCATTACCCTGATACTAAAACCAGGCAAGGACAACACAAAGAAGGAAAATTACAGGCCAATATCGCTGATGAACATAAATGCAAAAATCCTCAACAAAATATTGGCAAACCAAATACAGCACTAACTAAAAGGATCATACACAATAATCAAGTGGGATTTATACCAGGGATTTATAGCAGGGATTGTTCAACATCTGCAAATCAATGTGATATACCACATTAACAAAATGAGGAATAAAAATCACATGATCATTTCAAAAGATGCAGAGAACACATTTGACAAGATCCAACATCCATTAATGATAAAAACTCTTGATAGAATAGGTATAGAAGGAAAGTACCTCAACATAATAAAGGCCATATATGACAAACCCACAGCCAACATCATACTTAACAGTGAAAAACTAAAAGCCATCCCTCTGAAAACAGGAACAACACAAGGGTGCCCACTCTTACCACTCTTACTCAACATAGTAGTGGAGGTTTTGGCCAGAGCAATTAGGCAAGAAAAAGAAATAAAAAGTATTCAAAATTAGAAAGGAAGAAGTAAAACTCTTGCTGTTTGTGGACGACATGATTCTATATATAGAAAACCCTAAAGAATCCACCAGAAAACTATTAGAAATAATCAACAACTACAGCAAAGTTGCAGGGTAAAAAATCAACTTACAAAAATCAGTTGCATTTCTATACACTAATAACAAACTAGCAGAAAGAGAAAAATATAATCTCATTTCTAATCACAATGAAAAGAATAAAATATCTAGGAATAAACTTAACCAAGGAGGTAAAAGGCCTATACACTGAAAATTATAAGACATTATTGAAAGAAATCAAAGACATGAAGAAATGGAAAGATATTCCATGCTTATGGATTGGAAGTATAAACATAGTTAAAATGTCCATGTTACCTAAAGCAATCTACAGATTCAACGCAATCCCAATCAGAATCTCAGTAACATTCTTCACGGAAATAGAACAAAGAATCCTAAAATTTATATGGAACAACAAAAGACCCTGAATAGCCAAAGCAATCCTGAGAAAAAAGAACAAAGCTGGAGGCATCACAATGCCTGATTTCATAATATACCTCAAAGCTATAGTAATCAAAACAGCATAGTACTGGCACAAAAACAGACACACAGATCAATGGAACAGAACTGAAAGCCCAGAAATAAAACCACGCATCTTGGGCCGGCCCCGTGGCTTAGCGGTTAAGTGTGCACGCTCTGCTGCTGGCGGCCTGGGTTTGGATCCCAGGCGCACACTGATGCACCGCTTCTCCAGCCATGCTGGGGCCGCGTCCCACATACAGCAACTAGAAGGATGTGCAACTATGACATACAACTATCTATCGGGGCTTTGGGGGAAAAATAAATAAATAAAATTATTTTAAAATAAATAAATAAATGGTGTTGGGAAAACTGGACAGCCACATGCAAAAGAATGAAAGTAGACTGTTGTCTTACACCATACACAAAAATTAACTCAGAATCGATTAAAGATTTGAATGTAAGACCTGATACCATAAAACTCCTAGAGGAAAATATAGGCAGTATGCTCTTTGACATCAGTCTTACCAGCATCTTTTAGAATACCATGTCTACTCAGGCAAGGAAAACAAAAGAAAAAATAAACATATGGGACTACATCAGACTAAAAAGCTTCTGCAAGTCAAAGGAAACCATGAAGAAAATGAAAAGACAACCCACCAACTGGGAGAAAATATTTGCAAATCATATATCCGACAAGGGGTTAATTTCCAAAATATATAAAGAACTCAACAACAAAAAAACAAACAACCAGATCAAAAAATGGACAGAGGATATGAACAGACATTTTACCAAAGAAGATATACAGATAACCAAGAGGCACATGAAAAGATGTTCAATGTCACTAATTATTAGGGAAATGCAAATCAAAACTACAATGAGATATCACCTTATACTTGTCAGAATGGCTATAATTACCAAGACAAAAAATAATAAATGTTAGAGAGGATGTGGAGAAAAAGGAACCCTCATACGCAGCTGGTGGGAATGCAAACTGGTGCAGCCACTATAGAAAATAGTATGGAGATTTCTCAAAAAATTAAAATAGAGATACCATATGATCCAACTATCCCACTACTGGATATTTACCCAAAGAACATGAAATCAACAATATGTAGAGACGTATGCACCCCTTTCTTCATTGCAGCATTTTATTCACAATAGCAAAGATGTGGAAGTAACCCAAGTGCCCATCAACTGATGAATGGATAAAGAAGATGTGGTGTATATATGTACCATGGAATACCACTCAGCCATGAAAAAAGACAAAATTGTCCCATTTACAACAATATGGATGGACCTTGAGGGTATTATGTTAAGCAAAATAAGCAAGACAGAGAAAGACAAACACTGTACGACTTCACTCATATGTGGAAGATAAACAAACACATGGATAAAGAGAACAGACTAGTGGTTACCAGAGGGGAAGGGTGTGGGGGAGTGGGCGAAAGGGGTGAAGGGGCACATACGTATGGTGACACATAAAAAATAGTCTATTGGTGGTGACCATGAGGCAGTCTATACAGAAACTGATATATAATAATGTACACCCAGGGGGCCGGCCTGGTGGCGCAAGCGGTTAAGTGCGCCTGCTCCACTGCAGCGGCGTGGGATTCCCCGGTTCGGATTCCGGCACGCACCGACGCACTGCTTGGCAAGCCACGCTGTGGCGGCCTCCCATATAAAGTCCAGGCATGGATGTTAGCCCAAGGCCAGTCTTCCTCAGCAAAAAAAGAGGAGGATTGGCGGATGTTGGCACAGGGCTGATCTCCTCACACACACACAAAAAAATGTACACCTGAAATTACACAATGTTATATACCAATATGATCTCAATAAAATATATTCTTTTAAAATGCTATTTTCATTAAGGAATCTGGAAAGCTTGGAGGATGGGATCCAGCGAACTGTGTTTTAACAAGACCTCCAGGTGATTCTGAAGTATGCGCTAAAGTCTTGAGAACAACAGAATCACCTGGAGAGTTTGCAAAACTCCCATGCCCAGACTGCACCGAAGACCTATAAAACCAGAATCTCTGGGGGTGGAGCCAACCCAGGCCTCAGTGTTTTTTTTCAGCTTCACAGGTGATTCCAATGTGCAGTGAAGCCAGAGAGCTACCACTTAGGTTCACACTAATGTAATGTAATAGCTATCATTTATTAAGCACTTATAATGTGCCAAGCATTGGACATCGCATTTACTTTTACATATCATCCTCACAACAACTCTAGGACTTTAGGATATTGTTGTTCCCACTTTAAAGAAATTAATATTGAGGCTTAAGAGAAAGTTTTGCATCCTGCCCACAGGCACCAAGTTAGCAGAGTCAGGATTCAAACTCAGAATTCTCTGACTCAAAATCTGGGCCACAGCTCCCTACCCACTGCCAGATATACAGCATTCTCAGAGCTATCATCAGTGTATGAGCAAGTGTGGTCAGCGGCAAGGTGAGACTAGAGACTTCATTGTAGGTGGTGGCTCAGCAACTGCTAAAAAGAACCTACAAAGAAGCCTTCAGCTCTTCTGGGGGAAGAGCTCAGGTTTAGACTCAGACAAACCCAGCTTTAATGCTGGCTCTGCCCAAGGTCCTACTTGGTGATTTAAATTCCCTGAACATCAGTGTCCTCAGGTACAATATAGAAGTATTAATACTTTGTAGAGTTGCTGTGAAGATTAAATAACACCCATTGTAGTGTCTGCATAAACTAAGAGCATGATAAATGTTTGTTTATCCCGCCCCGATGATAAATTCCTCCTCCACTTTGACCCTAACCTGTTAGGGCCTAGGAGTTGGGGGTTGTTATGTCCATGGGAATCAGCCTCAGAAACAGCAATTTCTCTTTCTTCCCTGTTTTCCAGTAGATGACTCTATTTACACTTTCTATGCTTCCCTCAGTCCCTAATGAGAGCCAATTCTTCCTTCTCCCTGCCACTGTTTGAATCACCCCACCCAAACCTTTGCCTAAATGCATGAAATGAGTCACCTCTATTTTCTAGTTTGACAGTCATTATGCACAAATCAGATCCCTCCTCCTCTCCTGATGAACCGCCCCAACTCTATGGTCCAATGCCTACAAGGTCTTGCCTGCCCTTGAGGCCTAAGTGTAATTACAATGTTGGCCTGCACAGCCTTGGGTCGATGACACATGGTTTGAACATAATCTCCCGGTGCAAAAGAATATCCATCCTCTGGAAAGGCTCCAAATGAAGTGACCTTCTAACTTTTCATTCTCCACCTAGATTCGCCAGTCTTTTTTCAGCATCCCCCTACTCCTGGCCAGAAAGGCTTGTTTCTCTAGACTCAGACAAAACTTAAAGAGGGAATTTTGAGCCCATCTCTTTTGGTTTGTAGGTGAGGAAACAAACTTCTCTAGGTCAAGTGGCAAGTTATCGGAGGAGACCAGACTATAACTCAGGTTGTCCTACCCCCAATAAAGCACCCCTGCATCAGGAGGTTGTTTCATAGTGGAGACTGCTCTGGACTAGACTTGCAATCCTGTGACCATATTAGTTTTCGGTGACTTTCTTGTAATTTATTTTGTTAGTATTTTAAATTGTGTATTAATTAAAATGTGATCATAGTAGAAAAATGTAGCAAAAAGAAGAAAAATAAAAATCAAGAGAAAGAGACTGAAAAGAAGAGGGGGGTGGGGAGAGAAGCAGCTAAAATTATGTGACAGAAAGAGAAGAGAAGGAAAATGGCGAATAAACTCTGAGGCGTGGAATGCGTGAGCATCGCACTCCAGCCTTGTTGGTCAGAGGCCGACCCTCAGCTTCTGCTTCCGTTGCACACCTAATCAGTGAGAGAACATCTCCTTTCCCACAACCAACCCAACTGCCCCACCCCACAGATCTAAGGCTCTATTACTGTTCCCTTTTTTCCCTACCCTTAACACTGTCCCTCGTCAGTAGCTGAGCCCCGAAAATCAGGGAAGACTCAGGGTATATGTGTTGGAATAGCTAGCTCAGAAAAATAAAAATGTTGCAAAGCTCGGTACAGAATTTAGTTTCCCCTGGCTCTTAATGTAGGAAACACTCTGGGAGTTTAATTATTCTGGGGAAACTATTTCTTTGCCTGATTTAATAATCAGGGTCAAATTTGGATATACCTCCATCTCTAACTCACTCACTCAAAGGGCACTGAGTCAACCTGGGGATTCCAAGAACAAGGCCATATCTCATTCCATTACACTTTGGGAAGGTAAGTAATGCATAGGCAAGAACCAGGAGCCAAAGACACACCCTGACTCATTCATTTTTTTTAATTGAAGTTTTTATTTTTAATTGAAGTTTTTATTGAGATAATTATGGATTCATATGCAGTTGTAAGAAATTAAACAGAGAGATCCTGTGTACCCTCTACCCGGTGTTTCCCAATGGTGACATTTTGCAAAACTGTAGTACAATATCGAAACCAGGGTGTTGACATTGATGTAATCCATTGTTCAGATTTCTCCAGTTTTCCTTGTACTCATTTGTGTGCGTGCGTATCTAGATCTGGGCACTTTTATCACACATGAAGGTTCATGTATCCACCATTGCAGTGTAGATACTGTGCAGTTCCGTCACCACAAAGATCCCTTGTGTTGCTCTATTATGGCCACACCCTCCTCCCTCCTGCCCCACCTCCCCTCCACCATAGCTAACCGCTTGGCAACCACTACTGTATTGTGTTTCTAAAATTTCGTCATGTCAAAAACTTTATATAAATGAACCATAGAGTATATAACTTTTGGGGGTTAGCTTTTTTCACTCAGCATAATTCCTTGAAGAATCATCCAAATTGCTACATGTATCACTAGTTTGTTCCTTTTCATTGCTGAGTTCATTTACCTTTTTACTCTGTGACTGTGAACAAGTCACTTAGAAGTTTGTACTTTTTTACCTGAAGGACCCTGGAAATTGTCTTAACCCTTCTAAGCCTCCATTTATTCATCTGTTTTTTGTTTTGTTTGTTTTAAATAGTGGGAAGGTGATAAGAGCATAGTTCAAAGATTGATATAAAGATCAAATGAAGTAATAGACATAATGATGCATTGTGAACTGTAAAGTGAGGTACCCATGTAAGACTAAGTTATTATAATGGCCTCTTTGAGGGAAGCTCCTATTTTATATTTTGCTTTTCCCTGCTTCTTCCAGACATACCAAATTACTCCCATTTTGAGTTTTTCTCCCAGCCAGCTAAACTCAAGAGGGACAGAAATTTAACTTTCAGGCCTCCCTTGAGGAAATTGCTTACCTGAACAGAGATAGGGAGAGGTGGTGGGGGTGGGGAGGGAGAATGAGAGAGGAAAAGAGAGAGAGAAAGAGAGAGAGGGAGCGAGGGGGGTGGAGAGAGAGAAAGACAGAAGGAAAGAGGAGGAGAAAGAGAGACAGAGCATGAGGTTTGCAGGACTTTTTTCAAGCATTCTCAAACCTATTCTGATGGCAGAGTCCATAAAAGTCTACATGTAATTTGCATAACACTGTCAACATTGCTAAAAACGGCTCCACTATTCAGCACAATAAACAATTTCAATGGCAGAAAAACATACCTCTAATTCTACATGTGCAGTATAAAATCATGGTCATGAGCATACATATCCATGAAAAAGAGCAGGATATCTAAGCATGGTTACCTGTTTCTGAGTTTTTCTGTAAATATTCATTTTGTGTTCTAAAGTTCATCAGAAGGCAAGTGATAGCAAGCTCTAAGGGTTGAAAAAAAATTCAGGGGAGATAAACTTTGAAAGTTCTACTTATTAACCTTTTTCTTTTCAAACCAGGAGAAGGTATTTATTCTGTTTTGGTGGGAATATTTCTGCCCAGCTCACCTTCTACTCTAATCAGCTAAATCAGGATTAGACGAGGAGCTTTTAAAAAATATAAATTCCATTAGTAAAAACTAAATTCAGGGGCCAGCCTGGTGGCATAGAGGTTCAGTTCTTGAGCTCCACTTTGGTGGCGTGGGGTTCACAGGTTTGGATCCCAGGCACAGACTTATACACTGCTCATCAAGCCATGCTGTGGTGGCATCCCACGTACAAGGTAGAGGAGGATTGGCGCAGCTGTTAGCTCGCTTGGGGACAATCTTTCTCCAGCAAAAAGAGGAAGATTGGCAACAGATGTTAGCTCAGGGCCAATCTTCCTCACCAAAAAAAAAAAGAAAAAAAACGAAATTCAAAACTAATGACAATAAAAATAATAATTTACAAATATATATATATTCCAATTCCCACTCCTACTAATTCAGTAGATCTGGCTGGGAGGGGACCAGGGAACTTGTTTTTTGTTTTTTTTTTAAATTTCCTCTGGTGATTCTAACATTTAACCAGATTGGGAACCTCTTCTATTTAGGATTTGTCTTCAGTGCCCCCTGATGGACTTTTTCTGACGTCTCTGGATATTCTTCTCTCCTGGAAGATCTGTCTTCACAAAAGTTTTCCTTTTTATTAAAACCTGCTTTCCAGTGGGGTTTCAACCTCTTCGCTCCCTGGAACTACCCTTGTCCAGGTCATCATCACTTCTTTTTCTCACTTACTCAACAGCTCAGCAGCATTGGATGTGGTGGCACGCCCTCTCAGCTTGAAATACTTTCAACTTGAGTTCCCCAATGTTGAGCTGTCCTACCTCTCAGATTCTTCCTTCTCAGCTCCTTTGCTGGCTCCACCTCCCCTGCCTCACTGCTCAAGATCCATGCCTAGAGCTCTGGCTGGCTCTCTTTTCTGCCCCTCTGCTCTGTCCCCAGATGATCCCATTTAGGTAGATGGCTTTAAATACTATCCATATGCTAATGGTGTTTACAGTTCCACCCCTGACCTTCTTCCAGAGCTGCCTGCTTGACATCTCCATTGGCTATCTAATAGGCGTCTCAAACTTAACAAGTCCAAAACAGAGCTCTTGATCCCCCCCACCAACACTATCAGCTGATTCTGCAGTCTTCCACATTTCATTTAACAGCATCACCATCCATACAGTTGTTCAAACTAAACAGTTGGCAGTCATCTGTGCTTCTGCTTACCTCCCTCATCCACCTACAAAACATAGTCAAAATCCTTCCGCTTCTCACCATCTCTGTTTCTCTAGTCCATGCCACTGTCATCTCTCATGGGAAGCTATTGCAATCTCTCCCTATTTGGTCTCTCTGCTTCTGTTTTTGCCTCCTTGGAGTTGAGGCTCCACTGAGCACTGTTAAAAATGTAAATGAAGTCAGACCACTCTCTTATCTAAAACTGTCTAATGACTTTTCATTGTAAACAGAATAACATCTAACCCCTTATTTTAGAGCTTCCTAAGTCTAAACAACACAGCCCTGAACCCTGGTATTGCTGTCCCCTCTGCCTGGAAGGTTCTTCCAACAGATCTTTGCATTGCTGACTCCTTGGCATTTATGTCTTGGAGAGCATCACCCTTAGAGAGACTCTTCCTGAGCGTCTTATCCGAAGACTCTCTCAACCTGCCCAGTCTTTCTCTTTCTCCTTACCTAATTTATTTTCTCCATTGCCCTTTCACCATCTGAAATTTTTATTAATGCCTTTGTTTACTTGTTTATTGCTGGTCCAGCCCCACTAGAATGCAAGCTCTAGCTCCACAAAGCAGATGTTCAATTTAGCATTTGTTTAACAAATTACTCATTAGCTCCATAGTGTAAATGACTGACGGTGCTATAAGTATTCCATTTTTCTTGGGCATAGCTTTTAACTGGGATGAAAGCTTTAAGATCAGGAAAAAGCAAGCTGGTAAGATTTCAATCATCAATTTACTGACCAAGGAGAATTTCTTCACCACTCCCCTGAAAAATCACACCTCTATTTGATGGGCACCCCCATTTTCTGTCTGTACTTGCTTCTGGATCACCTCCAACTTTCCTGGGAGGTTCCTTCGGAAAACTGTTCTTCCCTAGTTGAACCCCCTCCTCCTTTAACAGATATCTAAGCATCCAGGCTTACAGATTCTTGTGTGTAGTAGCTACACCTTGGGTACCGTTGAAGCAATGCCAGGTTCCGGTGGTCCGTTGAGCCCCTCTCACCCTGCATCTCAGCAGTTTTCAGTAGCCTACTGCCACCTCAGCATTGTGCTCCTGGTGTGTCCACACCCTCATTCCCGCCTACCAACTCTGCTGAGCCCATGTTTCTTGTGCCTTTTTTGGCCTGTACCTTTTCTTGCTTTTTTACTGGCTAGATGCCTAATTCTGCTTCCAGTTTCTCCATTTCTGGAAACATTCCATCATTACTGTTGCTGCAATTCTGCCCCCTAGTAGCTGAAACTGGAAAGACACCCCTCTGATGGGAATCACAGCACTTCCTCTTTCTAGAGCAGCTACCTCCGTCATCAACTTTCATTCCCAGAAAGGACCCAATTGCTGGAGAATCTCTCAACTCAAGGGGTTCAGGAGAACTGGCTTTCTCTAGGGCATGCTGCAGGCCAAGGGGTTTCTGTCTACAAGTCACACTTTCTGCCTCACCCCTTCAATGGTATGCTTCCTTTTTTTCTCCATGTCCCTTGTTCATGACAGGGATGGCTCCTCCAGGGCTGGACTGAGAATTTGGTACCCCATCAAATTAACAGATATTCTGTAAATGTTCAACATTTATTTAGTGACGGTGGAGAGAAACTAGTTTTCTATTAACATAAATTACTCAAACTAAAGGATTTATAGCATGTAATTTTCAAAATCAGAAAACTTCCTGGGAAGAGTGGAGATAACTGCAATTTTGACTTCTATTACCATAGATTAGATTTTCCTGTTGTTGAACTTTATATAAATAGAATTATACAATATGTAATTTTTTTTGCTCTGGGCTTCTTTCACGCGGCATGTTTTTGAGATTTATCCATGTTGTTGCATGTAATAGTTCTTTTTATTACTGAATAGTATTCTATCGTATAGACATACCATAATTTGCATATCCGTTCCCTATTGTTTATCCATTGATGGATATTTAGACTGTTTCTAGATCTTTTCAGGCTATTACGAATAAAGTTTCTATGAACATTTGTGTACAACTCTTTTCACGGACATATGTTATAATTTCTCTTGGGAAGTTATTTAGAAGTAGAATTACTGGGGCATAGGGCATATATTTAAGTTTATTAGAAACTGCCACTTTTCCAAAATGGTTGTGTCATTTTACATTTTGGGAGACATATAAAACTATTTAAAATTTAGATAATAAAATAACTCACCCTCAGTGACTAGCCCTACACTATGCTTTATTCAGGGTTAGATTTTCATAGGTTGTGACGACTAGACTCCAGGAAACTCTCAGCTGGAAGGTCTCGGGGCTGGAGGCTCATCTTTTAGATGTATTGCACAAATTGTACATTCAGGTCACAAAATTAGTCACTCTAGATTGGTCAGTTCTAGCAAGATGTGGCTTTTTATTTCTTCAAAAAATGCTGTGTGCTTTTGTTCAGTTGTGTAAGGAGTCAGGTGGAGCTCACGTTAACAGGTATAATATTTCAGATCTATTCTAGTGATGGTTTTAGCATCCCTTATAGGTCATTGCTCGGAAAATTCAGGGCATAGGGGTGTGTCTCTCTTATTATTCTTCTTTATTTTGGAGATGGGAATGAAAATACCTTCACTGTACCATCTAAAACCCAAAATCATTTTTAGTTATAACAACTATTTTTTAAAAGCATAAAATTAATATACAGCTTAATAAGTTATTATAAAGCAAACACCCTTGTAATCACCCTCTGTGAAGGTGATTTTTTTCTTCTGTAAAATATGTCTTTTAGGTCTCTAAATCTATAGATTCTCCTTTATCTCTTTTTTCCTCTTCACAATTTATTTGTTGAAGAAACTGGATAAATTGTTCTACGGAATTTCCCAGAGTCAGCGTTTTGTTGACTGCAACCTTATAACTACATTATAAGGTTGCCCTCTGTACTTCCTGCAAACTGATAGTTGAATCTAGAGGCTTCATCAGACTCAGGTTTGACTTCTTGGGAGGATGATTCTTTTGTAGGTGGTGTGGTCTTCTTCATCAAGAAGCACATAGTGTCTGGGTAGCTCTCTTTTCATGTTGCTAGCCGCCATTGAGGCTCAATTCATCAGGAGTTGCAAAATGATGATATTCCAATTCTATCATCCCTTCTTCATTTATTGTTGAAATACTTCTATACAGACAAACTTCCCCTCATCAGTTATTCGGCTACACAGCAGTATATTCAAGGGAAAGGCAAGGTAAATTCTTGAGTCTTTCTCCTTATTTACGAGTTTTCAAAATACTGTAAAGAGTTGGTTCCCAAGCAGCCTCCCAAGATGACTAAACTTTTCTTTAATATTATTGTGAAACATACGAATTGAAACGTATTTTTATCTTTATTGATACACAAACTGTCCTTTTCTTGGCCAGTGGCAACCTCTTCAAATTAGCTCTGAAATCCTTTTAACATGAGTCCATCAATTTTTGACAGATTTTGTTTTTCTCTTTCTCATGTGACGTGATTTCCCAGGTTCATCTTACACACCTCCTGCTTTAGTTCTGGGATTAGCCTTTTTTCCCTGAGAAGATTTGCTTTTTTTTTAGTGGGAAATGGTATTTCAAGATCACATTTGGATGTTAGGGTTGTTAATTATATTGTGTTGGCCATTGTTTCGTTCCTTCCTTCTTTCCTTCCTTCCTTCCTTTTTTTGATAGAATGCTTCATGAGTCATGCTGATGCTTTTCATTCAAACTCAGGAGTACAAGAGTTTTATCTAACCTTGTATATTACTTCTGTGCCTTATTTTCTCCTCACTAAAAATCCTGATTCTCAAGGACACTGTAGATAATAGAAATAAAGTATCACATAATTTCTCATTTGCTTTATTCCTCTTCTTTATTTTTTAAAAGTCAGGTTTATTGTAGTGTAATTGACTTATGTTAAATTCACTCATATTAGGTATACAATTTGATGAGTTTTGACAAATATATATGGTTGTGTAGCTATCACACAATCAAGACATAGAACATTGCCAGCTCAGACTCAGTGTGAGAGGGGACTACACAAGGGTGTGATTAGTGGGAGGCGTGGTTCATCGGGGCTGTCTTTGGAGACTTGCTACACGTCAAGCTTCCATTTGGGGCCCTCTTCTTTCCTTCTCATGTACATACTCTCCCAGGCAATTTCATCTACTTCCATTCCTTTAATTACTGGCTCATGATGACGCCCACATCCACATCTCCTGAGCTCTAGACCTGACCTGCAGACATAGTCTCCTGGAGGTGCCATATTATCTTTTCCCAAACCTGCTCCTCCCCTGCCTGCCTTATCTTAGTTATTACCAATTACCCAGTGATTTATCCTTCATCTTAGACCATCCTACCTCTCCCTCTCCTCTCCCTCAATTCCTACAGCCAACAGACTTGAACTCTGTCAACTACCTTTTGATATATCTCTAGACTCAGTCCTTCCCACTACAATTTTTTGAGTTTGTGCTCTTGTCATTTCTCTTCTACATAATCTTTTTGTTTCTGTAGCTCTTCTTCCAGTCTAATGCTTCCCTCCTCTCCATCCCTCCCCTCCTCCTCACACTGCTTCCTCCTTCCCATCCCTTACTGTCTTTCAGTCTATCCTCAAGAGTCTGCAGAGTTATATTTTGAAATATAAATCGGATCATACAATTCTGCACCTAAAATTCTTGAATGACTTGGCTCTGCTTGTAGGATAAAATCCAATCATATTTGAATCCTATACTAGGTCATTTTCACATTCTGAAATATACTTGCAGTTCTCCCAAATAAGCCATGATTTTTCCTTCATGTTTATGGTTCTCTTTTCTTGGTATGTCCTTCCACATTTCTCTATCCGTAAATTCCTACCTCTCCTTCAGGAGATTGAGCAAGAGCTTCTTCTTGTGTGAAGCCTGCCTTGATTTCCCAGAGAGACTTAGGATTGTTCTCCTTATATCTTTTACATAACTCAATTATGTTTGTTTATATAATCTTCACTACTCCCCTTACCTCATTCTGGAAAATATGCTTCTTCAGAATAAAAACAACATCTTTTTTAGTAGTATATTCTCATTGCCAACATGGAGACTGACTATATCAGTTAGAGTCTTCTGTTATTGACAATGGAAGCCTGACTATGATTAACCTAAACCAAAGGGAATTTATAAGAGGGATATCAGCTTCAATGAGAAGGATGGAGAGCCAGATCTGGAAGTAGGAAGGGTCCAGGGCTGTTCTTGAGAGATCAGAAACAGAAGTGGAAAGAACAGTGTTGGAGCAGTAAGAACAGTAAGTGGAGCAAACTGGGTGAACTTCAACCATTTTTGGTCTCTGGGTAGGCAAATTTCAAGAAAGGAATATCTAGTCGTACTAGCTATGCCCATCTCTAGCCATGAGAGCAAGGCCCCTGATGAAGTCTCATATAACTGACCAATGGAGATAAGGTAATTTCTTGAAAGGAAATTACATGATACTGGGAAGGGAAAATGGATACCTACTAGCTAAAAAGAAAACAAACATTCATTATACTAGCGCATAGTGAGCACTCAATAAATATTTCAATGTGAATCAATGAATGAATACTCGAAATTTTTATTTCCTGCCATACTAAACTGCAGCCATTCACTGGACGCCTCGAATAACCTCTTACTTTCCCCCCTTTGCACAGGCTGCCTCCTCCATTTGCGTGGTCTTTTCTCGTCTTGTCTGCCTGGGAATGTGTCCTCTATGATTCACCTTAAATGAAACAGCCTCTTGGAAAGTTCATGTCCCTTCTCCATCTCATACTCTTATAGTACACTGTGTGTTCCTCTGTCACACTGCTTCATTGATGACATTCCTTTACACAACAGGCTCCCCCAGAGTTAACTACTGGTGCTCGTAGCACAGACATCCTTACTGATACACCAAGGTAGACACATCTCCTGCTTTCCTACACCTTACATTCTAGAAGGAGACTTATCTAGTATCAAAATTCAACTTCCAGTGTTGTGGGTTTGGTCACTAAATTTCCATTTTTACCAGTTTGGTCATTGAACTACCAATTTAAAAATTTTCTGGGGCCAGTCTGGTGGCATAGTGGTTAAGTTCACACGCTCCGGTTCAGTGGCCCTGAGTTCGCAAGTTCGGTTCCCAGGCACGGACATACACACCACTCATCAAGCCGTGCTGTGGCGGCAACCCATGTACAAAATAGAGGAAGATTGGCACAGATGTTAGCTCAGGGCCAATCTTCCCCACCAAAAAATAAATAAATAAATAAATAAAAATAAAAAGATAAAAAGTTTCTGTTGGAAATGTCGTGCTGAGTTCCTAAAACTAACTAATAAACTATAGAAACACATGATATTATAAGTCGTGGCCCATCTGTTTATATACTTTAACAAATACTTATTGCCTTGGGAGGGATCCATGGTAGAATAAAACCTGCTTCCTGGACAGCTTTTATTCCTGTCTTCAGGAATTTACATGTAGATTCTGTTGGGAGAGACAGGCATTTAAATAACTAATTATAACCGAAGGCAAAACATACATACAAAAACACAGGCCACATAGCTCTTGTGAAATATTTTTTTTAAAAAGTCACTTCTCTAAGGACCAAAAATTATGATTTACCTCATTTCCATCACTCAAGATGCCTGCCAGTGTGATGTTCACAAAAGTGGCTCAATAAACAGTGTTTGATTGATTCTCTGGTATAGAGAAATTGGTTGATGGTATAAAAAAGGTGTCTCATCGGCCCAGCGGCGGAGCAGTTAACTTCGTGCACTCCACTTCAGTGGCCCAGGGTTCACAGGGTCGGATCCTGGGTGCAGACCTATGCACTGCTCATCAAGACATGCTGAGGCGGCATCCCACATACAGCAATTAGAAGGATGTACAACTATGACATACAACTATCTACTGGGGCTTTGGGGAGAAAAAAAAGGAAAAAAGGAGGAAGACTGGCAACAGATGTTAGCTCAGGGCCAATCTTCCTCAAAAAAAAGAAAAAAAGATGCCTCAGCAGAGGTTAAGAAAGAGATGAGTTGTAAATAAACATGTTCTTGAAATGTCATATAGTAATAGATGAGACAATGCTTACTTGGCACCTTTAAATTTCAGCCTGAGATTCCTGCTTATGCCTTATGTACTATTTTAAGTATAAACAGTATCATCCCAGTGCTGACTCAGAAGGAAATTTTGTTTCACTAAATCCCCTATATTATGTCCCTGAGAACACTAGGTTTTTTAATTTATTTTTTATTTTTTATTTATTTATTTTGTGTGTGTGTGTGAGGAAGACCAGCCCTGAGCTAACGTCCATGCTACTCCTCCTCTTTTTGCTGAGGAAGACCGGCTCTGAGCTAACATCTATTGCCAATCCTCCTCCCTTTTTTTCCCCCAAAGCCCCAGTAGATAGTTGTATGTCATAGTTGCACATGCTTCTAGTTGCTGTATGTGGGATGCGGCCTCAGCATGGCCGGAGAAGCGGTGCGTCAGTGCGCGCCTGGGATCTGAACCCGGGCTGCCAGTAGCGGAGCGCGCACACCCAACCGCTAAGCCACAGGGCCGACCCAGCACACTAGGTTTTCCCTGAAGGTTTCCAAAGGCATCCATTTAGGCCTAGAAATGAAATTAACTGGGGAGAATAATATAATAGATCAGGATTCCATTTAGAATTTTTCACTTTTTTTTCCTATGACAAACTTTTCAAGAAAATTTAAAATATTTTTCAGGAAGAACATTTTTCACAAGTGTTGTTTTTAATTTTAAGATTAAAAAAAAAATCTCTTTTCAGACCACCATGTTCAGGTGTGAAATGGAGGAAATGAGTCCTTTCTTTTCTTTCTTTTTCTTTTTTTTTGCTAAGGAAGATTCGCCCTGAGCTAACGTCTGTTGCCAATCTTCCTCTGTTTTGTATGTGGGCCACCGCCACAGTGTGGCCACCGAGACAAGTGGTGTAGGTCTGAGCCCCAGAACTGAACCTGGGCTGCTGAAGCAGAGCGCTCAACTTAACTGCTAGGCCACCAAGGCTGGCCCTAAAGGAGTTAATTTTTGCAACAAAAAATATTATATATTCTTTAAAGTTTTTTATTTGAGGCTTAAAAGTTAATTCTTTACAGGTGAAATAGAAGGCTTCTACTAAAACCTAACAAGTCTAGCAAAAAATAGAAATGAACATTTTTTTACTAATCTTTTAAAACGTGAAGTATGTTGTTGATCCAGGAAATGCTTTTGTGGGATGGAATGGTGTATGAGACATGCAGGTTTGGTAACTACCTGGTTGCACACACCCAGACATCTATTTTCGAAAACTAGTGAAAGGAGTTTCATTGCAGATGCCTGAATAATTTTGTGATTATGTGATGCCCAGGTTAATTTCAGACATCGCTTAAAGATGGGTGGGGATTAGCAAGGCAACCAAAAAAGACCAAAATGTAAAAGGGTCACGTCTAGGTATGTTTTAGCGCTCGGATCAGAAGCTTTGACTTTCGCCCTGTCTTTGCAAGCTGCCAAACTGGGTCTTCTGGGGACGGGTTGGTCTGGGTGCGCGGCAGGTGCTGACATTTCTGTTCGGGTAGAATCTCCCTTGAATCTTTGGTCTCTTGCTCCCATTAACTCTTAACTCTTAATCTTAACTCCTTAATCTTTCTCTTGTTTCTACTTTTATCTCTGTGTCATGTCCTTTGGCTTTGCTTGGTCTCCCCGGGTGCTGTGCTTGCCCTCTCTAGCGTTTCCCTTGGGCCACCTCCTGCCCTCACTTGCCAGGCTTTCCCGTGGCCATCTAGTTGCATGCCTATTTTCCTACACAAAGTGTTTAGGTGGTGTCCGGGGGTGGAAAGGTAAACAGCATACTTGGCTTTTCAACCATGCTGGGTCAAATGTTAATTAGTGTGACAAACTTTAGCAAACAAGTATAATTGTTTGTTGGTAGTGTGCTTGCTAAGGATACACGAGACACAAAATGTGGGTGGCTCTCACACCCAGTAGAATGGCTATTATAAAAAAACAAAACAAAACAAAAACAGAAAAAAACAACTATTGGCAAGGGTGTAGAGAAATTGGAATATTCGTGCATTGCTGGTGGGAATGTAAAATGGTACAGCTGCTGTAGAAAATAGTTTGGCGATTCCTCAAAAAGTTAAATGTAGAATTACCCTATGACCCAGCAATTCCACTCCTAGGTATACACCCAGAAGAATTAAAAGCAGGGACTTGAACAGATACTTGTACACCAGTGTTCATAGTAGCATTATTCACAATGGCCAAAAGGTGGAAGCAACCCAAATGTCCATCAACTGATACTGAATAAACAAAATGTGGTGTGTGTGTGTGTGTGTATACATCTATATACAGATACACAATGGAATATTATTCAGCCATAAAAACGAATGAAATTCTGGCACATGATACAACATGCATAAACTTTGAAAACATTAGGCTAAGTGAAATAAACCAGACACAAAAGGACAAATGTTGAATGATTCCACTTATATGAGCTACCTGGAGTAGTTGAACTCATGGAGACAGAAGAAAAGTGTTTGCCAGAGCCTGGGGATGAGGAGATATGAGGAATTAGTGCTTAATGGGTACAGAGTTTCAGTTTGGGATGATGAAAAAGTTCTGGAAATGGATAGTGGTGACGGTTGCATAACATTGTTAATGTACTTACTGCATTGCCACCAAATTGTAGACGTAAAAATGATTACAATGGTAAATTTTATGTTGTGTATGTTTTACTACACAGAAACAAATGTAGGTGGCTTGTGGCCAGCACAGACTGGGTTCGGCTAGAGCACTTTTTTCTCACGAGAGCCATCTTTGGGCTTTCTGAGCCAGCTCTGAGTCTGCTCCGACTCTAAGGCCCAGAGGAGATTGAATCTGTCTTCCCTAATACCTGCCTAGAGTGGAAAAGCCCTAAAATCTGCCCAGCGTCGTTAAGTGGAGCAGTTCCTGGAAAGAACCATCTAATAAGAATCAGAGCCTTGGGAAAAGCCCAGAGCTGTGCGTTGTAACTGGTTGTAATATGGGACTTCTCTAGAGTTAATATATTGAAGAATATTAACTTTTAAAAATAACTCTTACTTTTATTACCAAAATAACACCTGTTTTATTACAGAAAATTTAGAAATAAAAGTAACCAGGAAATAAAAATCACCTATAATCCCATCATCCAAGGAGAGCTAACTGTAACATTTTGCTGGATATCCAGTCAATTCTTTGTATTTCATCTATATCTATATCTATAGAATGTATATATGTATAGCTGTTTTATAAGCTCCTTTTTTAATTTAATGATTTATTATAAATATCTTTTGATGGGAAACATTTAGATAAACTGATGGTTATTTAATTAAATTTGCTCTATCAAGTTTTTTTTCTTTGTCTTTAAATAAAGTTTTATTTTGGAATAATTTTAGATTTACAGAAAAGTTGCAAAGATGGTATAGAGAGTTCCTGTATACCCTTCACCCAGCTTCCCCTTATGTTAACATCTTACACGACCTCAACACATTTGTCAAAAATAATAAATTCATCTTGGTGCACTACTAAACTGCAGACTTTATTTATTTGAATGTCACTAATTTTTCAATTAATCTCCTTTTTCTGTTACAGGATCCAATCTGGGATATCACATTGCATTTAGAACAAGTATTTTTGGCCGTCTAAGACATTCTAGATATTGTAGAGGATGCAAAAATAAGTAAGTTGCAGGCTTGCAGCCAAAGAATTCTCAGTCTACTAAGGAGGTAATACAGGTATATAAACCCCAATAGTTCAGGGAAGTTTACGATAATTATGTAAGAAAAGAACAAAGGGCTGTAGCGAGTCCATTTGGGAGATCAGAAATGTTTAGTGAAAGAAGTGGGCTAGGCTTGGACAGGTCATGGACGTGGAAAGGTCGAAAGTTTTTCAGAGATTGTAAATGGCAGTTCAGTGTGTCAAATGCATAGGCCAGGTGACCCTTTCTCAGGTCTGACTATGAATCAAGCTCATCTCTGGCTTTTTAAAAATTCAGCTGTCTGGGCCTGCCCGGTGGCGTAGCAGTTAAGTGTGCGTGCTCCGCTTCGGCGGCCCAGGGTCCGGATCCCTGGTGCACACGGACACACTGCCTGTCAATGCGGCGTCCCATATACAGTAGAGGAAGATGGGCACTGATGTTAGCCCAGGGCCAGTCTTCCTCAGCAAAAAGAGGAGGATTGGCGACAGATGTTAGCTCAGGGCTAATCTTCCTTACAAAAAAAAAAAAAGTTTCAGATATCTAAGCCCAGCTCCCCTAGCCATTGAATCTGAATTTAAGAAAGCATGGCCAAACAGCTTTTTTGTTTGTTTAAGACTCCACAGGTGATTGGAACATTAAGAGAGAATCCAGAAGACATAGTTAAAAAAAAAGCAAAATAAAATAAATAAATATACAAAATATATTTATAAAAATATATATAAAATAAATAATAAATGAAATAAAAAATTGAATTGACACTATTAGTTTTTTTTGATAAATTTGAGCACGTTCCTTTTATTAGATTCATTAATAGAGATGTGAAATAGAGGCATTTTTTCCATGAAATTGATTAGACGCTAGTTATGAATTGACCTCTCACCCCTGCATCTGTACTTATACATGCTGGGATGATTCTAGCTGCCTATTGGTGATCAGCTGACTGCAGTATTGGCGGGAACTTCTGTACATGAGGTTATCCTCGCGATTCCTCGTCTGTGAAGTGGTGGGTAGCACTCAGAATGTGTTGGACTTGTTCTTTTATGGTTTAGTGTTGCTTTCAGCATGGCTGAGACACTATCTTTTCAGTATTCAGGGCCCCTAAATTCTTTTTTCAGCCACTTTTGAGAGTGATCTATTTGGAGTGTAAAAGAAGCACAGATCTATGTGAAAAGCTGAGTTCACGTTCTTTGCTACACGATCTACTGGGGCATGTCTGCACACAAATAGTGATTAGAATTTGTATCCTCAGAACCTCGATTTTGCTTGGAACACTGGCTCCTTAACCACTTTGGCGGAGCAGCAAATAAACAGAAAAGGCTCCCAGGCATTATATAATATGAGGAAAACAAGACTGGCTGCCTTATGCAATTGGATCGTCTAGTTTAGATAGACGTTTGGGTTGGAGCAAGTCAAAGGCAAAGATTACCCCTAAAGAAAAAACTGCAGAGACTCTGGCGATAAAATAGGCAGAGCCTGTATAGTTCAGGCTCCCCCTGGTGGCCACATGGAGTCAGTACAGTAATTTGCAGAATTAACAACTGCCCCCCTCCCAGCCCTTTGTTCAAGTTCCTTAAAATAGACATCCCTGTTGAGGAGTTCTTCATACCAAGGACAATAATAAAAGACAAATTGTAGGTTCCAGTGAATAAAATGTAGTTAACAGTTGGGGCATTTAGGAACAATGCTAATATTAATCAAATATGAAATATGAACCAGACAGAAACAGCAGTTCTGGAAGTAAAGAAAAACTACTACTATGATGTTCTCAAATACTCAACAGGCAGGTAAAACTACATTTTTTATTCAGCTGAAGTGTATCTGTTTAATTTTGTGCTCATAAGTGGTAAGCTCCATAAATCCAAGAACAGTGTTGATATGAATAACAGATTCTTGGGCAGACTACATACCAGTTGCTCTTTTAAAGTAAAAGAAGTACTTAGTTGTCTAGAATGTTACATCCCTCTGAACTAATACACAAATCCAATTTTTCCTTCCTACATAGAAAAACAGACTGTTGCAAAATTCTCACCAAACTCAAGTGCCAAAGCGTAGCAGCCTGGGCAGGTGAAGAAGCAGAGCAAAGGTTATTTTCGTAACAGCTTTCTTTGCTAGATGGATCTAATCAAAGGGTGTGGCTTGGTCTGTGGCCAAGCTGGGACAGGAGCTGGCCACAGGTGAATGCAGTCTCACTGTGGCAAGTCCTCTGTGTGGAAATGAGGTGGCTTTCTTCAGAGAATCTCTACCTCGAGGAAGCAATCTGTGGCTGCCACAGCGTTCTATTGCTGACTCAACGCTGTCGGTGTTGGTACCATGTATGCATTTAGTCTAGCCTTAGAGCTTTCCCACGTGCGGTTCCCGCTTTCCCCACTCTTCGTAGCACTGGTTCCCTATCCTTCAAGTCTCAGCTTAAACATTACCTTCTGACCATTGTGTCTGTTCTTCTCCATCAGCACTCTATTGGTTTCCTTCCTAGCACTCTTCTTAATTTTTAATGGTATTTATTGATTTGTTTACGTGGTTACTGTGTCTCTCCCTCCATAGACTCTAAACTCCATTAGGGCAGAATCCATTAGGGTGTTCATTTCCATCAACATTTGTCCAGCATAGCACATGGCTCATAGTAAAAACTTTATACATATGTAGTGAATAGTTGGATAAATTTAACATTCCTAAAAATAGGAATACAGTATAACTTTTATCTCCCATGCTGACTCAGACCTATTGCTATGGAATGCTTATGTTGGGAATGATTCTGAGACCAAGTCTGTACTCAGTAAGAGTTGAATGACTGATCATTATGGTAGGCTGAATAATGGCTCCCAAAACTGTCCTCAACCTAGTCACTGGAACCTGTGAATATGTTTCCTCAAATGGCAAAATGGACTTTGTAGATGTGATTAAGTTAAAGATTTAGAGATGGAAAGATTATCCTGGATTATCTAGGGGGGCCTGATGTAATCACAAGTGTCCTTATAAGAGGAGAAGATGTGATGATAGAAGCAGAGGTCAAAAATTGAGAGAGTAGAAGACGCTATGCTGCTGGCTTTGAAGCTGGATGAAGGTAATTCCTATAGCCAAGGAATAGAAAAGGCAATGAAACAGATTTTCCCTTAAAGTCTTCTGACGGAATACAGCCCTGGTGACCAATTTTAGACTTGTTACCTCTAGAGCTATAAGATAATAAATTTGTGATGTTTTAAAGCACTGAGTTTGTGGCAATTTGTTACAGCAGACATAGGAAATTAATACACTCAGCATTGACACAATATTCTCACAATATTCCTCAATAATTAATAATAAGCTCTCGTGAGCTGGTACAAGCTGACTTCAACGTACCACTGCAACGAGAATAATAATGGCGAATGACTTAACTGAGGTGATACTTTCCTGTTTTCTTGGTATTTATTTCCTACCAATTGGCATTCAGGTATCTTAGAGATAGAGATTTATTATTTTCTGAGCTCCAAGATCTGTTAACATAAAATCAGCAATGTCGTGAACCAGTGTGATGTTTTGTAGAATGATGAGGTGATCAAGGTTCCTAAAGTTTATGTTATTGCCAGAAATGGAGAGTTAATTGAGCCCCCAGTCAAAGGTGTGAAGTTATATTGTTATCCCCAAAAGGTGCAAGAAATTGTTTCTGGTATTTTTTGAATATGGGGATGGAGAAAAACAGCATTTTCTAGATCAGCAGATGTATACCAGGTGCTGGGATCTGTACTGATTTGCTCCAGTAAGTATACCACATCTCAAAACCTTCCTGACCCTGATAATTCACTGGCATTATTCAAAATCCATTCCTTTTCTGTGCCTGCCATGGTGGAGATTTAAATGGGATGTGCTAGGTATCACCACCTCCTCCAAGTCACTGACAATGTCATTCATCTCAGGAATTCTCCAGGGGACTTTTTTTTTTTTTAAACTTATTTTTTAATAGATAATACACTCACATAAATTAAAAAATTTTAAAGGTGATACCTCTCCCCTAGTCACCTAGTTTCCTTCCTCAGAGGATACCAATGTTTTCAATTTATTGGATATTCTTCCATATGTCTCATGTTAAAACCTCTATATATTCTGACTTCTAACCTTTTAAAAAATCGGCTTTATTGAGGTATAATTTACATACAATAAAATGCATCCATTGTAAGTCTTTGCTTTGATGAGTTTTGACAAATGTATACACTCATGTAAGCACCACCCCAATCAAAATATAGAACATTTTCATCACCTCAAAAAGTTTTCTCATGTCTCTTTGTAGACAATCTCCCCTCTGCCCCCGTCTTCTGTCCCAGATAATCACTGATGTGCTTTCTATCACTGTAGATTAGTTCTGCCTACTTTAGTACTTTGTATAAATGGAATAATACAGTATGTACTCTTTTGTTCTGGTTTTTTACACTCGGCATATGTTTTTGAATTCATCTATGTGCTTATATGTGAGAGTAGTTCATACTTTTTTATTGTTAAGTAGTTATACTATTGAGGTGGCTCACAGAATATACAAGGATGCAGGAGAGCCAGGCCCGGGCTAAAACCAAGCAAGGGAAGCATAGCTAAATGCCTACGGCAGGAATGAATTTTTTAGGCTACCACTGCTGATATACGGCCACAGGCCTCTTGCTGCTGGGCTGGTAGAGTTCACCACCCTTGGACACTCCTCCGTGAGCCACTGGACTCGACTCCACCGTAGCTACCTTGAATAGCTCTACCCAACCCTGCGGCTTCGGGTCATTCCCTCAAGAGTGAGAGTTAGAGGCACTTAATCACATGCCCATGCTTTAGTTGCCAGGAGACAGTGCCGGGGCCCCCTTTAGTTTTCCATATTGGGCAGTGAGGCCCTGCCTCTTGTTGATTTTGAGATTGCTTTCAAATAGGAAGGGTATTTAGAAGCTGGACAATCGGAATGAGCAAATGTCCACTACAGAATTTGTCCGTATCTCCTTTGAAATAGTAGTCATGTTATATTATATTTTTGTGTGTCTATTTCTCCACTAAACCATCTATTCCTTGAGGATAGTGATCTTGTCTTTTCACCTCTGTATCCATAGCACTTAGCATACTGGTTGGCACAAAATCTATATAAAAGAATACTTATTCAACAGATCAATTAATATATATATGAACTATACTCTTATTTGATAGTATATTACATTATCTGCTTTGTAGAGTTTTTCAAGGTAGTTTTTATTCTAAGCTACAATTTTTTTTACATATGCATATACTTTTTATTTTGAAATAATTTGACTCACAAAAAGTTGCAAAAACAGTACTGAGAGTTCTTAGCTGCCAATCATGCAACTTCCCCCAACGATAATCAATGTAACTTTTTTAAAATCTCTGGTTGAATTTTTCTTGACCTGCTGACTCTTTAGTCACCTCTCATGTTGCCAGTTGATGTGAATGCAGGGAATTTACACTATTTAATCTGTTTCCTCTACCATTTATTCCCATCTTCTAATTTTCTCCTCTTTCGTTCTGTTCTGCCTCTTTCTATTTGCTTCTATGGTTATTCTTTAATGCCCCTCCTTTCATTCTTCTTGTACTCACTTTAAGCTATACTTAAAATGCCTTAATTCCAAAGATACTGGGAGGCATAGTAAAATATGCACAGGCACACACACACAGATGTGCTCATATATTGGGGGTGAAAGGAAAGCAAGCACTGAGGCACAGGAGTCAGTCTCACGCGTCGCCCTTCCAGCCGCAGTCCCTCTCACCAAGTCCGCAGCCATCTCCAATAAGGGCACTCGAAGGCCCAAGAACTTTCTCTGCTTGCCATGGACTGAATAGCCCCCTTGATTATAGCCACCTCCTCTATCAACTCCCATGGGGCAAAAGTGGGTTCACTATGAGGGACAGTGTATTAGTCTGCTCAGACTGTCATTACCAAATACCATAGCAGGGGGGCTTAAACAATAGAAATTTATTCCTCATAGTTCTGGAGGCTGGGAAGTTCAAGATCAAGGTGCCTGCCAGTTTGGTCCTGGTGAGAGCTCTCTTTCTGGCTTGCAGACAGCAACCTTCTTGCTATGCCCTCACACGGTCCTTCCTCTATTTGTGTATGCAAAGAAAGAGGTCTCATTTAACCTTAATTATCTCCTAAAAGCCTATCTCCAAATACAATTACATTGGAGATTAGGCCTTCAACATATGAATTTTGGGAGTACACAATTCAACTCATAGCAGTAGAGCATGACCTGGATAGGTGTGCGCTGTGCACCAGAGATTTTGTAGATCACATTCTCTAGCTGTACATACTCTCAACTTTATTTCCCACTTGTTGCTCTTAAATCTTTGGTAAAGACTTTGTAGTAAATTACAAACTTAACTGTACAACAGAGCAAACAAGTTGAAATTTTATTTTTAATATTTCTGTTTGCAGTGAGGGAGTGCATTGTCTGTATTTCTAAACCAAAAATAAAATTAACTAAAATTTGGTCTGATTTTCATTGTCACTATGTGCCAGTAATTCTAAATGATGTAAGCAATAACCTACCCCTCTAAAAAGTCTTGTAAGTTCTAAAGACTTGCTACAGGTACTGTTGAGAGGTTTAACAACTTCAAATTGACATATTTTTATTAGTTATTCTTTAATAAACTTGGTATTCTACATGGAAGTGAATTGGGAGGACTCCTAATTATACAGTCGCTCCTGTTACACATAGACTCAGCTCTCCACAGTCATTTCAAGAGTAAGTTCATAGAGGAATGATCTGAGCTTACTTTGGGCTCAGTTCATATCTCCAACCTTTGTGTTATTACATATCCTTGTTCTTAAAGACTAGATTTGAAATAAATAAAGACAGCACAGTAATTGTATAGACGAAGAAAAAGAATTTGAATTACTTCATTTATGCCATTCTGTGTGATGACTTGAACTCTTCATTTGTGTTTAAAATTTACAACAGTGAAATAGGGGCCGGCCCGTGGCTTAGTGGCTAAGTGCGCACGCTCTGCTACTGGCAGCCCAGGTTCGGATCCCGGGCACGCACTGATGCACCGCTTGTCCAGCCATGCTGAGGCGGTGTCTCACATACAGCAACTAGAGGGATGTGCAACTATGATGTACAACTATCTACTGGGGCTTTGGGGAGAAAAGGGAAAAAAAGGAGGAGGATTGGCAATAGATGTTAGCTCAGGGCCGGTCATCCTCAGCAAAAAAAGAGGAAGATTGGCATGGATGTTAGCTCAGGGCTGATCTTCCTCAAAAAAAAAAACAAAACAGTGAAATAGAGTGTAAACTGCAAGTTTTGATATTTTGGTTTGGTGAGTACAAGTTTTAGTTCATACATGAAATATTTTACCAGATTTGAATGCTATCTTTACAATTGAAATGTAGTATTCTTTTAAAATTGTTAATTGTTTTAAACCTAGAGAAAGAATCAAGAAAATACAAAGTTACATCAGTTGTACAATTTAGGCAACTGCTAAATGTACCTTTTGCAAGCAGTTTGATTTTATTAAAATTTATTAGTTACTGACAATTATGTACAGAATATATTATTATGTTACATTGTAACCAAAGGATCAAAGTTCAGACCGGTAGGTAGATATGAAATCTTTTGAATAAGCAGTTGTGCTTTTTTCCTTTTTGTACTACAATATTTATTTTATTATTTAATTTAAAAATTTTTTACTGGCACACATATATATGTATAAAGTACAGTAGAGGAAATTCGTCATTGTCTCTGTATTTCTTTTCTGGTCATTATTGTCATTCATTTAATTTCTTGTTTATTAAAAATGATCCACTCGTGGTGTCAAAAATGCTAGGTACATCCCAGCCCACCCTGTCTCCTGAAATTCTCCTCACTTCTCCTTGGGTCATTTGCCCCTAATTCACGAATTCCTGCCATTTCTGAAGCACAACAGTTTAGCTACCTCTGTGAAAGAAGAAAGGCGTCTGTAAGTGTTGTAGGGAGTTACGAGGAAAGGATGTGGAGGTCAGAACTTCGGGAGTGTACCAGAAGGGCAGCACTAGCAATATCCAAAGGGAGAATGACTTGGAGTGAACAAGAGTCGAGGCTGTGAGTAGAGCGGCCCTTTTCCTGTTGGGAGTCTCCAACCTTTGTCAAACCTCAGCTGGATTCTGTCAAGGGAGATAGAACCTTCCTTATGATCCGTTTACCCAACTGCCCCTGGAGGCTGTAAGTGTGACTTACACTTTCTTGCGTCCTCAACAACTCAGTTCCTAGGGCATAATATTAGGTTGCAACCCTGGATTTTGTAGGTCAAAAAATGTCAAACAGCTGCAATTTCACGTGGTTCAAGTGTTCCTTGTTGTTGATCCTGATGATTATGATGAATATCTCTCAATTCTATAATAATCAAGGTGTTCTTTCGCAAGTAGGTCCAGGGGGCTAGGGGCCCCCGTCAGAGATTCACAATGAAGCCTCAACCTAATGGACCTCAACCTTCGGTGATGGGAATGATCACAACAGAGATATACTGTTACAAGGGAAGGAAGAAATTCATCATGTAACTTTCAATTCATGTCCTGTTACCAGACCACACAGCCTGTAGAATACTATGAATACTTTTTAAATAAATCCTCTAGTTATTTCATGATTTATGTAATTAATTATATTGCATTCTATATTTTATATTAAAAAGGATTAATGTGTTAAATATAAGCATTTAAAATACACCAAAATTCTTATAACTCTGTTTTGGCATTTTTTGCAATTCTTAGTATATCAGTAGCCTCTCCGAATCTGAGTGACCTAGGTCTCTCATTACCTCTGAGAGGCTCTGGTCAATGTTCATTTTCACTTGATAGTGTGGGTACCCTTAAAGCTCATTGTTTATTTAATGAATGTTATTTATTTATTTATTTATTTTGTGAGGAAGATGGGCCCTGAGCTAACATCTGCCAATCCTCCTCTTTTTTTGCTGAGGAAGACTGGCCCTGGCCTAACATCTGTGCCCATCTTCCTCCACTTTACATGGGACACCACCACAGCATGGCTTGCCAAGCAGTGGGCCGGTGCGTGCCCGGGATCCAAACCGGCGAACCCCAGGCCACCGCAGTGGAGCGCGTGCACTTAACCGCTTGCGCCACGGGGCTGGCTCCTAATGAATGTTAATTAAACACCAACTGATTACCTAACTGTACTAACTCTAGAAAAGGAATACAAAAAATTTTTTTCTTAAGATAATAGCCTAGTGAAATATAAAACAAATGTATAGAGTGGCACTCAATAATTCAGGAACAAATTTATCATTTGTAGGTTTTATACACTGGTAAGATAAAAATTTGTCTTAATGCCTTTTTCAATATTTGGACCATTTATGTTGAGACTCAATATTCTGTGACCCTTTCTGGCCAAAATAACCTGTTTATTCTAATGAAGATACAGCCATATCAGAATAAAATGAAAGTAATAATTTAACTAAAAGGAAGTCATGTTCTGGTTTTACTAATGATTCAAAGGAAAAAAGATTAGGTCATATCCTGCTTAATATATATTTGTAAAGGTATAGATTTACTTCCATCCAGTTTTGTAATTTAATCAGTCACTAAAAAATTCTTCTTTAAAATTTGTAGTTTTGGGGCCGCCTGGTGGCACAAGGGGTTAAGTGTGCACACTACGATTTGGCGGCCTGGGGTTCACAGGTTCGGACCCCGGGCACACACCAACGCACCGCTTGTCAGGCCATGCTGTGGTGGCGTCCCATATAAAGTGAAGGAAGATGGGCACCGATGTTAGCTCAGGGTCAATCTTTCTCAGCAAAAAAAAAAAAAAAGAGGAGGATTGGCATTAGATGTTAGCTCAGGGCTGATCTTCCTCATACACACGCAAAAAATTTGTAGTTTCAATCTTTCTTTGGATTTTCTATTTTTTTAATAGAAATTTAATAGAAATAGAATAGGTTTTTTAAATTTCAGAGTAACTTATAGTAATTACATAAATTTATGCTTGTTACATAAATGATAATGATTGAGATGTACGCTGAGAGAATATGTATGCTAAAAAATGCTAAATGCATTAAATAGTCAAAATTTTAGATCTAAAACTGTTCATTAACTGATAAACCAGTATTGTTCAAACCTTTATATGTGTTCAAAATGTCAAATAGGCAGCAGGTCTCTCTCGTCATGTTAAACTTGTGATCCCAGTTATAAAATATTGTAAAAGTTGTTTTGTTTACAGTTATGAAATGTCACAGCAGGTTGTTTACAGTTATAAAGTGTAGAAGATTGGTGTGTTTCTAGTTATAAAAGATTATAGAAAATTGTTTTGTTTTTACTTATAGAATGTTATAGTGTTGTTACAGATATAAAGTGTAGAAGGTTGGGTGTGTTTACAGTTATAAACTGTTGAAAGTTGTTTTGCTGACTACATCATTAATGAAAATAGTCTACTTTAAATAATACTCTGTGTTGTATTAAACAAAACTCTTGGGCCAGCGCTGTGGCTTATCTGTTAAGTGCGTGCGCTCCACTACTGGCGGCCTGGGTTCGGATCCCAGGCGCGCACCGACGCACCACTTCTCTGGCCATGCTGAGGCCACGTCCCACATACAGCAACTAAAAGGATGTGCAACTATGACATACAACTATCTACTGGGGCTTTGGGGGGACAAAAAAAGGAGGAGGATTGGCAATAGATGTTAGCTCAGAGCCGGTCTACCTCAGCAAAAGGAGGAGGATTAGCACGGATGTTAGCTCAGGGCTGATCTTCCTCACAAAACAAAACAAAACAAAAAAACAACTCTTGGTTACAAGTGATGGTAATTCACTTTGATAGTCATTGACCACCTTAGTTTCATGTACTCCCAGCTCCTCTGCCTCACAGGAACAGTGCAATCATCAGGGAATGGCTCTGGTTCCCCCAGCTTGAGTTATGGACTCACCTTTGAAGCAATTGCTGTTGCCACATGGACAGGTTAATCCGAAGCCATCTTTAGGGGTTGGGGTTCAATGACGGCACCACATTCTGGACCACATGGATTGGGGAATTGGCGGTTCCCAAAGGAAGGCATTTGGGGCAGAGAAATCACATTTGTCCACTAAAGTTTCCTTTCAAGATGATTGTCATCTGTGAACAGACTTGTGGGGGCTAAAGCTGGATTGTCCTCATTTGGAAAATGACAATACTGCTGAATTGATCATTATTTTGCAAAAAGAAAAAAGCTGTAATTTGCACCATTGTGGATCTCAGAGTTTATGCTGAGACTGAAGAGATTTTCTTACAGGTTTACATTTATGTTTGGTAGGAAAATTATCTCCAACTTTAATTATTTTCTCTAGGCCTTGGTAGGTTGCATTAACTACTGTAAAAAGTTACTAAGAAAATTTAATTTCATTTAACAAATGTAAAATTTAAAGAAGGAGTAATTGTCTTAAAGATTATCAATTCAGTTCCATTTTATTAAATAAACAATAGTTGAGAGTGAAGTATGGGCCAGGGACTGTGCTGGATGCTGGGAGTACAAAGATGAATAGGGCACAGTCTCTGCCCTCAAGGAGCCAATGCTGAGAAGGAAGAGACATACATGTGATTTTTTTTTTTTTTATGTGAGGAAGATCAGCCCTGAGCTAACATCTATTGCCAATCCTGCTCCTTTTTTTCCCTTTTTCTCCCTAAAGCCCCAGTGGATAGTTGTATGTCACAGTTGCACATCCCTCTAGTTGCTGTATGTGGGACACCGCCTCAGCATGGCCGGAGAAGCGGTGCGTCGGTGCACGCCCGGGATCCGAACCCGGGCCACCAGTAGCGGAGCGCGTGCACTTAACCACTAAGCCACGGGGCTGGCCCCCACACGTGATTTTAACATAACATGCTAGGTCCGATGTTAGAGAGATGCCTAGAGGTATGGGAGAACTTAGATTATCCAGCACATTCAGGAAAGGCTTCATGGAGGAAAGAACTGAACTTTGAAGAAAGAATAAAATTGAGCTGGAAGAAGATGCTGAGAAAGGCAAGCCTGGCAGAGGCTCAGGCCATGAGCAAAGGCTCAGAGGTGTCAATTAATATGGCACATGTGCAGAAAGCTCAAGGAGTCAGATATAATTAGAACACAAACATCAAGGTAAAGAGTGATAGGAGACAAAGAGAGGGAGGCAGTGTCTTGACGGTCTTAGCTAAGATGCTAGAGAATTTGGACTTTCTGCAGGTTAGATATACATTGTAGATGTGCTGCTATGCTGCAGTGTGGCAGATGGCTTAAAGAGGGGCAAAACTGGAGGGCAGGAGTCTAATCAAGAGATTAATGCAACAGTCTGGTGAAAAGATGAGCAGGGATTGAACTAGGTGAGGCCAGGGAATATGTCTTACTCATCTGTGTATCTCCAGTGCCTGGTATAATTTCTGGTACATGGAATGGCTCAAATAATATTTACTAATTGAGCTGAATTTATTTTTCCTCTTCTGCATTCCAATGAAATCTCCATCTTTTGGCTTTAGAACTATATTTCTAATGAGTATTATGGTGCATACTGGAGTTCTAGACAGCAATTCCACAAATACATCATGCAAAATATACCAAGAATATATATGCTGCTAAATAAACTGGAAAATCTGATTAACTTGATCATAATTCATTCCACAAACATCACATTTTGCTTTGCTTTTCCTGGGCCAGAGGGATGTGGATAAGACTACAGATTTTAAAGGATTGTTTCAATCATCAATGCAATAAAAAAGTAAAGCCAGATGGCCTATCAAGTAAGCAATGCTTAGTGCAGGAAATAAATCTGCAGCTGTTGTTCCTACAAAAGATCATATACCTTGCTGGACACTGTTGATTGATCTGTTGTGATGTTTTGAAAAGTCTCTGAAACCAGAGTTTAGTGTGAAATTGGGCATTTTATATGAATATATAACTAAAGACCAAGGTATCAAGATGGGGAGAACTAAGAGAAAGCTAGGGGGTAAAGGTAGGAAAAGAATAAAGAATCATATGAGGCTCTATAGCAGGTTATATTATCAACCAATATCACGCTGGGAATTTGATACCATTCAACTCCTTCACTGGATATTCAAAGAGAATTTCGTCTGCGCCCACATTTCTTCTGCTTTTTGATGGAGAGTCACAGTTTTCGTGTTTCTTTTACATTACTCACTTTTGGAATTTTTTCTCCAATGCCCTCTAAATCAGTGACATAATTTGGGAGGAAGTTTGAAAATGCTAATGGCAAGTTAAGCATAATAAAAAGTGGATATTCCCAGAAGATTTTTTATAAGAATATGCAGGAGACCTCTTCATTTTGTGAAATAGAGATGGGTGTAGAACAAAGACAGCTTTTAATAGGGAACATTTTCTAGGAATATTAGAAAATTCTAGGTTTCATTCTCCTATGATTTTAGAGCTCTTGTCATTTTAGAGTCTAAAATTTTTACTGTGACAGTGCCCTTAACAGTTTGCTCTTCCCAGAGATAATTATTTACTATTGATTTATTTCTTTCTAACCACGGTATCAAAACCGGATACGAAAAGATTTGGCATGGCAATCTTTGGCAGACAAGAGGCTCGTGAAATTATTAAATAGTAATCTTATATTGCTAAAAAATTCTAAAACAGCATTAAATCGTGTGGTTGCTAGATCACTCCTGGCTCTGTAATTGTTGACTTGGCAGCTAAGTACAAACCATTTGCAGCCACCAAAGACAGAACCACATCTGAAGACATCACATGTTTGCACTGACAAAGTCTTTTCCAAAATAGGTCCCATGGCTGTTAATAGGTGTTACTCAAAAAGAGGTTTCTTCAGTTAAAGAAGTTTGTGAAACAGTTGACTAAACCAAGTTTGATGGCCTCTCTACTGAATCATTTCCCAAAACCTTCACTATACTAATGTACAGTGAGAACCTCTAATAGGGGCTTACATTATATATTATTTGCCAAATTTATCTGATCATAGGACCTTTTCTTTGAGGAGCATCCCATAGGGCTAATATTAAGCATAATTGAGTTTGGGCTTTAGACCACAAAAGTGAGATGGATTTTACGATGTGATTTTGAGATAGTTTATGCAGTGGACTTTTGTCAGTTGCCTTCCCAGCAACATTATCCTCCTCTCCCTTCCCCCATCTTCAGTTTCCATTTTGGGATCCCAAGGTTCCAGGGAGGCTGATTCCACCCCTGAATCCAGGGATGAAACATATGGCCTAGGCTAAACCATTTAGTGTGGTCCAGCCAACAGGCTACCCTGATTGGTTCAGGGGTGGGCAGGGATCAAGGCCAATCCAATCAGAATTTTTCCCGGAAAAGCTGATGGGAGAACTGTGCTGGCTTCTCCCTGCTGGATGTGAGTGAGAAAGCAAGCCGTCCCAGGAACATTAGCCTACCACCCTGGAAATGCAAAGAGAGCCAGCTTTATGAAGCAGAAAATAACAAAGAAGGCAGAGTGTACAAATAGTGAGAAACTGGCCCTCAGGGTTAAGCTTGGAGCCAGCCCTACCTCTGGACGTTTATATGTCCAACCCAATAAATTTCCTTTATTGTTAAGCCAGTTGAGTTCTGCTTTCTATTACTTGTGACAAAATTCCTCTTACTGATAGAGTTTGCTTACCATAGCAAGACATATATCATAAGGGATTGCCACCTCTTTTAAGAAAATAAACACTGATTTAACCATAAAAAGGTATACTCCTGTCCTCTTCCTCCCTCTAGCCAAGTTTCAGAGTTTCACTTTTCCTTGGGATCTGTAATTGTTTACTGTTGCTATGACAACGATGTTCCAAAAGCAGGCTGTTCTCATTTTTATGCTCCTGTACAAATGTAATCAAAACCTCCCACTCAAATTTCATCAAATCAGCATTTATAGAACCGACTATGTACCAGGGGAAAAGGGCTGAAAGATATGACAGTTCTTGACTTTCAAAAAGCTCATAGTCTAAGATAGTTTCAATTTTCCAAATAATTTTACTCAAAATTGTGGTAAATAAATATAGAAATTGGAAGCATTATAAACAGTGTTTCACAAAGAAGTTTCCATGTTCAGCACAGCTAATCTGTTCCCATTCTGCCTGCCCTTTTGAGATCTTTTCACTCTAGCTCCAAAAAGTTGGCCTAAAGTAGCCTGTCTAGGTTCCTCACCTCCTGGCTGCTGCTTTTTCTCTCCATGGAAGAAGCCGTCTTTATTCAATACCCAGAAGTAGCTACCTAGGCATCTTGGTTTTATTTATTTACTTTTTTTGAGGTAAAATTCACAAAATATAAAATTAATCATTTTAAAGTGAAGAGTTCAGTGGCTTTTAATACATTTACAATGCAGAACATGTTCATCACCCCCAAAACAATTGCAACCCCTACCTAGTTCCAAAACATTTTCATCACTCCTCAGAAAACCCTGAACCCATTAAGCAGTTGTTCCCCTTTCCTTCCTCCCCTCAGTCCCTGGGAACTACCAATTTGCTTTCTACTCTATGGATTTACCTATTCTGGATATTTAATATAAATGGAATCACACAATATGTGGTCTTTTGTGTATGGTTTCTCTCACTCAGCATAATGTTTTCAAGGTTCATTCATGTTGTAGCATATATTAGTACTTCATTCTTTTTTATGGCTAATATTAGTTTGTACATATATACCACAATTTGTTTATCAATTCTTCAGTTGATGGACATTTGGGTTGTTTTCACTTTTGAGCTATTGTGAATAGCGCTGCTATGATCATGCGTATACGAGTATTTGAGTCTCTGTTTTCATTTCTTTGGGTATATATCTAAGAGTAGAATTTCTGGGTCATATGCTAATTCTGTGTTTAAGTTTTTGAGGAACCAAGAAACTGTTTTCCACACAGATGTAACATTTTACATTCTCACCAGCAATGTGTGAGTGTTCTAATTTCTCCACATCCTCACCAACACTTGTTATTTTTGTTTTTTTATTATAGCCCTAACAATGGGTATGAAGTGGCATTTCATTGTGGTTTTTATTTTCATGTCCCTACTAACTAATGATGTTGAACATCTTTTCATGTGTTTGTTGATCATTTGCATATCTTCTTTGGAGACGTGTCTATGAAGTCATTTGATCACGTTTTAATTGAACTGTTTGCCTTTTTGTTGTTGAGCTATAAAAGTTCTTTATAGGGCCGGCACCGTGGCTTAGTGGTTAGGTGCGTGCGCTCCACTACAGGCGGCCCAGGTTTGGATCCCGGGCGTGCATCGATGCACCACTTCTCTGGCCATGTGAGGCCGCGTCCCACATACAGCAACTAGAAGGATGTGCAACTATGACATACAACTATTGACTGAGGCTTCGGGGAAAAAACAAAAAGGAGGAGGATTGGCAATAGATGTTAGCTCAGAGCCGGTCTTCCTCAGCAAAAAGAGGAGGATTAGCACAGATGTTAGCTCAGGGCTGATCTTCCTCACAAAAAATAAATAAATAAATAAATAAATAAATAAATAAATAAAAATAAAAAATAAATAAATAAAAGTTCTTTACATATTCTGGATAGTAGACTCTTATCAGATATATGATTTGCAAATATTTTCTCCCATTCTGTAGGTTGCCTTTTCACTTTCTTGATAATGTCCTGTGGTTTCTAGGCATTTGACCCTTCATTCAGCAAAACTACCTTAACTCTTTATCTTAGACTGTCCTCTTTGTTTTAAGCTTCTGTCTGAAAAACATGCTTCTTCTCTCAGTATCTGACATCAGAAATGACCTTCCTGGGAGACCCACAAGATGTAGCTTCATCCCTACAGTGTAATACTGTCTTAATATAACAAAGCACAATAATCATAACATTTATGTAACAGAGAATTGCACACATCTAGTAACAGAGAGCTACTTTTTCTTGCAGATATCCTCAGGGAATAGCCAGAGAAGGAAAAACTATTGATCTGGAATTCTATCACCTTAAAGCTAGAAATCTTGAAAACTATAATGGGTCATGAGTTGATACTGTATTAATATAAATTTCTAGTCCTTCATGAAGGGTTTAGAAAAGGAAAGTTAGAGAAAACCATTGTTCATTATGACTCTAGCCCTGCCTGGGGAACATGCTATGCTAGCCAATGAACAACAATGTTACTATATGTGTTAAGATGTTTCAGTTGTAAATAACAGAAAACCCAACTCAGAAGGACTTAAACAGAAAGGATAATGTAGTATATTATATAACAAGAGGTCTGGAAGTATGGCAGTACCAAAGTTCACTAATTCAGGGAATTAACCGTGTCACCAAGAGCCCAGGTCTTTCTGTCTTTCTGCTCTGCTACCCTCAGAGTGTTGGGCAGTCCCCTCATGGTTGCAAGATGGCTACTGAAGCTCCAGCAGCTCCAGGTAGCACTCCACATTAACAATAAGAAGTAGAAAAGGAACTATTTCATCCTGGGGTCTTGCTCTCTTTTTTTAAACTGTGGTAAAATACACATAACATAAAATTTACCATCTTAACCATTTTTAAGTGTATAGTTGAGTGACATTAAGTACACTCACATTTTGTGCGGCCCTCACTACCATCATCTACAGGACTCTTTTCATCTTGCAAAACTGAAACTCTGTATCCATTAAACGGTAACTCTCCTTTTCTCCCTCCCCACTGTCCCTGGCAACCACCATTCTACTTTATAGCTCTGTGAATTTGACTGTTCTAGCTTCCTCGTTTAAATGGAATCATACAATATTTGTCCTTTTGTGACTGTCTTATTTCACTTACTATAATGTCCTCAACATTCATTTGTGATGTAGCATGTGTCAGAATTTCTTTCCTTTTTAAGGCTGTATATCATTCTAGTTTTGTTTATCCACTCATCCGTCAATGGACATTTGGGTTGTGTGGGAGATCAAGATTTGGCCACCCTGAAATATATCTCTTTACCTTGATTGTTTTCTCTGAGGGACATTTGACCTCCCCCACTAACTGCCTAAAGAATTTAAAACAAAGGATCTGTTTCAGGAAGGAGTTATTATCATGATGGCTGTAAAGATAATGTAGGATAGAGGTTACAATAGGAAAGGCACCAAGCCCCTTTTATCAAAAAAACTCTCTCTCTCCCTGACCACATTATCTATAGATGACCCAGAAAAGAATTGTCTTCTTGCCCTCTGAAGTCCCAGACCACTACCCACCCCCAACACCTTCCTCGCCTTTAGCTACAATACTTAAGCAAGCAGCTTAGACAGAGGGACGAGTTGCTCATTTCTGAGTTTCTCCCATGTATACATGTTAATAAACTTGGTATTATTTTTTCCTGCTAACCTGTCTTGTTAATTATTTGGCCAGCCATAAGAACCTTAAGGAAAAGGGCAGAAGGAGATTCTCCCTCTCTCCCAACAGTTTTGGCAACCAAGAAGGGACCACACTGGCTGGCAAGTTGCCTTCTCTGGCTAGAACAACTGCCTTCTCCCTGGACTCCTGCAGATGATGAGATATGGAAACGCCTTACGAAAGCCGGCAAAGGGTAAGACTTCTTACCACATCAGGCTCCCGGAATCTCTATCTGCGGGGTCCGGTGGAAGCAAGCAGTGAGAATTTTTTTCTCTTTCTAAATTTAGATTGGCAGGAGAAAATATTTGGGAAACTAGTTTCTTGTGCTTTTAGTGACTCTGGTAAATTTGGTAGAGTACTCTTGGTTTTGATCTTGATCCCTTTTCCACCCAGATAGCCTCTGTCTTGTTCTGTGTCCTGAGAACTTGGCTTTGTGACCAGTGAGAATATTCTCCTTGGTCTCCACCATACGGAAGGTGCATTTACCGGGGTGCACCTTGGTGGCCAGTCGAGTAGACTGGGGTTCCGAACTGTCTCTGTCCGGCTGTGCCAAGCTCTCAGGGGAGTTTGTCATAAAGGATGCAGTCCGTAAGAGCTTTTGTCATCTTAGCCTTCATTGCTTGTTAGTGCTGGAAAAATCCCATTCCAGTATCGTCTGCCCGGTGTCACAGATTAGCGGGTCTGTGACTGGAGGCATCCCCCACTATTGTGGGAGACCGGAGACACCGTTTACACTACACCATCCTTACCGCCTGTGCAACGAAGATCTTTACTTTCTCTGAATATCTTTGGGAGTGAATTCTGTGAATCATGGGGTCTACATCATCTGTGCCTTCACCAGGGACGCCTCTTGCGTCCATGGTAAAGATTTATTCTAAGCGTGGAAAGTTACCTCCAGGTCTTTCCTTAAAAAGGCTTATTGGATCGAGTCGCTATTGGAATAAATAGACAAATGAAGATCCTACTCGTCAATGGCCAGACGACAGATCCTTTGAATTGGAAAAACTTCTAAATTGGGGGAAAAAAAATGTTTTGAGAACTCTCACATAATTATTTATTTGGTACCTAAGAAAAGGCCAGAAAAAGCAAGGGAAAAATTTGAATAGCCTTAAGACCTTGACTCAGGTTACAATTGAATTGAGAACATGTAAAAGTGGAAGTATTGATAAGATTATAAAGGTTGGAATGTTTGAGCTAATTTTATATAAAGAGGTTACATCAACTTTGCCTGAGTATGTTTTAAAATGTCTGACTGGGAGTGCTTCCCTTGTCCAAAATTAGAAGACCAAGACCTATTGATAAAAATCTTAATGATAACTATGTTTAGAGGTATAAGAGGTGATGAAATTTACATGAAATTTTGTAGGAAAAAACTGATGTTATTTCTATTACAGAACTGGTTAACGAAAATAGTAATTTAAATGATGGCTAATTTTATCTGAAGTCTTATGAAGTCTTGTAGGCAATCTAAATAATTATTGGGAATAAGTAACTAAATACTTGTGAAAAAAATGAATGTTGGATGAACTTTAAACAATAATTATATGTTATGGTGGTTACAGCTTCCAAACTCTTTTTGGTGACTTAAAACTTTAGAGTTTTGCTAAATTTTATGATAAAAATTCTCTGAGTGTCATCATTTCCAAATAAGAGAAGATATTAGACATTCATTGCTAAATGTACATTTGTCTACTTTTGGCTTTTCATTACAGGAAAACTAAAAGGTGTTTTGGGTCTATTGGTAAACATGTGTTTTATTAAAAGATTGTACTATAAAGTAACATATTTCTAGAAGTTATGAAGTGTTCATAAATTTTCCAAGCCACAAGATACTAATGTAAAAGAAAGTTTATAATTGTTTACTTAGTTTTTACTTACAAATCAAGGTTTCTAAAGGTTAAAATTTCTAATTAATATAGGTGATTGAAGCTACTAAAAGTTTAGAAAAATATATCTGTGTACAGGGAAAATAAGATATATAAAAAAGATACAAAGAATGAAAATATTTTGTTTGATTGATTAAGAAAGATAAATTTGTCCTCAAGTACTAGGAGGGAAAAGAAAGACATGGGACAAATTCTGAATGTAAAAAGGAAGTTATAGAAAGTTTGTGGAAGAGGAATTCTGGAAAAAGAGTTTTATGCATGGTCAAGTTGGCTAAGATTAAAATGGATTTAATTAAGTAAATGAGTTTTAATATCAGAAGTAAGCTGGTACAAAATTATAATTTGGTCTTATTTCTCTTAAAAGGATAATTTTCTTGAACTTGATAAAGAGGTTATGAAAGATTTTTCTTTACCTTTGGGTAAGTCTACCTAAAAGACAGAAAAAAAAAAACCTGTTAAAATAATTTCCTGCATTCAAAAGACTGATGTCTCTCTATTAAGGCTTTTTGGACTGTTAATGCCCTGTTTGCTTTGACTTTTTATATTTTTGACAAGCTCCTCAAAATTCATATCTTAAATAAAGTACTTTTTTTTGCTTTTTTTCTTTGAGAATTTTCACAGGGCCCTGGAACTTCTCAAAGAAATTTGCTCTCTTCCTATAAGGGGAAAGATACTAAACTTATTAGGCTTATTCAATATGTTCAATTACATGGAAAGCATTGTCAGACAAGTGATGATAAGCCTGCTTAGGTAGTATTATGTGGGTAAATGTTATTGATATAGGTGTTTTAAAATTGTGTAACATTACTGAAATTCTGATCTGTCCTGGTTATCAGTCATAATTCTGGTTATTATCATTTTAAAGTGTTGTATGTCACAAAATTAACCAAATTTCTTTGTCAATTGCCATTTTGAGGTCTTGTTTACAGACATTTCTTTGCTCTAATGCTTTTGCAAAATGTTTCAACTTCAGAAAAATTCATGGAAAGGACTCTGACATTTACACTGGAGTACAGGTTTCTGACAAACTTTCTGATCATAAAACTGAACTTGGTAAGAAATTACAGAAATCTGATGGAGAGACTGATGACTTCATGAAGCTGCTAACAAAAAGATTGGGATCAAGAATGGATTACACAGGACTAAATGAACTGATAAGGATGATTATAATTTTTATGATTTTTCATTTGAAGTATTGCTGAATTTTTAATGTTTTGTTTTTTCAGATTTAAGGAAAACTTTTTCTCTTTTCTCCTGAGCTAGCTATGACTTATAGCAATTTGGTAAATGATACTTTTGTAAGCAAAATTGAAATATTTCTTTTTCTCTCTACCTGATCCCTCCAGAATTTAAAAACTCATAGTAAGTGAGTATTGTTGTTTTCATTGCAATATAGTTATTTGCATAAGTTCAATAAGAATCTGTTCTCCTTATAACAGGACACAATTGGAAACACTGGTTATATTACCAAGGCTGTGACTGGAACATCATATTTGCGATATAACCATATAGCTTTTGAGGAATGAAGACTGGACTTTATGGAATAAAGCCACGTGGAAATATTGGCCTTGTACCTTATGTTCCAAGCAGCACTTACCAGGATAAGTAAAGAATGTCACTTATCTGGCAGGTACAAGGAACCTCGAAATATTTTGGGGGGAACCTCGGAAGGGAGGAATTCACCCAAATCTGTAGGTATTGCAGGTGAAGTCTGATGACAAAATTCTTGGCTTGGCTTTCCTGGCCTCGAGAGGCCTTTAAAGTTCAATCTGAGATTCCTTATAAAAAGTTCCAGCAAAGCAGATTTAAAAGAGCTTATATGGGGCCGGCCCCATGGCTTAGTGGTTAAGTGCGTGTGCTCCGCTGCTGGCGGCCCGGGTTCGGATCTCGGGCGCGCACCGACGCATGCTTCTCCGGCCATGCTGAGGCTGCGTCTCACATACAGCAACTAGAAGGATGTGCAGCTATGACATACAACTATCTACTGGGGCTTTGGGGGAAAATAAATAAATAAATAAAATTATTTAAAAAAATAAATAAATAAATAAAAGAGCTTATATGATCAATTGCTACTTCTTGCTGTACTTATGTAAATAATTGGGCCAACTCTATTGGAACTAGACTTATTTTGCAAACTAGTTCGTTTTAATTTGGCTATCTTTGATAAAAATGAGGGTGATTTTAGAAAGAAAAATTATATTTCAGTAAAAACTATAGTATACATTTGCGGATATTAGATCCTAGTTTTGTTAACTGTCTTTTGAGGTTTTTGTTTTATATCTGTTTACTGGACTGGATCCTGATTTCTTCTAGTCTCCTAAAATAGTTGGCTACAGATCTCCAAACTAATGTTTTTCATTTTTTCCATGATTTTCATTTGGAATCACTGAGAACTAAACCTGCCCTTTATCCTGAAGCCTTACAAACTGAAGCCAATGGGCTTGATATAAACTTAAGAGATTACCCGATGACGTCATCAGAGACATTTTAAACTGCAAAAGATACTTTGACCTGACATCTAAAAATCTTCTTAACTGGCTGTCCTCTAAACTCAGAAACTGCCTTACAACTTGCTCCAACCATTAACCTTGTTTTTCTTCTGTTTACATACAAATGCTTCTATTAAATACTTGATTGCTTGCTTCCACAATATAGGCATAACCTTGAGAGCCCACCTGCATCACCACCTTCTAAAATGAACGTAATTGAACTGATCTATTATCAGGACTAAGAAATGTGTGCTTTCCTGAAATGCATGGTTTCAGGGAGGAAAATGAAGAGTGTGTATCCTCAACAAATCAGGATTCTCAGCATTGAAGAAGATGCAACCATCTGTTTCTACTACAGTTATCATCCCCTTATTAGATAAATCCCAGTAGAGGAAAAGGGCATTCAGAGCTTGATTATACTGGGCTTTGGAGTTTCCTGAGTTCAGCCATCACCTCCACAACTTTGATTACATTAGGTCTATAATGATGAGTTAACATATGTGTTCTCGTTTTTCACTGAAAATTAAAACATTAAAATCTAGTTCATAATTAGTCATTTGTGAGTATGATTAAAATGGCTCTATTCTGATCACTTCTGAGAAAACCAGTTAACCAGAGTTGCTAACCCTATGAGGCCAAAGTTCAGCTCCTATTTCTAGATCTAGGACCTAGACCATGATCATGCTAAGATGCTGCACCCTCACTGTGAGTCCTGCCTGAAACAGCCAGCCAACTTACTTTTCCATGTTCTTACAGCTAACATTCTGACACAGATTCAAAAGTACATGGTCTCATTTAGGAATACCAAATAGAGAAAAGATGAAAATATTCCATAAGTTAGTAAGAATAAAAATATAAAGCAATACACACAATCTCTCTCCACCCCCAGGAGTGGTTAGGCAGAAGAAAGGAATGAATACTTATTGAATACATAATATTTGTTAGGTTCCATATAGGACTTTAGTAATTCACCATGGAGAATATAAAAAAAATAAAATGATATTCGTAGTCAAACAGCCCTGATCCTTGGTGTATTTCTTTCTAGGCTTTTATATATGCATGGATCATTAAAATTTTGTTTAGTTTTATATAGTTGCAATCATACCATATATGCATTTTTATATACACTTTCCCATGTAATTCTAAGTTATTCATGAATATCATTTTGATGGCTGTAAAATATTTCATCTTATGTTTATAGCATTGTGTACAATTACTATTTAATTGGACATTTACACTATTTCCAATTTCATATTACAAATGATGTGATACATATTTTGTAAATAAAGCTGTTTCACCATTTTGTGATAACTTCCTTAGGGGAAATTTTCAAAATGAAAAGTATTGGGTCAAAGAGCATGAATATTTTAAGGATATGTGTATAGATCCAGTATTACCGATATTAACATATCAATATTCATTTAAATTTAGGATCACTCTACTAGATTTTAAAACATATTACTACAACGTGGCAAAATTAAACTTATATGGTATTGAATCAAAATTTTAAAAAATCAATTTGTAGAAAAAATCAGCTGCCTGTTATAAACAAAAGAAAGGTATACTTACTTTCCAATCTGTTTTTCTCTCCATTCTTTTTTTATGACATCTTTGTAAAAGCAACTAGCATAAGTGTTGCTGTTTCAGTCTTAGAAGTAAGGAAACTGTTAACCTCAGGAAATCCTACAACCACTTACTAAGAGTGGAATTAAAATGAGATAAGGCATCAAGCTTGATCAGCCAGTAGCAAGTACATAGGGCCCCTTGATCTGGTAGCGATACAGCAATTAGAGCATACAATAAAGAATAGAAAACCCTATTACCATCCAGATGCTTTATATTTATTTATTTATTTATTTTTTATTGTGAAATTTTTGTTGTACATTATTGTTTATCAGTCACCATATAAGTGCATCCCTCCCTCACCCTCCTAGCCCCTGGTAACCACCAAACAGTTCTGTCTGTCTGTGTGTTGGTTTATCTTCCACATATGTGTGAAATCATGCACTGTCTTTCTCTTTCTGGCTTATTTCACTTCACATAATACTCTCCAGGTCCATCCATGTTGTTGCAAATGGGAAGATTTTGTCTTTTTTTATGGTTGAGTAGTATTCCATGGTATATATATACCACATCTTCTTGATCCAATCATCAGTTGAGGGACACTTGGGTTGCTTCCATGTCTTGGCTATAGTGAATAATGCTGCAGTGAGCATAGGGGTGCTTAAGCCTCTTTGGATTGTTGATTTCAGGTTCGTTGGGTAGATACCCAGTAGTGAGATAGCTGGATCATAAGGTATTTCTATTTTTAATTTTTTGAGGAATCTCCATACTGTTTTCCATAGAGGCTGCACCATTTGCATTCCCACCAGCAGTGGATTAGGGTTCCCATTTCTCCACAGTCTCTCCAGCATTTGTTGCTTTTTGTCTTGGTGATTATAGCCAACATTCTAACAGGTGTAAGGTGATATTTTAGTGTGGTTTTGATTTGCATTTCCCTGATGACTAGTGATGTTGAGCATCTTTTCATGTGCCTATTGGCCATCTGTATATCTTCTTTGGAGAAGTGTCTGTTCATTTCCTCTGCCCACTTTTTGATTGTGTTATTTGTTTTTTTGTTATTCAGTTATGTAGGTTCTTTATATATTATGGAGATTAATCCCTAGCCAGATATATGGTTTGCAAATATTTTTTCCCAGCTGATGTGTTCCCTATTCATTTTGATCCTGATTTCATTTGCCTTGTAGAAGCTCTTTAACCTGATGAAGCCCCACTTGTTTATTTTTTCTGTTGTTTCCCTTGTCGGAGTAGACATGGAACTCAAAAAGATCCCTTTATGGCTGATGACAAGTAGTGTACTACCTATATTTTCCTCCAGGAGTTTTATAGTTTCAGGTCTCACCTTCAGGTCTTTGATCCATTTTGTGTTAACTTTTGTGTATGGCAAAAGAAGATGGTCTACTTTCATTCTTTGCAAGTGGCTGTCCAGGTTTCACAGCACCATTTATTGAAGAGACTTTCCTTTCTGCACGTATGTCCTTAGCTCCTTTGTCAAAGATTAGCTGCCCATAGATATGAGGTTTTATTTCGGGACTTTCAATTCTGTTCCGTTGATCTGTGTGTCTGTTTTTGTACCAATACCATGCTGTTTTAATTACTATCACTTTGTAGTATGTTTTGAAGTCAGGCATTGTGATGCCTCCAGCCTTATTCTTCTTTTTCAGGATTGGTTTAGCTATATGGGGTCTTTTGTTGCCCCATATGAATGCTAGTATTCTTTGTTCTATTTCTGTGAAGAATGTCCTTGGGATTCTGATTGCGATTGCATTGAATCTGTAGATTGCTTTAGGTAGTATGGACATTTTAACAATGTTTATTCTTCCAATCCAAGTGCATGGAATGTTTTTCCATTTCTTTATGTCATCATTGATTTCACTCAATAATGTTTTATAGTTTTCATTGTATAGGTCTTTCACTTCCTTGGTTAAATTTACTCCTAGATATTTTATTCTTTTTGTTGAAATTTTAAATGGAATTGTCTTCTTGAGTTCTCTTTCTGTTAGTTCATTGTTGGTATATAGAAATGCAACTGATTTCTGTAAGGTGAATTTGTACCCTGCCACTTGGCTGTAGTTGTTGATTATTTCTAATAGTTTTCGAATGGATTCTTTAGGGTTTTCTATATATAAGATCATGTGGTCTGTAAATTGCAAGAGTTTCATTTCTTTGTTGCCTATTTGGATTCCTTTTATTCCTTTTTCTTGCCTAATTGCTCTGGCCAGAACCTCCAGTACTGTGTTGAATAACAGTGGTGAGAGTGGGCACCCTTGTCTTGTCCCTGTTTTCAGAGAGATGGCTTTCAGTTTTTCCCCATTAAGTATGATGTTGGCTGTGGGTTTATCATATATGGCCTTTATTATGTTAAGGTGCTTTCCTTCTATACCCATTTTGTCGAGAGTTTTTATCATAAATGGATGTTGGATCTTGTCAAAAGACTTCTCTGCATCTATTGAGATGATCATATGGTTTTTATTCCTTGTTTTGTTAATGTGGTGTATTACATTGATTGATTTGCGGATGTTGAACCATCCCTGTGTCCCTGGTATAAATCCCACTTGATCATGGTGTATGATCTTTTTAATGTATTGCTGTATTCACTTTGCCAATATTTTGTTGAGGACTTTTGCCTCTATGTTCATCAGGGTTATTGGTCTGTAGTTTTCCTTCTTAGTATTGTCTTTGCCTAGCTTTGGTATCAGGGTGATGTTGGCCTTGTAGAATGTGTTGGGAAGTGTCCCATCGTCCTCTATTTTTTGGAATAGTTTGAGAAGGATAGGTATTAAGTCTTCTTTGAATGTTTGGTAAAATTCTCCAGAGATGCCATCTGGTCCTGGACTTTTATTTTTTCGGAGGTTTTTGATTACTGTTTCAACCTCTTTACTTGTGACTGGTCTATTCAGGTTCTCTATTTCTTCTTGATTCAGTTTTGGGAGGTTGTATGAGTCTAGGAATTTATCTATTTCTTCTAGATTGTCCAATTTGTTGGCATATAGTTTTTCATAGTATTCTCTTATAATCTTTTGCATTTCTGTGGTATCTGTTGTAATTTCTCCTCTTTCATTTCTAATTTTATTGATTTGAGCCTTCTCTATCTTTATCTTGGTGAGCCTGGCTAAGAGTTTGTCAATTTTGTTTATCTTCTCAAAGAACCAGCTCTTTGTTTCATTGATCCTTTCTACTGTTTTTTTATTTCAATTTCATTTATTTCTGCTCTGATTTTTATTATTTCCCTCCTTCTGCTGACTTTAGGCTTTGTTTGTTCTTCTTTTTCTAATTCTGTTAGGTGTAGTTTGAGGTTGCTTATTTGGGCTTTTTCTTGTTTGTTAAGGTGGGCCTGTATTGCTATGAGTTTCCCTCTCAGGACCGCTTTTGCTGTTTTCCATATGAGTTGGTACGGTGTACTTTCATTTCCATTTGTCTCCAGATATGCTTTGATTTCTCCTTTAACTTCATCAATGATCCATTGGTTGTTTAGTAGCATGTTGTTGAGTCTCCACAGCTTTGTCACTTTCCTGGTTTTTTCCTTGTAGTTGATTTCTAACTTCATGGCATTATGGTCTGAAAAGATGCTTGTTATCATTTCAATCTTCTTAAATTTATATAAGCATGGCTTGTTTCCCAACATATGGTCTATTCTTGAGAATGTTCTATGTGTGCTTGAGAATAATGTGTAATGTGCTGTGTTTGGATGGAGTGCTCTGTATATGTCTATTAAGTCCATCTCATCTAGTTTTTCATTTAGGTCTATTATTTCCTTATTTATTTTCTGTCTGGATGATCTGTCCATTGATGAGAGTGGGGTGTTAAGATCCCCTACTACTATTGTGTTGTTTTTAATATCTCCTTTTAGGTTTGTTAGTAGTTGCTTTATGTACCTTTGTGTTCCTGTATTGGGTGCATATATATTTAAAAGTGATATGTCTTCTTGGAGTGTCCCTTTTATCATTATATAATGCCCCTCTTTTTCTCTCATTACCTATTTTATCTTGAAGTCAACTTTGTCTAAGCACGGCAACACCTGCTTTCTTTTGTTTGCCATTAGCTTGGCGTATTGTCTTCCATCCTTTCACTCTGAGCCTGTGTTTGTCTTTAGAGCTGAGATGTGTTTCCTGGAGGCAGCATATTGTTGGGTCTTGTTTTTTAATCCATCCCGCCAGTCTGTGTCTTTTGATTGGAGAGTTCAGTCCATTTACATTTAGGGTAATTATTGATATATGGGGGCTTGTTGTTGTTATTTTGTCAATATTTTTCTGGTTCTTTTGCATTTCTTTTGTTTCTCATCCTGTGTGTTTTGGACAACCAATTTAGTTTGGTAGTTCTGTATGGAGGTTCTCTTAGTTTTCTCTTTCTTCATTGTGTGTGATTCTGTTCTGATTATTTGGTTAGTGGTTACCATGTGGTTTGTATAAAAAATCTCGTGGATGTGATAGTCCATTTTTTGATGGCCTCTTATTCCCTTAGACTAAGTCGATTCGATCCCTTTCCTCTTCCCCTTCTAAGTTATTGTTGTCACATCTTATACCCTCTTGTGTTATGAGATTGTGTTTAACATGATGAGGTTATATTTATACTTGGTGCTTACCCTCCCTTGATCTTTGGTTTTACATTTAAGTGTTTGCTAATCTATTTTGATAGAGGACTGCAATTTTTCTTGTTTTGTTGACCTATTTTCCTCCTTGTTCAAAACTTCGAATCTGCTTTCTCTTTTTTTTCTCAGACACGAGGGCCTTCTTGAGCACTTCTTGCAGTGGGGGTCTTGTGGCAATGAACTCCCTTAGCTTTTGTTTATCTGGGGTAGTTATTATTTCTCCATCATATCTGATGGATATTTTCGCTGGATAGAGTATTCTTGGCTGAAAGTTTTTGTCCTTCAGAATTTTGAATATATCGTTCCACTCTCTCCTAGCCTGTAAAGTTTCTGTCGAGAAATCGGCTGAGAGCCTGATAGGAAATCCTTTGTATGTTATTTTTTTTTGTCTAGCTGCCCTTAATGTTTTTTCTTTGTCGGTGACTTTTGCCAGCTTTACTACTATATGCCTTGGAGAGGGTCTTTTCGTGTTGATATATTTAGGAGATCTATTTATTTCATTCACTGGTATTTCCAGCTCCTTCCCCAGGTTTGGGAAGTTCTCAGATGTTATTTCTTTGAACAAGTTCTCTGCTCCTTTTCTCCTCTCTTCTCCCTCTGGAATACCTATAATCCTTATGTTGGATTTCCTAATTGATTTGGATATTTCTCAGAGAGTTTCTTCATTTCTTTTTAGTCTTAGTTCTCTTTCCTCCTCCATTGGAGCATTTCTGCATTGCTGTCCTCAATATTGCTAATTCTTTCCTCCATATTGTCAGCTCTGATGCTTAAGTCTTCCAGATTTGTCTTTATCTCCTCTATTGTGTTTTTCATCTCTAAGATTTCTGATTGTTTTTTTCCTTACAGTTTCAATCTCTTTTGTGAAGAAACTTCTGATTTCATTGAATTGTCTGTCTGTGTTTTCTTGTATTTCATTAAGCTTTTTTATGATGGCTATTTTGAATTCTCTGTCATTAAGGTTATGCGTTTCTGTGCTTTCTGGGTTGACTTCTGGGTGCTTGTCGTTTTCCTTTTGGTCTGGAGATTTAATATATTTTTGCATGGTGCCTGTCAGCGTTTGCTTACTTTTCCTCATAGTGAAAATACATGGTCACAGTTTCCTCTTGCTGCCACTGGGTGAGGGTCAAGGGCTGTGTATTCTGGCCCGCCTCAATCCATGGACACTCTTGTCAGCCCCTGGCTGATCTGAGGCATGGCTGAGTGGAGGCTGCTGGGGCGGAAGCGTGGGAACAGCTGGGACTGGGGCGTAGCTAGGCCGAAGCAGCTGGGGCTCAGGTGCAGGTGGGTTGAAGAAGCTGCAGCTGAAGTGCCGCTGGGCCAAAGAAGCTGCAGTTGGAGTGCGCTGGGCCAAAGAAGCTGCAGCTGGAGTGCGCTGGGCCAAAGAAGCTGGAGCTGGAGTGCGCTGCGCCAAAGAAGCTGGAGCTGGAGTGCGCTGGGCCAAAGAAGCTGCAGCTGGAGTGCGCTGGGCCAAAGACGCTGCAGCTGGAGTGCGCTGGGCCAAAGAAGCTGCAGCTGGAGTGCGCTGCGCCAAAGAAGCTGCAGCTGGAGTGCGCTGGGCCAAAGAAGCTGCAGCTGGAGTGCGCTGGGCCAAAGAAGCTGCAGCTGGAGTGCGCTGGGCCAAAGAAGCTGCAGCTGGAGTGCGCTGGGCCAAAGAAGCTGCAGCTGGAGTGCGCTGGGCCAAAGAAGCTGGAGCTGGAGTGCGCTGGGCCAAAGAAGCTGCAGCTGGAGTGCGCTGGGCCAAAGAAGCTGGAGCTGGAGTGCGCTGGGCCAAAGAAGCTGGAACTGGTGTGAGCTGGGCCAAAGAAGCTGGAACTTGGGCCGGCCCCGTGGCTTAGCGGTTAAGTGTGTGCGCTCTGCTGCTGGTGGCCCAGGTTCGGATCCCGGGCGCGCACCGACACACCACTTCTCTGGCCATGCTGAGGCCGTGTCCCACATACAGCAACTAGAAGGATGTGCAGCTATGACATACAACTATCTACTGGGGATGTGGGGGGAAAAGTAAAAAAAAAAAAAAAAGAAAGTCTGCATCTTAAAAAAAAAAAAAAAAAAAAGGAAGCTGGAGTGCACTGAGCCAAAGAAGCTGGAACTTGAGTGCGCTGAGCTGAAGAAGGAAGAGCTGGAGTGCACTGGTCCAAAGAAGGAGGAGCTGGAGTGCACTGGGCCAAAGAAGCTGGACCTGGAGTGCACTGAGCCGAAGAAGGAGGAGCTGGAGCACCGCTGGGCCAAAGAAGCTGGAACTGGAGTGTGGTGGGCTGAAGTTGCTGGCGCCAAGTCAGCTGGAGCCTGAGCACAGGCCAAGCTCAAGCTGCTGGAGCCAGGGGTGGGGAGGCGGTGAAGCCGAAGGAGCTAGAGGGGGGCATGGTGGAGCTGGGGAAGCTGGGGCGATGGCTTGGTCCAGCCAGAGCAGCTGGGGCTGTGGCGTGGTGGGGCCTGAGCTGTCGCTGCCTCTGGTGGGGAGGCACAGTCTCGCCTCAGTGCTGGTCAGGCCTGGGCACCTGGGGGCCACTGCCTGTGGGGATGGGGTGGTCACGCTGTACCTGCTGGTGGGGCCCGGGCACCTGGGGGCCACTGCCTCTGGGGACGGGGCTGAGCTGAAGTGCCACTGTGCTGAAGTGCCAGTCGGGCGGGCCGGGTGGTGGAGGGGAGCTTACTCTTGCCTCCCCGATCTCAGAGGTTTCTCGCCTCGCTGTTGCTCTCTGCTCTCCTGAGGGGCTAGCTTGTTGAAACTGTTGAAACTACCCTCACAACAGTTCCAGTTCCGCTCCCTCCAACAGGGGATCCCCTCAGGCTGTGAGGGGCCTTGGAGAGTGCTGATTTTCACTCAGTGAGCCACCCCTCCCCCTCCTCTGAGAGCCACGTGGTCTCAGTCTCTGGGTCACAGTCCTTGGGGAAGGAAGGGAGCTCCTATCACCTCCTTCCGCTTACTCTGGGGATTCCAGCACCTCTGTCCTTGGGTGTACGCCTGCCTGGGCGCCTCAGAAGTCCACTGTGTTTTGTGAATAGCTTCTATTGGAATATGAATGTCCTTTTTGTTGTGTCTTGGAGGGGGAAAGTTCAATGCAGGAATCTCACTCCGCCATGATGCTGATGCTCAAGATCCAAATGCTTGATATTTACATGATGAATAACCTTAACCATAACTTAAGTTCGTAGGTTTCACAATTAAGAGACTTATAGTCACTCTCCCTCTGCCAGCAGGTGGCAGTAGATATCGCAACTGGGCCTTGGAGTCCAAAATGTAAAACCTTTGCTTGGGATTTTAATTTTCAAAATGACTTTTTAAATTTAAATAATAACAATAATAAACTTTATTAAAACATATGAATTTATTACCTCATCTTCTTGTCCCATCTTTATTTCCGTCATTGGTATCAACTAGAATTTTAGTGTTGAATACTTAGTATACGTTGAGTTCCATGCATTTATGCTAGTCATTAGAGACCATTATTTTAACAAATTTTTATACCTTCTTTCTTTTTAAAGTCTCTTCTCATTCTTTTCCTTTCCATATCCACTGCTAACAATCCAAATCCAGGTTTTTAACACCTCCGTATGAATTATTTTAGTAACTTTATTAATGACCTCTTTGCTTCTAGTCTCCCTTGATTTCCATTAATTGTAAACACCACAGGAAGGCTAATCTTCCTGACACTTCTTTTTTATAATTTCATTCTCCTTTCAAAAAGCTCAACACTCAAGTTCAGTTCCCCAGTTCACTCCTAGCTTACAAGACAAATTCCAATGTGGAATTCAAGGCTCTCCTCCACAGGACCTTAATTGATCTTTCCCATCTTATCTTTAGCTTCTACATTCAAACTCATCTACTCACTGATCATACTGGTCATTCTGCCTTGGCTCAAATTGTTATGCCAATTGGGAACTCTCTCCCCTCTTCTCTGGCCATCTCATTCTTATCTCTCCTTCAGAAGTGATTCAGTTCAAATTCCGTTTCCATGGAAGACTCAACTAACCATCCCAATTCTCATTTACTCACTCATTCAACAAATATATAAAGAGAGCACTTATTGTATCCAGGTACTCTTAGGCAAAGAGATACAACCATGAAAATGGTGTGCTTCCTTCCTTCAAGGGGTTTACAGTTTCTAAAGGGAAGGTTAATTACAAGGCAGGAATAAACAATGTAATAAAGAGCATCTAAGAGCCCGAGGCTTGTGTTGGGTGTGGTGGTCAGGAAATTTTCCCAAGTTCTGAAATGTGAATAAAGAGTTAGTTGGCAAAGAAAGGACAAGGGCATTTCAAACAGAGGAAAAGAGCGTGATTAGAAGCATGGAAGCATAAGAAAGCATTTATAATCCAAAGAACAAAATCAAAACAGAACAAAACACTCAAGTATTCTAAACACTTAAGTAGTTTCTAAATGCTCACTGTCAAATTCTGTACTTAAGATAGGGAATGAGTTGGTCAAATCTGTATTTGTCACTCTGGGGGATGGGTTGGAGCAGAGCCAGACCAGTCAGAAGGCTATTGCAGTACAGTGCACAAACGCCGCGGAACTCAGCTCAGGGAGGGCAGTGGGGATGAACAGGAGGGGCCACATGTGAAGGTCATTATGGAGGTGAGGTGATCAGGAACCTGGATAGGAGGGAAATGAAGAGAATCAAAAATGACTCCTAAGTCTCTGGCTTAGGCAGAGAGTAGAATTGTTGTATTGCAAGAAATAGAGACCCACTCAAGCTATTTACTTATTTATTTATTTTAGCTATTTATTTTTTGCAGGGAAAGATTCGCCCTTTGCTAACATGTGTTGCCAATCTTCCTCCTTTTTTCCTCCTTTTCTTCTCCCACAAAGCCCCAGTCCATACTTGTGTACAGTTGTAAGTTCTTCTAGTTCTTCTGTGTGAGACAGACGAGTGGTGTGCTTCTTCACCCAGGAACCGAACCCGAGCCACTGAAGCGGAGCAAGCTGAACTTTAACCGCTAGGCCATCAGGGCCATCAGGACCCACTCAAGCTATTTAAATACAAGGGGATTACAGCAAGACACATTACTCTCAAACAAGAGTGGTGACACGTTTGGGCCTTCCTCAGTGAAACTGCTTCTGGGCTCAAAGTGGCTCTGGGACCTCAGCGTAAGTGATCATCAACACTCATTCTAGTCTAGTCTTTTGTCATTAATTTGACTCAGCTCCACTCCATGAATCTGCATGCTGCTATCTTACCACCAGCTGGTAATTTCACTTGAGTCTCTCATCTTTTTGAGTCAGGCCACATACGTCAGAAGTTGCTGCCAACTGGTGACTCCCCATAACCCACGTGATTATCCTTGGTCAAATTAGCTGGAACTAGGAGACCAGGTTATGGCCATTACACAATCTGAGGAAGATTTACAGAGGGGTAGAATCTCTGATGTGGGACTGTAAGTGGGTCCAGAGAGAGAGAGGAACCTGGTTAATATTTGATCATCAATTAACATACAGAAAGTTGTTATATAAAAACTAGTTTTAGCTAATTCAATTCATTCCACCAGCCATCTTCAAATCCACCTAGGCTTTGTACTTATGCTTTCATTTAAAAGTGCTAAAAGAAATAATAACCCATAAGGCTGATATCACTAGCCCTTAAGTGCATAGAAATAAAGTTGTTAAGGTTCTGGTTCAAGATGGCGGTTTAAGAGGATTTTGATCTCACCTCCTCTCACTAACACACCGAATCTGCAGCTGCATATGGAACAACTCCCTCTGAAAAAAACCTAAAGTTAAGAGAAAGTTTAGATTAAGCTAAAATTTCCAGCAGTTAAGTTCTAAAAAGTTGAAGAAGTTTCTTTTCTACGTATTCCTCAGAGCTTATAATATGCATGGTAAAGCTATAAGAGGGCGACAGGAAATATAGGATTTCCCAAATTATTTTTGATCACAGAAACCTTTTTCTACGGTGCTTCTGGAAGGAACATGCTTTGAGAGATTTTGGATCTGCTGAATGCAGCAGAGCAATTACATACACAAACAAAAGTACCATAGGTAAGGCTATGGTCTACATAGTGCTGGCTCTGTACCCAAGAGTGGAACTGAACCACAGAGTTTTGGCTGTTTGCCTGTCTTAAAAATAGACAGGATCCTGGAGTGCTATGCCTTTATGAGGCTAGAAAAAAGTTGGAAAACAGCTGGTGTCACTAAACCTTTCAGAACAACTGGCACTAATGGGTGTGTTTATTTCAAGATAGTTTGTGTAGGTAATAGTTTACAATCCATGTTTCTCAAATCTTTAGATAACTTTTAGATAATCTCCGGACTACATTCTGAAGAATGATGTGCAAGTTTCACAGCAAGCCCTAGGCTGTAGGGAATTATCATAATCAAGTCTCATGGAGACAGGGTGGCAGCTGTTACTTTTAATCAGTGTGCTGAGAGAGGGAGGAAAATGAAGACCCTTTGTGTTTCTGCTGGTGGATGGATGTCTTGCAGTTGGCAGTTTGCCAGACTCCCAAATCAGTTGTTCTTGAAGTCCTTGGTCTCTGGAGAGGTTGAAATGCTTGGCAGTTCACTCAGACCCTCCCCCTGCTCTGTGTACTTGTGTGCATGTCAGTTGCCTTGGAAAGGAGCTCATCTGTCACCAAATAAATGCAACATTGAGTTGTTGTGGGCTTCTTAGCTCTCTTCCACCATCTCTGCCTTTTTGTCAAGTTGCTCCTGGTAAGCATTCAGATTTGCATAAATTGCTTTTCACGTTAGAGGCAATTTTTGTTTTTCTTCAAATGGCTCTTTTCTCTGCAGGGAGGTGGAAATCAAAGAAGGAGAGAGACACTGTAGCTGGTAAAAAAGCAATAGCTACTATCAGCTGTTTACAGAGCACTGTTCTGGGGGAGTTTATAATCTGATGAGCAAGACAGACAAAAATGAAAGAATAAGAATAATACAATCTAAACATTTGATATATAAAACACAGGTAATATATAATTCTATATGCAATTCAAAATAGCAAAAAAGAAATCCATTCCTTCAATAAACATTTTTGAGTGTTTAGTGTGCACCAGGTGCTGGGGATATATTGGTGAACAGGGTATAATCACTATGTTGGAAAAAGCTCACAGGCTAGAAGGGGGACACTGACCTATAAATAAATAAGGGCAATAAACTTGTTGGGCACTAGAGCTTAATATATTCTGAAGTACAAATGAGAGAATATCAAACCTGAGGGGTAGGGGGAACTGATGGTGGGCAGGAAGTATGTATATGCCACATTTTGTTTATCCATTTATTCATTGATGGATATGTGGGTTGTTTCCACCTTTTGGCCATTGTGAATAGTGCTGCTATGAACATGCATGTACAAGTATTTGAATACCTATTTTCAATTCTTTTTTTTGTGTGTGTGAGAAAGATCAGCCCTGAGCTAACATCCACGCCAATCCTCCTCTTTTTGCTGAGGAAGACTGGCTCTGAGCTAACATCTATTGCCAATCCTCCTCCTTTTTTTTCCCCCAAAGCCCCAGTAGATAGTTGTATGTCGTAGTTGCACATCCTTCTAGTTGCTGTATGTGGGACTCGGCCTCAGCATGGCCGGACAAGCGGTGCGTCAGTGTGTGCCCAGATCCAAACCTGGGCCGCCAGTAGCGGAGCGCGCGCACTTAACCGCTAAGCCACAGGGTCAGCCCAATTCTTTTGGTATATATCTAGCAGTAGGATTGCCGGGTCATGTGGTAATTCTATGTTTAACTTTTTGAGGAACTGCCAAACTGCTTTCCAGAGTGGCTGCACCAGTTTACATTCCCACTAGCAATTCACAGGGTTCCAAATTCTCTATATCCTCACCAATTCTTGTTATTTTAAAAAAATTATAGCCATCCTAATGGGTGTGAAGTATCTCATTGTGGTTTTGATTTGCCTATCTCTAATGACCAAAGATGCTGAGCATCTTTTCATGTGCATATTAGCCATCTGTATACCTTCTTTGGAGAAATGTCTATTCAAGTCCTTTGCTCATTTTTAAATTGGGTGGTTTGTCTTTTTATTGTTGTGTTGTAAGAGTTCTTTATATATTCTGGAGAGTAGACCCTTTTCTTTCTTTTTTTTTTTTTTGTGAGGAAGATCAGCCCTGAGCTAACATCCATGCTAATCCTCCTCTTTTTGCTGAGGAAGATGGGCTCTGAGCTAACATCTATTGCCAATCCTCCTCCTTTTTTTTTTTTTCCCAAAGCCCCAGTAGATAGTTGTATGTCATAGCTGCACATCCTTCTAGTTGCTGTATGTGGGACACAGCCTCAGCATGGCCAGAGAAGCGGCGCGTCGGTGAGAGCCCCAGATCCGAACCCGGGCCGCCAGTAGCGTAGCATGCGCACTTAACCGCTAAGCCACGGGCCGGCCCTAGACCCTTTTCAAATATACAATTTGCGAATATTTTTTCTCATTCTGTAGATTGTCTTTTCACTCTCTTGATAGTGTCATTTGATGCATAAAAGTTTTTAATTTTGAAGTCCAATTTTATTTGTATTTTATTGCTCATGTTTTTTGTGTCATAGCTAAGAATCCAAATCCCAGGTAATGAAGATTTACCCATGTTTTCTTCTAAGAGTTTTATGGTTTTAGCTCTTACATTTAGGTCCTCGATCAATTTTGAGTTCATTTTTATATATTGTATGAGGTAAGGGTCCAACTTCATTCTTTTGCATGTAGATATCCAGTGCCATTTATTGAAGAGATTATTCCTTCCCCATTGAATGGCCTGGGCACCCTTGTTGAAAATCAGTTCACCATATATGTAAAGGTTTATTCTGGACTCTTTTTAATTTTATTTATTTATTTATTATTTTCCCCCCAAGCCCCAGTAGATAGTTGTATGTCATAGCTGCACATCCTTCTAGTTGCTGTATGTGGGACACAGCCTCAGCATGGCCGGAGAAGCCGTGCGTTGGTGCGCGCCCGGGATCCGAACCTGGGCCGCCAGCAGCGGAGTGTGCGCACCCAACCGCTAAGCCACGGGGCCGGCCCTGGACTCTTAATTCTATTGCATTTGTCTATATGTTTGTCCTTATGCCATTACCACAGTTTTGATTACTGTAGTTTTGTAGTAAGTTTTGAAAAAAGGAAGTGTGTATCCTCTAAATTTTTTTTTCAAGATAGTTTTGGCTATTTAGGGCCCTTTGCAATTCCATATGAATTTGAGGATCAGATTTTCCATTTCTGGAAAAAAAAAAAGGAGGGGCTGTTAGAATTTTGATAGGGATTGCATTGAATTTGTAGATTTATTTGGGTAATATTGTCATCTTAACAATATTAAGTCTTCCAGTCCATGAACGTGGAATGTTTTCCCATTTATTTAAGTCTTCTTTAATTTTTTCAGCAACAATTTGTTTTTCAGTGTATAAGTCTTTCACCTCCATGGTTAAATTTATTCCTAAGGCATTTTATTCTTTTGGATGCTATTGTAACTGTATGTAGGTTTTTTTGTGTGTGTGTGAGGAGATCAGCCCTGTGCTAACATCCGCCAATCCTCCTCTTTTTTTTTGCTGAGGAAGACGGCCCTGGGCTAACATCTGTGCCCATCTTCCTCCACTTTATATGGGACGCCGCCACAGCATGGCTTGCCAAGCAGTGCGTCGGTGCGCGCCCAGGATCCGAACCAGCGAACCCCGGGCCGCCGCAGCGGAGCGGGCGCACTTAACCGCTTGCACCACCGGGCCGGCCCCCTGTATGTAGGTTTTTGAAAGCCATACCTAGGGGGTCATACTCAAAACAGAGAAACCATGTAAGCAAGGGCACAGTGATGTGAAATACCTCTTGAGGGAGGGAGCCATATCTAGCTGGGAATGGCTGAATCACCTAAGTGGTGTGATAGGGACAAGGCGAAAGAGTGAGCAAGGAGAAGTGAATTTCAAGCCCTACATACTAAGGTGATAGATAGCCAGTCAGGGATTTGAGGCTCTCCCAGAAGTCTGGTTAATACCTTCTCTCTTCTTTGGTCCCCTACATGTCTTTCTGCCTTCTCAATCATAGCTGATGATCTCATTGAGACAATAGAAACTGTCAAAAAGGAATTTCCTCATTTCCCCATTACTAAATCATTACTCCCATTGGCATGTTTACCCATGGACCTCCTTGCCCCTGGTTACCAAGGAGCAGGTATTCTTTCTAGCAAAGGTCACTTTATATTTGGCCACCAGGTACCACCCCTCCCACCTACTCAATACTTTGCTGTTTCAGATTCCCTCGCTCTCTTCATCATCAATGTTTCTCTCTCCATTGCTTCATTCCCATCAGTCTACATGCTCTGTTATCACCCATCTTAAAGACACTCTTTCTTGACTCCACGTCCCCCCATTTAACAACCACTTCATTTCTTTGTTCTATGCAACAAAAGTTCTTGAAAGAGTCTATAAAAGTTTTCTTTACTCCTAAATTCTTTTTTTCTCTACTCAATTCTTATTCATCATTTAAAATTTTATTTTTTAATACGTACAGTAATATATGTACATGGAAATAGATTCTCTTTATTTCTGTACCTTTAGCCATCTAGTTCCCCTCCCTGGAGGCAACAACTATTACCAGTTTCTTGCATAATTCTTTCAGAGATAGTCTATAAATTCAAATATACATATAGTATATACATACAACAGAAAGAGTGAAACCTAATGTAAACTAAGGCTTTAGTTAATAACAATGTATCACCACTGGTTCATCAATTGTAACAAATGTACCATGTTAATGCAAGATATTCATAATAGGAGAATCCTTGAACAGTGGGAAAAGGGGCTATATGGAAACTCTCCGTACTAGCTGCTCAATTTCCCAAAAAACTAAAACTGCTCTAAAAATAGTTTATTATTAAAGGAAAAAAGCTACTTCACACTACTCTTAGGTCAAAAAGAAAATCAAAGCTAAGAAAATCAGACTATGTAAAAAACACCAATAATAAAAGCACTACATTGTGTATTAGTTACAGTTAAAGCAGAACTTAGGGAAATGTTAGTAGACACAAATATATATAGTACTAAATAAGAAATATGAATATAAATAACTTAAGCATCACTATAGAAATTTGAAAAAGAACAGCTATGTACATGTAGACTAAAGAAAGCAGAAAGAAGGAATTAGTAAATTCAAAAGCAGAAACTGAAGAATCAAAAAATAGACAAATTTAGCTAATAGAGGAAACAGGATGGCTGAGGAAGGGGGTAGATGGGACAGTTACTTTAAAAATTTAAAAATTAATTTATTATTAAATATTTCAGACATACTGAAACGTACAAACAATAACGTAAAGCACACCTGTGAAACCACCACGAACCTAAAGAATAAAATCTTATCAAAGCACTTGAAGCCCCTGTACACTTCTTGGTCACATCTCCCTCCAGTTCACCACTATCTTGAAATTTTAGGGTTTATCACTCCAAGGCATTTCTTTATAATTTTATAACATATATGCCCTTAAAAAGTTATATTATTTTACATTTATATAAATGCCATTTTATACTACATATTCTTCAACCTGTTTGCTTAACCCTTTGCTTAACATGTTAGTAGATACAGCACTAGTTCATTATTTCTACCTGCTGTATACTATGACATTGCATAAACATACCACAGTTTACTTATTACTTGTTGTTAATGACAATCAAGTTTACAGCTTTTTTGCAACCATTAATGTTGCCATGAACATTATTGTAGCTGTAGGTATTTCTTTGAGCACATGTACAAGAATTTTCCCAGAAGGGGAGCAGGCACGTATAATTTTACTAGATAATTCCTAACTGCTCTCCCAAGCACCTGCGCCAATTAAGACTACCAAACTGTTCAAGTTGCTCCAATGCTCATCAACAGGGAGAAAAGGAGACTGACTTTTCCCTCTACATTTTTATTGTTCATGGTATTTCACGTCATACAATTTCTCGAATTTTATTTCAATACATCCTCACAATAAGCCTGTGGGTTAGGTATTATGATGCACAAGTCGCATTTTGCAGGAGAAAACAAAAAATCTCTTGGTTTTGAGACAACAGTTTCTTTTTTTCTTCTTTTTTAAAAAAATTCGTACTTTACAGTCTCGCTCATTGCACCTTTTTCCTGCCAGCCCTAGAAAGGCTGCTTGCTGGCGGGTTCACTAGGCTGGGTATCCAGAGTTGGCAGCGCTCTCCATCCCTCCTCCACCCTCCCCAAAGCCAGCTCTGCACTCTGCCACCGGGAGCCCATCGCGGCTCTATAACGCGGTAGAACGACGAGGTTTGGACCACTGGAGACTCCGTAGTCCCCTGCTTTCCTCTCTTGGCCTCTCTCGGCGCTCTGAGGGCGCCCTCCGCCGCGCTGGAGAAGGCGGGGCCGGCGACACCGGGCAGCACTTCGCGTCAGGATAGGCTGAGGCTTGCGGCGCTAGCGCTCTGGCAACCGGAAGTACGGCGGTCTCTGCCTCTCCTGAGCCGCTGTCGCCGAGGTTGGAGGGCTGCCCCGGAAGTCCTCCCCCTGCTCCCGCCCGCGGCAAACATGGCGGTGGACTCGGCGATGGAGCTGCTATTTTTAGATACTTTTAAACACCCGAGCGCTGAGGTAAGGCTTGGGGGCTTGATTCTGACCGTGCCTCTCGACTTGGAGACCCTTACAAAACATCGTTAGGCGTGCCTCGGCTTTTCCTCCTGTCGATTGCCGCTTTAATTCCTCCCATACACACCCCCTCCCCCAGCTTGGGTGTGGGCAGTGGGGCTGAGGGAGCGCAGCGGCGGCCTCCTCACTGCCCTGCGGGATCTTAGGCCCCCGCGTCTTTGGTTGACTCGGCTGCTCTGCTTGCTTTGCTCTTTTTTGTTTGTTTGTTCCTGTCAGCTTTGGGCCTTGAAATGGATCATGGTTCTCAGGTTGACCTCAGGTGGTGTTTGGGAGGGGTCTTGGACAGCTTGTGTTTGACAGTAGTGCAAGTGGCCGAGCAGGTCACGACGGCTTCCTGGTCCTAAGTCCCTTCTCCTAGGTCCCTTTTCTAACGGGACTTCTGTTGCACAGATGTGACACTCATTCGGTTTGGGATCGCGGCGTTCTCCAGTTTGTCCTGAAACTTTAATACTTTTGGCAAGATTGTACACGTTAGAACATGAAATGCTTACACGGAAGTCCTTTGCGTGGAGAATACTTGTTGGGAAGAGGGGCGGATTGAGAGGATTGTAGTCAGACTGCAAAGCACAGTTGTATTGTCTTTTTGAGGAGCGAGGGTGAGGTGTTGGGAGCGCCTCTGAACGTATGACTGACTTTGCTGTATGTCAGTTGAATATAGATAGTTAATTAAAGGTTCCCGAAAGCCGGCCAGAAATGAACATTAACGAAGTCCACAGAGAAATTTAAAAACCCCCAGAATTCACATTTCTGTTCCGATATGTAGACTTAATCAATTTGGAGAACTATTTTTTCTTCCGAGATAGTGATGGTAGTGAGTTGTGGTTGTATCTTAATGCTTTACTTGGCAAAATCAAAAGTTGACAACCTTGGTCTTATAATTATTTTAACGAATGGTTTATAGGTCTGTAAAAATCGAAAGTTTGGAAACGTTAGCTTATCTTACTAATAGTGAATTCATTTGTGGTCTCTCATTTCATGTGGGTCAATTAGCTCTGTTTGTTCAATGACCATACTTTTCTGACCGTAATTCCAGCTAGGCTTTAGAAAACTCACAATGGAGACAGTAGTTGGATAAGAACAAATCTATCATGTGTACAGAAATAGAGAAAAGTTAAAAATGAAAGAAAAAAGGATATGATGAGTTAGGTTAGTAGTATTCTAGTTTAGAAAAATTGGCATTCATTCACTTATCATATCTTTAAGAATTTAGTATTTCTTCATTCATTCTTAGACATACATTGAGGATGTCCAGAGGATAGAACTAGTAGTAAATACCTTCTTCTGGCAGTGATTGGGGAAGGCTTAGTAGAGATCACGTTTAAATTGAGTCTTGAAAGAGGAGTAGGGGTTTGTGGGGAATATGGAATATTAAGATATTTGTTCTCATGGAGTTTATAACTAAGTATTGGAGATTAGGTCCACAAAATTATAATTCAAGTTAGAATGTGATGAGTATGTAAAGAGACAGAATGAGAATTCCTTGGGGTTTGTCACCTTTATTTCCCAAATGCCCATCAGTGTCTGACATATTGGGACCTCAGTTAATATTTATTTAGCTCCCTTTGGTGGTAAAAGTAAAGGCTATGTGATTTCAGAGGAGGGAGAGATCACTCTTCATTTCAGAGTATCAGGGAAGACTTCATCAAGGCAATTGGCATATGAACTTGGTCTTGGCTGGAATAGGGTTTGTTCCTCAGTCATAGATAGGAAAGGAGGGCATTCTGCTGGAGTAGTCAGTCCTCTGTAGGCTATGCCGAAAGCAGCAGTGTGAAGTGGCACCTGAAGGGCAGTTTGAAGCCAGATCATGGAGTTCCTTGAATGCTCAGCAAAGGAATATGGACTTTATCTTACAGGACATGAGTAGGTTTTTCAGCAGGCAAATTATATGATTAGTAAAATACATTAGTTAGATTAATTTATCAGTAATACCTAAAATGGTTCAGAAAAATTAGAGGTAACAAATCAAGAAGATGAGATGTAATGAAAGCTTGAGTTAACGAATGGGCAGTAATCATTGTTAGCATTTATTGAATGCTTATTTTGTGCAAGACACAGTGCTTTGGTAATTTAAATACATTATCTCTAATCCTTCCATCAGTTTTGAAAGATAGTTGTTCTCATTTTATAGGTAAGGAGACTGAGCATGATAGGTTAGGTGACTTTCCTAAAGTGGCATAGCTGGATTAAGACACACCAACACACATTTTCTGGCTCTAAATTTGTGCCATGCTGTGTCCAGTGGGACTAAGTAGGAAGGGATAGGTACAAGATAAATTTTGGATATAGAATTGACAGGATAGCAACTGATGGTGTGAGGGAGAAAGAGTGCAGTCAGCCTTCCGTAACTGGGGGATTGGTTCCAGGACTCCCTGAGGATACCAAAATTCCTGGATGCTCAAGTCCCTGTAGTTGGCCCTCAGTATCCACGGGTTCTGCATCCACGGATTCAACCAACCAGCCGCGGTTGGAAAATACCACATATGGTGAGGTATACATTTAGGAGGGGGAATACAAATAAAACAGAAAAAACAAAACCCATTGCCCTTGCTTTCAAAGGAATTTGTAAACCGATGGGGAAGACAGACATTTATTCAGTTTTCACAAGGAGAATACTGAAAGGGTTTGAGTGGTGCTAAATGAATTACAAATTGTGATTGTGGTTTGTATGCCTCTTTTTTAAAAATAAAAAAATAACTATGTTATTTTAGTAAATTTCAATTTCTTTATAGAAAAATTAGAAAATACAGAAAAGCAAAGGCTTTCATAGTCCCACCTTTCTTAGTCCCAGCTATCATTGACAGCTTTCCTTAATTTTTTCCCAAATCCTCCCAAATATATATAAATATATATATATGTGTGTGTATATATATATATATATACGCTTAAATGTATACACTCACCACTCACATTAATGTACCAATACTGTAATACTGTTTTGTGGTTTCTTTTCTCACTTAGCAATGTGTTGTGCATCTTTATCAATCCAGAAATACACCTATATAACGTTTTAAAAGTAAGCCTCATTTTTAAACGTTCTCTCTTTCTTTGACTAGGTAATACATGTATGAGGTACAAATTCAAAAGTTACAAAAGGGTACAGTAAAAAGTAAGTCTCTCATCTCTGTCCCTAAGCCTCTTGTTTCCGTCCCTAGATATTCTGTATAATATCTTTTTTATTGGCTGCATAATATTTCTTTAAGTGGTAATGTTATTATATATTAAATTCTCATACTTTTAGGCTTCTGTCTTTTTACTATGATGTGATAGTCTTAAATTTATTTACTTATCGTGTGTGTGTGTGTGTGTGTGTGTGTGTGTGTGTAAGGAAGATCAGCCTTGAGCTAACATCCGTGCCAATCCTCCTCTTTTTGCTGAGGAAGACTGGCCCTGGGCTAACATCTGTGCCCATCTTCCTCCACTTTATATGGAACACTGCCACGGCGTGACCTGACAAGCGGTGTGTCGGTGCACGACCAGGATCCGAACCCCGGCCGCCAGCAGCGGAGTGTGTGCACTTAACCGCTATGCCACGGGGCCGGCCCCTGTGATGTGATATTCTTGAAGCTAAATTATTTTATACGTCTTTATTTCTTTCTTTCAAGAGTGGAATTACTGGGTTAAAATACAGTCTTAAGAGAGTGATTAATGCTAGAAAGTCCTACTTCATTTTAGGGTTTTTTTCAAGAAACCAGTTTGGAACTCATCTGAACAGAAGTGATAATAGAAGTGGTAGGAATAGATGAGATAGCCTTAGTTTACCCTTAGGAGAGGGTAAAAAGAGAAGGGAAAATAGTTGCAGGGATAGAAGAGTAAGGAGGGGAAGACAGCTATACTGTGACCTTTAAACACACAGTGAGTCCCTGCAAAGATAAATGTGGCTCAGAGTTTTGGAATCTGAGCAGTCTGTTCTTCACATTCCTGCTACCTCCCTAATCATAAACCTTCCATGATTTCCTATTGGCAACCTGTCTTCCTAGTTTTATGTATTCCTCTAGATATTTTAGGCCCCTACTTCATTGTAATATTTTTTTAACTCTGAAAACACAATTCAATCAACTCTTATTAAGCACCTATTAAAAGTCTTAGAGTCATTAAATGAATATGCTAGGCACTATGAATATAATAGTGAACTGAGACTTGGGTCTTGTCTTCTTGAAACACCACTCTAATGGGAGAGATAAAGGAGGCAATTACAGTTTAGTTTGATAAGAGCTTGTGGATACACAAGGGAGAAGCACCTATCTAGACTTGATCTGGCTCAGCTTTCAAGAGAAAGTTGCTGTCTGAAAGGAGTTGGGACAGAGGAGTGTGGGAGGGTTCTGAGCCGAGATAAAAGCATGAGTGAGGGCATGAAGATGAGAAAGAGGGTTGTATTTTGGGGCTATAAATTTGGAGTGATAAAAAGAGGCCTTTCTTGTTTATAAGACCAAGAAATTTGGCCTGGGGACAGTGAGGAGCAGGGGAGTGATACATTTACATTCTAGAAAGACCACACTGCAATAGGAGAATGAGTTGGAGGGACGCAAGAAAGAAGCACAAAACCAGTTAGGATCCTATAGCTGTAATCTAGATTACAGTGCATAGTGTCTAGAACTAGAGTGACAGTAGGAACCGAGGGAAATACACAGATTTGAGAGCTGTTTAGAGGTTTAATCAATAGGACTTGATGTTCGGATGAATGAATGATTTAGGTGAGAGAGAATGAGAAAGAAGCCAGGGGTGAAAGTGGTTTATGTCTTGGCTATTGTGTGGATGGTGGTGCTGTCAGTGATACAGGAGAGTTCGGTTTTGGACTTGTTGAGTTTGTGGTGCCAGAGGAACGTCAAGTGAAGATGTCAAGTTGGCAGTTGGATATAGGTGGTCTGGGGCTCAGGAGAGAGGTCCTGTATGGAGACAGATTTGGAATTGACTTCTGGCAGTGGATGGAAGTCTTATTTCTTGTTATTCTATTGATTGTGTTTAGCTACTCTGCTCTACTTCACTCCCTCGTTTTGCCCTCTAGCCATGGTGAGCTATGCTTCCAGTTTCTTGAACCTTCCAAGTTCTTGTTTGTATTCCTTTTGTGCATGCTTTTCTCTTTGCGTGGAAAGCTCTTCCTTCTTTTCCACTGATTCTTGTTTTCCTTGAAGACTTACTTAGCTCAGGTGCTACTTCTTTTGGGAAACCTTCTCTGACACTCCTCTTTTCCCCCACAAATGTTTGCTCATAACCTGAGTTACGTGAGTACCTGTCTGAATTTTCAGTTTCCTGTGTGAGTCTGTATCATAGCAATTTATGTATTTGTCTACCACAATAGATTGTTCCTTAATGCCAGAGATTATGTCTTGTCTTTGTATCCTCAGGACCTAGCATACCTTGGAACATTATAGATATTTAATAAATGTTTAGAAGTAAATATTGAATAAAAGTGGTAGCAACTAATACAGAAATTCTTCTACTTACAAATAAAATAGATTTTGAAAGGCTGTTTCTAAAACCTTAAGTTTATTTTTTTTAGGCCCACAGTGGCTATATCCTAACTACTGCTAATATCATTTATTAATTAGGACAGGGTGTGGTAGAGGAGGATGGAATTGATAAACTTTTGTTCTAAGCTTTGTTTGTAAATATTAATGAGAGTTTATAACCATGTGAGCAAAGGAACTTTTTTTTTTTTAAAGATTTTATTTATTTATTTATTTTTGCCCCCAAAGCCCCAGTAGATAGTTGTATGTCATAGCTGCACATCCCTCTAGTTGCTGTATGTGGGACGCAGCCTCAGCATGGCCGGAGAAGCTGCGCGTCGATGTGCGCCCAGGATCCGAACCCAGGCCGCCAGCAGCGGAGCGCGCGCACTTAACCGCTAAGCCACGGGCCAGAACTTCTTTTTTTTAAGCCTTTATTTATTTCTTTATTTATTTTTGAGGAAGATTGGCCCTGTGCTAACATCTGTTGCCAATTTTCCTCTTTTTCTTTTTTCTCCCCAAAGCCCCAGTACCTAGTTGTGTATTATAGTTGTAAAGTTGTAACTCTTCTATGTGGGACGCCGCCTCAGCATGACTTGATGAGCCATGCATAGGTCCGCGCCCAGGATCTGAGCCAGTGAACCCAGGGCCGCCGAAGCGGAACGATTGGACTTAACTGCTACGCCACCGGTCTGGCCCAGGAACTTCTGTGTAGTAGACTTGTTAAGTAGAGGAGTTCTTTATAGGAAGGAAACATAGCACTGAAGTTTGAGGCAAAATGCATATTTCTTTCATATAAATCTACTGTAGTATTTGTTGAATACCTACAGTATATTTGTAATAATTAGGACACAAGTTCAGCTAACGTCACAAAAGTCACAATAACAGTGGGTTAGATAAAATCGGGTTTTCTCTCTCAATAATCTGGTTGTAAATATTCTAGGGCTAGTATAACAGCTCCACAATGCCAGGGACCCAGGTTCTTCTGTAATTGTCTGCCACATTTTAGGAAAGACTAAATTGAACAGTCTTTTGATCTGTTGATATGCTTGATATTCTTTGCAGCTTTATGAGAGACTCAAGACTCAGGTCTTTCTAGATGCAAATAATGTGAACTATTCTTCTAGTTATGAACTTTGGCCACTAGGTAATGATGGTTGGCTGAACCTCTAGGAAAAGTTGATGTAATAGCCCAAAAACAGTGTGAAAAATTTCTTTTTAAATTCTTGATCATAAGAGCTACATTTGTCTGATCCTGTGTCAAATGATACATAGAAATAAGTGTACACTAAATTTATGCTATCCATTTCTTTTATTATGATAAACTCTTAGTTTGTGGATTTTTTTTTCTTTTTTAAATTTCAAGGAGGGTTTACCTCAACTATTCAGTACCTAAATAGCCTCCCTTGATCTCTTGATGTTAGTTGGTGTGTAAGTTTAGTAAATTAAGCTAATTTAAGTACAGATCCGCAATCCCTTATCTGTAATTCGGACATTCAAAAATGGCAGAAAAATCTGCCCGGAATTCATTTGGCCATGCAATCTGATCTGAATTGACAAGATACTAGTTACAATCTTTATTTAGTGTGCATGTTTGTATATGCAGCTGCAGAAGTATTAATGTTTTGATTACAAGGTACTGCCCCAGAAGCCGCTGGGGGTGTTAAGTTAGTATGCAGTATTTGTATCATATTACCTTTCCAAAAATCTAAAAAGTCAGGATTCTGAAAGGCTCCATCTGGCTCCAGAGGTTTCCAATAAGGGATTGCAGGTCTGTATTGACCTAAGCAAAACATCAGCAGGGAGGCACGTAGGCTGCAGAAAATGTTATTATACAAATGGAGAGCTATAACTAGATACATTTTATCATCAGCTGTTTTTAATTTAATTTTTTTTTTTTTTTTTTTTTTTTTGGTGAGGAAGATCAGCCCTGAGCTAACATCCATGCCATTCCTCCTCTTTTTGCTGAGGAAGACCGGCTCTGAGCTAACATCTATTGCCAATCCTCCTCCTTTTTCTCCCCAAAGCCCCAGTAGATAGTTGTGTCATAGTTGCACATCCTTCTAGTTGCTCTATGTGGGATGCGGCCTCAGCATGGCTGGACAAGCAGTGCGTCGGTGTGTGCCCGGGATCCGAACCCTGGCCGCCAAGAGTGGAGCGCGAGCACTCAACTGCTAAGCCACAGGCCGGCCCCAATCATCAGCTGTTTTTAAAATAGTGATTTAGGGCCGGCCCCGTGGCTTAGCGGTTAAGTGCGCGCGCTCCGCTGCTGGCGGCCCTGGTTCGGATCCCGGGCACGCACTAATGCACCACTTCTCCGGCCATGCTGAGGCTGCGTCCCACATACAGCAACTAGAAGGATGTGCAACTATGACATACAACTATCTACTGGGGCTTTGGGGGGAAAAAAATAAATAAATAAAAATCTTTAAAATAGTGATTTAGGGGCCGGCCCTGTGGCTTAGCGGTTAAGTGCGCGCTCTCTACTGCTGGCGGCCCGGGTTCGGATCCCAGGCGCGCACTGATGCACTGCTTCTCCGGCCATGCTGAGGCTGCATCCCACATACAGCAACTAGAAGGAGGTGCAGCTGTGACATACAACTATCTACTGGGGCTTTGGGGGAATAAAGAAAAAATAAATAAATTAATTAATTAAAATAGTGATTTATACAGCATTGTAAATAATATAATAGCACTGTTTTAGTCATATGGAGTTTAAGATTATTTGTGACATTCTGAATGAAACAAATTGAAGGTGAGTAAATTTTGAATAGACAAAGTGTTTTGCTTACAGTATGTTCCTTTCCCGCCCTTTTTTTTTTAAAGCAAAGTTCTCATATAGATGTGGTTCGTTTTCCATGTGTGGTTTACATCAATGAAGTCCGAGTCATACCCCCAGGAGTAAGAGCCCATAGCAGCCTGCCTGACAACAGAGCATATGGGTAAGTCAACTTTCTTTTTAAAAGTATTTTTGACTAAAGATTGTCCTAGAAATATATTCTTAAATGCAAAATTTTAAGATATTTTGTAAGTAAAAAAAAAAAAGCCTAAAACTTTATTCACTTATGGTTATGTTATGTTGCATTGTAGTTGACTCTAGGTTTTCTGTATAATCCATATATCATTTTAAACTTGAAAAGAGTAGTTATTTGACCTAAGTACTAAATTAAATTTTTCTTTCTTCATTCTTTTCTTTTAAAAATGAGTGGAAATAGGTTTATATTTTCCAAAATATTCTCACGTGGCACAATCTAGTAAATGAAGTATTTTTAACCTTTTTCCTTGAAAATAAGAATTAGTGTGAATATTCAGAAATATATATTTTATTGTTATTACATTTTTATTATATTATTTTATAGTATCAGTTTTCATGACTTGATGATCTTCTTAGCCTGATACATGTATCTTTTTATAAATATGTAGCTTCACATGAGCCCTTAGTTATATGTAGCAAGTAGTTATGTGATGCTTTTTCTTTCTTAGGCTCTGTGGGAAATAAACAAACTGTAAGACATGGTCCCTGACATAGAGTTGTTGATAACTTTAACAACTGACATAAAATGGAGGAATCTGATCTTTGTTGTATCATGAGTAATCATCTTCTTCATCTGATTTTAATTACATGAATTGGAGATATAAGCTAAATTTTGATTATGGAAACATGAGTATATATAATAAATCTATGTGAATTTTTAGCTTATAGCTTAGGTATTACTCTTATGTTATCAATACCACATTTCATTATGTGCATGCTAGGGTAACTCAATTTCTATTACATGAAAGAGTTAAACCAGCTCTTTAGTGGTGAGTGTTATGGTACAGAGTCAAAGTTAAGGGCTCATTTCTTCATAATTGTGAAAAGTAGTTGGTTACTTGTAGAAGTAGCTATAAAATCTTCAGGTGGTTTCAGGTTGTTCAGACGTAAAACAAATACAAAACAAAGCAATAAGAGTATTTAATTAATGTTTATAATGAGAGATCACTATAATTGACTTCATATCTTCTTTTCCATGTTTAAGGAAATAAAAACTCATGTTTTCCTATAATTTCTTCCTACTTTTCTATAAAGAAAAAAGTGTATAGAATGGGAAAGATGGAGTAATGGTAGTGTATGCAGCAGTCTTCTCTAATTGTACTGCCTTTGGTCAAGAAAGGTCTATTAGTTTTCTATTGCGGCATAACAAATTACAGCAAATTTAGCAGCCTAAAACACTAAACATTTATCTCACACTATTTCTGAGGGTCAGGAACCTGGGAGCAGCTTAGCTGGCTCAAGTTCCCTCATGAGGTTATAGTCAAGATATAGGCCTGGACTCCAGTCTCAAGATTTGCCTGGGGCTGGAGAATTTGCTTAGAAGCTTGCACACATGGCTCTTGGCAGGAGACTTTAGTTTCTTGCCAGGAGATTCTCTCTCTCTCTGGGGCTGCGCATGTCACAACATGGATTTCTCCAAGAGTGAGAGAGCATGCCTTCAGGAAGGAAGCCACAGTCAGTGTGTTTTGTAACTTAATATCAGAAGTGAAATACTATCATTTTTCCTGTATTTTGGTTACATATTCTACTGGTACAGTGTGGGAGCTACACCAGGGTGTGAAAATCAGGAAGCAGGGGTCTTATGGCCATTTTGTAGGCTGGCTACCACAGTGGGCAAAATGGATCTCTGCCATTAGCTGCAGTGGGTAAGAGTATTTGTTACATTTTCCCTCTTCTTATCTCTCTCCTTTTTCTTAGCTGGGGGTGAATGGCTGTTCATGTTTTAATAATTCCAAATATGAAATTATCAGAAAGAACTTTATACACAACATATTATAAAATAGTAAAATAACATATTAATTCATTAATAGAAATGTAAGATGTTAGGAAGCCTGAAACCTCAAGGTTCAAAGTAATATTAGTGATCAAATGATATTTGTGCAGCATACTTATAGTAATGTTTTTCTCGTTATAAAGTTCAGAACTGTATAGGTAAAATTAAAATCCCTGTAATCTCTCCATCCTGAGAGACACTTTTTTTTTTTTTCATGAGGAAGATCGGCCCTGAGCTAACATCTGCCAATCCTCCTCTTTTCGCTGAGGAAGACTGGCCCTGGGCTAACATCCATGCCCATCTTCCTCCACTTTATGTGGGACACCGCCACAGCATGGCTTGACAAGCGGTGCATCGGTGCGCGCCTGGGATCCAAACCGGTGAACTCCGGGCCACCACAGTGGAGCGCGCACACTTAACCGCTTGCGCCACCAGGCTGGCCACCCTGAGAGACTCTTAACATTCGATGCATTGTGTTTTTTAATGTATATGTATGTGTTTGTATATATGTAAATGTGGTATCTTATGTGAGATTAGCTTTTAGAGTTAACAAGTTTTAAGATGAAACACTGATGCAGTCAAATCACCATTGATTCTTTACATCCCTTTTCAGTGACCAGGACCTGCATCTTTGGTGCCACAAAACTAAAGAATTTGCATTTCAACCCTTTTTTCCTTTCCTTGAGATATTGGAGGCCAGGGTCTAGTTTGAAGAGGAAGGATAGGAGGGAGAGACTAGAGTTGTTGAGCACATATAGTTGAATTTGGGTAAGGTAAATGTATGATGCTACTCTGACCCCACTGTATACTATTATGTTTATTCCTTTATTTCATTTAACATTATCTCAGGAGTGCTTTCACATCATTCAATTTTGTTTGAAAATATGGTTTCTAATGGCTGCATAATCTGACAAACGACTGTACGGTAATTTATTTCGCTAGTTCTTTATGTGGGGACTGTTAGATGGTTTTTAGTTTTCAAATTACATGTCATAGTATAATGAACATCCTCTTGAAAAAAATCTTTGTTTGCCTATCAGTGTTTCCATAGAAACACTTCCTAGAAAAATATATTTCTGCATCAAGTGGTGTGAACATTTTCTCAGTCTCCTGAATTTTATTGTCATGTTGCCGTTCAGAATGATTGCACCTGTTTGTACTTCTACCAGAAGTGCACAAGGGAACCTCTTTGGTAGTACTCTGGGCGTTACACTTTTTACCATTTGAACTTTTTGTAAATAAACAACAAAGCATGCAGTGTTTAATATCAAGGTTTTAGTTGAGCCTAAGAAATTTCAGCCAAGGGTGAAATATATATCAAGTGTAGCAAGATTTCATTCTAATACAAATTAAATAGGCTTTAATCTTAACTATGTAAATCTACAAAAATATTTATGTAAATTGCTGCTATACAAATTTCAATTTAGGCTTTAAGTCACAATTTAGGACTCTGATGCTAAAATTCTTATTATAGTTTTGTATTAGTGTGGATTAAGTTGAAATCAAATTGTAACATACAGCTTGAAGTTAATTAACTCCTGATTCTTTTTGCTAATGAAAAGGAGTAATGATATAAAGAATTATAAAATTAGATCACAATTAATTAGCATTTTCCTTTAAAATACATTAAAAATTTTAAATATTTAGGTGCTGTAGAATGGTCCAAGTAGCAGACAAAAGAGACTAGATGATTAAAATTTTATTTGCAATAATACTCAAAGTGAATAGTTTGCTTCTTGAGAATTGGATTTAAATAAAATTACAGAAAATATTACAATTAACTGTATATTTTTGTTATTTAAATCTTAGGAATATTATATCTTAACGCTAGAATTGCTCTTAAATTTGTACTTACTTTGTTTTTTGTTTTAATTTAGGAACTGAGTATTGCAAAGGCTGACGTTTCAACTTTGTTTCATTCACAGGGAGACATCTCCGCACACATTTCAATTAGACTTATTCTTTAACAATGTAAGCAAACCAAGTGCCCCAGTTTTCGATAGGTTGGGAAGGTATGTACCTACTAGGTAATTACACCAGAAACTCATCAGTTAGTCAGCAAAACCTTTTTATTCTTTAGATAGAAGAAAAGGATATATATGGTGGTAGATCCAAGAACTCAGGGTTTAATTTTATCAGTTGGCAATATTAAAGAAATGTCAAGCTCCTAAGAAGTTAAGTTTATTTACAAAATAAAAAAAATTTTTTTTTTGAGGAAGATCGGCCATGAGCTAACATCTAATTCCAATCCCCCCCCTTTTTTTTTCTGAGGAAGATTGGCCCTGAGCTAACATCCGTGCCCATCTTCCTCTACTTTATATGGGATGCCTTCACAGCATGGCTTGACAAGCCGTGCCTCGGTGCGTGCCCAGGATCAGAAACTGTGAACCCCGGGCCACTGAAGCAGAGTGCATGCTCTTAACCACTTGGGCCACCGGGCCGGCCCCTACCAAAAATAAAATTTTAAATGTATGAAACATTAGCCATCTTTTGTTTGCTTTTTATTGATGTATGCATTTCTTACACATATCACATCATTTGATAATAACCTTCTAATTTAGAAAATATTGCTTTTTGATTCTTAAAAAAAGTATATAAACACATTGAGAGCTAATATTTTGTCTGTGTCTTTTACGTCACAGTACTGCATAGCATAATCACATTTTGTAAAATGAGAATTTTGTTAATAGATACTTCCTTTTTGAGATTATTTAATACATGCTAGGTGTTATTAAAACTAGCTCTTTTGACATCTGCAAGATAATTGACCATTAAATGGGTTTACTTAGAACTTATTTATAAGATAAAAAAGTTTTAAAGGCAGCTTAGAAATGGAAAAATTTTTATCCCTGTCAGGAAGTAACAGTTTTTTAGACTTGTTCTTTTATTGATCTTTCATTCGTTTATTATTAAATTATATTGATAATTTAACCTTTTTTTAAGTAAAGGGAACCAAGATAATCTGAAGCAGCTAATTTTTAAGATTATAGAATGTTTTTCTGATGTCAGTACCTGCTTGAGAAAAATAGGTGCTTTTCTTTAATTTTAGTCCCAATATACATTTTTGGAAGACTATGATGCAGTAGTTTTTTTTTTTTTTTGTGAGGAGATCAGCCATGTGCTAACATCTGCCAATCCTCCTGTTTTTTTACTGAGGAAGACTGGCCCTGGGCTAACATCTGTGCCCATCTTCCACCACTTTATGTGGGACGCCGCCACAGCATGGCTTGCCAAGCAGTGCGTCAGTGCAGGCCCGGGATCCGAACCGGCAAACCCCGGGCCACCGCAGGGGAGTGCACGCACTTAACCGCTTGCGCCACGAGGGTGGCCCTGCAATAGTTCTTTACTTTGGCTGTACATTAGAATTACCAAGGGTGCTTTTTAAGAAATACTGATACCTACATACACCCCAAACCAATTAAATCAGAATCTCTGGGGGGTTTGTTTTACATTTTTTCTTGATAACATTTTTTGGGGGAGTAAATTAAACCCAAACTTTATGGTTTGTTAAATCAAAACAAAAATTTAGCGTTTCATTTTATTAAAATATATGAATTTAGAAAGACTTCTTCGTGAACTGTGATGTTCGGTGTTTGAGCCTATATATTTATTCCTACTCTTTTGGCAGCCTGGAATATGATGAGAATACTTCCATCATCTTTAGACCCAACTCAAAGGTAATTGCGGAAGTCAGTTTTCAACTTGTTACTACTGTTTGTTTTCACCTCCATTCAGTTTTTGATCCAAATAAACCAGTGGTGCAGAATGTCAGCTTATTTGGTTCTGGTGCTGCAGGTTATCATCATTTCTTGTCTGATTCCTCTTCTATCCAGAAACTGTTTTAAAAGGGAGCAAAGACATTGTAATGTCATTCTCTGCCTATAAAGTTCTTTCTTCCCCTAATTTTTATACATGAGTCGGGGAGAGGCCAGCCTCTGTGCTTTCCCTTCTTTCATTTATGTGGGCAAGTTCAGAAGATGACAGGCAGGTAAATTGTTATTAGACATCACTGAGCCTTAATTAAAATTTCTTAAAAAATACCTATTTCATATTTCTTCTTTTCATATCAAAAGTATGCCTTTTTTCTTGATATACCAAATGCTATTCTAGAACCATCTAGAAAATCTGAATCATGGAATATCTGAAATGCAAAAATAATTGTAATCTAGTATGGGACTACTCAGCCTGCTGTTTTTGGGGGAGGGGGAGTTGAGTATTTAATCCTCTGCATCCTGTTTAGATTAAAAATTATCTTCCTTATCTCTTTATCTTTCTTCCAGTGGTATTTCTGTTTAGAGTCTATTAATCCCTGGGCATAGTCTTTGAACCTTTCTTCTGGTCCTCAGTTTCCCTTTACTAGAGTTTGCTAGAGTTAGCAAGGAGAAGAATAATTTCTTTCTTCCTGTTGTGCCTCTAGAAGGGGCCCCATTACCACTTATTACTTCATCTTAACTCAATGTGGTAGAGCGGAAAGAGAACTGGAAGTCAGGGGCTTCGGTTTCTAGTCCAGGTTCTTCTACTGACGCTCTGATTTTCTTATTTGTTGGTAATATTTGCTCTGACTACCTCCCATAGTTATTATGAAGATATGATGATTAATGTAGATAAGTTCTATAAAACATAAAGTAGTTATTTTTATTTTATAAGGAAATATTGAGAGTTAATGGCATTGATAAAGTCTTTGATCTTTTTAGGAGAAAGTTTTTTTGCAAAAATAATTTGTTTAGTGCCTCTGATTACCCTTACTATTTAAGTACCATGCAAGTACATAAAATATACCTGTGTGTATGAGTTTGGCATGTAAAAAGAATGCTGTAAAATTTTATGAACTTTATAATCTTTGACACTGGGCACAGTTTATGCTTTTGTATACCTCCATGACTCTTGTAACTATTGGGGTTTAATTTATTAATTGGCAGTAACTCCCATTTAATTTTATCATTTCTCTTCTCTTGGTTGGGAATCTGGTTATGCTTTTTGAACAGGGTTGACATAAAGTATAGGGCTGGGGAGATAAAGTTTGAGTCAGGTTTAGGTATGGTAACTCTGGAGGGCCATATGAAAGCTGTACCTTAGGGTGAATTCCCACCGGTATTGACCTTTGCATTTTCAGCATACTTTTAAAGACTTTAGTTGAACCACAGCTAATTTGATATAGTTTACTTCCGGCATATTAAAGTATTAATTTGAAAGATATTTTCTCCCAACAAATCAGGTGAATACTGATGGTTTGGTGCTAAGAGGCTGGTACAACTGTCTGACACTGGCAATATACGGATCAGTGGATAGAGTAATAAGTCACGACAGAGACTCTCCACCACCTCCGCCTCCACCTCCACCACCTCCCCAGCCGCAGCCAAGTTTGAAAAGGAATCCAAAACATGGTGAGAATTTTAAATTTGCCTTTGTCAATGACACTTACGTTCGTTATAGTAGCAAAAGGTAATTCAAAGAGCTCTTCTACCCTTTGAATCTTGCTTAAGACTTGACAAGGTATCTGTCAGTCTTCCATTCTTTCCTATAAGAATTTCTTCTGGGGCCAGGCCCGTGGCGTAGCGGTTAAGTGTGCGCGTGCCACTGCTGGCGCCCGGGTTCGGATCCCGGGCGCTCACCGAGGCACTGCTTGTCAGGCCATGCTGTGGTGGCGTCCCACATAAAGTGGAAGAAGATAGACACAGATGTTAGCCCAGAGCCGGTCTTCCTCAGCAAAAAGAGGAGGATTAGCATGGATGTTAGCTCAGGCGTGATCTTCCTCACAAAAAAAAAAAAAAAAGAACGTCTTATGTTAAAGTGGTTACATATTATTTTCTTCCTCGACTTTCCTGGAATGCTTTTTAATTGACCCGAGGGATTGTTTTTCATTTGAAATATGTAAATAATGTAATCCAGTGGTATTCATGGTTTACTATCAAAATTATCTCGAAAAGAATTGAAGAGTAGGCAATAAGTTTGTATATATTCTTGTAATACTCATTAATTTTCAGGAGTGCATCTCAAATTTGTTTAGATATCTACATCTTAAGTTATGCAGAGTTTTTCCATTTTTGAGAACCTTTTGCTCATTAACTGGAGACAAGAAAAATAAGAACTCCATTAAACTCCAGTGGCTTTCCTTCTGCAAGGCGCATAGCTAGACTCACGTTTCCCAGTGTCTCTTCTCTTCAATCCAGTATTACTTGCTATAAACTGCTGAAATAAGGATTTTCAGGAATACATTTTGAAATTATAATTGAAGTCACTAGGAAAAATATTTTGCTTTACAATTAGCATTTTATGAGCACACGTAAAATGACCTTTGTTTCTCTTAATCCTGATATAATAATGTGGTATGAGTTCTTTGTCTCTGATGGTGGTCACACCCTGTATTTTCATCTCTTTTCTTATATCTTACCTGCTAAGCACAGTTAATCTTTCACTTTTCTTTTTCTTTTAATCCTTCATTCTTTTGTGCTTGTTTGTCTTTTTTTACCATACTGTGAGATCTTTGTGCGCAGAGAGTATGTTTTACTTGTATTTGTGTCTCTAGTTTTATCACAGTGCCTCACACAGTGCCTGGCTACTCTAAAATTTTGTTAAATTTACTGACTTGTTTTATTTTTTTTGAGGAAGATCAGCCCTGAGCTAACATCCGTGCTAATCCTCCTCTTTTTTTTTTGACTGAGGAAGACTGGCTCTGAGCTAACATCTATTGCCAATCCTCCTCCTTTTTTTTTCCCCCCGAAGCCCCAGTAAATAGTCATAGTTACACATCCTTCTAGTTGCTGTATGTGGGACGCGGCCTCAGCATGGCCGGACAAGCGGTGCGTTGGTGTGCACCCGGGATCCGAACCCGGGCCGCCAGTAGTGGAGCACGTGCACTTAACCGCTAAGCCATGGGGCCGGCCCTACTGACTTGTTTTAAAATTGACTTTTAAGCTTATACATTGCGTGCGTGCGTGTGTGTGTGTGTGTGTGTGTGTGTATGTATGTTTTTAACTTTTTAGTTTGAAATAATTATAGATTTATAAGAGGTTGCAAAGAAATGTACAGGGAAGTCCGGTGCACTCTTCCCCAGCCTCCCGCAGTATTAACATCTTTTACAATTATAGCACAATATCAAAACAAGAAAATTGGTGTTGGTACAATCTTTAGAGCTTGTTTAGATTTCACCAGTTATACATGCACTTGTGTGTGTGTCTGTATGTGTGTATACCTCTATGCAGTTTTATGTCATGTCTGGCTTTGCATAAGCACCACCACAATCAAGATACTTGATTGTACCATCACAAGATTCCTTTATAGCCCCACCCATCCCTAACCTTTGGCAACCACTAATCTGTTCTCTATCTCTATAATTATGTTATTTCATGAATGTTACATAATTGGAATCATGCAATAAGTATCTTTTTGAGATTGGCTTTTTTCATTAGGCATGATTTCTTTGAGGTTCATCCACTTTGTTGCGTGTATCAATAGTTTACTCTTTATTGCTGAGTAGTATTACATAGTATAAATGTATCATAGTTTATTTAACCAATCAACCACTGAAGGACATTTAGGTAGTTTCCATTTTTTGGCTCTTGCAATAAAGTTGTTATGAGCAATCATGTACATCTTCTTGCAGGAAAATAAGTTTTCATTTCTCTGGAATAATGCCTGAGAGTATATACATTATATTTTGGTATGTGGAAAGTCAGAAATTCTAACTTTCTCAGTATAAATTAATTAGCAAAATTTCTGTTAGATATTAGAAAGGAAAAATTTATCCATAAATTCTGAAGATAAAACACTCAAATGATTAATGCATTTTTGTCATGCATTCATTTCACTATACTTTAATAATTCGAAAGTTCTTTTTCTGTCTCTAATAAAACTCTAGCTGATGGAGAGAAAGAAGATCAGTTTAATGGAAGCCCTCCAAGACCACAGCCAAGGGGACCAAGAACTCCACCAGGACCCCCTCCGCCTGATGATGATGAAGATGATCCCATGCCTTTGCCAGGTATAGATAAAATCAGGGCTGGTTTTCTTCCCCCTTTGATTAATGTTAATAGTGCTTTTTTTTTTTTAATTTTATTGAGGTCATAATAGTTTATAACATTGTGAAATTTCAGTTGTACATTATTATTTGTCAATCACCATATAAATGTGCCCCTTTACCCCTTATGCCTACCCCCGAACCCCCTTCCCCTCTGGTAACCACTAATCTGTTCTCTTTATCTGTGTGTTTGTTTATCTTCCACGTATGAGTGAAATTGTACAGCGTTTGTCTTTCTCTATCTGGCTTATTTCAGTTAACATAATACCCTCAAGGTCCATCCATATTGTTGCGAAGGGGACGTTTTTTAATGATTGAGTAGTATTCCATTGTATATATATACCATATCTTCTTTAAATCATCAGTTGATGGGCACTTGGGTTGCTTCCGTGTCTTGGCTGTTGTGACTAATACTGCAATGAACATAGGGGTGCATAAGTCTCTTTGAATTGTTGATTTCAAGTTCTTTGGATAAATACCCAGTAGTAGGATAGCTGGGTCATATGGTTATTTCTGTTTTTAATTTTTTGAGAAATCTCCATACTGTTCTCCATAGTGGCTACACCAGTTTGCATTCCGACCAGCAGTGTATGAGGGTTTGCTTTTCTCCACATTCTCTCCAACATTTGTTATTTTTTGTCTTGGTGATTATAGCCATTCTAACGGGTGTAAGGTGATATCTTAGTGTAGTTTTGATTTGCATTTCCCTGATGAATAGTGATGTTGAACATCTTTTCGTGTGCCTGTTGGCCATCTGTAAATCTTCTTTGGAAAAATATCTGTTCATATCCTCTGCCCATTTTTTGATTGGGTTGTTTGTTTTTTTGTTGTTGAGTTATGTGAGTTCTTTATATATTTTGGAGATTAACCCCTTGTCAGATATATGATTTCCAAATATTTTCTCCCAGTTGGTGAGTTGTCTTTTCGTTTTTGTTTTTGTTAATTTTTTTGAGGAAGATTGGCCCTGTGCTAACATCTGTTGCCAATCTTCCTCTTTTCTTCTTTTTTCTCCCCAAAGCCCCCAGTACATAGTTGTATATCCTAGTTGTAGGTCCTTCTAGTTCTTCTATGTGGGCTACCACCTCAGCATGGCTTGATGAGCGGTGAGTAGGTCCGTGCCCTGGATCCAAACTGGTGAACCCCGGGCCACCGAAGCAGAACACGTGAACTTAACTGCTGCGCCACTGGGCCGGCCCCCTGTCTTTTTGTTTTGACCCTGGTTTCCTTTGCCTTGCAGAAGCTCTTTAGTTTGATGAAGTCCCACTTGTTTATTTTTTCTTGTTTCCCTTGCCCGAGTAGACATGGTATTTGAAAAGATTCTTCTAAGAACAATGTCAAAGAGTGTACTGCCTATATTTTCTTATAGGAATTTTATGGTTTCGGGTCTTACATTCAAGTCTTTGATCCATTTTGACTCAATTTTTATGTATGGCAAAAGATAATGGTCTACTTTCATTCTTTTGCATGTGGCTGTCCAGTTTTCCCAACACCATTTATTGAAGAAACTCTCCTGTCTCCATTGTATGTTCTTAGCTCCTTTGTCGAAGATTAGCTGTCTGTAGATGTGTGGTTTTATTTCTGGGCTTTCAATTCTGTTCCATTGATCTGTGGGTCTGTTTTTGAACAGTATTATGCTGTTGATTACTATAGCTTTGTAGTATATTTTGAAGGCAGGGATCGTGATGCCTCCTGCTTTGTTCTTTTTTCTCAGGATTGCTTTGACTGTTCGGGGACTTTCGTTGCCCCCTATGAATTTTAGGATTCTTTGTTCTGTTTCTGTGAAGAAAGTCATTGGGATTCTGATTGGGATTGCATTGAATCTGTAGATTGCTTTACGTAGTATGCACATTTTAAATATATTTATTCTTCCAATCCATAGGCATGGAATATCTTTCCATTTCTTTATGTCTTCATTGATTTCTTTCAATAAATGTCTTACAGTTTTCATTGTATGAGTCTTTCACGTCCTGGGGTAAATTTATTCCTAGATATTTTATTCTTTTTGTTGGGATTGTAAGTGGGATTGTATTCTTGAGTTCTCTTTTTGTTAGTTCGTTATTAGAGGGTAGAAATGCAACTGATTTTTGTAAGTTGATTTCGTACCCTGCAACACTGCTGTAGTTGTTGATTGTTTCTGATAGTTTTCTGATGGATTCTTTAGGGTTTTCTATATATAAAATCATGTGGTCTGCAAACAGTGAGAGTTTTACTTTTTCATTGCCTATTTGGATTCCTTTTATTGCTTTGTCTGGCCTAATTGCTCTGGCTAAAACCTCCAGTACTGTCTTGAATAAGAGTGTCGAGAGTGGGCACCCTTGTCCTATTCCTGTTCTCAGAGGGATAGCTTTCAGTTTTTCCCCATCAAATATGATGTTGGCTGTGGGTTTGTCATATATGGCCTTTATTATGTTGAAGTATTTTCCTTCTATACCCATTTTATTGAGAGTTTTTTCATAAATGGATGTTGGATCTTGTCAAATGCTTTCTCTTCATCTATTGAGATGATCATGTGGTTTTTATTCCTCGTTTTGTTAATGTGGTGTATCACATTGATTGATTTGTGGATGTTGAACCATCCCTGCATCCCTGGTAGAAATCCCACTTGATCATGGTGTATGATATTTTTAATGTATTCCTGTATTCAGTTTGCCAATATTTTGTTGAGGATTTTTGCATCTATGTTCATCAGTGATATTGGCCTGTAATTTTCCTTCTTTGTGTTGTCCTTGTCTGGCTTTGGGATCAGGGTGATGTTGGCCTCATAAAATGTGTTAGGAAGTGTTCTGTGTTCTTCAACTTTTTGGAATAGTTTGAGAAGGATAGGTTATTAAATCTTCTTTGAATGTTTGGTAGACTTGTCCAGAGAAGCCATCTGGTCCTGGAATTTTATTTTTTGGGATGTTTTGATTACTGTTCCAATAAAATTGTGATTGGTCTGTTCAGATTCTCTACTTGTACTTGATTCAGTTTTGAGAGATTGTATGAGTCTGAGAATTTATCAATTTCTTCTAGATTGTCCAATTTGTTGGCATATAGTTTTTCATAGTATTCTTTTATAATCCTGTGTATTTCTGTGGTATCTGTTGTAATTTTTCTCTTTCATTTCTAATTTTATTGATTTGAGCCTTCCCTCTTTTTTTCGTAGTGAGTCTGGCTAAGGGTTTGTCAACTTTGTTTATCTTCTCAAAGAACCAGCTCTTTGTTTTGTTGATCCTTTCTACTGTTTTTTTGGTTTCAATATCATTTATTTCTGCTCTAATTTTTATTATTTCCCTCCTTCTGCTGCCTTTGGGCTTTATTTGTTATTCTTTTTTGTAATTCCGTTAGGTGTAGTTTAAGATTGCTTATTTGAGATTTTTCTTGTTTGTTAAGGTGGGTCTGTATCGCTATGAATTTCCCTCTTAGGACTGCTTTTGTTGCATCCCATATGAGTTGGTATGTTGTGTTTTCATTTTCGTTTGTCTCCGGATACTTTTTGATTTCTCCTCTTATTTCTTCAATGATCCATCAGTTGTTCATAGCATGTTGTGTAGTCTCCACATATTTGTGACTTTCCCAGCTTTTTTCTTGTAGTTGATTTCTAGTTTCATAGCATTATGGTCAGAAAAGATGCTTGATATGATTTCAATCTTCTTAAATTTATTGAAGCTTCCTTGTTTCCCAGCATATGGTCTATCCTTGAGAATGTTCCATGCGCACTTGAGAAGAATGTGTATTCTGCTGTTTTTGTATGGAGTGTTCTATATATATCTAAGTCCATCTGGTCTAGTTTTTCATTTAAATCCACTATTTCCTTGTTGACTGTCTGTCTGAATGATCTATCCATTGATGTAAGTGGGATGTTAAGGTCCCCTACTATTATTGTGTTGTTGTTAATATCTCCTTTTAGGTTTGTTAATAGTTGCTTTTTGTACTTTGGTGCTCCTGTGTTGGGTGCATATATATTTATAAGAGTTATATTTTCTTGGTGGAGTGTCCCTTTTATCATTGTATACTGCCCCTCTTTGTCTTTCATTGCCTGTTTTATCTTGAAGTCTACTTTGTCTGATATAAGTATGCCAACATCTACTTTCTTTTGTTTGCTGTTAGCTTGGAATATCATCTTCCATCCCTTTACTGTGAGTCTGTGTTTGTCTTTACAGCTGAGATGTGTTTCCTGGAGGCAGCGTATTGTTGGGTCTTGTTTTTTAATACATGCTGCCAAATAGTGCTTTTCAATTAAAGAAAAAAAAGTTAGGTGCTGGTAATCAAATCCTGATGGATGCCCCCTCCCTTTTCATCCTGTGCAGTATTTCCTTGTGTTTTTCTGTTGGCAAGTGAACTTGTTAGAAAAAAAATCAGTGATTTCATTTGAAGCTGTACCAACATTGCTTTGAAAATAAAGTGTTAATATGCTATAGTGGTATGTACAGAAGCGTGCAGTTAAAAATAAGCAGTATGTATTGGAAGAGGCAAAAATTTGTATAGTTACTTAATAGCTAAAAAGAAAAGGATTAGTTTATGGTATTTGAACATAAAATCATATACTTTATTAATTTTCACTGTATAAAGTTGTACACTATAATACTCTTAATATTTTTTAAAAGCAAGTAATTCGGGCCGGCCCCGTGGCTTAGCGGTTAAGTGCGCCCGCTCCGCTGGTGGCGGCCCGGGGTTCGGATCCCGGGTGCGCACCGCTTCTCCAGCCATGCTGAGGCCGTGTCCCACATACAGCAACTAGAAGGATGTGCAGCTATGACATACAACTATCTACTGGGGCTTTGGGGGGAAAAATAAATAAATAAATAAAATAAAAGCAAGTAATTCTACCACTTTTTTTAAAGGGTATTTATGAGTTAAATCATCCAAAATGTCATTAAGTAGTTGTAATATCCAGTCCTGCTGCCTCATGTTACTTAAACCATTAAAATAATCTGTGCCTTAAATCTCAATTTTTCAGTGTCTGGTGACAAGGAAGAGGATGCTCCTCATAGAGAAGATTACTTTGAGCCCATTTCTCCTGATCGGAATTCTGTTCCCCAGGAAGGTCAGTATTCTGATGAAGGAGAAGTAGAAGAGGAACAGCAAGAAGAAGGAGAAGATGATGAAGATGATGTGGATGTAGATGAGGAAGAGGATGAAGATGAGGATGATCGCCATACAGTAGACAGTATCCCTGAGGAGGAAGAGGAAGATGAAGAGGAAGAAGGTGAAGATGATGAAGAAGGTGAAGGTGAGTTATATTAGCTTGGACTTTTTGGTTTTAAGTAGTAGAAACTAAGTTGATACAGCTTTGAGCAATGCAAAAGAATTTATAGAAAAGATAAATGGCTTTCAAGAAACCCAAGGGTCAGAATGCAGCTGGGCCTCAAGACTTAACTATAACTTGGATTTCCATCTTTTCTTTCCTTTATGTTTCTACTTTATTTCTCTCTGTCAAATAACTGTTGTTTCTCTATTCACCCCACAGCTTTAATCTCCTCTCTTTAACCAACCAGCTTAAACTACCTAGCTGTATCTCAGTTCCATTTCCACATTTCCTGGGAGAGAGATTCTGTTTGGCTTGCTACCATATCAGTTGCCCCTTGATATCATCAGCTTTGGCCAGCGAAGCAGGGTCATGCAGCTAATACACGATGATTTTGGTAATCATCGTAAGGAGTGGTGTTGTAAACTGGGTAGAATTCCTAAAGATGTCTTCCACCTAGATATTTTAGCAAAGTGCTACATTATTTTTAGAAATTCAGGGAGAAGAAAAATCTCAATTACAAGGGAATGTGTGACAGCATGGTGCAGTCCTTTAGTTAGGCTTTATTTTTTCTTTGAGAGGAGAAAGTGAGAGATATTTAGGCTAATTCACTCTTAATTTGTCTAAGAAATGGCATGTAATGTTAAAGCATTTATGCAGAATGACAGATAATCATCCTTAGTTTCTTCTCAAATAGTGCAGATGAGGGTCATTCTACCTACATAAGAGTGAGGGTCATTTCAATATCACAGAGACCCTTTTACAAAATATAAATAATTATGTTATTGAGTGATGCATTTTTAGCTTCCTCCATTCCCAGGTTACCAAATAATCCTTTTTAGATTTACTGTGTTTGACTAGCAAATAGAAGTTAGATTTTAGGCAGGCTGTTTTCTTATTCAGAGGACATTTTTATAGAGAAGGTGAGAGAGGGAGGCTGGTTAATTTGATTTTTAATAGAAGACATCCAGCTTATCCCAGAGTTAGGCCTCTATAGATAGATACATCTATATATAGATAGCTAACTCTTATCTTTTCAAATATGGGTATAGGGGCCGGCCCAGTGGTGTAGTGGTTAAGTTTGCATGCTCTGCTTCGGTGGCCCAGAGTTTGCGGGTTCAGATCCTGGGCATGGACCTACACACTGCTTGTCAAGCCATGCTGTGGTGGCATCACATGTGAAGTGGAGGAAGCTTGGCACAGATGTTAGCTCAGGGACAATCTTCCATAAACAAACAGAGGAGGATTGGCAGCAGATGTGAGCTTAGGGCCAATCTTCCTCACCAAAAAAAAAAAAAGTATATTGCTAAGACTAAATTGTTTTGAGTAAAAGAATGTTAAAAGAGGGCTGGTACTGGAGAAATACTCTGGAGACATTTTCTTTTCTTTCATAGGCTATTATTACCCATCTAGTTTACCACAGCCAGGCAATAGTAGTGTTAAAAAATAAAATCAACAAGTTTTCTGTCTCTAGTTCTGTTTCATTTGGAAAGAGGAAAAAATTGCAGATGTATCATGATAAGAAAGCTTTGTTTTGGCAAAACTGAGCATTTTAAGTGAACAGATTTTCTATAAAAATATAATACAGACCTAGGAAACTGTGTGACAGGTAAATACAGAGAAGTGAAAATTCAGGCATACAAAATTAATGCTATAAAAAGAACCTGTTTTTTGCTGAAAATACTTGGTTTAGCTTTGTAGTTATGGTGTTAATTCTTTGTTAACTTTAATCAACTTTGCTTATCAATTTATTTTTCCATCTTAAAAATGCTCTCTCAAAGGAGCAAGCTTAATTTCTTCCCTCGTGAAAGGTTACTTTGAGGTGTTTCTAATTTTATTTCTGTGAGGAAAGGATATCTGTAACAGTTACTTGTAAAGCTGAACAGATATAATAGAAGAATTTGCTTATGAAGTTTCTTCATAATTATTCTATTAGAAATTATAAAATGTTGGTAATTGTTGATAAGATGTTGGAGCAGAAGTTAATGTTTTTGAGGAAATCATTAATTCTTATTATTTGCCATACTTATTAAATAAACTGTAAAATAAATTTTACTTTATTTTATTCTATTCATTTTATTTTATTTTATTTTAATTTAATTTAATTTAATTTTATTATTTATTTTTTGTGAGGAAGATCAACCCTGAGCTAACATCCATGCCAATCCTCCTCTTTTTGCTGAGGAAGACTGGCCCTGGGCTAACATCTGTGCCTATCTTCCTCCACTTTATATGGGATGCCGCCACAGCATGGCCTGTCAAGCGGTGCCACGGTGCGTGCCCAGGATCCGAACACGGGCCACCAGCAGCGGAGCGCATGCACTTAACCACGATGCCACGGGGCTGGCCCCTGTAAAATAAATTTTTAAAATATTTTTTTATTAACCAGAATTTTTTGCATTAAACAACAATGATGTAATACTTAAATATTATTCATACTAATTTTCAGGGGATGATGGATACGAACAAATTTCCAGTGATGAAGATGGAATTGCTGACTTGGAACGTGAAACATTTAAGTATCCAAACTTTGATGTTGAATACACTGCTGAAGACTTAGCTTCAGTTCCTCCTATGACGTATGATCCATATGATAGGGAGCTCGTACCACTCTTATACTTCAGCTGTCCGTACAAGACTACTTTTGAAATTGAAATCAGTAGAATGAAGGATCAAGGTCCAGATAAAGAAAATTCAGGAGCAGTAGAAGCCTCAGTGAAGTTAACTGAACTGTTAGATTTGTATCGGGAAGATAGAGGTGCAAAATGGGTAACAGCTCTAGAAGAAATTCCAAGTTTAATAATAAAAGGATTAAGTTATTTGCAATTGAAAAACACAAAACAAGACTCCCTCGGCCAGTTGGTAGACTGGACTATGCAAGCTTTAAATTTACAAGTAGCCCTTCGCCAACCCATTGCCTTAAATGTTCGACAGCTCAAAGCTGGGACCAAATTAGTGTCCTCACTAGCAGAATGTGGGGCTCAAGGAGTCACGGGACTGCTACAAGCAGGAGTGCTCAATGGATTATTTGAGCTCCTGTTTGCTGATCATGTCTCATCTTCTCTTAAGTTAAATGCTTTTAAAGCTTTGGACAGTGTCATTAGTATGACAGAAGGAATGGAAGCTTTTCTAAGAAGTAGGCAGAGTGAAAAAAGTGGCTATCAAAAACTTGTGGAGCTCATACTTTTAGATCAGACTGTGAGGGTTGTCACTGCTGGTTCAGCTATCCTTCAGAAGTGCCATTTCTATGAAATCTTGTCAGAGATTAAAAGACTTGGTGATCATTTAGCAGAGAAGACTTCATCTGTTTCTAACCATGGTGAACCTGATCATGACACGGATACTGGACTTGAGAGAACAAACCCAGAATATGAGAATGAGGTAGATGCTTCAATGGATATGGATCTTTTGGAATCCTCAAATATAAGTGAAGGAGAAATAGAAAAACTTATTAACCTCTTAGAAGAAGTTTTTCATTTAATGGAAACTGCACCTCATACAATGATCCAACCTCCTGTTAAGTCTTTCCCAACAATGGCACGTATTACTGGACCTCCAGAGAGGGATGATCCATACCCTGTTCTCTTTAGGTAAGATGTTTTTGGTTTTGAGAAATATATTTCACAAATCATTGGAGGCAATTTTATTTGGTTGATTTTGTTTTTTTATTTGTCTGTGGGTAATGCATATCTGTGTAAGGATACTTGATATTTCAAAATAGATACTCATAGTGAAACTGAGAAGTATGTTACTGTGGGTGAACTATATTTTGTTAGTACTTAAAGTGGTAATAGCAACTTAAAGATAGTAATAATCAACAACAATGCTTATGTAAGCTTGTCTGAGCAAGAATAAATGAGAAACTGCTGAGTTGCTTCTGGAAAGGTGGTACAAGAGGTTTGCGTAGAAAGGAGAGAGCTTTTCTATGTGAACTGCTTTTTACTTTGTTAGTCTAATACATTGTAAGATAGACTTACATTTTACTTTAATTTTATAGTCCTGGTTGAAGATCTGTTTAAGGTTCAATTGCCACTTGTTTCTGCCATCTAACTCTAGTTCTCTGTTGATTCAATTTTACCATTGCCATTTGCTGGGACCAGCACCCACAGTAGATTTTTTTATTTTGTTTTAATTTTTGAGACTGGGTTTTTGGCATTTTGACTGTAAATAATTTTCTAGCTAAAATAATAAATAAAATGGCATTTTTATTATTTTATTCCGTCTGTGATTAATTTTTACTTTAATTTGAGGCATAGTACATTAACAGAAAATGGGGTACTTGTCCTCTGTAAAATCTGTACCTATCCATTCCTGTTTTTAGCTGAAACTATCAGATCTTGCCTTAGTTATAGCTCTTACAGGAGTAAGAGATGATAATTATTGAGCAAGGTCTGATGGGATGTGAGGTCAAGAGTACAAGTGTAGGGCCGGCCCCGTGGCTTAGCGGTTAAGTGCGTGCGCTCCGCTGCTGGCGGCCCAGGTTCGGATCCCGGGCGCGCACCGACGCACTGCTTCTCCAGCCATGCTGAGGCCGTGTCCCACATACAGCAACTAGAAGGATATGCAGCTATGACATACAACTATCTACTGGGGCTTTGGGGGGAAAATAAATAAATAAATAAAATTATTAAAAAAAAAAAAAGAGTACAAGTGTAGAGGTTTGGCTTTGAACAGGAGAAAGGAAACCTTATGAGGGTACAAATATAGATACGTTGGTAGTGTAGAGACAGTAAACGAGCCAAGGTACTTCTCACTGATCACTTCATTTTTAATAAAGTAGGAGGTGAAGTCATGTGCTGAGGATGACTGAGGGTGGTGAGTGTAAGGAAAGAGGTGATGCTTTCAAACAATCACTGAGGGGAAACTAGTAATTAACAGCTTGTTAAGTGTTGTTTTTCTCCCCCATAACTGAAGGAGGTATGTTTAGGTGTCTGATTTTAGTAAAAGGGGCTTTGAATACTGCGCTAAGGAATTTTTATTTTGTTTCTAGAATGCGTGGAGAGATCTTGAATATTTTGGAGTAGCAAATCTGATATAATCAAAGTAGTATTCTAAGATCATATGTTGCAAGGTTATTGCACTGGAAAAGAAATTACAGTTATTAGGTAGATAAGCCAGTCTGAAGAGTCTAGGTTGTATTAAGTACTTGCCTAATAAAGTGGCACCTCCGGGGAATGGAAAGATAAGTATTGTGCTAATATCAAGAGAGTTTGTGAAAGAAAGTTACTAGGACTTGGCAACTGGACCTAGCAGGTAAAAGAGAGGAGAAGCTATAAGATGTTTTGAGGTTTCTAGCTAGGGTAACTATTGGAACTGTGGTTTTATTGGCAGAAATTGGTAAAATAGGAGGGAGAGTGAATTTTGGAAGGAGAAATAATTGCATTTTGGAAGGATTACTTTGAAGTGATGGCTAGGTTCTAATGTCCCGTGTCAGGGCCTCCCAAGATCATCCGTTTGCTCGGAGGACTCACAGGACTCAGTGTTGTACTCACAACTATGATCTGTTACAACAGAAGGATACAAATCACCATCAGCAAATAAAAAGAGTACGTGGAGGTGAAGCGTGGGGAAACCAGTCACAAGCTTCCAGAGTCCTCTCCGAGTGGAGTCACACAGGACCTGCTTAATTCCCCCAGCAATGAATCGTGACATCGTGTGTGAAATGTTACCTACTGAGGAAGCTCATTAGAATCTCAGCACCCAAGCTTAGTATTGGGGGATGACCAAGTAGGCACGCAGTACCTAGCGCATACCAGAATTCCAGACTCCCAGAAGAAATGCAGGTGTTCAGTGTAAACCATATTGTTTGCAGAAACAATTTAGGCACAGTGAACATTCTTATCAGTTGGAGGTGGGAACCCTCCCAAAATCCAAGTTCCCAGATGCCAGCCAAGGGCCAACCTTGCAGACAGGCATTTCTAAGAATAAGCAGTGTGAGGCCTGCCATGTTAACTATTTTCTGAACGCCTCATAAGGTAGTTTAGGATGCTCTTGGAGCTTAGTAATTCTGGAGTTTTATCTTCCTGAGGGTTCTGTTTGCCTTTGTAGTAAGAAGTTACTGGGGATGTTTTTTATCATGAAGTAGAAGCCTGAGCAGTAATACAATTGAACAGGTGATTTTATACTGTTGTTCCAACTATATGACATTCTGGAAAAGGTAAAACTATGGAGACAGTGAAAAGATCATTGATTGCCAGGGTTTCGGGGGGAGGGAGGGATAAATAGGTGGAGCACACAGGATTTTTAGGGCAGTGAAAATGCTCTGTATATAAGGATGATTTCAGGTCATTATATATTTGTCCAAACCCAGAGAGTGTACAACACCAAAAGTGATGCCTAATGTAAAATATAGACTGGATGATTATAATTTGTGAATATAGGTTCATCAGTTGTAATAATCACTCTGGTGGGGGATGTTGATAATAGGGGAGGCTGTGCAGGTGTTGGGGCAGGGGGTAAATCGGAGATCTCTCTACCATCCTCTCAGTTTTTCTGTGAACCTAAAACTGCTCTAAAAAATTGAAGTCTTAACAAAAAGGGGGGCAGTTTTAGGTTTTGATAAAAATAAATTCTGGTCTTTGATCTGCTAATTAGTAATATTTTGGCAAGTATTTATGGAAGCTGTTGTGTCATCATTTGCAGTGACTAAAAATGTGGAGGGAATGAGTCAGTATTTTAAATAATTTTTATTATTGTTAGCATTCAAAAAATTACAGTATTTTTCCTAACTCGAAATTAATAAATTTCTGTTAAGCTAATCTTCTCTTGTAGTTAACAGATGTTTTGACAGATTTTCCCCCATTTTTGAATTTTTGAAAAGATACTGTTTTTTGGTTCTTTTTTTCTTTAAAATCTGGTTAAGTTTCATGTTGAACAAGTTGATTGTAGAGAAGAGTTCAAACCTGGCAGGGCCTGCATATAAGGAAGGAAATCCATACAGGTAAGGGAACTTAGTAGCAGTTGTGTCTATTTTGGGGTGTTAGGTGAATTCAGACTTTCCACCTAAAACTATGTATGCTAAAAAACAGTTCTTGTATTTGATAAAAGAGTGTTATGTATGGTAGTATTAGTTATTCAAATGCTAAAAATTGGTGATTTGAAATTTTTTTTCTCTAGAGGGACTAATTCAGATATATTACCTATACTAAATCTGAATATGCTATATTTTTTATAGTGTATGTACTGTATTTTTCCTAGATACACTTATAGTGATATGCCATGAGTAGAGTAGGACCATGGTGAAAAAGGAGCATTTGATCAGTGACCTGGAAACAAGGCCAGAATTTAAAGTCAAGGTTGACTCTGGAAAGAGAAAACTTGTCAAGTTATTTATTAAACATCCGTTGAATGCTAGCTAGGAAAAAGCCTCGCAGAACTTGCACTTTTATTTGGTCCACTGGAGAGAAGACTTGCTATTCACATTATGTTTTTAGTTAAAGCAGTATATTGCTGAGGATAAGGATTATGACCGTTAAAATTTTACCTCTCTCCTGTCTAATGAATATTGAGTAAATAAACAGTGTTTTGCACTGACTTGACATATATCAATTAATTTTCTACAGGTATCTTCACAGTCATCACTTCTTGGAGTTGGTTACCTTGCTTCTGTCAATTCCAGTAACAAGTGCCCACCCTGGTGTGCTGCAAGCCACAAAAGATGTTTTAAAGTTTCTTGCACAGTCACAAAAGGGTCTTCTTTTTTTTATGTCAGAATATGAAGCAACAAATTTGTTGATCCGAGCTCTGTGTCACCTTTATGATCAAGATGAAGAGGAAGGTCTCCAGTCTGATGGTGTTATTGATGATGCATTTGCTTTGTGGCTACAGGACTCAACACAGACACTGCAGTGTATTACAGAACTGTTCAGCCATTTTCAGCGTTGTACAGCCAGTGAAGAAACTGACCATTCAGATCTCTTGGGAACCCTTCACAATCTTTATTTGATTACTTTTAATCCTGTGGGAAGATCAGCTGTTGGCCATGTTTTCAGTCTTGAGAAAAATCTCCAAAGTCTTATTACTCTAATGGAGTACTATTCCAAAGAAGCCTTAGGGTAATTTTCTATTTATTCCTTAAATTTTCTATTGTATTGGAAAACTGCATCACTAATGGGCTACTGTCTTAAAAGAAGTTGTTGCTTTGAAAGTAAAAACTGTAATTATTTTTTGACATGACACATAACTTGTTAATTAAGAATTAGAATGACGGAAATCTCTAAGGTGTGGCTGTAAAGCAATGAAATGGATCTTTTGGAGGCTTCTTCCAGTTGCCCCCTGTGTTGACAAAGATTGCAACTATAATGCTCTTGCTAATTTGTGCAGACGAGAATCCTAAGGCACAGGAATATATACCTTAAGAGTAACGAGGACTATCTTGCTGTCTTCTGCACTTGCCTTCTAAACTGTTCATGGTGCTCTGGTTTCAGAATTGCTTTGACTGGATAGGGGGAATTGAGAATGACAGTAATTTTGAAGAGCCTGCCCAGTAGGGCAGAGGGTTTTAGTGTATGAGAAGAGAAACATGCTCTTCCTGGTTCATGGCACACAAAGCAGTGGCATGCAAGTAACTGGCCTCATAACAGGGTCTTGATATGAATCGTTGAGTGACAGGTCATTATGGGGGCCTAGAAAAGGCAAACGACAGTGGCTTCTATGACTCTATCTTAATAGTTCTATAGTGGAAGACTGAGTGATGATGGCAGTAGATTGAGTCATCATACTTGTTCCTATTTATCCGGAGTGGACAAACATCTGAAAGGAGACTAGTGAAGTATACTTCCTAATCTTTCATTGCTAATGAAGTATACTTGTTAATAATTCGTTGTTCTGATTTCTTAATAGAATTTCACTTTTCATCATGATGCATGTGCTTTTCTTTTTATACACTTTTAAGTAGTATTTTCAGGTGAATTGGAGGTGAACTTTAAAATATGATTTCTTGTCTTCAGAAAGTTAGTTGTTTCGTTGTAAAATTTCTTGGTCTCTTTAAAACCAAGTAAGAAAAGTGTTTAAAATTGTTCCTGAAAAATTTTTTTTGTACCAAAAACTTAAAAACCTTATTTTGTTTCAGTGATTCCAAGTCTAAGAAGTCAGTAGCTTATAATTATGCATGCATACTTATTTTGGTGGTGGTTCAGTCTTCCAGTGATGTCCAAATGCTAGAACAGCATGCAGCATCTCTCTTGAAGCTTTGTAAAGCAGATGAAAATAATGCTAAATTGCAAGGTATGGTACCTAAAGTTATTTTAAGCATTTGTGATATGTGAAGGAAAAAGCCTTTGAGTATCTGTAATTAGTGCTTTATCATATTTGGATAATATACCTAGTAATACTCTGTTTTTAACTTACTGAAAGTACCTTTTTCAAGGTATTTTATATGGTGTTCTTAAAAAGATTTTCAGGAAATTGTTGAAAGTACCTTTTTCTGGAAAAGTCATGGAAGTTGTGGTTGGTTGAAATCCTAATCAAAATGGAAGAAATAGTTTAAAGATGAACTCAGAAGTTCATTTTTGTGTATAGTTTGTGTGTACATGTGTTTTCTATATATGTATTTCTAAGTATAACACGGTCCTAAGTAATTTAGAAATCTATTTGTGGTTAGTTAACACATTTGTGCTGTCCTCAAAAGTGAAGAATAATAAATATGAACATTATTTTCTAAAATATATAAATGTCCATTGAATGAAGTTTATGGCAAACCTTTTATGGGCAGTCTTGAAAAGTTTAAGGTATCTAAACATAATGTTTTATTATTTTATTTTGATTCCTGGCTTTCTGAACTTACCAAATAGAAAATTTGATAATATTGAGTAAATATTGTAAGTAGCATGTGGCCTCTTTTCTTTTTAATCCTAAATTTTATGTGTGTGATACCACCAGTAAAAGTTGGGTAGTAAACCCAGCTTCCCATATTGGAAATCAATTTTTTTCCCTGAAGTATGCCTTTATAAAAGGAGGGCACACATAGCATCTTCAAAGGTATTTTTAATACTTTACTACTTATTCTGGGTGATGGGTACACTTGTATTTGTTTTATTATTTTTCCTTATGTCTTTCATTTGAGCTGTATATTCTGTATATTTACAAGAATTAATTTAAAAATGTTTAGGAAAAATCACTCAAGTGTGCACAGTCGTAATCCTTAGGGGGGAGAGTAGAGTGGTATATTTTATTTGTGTTTGCTCTTATTATTTTGAGGTGATAGTGATTACTTGTAATTTTGTAAAGGCACATTAGGAAATTGACAAAATTTAAAGTTTGTGTTAAGGGAAAAGGCATTTGGCAGATGTCCCCTCATAAGCTTGATCTTGTTAGAAATTAATACATTTTGTGCATGCTTTTTGGGGGTTGTGGGAGGCAGTGGCAGTGTTAGGTGAATAAATACTATGTTATTATATTAGTTTATAAGCAGTCACTTTTATAAATTTTTTTTTAATATTTCAGGTTGATTGTTTCAGAAAAATTCAATTTAATTAGATGGTCCTGTTTAAGCGTTTAAACGTGTGTTTTCAGAAACCAGTTAACTAAGAGTGGTTACTTCTTATTTCTAAATCAGTAAAGTAAAGCAGCATTTCCATTTTATTTGAAGGCTTGTTTAAAGAATTAGACACAAGTTCATCCCTGTATGAAATTTAGATTATTGAAATCAGTATGGATGTGATAATGTTTTTCTTTGGAAAAGAATACCTTTACTTCCTTTATTAAAAAAGTTTTTATTTTAAAATATTATATTATAAATTACTCTTTTTGTTTTTAAGAACTTGGCAAGTGGCTTGAACCTCTGAAAAACCTTAGATTTGAAATTAACTGCATCCCGAATCTAATTGAATATGTTAAACAGGTAAGTAAAACTTAAAAGTACCTTGATTTTATGAAACTTTATAGTAGTGTATAGAAATATTGCATTAAATCACTTGTATATAATGCAGTAATTGTTAAATGTACTTGATAAATTTACTAGACTTTGTGGGTACAGATTGGTAAATGGATCTAGATGGGTGTGTGATTGTGTATATACATGAGCACATATGCCCACAACCCTGTGTACTCTACTGCTTTTCACTATTAGATTCTGTCCTATTTTTTCTCTCAAATTGGAGTAATGCCACCTACCATTTTGATGACATTTATGAAAGTGTCATCACTTTACATTTATGGCAATGTAATATAAATTGTTTCAGTTAAACTTTAATCAGTGAAAAAGAATTTCCCTCAAAATTTTTAGGTGAAAATTGGTAGAGTCAATTCCAGATAATTGTAATGGGGGCTAGTTCTGTTTTTGTTAATTTAGCATGGTCAAATCTGCATTTGAAATAATTCATAAAAGTTGAAAATCATAAAATTCTTAATACTACAGTTGAAAAAATTCATAAAACAATTCAAATAATTCAAGATGGAAAAATTGCTTAAAATCGCTGTTAGTTAATTTTGAAAGTTTTTAGTTTTTTCTTTGCTTCTTAATTGATGCAGTATGTAGCATAAGAAGGGCTAAAGGCACTCAAAGACACTTAAAAAGTTTTAGGCTAGAGGGGCAGAATGGACCTTGAATTATCTTCTCTTTGATTTAACAGATGAGCTGTGTGTGTGTGTGTGTGTGTGTGTGTGTGTGTGTGTGTGTGTGAACCATCTGGGTCTTGGAATTGAAATGTGTGTTATTAAAGTAATTTATGTATATTGTCTAATCTGTTGCTATTCTGACCCAGCAACAAAGTACTCTTTGGGCTTATCTGCTTCAGATTTTTCTTCACTGATTTGTCTGCCCTTTTCTTTTTGCTCCATCTTTACTAAGAGTACTGTACCTCCTATGGTGCCATCATATTGTTCCGTTCCTTATTCTGTACCTCAAATGGCATCTGGAGCTTTTCATTATGTTCAGTCTTTTATTTAGCAGAAGTACAATAGTGTCCTGTAAATTTAGATGATCATGTATTCTGGGTACTTATGCATGGTCAGGTGAATATATAAGGTGTCCAATTCAGATGGCTTGAGTAAAAGTATTTAATCAATAAGAAATTTAGTTCTGGAAATTTGAATTACATGCTGTAATGAAAAGTTTTGATTTTTATCAAATCCTTATCCCATTAATTATGATTATTATAAGTGACTCATTCTGAGATGCACTAAAAACAGTTGATCTAAGACTGGAACTTCACTCTGTGGCTCCTTGCTGCCTTATGTAATTTGTGGACTTATTGAGAGGCAGCAAGGAAGAAATTAGAGGAAAGGATAATCTAAGGTGGGAAACATATGAGGGAAAGGAATTTTCTTATTTTTAAATTTCTCTGAGTTTTAGAAGCTGAAATACAGTAGTCCCCCCTTATCCAAAGTTTGGCTTTCCATGGTTTCAGTTACCCATGGTCAACCACAGTTTGAAAATATTAAATGGAAAATTCCAGAAAGAATTCTTAAATTTTAAATTGCACACCGTTCTGAGTAGCGTGATGAAATCTTGTGCCATCCCGCTCTATGCTGCCTGGGATCCCTTTGTCCAGTGTATCCACTTAGTAGCCGTCTCGGTTATCAGATTGACTGTTGCAATATTGATATTGCAATGTGAAAAAACCTTTATTTTATTTAATAATGGCCCCAAAGCGCAAAAATAGTAATGGTTGCAATTCGGATATGCCAAAGAGAAGATGTTGTTACTTTCTTACTGTGCCTAATTTATAAATTAAATATGTACATGTACATATGTATAGGAAAAACATAATATACGAAGGGTTCGGTACTATCCATGGTTTCAGGCATCTGCTGGGGGTCTTGGAACACATCCCCTGCAGATAAAGGAGGACTACTGTAGTAACACTTTTTAGTGTTGCTTCTGATATTTCTTCTAAGTTTTTTTTAACCACCTGTATGCTGCTCTGTGGAAGCTAGAAAAACAAAGCAATTTAAATATAACTGTTTGTTACCAGAAAACAGCATGGGCAGGTGCTAGGGACATAGGCAACTGTATTTCTTTTTCCTCTAACCGTGCCTCGACTGGCCGCCATCACTAGACTCTTGTAGTGTCTACCTTTTTAAAATGTATGTTATCTAGTCCTAAAACATTCTCTGTTGCTTCCTCAGTTTTGAAAGAGGTTTAGTACCCACAGGGCTTTGTAAAATTAGAGTCGTTGCTTCATTTTTGGGAGGGAGGATGTATAGAAAGATATATGAGAAAAAGTTATTTCAAACTCTTAATATAGAGAGTCTCAGACATTTCTGTATGTTACTTTTGTTTTAGTTGGTATTTTTTAATATACTTGTACTTTATAATTATCCATATTATTTATATAATACCATTTATGGTACAACATATGCCAAAGATCAGATAACCTTTATAAACTTCATTAGCCTTATCCATGTTGTAAATTTACTTAAGAAATTTGAAATGATGTGTAACTAGTTAACTTAAAGCTCGTATTTTTAACTAATGCCTTCTCTGGAATTTTCTCTTAATCTGATAGGTACCAAGAAATTAAACTTTCTGTTCATTTTTATTTTTAAAGAATATTGATAACTTGATGACCCCAGAAGGAGTTGGCCTTACCACTGCCTTGCGAGTTCTCTGTAATGTGGCATGCCCACCACCCCCTGTTGAAGGTAATGTGGCTACTGTACTACTACTCTTTAAGCCTAGTATAAATATTATTTATTAAATAAAATATTAAAAAATATTAACTGATTATTAACATATAAGTAATTATTTTTTTCTTTTCCCTTATCCTGTATAAAGGTCAACAGAAAGACCTGAAATGGAATCTTGCTGTTATTCAGCTTTTTTCTGCTGAAGGAATGGACACCTTTATTCGGGTTCTGCAAAAATTGAACAGTATTCTGACTCAGCCTTGGAGGCTCCATGTCAACATGGGCACTACCCTTCACAGAGTTACTACTATTTCAATGGCTCGCTGCACACTCACTCTTCTTAAAACTATGTTAACGGAACTCCTGAGAGGTGGATCCTTTGAGTTTAAGGACATGCGTGTTCCTTCAGCACTTGTTACTTTACACATGCTCCTGTGCTCTATCCCCCTCTCAGGCCGTTTGGATAGTGATGAACAGAAAATTCAGAATGATATCATTGATATCTTACTGACTTTTACACAAGGAGTTAATGAAAAACTCACAATCTCGGAAGAGACTCTGGCCAATAATACTTGGTCTTTAATGTTAAAAGAAGTTCTTTCTTCAATCTTGAAGGTTCCTGAAGGATTTTTTTCTGGACTCATACTCCTTTCAGAGCTGCTGCCTCTACCATTGCCCATGCAAACAACTCAGGTATCACTTCCGTATAACATGCATCTTATAAAATGACTGCAGTAACACTTTTTAAAAAGCCAGTGATTTTGTAAAAAAAAAAAAAAAGCCCTCATCCTGTTCCCCAAAAAAAGACATAAAATAACTGGATGAGTGTGAGATAAAACTGAAGGAAGTTGGTCATTAAGGAAATATGGGGGTAGCATTTTTTAAATAAATTTTTGTTACCATGAGTTTTATTATGTTGTTATGTATACTTGTACTTTTGTTATTTTTAAATCCTTTTTTCCCCCTTTATCATGTGTTAGAATTTGCCATTAACCTGGTTGCTTCACCAATGGACACTGATCTACTGACTGCTAACCTGAGAACCATAAGATTTTTTTAGATGCATTGAATTCAAGCAAATGTTTAATTGTGTAATAGAACATTAATGTTTTAAGCATGCAGTAAAGATGTTCTTTTCATAACAGTTCTTCTTGAACAGTTTTTGTGACTATAAATAAATATTTAAAAAATCTACGTACACACACATTATACTTTTTTAACAGGTTATTGAGCCACATGCTATATCAGTGGCACTCAACACCCGAAAATTGTGGAGCATGCACCTTCATGTTCAAGCAAAATTGCTCCAAGAAATAGTTCGGTCTTTCTCTGGCACAACCTGCCAGCCCATTCAACATATGTTACGGCGTATTTGTGTTCAATTATGTGACCTTGCCTCACCAACTGCACTTCTGATTATGAGAACTGTGTTGGATTTGATTGTAGAAGACTTGCAAAGGTATTTTCATTTTGCATTAAAAATTTTTTCCTCAAGTTATTCTTGACACAGATACATTTTTTTCACTTAGAATTTGGACACTAGTATTTGGAATGTTCAGATAATATATATGCATATAAAGATATACATATACATATATATACACACACATACATATATATGAATATATGTAGATTATTTTTAATTGGAAAACTCTTTTTTCATGTGCAAAATACCTTGAAGGTCTTGATTTTGAGTGTTTGAAAAGTGAACTATAAAGTACTATGATTTAAGAAAATATATTACTGAAAACCTGAATTTATAAAATTTTATAGTTAATTGTAAAATTTTGGAGAAGTTGTCATATCTAAGGAATGAAATGTTTTAAACAAGATTTGTATAAATTGATATGTGTTGAAAAATAAATATTAGTTAAATGATGCCTTAAAATCAAGAACTTTGTTTACTAAATGTATTGATTCTATTTCAGCACTTCAGAAGATAAAGAAAAACAGTATACTAGCCAAACCACCAGGTTGCTTGCTCTTCTTGATGCTCTGGCTTCACACAAAGCTTGTAAATTAGCTATTTTGCATCTAATTAATGGAACTATTAAAGGTGATGAAAGATATGCAGAGATATTCCAGGATCTGTTAGCTTTGGTGCGGTCTCCTGGAGACAGTGTTATTCGCCAACAGTGTGTTGAATATATCACATCCATTTTGCAGTCTCTCTGTGATCAGGTATTTATAGTTATTTTATAAATTCTTTGTGTTTTTTAAAAGCTTCTCTTGGTGTAAATCTTGGCTCTGAACAAACAGATCTTACCTGTTTTATTATTCCTGCTGTTGTTTAGGGAGATAAATTTGATGATTGAACCAACAGTAAAATGGTTTGATGCTTCATAGTTTTCTTTGGTTTTGTACTTCACAGGTTTCTCTAAAGAGCTCTTTTCTTTATGAAATTGTGTCCTTGGATAGTTGCTTTATGTACCAATGTATTCTTTGGGATTGGTTATGTCTAGTATGTTCATTTTCCTTCCAATTATATTATACACTGAGTCATTCTTGAATTTTATAGCTTTGTGTTTGGTTGAATTAATATCATGTTCTCTTGTTAAGATAACTTTTGCAGGCATCACAGGCTACTTCAGTTTTCATGTATTTCAGACTACTGTGCTTATAGATGTTGGCTAAACGTAGTAGTATTTTTCCCTGCTGTCTATATTTTCGGCTTCCAGTTTATAGTTCTATGAGTTAATGAAGATTGTTTTAAGTTTTAAAGCCCATTGTGATTGGGATCTTTGGAGATTTCTATGCCCAATGACATTTTAGCTTGTCAAAATGCTCCTGCTGTCTAATCATGAGATGTGATTTTTTTCAGGCAAGATATTTTTAATAAGATCCCATATTGGAATATTATCTTTTTCTAGCTTAACAAAAATCCAGTTTGGTTACATTTAACACTTAAGAGGGAACATTTTTGTTGTGACTTGTTTTCGCAAAAAGAGACTTGGTAGAAAATAATTTGGGACCTGGTAGAAAGGGTATTTGGTGTTTATCTTATCCACATCAAGTTGTATGACTACACTGAATAACACTGTAGCATCCCAGCTGCCCTTATACATAAACCTCATTCTTGGCCTCGCCTTGTTATATTCCCCTTCTGTTTCAGGCTTTGTTTTATAGTTTTAAGCCAAGTTGAATACTGGTTTGCAGTATGTTGAAGTGATTAAAGGCTATGAGATATACTTAAAAATATTCCTATAAAATCCACTTTACTTCTATAAAAAGAATAGTGAGAGTTTTTAGTTATTAACTTGCTTAACATTGAAAAACTTGAATATTAAAAGTATCTTAAAGCTAGAGGAAAATATTTAGTTGAAAGACTGTGTTTAAATGTTTATTTGCTCTACCCATCCATCCATCCTTTTCTGTGATATTTTAAATTCCAATATGGATATGTTTATTAAAATTTATTTCTCTGTGTGGTTTCTTTATAGATTAAAAAAATATTCAGGGCCGGCCCCGTGGCTTAGCGGTTAAGTGCATGTGCTCCGCTGCCAGCGGCCCGGGTTCGGATCCCGGGTGCGCACCGAGGCACCACTCCTCCAGCCATGCTGAGGCCGCGTCCCACATACAGCAACTAGAAGGATGTGCAGCTATGACAGACAACTATGTACTGGGGCTTTGGGGGAAAAATAAATAAATAAAATCTTAAAAAAAAAAAAATATTCAAATGAATGAATAATACAGTGATTTAAAATATTTTAGTACCAAAGTACTTCACTTAACCATTTGAAGATAGAAACTACACTCAGTGCAATACAGACGGAAAAATTTTAAAGAGATGTTCTTAAAGTAAAAATATTGTAAAGTAAAATATTTAATTCTTTATTTCTTTGTGTGTGTTTCCTTGTATTAACTTTTGTAAAAGGGTAAAATGACTCCTTTGTTCTTAATGTGTTTGAATCTGTGTTTGGGATGGAATGGTAACAGTAATAGTTTAATGAGATAATTATTAAGTATTAATAGCTATATATTTATGAAATAAAAATGCTAAGTGATGGTGATAATCATTAAAAAAATTATTTTTTTCCTACTCCCTCCTCCCTCACAGGACATTGCACTTATTTTACCAAACTCTTCTGAAGGTTCAGTTTCTGAACTGGAGCAGCTCTCCAATTCTCTACCAAACAAAGAATTGATGGCCTCAATCTGTGACTGTCTACTGGCTATGCTAGCTAACTCTGAGAGCAGTTACAACTGTTTACTGACATGTGTCAGAACAATGATGTTTCTTGCAGAGCATGATTATGGATTATTTCATTTAAAAAGGTAATGCTTTATCTAATTTAATATACTTTTGGATTTAATTTTTCTCTCTGTCACCTCCCAAAATAATTAATTCATAGCTATTGTAGAAGGTTGAAGGTATGATTTCTTTCGTGTGGAGAAATTTTGTGTTTATGGAAAAGATTTGTTAGCAGTGAAGTGTGCTAGTAATAAAATCTTTAGGATTGAAAACATAAATCGAAAAGGTAGACAAATTAATATGGGCATCTTACATTATTTAAGAAGGAAATCTTATTGTTCCAGGGATGTTAATTCATGCTCCAAGATATTTGTTTTGTTGGTATATTCACCTATACTCCTTCAAAGGTGGCATTAGTGTGATTATTATAGACCCTAAAGCTGAGTGTTGATTCTGTGTTTTTTATTCTCTAAAAAATAGGAGTGACTGAGATGAAATTTGAAATGATATAAACTCAGGCTCTTAGGTATAATTTCTGCTCCAGTCTCTCTGTCCATACCTTCATCTTTTTCTTCACTAGGAAGGTAGCTGGCTATTACATGGATTTCCTTGGGAATTTTGTAGAAGTGCATAGGATTATGAGATACAAAGGAATAGGAAACATTTGTGCCTCTCCCTCATTAATTCTTGCAACATTGGTTGAAAACTTATGTTCCCAGGTACTATGTTTGGTGCTGGCTCCTACCTTCTCCATCTCCTTGTCCTGATGAACCTGTCTCATCTCCTGAATTTCTCTCTCTGTTGGTGGCACCTGCTGAACATCCAAGTTTTCCTCCTCCCACCTTTCTTCTCCCCCCTTCCCAATCTCTCACCAAAGTCTTTAAACTTTATTTCTTGAATGTCCTTTTTCCTATTGTCTGGGTATTTGCTCTATATCCTTTAAAACTCTCCTTGTCAACTATACTTCCAAGAAAGCCAAAAAGCTTTCCTTGATCTCTCCATTCCTAGCTGGGTTAGGTGCTCTCACAAATACTCTTTGCATACCTCTGCCATAGCATTATTTGTGATGTTGTTGGCTTTGCTAAACTCATGTTTCTGGTCCTTTTTTTTTTTTTTTTACCTGTAATCTTTTCCTAAATAGTCTTAACCTATTCCCCTTTCTCCCTTTAGCTCTGATCTTTCTGCTAAGCTCCTAGTAACCCATGTATCTATTTAAGCATCCTTACTTGGTTATCTAATGGACATCTCAAACTGAACAGATCTAAAGCAGAGCTCTTGATATTGTGGCTTCAAACATGTTTCTGTCGTGTTCATCCTAGTAAATGGTATTACCATCCACCCAGGTGCACTACCAAAACTCCAAGATTTTTGATTCTTCTTTTTTCCTCACCCCTACATCCTATCCATCAGTAAGTCCCGTGGATTATACCTCTAAAATATATCCTGAATCTGATCCCTTTCCTCCACCTCCATAGCTACAACCCGTGTCCAGTCCACTATCATTTTTCGCATGACCCACTACAGTAGCCTCCAATCTGTTCTCCTTGCTTCCACTATTGTCCCCTTAAAATCCGTTGTCAGCAGTCAGAGTGATCTTTTTAAACTTAAAACAGATACATGTCATTGTTTTGCTTAAATTTTTTTAATGGCTTCCTGTTGCACTACAAATAAAATCTAAACTCTTTATAATGATTTGTAAGGCTCTCTACAGTCTGGCCCTTACTTATCTCTTTGACTTATCTCATAGCTCTTTTATCCTCACTTTTTGCTCTCCTATCAAGCTCATTGTTACCTCTAGGCTTTTTTTTTTTCCCTAAAATGTTTTCCCCTAGATCTTTCTAGGATTTATTTCCTCACTTTGCTCAGGTATCTGCATAAATATATTTCCTGTCTAAATATCTGTCTAAAATAGCCTACCCTTTGTGTCCCCATTCCTTATCCTCCATTATATTTTTCACTGTATTTATACTGTTTGACATTACATTATATAGATTTATTGCTTATTTGATTGTTTCCCTCACTAGCATATAAGCTACATGAGGATAGGGACTGTGTCTTCTTGACTATACTCCCCCCAGCACCTAGATACCTCATACATAGTAGATACTATGAAGGAAGAAAAATGAATACTAGATTCATTTGGTCCTCAGATATTTATTGAATACCTTCTCTGGGCCAGACACTGTTCTGGGTCCTGGGAATTCAGTAAAAAAAAATCCCTCCTTTCTTGGTGCTTTCATGTTACTAGAGGTAGACAGACAATAAATAAATAAGTGAAATACATAGTATATTAAAGAAAAACATAATGTAGTGCAGAGGGATAGTGAATGCCAGAGTGAGGGTGGGAGTTGTCATTTGAAATATGGGGAAGTGATCAAGGAAGTCGTTACTGAGAAGATGACTCTTGAACAAAGACCAAGACCCGAATGAGGTGAGGAGTGAAACATGTTAACATCCTGGGGGAGAACAATTGCAAATGGCATGCCTAACATGTCTGAGAAACTTCCATGAGGCCGTGGTGACTACCTTTAAAGTGAGTGAACAAAGAGAAAAATGATAGGGCATAGTGTCAGAGAAGTAATGGGGGCATAAGGTGGGAAGCAGATCATCAAGGGCCTTTAGGGTTATTAAGGGTCATTGTAAGAATTTGAGCAGAGATAGCATGATCTGGCTTTTATCTGGCTTTTTAAATAAACAAATCACTATGTACTTTTTCATATAGTCCTCACAACAAGCCTGAGGTAGGGCTCACTTAAAAAAATTTTTTTTTTTTTGTGAGGAGGATTAGCCCTCAGCTAACATCCATTGCCAATCTTCCTCTTTTTGCTGAGGAAGATTGGCCCTGAGCTAACATCTGTGCCCATCTTTCTCTATTTTATATGTGGGATGCCTGCCACAGCATGGCTTGATAAGCGGTGCACAGGTCTGTGCCTGGGATCTAAACCCATGAACCCTGGGCCACTGAACCAGAGTGTGCAAACTTAACCACTATGCCACCTGACTGGCCCCCTAATTTTTTTTTGAGATAATTTTAGACTTTCAGAAGAAATGCATAAATAGTAGTACAGAGTTCAGATATACTCTTCACTCAGCTTACCCTTATGTTAGCATCTTATGTGACCGTTGAGTAGTTATATCAAAACTAAGAAATTAACCTTGGCATACTACTATTAACTAAAATACAGAACTTATAATCTCAATCTAATTATGAGAAAACATCAGAGAAACCTAAATTGAAGGACATTCCACAAAATAGCTGACAAGTACTCTCCAAAAATGTCAAGGTCACGAAAAATAAGGAAGGAGGAGACAAAAAAGACATTACAACTAAATGCAATGTAGGACCCTTCTTGGATCTTGGAACAGAAAAAGAACATTAATGGAAAAACTGGTAAAATACGAATGTTTTATTGAGAAGGCTACCATAGAGGTGATGTACCTTTCTCAGTGCATCATATCAAGGAATACATGATGTTGATAGGTATACTAATGATATAAACCTTGATCACTTGACTGAGGTGCTGTCTGCCAGGATTCTGCACTGCAGACTTAGTAATTTTCCATTTTTAGTTATCAAATATTTTGGAAAACATACTTTGAGACTATGCAGATATCCTACTTCTGCTTAAAACTTTTGTCCACTAACTTGAGTATCCATCGGTGAATCTTGGCATGTGACAGTTACTACTCTGGTGTTCTAATGGTGATTTCCTATTTCTCTCATTCCTTTTTCATTTATTAATTATCCTTCTGTAAGGAAGGGTTATCACTTTTTCCTCATTTATTTATTCAGGTATTTATATTAGTATGAACTTATGGACATTATTGTTTTCTTGTATAATGATCCAATACTATTGTTACTTATTTTGTTGCTCAACTTGTGTCACTGATTTTGGTTCCTCTCATTGGATAGAGCTAGGAAATATTTTTATGTGTCCTTACACATACAAACACATCTACATTTAATTTTGCGTCTATTTATTTGTATATATGTATTTCTAAAAGTGAGTCCATACTGATACTTTGATTCTAATCCAATATCAGAAGAGTGATTCTAACCTTCTCCTTTGTGACTTCATTCTCCGACAATATGAAACATAGCTCTCATTATGTATAATATATTTACTTATTTATTTAGCCCTATTATACAAAATTAAGTAGTAGTTTCTAACTAATTACTAACCCATACTTCTGTGACCAACAAATTTAGCAACTAGCCTACAGTGTTTGTATATAGTGTTTTTTTGTTTTTAGCCTTACTGTATCCAGTCAAAACACTTATTTTCCAAAGTTACTTAGATTAACTCCTTTATTCTCCATCTCCTTCAGTTTGGTTATGTGATTCATTTGTAATACAGTTAGATTTGTTTGTCATAGTCTGCATTCTATTTACCCCCAAATTTTGGTTGATTTTTTCTTAAATTTACATTCAGTGAAATTCATGGTTTGTGATGTGCAATTCTGTGGATTTTGACAGTGTGTAGAGTCATGTGTTTATCACTACAGTTCCATACAGAGCAGTTCCATCACCCTAACATTCCAGTGTGCTAGCATTTTATAGACAACCTCTCTACAACTTGAGCAACAAAATACTGGAATTTGGTATTGCTAGTTTTTTTTTTTATTTTAGACATTCCAATACATGTGTGGTGGACCCCAGTTTTTGATAGGCCATGAAAGTAAGGCTCATTTGCTTAAGGTTTTATATAATGGCTAGTAATTGGTATGGTCTAATTTTGAACCCATGCTTTCTCCATTAATCTTATTATCTTTGTATTTAGTATCATTCCTGTTTGTTGTGCCTTGTCTATTTCATTATTTTATAAAGTTCCCAAGAGCAGGAGTTTTATCTTTCTTTCTTTTGTATTGCTTTACCAAAGTCTTGTATGATGGTGTCTCAGAATCTAAACACATTTTTCAAATACAAGAAGCACGTTTAGTGTTAATATCATACTTATTTTCATTTTGGCTAATTATGTTACACCATAAAGGACATAGTTGAATATTGGAATAGTTTACCCTTGAAGTTCTCTTTCGATCAACTAAGAACTGTGTAAATGCATAGGATAATTTTAGCAGGACTATATATTGTCATGATTTTAGATATGTATCATGATTGTTTGTTATGCTGAAATCTCTTTACGTCAGGGGTTGGCAAACTATGAGCTACAGGCCAAATCCAGCCTGCCACCAGTTTTTGTAAATAAAGTTTTATTGGAACATAGCCAGTGTTTATGTGTTGTCTGTGGCTGCTTTCCCAACAGTTGAGTAGTTGTGACTGAGATTGTTGTTGGGTATAGAGAGAAACAAACTGAGTTGTGTATTGCCCCTAAAGCCTAAAATATTCACCATCAAGGTCTTTACATAAGAAGTTTGCTGACCCCTGCTCTGTACCCTTGATTTCCTTCTGGCAGGTTACAGTGTCATAAAGATGGTCGTTCATTGTAGTTATTATATGTTAGGCTTTCTGGTCAGGCTCTGAGACAGCTATAACCTCCTTGTGTTAGAGAAATCCTCAGGTAATAAAAAGTGTAGAAATAAGGAACCTGCAAGGTTCTTTTGCTAAGTTTTATACCTTTATTATCTGAGGGAAATTTTTTCTTTAATAGCTTGAAGCTTATCTTTAAAAGAGATGTCAGCTATAGATACTGCTTTATTATATGGTTTATGTACACAGACACACCAAAGTACTTTATACATTTTTTTAAATGGTGGACTAAATTGTCTTCTGTCTGAGCTGAGATCGTTCATTTCTCATGCTTGATTTATATGCTCAAATTTTAAGACATCTCCTCTCTATTTTCTTTATTTACAGTTCTTTAAGGAAAAACAGCAATGCTCTGCATAGTTTACTGAAACGAGTGATCAGCACATTTAGTAAGGACACAGGTGAACTTGCATCTTCATTTTTGGAATTTATGAGACAAATTCTTAACTCTGACACGATGGTAGGTGTATTCATATGTATATATATGTATTTGATGTTTTTTAAATTTACAAACTTTTGTCATAAGTTAAAAAATAATGGGTTCAAAAGTATCTTGGAATACACAGTGTTTTTTGGAACTTGGAGCTTAGTGTTTTTTTCTATGCCCTCACTCTATTATAAATACAGTTTTTTTATTTATTAAAAAAATAGATGTTTAGGGGCTGGCCCCGTGGCCTAGTGGTTAAGTTCGGCACACTCTGCTTCAGCAGACCAAGTTTGGTTTCCTGGGTGAGGACCTACACTACTCGTTGGCAGCCATGTTGTGTCACCAACCCATGTACAAAATAGAGGAAGATTGGCACAGATGTTAGCTCAGGGCAACTCTTCCTCAGCAAAAAAAAAAAATAGATGTTTAACAGTAGAATTTATTGAACTCTTCTTTAATTTATTAGGCATCATTAGTTTGTGAATACTCTGTGACTTTGCAACTTAAATGGAGAAAAATACTCTCTCTAGTGCCTTCATTTTTTACATAATTCTATACATTGAGTTACCTTGCTAGGGTCATGAAGAACGGTCAAGTTTTATGAGTCTCTTTAAGTATTTACTTACTGTTATTTAAGCAGTTACTGATTTTGTTCTGGATGTTGTGATTTTGGGGTGAATGTAAAGTTTATTATACTAGAATATGTTTGATCCATCATAGATATGAATTAAAGATAATTTCCCTAATTCTAAAATCTTATTATTAAAATCTAAGAATTTCTCTCATTAATATTTTCTAAAATCATAGTATATATTATGGACACAATTCCAGAAGCCATTAATAGGCCTGCTTTTAAAAAGTGTTTGTGGTCAAATAAGTTTGGAAATGTCTCCCCTGATGGAGCTTAACTGTGCACATTAATATATTGAAAGCTCTAAAAGGTCCTGGATAAATAGAAACTTGATTTACTGCAATCTAATCCAGCTTTGTCCAAATGTATTGCCTGGAAAGTGTGTTTGTGTGTGTGTGTGTGTATATAGCTGTTAACATTTTATGGGTCAGTATTCTGTCAACACTGGTTTAAGAAATTCAGCTCATATTTAAGATTTCTGTTTCAGAAGAGTTGTAGAGGACCTGTTTATTACAGTGTTACCAAAATAAATATAATATAGAATGATTTCATAACAAAAAGTTAAATTTAATGCTTAATGTATTTCTCTTATGCATGTAATTTATATCGAGAATATTTACTCCTGTAAGCCCTTCTTGGCTGCATGTTGTGTTTGTAGTTACTGTGCCAGTTTTATTGGCAAAATATTGTTTGTTTTATGCCGTATCTAATTTATTAAAGTAAATAAGTTTACCAGATGTTTTGATTCTGAAAGATTGGCATATTTAACAAGTAGGACTGCAGCTGCCCTAAAGAGATTTTAAAATTTTACTTGAGGAAAGACTGCTTATTAGTTTTACCACATCCTAAGTGACGTGTTGTTAATAAATCAGTTTGACAGATTTTCTTATACATGTCATCAGTTAAACAGTTCATAGTCAAAAACCACTAACCAGTGTTCATTCATGTTATCCAGGATCTGCTAGGCCCTCAGGACTGCTAATTAATGCTTTTATTCATCCCTCATCAATGCATTTCCTTTTCTTACCTCTTATTGAGAAGATCAAGGCCTTCCTGTTTCGTTTCTAAATCCTTTCACTCTCTGGTAGATTCTTTCCCTCTTCTTTCTAATCTGTTGTTTCCTACCATAATCAGAGGAAGATGTACCCCTGAATTACTTCATCTCTATCTGTGACCTAGATCTTATCCCTTCTAATATCCTTCCTGACTACTTTTTCCTCTCCTCTCTTTATATGTTTTGTTGCCCTTGGCTAGTGGATAGTATCTCTCAATATCCAAAATCAAATTCATTATCTTCCCCCATAAACTTGATTCATCTTTTGTGTGCCCTGCTTTTATACCATTGATCTTCCCTGACCTTCAAGATGAAAATCATGAAATAGTGCTAACTTGCCCTCTTTTGTTCATCATCTTCAGCAGCAGCTCATTCTTGTTAGTTTTATTCACAAAAACTTTGATACTTCATTCCTTCTTTTGTATTTTCATCACTATTACCTTAGGTTTTTTCCTTCTTGGGCTTTCTTTTCTTCATTACGTTTTTGTTGAGTTGTAATCCACAACCCATAAAATTCACCCTTAAATTTTAAACTGTCAATTCAGTGTTTTTTAGTATATTCATATAATTGTGCAACCATCACTGCTATCTAATTTCAGAACATTTTCATAACCCCAAAAAGAAATCCTGTACCCATTAACAGAAACTTCCCATTCCCCCTTTCCACCAGCCCCTGGCAACCACTAATCTGCTTTTCTGTTTCCATGTCAATTTCTGCTACAAAGTGCTGGAATTTTTATAGGAATTGCATTGCATCTGTAGATCAATTTCGGGAGTACTATCATCTTAATACTATCAAATCTTCACATCTATGGACGTGGAATGGCTTTCCATTTGTTTAGGTCATCTCTAATTTCTTTCTACAATATTTTGTAGTTTTCAGTGTACAAATGTTGTACCCCCGTCATTATGCATCTAAATTGGGAATTTTTTAAATGCTATTATAAATGGAATTGTTTCTTAATTTAGTTTCCAAATTGTTCTTTGCTAGTGTTTAGAAATGCGGTTGACTTTTGTGTATTGATATATTTTGTCCTGCAACCTTGCTGCAACCTTGTTTATTAGTTCTATTAGTTTTTTTAGTGGTTTCCTTAGGATTTTCTATATACGAGATCATGTCATCTACAGAGATAGTTTTATTGCCCTAAAAATCCTCTGTGCTACACCTATTCATCCTTTCCCCCTAACCTCTGCAACCACTGGTCTTTTTACTGTCCCCATAGTTTTGCCTTTTCCAGAATGTTACATAATTGGAATCATATAGTATGGAGCAAGTCTTCCATATCTTTTCATGGTTTGATAGCTCATTCCTTTTTAGTATTGAATAATATTCCATTGTCTGGACGGTACTACATTTTATTTATCCGTTCACTGAGCGAAGGGCATCCTGGTTCCTTCTAAGTTTTGGCAGTTATGAACAAAGCTGCTATAAACATCGTGTGCAGGTTTTTGTGTGGACATAAGTTCTCCTCCTCTCTTTTTTTTTTTTTTTTAAGTGATTGCTTTGGTCTGTTTTCTCTGACCTTTAAAAATAATAATCATTGTAATACTTTCTGATTCAGCTATACTAAACTTCCCTTCTCTCAATGAAAGTGGTATAAGTAACTAGGAGTGAGGAAAGAAGCCAGATAGAAGCCTTGATAGTTTGCAATCTGTTTAATATACTTATTTCTGTAAAATATGTTTAGTCTGTTAGTTTATATATTTTATTATCATTTAGGGGACAGTTCCTTTAAAGAGAATTCTTCATAGTCGGTTTCTGTCAGTGCATTCTGATTATTTTTAACTTATTTACCTTAATTTTTTTACATAAAACATAGGCTCAGCCATCATCAACCTACCCTTCACCCTCATCTCAAACACAGCAAATAAAACCCTTGTAGACATAATAGTTTATTGAATTTCTCATTAAAACTGTATGCCCGCAACTAGAAGGATGTGCAGCTATGACATACGGCTATCTACTGGGGCTTTGGGGGGCTTTGGGGAAGAAAAAAAGGAGGAGGATTGGCAATCGATGTTAGCTCAGAGCCGGTCTTCCTCAGCAAAAAGAGGAGGATTAGCACGGATGTTAGCTCAGGGCTGATCTCCCTCACAAAAAAAAAACCCAAAAAAACTGTATGCCCTCTTTCTTAATGCAATAAGTGACTTCCTCAGTCTAGTGTTTTTTGAAAGGAACAAGTATGCTTCAGGCACAATATCAGTTTGAGCAGGAATCTAATGATAATAATTTTCATTGAAATGTGTCTAGTTATAGGGCAAATAGTAGGAACTCCAAACAAAATTTTAGTTGTTAATGTCTATTTAAAAATACTAAGTCCTGCATCTAGATTGGTGAGTATAGTCTCCTGAGAGACCATTTTCATTTTGAGCCATCTAAAACAGGGCTGTGTTCTAAAGATCTGAAACTACTTAAGCGTTCTTTCATGTGTTGGATTTATTGTCATGAGCTAAGATTTGTTTTCCTGGATGAATTTTCTAGTGTTGAATTATTATCACTCCAAAGTTCATTTTATTATGTGGCATACTTTTTAAAGCAGAAAATATTAATTTTTCTACATGACAGAATATAATCTTAAATATCATAGTCACTGTTTTCTCTAGTTGTTTGCCTTATCTCTGGAAAGATAAATTCAGGTTCCAGCAATTCTTTGTTATAGCAGGCATTTTATTCACTCTTGAGTGTCAATCAGTATATTATATGTTCTGCAAGTGCCAGTGTATTTGCTATTGGATATTTTTGTTGAGAAATCTTGGTGCCAGTAAATTTAATACTTGTGTTTACCTATTTATTTTGTGAGTATTACGCAAAGAAAACTTATTTCATCTTTGAGCTGACAAAATCCTTCTTAACATTAGCCATTTGTCCTGATGTAAAACCAAAACATTGAGGGGAATATTGCAGCAAATGGCTTAAATATCTGAATAAGTTTGGAAGCATCTTTGCAAACTTCTCTGCTCTTAAATTTAACTTGTGTGTGACATTTACAGGGATGTTGTGGAGATGATAGTGGTCTCATGGAAGGAGAGGGAGCTCATCCATCACGGACGATGAGTATTAATGCTGCAGAGTTAAAACAGCTTCTACAAAGCAAAGAAGAAAGTCCAGAAAATTTGTTCCTTGAACTAGAGAAGCTTGTTTTGGTAAAAAAAGAAAAACAAAAACAGAAACAAAATAAAAACAGTTCATTCCCAAGACATACGTTCTTCTCAATTTGACTAGTACAGGTTTTTTGTAGTGACCTTTTTAAATAGTGAACCCTCAGTTGGGTATTTATACTGTTTGAAATAACTCTTTGAATTAATAATTTGGATTAAGTCCTCCATGCTGTTATGAATTTTAATGAAGGCAGTAATTTTTGAATTGTCTATTGTTTGGATGCTGGGGCCCCCCTGCTACCATTCTTTAGAAATAAAATGACAAGTGTTTTTGGTGTTTGTTTTATTTTAATATGTTTAATGTTAAGTTGATAATTTCTTGATAGTGCTCCAAATTTCTTAATAAATGAAATAATACAGTCTTTTCTACTAAATAGTCAGTAGATCATGGGCATAAATGTTCAAGTTTTACCTGCAGCTTCTTATTCTGCTTTTGTTTGTATCTAGGAACATTCAAAAGATGATGACAATCTGGATTCTTTGTTGGACAATGTAGTTGGACTTAAGCAAATGCTGGAGTCATCAGGTGATCCTTTACCTCTTGGTGACCAGGATGTAGAACCAGTACTTTCAGCTCCAGAATCTCTCCAGAATCTGTTTAATAATAGGTAAAACAAGCAATGTTTTGTGGTTGAGTAGATATTACTGGGGTCTAGAGAGGGCCAACAAAGTATTTTTCTGTAAAGGGCCAGATAGTAAAAGTTTTAGGCTTTGCAGGCCACCTTCAGCCTCTGTTGCATATTCTTCTGTAGCTTTTTGTTGTTTCTTTTGGTTTTTTTTTTTGTTTGTTTGTTTGTTTTTTTTTGATTTTTATTGATATTTTAATGGTTTCTAACATTGTGAAATTTTGGGTTGTACATTTTTGTTTGTCCATCACCCCATATATGACTCCCTTCACCCCTTGTGCCCACCCCCCACCCCCACTTCCCGGGTAACCACAGTCCAGTTTTCTCTGTCCATGTGTTGGTTTATATTCCACATATGAGTGAGATCATACAGTGTTTGTCTTTCTCTTTCTGGCTTATTTCACTTAACATAATACGCTCCAGGCCCATCCATGTTGTTGCAAATGGGACGATTTTGTCTTTTTTTATGGCTGAGTAGTATTCCATTGTATATATATACCACATTTTCTTAATCCAATCGTCAGTCGAGGGACACTTAGGTTGCTTCCACTTCTTGGCTATGGTGAATAATGCTGCAATGAACATAGGGGTGCATAAGCCTCTTTGGATTGTTGATTTCAGGTGCGTTGGATAGATTCCCAGTAGTGGGATGGCTGGATCATAGGGCATCTCTATTTTTAATTCTTTGAGGAATCTCCATACCGTTTTCCATAGAGGCTGCACCAATTTGCATTCCCACCAGCTGTGTATGAGGGTTCCTGTTTCTCCACATCCTCTCCAACATTTGTTGTTTTTTGTCTTAGTGATTATGGCCATTCTAACGGGCGTGAGGTGGTATCTTAGTGTTGTTTTGATTTGCATTTCCCTGATGATTAGTGATGTTGAGCATCTTTTCATGTGCCTATTGGCCATCTGTATATCTTCCTTGGAGAAGTGTCTGTTCATTTCCTCTGCCCATTTTTTGATCGGGTTGTTTGTTTTTTTGTTGTTCAATTGTGTGAGTTCTTTATATATTATGGAGATCAACCCCTTGTCAGATGTATGTTTTGCAAATATTCTCTCCCAGCTGGTTGGTTGTTTGTTCATCTTGATTCTGATTTCATTTGTCTTATAAAAGCTCTTTAGTCTGATAAAGTCCCACTTGTTTATTTTTTCTTTAGTTTCCCTAGTCTGGGTAGGCATGTCATCCGAAAAGATTCCTTTAAACCCAATGTCAAATAGTGTGTTGCCTATATTTTCTTCTATGAGTTTTATAGTTTCAGGTCTCACCTTCAGGTCTTTGATCCATTTTGAGTTAATTTTTGTGAATGGCGATAGCACATGGTCCACTTTCATTCTTTTGCATGTGGATGTCCAGTTTTCCCAACACCATTTATTGAAGAGACTTTCCTTTCTCCATTGCATGTCCTTAGCACCTTTGTCGAAAATTAGCTGTCCGTATATGTGTGGTTTTATTTCTGGGCTTTCAATTCTGTTCCATTGATCTGTGTGTCTGTTTTTGTACCAGTACCATGCTGTTTTGATTACTATTGCTTTGTAGTATGTTTTGAAGTCAGGAATTGTGATGCCTCCTGCTTTGTTCTTTTTCTTTAGGATTTCTTTAGCTATTCGGGGTCTTTTGTTGCCCCATATAAATTTTAGTATTCTTTTTTCTATTTCTGTGAAGAATGTCATTGGGATTCTGATTGGGATTGCATTGAATCTGTAGATTGCTTTAGGTAATATAGACATTTTAACTATGTTTATTCTTCCAATCCACGTGCATGGGATATCTTTCCATTTCTTTACGTCATCGTAGATTTCCCTCAATAATGTCTTGTAGTTCTCATTGTATAGGTCCTTCACCTCCTTGGTAAGATTTATTCCTAGGTATTTTATTCTTTTTTGATGCAATTGTAAATGGTATTATCTTTTTGAGCTCTCTTTCTGTTAGTTCATTATTAGCATACAGAAATGCAACTGATTTTTGTAGATTGATTTTGTACCCTGCAACTTTGCTGTAGTTGTTGATTGTTTCTAACAGTTTTCCAACAGATTCTTTAGGGTTTTCTATATATACAATCATGTCATCTGCAAATAGTGAGAGTTTCACTTCTTCGTTACCTATTTGGATTCCTTTTATTCCTTTTTCTTGCCTAATTGCTCTGGCCAAAACCTCCAGTACTATGTTGAACAGGAGTGGTGAGAGTGGGCAGCCCTGCCTCGTTCCTGTTCTCAGAGGAATGGCTTTCAGTCTTTCCCCGTTGAGTATGATGTTAGCTGTGGGTTTGTCATATATGGCCTTTATTATGTTGAGGTACTTTCCTTCTATTCCCATTTTATTGAGAGTTTTTATCATAAATGGATGTTGTATCTTGTCAAATGCCTTCTCTGCGTCTATTGAGATGATCATGTGGTTTTTATTCTTTGTTTTGTTGATGTGATGTATCACATTGATTGATTTGCGGATGTTGAACCATCCCTGCGTCTCTGGTATAAATCCCACTTGATCATGGTGTATGATCTTTTTAATATATTGTTGTATTCGGTTTGCCAATATTTTGTTGAGGATTTTTGCATCAATGTTCATCAGCGATATTGGCCTGTAATTTTCTTTCTTTGTATTGTCTTTGTCTGGTTTCGGTATCAGGGTGATGTTGGCCTCATAGAATGATTCAGGAAGTGTTCCATCTTCCTCTATTTTTTGGAATAGTTTGAGGAGGATGGGTATTAAATCTTCTTTGAATGTTTGGTAAAATTCACTGGAGAAGCCATCTGGTCCTGGACTTTTATTTTTTGGGAGGTTTTTGATTACTATTTCAATCTCTTTACTTGTGATTGGTCTATTCAGATTCTCCATTTCTTCTTGGTTCAATTTTGGGAGGTTGTATAAGTCTAAGAATTTATCCATTTCTTCTAGATTGTCCAATTTGTTGGCATATAATTTCTCATAGTATTCTCTTATAATCCTCTGTATTTCCATGGTATCCGTTGTAATTTCTCCTCTTTCATTTCTAATTTTATTTACTTGAGCCTTTTCTCTTTTTTTCTTAGTTAGCCTGGCTAAGGGTTTGTCTATTTTGTTTATCTTCTCGAAGAACCAACTCTTTGTTTCATTAATCCTTTCTACTGTTTTTTTGGTCTCAATATCATTTATTTCTGCTCTGATTTTTATTATTTCTCTCCTTCTGCTGGCTTTGGGCTTTGTTTGTTCTTCTTTTTCTAGTTCTGTTAGGTGTAATTTAAGGTTGCCTATTAGGGCTTTTTCTTGTTTGTTAAGGTGGGCTTGTATCGCTATGAGTTTCCCTCTCAGGACCGCTTTTGCTGCGTCCCATATGGTTTGATATGGCATGTTATCATTTTCGTTTGTTTCCAGATAGTTTTTGATTTCTCCTTTAATTTCATCAATGATCCATTGGTTGTTCAGTAGCATGTTGTTTAATCTCCACATTTTTGTCACTTTCCCAGTTTTTTTTTCCTGGTTCATTTCCAGTTTCATAGCCTTATGGTCTGAAAAGATGCTTGTTATGATTTCAATCTTCTTAAATTTATTGAGGCTTGCTTTGTTTCCCAACATATGGTCTATCCTAGAGAATGTTCCATGCGCGCTTGAGAAGAATGTGTAGTCAGCTGTTTTTGGGTGGAGTGCTCTGTATATGTCTACTAGGTCCATCTCGTCCAGTTTTTCATTTAAGTCTAATATTTCTTTATTAACTTTTTGTCTGGATGATCTATCCATTGCTGTAAGTGGGGTGTTAAGATCCCCTACTATTATTGTGTTGTTGTTGATTTCTCCTTTTAGGTTTGTTAATAGTTGTTTTATGTACATTGGTGCTCCTATGTTGGGTGCATATATATTTATAAGTGATATGTCTTCTTGATGGAGTGTCCCTTTTATCATTATATATTTCCCTTCTTTGTCTTTCTTAACCTGTTTTATCTTGAAGTCTACTTTGTCTGATATGAGTATGGCAACACCTGCTTTCTTTTGTTTGCCATTAGCTTGGAGTATTGTCTTCCATCCTTTCACTCTGAGCCTGTGCTTGTCTTTAGTGCTAAGATGTGTTTCCTGAAGGCAGCATATTGTTGGGTCTTGCTTTTTAATCCATCCTGCCACTCTGTATCTTTTGATTGGAGAGTTCAATCCATTTACATTTAGGGTAATTATTGAAATATGAGGGTTGAATGTTGCTGTTTTGTCACTTATTTTCTGGTTCTTTTGCATTTCCTTTGTTTCTTGTCCCATTTGTTTTGGACTGCCAATTCAGTTTGGTTGTTCTGTCTTATGATTTTTCTAGTTTTCTCTTTGTTTATCATATGTGGTTTTAATTTGATTATTTGTTTAGTGGTTACCTTGAGGTTTGGGCGAAAAATCTTCTGTATGAGATAGTCCATTATCTGATAGCCTCCTATTTCCTTATACTAAGTCAATTCAGTCACTTTCCTCTTCCCCTTCTAAGTTGCTCTTGTTATACCTTATTCTATCTTGTGTTGTGGCTGTGTGTTTACAGTGATGAGGTTAAATTTATTTTTGGTGAATTTCTTCCTTTGATCTTTGAGTTTAGTATTTAAGTGGTTGCTAACCTATTCCGGTAAAGATCTACTATTTCTCTGATTTTGTCTACCTACTTTTCTCCTTACTCCAAGCTTTGTGTTCCCTTTCTCTTCTTGTTTTCAGGCCTGAGGGCCTTCTTGAGTATTTCTTGTAGTGGCGGTCTCATGGCCATGAACTCCCTTAGCTTTTGTTTATCTGGGAGAGTTACTATTTCTCCATCATATTTGAAGGATATTTTTGCTGGATAGAGTATTCTTGGCTGAAAGTTTTTGTCTTTTAGTATTTTGAATATATCATTCCAGTCTCTTCTAGCCTGAAAAGTTTCTGTTGAGAAATCCGCTGAGAGCCTGATGGGAGTTCCTTTGTACATTATTTTTTGTTTTTGTCTAGCTGCCCTTAATATTGTTTCTTTGTCGTTGACCCTGGCTAGCCTTACCACTAGGTGTCGTGGTGAAGGCCTTTGTCTGTTAATATATATAGGAGTCCTGTTGGCTTCGCTTACTGGTATTTCCTGCTCCTTCCCCAGATTTGGGAAATTTTCAGCTATTATTTCCTTGAATAGGCTCTCTGTTCCTCTTTCCCTCTCCTCTCCCTCAGGAATACCTATAATTCTTATGTTACATTTTCTAATAGAGTCCGATATTTCTCGGAGTCTTTCTTCATTTCTTTTTAGTCTTAGTTCTCTCTCTTCTTCCATCTGGAGTATATCTGTATTCCTATCCTCTAAAGTACTAATTCTTTCCTCCATATTGTCAGCTCTGTTCTTTGAAGATTCCAGATTCTCCTTTATCTCCTCCATTGTGTTCTTCATCTCCATCAGCCCTGATAGGTTTTTCTTTATGATTTCAATCTCTTTTGTGAAGAAACTCCTAATCTCATTTAATTGTTTGTCTGTGTTGTCTCGTATTTCGTTGAGTGTTTTTATGATAGCTATTTTGAAATCTCTGTCATTTAGTTTATGGATTTCTGTGTCTTCGGGGTTGATTTCTGGGTGCTTGTCATTTTGTTTCTGGTCTGGTGATTTCATATATTTTTGCATTGTGCTTCCTGTGTTGGTTTTGATTTTCCTCATCCTGGAAGTCTCTGGTTGCAATTTCCACCTGCCGCCACTGTGTGGTGGTAAAGGGCTGTGTAGTCTAAGCCCCCTGCGCTCTGCCCCAGTTTTTCTGCTGCGATCCGCAGTTTTGTTTTGTTTTGTTTTGTTTTGTTTTGTTTTGTTTCCCCACTGCGATCCACGGGTCCAGTCCAGTTTATTCAGGTCTGCCTCAGACCGCTAGATCTGGTCGAGCTGCAGACTCCGGGTTGCGGGGAGGGGGGAGCTCTCTCTTTTGCCCTCTGGGTCCCTGACGTGGGAGGCTTCTCGTTTGCCCCTCTTTATCCGCTCTCTGGGTTTGTCAGATGTTGATGGTAGCCCTGTGGCTCCTCTGAGCCCTCTGTGCGGGAGTTTCCCACTGGCTGAGAGAGCCCGAAGAGCTACAGTTTCCCGCCGAGGGCCGCCCCTCCCCCCTCTCTGGGAGCCGCGCGGACCGGATCGCTGATCTGATGGGGAGGGAGCGGAGTTCTCCTTACCTCGCCCCACTTCCTCCGGGGGCCCAGCACGTTCCGCTCTCAGATGTGCGGCAGTGTGGATCCCTCCGCTCCAGCTTTTGACTGTCTGGGATTCCGTTGTTGGTCTGTGGCTGTTACTTTTGTTGTATTTTGTGGGGGAAGAATTCACGGGAAAGCTCACTCCGCCATGATGCTGACGTCACTCTGTTTCTTTTGGTTTTTAAAAAAACTTGTAAAATATACAAACCATTCCTATCTCAGAGGCTGAACAAAAAAGGCCAGTAGAACGGAGACCACAGTTTATTGGTCCCTGGTCTAGAGGATATATGCCTCTTGATCTTTGGAGCACTGTACTTTTGGAGCATAATGACTCTGCGATGTGATGGAATTATTCTCTAAATTTAGAAAAATTAAATATTGGCAGTTTCTGTGCATGTTGGTACAATGTAATAAACTTGGCTTTTTGAAATAAAACCAGGGCTCTGTTTTCTTTTACTGCAAGTTTCCATTAAAGGATACTTAATTCTTAAAGAGCTTTTTGAATGAGTCTTTTTAAATGCTAATTTTACTAGTACTTTAGAGGATAACATTTTTAATTGTACTGTCCACAGATTTTAATTAGAAGATAGGGTAAAATGTTTGATTTTGGAATTCTACTTTTTACCAAATACCTTTCCTGTTCTAGGACTGCTTATGTGCTAGCCGATGTCATGGATGATCAGTTGAAATCTATGTGGTTCACTCCATTTCAAGCTGAAGAGATTGATACAGATCTGGATTTGGTATAAGTAATTTTATTATTAAGTATTTAGAAAAACATTATTGTTGATATTTTTTTATTCCTTTGTGTCTTGTTAGCACTAAAATAGGTTACATGTTATATGACTGTTAAAAGTCTCTTGGGGACCAGTACTGCATTATTTTTGTTAATCACCCACTCAGTGGTGTCCAGGACTCTATTTTTTATGCTACTTGTTTTGCTTCTCTCTAGTTGGTGATCTGTATATTTGAGAATGAGACTTTTCAGGGGAAAATAACATTTTTGCATAAGTACTCTGAAGCACTTTGTTTTCTTATGTTTATAGGGTATAGAATAGAGAAAAGTATCTCACAAAATGACAATTCATTCCTGTATTTGGGTTTAAGGAGAGGATGGTGGTGTATCTGCTGTTAATTTGGGGAAATGTGAAGAATGTATTTGTTAAAATAATATAGAGGGGCCGGCCTGGTGGCACAAGCGGTTAAGTGTGCGCACTCTGCTGCGGAGGCCAGGGGTTCGCCGGGTCGGATCCCGGGCGTGCACCGACGCACTGCTTGGCAAGCCATGCTGTGGCGGCATCCCATATAAAGTGGAGGAAGATGGGCACGGATGTTAGCCCAGGGCCAGTCTTCCTCGGCAAAAGAAGAGGAGGATTGGCAGATGTTAGCACAGAGCTGATCTTCTCACACACAAAAAAATAATAATAATATGGTATAATTGGGAATTGACATTCTTAAACATAATGCTGAGTAGGTAAGAGTGCAGTTAAAGATTTAAAATTCACTGCGATCTGCTTTGTGCTTCTCAGAGATGTATTAGGAAAGATGTTTTTAACCACATCTTATTGTACCATATATTGGGTTTTTTTCTTGATCAAAGAAATAAATATGTTTGGATATTCCCTGGACCAAAAAATGCTAGTTTTCACCATATGCAATAAGACTAAAAGAATGATTTGGTTCACCTTTAAGGTGTATTTAATGTATCGAGGGCTCCTTTTCCTTCTATAAAATATCACATACAGCTCAATTAAAATTGCATTAAGGAATTCATTTCTTTTTTAGTGTAAATTATTCAGTGAGTCTTTAGAACTGCGCCATTTAATAGAACATTATTCAGTGACAGAAATATTCTTAATCTGCCCTGTCTAGTACAGTAGCCACTAACCTCATGTGACTGTTGAGCAATAAAATGTTGCTAGTGTGACTAATGAGCTGAATTTTATTTTAATTTAATTTTAAATAGGCACATGTGGTTAGTGGCCTACCATATTTGGCATCTCAGGTCTAAAATATTTTTTTTTGGAGTATTTGTTTTTTAATAACTTTATGTTGAATTGCAGTGAAGATCTTGACCTTAATGTGGTTTAGGGAAATTTTAGGTTTTTTACGTTTGATAAATCTGAGTAAAACCCAAATAAATGTAATTTTCATTTCTTTGAAAGTAAGCTTAGTTTGGAACTCATTAAATGCATAGAGCTTTGAGATCTGTGGCACAAAATCCTTTTATAATAATCATGTTGACTATACAAGGCTTGCAGAATGTTATTTTCAGATTCTTTTGGAAAAGTTCTGGGGATACTACATAGTTAATTTATATAGAGAAGTCCCTTGTCAGGTAGCAGAAGTCTCCCAGATTAACAGCCCTTCTTTGAGGAGGAATACCATCCCCCCGCCAAGCAGCTGAATTCCTGAAATTTTTTTTAACTACTAATGATGTTGCTTTTTGAAAAGATGAAGGAAAGAGGCAGATCTATAATTTATATGAAAGGTATAATTTATAAGAAATAAGAATTTCTGTAATCAAATATTAATAGTTACATTTAAGGTGTATTTTTCATTTTGTTTCATTTTTATGACTGCAGGTAAAGGTGGACTTAATTGAGCTCTCTGAAAAATGCTGTAGTGACTTTGACTTGCACTCAGAATTAGAGCGCTCATTTTTGTCAGAACCATCATCTCCAGGGAGAACCAAGACTACTAAAGGATTCAAACTTGGGAAACATAAGCATGAGACCTTTATAACTTCAAGGTAAAATTTATTCTACTGAAGATCTTGATTGTCGTCATGTAAGCTTATTTATTTTAATATATTTTAAGATAGAGATATGACCATTAAAGAAAAAAGGAAGTTGACATAATTCAATCGTGAATATTGTTTGGAATTTGTTTTAAAGATAATAATTTGGCCAGGACATACCCAGTACGTTTGTTATATTGTTCTACTTTATGAGAGTTTGGAATATTTGAACAAGAGGTGAACTAGATTATTTTAAATAATTGTTAGTCATATCAATAAATGTGCGTACCACTCTTAGCTAGTTTTGTTGTATTTCCCTGGAAAGGAATAGAGATATTTGGTAAGTTAACACTATTGGAATAAATAATTGAAATGTAGTTTTTAGTATTGCCAAGATTGATATATTTTCATTGGAAATATGAAAGAAAGAAAAGTTTTCATGGAGTATCTTTGTTTTAATAGTGGAAAATCTGAATACATTGAACCTGCCAAACGAGCTCATGTTGTGCCACCACCGAGAGGAAGGGGCAGGGGAGGATTTGGACAGGGTATACGACCCCACGATATTTTTCGTCAGAGAAAACAGAACACAAGCAGACCACCATCTATGCACGTGGATGACTTTGTTGCAGCTGAAAGTAAAGAAGTGGTCCCTCAAGATGGAATACCGCCACCAAAACGGCCACTCAAAGTATCACAGAAGATTTCTTCTCGTGGTGGATTTTCAGGCAATCGAGGAGGACGGGGTGCTTTTCACAGTCAGAATAGGTTTTTCACACCACCTGCTTCAAAAGGTAACTACTTATGTATGTTTCTAATGGGTTAGAATATTGGAATATTAGAATATTGAGTAGAAGTGATTTAGATGGAAGTGATTCAGATAAGTATTTTTCTGTTACTACAATGAAGCTTCCTCTAGACCAAAGGTACTATTTGCAGAGTACTTTATTGGATAGAAAAAAATTTTTACGTTAACCTTTGATTAATTGCACATTTCGTGATGAGTTTAAAAGAAGTCTTGGCTAGTTATTTTCCTTTTTACGCTGTGAATTGTGTTTATCTTTTCTGAATAATATCCATACATTATTTTCACAACTATACTTAATTTCCTTAGGATTGTTCTGTGTAGTTCACCATTGATTCTCTTATCTACGTGCTTCCTAATGTTGTGTTAAATGTTTTAAATTGTCTCAAGGTTTTAGAAACTCTCTGAGTATACATATAGAAATTATACTTCACTAGTGCATTGATGACATGTTTTCATGCTACTGAGTTAGGAGGGTGGGAGTGAAAGAGAATAAGAGTTCACGTTAATAAACACTCACATAGCTGCGTTAGGAACTATTATGAGCACTTCACGTGTAGTTCTCGCATATCAACCCAACATATATCTTATCTCCAGCGGGAGACTCTGTTTTTTGTGATTTTAAAACATAGCTTGAAAAAGTCTCCATCTTTTCTCAGAGCAGAAGTGGTGTCAGTTGCCAGCCCAAATATTCTAGTAAGAGTGTCCCCTCCCACTCAGCTGCCACAGGATGTACAAGGATCAGTAAAACAAGGGTAAACTAAGGGAAGAGGAATTTTTTTTTAAAACATGTTTTAAACATCAGGTAGGTTCTGTTAGTACCCTCACTTTACAGAAGAGAAAACTGTCAGTCAGCTGACCAGGACACATAAAAATAAGTGGCAGAACCAGTATTTGAACCCTGGCAGACTGGTTCCAGAGAATCTGCTCCTCACCACATATGATGCTGCCACTTTATAGTATATTTCCTTTACGGTATTTCATAGTTTCTCTTCCGTTACTTTTGAAGATTAAGAAAAACCTGCCAAATCTTCCTTAATGCAGTTGAAGTTGTGAAGAAAGTAGATTTTGATTGTATTGCCTGTGTTTAGGAAACTACAGTCGTCGGGAGGGAACAAGAGGCTCCAGTTGGAGTGCTCAGAATACGCCTCGAGGAACTTACAATGAAAGTCGCGGAGGCCAGAGCAATTTTAACAGGGGCCCTCTTCCACCATTACGACCACTTAGTTCTACAGGTATCCATCCTTCCCACTTGATATTGCCGAGAGAGGGAGGCGAATCCTCCTTTTCAAATTGTTGAGTGTCGTATACTCTCATTCTGGGAGAGAATATTTTAGAATGTAGACTTATAATTCTAAAGGCAGTTTAATTTTATATTTGTGAATGAGTGCCCAATGTATGTCTTCTGTAGAAATAGTCAAAATTTTAGGTTCTGAGCTATGTGTATAATCTGAGCGGTTTCATGGTGATGTGTTCTGTTTTTATATTTCAATAATGAAAGCCAATCCTTAAGGTACCTTTTTGACCAAAGTATTTTAATAACAGATATCCTTACAGAGTATATTCTACTTTTGTTTACAGTATTGTCTTGTATATGTAAGCATCTAAGCTTTTTTTCCCTAAAACATTACTATATCCAGTCCAGAATTATTCTGTTCAGAAGTAGCTTTTGGTTTCAAATGCACATTTTTTTGTAACAACTTTGAGATGTAATTCTCACATTTCATACAATTTACTTGTTTAAAGTGGGGAATTCAGTGGTTGTCAGCACATTCACAGAACTTGTGCATGGATTTTAAAGGAGCAAAGAATACAGTAGTCCCCCTTTACTCACGGTTTGGCTTTCTGTGGCAAAACTGCAGTTACCTGCGGTCAACCACAGTCCATAAATATTTAATGGAAAATTCCAGAAATAAACAATTCGTAAGTTTTAAATTGCCTCGCTGTTCTGAGTAGCATGATGAAATCTTGTCATCCCACTCTGTCCCTCCTGGGATGTGAATCATCCCTTTGTCCAGCGTATGCACGCTGTGCGTGCTACCACTCATTAGTCACTTACTATATGTCTTGGTTATCAGGTCGACTGTCATGGTATTGCAGTGCTTGTGTTCAAGTAACTGTTATTTTACTTAATGATGGCCCCAAAGTGTAAGAGTAGTGATCTTGGCAATTCACATATGCCAGAGAGAAGTTACTGTTGTTAATCTCTTATTGTCTGATTTATAAATTAAACTTTATCATAGGTATGTATGTATAGGAAAAAGCATTATACATATAGGATTTGGTACTATCTACAGTTTCAAGCATCGACTAGAGGTCTTGGACTGTATCCTTTGCAGATAAGGGGGGACTACCGTAATTCCTGTCTTGATGTGAGCTCAGTGTTTATAGATTAGTATTTATATATGAGGAAGGAAAGGATGTTGCAACTAAAAACCATATTCTTTTTCTCTTATAGGCTACCGACCAAGTCCTCGTGACCGTGCTTCCAGAGGGCGTGGGGGACTTGGGCCTTCCTGGGCAAGTGCAAATAGTGGCAGTGGAGGCTCAAGAGGAAAGTTTGTTAGTGGAGGCAGTGGTAGAGGTCGTCATGTACGGTCTTTTACACGATGAAAATTCTTTTGGGAACATCCTAAGTGTATATGAACATTTCATGAGGACAATAAAAATAAAATGAGACATTGAAGGACCAATTTAGACTTAGCAGTTATCTGGAGACATCTGAGAGAATATTTTTATCTGAAGAAAGCAGATTTTGTTTGATACCTGACACAAGATTTCAATAAAAATCCAAACTTTGTATGTATGTTTGTATATATTTTTTCCCCTTCTTATATGACTATTTGGAAAATTTCTTAGGTAGAAAATGAACAACAAAATGTTTTCGGTTTTAGTGTATTTCTTGCCTATACCACAGATGTTCCCAATACTTTCTCAGCTCATGGTGCCCTTTAGTGTTTCAGTAATTTTTCACAGCACACCTAGACTGAAAGAAATGCCTAATACTTCCATTTATTAAGCAGTTAGGTCCAAAAAACTAATAAGAATTTATGTCATAAGCACTAGTAACTGTGGACACTGCACAATTTCAAATCTTGGAATCAGGTTGGACACTGCCAGTATCATTTCTTGTTCCACTATGCTTTTTGCACAGTACTTTTTATTACAACTGCTGGAAATCCAGTTTTGCAAGATACAATGTTGTGGAAAGAAACACAGTACTAATATTGAAAATGTAAACTGCCTTGAGCTAGTAGTTTGTGTTGTGTCCAACAGATGTGTTTCCTTCAAAAATTTAAAATATCCTGTGGCATTTACTAGGGTACCCTGGTGCACAGTTTGGGGAACGTTTTGGCTGTACAAAAAGAAACACAACACTCCTCTCCTTTACGTTAGAAATATGTACTTACTTTGTGTTTTAGCTTTATATCAACTTATGCTATTTTATCATGCAATTATTTAAAGGCTAAAATGAGGCATATCCTAATATTGTTATTTTAGGAATCAGAAATATCTAATAAAACCTAGACTTTATATACAGGAATAAAGTTTATAATGTTAAGAAAATAGCCATATTTTTCCCAAGAGGTGTCTTAACATACTGAGCCTATATAACTGGCATAAAATATAGAGTTCAATTACACGAAAGAGTGTATGAGTCTCGTTCCATCCCTTTATCACTCTGTTTTGCTCAACTGTTTATGAGACGAGGAAGTTTGTCAGGAAAACACCGTAAGGGAAAGCTCAGCTCTAAAGATTCTGATGTTTAAGTGAAAGGTGATGGAAATCTTTTCATAACTAATGGCCTTAAAAACCAAAATAACCTAAACCTCTTCCTTTCAATCCTGAAACCTAATGAGCTCACACTCTCTGAAGATACCTTTTGTTTTTACATTAGATGTAATTCAAATGTCTAACACAGTTCTAATGTCTGACACAACCATATGTAAAAATTGTTGTTTCGTAAGTAACTACGTTTCTTAAATAATAACAACATCTATATATAGATACATAATTTCTTAATTTGTTTTTTAGTTTCAAGTTGGATGTGATCTCTGAGAAATATCAGAGAATTTTTTCTGCTGTTTGTCTTTTAGGTTTAGGTTAATACCCAGTAATTCAGGCCGGCCAAGGTAATAAATTATTAATGTAGATGCAAATTAATACCACACCAAATAAAAATGTCCTGAGTAACTAAGAGTCTTAGATAAATGAGCAGAGAAGGAATCCAACATGTTGACTGTCCCTTTTATGTATTTTTCACTCAGTCTTTATAACAATCCAGCAAAGGAGGTTTCCTGATTTTACGGATGGAGAAAGCTAAGGAGCTTGACTCAAAAGTGATGGAAACAGGATTTAAAACCAAGTTGGCTAGCTTCTAATTCTTTACCTCTCCTTTCCATCTTGGAGAGGTAAGAAGCTACTTTTTAAGGTTGAATGGTATTAGAGATCAGAATTAATTTATCATATGAATTTATTTATCATACAGAAGTGGAGTTCCAAAGACCTAACACTGTTTTAGTCATTTCAGAAGTGAGCCAGATAGATACTGGGGGATGGTTGCTGTTATATATATTTAGATCAGTATGTAAGACCACGTACCTTTGAAAATAAGTACAAATTTTGTGTGTACTTTGGTAGAATAAGTATATGTGTTATTTGCAGAACTGCTTTGTCTTATATAAGATATTGCAGGGAAAGTTTTGAGCAGTATTTAGAAATTAATGAAAAATGCAGAATACCTTTGAGAATAAAACTTTATCTATAACACAAGGAGTTGATAGAATGATTTGTGTTTATTTTGTAAGAATAGGAAAAAAGAAATGCTGAAATATTGCTATGCTTCATTTAAAAACAACACTTCTGGTAGTAATCAGTGTGCACGGCACAGTAGCAGGTTAGTTTTATTGCTTAGGGTAAAAATTAGTTTAATTTTATTGCTTTGTGTAAAAATAATTGCAAAAATCTGCAGATTGAGAATATAGGAGTGAGAGCATGTCACCTGAGCGTCTACTGTGTTCCATAATACCCTGGTACAGCCTGGGAAATATAAGGATGAATAAGATATATTTTCTGCCCTCAAGAAGCTCACAGTCTAGGGGCTGGCCCGGTAGGCGGTTAAGTGCGCACGTTCCGCTTTCGCGGCCTGGGGTTCGCAGGTTCCGATCCCAGGCTCAGACCAATGCACCACTTGTAAAGCCATGCTGTGGCGGCATACAATATAAAGTAAAGGAAGATGGGCACAGATGTTATCCTAGGACCAATCTTCCTCAGCAAAAAGAGGAGGATTGGCAACAGATGTTAGCTCAGGGCTAATCTTCCTCACACACACACACACACACAAAAAAGCTCACAGTCAAATAGCGGAAACAATCACGTAAACAAGTTTTTTTTTAAAGTAAAGTTAATGGTTAAGTGTATAAACAGAACAACTCAGAGTTCTTGAATAATCCAACCAGTACATTTCAAACTGATTCTGTTGTGGAGTTTTTTAAGTAACTGTTTTTAAAATAGCTAAATAAAATAAGACTTGACATTACAATCCTGTGTCAGGCCATAAATAGCATCTTCTTTGGAATTGTTTTTGTATAAAGACTAGTTAAGGTGAAAAAATTATATTTATTGTTAGTGCCATTGAGTTGATTTTGACACCTAGTGACCCTGTGTACAGCAGAGTGGAACCCTGCCTGGTCTTTTTATGCCATCCTTTCATCTTCCGGCGCTGTAGCAGACAGTGCTTTGCTGCTATTAGTTTTTATGGCCAATTTTTTTGGAATTGGGTGACCAGGTCCTTCTTCCTAGTCTGTCTTAGTCTGGAAGCTCTGCTGAAACCTGTCCACCATGGGTGACCTTGCCGGTATTTGAAGTACCAGGGGCAGAGCTTTCAGCATCACAGCAACATGCAGCTGCCACAGTATAACAACCGACAGATGGTACTGTGGTTCCTTGACTGGGAAACAAATCTGGGCAACTGCGGTGAGGGTGCCGAATCTTAACCACTAGCCCACCAGAGCTGGCTGAAAAAATTATATATGTGATTTTTATTTTTGAATTCATAGGACAGATTAGGAAGTAATGAGCAAGATCTTTCAAGGGTCCTATAAAATCATGAGCTAGAGAAGGGGATGCAAATTCAAGTACTAGCCGTGGCCTACAAAGTAACAGAAATGAGAGAAGAAAACCAGGTGAAGAATAGACACTGAAAACTGGAAAAGAGTTGACAGTTGACGCTTTGGCCTCAGTGCCGGGGAGAAACCTGGGGGAGTTTGGAGCTGGTGGTGCTGGAGAGTGCCTACAGTGTAGTGTTAAAGGAAACTGCTCTTCAGCTTCAGCTAATTGATAGCTTGGACGACTGATGGCTCCAATGCTGATTCATCTGACTTATTTTTAAAACTATTTTTAATGTTTTAAATTTTATTTTATAACTTTTAAAAATTTTTATTTGCAGTAAAAAAATTTGTCATCTTAACTGTTTTTTGGTGTACAGTTCAGTAGTGTTAAGTATATGCACATTGTACAACCCATCTCCAGAACTTTTTCATCTTGCAAATCGGAAACTTTATACCCATTAAACGACAGCTCCCCAAGTCCCTCCTTCTCCAGCCCCTGGCAACCACCATTCTACTTTCTGTCTGTGAATTTGTCTAGATAACTCGTATAAGTGGTATTTGTCTTTTTGTCACTGGCTTATTTAACATAACGAATGTCCTCAAGAGTCATCCATCTTGTAGCCTGTGCCAAAATTTCCTTCCTTACAAGGCTGAATAATATTCCATTGTATGTATATACCACATTTTGTTCATTCATCTGTTGATGGACACTTGAGTTGCTTCCATTTTTTGGCTATTGTGAATAATTCTGCTATGAACATGGTTGTACAAATATCTGCTCAAGACCCTACTTTGAATTCTTTTGGGTATGTACACAGAAGTAGGATTGCTGGATCATAGAGCAATTCTCTTTTTAATTTTTTTAGGAATTGCCATACTGTTTTTGTGTGTGTGTGTGTGTGAGGAAGATCAGCCCTGAGCTAACATCCATGCTAATCCTCCTCTTTTTGCTGAGGAAGCTGTTAGCTTTTTGCTGAGCTAACATCTATTGCCAATCCTCCTCCTTTTTTCCCCCCAAAGCCCCAGTAGATAGTTGTATGTCATAGTTGCACATCCTGCTGGTTGCTGTGCCGTACTGTTTTCCATGGTGCCTGCACCATTTTACATTTTTACCAACAAGGGTTCTCCACATTTCACCAACACTTGTTATTTTCTGTTGGTTTTTTTAATGGTAGCCATCCAAATGGATGTGCTTCTGACTCCTTTAAAGAAAAGCCAAAAATCTGGATTATTAGTGTGTAACCAATTTTAAATATGGTGATTAATTAAAATTAAAAACATTATACGAGCCAAACAAAACACATGTGCAGGGCAAAGTGCAGCCAGAGGGTTCCAGCGTGAAGATAGCATCTATTTTAGATATTGGAACTAGATTACTACTACTTTATACAAAAAAACTTTTTTCCATTTGAGACGGTAAAATTTACCAAGTAAGTTTGTGATAGGACATGATACTATAGAGAAGTTTTGTGGAGCCGAAAGGCCTGGGTTTGAGAATGAGCTCTATCACTTATTAGCGGTGCAACTTGAATCAACTTTAATCTCTCATCTTAAATCTGTCTTCTCTGCCTACCTCACTAGGTTTTGGAGATTAAATGAAGTATGTATTTGAATTTTTTTTTTTTATATGAGGGCAATATTGTTTTAAATGAGAGCTTTTATTGCCTGGAAAAAAGTATACTAAATATGACACACTTGCTAAATTATTTCTGATGTCATAGAAATTAGGGCCTGCTTAAGAAATAACGTGGAAGTTATGAAAATAGAATTATAATAATGTATATATATGTTTTTTAGGGAGATTTTTAGTTTGAGGACACTATTATATAATGTTCTTGTGAACATAGATTGTAAGTGAAGATAGTCCAGTTTCTGTCTAAGAATTCCTAGGATACTTGGGGCATGTGGTAATAATTTTGAAATATAATATTTATATTTTAAAATACAAAAGGTGGTAGGTGGTACAAATATGCAGAGAATAGTGAGTAGTCTACTTTGGCCAATGGAGGGTGCAGGGGTGGGGGTAGAAGAAGTGGAGGGAAGGTGTACTTGGATATTGGGGCTAAATTATGAAAATTATGAAAGTCGTATTTGCTGAGCTAGGCCACAGGGAGTAACTAAAGTTTTTTGTTGTTAATATGAATGGTATTTTTAAATTTGGTAGACTTTTATGAGCATCTACTATTGGCCAGTCACTGTGAAAGATGTTTTCCATAAATGAACTCGTGATCGGATCTGTGCTTTAGAAAGAGAACTCCTCCCATGCAGCAGGGAGCCTGGATTAGAGAGGGAAGGGCCTGAGGCAGGAAGAGCAATTGAGCGGTTACAGCCAAGATCTAAATCAGTGATTCTCAAACAGCGGGCCTCAGACCAGCAGCTAGTATCACGGGGGAATTGGTTAGAAATGCATATTCTCCAGCACCGCTCCAGAGCTAAGAAACTGGAGGGGAGGCCCAGCAATGTGCTTTAACAAGCCCTGCAAGTGATTCTGCTAACGTTTGATGCACCCTAAAGTTTGAGAACCACTGATGTATATCAATGTTTTTAAAATTTAGGGGTCATCTGAAGAGTTCATTAAAAATGCAGGTTCCAGGGCCGGCCTGGTGGCCTAGGGGTTAAGTGTGCACGCTCCACTTCAGTGGCCCGAAGTTCTCGGGTTCAGATCCCTGGCGCACACTGATGCACTGCTTGTCATGCCATGCCGTCAAGTGGCAGCATCCCATATAGAGTAGAGGAAGATGGGCACAGATGTTAGCCCAGGGCCAATCTTCCTCAGCAAAAAGAAGAGGATTGGGGGGCCGGCCCGGAGGCACAGGTGGTTAAGTGTGCGCGCTCTGCTGTGCTGATGCACCGCTTGTCAAGCCATGCTGTGGCGGTGTCCCATATAAAATGGAGGAAGATGGGCATGGATGTTAGCCCAGGACCAGTCTTCCTCAAGAAAGAAGAGGAGGATTGGCAGATGTTAGCACAGGGCTGATCTCCTCACAAAAAAAAAAAAAAGAGGAGGATTGGCACTGGATGTTAGCTCAGGGCTGATCTTACACACACACACACACACACAAAATAAATAAAATTGTAAAAAAAAAAAAATGCACATTCCAGGGGCCTACAAATCTGTTTCTAAAAATCTTCTCAGGGGATTCTGATGATCAGCCAGGTTTTGATCCAGTGACCCAAATGAAAAGTAATGTCTTGGGCCGGCCCCGTGGCTTAGCGGTTAAGTGTGCGCGCTCCGCTACTGGCGGCCCGGGTTCGGATCCTGGGCGCGCACCAACACACCGCTTCTCCGACCATGCTGAGGCGGCATCCCACATACAGCAACTAGAAGGATGTGCAACTATGACATACAACTATCTACTGGGGCTTTGGGGGAAGAAAAAAAAGGAGGAGGATTGGCAATAGATGGTAGCTCAGAGCCGGTCTTCCTCAGCAAAAAGAGGAGGATGTTAGCTCAGGGCTGATCTTCTTCACACACACACACAAAAAAAGAATTATATTAGGCCATGATGGCCTAACATTCTACCATGCAGTTACTGCTCTGAAAGTACTTTCTAGTGGGAAAAGAGAGAGGTAGGTGCTTGGGAGCAGAATGAGGAAAAAGCATTTCAGTAAAGCAGAATTGAAGCAGCTCAAGACTTGAGGTTTGGGGGTGGTAAGTAGAGCCATATGCTCCAAATGGATCACAAAAGGTGAAGATGAAAAACAACTACATTTGGTAATTTGGAAAACTTTATAACTTTTGTGATGGCGGTTTTATTGGAGTGCAAATTTGGGAGAACGTAAGCAGAAGCCATAATGCTATTTGTTGCATGATTGAGAAGTGAGAAAGTATATGTGATGAGTATTTTTTCAGTTTGGTGGGGAACAGAGGAGAGATTACTAAAAGCTGTGTGTACCAAAGCCATCCCCTCCCTAACAATTCACACACAAAGATTGCCTATGCGTCTTCTGGCCCTAGACTGGATCTGCAGAATCTAATTATATTTTTTGTGCTTCCATGCTTTTGGCTACAGACTGTTTTGGAAATTCTGTTTTTGATTGTTGTGTTCTAAGTTCTTACATCTGCTTCTTTCAAATCTAAGACCTTCTTAAATATGCTGCATTGTTTCATGCTGCCAAAGTATCTTTGAAGTGTAATTTTTTAATGACCCTATTCTGGTTAGTATATTGAGCACATTATATATTCCTGGGTTTTAAATGGAATAAAGTTTTGTGGTATTAATTTGGAAAAAAATAAAGCTGAGTTGTATGGCTTTGATTTTAAAGCAAAGGGCAAAACTAAAATAGCCAAATGAAAATTCTTACTTAAAAATTTTTCGAGTTAATAAATCTTAACAAATGAGTTGAGTTGACAAACTGTATTATACCCCAGTGAAAGTCTCTTCATTTGCTAAAGAGGGGCTTTGGGAGTATTTTGGTAAAGCCTTGAACTAAAGCAGGCCTACTGGACCCCCTTAGGTCTGCGGCTGCTTTAAGCTGTTTACTCTAGGAATGATGCTTTTTGATATTCTGGTAACCCTGGAGCAGTATAATTGCTACCTACTCTGACCCAACATTTCACCTGGCCCTGCTAGAACAATTTAGGGTCCTCTGGAATCCTTGTTTCCTTTAAGTTAAATAAGGAATCGGAAAGAATTCATCTGTAAGCCAAAGTCATGTAAAACAAATACCATCCAAAGCTGCTTCATAAGCATATGAAATTTTAAAAAGTTTTTCAATAACTTTATCTCCAAAATTCATTTCGATGAAAAGGCAGAAAAATTAGAAATGCAAAAAGCTAGGCTTTCCCATTGATTAACTTGCTGTGTGATAAGAACAAATTAAATCTTATCAGTGGGCCTCTGTTTTCTCATATATTCTGAAATATAGAATAGAGCTCAGAATGTATGTAGCATGGAGGAGAGTGTGCATCAGAAGAGAAATATTATTACAGATATTTATTGTAGAGTTCAAGTAAAAAGTCCAGAATTGATGAGGTGTGGTGGCTAAGAGACAAATGGAATAAACACAACTGAGAAAAGAAGGGTAATCACACTAGAAGGAGGTATCCAAATTCTTTTTCTCCTCTCCCCCCAAGGAGAAGTGTTCAGCTCTGATGTTGGTGTTGGTTAATTAATTAACCAACACTACCAATAACCAATAACCAATTAATGTTGTCAATTCAAAATTAAGAGTTGTGGAAACTTTTACCTCCAATAGTTCTAATGTTAACTGAATCTGACGACACAGTATAATATCCTTACAAAAAGTATTTAGTGTTGATAACACTTTAGTATTTAATTAATGATTAAAGCAGGAAATGAAATGAACTAAAGTTTACCAAAATATTTGTTTCCAAATATATCTGTATCCACAAATTGGATGAAGATTTTTTTTTTAAACTACACTTTCTTGTTCTCATTCAGTGTTGTGGCTTTATTATTATTATTTTTAAATTTTTTATTTATTTATTTGTTCCCCCAAAGCCCCAGCAGATAGTTGTATGTCGCAGTTGCACATCCTTCTAGTTGCTGTATGTGGGACGCAGCCTCAGCATGGCCGGAGAAGCGGTGCATCAGTGTGCGCCCGGGATCCAAACCCCGGGCCACCAGCAGTGGAGCACGCGCACTCAACCGCTAAGCCACGGGGCCGGCCCAGTGTCGTGGCTTTAAATAGCGTCTCTACACACTGATTCCTCTGAATTTCCAAACTAGACCTCTCCTGTGATGCCCCGGATTTGCATCTTAACATCTCCACCAGGTGTCTAGTAAGCACCTCAAATTTGACATACCCAAATTGAGCTGTTGATATTCCCCTCATGATAATTACTCCTCTGCTGTCTTCTTTTCTCAATAAATGGCAACTCCGTACTTCAGTTTCTCAGGCCAAAAACCTTAGAGTCATCCTTACCTAGTCTGTTTCTTTCACGCTTTACCTCTGATCTGGCTTCTATCTTCCAAATATATCTAGACTCCAGCTGTTACCACCTCTGCTGCAGCCAACCTGGGCCACTCCACCATTGTCTCTTGCCTGAATTACGGTAATAGCCTCCTAACTCAGCTCAAAAACCTTCAACGGCCTCTCATTTCAGAATAAAAGCCAGAGTTCTTACAATGGTCCACAATTTCTACATGATTTCCCCTGTCCTTGTTAACTCTTTGACCTCATCTACTGCTCTCTGAACTCACTCTGCTTCGCCACCACCTCCTCACTGTTGCTGTTGGCCCTAAGTACAATATGGCCTCAGGACTTTTGTTCAGGGAGGCCTTCTCTGGCTACCCTATCTAAAATTTCAATACCCTCCATTTCTGCTTTACTCTTTTCTTTACCATTTTTCATTATCTAACGCTGTATAGTTTACTTATTTACTTATCTTCTTTATTGATTGTCTCCCCATTAGAATGCAAGTTCTATAAAGATAGGAATTTTTGTCTGTTTTACCCACTACTATATCCCTAGCAACTACTGTGACTGGCACATAGTCAGCTCTCAGTAGTTGTGGATTGAATGAAGATATTTCACCTCACTGGTCGATTTTGTAATTGAAATGCAGAAAATTACAAATCATTTATTTATGTAATAAGTTATGTTAGTATTGAGAAATAGTTGTATTCTTTCTGGCTAAAATGACATATCTTTATAGCCCATCTTTATTTAATATCATAAAATAACCACGTGAAGTAAATATTTCATGATGATAATTTTTATTAGAAAGAATAAAAAGGTTGATTCTCCCCCTCACAGACAATTCCTCTAAAATATAACTCTTTTGAAATTTACTGTTTCAAAGAAAAGTATTTTTTTTGCTACATTCTAACTATGACTGTATTTCTTTTGGATTATACTCATCAGTCATAATTTTGCTGTTTGTCCTTATCCTCATTGTAGAAAATTTAGCCCTAATTTTTTTTTAAATTTATTTATTTTTTCCCCCCAAAGCCCCAGTGGATAGTTGTATGTCATAGATGCACATCCTTCTAGTTGCTGTATGTGGGACGCGGCTCAGCATGGCTGGAGAAGCAGTGCCTCGGTGCGTGCCCAGGATCTGAACCCGGGCTGCCAGCAGCAGAGCCCACGCACTTAACCACTAAGCCATGGGGCTGGCCCAAATTAGCCCTAATTTTTAAAACATGAACACAGAAACTTCTGTGGTATATAACTAATAACATGTTTATTTGAAACACTAATTTTGCCAAGATAAAGTCCAAAACATTATAACAATTTATTTAAAAAAAGGTTAGCTACAATTTGGTAAAATTTAATACTTCCTAATTCTTCTTCTTCTTTTTTTTTTTTTTTTTGGTGAAGAAGATTAGCCCCAAGCTTACCTCTGTTGCCAATCCTCATCTTTTTGCTGAGGAAGATTGGCCCTAAGCTCACATCTGTGTCCATCTTCATCTATTTTATGTGGGACACCTGCCACGCATGGCTTGATAAGGGGGTGCATAGGTCCCGCACCTGGGATCTGCACCTGTGAACCCCAGGTGGCTGAACCCGAGCGCTGTAACTTAACCACTAGGCCACTGGGCCGCTCCCTCCTCACACATTTTTAGAGTTAAGGGCTTTTGAAAATCAGGCCAGATGATGAAATTATTTTTTTCACACATTTTTAAGTGTTTTGTTCAAACTGGAATATTTTTCTAGATACTACAGATGGTGGCCTGTAGTATCATTGGAGTACTGGAGATACTTTTACATTAAAAGACCCAGGACCTATGTATTTCTACCTTGTCACCATATTAAAAAGTATTGGACCACTTTTAAAATATCAGTTTGCCTATCTGGGCCAGGTACTTTAAAGGGATCTGTTATTTTAACAAAGTTGCTGAAGTCACTTCATTCCTAAAATACAGCATAATTTAAGAGCTTCATGGTAAAATCCATTATATTTGCCTACTATTTTTCAAAGCAAATACTGCTACACAAACCATAAAACTGCATGAACATATTCATGTAGATGTTCTCAGATTTAAGAAGTATGTGTCTGTCCTAAAATGAGGCCTGTAGCCTCAGCATCTACCCCATGTCTGACTGTTGGCATCAAATAAATATCTTTTGAATGGAACCATAAACCTAACTCAAACTTTGAAGCTCTCAAAGAAAAAAGCAAAAGGACATGCGCAGTGACGCGGTAAGGTAGTCCAATCAGAGTCGGGCTGGAACAGGCACTGCGGCAAAGAAGTTGTGCGCACGCGCGGCGGGCTTGTCCGCGATTGGCTGCGCCGAGGCGGGAGTCTTGAGCTCCTCCGGCGGTGAGGGAGCGCCGTCTGCCACGGTTCTTCCTCGCTGGACCTGCGCCTTCTGTCGGATCTTCGCCGGTGCGTCGCTGGAGGGGAAGGCTTGTGACGCTGCGGCAGCCTGTAGGCTCGTGCGGGACAAAGCCGCGAGAGGCGCCGGAGCAGGCCTCCGAGGGGGAAGAGGGGGAAGGGAAGGAAGGCGGCGGAGCGGCGGTGGCCGCCCCCTGCGGGTCCCGGAGTGCGATTTGAAGGGTGAGGGACGCCCTCGCTGCTGGCCCTGGGGTGGCTGGTGGGGCAGGGTGGCCGGTGGGGGTGCGTTTGTGCTGGGGAGGTCCCCAAGAGAGGCGACTCCGGGCGGTGGTGCCTCCTCCCGCTGTGCTCCTGTGGCCCTTGGGTTTTTTTCCCCCAGGACCAATCTACACTCTCCTGCACTGTACTAATTAATTAATTAATGTAAGATTTTTATAGGCGGGTTTAGCGAGGCCACAAAGTTAAAGGAGCAACTTAAGCCACGAAGTAAAATAACTACTACCTAATGCAGTTGGAAGGCGAAAAGCAGAAACAGCGGGGCGGGGGGTGGGGGTACTGGTTCTTGGTTGTTTATTTACATTCCTGCATCCCAGAGGTTTGATGGTTGCACCTCATCATCCCTTCAAAGCCCAAACGAATCCGTAGATTCTGACCCTGATTCCCTTTATCGAACTACATCCTTCTCTATCTTCCCTCACGGGACCTTAATCTCTACTCTCATAGGACCTCGTGTATTAAACATCCAGTAATAATTGTAGATAGAAATATTACAGATAACATTGAGTGCTTACTATGTGTCAAGCTTTGTTCTGAGTGCTTTAAGTATTGCATTTAATTCTCCCAACAGTCCTATGAGTAATTATGATTATTGTACCACCTTTTATAGATGAGGAAACAGAGACACAAAGAGGTTAAGTAAACTGTGCAAGATTGCATGCTAGGAAGTGTCAGTCCAGATTTATATTCAGGCATTTGCCTCCAAAGCTGTGTTCTTAATATGCTATTGGCAAGTAGTTTAGGTCTTCTGATGTGTTGCAGCTGTCAGCCTGGACTTGCCATTTTACTTGGGAGGACAGAAGCAGGAAGGTGTTAGAGTCATCGCAGAAGTTGTGGCCATCACAGCAGGGCTGCCAAATGGGCATTATTTTTGGGGCCTGGGAAAAAGGCTCGAATAGCACTCATTTGAGAAGTAAAAAGGATGCTGAAGTATTTAGGGGAAAATATACTGATGTCTGCAGTTTACTTTGAAATGCATCAACAAGTTAGATGGGTTGGTGGATGCCTAGGGTCATATGTCAATGGCAGAACTAGCCAACTTAGGCTGGCTCCAGTCTTTTTTTATGGTGAATTTTTTTTTTTTTTTTGCTGAGGAAGATTTGCTCTGAGCTAACATCTGTTACCAGGCTTCCTCTATTTTGTATGTGCGTCACCTCCAGCATGGCTGACGAGTGGTGTAGGTCTACGCCTGGGATCCGAACCAGCGAACTGGGCCACTGAAGCGGAGCGCGCGGAACTTAACCACTATGCCATGGCTGGCCCCTGCAGAGTCTGATTTTTTAACTTCTGTGCTGCTTCTCACATGTCTATATTCTCAGATTCATTATTTTTCTTTTATTAGTTTACAGGATAAATGGGAGGGTTGGAAAATTAGAAATCATGTATTAGTTGTAGAAGGGTTTAAGGTGGTGATTCTTAGAATTTAGTGTTGAAAGAAATTTTATCATCTAGTCTATTCTCTTTATATTACAAATGAGGAAATTGGTATCCAGAGAGTTTAAATAGCTTGCCCCAAATTTCTAGCTGCTGTATTTTTCTAGTGTTCCTTTTAAAAAGATGTCAGTCAGACTTTTCACAGTATTATAGTGGGGTCTGACTAAATGCAGAGAATAGAACCTATTACATTTCATGATGTGGAGATCATATCTAGAACTTATTACTTTAAGTCGGCTTGTCATTATCTTGCTATTTCAGTTGAGGTGTAGTTATCTAAAAGCCTTGGGTTTTTCATCTGAACTTCCCATTGTTCTATTTTATTTGACCATTAAGTAACTGAGTCTAAATGCAGGGCTTAACACTTACTTGTTTCTAAATCATCTTGTTACAGTTAGCTTGTGTCAATTTCAAATTTGTGACAATTACATATCTAGAGACATGGAATATTCTACTGACCTATTATAAAAAGGAAATGAGGTTAATGAGGTTATTTTGGCATGACCAGTATTGACTACTGGTGTTGGTAAATACTGCTTCTAAAGTAAACAGTCACAAACCATCTGTTTAATAATTTGCTCTAAGATTGTGCTAATAGAGATCTATTTTGCCCTTGAATAAGAAACAGTAGAGAATGTCCTCCGCTACTAATCCCTCAAACTATAAAAAGCCTTGTTGTTTATGTGTTACTCATGTATTTCATCATTTTAACATTGCTAAAATTGGGAAATGTCTCGCCATCAGTGATGGCATGTCACAATTTAATTGGCTGCACTTGTTTCTTCCTTGGTACGTAAATCTTTTTTTTTTGTGAGGAAGATCAGCCCTGAGCTAACATCCATGCTAATCCTCCTCTTTTTGCTGAGGAAGACCGGCTCTGAGCTAACATCGATTGCCAATCCTCCTCCTTTTTTTTTTCCCCAAAGCCCCAGTAGATAGTTGTATGTCATAGTTGCACATCCTTCTAGTTGCTGTATGTGGGACGCGGCCTCAGCATGGCTGGAGAAGTGGTGCGTTGGGGTGCGCCCAGGATCCGAACCCGGGCTGTCAGTAGTGGAGCGTGCGCACTTAACCACTAAGCCACAGGGCTGGCCCTACCTTGGTATGTAAAATAATAGTGCATCATACAATTGATGGCATCCTAGATTTGATGAAATGTAATAATTAAAAAATCTAGTTAATGGGACTTTCCCGGCTACAGAGGTAGCATTTTTCATTGTAGAAAATTGGAAATATGTAGAAAAGAACTCAGAAGAAAATAAAAATTACTGGTAATTCTAATATCTGGACGTAATCAGTGTTAAAGTTGTAGCGTGTGTTTTCTAGTCTTTTAAAAATCTTCATAGAAGTATAATTTAGTGTATAGTTCAGTGTGTATACTTTGATGAGTTTTGACAAATTTGTAACCACGTTACCATCTGATACAGGTTATTTCTGTCACTCCCAAAAGTTCCTCGTGCCCCTTTGCTTTCTAGTCTTTTAACATATACATATACTATTTTTTTGTATTTTTTTCTTTTATAAAATTGAAATGATGCTAAACATGGTTTGTAGCCATTTTTTAAATTAAAACTATTTTTTTAGAGCAGTTTTAGGTTCACAGCAAAATTAAGGTGAAGGTACAGATTTCCCATATACGCTCTGTCCTCACACATGCGTATCTTCCCTCATTACAACATTCCTCACCAGAGTGGTACCTTTGTTACAGTTGATGAACGTGCACTGGCACACCTAATCACACAAAGTCCATGGTTTACACTAGGGTTCACTCTTGGTGGTGTACATTCTATGAGTTTGAGCAAATGTATAATGACATGTATCCATCATTATGGTATCATAGAGAATTTTCACTGCCTTAAAAATCCTCTGTGCTCTGCCTTTTCATTCCCCCCCCCCCCCCCCCCGCTCCTCCCTAACCCCTGGCAACCACTGATCTTTTTACTGTCTCCATCGTTTTGCCTTTTCCAGGATGTCATATAGTTGTAGTTATACAGAATGTACCCTTTTCAGATTGGCTACTTTCAGGTAGTAATACACATTTAAGGTTCCTCCATGTCTTTTCATGGCTTAACAGCTCGTTTCTTTTTAGTGCTGAATAATATTCCATTGTCTAGATGCATCACAGTTATTTATCCATTCACTGAATGGACATCTTGGTTGCTTCTAAGTTTTGGCAATTACGAATAAAGCTGCTATAAACATCCGTATGCAGTTTTTTGTGTGGACATTAGTTTTCAGCTTCTTGTTGCAAGGACTTATTGTATGGTAAGAGTATGTTTAGGGGCCGACCCCGTGGCGTAGCGGTTAAGTGTGCACGCTCCGCTGCTGGCTGCCTGGGTTTGGATCCCCGGTATGCACTGCTTGTCAGGCCGTGCTGTGGCGGCGTCCCATATAAAGTGGAGGAAGATGGGCACAGATGTTAGCCCAGGGCCAGTCTTCCTCAGCAAAAAAGAGGAGGATTGGCATGGATGTTAGCTCAGGGCTGATCTTCCTCACAAAAAAAAAGAGTATGTTTGGTTTTGTAAGAAAGCATCAAACTGTCTTCCAAAGTGGCTGTAACATTTTGCATTCCCATCAGCAGTGAATTGCTTTACATCCTCACCAGCTTTTGGTGTTGTCTCTTCCACATTTTGTCCATTCTAATAGGTGTGTGGTGGTATCTCACTGTTGTAATTTGCATTTTCTTGATAACATATTATGTGGAGTATCTTTTCATATGTTTATTTGCTATCTGCATAGATTCTTTGGTGAGATGTCTGTTAAGGTCTTTGGCTGATTTTTTTAATTGGGTTGTTTTCTAATTGTTGAGTTTTAAGAGTTCTTTGTATATTTTGCATAACAGTCCTTTATCAGATGCATCTTTTGCAAATATTTTCTCCCAGTCTGTGGCTTGTCTTCTCATTCTCTTGACATTGCCTTTTTGCAGAGCAGCAGTTTTTAATTTTAATGAAGTTCAGCTTATCAATTATTTCTTTCATGGGTCATGACTTTTGTGTTGTAGCTAAAAAGTCATCACCATACCCAAGGTCATCTAGGTTTTCTCCTATGTTATCTTCTAGGAGTTTTATAGTTTTGTGTTTTACCTTTAGGTCTGTGACCCATTTTGAGTTAATTTTTGTGAAGGCTGTAAAGTCTGTGACTAATTCGTTTTTTTGCATGTGGATGGAAGGTTGTCCTAGCACCATTTGTTGAAAAAACTGCTCCATTGTGTTACCTTTGCTCCTTTGTCAAAGATCAGTTAACTATATTTATGTGGGTCTATTTCTGGGCTCTCTATTCTGTTCTGTTGATCTATTTGTCTGTTATTTCACCGATACCACACTGTCTTGATTGTTGTAGCTTTATAGTAATAGTCTTGAAGTTAGGTAGCGTCAGTTTCTAACCGTGTTCTTTCCTTTCCATATTATGTTGGCTATTCTGGATCATTTGTCTCTCCTTATAAACTTTAGAATTGATTTGTCAATATCCACAAAATGACGTGCTGGGATTTTGGTTGGGATTGCACTGAATCTATAGATGAAGTGAGAAGAACTGACATCTTCACAATATGGAGTCTTCCTATCCATGAACATGGAATAGCTGTCTATTTATTTAGTTCTTCTGTTTCACTCAGCAGAGTTGTGTAGTTTTCCTCACATAGATCTTGCACATATTTTGTTAGATTTATACCTAAGTATTTCATTTTTTTGGGTGCTAATGTAAATGGTACTGTTTTTAATTTCAAATTCCACTTGTTCATTTCTGGGTATATAGGAAAGTGATTGACTTCTGTATATTAACCTTGTATCCTGCAACTTTGCTATAATTGCTTTTTGTAGCCATTTTTCATTTTATATATCAAAAACATTTCTCATGTGATTAAACATTCTTTTAAAATGTGATTTTTTTTTGTTAATGGCTATAGAATCATTCATATAACAAATATTGAATGCCTTCTTTGTGTTTGGTACTGGCAATATAGTGATGAATGGAATATAAGACTTCATGCCTGATCCAGGAGTTTATACTTGGGGGAAATGATAGGCAATTTCATTACAGTGTGAAAAGTGCTTGGGTAGTACACACATAGGAAGGGCCTCTAATCCAGTCTTTGGGAGAAGATGAAGAGGGCTCATAGTTAAGAGTCCTAAAGGATAAATTGGAATTAATCAGGCAAAGAAAAATGGGACAAGACATTTCCAACACTATACAGGGGAAAGTTTGTTCAAAGGCCTAGAGGAAAAGAGAACATGGCTTGCTTGGGAAATTGCAGCAGTAACTCGCAGTTTTAGTGGTATATGAAGAGAGTGTATTCTGTTGTGTGGATTTAACATAATTTATTTATCTAGTACCTTGTTATGGACATTTAAATTTCCTTTTTTTCCCTACTGTAATTAACATTAGCATGATTATCCTTATACGTAATTCTTTGAGTATATTTTTGATAATTCCTTAGGGTAAATTCCCAGAAGTGGAATTTATGGGTTAAACAAATAGTTTTGGTAGTCATGTACATCCTTGGTGATGCCTTATGTTGTATAGAGTTTTGTAAAATTGCTTTGAATTGGAGTGCTTGCTGCTGTCCATTGCAGAAGCATGATGTATGTATGTAATGTTCTTGCCTTCTGTCTGTCTCCCTTGTCCAGCCCTGGAGCAAAAGTTAGGAAACCTTGTTCTAGTCTCTTGATTTATATATTTTAAAAATTCCACTGTTTTAAGAGGAAATAGGATAGGAAAAACAACTTGAGTTGTAAATGTGTCCTTGAATTGCCAGGATTTCATTCAAAACTGTTTGTTAGTGATTATAATGTATCTGGCTTTGTGGTTGATGCTGCTAATAGAGTAGTGAAGAAAACAAGCGTGATTGCTACCCTCATGCAGTTTATGGATTAGTGGAATAGAAAAAAAGCAACATGCTTGATATATGTATGTAAATAATTATGTTTCCTTTGATTTTGAAACTACTATGTAAATTGTGTTGACTATATCATTATATAATCTATAATATTATCCAAATTGACTTAATATATGTAAAGTTTGCACCATTCAATTTAAATCTTAAATTCTTTTCAAAAGCTCTTTGTGATGGAAAATAAAATTTTACTGGCTATTGAATTTGTTTTCAAAGGCTTTGCACAGGCTTATTCTCTTTTATTTTTAAAAATATCATGGTGGTTGTGATGAGCTATTTTCATATTTGGAGTTAGTTCTAATCAGACTTATGGATGATTTTTGTTTTGGTTTTTTTTCAGGTTAGTACGGCTGAATATGAGACGATCTGCAGCACCAAGCCAGTTGCAGGGGAATCCCTTCAAAAAACCAAAATTTATTCCACCAGCAAGAAGTAATCCAAGTCCGAATGAAGAGATTACAAAGCTGAATCCAGATATAAAATTATTTGAGGTAAAAAAAAAAAAAGTAAAGGAAGTATAATATAGAGAAGCATGTATTTTTTAAAAAATACCATTGTTTTTAAAACAATACTTTTAAAAAAAGTATTGTTAAAGAGTTAACAATACTTACTGCCTATAGGAATTTTCAGTATCTCTGACAAAGTCTTCCAAAAACCTTAGAAATAATGACTAAATAATTTTTTTTAAGGAATGATGTGCAATTGGGTTTGTAAAATAAACTTTTGGTAAGGTAACAAATACCTCTTTGAGGGAAGGGGTGGAAATTCTTGTAAAAAAAAATTCTAATCAGTGTTCTTTTTAAAGATACCACATAAATAAGTGAAAACTTGAGATAAGGCAATTTAAAGAGAAAACATATATAAATAATTATTTATATCACTATACTGGACATTTCCTTTCATTTTTACTTGCAAAAAGTAAATGCTTGAAGCAGTCTTTATGTTCTTTACTACTAAGAGAAAGGATTGTTTTGTCTTAGGTGTATAGAGGTATATAGAAAGTATATAAAACGGGCAGTCCACACTTCCGCTACTAAGTGGAATCATAAAATATTTGCTTTTTGTATCTGATTTATTTTATTTAGCATAATGTTTTTAAGGTTTGTCCATGGTGTAGCATGTATCAGAACTTCATTGCTTTGTATGGTTGAATAATATTCAGTTGTATGTATGTGCCATATTTTGTTTAACCATTTGTTTATTGATGGATACTGGGTTGTTTTCACGTTTTGGCTATTGTGAATAATGCTGCTGTGAACACTGGCATACCGGGGCCAGCCCTGTGGCTTGGCAGTTGAGTGTGTGAACTCCACTACTGGCGGCCCGAGTTTGATCCTGGGCGTGCACCGTCGCACTGCTTCTCCGGCTACGCTGAGGCGGCGTCCCACATACAGCTAGAAGGATGTGCAGCTATGACATACAACTATCTACTGGGGCTTTGGGGAGAAAAAGGGACAAAAAGGAGGAGGATTGGCAATGGATGTTAGCTTAGGGCCGGTCTTCCTCAGCAAAAAGAGGAGGATTGGCATGGATGTTAGCTCAGGGCTAATCTTCCTCACAAAACAAACAAACAAACAAACAAACAAAAAACATTGGCATACAAGTTTCTGTCTGGGTGCCTGTTTTCAGTTTTCTTGGGTATATACCTAGGAGTAGAATTGCTGGGTCATATGGTAATTCTCTATTTAGTTTTTTGAGGAGCTACTAAACTGTTTTCTACAGCTGCTACACCATTTACATTCCCACCAGCAGTGTCTGAGGGTTCCAATTTCACCACATCCTCAGCAACACTTGTTATTTTCTGTTTTTTCTTTTTTTTGTTGTTGTTCTTGTTGTTTTTGCTTATAGCTGTCCTAGTGGGTGTGAAGTGGTATTTCATTGTGGTTTTAATTTGCATTTCACTAATGACTAGTGATGCTGAGCATCTTTTCTTGTGCTTCTTGGTCATTTGTATATCTTTGGAGAAATATCTGTTCAAGTCCTTTCAGGTTTTTAAGTGGCTGTTTGTCTTTTTGTTGTTGAAAATGTCTACTGATTTTTGACTCTGCTTTTTTTTGGTCTGCATGTGTTTGTTTTACCCTACATTTGTTTGGAATTCTGGCCTCAATGTAAGGAGAAAACAGTTTCTCATTTTAAATAAGGTTTCTTTTTTTTGTAAAAGCAGCTTTATTTGGGCCGGCCCCGTGGCTTGGTGGTTAAGTGTGCGCGCTCTGCTGCTGGCGGCCCAGGTTTGGATCCCGGGCGCGCACTGACGCACCGCTTCTCCAGCCATGCTGAGGCCGTGTCCCACATACAGCAACTAGAAGGCTGTGCAACTATGACATACAACTATCTACTGGGGCTTTGGAGGAAAAAATAAGTAAATAAATAAAAGCAGCTTTATTTAAATACAATTCAAGGCCGGCCCTGTGGCTTAGTGGTTAAGTGCGTGCGCTCCGCTGCTGGCGGCCCGGGTTCGGATCCCTGGCGCGTACCAACACACCGCTTCTCCCGCCATGCTGAGGCCGCGTCCCACATACAGCAACTAGAAGGATGTGCAGCTATGACATACGACTATCTACTGAGGCTTTGGGGGAAAAAATAAATAAAATTATTAAAAAAAATAAATAGATAAATACAATTCACATGCCATACAATCTACCTACTACAATTCAGTGGTCTTTAGTACATACAGTCATGTGTCGCCTAACAACATTTTGGTGAACGATGGACCGTATAGATGATGGTGGTCCCATAAGATCAGTACTGTGTAGCCTAGGTGTGTAGTAGGCTATACCATCTAGGTTTGTGTAAGTACACTCTTTGATGTTCGTACAACAACGAAATCGCCTAACAAGGCATCTCTCAGAATGTATCCCCATCGTTAAGTGACACCTGACTGTATAAATTGTGCACTGATCACCAAAATCAATTTTAGAACATTTTCATCACTCCAAAAAGAAACCTTATATACATCAGCATTCATTTTCTATTTTTCTCCAAATCCCCCAGCACTTGGCAACCACTGATCTACTTTCTGTTTCTATAGATTTGCCTGTAATGGACGTTTCATATAAATGGAATCATATAACATGTGGCCTTTTGTGACTGGCTTTTTTTCAGTTATCATAGTGTTTTTCAAGGCTTATCTATGTTGTAGCATGTATTAGTAATTCATTCCTTTTTATTGCCAAATTTATTGGTTTTCTATTGCTGCTGTGACAGATTACCACAAATTTAGTGGCTTATCTTATAGTAGGTCAGAAGTCTAACACAGGTCTCACTGGGCTAAGATCAAGGTATTGGCAGGGTTGCATTCATTTCTGGGGTTTAGGAAATAGTCTGTTTGCTTTGCCTTTTCTAGGTTCTAAACACCACCTCATTCCTTTGCTCGTGGTCACCGCCTTCTATTTTCAAAACCAGCAATGGCAGCTTGAGTCCTCTTGTTGCCATCTCTCTGGTTCTCTGAAAGTGGAACTTATTTGATTAGATTAGGCCTACCTGGATAATCCAGGACACTCTGTCCATCTCAGAGTCCTTAACCTTAATCACATCTGTGAAGTCCCTTTTGCCATGTAAGGTAATGTATTCACAGGTTCTGGAGATTAGGGTGTGGACCTCTTTGGGAGGCATTATTCTGCCTATCACACCAAATAATATTCAATTGTATTAATAGTCTGTATTTTATTTATCTGTTCATCAGTTGATTGGTGTTTGGGTTGTTTCCACTTTTTAATTTGTGAGGTAATGTGAATAATGCTTGTGAACATTTGTGTACAGATTTTTGTGTGGATATATATTTTCATTTCTCTTGGGTGCATTCCTAGGAGTGGAATTGCTGGATCATATGATAACTTTGTTTTTAACTTTTTAATGACTTTTAAAAAGCCAGCCCTTTTCCAAGGTGGCTGCACTGTTTTCATTCCCACCATCAATGTGTAAGGGTTTCAATCCTCCACATCCTTGCCAACAATTATTATTATCTTTCTGAGTGTAGCCATGCCTAGTGTGTGAAGTAGTATTTCATTTGGGATTTTGATTTGCATTTCCCTAGTGGCTTATCTTGTTGAGCATCTTTATATATGCTTATTGGTCATTTGTATATCTTCTTTGGAGAAGTGTCTATTCAGATCCTTTGTCCTTTTTTATTTATTTAAAAAATTTTTTTTTTGTCAAGAAGATTAGCCCTGAGCTAACATCCGATGCCAATCCTCCTCTTTTTGCTGAGGAAGATTGGTCCTGGGCTAACATCAGTACCCATCTTCCTCTATTTTTATATGAGACACCACCACAGCATGGCTTGACATGCTCTGAACCTGCAAACCCTGGGCTGCCGAAGCAAAGCATGTGCACTTAACTGCTACACCACTCAGCTGGCCCCCCTTTGTCCTTTTTTAAATTGGATTGTTTGCTTTTTATTATAGAGTTGTAAGAGTTTTTATATATTCTAGACATAGGTCTCTTATCAGATATGTGATTTGAAAATATTTTCTCCCATTCTGTTGGTTGTCCTTCACTTTCTTGATGGTATCATTTAGAGCACAAAAGTTTTTAATTTTGATGAAGTCCAATTTATCTAATTTTTTTGGTGTTGGTACTTCGTGATTTTGGTGTTATATTTAAGAAGGTGATGAAGATTTCCTCCTGTATTTTCTTCTAAGAGTTTTATAGTTTTAGTTCTTACGTTTCAGCCTGTGACCCATTTTGGTTTGGTTTTCATGTATGGTGTGTGGTAGGAGTCCAGTTTCATCCTTTTGCTTGTGGGTATCTAGTTGTTCCAAGATCATTTGTTGAAAACACTATTCTTTCCCCTGTTGAATCCTCTTGACACTCTTGTCTTAAGGTTTATTTTCTGATGTAGTTTCAAAGGACTAATTCCAAACCCCAAATACTGGTTTATTCTTTTCTTCTTACAATTATATCAGGAAACTAAATAGTTATTTTATTTTTTAAAACTAGTGAGGTAGGCATTTTTGAAATTATATGGCTATTTTTAAACAAGGCAACATGAGAAAGCCTGAAAGTGTTAGACTTAGCAGTCAACTGTGCCTTCCCCTTACTTTATTTATTCCATTCTTAAATTTTTATTCTTAAATTATTTCTCATCTTAGATTGAATTAATCCATACTAAGAAAATATTGTTTGGTGACTTCAGGGGTTTTTTGTTTGATTGGTCTGATAAATACAAAATCTGGAACAAATTAAGTATCAAAATAAATATACTAATGGATAATAACTCATTGAATAATATAGGAATCTGGATCCATACTAATATAGGTAAATAAATACATGGGGAGAAGAATAAGCTCTTCCCTAGAGTGGAATGCTAAATCATAAAAACAGAAGGAATGATGGTGTTAGATGGATGCCAAAACTATGTTTGATCAGGAAATAGGATATCTGAATAGACTAAGCATCCCCTCACAACATACTTTAAAAAATTATAAAGGGAAACATACTAACTTTGCAGGGAGACCTAGCAGACACCACTTTAATCAAGTGAATACCTCCAGTAATGGGACAAATCGATATTATGTGCCTCCTGACATGAACTGTAGTGATATTCCAGACCAAAATGCATAGCCTGAAACTAATTATAAGGAAACATCAGACAATCCAAATTGAGGGACGTTCTACAAAATAATTGGCCTGTATTCTTCAAAAGTGTCAAAGTCACAAAGGATGAATAAAGGTCCAGGAACTTTTCTAGATAAAAGGAGACTAAAGAAACATGCTGGTTAAATGTAATGTGTGATCTGGGATTGGATCCTGGCTCAGGGAAAAAACTATAAAAGACATCATTGGGATAAGTAACCACATTTAAATATGGACTATGGATTACATAATAGTATTATACCAATGTTAAATTCTCGATTTTGATAATTTTACTGTGATTATGGAAGAGAGTATCTTTGGTCTTTGGAAACACACTTTGAAGTATTTAGAGGTAAAGGAGCACAGCGTCTCCAGCTTACTCTCAAATGTGTATACACACACACACATACACAGAGAGAGAGGGAGGGAGGGAGGAAGAGAGGGAAAGTAAATGGAGCAAAATGTGAACAAATGGTGAGTCTGGGTAAAAGGTATTTGGGACTTCCTTGTATTATTTTTGGAATGTTTCTATAAGTTTGAAATTGTATCAAAATAAAGTGTTGCAAAAAGTAAAATTTACAACCTCCATTAGTTTATTGCTATGACTTACCTTAAAATCTTATCAGATAGGTTTTTTGAATGTCTCAGAAATATATTATAGGGGCTGGCCCGGTGGCGCAAGTGGTTAGGTGCGCGCGCTCAGCTGTGGCAGATGGGGGTTCGCCGGTTCGGATCCTGGGCGTGCACCGACGCACTGCTTGTCGAGCCATGCTGTGGTGACGTCCCATATAAAGTGGAGGAAGATGGGCATGGATGTTAGCCCAGGGCCAGTCTTCCTCAGCAAAAAAAAAAAAAAAAAAGAAAGAAAAAAATGAAAAAAGGAGGATTGGCAGATGTTAGCTCAGTGCCGATCTTCCTCACAAAAAAAAAAGAAATATAATGAGTATTTATAGAGTTATGACAACTGTGTTTGTTATTTTGAGTTATTATTTAAAAACAAAGTATGATAGGCAGAAAAATGGCCTTCCAAAGATGTCCACGTCCTAATCCCTGGAACCTGTGAATACGTTACCTTCACATAGCGAAAGAGACTTTGACTGAGTGATTAATGTAAGGAGTTTGAGATGGGGATGTTATCCTGGGTTGTCTGAGTCAGCCCGGTATCATCACAAAGGTCCTTAAAAGTAGAAGAGAGGGTTAGAGAAAGAGATGTGATTATGGAAGTAGGGTCAGAGGGATGCAACATAGCTGGCTTTGAGGAGGAGGAAGGGGGCCACAAGCCAAGGAGTGTGGGTGGCTGTTAGAAGTTTGAAAAGACAAGGAAATGTATTCTTCCTTAGACCCTCCAGAAAGGAATGCAGCCCTGCTGATAACCTTGATTTTAGCCCAGTAAGACCCAAGTCAGAGTTCTACAGAATTATAAAACAATAAATTTGCATTGTTTTAGTCCACTAAGTTTGTGGTAATTTGTTACAGCTGCAATGGAAATCTAATACATATATGAAAACAGAGAAAATAGTATATAAAGAACCCCCCGTACTCATTACCTAAGCTTCAACAATTGTCAATTCATGACCAATCTTGCTTCATTTTTACCTCTCCAACTCCCTCCCCAGGTCCTCCCCACTCATTGTTTTGGTACAAATCCCAGAAATATCTTTTCATTTGTACATATTTTAGTATCTGTCTCTAAAATAGAATGGCTCTTTAAAAAAACAACACAGTGATAGTACCATTATCACACCTAAAAAATTAACAGTATTTAAGTGTTGATTTTAATCCTGAGAAATTTAGCAGAAAAATGGCAATTAACTATGAGAATGGCATGTTATAATTTAAAAACTCTTCTGATATGTTGTTTAAAATACACTATAATTACAAGCATAATTTTCATAACGCTTATAAGTCTTTCAGCTTTTACAACATAATTAAAACTAGTTTAAAAAACAATAAAAATTGGATTTTTAATTTATTTTAAAATATCTGTTCCCTATTTAGAGATAGAGAAACTGGTAGCTCATATTTTAAAGTAAGAATTTATTATGTAAAAATATAGGAAATTAGATTTAATTTCTGCATAAAATAGATATTTTGTTCTTTTAGGTTGCTACAAATAAGAATACTTTTCTGCAGTCACAAAATGATCCTGGAAAATGCAGTTTAAATCTTCTGCCTACTGAAGAAGGTGCTAGAGAAATTAATCACGGGGATTGTTTTGAGGCATCTTCAATGGCAACGTTAGACCCACATCATCCAGGTAAGACTGTATTTTTTATTGATCAGGTTTACACTACACTTGACCAGTCTTATTACAGTATTATTTAAATTATTTACAAGAGTGAATATGTTATATTTGAAAATTATTGATGTAATACCACTAGATTGTTGGCAATTCAGATTTTTTGTTGTCATAATTTATCTTTAATGATTGGATTAATAACCATGTAATTCAAATCTTGTACTTTATAATAGGTGTATGTCTAAGACTGTTCATTGTAACTTACTGGTCAAATATGATCTTTTCCTGAAGTTCAAAATAAATTGTGTTTTTAAAGATTTGCTTTAAAAAATTTTTTCTAAAAAACATGTTAACGGTACTAAAACTGGAGAGGTGAACTTGAAATGAATAAAATCGTTAATTCATTATAGTCCATGGAATAACTTTAAATCAGTTAGATTTGAATTATTATGAAGGTATATAATTGCAGAAATACCAAGCATTTAACAAATGCTCCCTCCCCGCATTGTTGAATTGAGTTAAAATAATGATTGTGGTTCATTTTATATCTGTAAGAGATCAATATTTTTCAGGTAATTAACAATAATTAGGATTGTTCACAGATGTTTATTTGGCCTTGTGAAAGGCAACATTAAGACTACATTGTTCCAAATTACATTTCATTCATTTTTTGGTTGGATAAACAGATTCAGGGAGAGAGCCACATCTGCTGGTCTGTAGAACGGTAACTGCCGTCCTTCAGACACCAGTGCAAGTCAACACAGGGCCTTAAGCGCTTAAGCTTTTTGAAGGACATTCTTGAGCTTTATGATGGTTAATAAATTTTACCTATGAATGGGTTTATTTCTTGCTGGGGCAAAAAGGAATTCTGTATTTTCCCTGCTGGCCAGCATCCTTAGTGCCATCTCTGTGCTCCTCATAACTTTTCACAAGCTGTAACTAGTGTTAGGACAAAGTTGAGGAGGACTTTTGGAGCTGGTATCAATTTAGAGAGGTCCCTAGAGACAGCTCTGGGCGTGGCATTTAGCGGCTGCCCTGTTTCACTGATTTGCTCTCTCCTGATTTCTTTCCTCCTTACTTCCCTCTGTTACTCTTTTCTTCTTTCCATCTTTGTTAGGCTAATGTCCTGTTTTCCCAGGCTCTCTTCTCTACTGTCAAGCGTGTCAAGCAGATAATGATGCACGTATGCCTGTGTCTTTTCTATCATGGTAGCTAATCTCTTCACCAGAGAAGGATATTTAGACTCTAGAATATAATACCTTCCGTGTTACTGATTTGGGGCTTTATTTGTATTCTACTGTGGTTTCTCATTCTCTTCCCTGCTAAATATGAGAAGGGAGTTAAGAGTTAAGATAAATTGAAGAGAGAGTTAATTTACTCAGCCCTTAATCCCTTAATCCCTTCTCTGATTTAGTAGATTCACTGGACTGGGGAACCTGTGCCAACCTCCTGATACCGTCCTGCCTCTCATTCAGAGAGAGGTTAACTGGGGAAAAGAGCATGGTGACAATCATCTTGCTTCCTATGATGATTGCTGGAGAGGAATGTTGTACATAGAAAAGTGTGGAAATGAAAGACCTCTATAGTATACACTCACCTTTTGATCTTTTTAATCCTAGATCCTTTTAATCTTAGATCTAATCTACCTTCAAGTGAAGTCCAAGCCTGCGTGTCCCAGTTAAAATATGTCCTCATTTTTCCCCATCACCTTTTTATTTTGAAACATTTACTACATGTGGAGAAATTCAAAGAATAATCTAATTATCATCCTGAATTTACTAGTTGTTAACATTTTTCCTCATTTGTTCTCTCTCTCAGTGTGTGTGCGCGCGTACATGCTTGCACGTGCACTTTTTTCTAGACCATTTGAAAATAAGTTGCAGATATCATGCCACTTCACCTCTAGATACTTCAGCATGTATTTCATAAAATAAATGCTTTCTCCTACATAAGCACAACATTGTTATTACACCAAACAAGATTAACAGTAATTCATCATATTTAATATCTGGTTCATCAGTAATACCATTTTTGCTTAAGCTAGTTTGAGTTTGATTTCTTTCTCAACTGAGAGAGCCCTGACATTTTCACTCTACTGAACTTCACGTCTCTTCAAGTCTGTTGAGGTCATACTGGATTAGGGTGGATCCTAAATCCAATGGCTGGTGTCATGAGGAGAAAGAGACCCAGAAATACAGAAAGAAAAAGGCCTTGTGATAATAGAGGCAGAGATTGGAGTAATACAGTCGCAAGCCAAGGAGCACCAAGGATTGCTAGCAGCGCCAGAAGCTAGAAAGAGGCAAGGAAGGATTCTCTCTTAGAGCCTTCAGAGAGAGAATGGCCCTGCTGACACCTTGATTTTGAACTTCTGGTCTCCAGACAGTGAGAGAATAAATTCTGTTATCTTAAGCCACCTATTTGTGATACTTTGTTATACTAGTCTTTGGAATTTAATACAGGAAGCCCTAGACCTTCTGATATTCAGAGCTATACTTACATTCTTTAGAAAAAGAAAAAGAAATGTTTTTTTTGTTTCTGACTCCTTCTCCTTCTGATGAAGTGTGAGACCATTAATGCTCCCTCACGCTGTCCAACAACATTATCTTTTGTTATACTTTATCTCTTTACCCGACTCTCCTTCACTAAGCTGTGATGTACAAAGGCAGGAACTTTCCTTTGTTCAGGTTTTAAATTAAATAGTATGAATTAAAAAACATTTTATGACTGATGAAGGGATTTGAGAACTTGTAGATGTTCTCTTGCCTAAGTCCTTTGGCTTTGAAGTGCTTCAGAGAAGTCAGATAGTCAAGAAGCTACTGGAACATTACAGTTTGCAGATATGGGTAATACTTGAAAGAACAGTTTCGGCAATTGTTTGGAACAAAAGTCATATAGTGATGGATATTTGATGAGTGGAAACAGGCAAATGGAGGCAGTGAATGTAAGTAAATAAAGTATGTAAATAAATATATAAATTTGGTTGTGAAGGGAAGGAGTAATATCTTGAGGGACAGCAGGGGACTGGAGGGGTATTTTTTGTTATTGTTGTTTTTAAGGTAGTATGTTGTAGGCTGAGCAGAAAAAGGTAGTGAAAAGAGGAAGATTAAGGATATAAAAAGGGAGTGATAAAATCTTTCTCTAGTGGAGAGATAAAAATGGGTCTGAGGTCCCTGGAGATGATTGGACATATTCTCAGGGGTTTATAAATTCTCAGAGAAGCTTAGAATTTTGTGTTTTCTTTTAAATGATATGAATAAAAGTATGTAAACATATGCTGGATCTTTTGGATGGCCACCTTATAACTGAGTATTATTATAACATTTCATGTCTGCAAATGAGAACAGGTGGACAGAATATGTAGTGCTATACTCCTACCGAATGCAAGTTTCGTCTATTCAAATAGGGTTGGTCAAAGAATTGAGCTATTGTATGCTCTGTTGGAAAAACGGCTTGTTGAATACAAAAGAACCTGTGCCAAATCTGTTGGTACCATATTTATATTGTAATTAGCAGCTTAGTTTCAGTAAAATATCACTATCATTAAATTAATGTTATTTTTGAATTTTATTCGTTTTATTTATATTTGATTTATAAATGTTTCATTTTTGTATTGTGATAAAATATACATAACATGAAATTCACCATTTTAAAGTGTACAATTCAGTGGCATTTAGCACATTTACAATGTTGTGCAACCATCACCACAATCTAGTTCCTGAACATTTTCATCACACTAAAAGGAAACTCTGGACCAATTAAGCAGTCAGCTCCCCACTCCCCACTCTCTTCCCAGCCTCTGGTAACCACTAATCTGCTTTCTGTCTCTGTGGATTTTCCTATTTTGGATATTTTGTATGAATAGAATCAGACAATATGTAGTCTCTTGTGACTTTAAACAAGAAAAAAAGATAATGCATGCACATGGTAAAAAATTCAGAAGGCATGAAGAATATAGTAAAAAGTCTCTGTTACCTGATCCCTAGCCATCTAATTCCCTTCCCTAGAGGCAACCAAGTACCAGTTTTTTGGATATCTTGGAGATATCTGTACATTTGGAAACATATTTGTATGTGTATATTTCTCTCCTACAAATGATTGTTCACTAGCTGCACTGTTCTGTATTGCATTTTTACTGTAACAATATATCTTTGAAATCTCTTTGTCGCTACATTTAGAAATATCTCATTCTTTTTAAAACTACATAATATTCCATTGTATGGATATGCCAAGTATACTTAACCAGTGCATTATTAATGGATATTTAGGTTACTTGACATCTTTTGTTATTACAAACAAAGCCAGAATGAATATCTATATATTATATACATATGTGAGAATATATGCATAGGATAAATACGTTGGAGTAGAGTGCTGGTCTCAAGGTATGTGCATTTATCAATTTGGTGGATTATGATGACTTGCCCTCTGCAGAGGTTAGTACAAGTTTATACTCCCACCAGCAAGTATGAACAATGTACGTATCATTTATTGTGATGTTCAATCTATATATAAGTATATACTTATACTTTTTGTTATTTGACAGTCTAATAGTTAAAAATGTTATTTTGTTGTGCTTTTTTTTTTTTTGGTGAGGAAATCAGCCCTTAGCTAACATCCGATGCCAATCCTCCTCTTTTTGCTGAGGAAGACTGGCCCTGGGCTAACATCCATGTGCATCTTCCTCTACTTTTTATGGGACGCCGCCACAGCATGGCTCGACAAGCGGTATGTCAACGTGTGCCCGGGATCCGAACCTGTGAACCCCGGGCTGCCGAAGCAGAGCACGTGCACTTAACTGCTGCGCCACCAGGCTGGCCCCTTGGTGTGCTTTTTAAGTTAAACTTTTTCTTTTTTTGCTGAGGAGGATCCGCCCTGAGCTAACATCTGTTTCCAATCTTCCTCTCCTTTTTTTTTTTTTTGCTTGAGGAGGATTAACCCTGAGCTAACACCTGTGCCGGTCTTCCTCTATTTTGTACATGGGTCGCCACCACAGCATGGCTGATGAGTGGTGTAGGTCCACGCCCGGGATCTGAAACTGCAAACCCGGGCCACCAAAGTAGAGCCTGCCAAACTTAACCACTACACCATGGGGCAGGCCCTAAGTTAAACTTTGTAATGTTATATTTTGAGATTGTTTCAAATTTACAGAAGAATTTGAGAATATTACAAAGAACTTTCAAAAATTTGACCACATTTGTGTGTGTGTGTGTGTGTGTGTGTGTAATTTTTCTGAACCAATTGAGAATAAGTTGCTGACATGATTCCCCATCACTCTGAATTCTTCAGTATGTATTTCCTAAACAGGGCAGGCTTCTATAAAAGTATGAAAGTACAACCATCAAAATCAGGAAATTCTTTGATACAGTACTACCATCTGATCTACAGATCCCATTCAACTTTCTCCACTTGTCCCAATGATGTCCTTTATGGGGAAAATAAATTTAAAAAATGAGTAAATGATCATTTTTTCCTGCTAGTCTAGGATTACGTGTTGTTTTCATGTTCATGCTAGTTTTCATGTTCCTTTAGTCTCCTTTAATCTGGAACAATTTCTTAGTCTTTGCTTCTCTTTTGTGCAGAATTTTAATATTGAGTTTTTAAATTAAAGTGTACAGGCCAATCATTTATAAAATGTTCCTCAATTTGAGTTTGTCTGATGTTTCCTGACGAGTAGATTCAGGCTATACATTTTTGGCAGGAATATCACAGCAATAATTCTTAGTATATCATCAGGAGGTATATGATGTCAATTTGTCTTACTGTTGGTGATAGTAAGTTTGATTATTTGAATAAATTGGTGTCTGCCAGGTTTCTTCACTATAAAATTTTTAGTTTTGCCTTTGTACTTAATAAGTATCTATGGGGAGATACTTTGAAACTATGTGAATATCTTGTATTTAATCAAACTTTCACCCAGTGGTTTTTTTTTTTTGTGAGACGATCAGCCCTATGCTAACATCTGCCAATTCTCCTCGTTTTTTTGCTGAGGAAGACTGGCCCTCGGCTAACATCTGTGCCCATCTTCCTCCACGTTATATGGGATGCCGCCACAGCATGGCTTGCCAAGCAGTGCATTGGTGCACGCCCGGGATCCGAGCCCGCGAGCCCTGGGCCATCGCAGCGGTGCGCGTGCACTTAACGCTTGCGCCACCAAGCTGGCCCCATCACCCAGTGGTTTTAGCTTCCATTGATTCCTACCTAAATGTGATTACTGTGATTGTTGCTAAATGGTGGTTTTCTAATTCCATCTATATTTATTTGTTGGCATTCTGCTGGAAGCAAGAGCTTTTCCTTCTCCCTATTTATTTGTAAATTAATTCTTACAGATTCATAGGTTTCTGTTTTATTTAATGGGTTATAATCTGTCATTGTCATTTATTGTGATGCTCAGATTGCCTCAAATTTGACCATGGAAGCCCCTTTACAAGGGTTCCTCTGTCCTTTTGACAATCCCCATCAATTTTTGAGCACTTTTGTACTTTTTGGCACAATAAGATCTTCCTTACCCCAGCTCCTGAAATTAGCCAAGGGCCCTGATTCCTTTTTAATGGAGAATGGTATTTAAAAGCCAAGACCTGGGCACTAGGTATGCTTATTGTTATTGCAATGTTATTGCTTTTGGCCCTTTCAGTGGTAAATGGTAGGAAATATTTATATATATACTTACATGTATCTCGATGTTAAAAACCATGAGTTATTACTAATATTCCTATTCCAATTCCCATTCAGTGCCACAGGATTCAGTCCAGTCTTTACTCTTTCCATGGTTGCAGCCCCTCTTTGATAGTGAAGAAATTGGTTACCGTTATGCTAAATATATTTACTTATTTACTCATTTCACGTGTATATAACCAGTCTACCAAAAAGGGACCAAAATCAATAGTAAATGTTGTTGTGAAAAAGGGAGTTTGAGATTTATATCCTTACGAAAAATGGTTACTTGAACAAAATATGGATTTTTGTCACAAAAGTTATGAGGCGTGGTAAATCTTCTTTTGTTTATGTGTGACTTTATTGACTTTCTTAGCACCATCATAAAAAGGATTATTTTTATCAAATATTTGTGATTTTTTAACTTTTCCCAAGGGCCTAAAATCCTTTGATATTCAAATCAGTCTCTTTCTAAGCACTTATCATGTCAGCTTTTTGCAAAATTTGCCATTTCATTTTGCAGTTGATTTTCATTATATTGTCATATGGTCTTCAAAGAGACTTTGATGTTATAGTTAAGCCTTAAAATATACTTGAATGGGAACTGTTTTTTTTTAAATTTGTGATCAGTTGATTGGTGAATATTTTTTCTGTTATAATGACTCTTAATTCCTTATATAACTGTAAGGAATCAAATCCTGAATACTCAGACTCACTATATCCTTTTTTCCCATAGAAAAGTATATTAAGACTTCAGGAGGCCATCCTTTGTCCTTTATGAAGATTTGGATCAGGGAATAAGTAGGTGTCTTAATTTTGGTGGTGTGTAGAGTTGTTTCTCAGTTCAGATTATTGGACAATGTCAGGAGGCAAGTCTGCTAAAGAGGGAAAGCATGGTAGGTGTATCCCTACCTTTTTTTTTTTTTTTTTGGCTGAGGAAGATTAGCCCTGAGCTAACATCCATGCCAGTCTTCCTTCATTTCGTATGTGGGTCGCTGCCACAGCATGGCTGATGTGTGGTGTAGGTCCTCCCCCGGGATCTGAATCCATGAACCAGGGCCACCGAAGTAGAGCATGTGGAACTTAATAACCACTATTCCATGGGGCCGTCCCCTCTCCCTACCTTTTTTAAAAACACCAGTGAACGTAATTCTCTCCTAAATAATTTGCCTTTAGTTCTCAGGGTAAAGAAGGGCTTTTGAGGCAGCCTACACACTGGGACTACCTACTGGCACTATTCTTTTGAATTCCTACCTTGGACAGAAGTGCATAAATTTGCTCAACTTTATTCTGGAATCAGGCCAGTAAAAAACATTTGGTCATTTGAATATCGACCCTCCTATGTGTATCCCTCCAAATCATCTTAAAGCATGTCTGAAACTACTTAGGTATTACCCAGGACCACCTCTAGGAAACTGAGTTACTGAATTCTCTCCTGAGAATAGAGCATTGCTAGCTTTTTTCCTAAGATGGGGCACTCATGGGAAAAGGCAACAATCAGATGATAATACATTTGGAGCAGTGGTTCTTAATTAACATGGATTCTAGAGGGTTGTGTGTGTGTGGGGGAGAGTGTGGTATAAGACCTAAAATCAAGGCTCAATATTATGTGCTGCCTTGACATCTGGTAAAATCAAGAGGGCCTTGAATGGCCTAACTGCAAGTTCCCCTGCCCACTCTGCTCCTGAGGATAACATCCTCCTTATTAAATGGATCAGGGGCAGTTTGTGCTTATCCCTGAGTAGCAGGTTTCGGTTCACTGCCAGCCACAGAATTATGTAAACAAGCCGAACCCATCCTCCTGCAGGAGCCAGGGTGCACCCCACCCTCTTGATGCTACAAAGCCTGCCTCCCACAGCCCCTGGTGGTTCACTGTGTTCCCCAGGGCAGCCTGCTTGTGGCCCTGCCTGAGTGTGGTTGTCCTCCTCCCCTGGGCTGTGAGTATATGTGACTGCTGTTGACCTCACCTGTGTAGTGTCAGGTGTCATGGGTTTGGCCATCCCCAAAACCCTAGAGCAGGAATCCCATCCTCACAACTGAGTGAATAGGAGGCAATTAAAACAGAGGAGGACATACACATGGGCAGTTTTCTAAGGAGCTTTCCTGAGTTTCTCAAAAAGTCCTGTAACTCTTGCTATCCCTCCCCCAAGGCTAAAAAACTACTGCTGTATAAACTTAGTGAGATGTATTCCCTAAGCTGTCTTTTGGAAAATTTCTTCCGTCCCTAGCATGTAACTTGGTCTAAGACTTCCTCAGTTACCTGGATTGGATGCAGATGAGAATATTCCTATTTGAGCAGAGCTTTCATCCGGGAATCCGCTTTATGCTTTTGGGAGGGCCAGTGTAGAATTACTGAAAAAATAATGGTGTTCGGCCTTTACTTTTTGGGGAGTGAACTGCCTCTTGCCTCTTCTTGAAATTGCCTCTTGCCAAATATCTTGCCTCTTATTTGAATCCTTATTTAAAAATAAATGTGGAGAAGTGGTGATTTAAGATAAAATAGGCAAACAGAATAAGCACAATGGAAAGAAAGAAAAATAACAAATTTTTTTATTTCACTTTAGTATGCTTTTGGTTCAAGAATTGGTAAAAATACTGCTTATATAATTGAATTTTATAGGCATGGGTAACTGGAAATTCCAGGCTTCAGGATTGACTGGTCTAATGGTTTAAAGGATGTCATTGTGAGCCCAGTTTCTTTCTGTTTTTCCCATCTGTCATCCACAGGATTGATTTCATTCTTAGACTGGCTCCCTTCAAGTTGAATGATAGATTCCCGCAACCACTGAGGCCACATTCTTCCTTTTTCTCATGTCTGTTGACACGCAGATGGTCCCTACTCATTAAATAAGATTTCTTAACTTCATGGTGATATTGGGCCATTTTCCTGTGACCAGAGGGATTCCTAACCTTAGACCTAGAGTACCACGGTGAAGAACAAACCTTTTATTTGTTTCTGAGAATCATCAGTGTACCAATCAGGTACATACTCTTCATCTCCTTTCTTGAAAGTGGGAGCTATTGCACCCAGATTTCCTGGCTGCTACACAGTGGGGGAGGGGTGATATGGATGTTGGTAAGCCATCCTCAATATCCATAATGTTAACTATACTGAAAAATGACTAAGAGAAAAAATGGCTAAAATAAATATGAGTAGCTTAGCAACATTTTTAGTATACAAAATTTAACTAAAAGCCAGATTCCTGCCAACCAGCTTCTGGGGCAGAGGCTCCTTTAGCTCAAAGTATTTTTACCCCAAGGATAAGACTTGGCCAAACTGAGTTCTTAATAGGTGGCTGGGAGCTAGTCTATGAAGATGTATGTAAATTTAGATTATATAGAGTAGGTCTGTGATTTATGTAGCATGGCTGGAGTAAATTTTATAATTTGACTCTGTGAGATAATAAAAAATAATCTATATTGTTCTTTGCCCCCACTTCCTGGCACAGTGCTCCTAAAACCCTTGTAATTTCCTCAATGATAAGGGTACTAGGAGCGTCTTATGTTCTAATATTGATTTTTGTCCCCAGGTCCTGACACAGAGTTCCTAAATCCCTTGGAATTTCCTGGGTGATAGGAATGTCTTCTTTTTTATTTTCTGAGGAAGATCAACCCTGAGCTAACATCCATGCCAATCCTCCTCTTTTTGCTGAGGAAGACTGGCCCTGGGCTAACATCCGTGCCCATCTTCCTCCACTTTATATGGGACGCCGCCACAGCAGGGCCTGACAAGCGGTGCGTCGGTGCGCACCGGGATCCGAACCCTGGCCTCCAGCAGCGGAGTGCGCACTTAACTGCTATGCCACGGGGCCGGCCCCAGGAGTGTCTTCTAATGAGGTGACTCTTGGTGGGTTCCTGGATGGGGGCTAGTCACCAGAAAGATCAAGCCATGATTAGAAGCTTGGAATTTTCAGCCCCATCCCTGTTCTCCACAGAGGGGAGAGGGGCTGGAAATGGAGTTAATGATCGAATATGCATATGTGATGAAGCCTCCATAAAAATGCCCAAAGTATGGGATTTGGAGAGCTTCCAGATTGGTGAACATGTGGAGATGCTGGGAGAGTGATGGCGCCCAGACGTGGCATGGAAGCTCTGCGCCTCCTCCCATATACCTTGCCCTACGCATCTCCTCCATCCGAATGTTCATCTGTATCTTTATCATATCCTTCTATAATAAACTGGTAAGCAGTAAGTAAACTGTTTTCCTGAGTTCGTCTCAGGACGAACTGAGAATTTGCTCTAGCAAATTAATTGAACTCGAGGAGGAGGTTGTAGGAACCTCTGATTTATAGCCAATTGGAAGCACAGGTGACGACCTGGACTTGCGATTGGCATCTGAAGTTGGAGGGGCGGTCTTGTGGGACTGAGTCCTTAACCTGTGGGACCTGACGCTATCTTCAGGTAGATAGCGTCAGAATTGAGTTAAATTGTAGGACACCCAGCTGGTGTCGGAGAATTGCTTGGTGTGGGGAAAACCCACACATCTGGTATCGGAAGTGTTGTGAGTGTGGTAGTAGTATGCAATAGAGGAGAAATGTAGGAGGGGGACTGAATTTTTCTTTCTCAGACTCCTTCAGTTCTGTAAGGGTTTTCAAGATCCCTGAAACTTAGGTTTTGATTGTCTTGAGTGCTTAACATCGCAGAATATCATCACTAAAGCACAGTGATAAGCTATAAATGCTATAACTGAGAGTGATTCGTAGGACTTAGATTTACCCTAGTTTTTACCCTTACCTTTTTTGTTAAAGTCTTCCTTATATGTTGCATTGTTTTATATTGAACATAATCTTATGTGCCTGCTCAGATCCTCGAGATACCATCTACCTCCTAGACTGCCCTGCTGCTGCTGGAGACTGATCTGTTTGTTGCTTAACCTGCGCGGTAGGGCCCTACTCCGTGGTGGCCACCATCCAGCCAGGCTGACGACCCATACTCGGGGAGGGTCTGGCTCCTCCTGCCACTTCCAATCTTGGATGGAACAGCACACTACGGGGCTTAGGGGAGCACCCTGCACTTCTGTGGAGACTGGATAAGACAGTCTGGAAGCTAGTTTACTGGAGGGAAGTTTACTGGAATTTACTCTTAGTGGGATAAACTTTGACCAGTGGGAAACCAGAGACAGGAGGGAACTTGCCGGATCAATTCCTCTTTTGCCTCCATGGACTACTCTGAGGTATGGTTTCTTTTTGTAGTCTACCCGGAGATGTTCCAAGGAGAGTACCAAGTGGATGCATTTGCCCAGTGTCTTTTCATAGCTTGTTGGAAAGTGGTAGCGAGCACTTTGCTTTACATAGTTCCTTGCCTCAGTTTACTTTTTTTTCCGCCCTTGATGCCCTGTGTATCCAACTCCCAGGTAAAGTACCAGCATTCTAATCATCGCTTCAGGCTCTATTTGCCAGAGAACCTGGGCTAAGACAAAGATTAATAAGGTGTATAATCCTTATCTTTTTTTTTTTTGGACTATCTCCTAAAATATAGAAATAATTTCAGTAGTCACAGTGTTCTTTTTGCCTAAAAAATAGTTTATGGAAAATAATCACCCCTACGCCACAGTTATTCCTTACTATTAAATTTAATAGATCTAATTATCTGAATTCTATTTTAGAAATTTAGCTTTGTTCAAACTTCCCACATTTTTAATGGCTAAATTATGTTAACTGCTATATTTATTTTATTTTTAAGGATAATTTTTGTACACTTTATAATTTTTAAACATAAAGAAAAGTTGCAGGAATTTTACATTAAACACCCACATGTATACCCACCACCAAGATTCTGCAATAAAAATTTTACTATATTTACTTTATTATATACCAATTCATCCATCAGTGTATCTTATTTATTATTTTTTTGTGTGACGGAGATTCACCCTGAGCTAACATCTGTTGCCAATATTCCTCTTTTTTGCTTGAGGAATACTGTCCCTGAGCTAACACTCGTGCCAGTCTTCCTCTACTTTTTGTATATGGAACGCCACCACAGCATTGCTTGACGAGTGGTGCATAGGTCCACACCCGGGATCCGAACCCGCAAACCCTGGGCCACTGAAGCAGAGCACGCGAACTTAACCACTATGCCACCAGGCCGACCCCTATTTTACGTTTTTAAAATAAATTTTAAAGTTGCAGACCTCAGTACATTTTTTCCAAAATTCTTCATGCATTCATTCAGATTAATGTACCTAATTGTATTCTCCCAATAAAGATATCTAAAATACTACAGATAAAGCTAAACTCTTATAATTTGTACCTGTAGGAAATAGGTCTTATTAATATGAGTGTTGTGCTTCAAATCAGTGATGCCATAGAGTATATATCCACCTACAACTTGATTTTTTCATCAAGCCAGACGTTAGTTAAAGTGGTGAAAACAGATTTTATTCAGTAAGTACTGACAGTAGGGAAAGAGCTGAGCTCCATTCTGATTTGTGCAGAGGTGATTGGGCCTTTTAAAGGGACAATGAGAGAGTTGGAAGGGGGAGCAAGGGGGGGTTCAAGTAGAGTCAGGGAACTGAAAAATTACGAGTTGGCCTGTGTGAATGTGATGGGGCAACTTGTGTCTGCTAGCTAGCAGTTATCAGAGTTAGGATCCTACCTTCCCACTGAGAGTGGAAGACAGAGGTCTTCTTCCTGATGATTACATTTCAAAGGAATGACTTTCAGGTCCTTGAGAAAGACATTCCTGAGTTGTAGGAGATATACAAACATCTCAAAGGGACAGAGGAAAGATTCCCAACTGTAAACACTCTTAACAAAGGGAGGTCAGGGGCCTATGGTCAGATGTTGGCTAGAAAAAACAGTAAATTATTTTGAGAGCCCTGAGCTTTTTGAGAATAGAACTCAAAGGAGGCTACGTTGTCCCAGGGATGGGCCTTTAGGGTGCTAGAAGCCGTGCTAGGGTTCGTCAGGTCTCTCAGTGCAGGGATTTGGATGGAGTTGTTCTGTGCTGAGAGTTCTTTGCAGTTGTCACTAGTGTGCTTTGGAGATTTTTATTTTCATTTTAGAACATGTAGATGTACCTCATTCTTTTAATTGCTGCAGAGTATAACCATGGTATGAATATTCATGGTTTATTTAGGATTTTTATTAAAAACAATCCTGCAGTGCACATCCTTGTGCATGTGGTCTTATGAACATATGCAAATATTTCTCACTTGTCAGATCATAATGTGTTTGCATTACATTTTAATATGGTCTGCCAAATTGCCTTCTAAAGTGGCTCTGCCGTCATTATGTGTATGAGAGAATTTATTTCTCCGCTTTCTTTAGCATATGCTATTAAACTTTTTAACTTTTGCCAGTTGAATGGGTAAAAGCTACTATGATCTTTTAATCTCCATCTCCTGATTCCTTGTGAGGTTGAGTTCTTTCTATATTGGACATTTATATTTTATTCTTTAAATTCCGTTTGTGTTCTACATCCATTTTTGTTTGCATTGTTTTTCTTAGGTTGTAAGAATTATTTATAATTTAATTTTGATTATATAAGTAATACATGAATATATTTTTATGAACTTTCTAATAATATAGTTAAATTAAAAGTTCTTAACTGTTCCCCTCAATCTTAGTCTCCTTCCAGTAATAGCTGCTGTCATTAGTTTGTTGCCTATCCTTCTAGACCAGAGCTGTCCAATACAAATATAGTATAAATCACATATATAGGTTTTAAAATTTTCTAGTAGCCATGTTAGGAAAGTAAAAAGAAGCAGGTGTAATTAATTTTTATAATACAGTTTACGAAGTCTTTGAAAGCTGGTGTATGTTTTACATTTACAGCACATCTCAATTTAGATGCTGAATTTTTTTTTTTTTGGTGAGGAAGATTAACCCTGTGCTAACATCTGTTGCCAATCCTCCTCTTTTTGCTGAGGAAGATTGGTCCTGGGCTAACATCTGTGCCCATTTTCCTCTACTTTATATGTGGGATGCCTGTCACAGCATGGCTTGATAAGCAGTGCATAGGTCCACGCCCGGGATCTGAACCTGCAAACTCCAGACCACCTAAGCGGAGTGCGTGAATTTAACCCTATGCCACCGGGCCGGCCCCTAGATACTGAATTTTTATTGTGAATTCTTGATCAGTATTTAGATTTCATAGTTGAAAAAATAGATTTGCATACCCAAGTTCGAAACAAAAGTTGTTCACTAGCTGAATTGAGTTTTAAAAAATTTCTGTTTATATTTGTATCTACATTGACAAAACTAATTCATCTTTTTTAGAAGAATTGATTTGACTTGGAAGCAAAAGCATATCATTTTCAAAAATATGTCTGTCCAAGTTAAGTAACTCTGTGTCAACTTGGTATTATTAACATTGAATTTAAAAGAGCATTGTATAAATTAAAAAGCAGCTCTAAATTTATCAATATCAACAGTGTTTTTCAAATTTTTCTTGTATTTTTTGCATGCAATTTATGTAACACTCTTAATTATAATTAAAATTCTCTATTGATTCATGTTAGAAAAATGTAGAATGTCACTTACTAATTTGTATTGTTATGAAAATTTTTACATATAATTACAACATATATTCTCTTGCTTATCCAGCTAGGTCACAAATATGCTTTTCTTTTTCTTGGAGCTTCAAATTTAGTTCGTTCGTATATAGTATGATATTGAGAGAAAACAGAAATTGCGTTGCTGTTTTTTGTCTTTGATTACTGAATGTTTGGCAAGCATTCCTTTTGTTTCAAAAACAGTCTTGAATTGGAGTTCAAATATAATAATTCTTTATAAAACTCTCCATGACTCAACCAATGAGCACTGGTGCAGAACAAAACAAATGATTAAATGAACTGTGTTCTGTTTCTTTTACCAGGTCCACAAACTGGCAGTGACTCGTAGTATTTGCATGCATATTCCAAGTTGCTTTAACAGCTATATTCACGGCACATTTCTGCTTCAGAAAATTGACCACAATATTTTCATAATGTATGTGGAACAAAGTAATAAATGAAACATTCATTTCTTGTTTTAAAATTTCAGTAAATCCAGATTTTTACCTAACTTAACAGAGCACCATCTATTGTGGTAGAACTATTTTTTTTTCTATGTCTAGCTGAAATTCTTTGACAGATATAGAAGATTCAAAAATATCTCGGCCATGAGTTCATATATATATTTGGGTTGGAAGACGAATTGATAGCTTTTTTTGTAAATTTGGAAATCCTTTGAGATAAAATGTGATCTAAGTATTAATAGTGCAATGTCTGTTATGTTGTACAACTTATTTAAATCTAAACAAAAGTACTTGTGGGGGCTGGCCCCGTGGCTTAGCGGTTAAGTGCGTGCGCTCCGCTACTGGCGGCCCGGGTTCGGATCCCGGGTGTGCACCGACACACCGCTTCTCCAGCCATGCTGAGGCCACGTCCCACATACAGCAACTAGAAGGATGTGCAACTATGACATACAACTGTCTACTGGGACTTTGGGGGAAAAGAAAGGAGGAGGATTGGCAATAGATGTTAGCTCAGAGCCGGTCTACCTCAGCAAAAAGACGAGGATTAGCGCGGATGTTAGCTCAGGGCTGGTCTCCCTCACACGCACAAAAAAAAGTACTTGTGATTTTTTAAATTGTTGAATCAATTGATGTTAGGTCTTGTATTCTCTAGGCAGTTGTGGGTTGCTTAATTGAAGGTGTTTCTTTTTTAAAATATATCTTTTAAAATCTTTTTTCCATAATTTTCTAACAAAATTTCCATAACTGAAATAATATACTTTTTTATTATCTCTCTGTCTAAAAATGGTTTTCTTTTTTTGTGTAAGAAACCAAGCCATTTTATAGCTGGCCAAAGTTACAAGCTCAGACATGTTACATATTATTTAAAAATATTTCTTGATATTTAATTCTGATTTGAGGTAACTAAACTTCATCAATTCTTGTTTGTAGAGAGTGAACTTCTTGTCATATTTGCTATGTGTTTGTTGACAATGTCTCTTAATATTGTCTTTAAAATTTTTTATGCAATAAACAGCTTATTCTTGTTCTGCTCTAGCAAATTGCATTTGGTGTTCATTGTGAAATTTGCAATATGCCTGATTCCAGTCTCTTTTTTTCTTTACTGTTCCAATAAGGGTAGTACTAGCTTCTACATCTCCACTTGATTCTGCGTCAGTAGTATACTTTTTTTTTTTTGATGAGGAGATCAGCCCTGAGCTAACATCTGCCAATCCTCCTCTTTGTGCTGAGGAAGACTGGCCCTGGGCTAACATCCGTGCCCATCTTTCTCCACTTTATATGGGATGCCGCCACAGCATGTCTTGCCAAGCGGTGCGTCGGTGTGCGTCCGGGATCCGAACTGGCAAATCCCAGGCTGCCACAGCAGACCGTGCGCACTTAACCACTTGCGCCACCGGCCCAGGCCCTGCTTTTTTTTTAATTAAAAAATGTGCCCATTCTTATTTTTTTAGCTAGAAAAATAATTTAATTATAATTAAAACAGTAATAAATATTTCAGATTAATCAATTACATTTTACACAGGGTAACAGTGTAATTTGTGTGTCTGCATAAAATATCCAAACAAATCATTAAATGTTATATCAGTGCATAGAAAAAAAATCTTTCAAATGGAATCACTTTGTTAAGATCGACTACACTGGTGATATGATTATGTGTAGCATCAAAGAAAAATTGCATTGGACAAATTAAAAGGGCAAGAAGACTTGACTCAAGACTGTTGCAATAGGGGAGAGAGGTTGAACTCAACTCCCAATACAATTGGCACTTACAGTGCCCATGGGCAGGGTAAGGGAGTCCGTGGGTGAAAAATTACTGAGGGGAACTTGGGTAGGTATCAAGGGTTGGGGATGCTCCATAAACTGGTTAAGCAGGATTCTTGCCAACTTTGGGCCTGGCAGGCCTCCAAGGCCAAGGCCTAGTTGAGAAGAGGGCTCAGAGGAGCATGGCTAAAGTTTGGTCAAAGGGGGAGTTCTTGTCAGTAATATTAGAAACAGTAGTATCATATGTGATGAAAGGGTGAAGTAAAATGTCATCCTACCAAACAATAAAGTTGTGTTTAATGGAAAAATATGCTGCTTCAGTTTAAAAATTTTTAATTTAAATTAAAATTCAATAAAATTTGAAATTCAGTTCCTCAGTCCCCTTAATCACATTTAAAATGCTCATTGGCCACATGTGGTTCATGGCTACTGTATTGGACAGTGGAGTTCTAGATGTTTTTAGAGTGCATTTTCGTACATATTTATGTACCTACATTCTGGAGCTACATATATATTTTCCTACAGAAATATTTAGCTTTGGGTGTTTTTGGTAAGCATAATGGAATTATATTGTATGTATTTTTGTTTTACTTGCTCTTTTTACTTACCATATGTTTTGGAGCTTGTTCTGTGTCAATACATAGAAATCTGCCTCTTTCATTTTAATGCTGCCAGAGTAGACCACAGTATGGATGTACTCTAGTGATTTTAACTTGTCCCCAACTGATGTGATCTTAGATTGCTTCCAATACTATGCAACTACGAAGAATGCTCTGTTGCTCCTTGTGTCTGAGTGTTTTTCTAAGGTATGTTCTGAGAAGTAAAATTACTGCAATTTTAGGTTTTACACATGTAAATATTAATAGATGACTCTCAGATTACCACCCAAAATGCCATTTTACTGTCCCATCAACAGTACAGAAGAGTACTCTTTGCCCTGCATCCTCATCTACTCCTGACATTTTCAATCTTTAAGAATTTTGCTGATCTTATGGATGAAAATTATTTTTAGTATACATTTCCTTGATAGTGAGATTGAGTGGTCTTTCATATTTTTATTAGTATTTCATTTCTTAGTACAATACCTATATTTCGTCCAAAAATAACAAAATATTATCTAAAGACAGTATATGTCCTATGTTCTTGCTTTCCTTTGAGTTCCTGTGGTCAGGTTGTAGGGGCAGGTCAATTTTCAGTTTGCATCTTTATGGACAAGAATTGTTTGCATTACTGTTTTCTACAATTACTGAGCAATAAAACTACTCAAAGACAATGAAAGGCTAGGACTACTAAAGAATCAGATTACCCAGGGGGATATACCAGACAACATTCCATAGAACACCCAGCACTTTTTCGCTTTTTTTCCTGACAGATAACCCATTTAAACCTTCTAGCACATTGTCTGGCTCATAGTGAAAAGAATGAAAAACAAGACATTTTTGTAGAACTACAGTTCCCTTGATAGGGGCTGTATCTAGATTCACCTTTGTTTTCCTTGGAGCATTTTTAATGGGTGTTACTAATTGTCTATTTGAATGGAACTGTGTTCAAGTATGTTCCAATTCATTCTCCTGTCTGGAGAAACATGTATATTAGGAGAAATAGGCTTATTTTGCCTACATTGTTATTTATCATGTTTTCAAACAGGGATTAGAAAATATATTCTGAGCACGCAAATTGGTGGCCTTGCAAATAGCTTGACTAGCTGTTCACTTTCATAGTCCAAATTATGTGAATGTAGGTAAATAAAAATTTTTCTGGGGCCGGCCAGGTGGTGTGGCGTGGTGGTTAAGTGTGCACGCTCTGCGTCGGGGGCTCTGGGTTCCCGGGTTTGGATCCGGGCTCGCACGCGCGCACCGCTTGTCAAGCCATGCTGTGGCAGCGTCCCATATAAAGTGGAGGAAGATGGGCACGGGTGGTAGCCCAGGGCCAGTCTTCCTCAGCAGAAAGAGGAGGATTGGCGACAGATGTTAGCTCAGGGGCTGATCTTCCTCACACACACACACACACAATTTTCTCTATAATAATAGCAAATGCGATTTTGTTGTGTGCGGTGTTAAGGCGTGATTATGCTGTTCTCACTGTGAATAGTGTTTTTTTACACACGATAAAGCAGGCTAGCATATTCACATACGTTACAGCTAGAATAATCCATTGCCTTAAAAACATAATTTTTATCTTCCTAGATTTAGTGTTCAAGAAAAATTTCTTCTTAAGTAACTGAAAAAAATGCTCAGTGGCTCCTGTAGACTGTAAAATGAAGGAGAAGCTTAGCTTTACTGTGAAGTCTGAGTCTGGGTGTAACCTAACTAGCTAGAGGATATGCAATTCCTGATTGACAGCAGGACCAGCATTATGCAGATTTTGTAAGAGAGAACAGCAGCTCAGAAACAGTGATTAGAGGCTCTGTTAGGAATCTACATTCATCATTCATATCTTTAGTTTTTCATTTTTCTGTCTATTGAATTTGTAAACAAATAGCACAAAACAGTTCCTTTTTTGTTTTTATTAAAGTGATACTGCAGTGCAGTTTCAGTCTATCAGCTAGGCATACATTTGTGGAAATTCGGCATTCTCACTAAATTAGCTAATTTTTAGCTGTGTTCCATGCTTATCTCTAGACTTGTGTATATTAAATCCTCTCTCGAGCTGTTCTCTTTATACACAAGTGTGTTTGCTTGTGCCTTCCTGTCTTCTTCAGTGAGAAGCTTTATGTAGGTCAGGCTTGGCTTAAGCAGATTTCCTGAACCTGCGTCAGCTTAAGCTGGAGGAATTTTAATAAACCCTCCCCGTAGGCGTGGGCCTAAATGAGGCTAGCCTAGTTAAGCCTGATCTTTTTTCTGTTTGTGAAAAGAGCTGAGAAGAGCTGAAGGCTGCATGGTGGTTTCAGAAACTGCCTACTTAATTTGAAAATAACAATGGTAGGAAAGGCTAGATCTTCCAATTTTACCTTATCTGAAAAGCTTGATTTGCTAAAGCTTGTGAAGCCATATGTTAAAATTCTCGAAGAACACACTAATAAACATTCAGTAATAGTGGAAAAGAATAGATGTTGGGATATCATAGCAGTTAACTATAATGCAATTGGAGTAGACCGCCCTCCTCGAACAGCGCAGGGCCTACGCACCCTTTACAAAAGGCTCAAAGAATATGCCAAACAGGAGCTATTGCAGCAAAAAGAGACCCAATCAGATTTTAAAAGCAATATTTCTGAGCCAACCAAGAAAGTTATGGAGATGATTCCCCAGATTTCCAGTTTTTGCCTGGTAAGAGACAGGAACCACATACAAAGGTAAGCTTTATTTTATTTTGTTGTGGAAAATGATGGCGCCTCCTATCTATTGGGCTCTGGCTTAGTGGTGATAGAGATATGCATAGTAAGCATCCCCACTACGGGAGCAATGAATAGTGTCTTTGTTTTGCATTCTTAAAAAAGAAAAGTGAGGCTATAAGGAATTTTTCTGCTGCATTTGATTTAAGCCACTTTTTATTGTCTTCCCCTCCCCCTTCCCTCCCTCTGTAGTTTCTAAAAAGTAAAGGTTAGAGAGGAATAAAGGGATGAAATTTGTGACATCACCTCATAAACTTTTAAAGCTTTAAAATTAAATTGCTTAATTAGCTTCTGAGAGATACATTTTTCTTATTTCATTTAAGATTACATTTCATTGGGATTTTCAATTTTATGTAAAGTTAGCAGTTTCCGGAGAAATGGAACTCTTGCTTTTTTATGAATTGTCACTGTCTACACTCATAGAATATTAATTGAGCTAAAAACCTAAATCAATAATTAAGCAAACTTATTAATGGCATGCTTGTATATATTAAGACAGTTTAAATTATTTTTCTAACATATTCAAAATAAAAAAGATAAACACAAGTAAAGAAGTTCATGCCTAATTAAGGATTCAGATTACTTAAAAAAATTAAAAGTTTTTGTTGTTTTTATTCATTAATGGTCTAGTTTCACTTTGATCTTGGGTTATACAGGAAAGGGTAAGCTCTCCCATACTGTTTTGCAAGGATATCAAACTATGAATTTTAATATATCAATAAGAGCAACTGGGTTCTTATAGGGTTAGAAACAGTTTTTTGGTTAAATTTGTGCTTTACATAACTACTTGCCTGGAAATCTTCAATACTATTATCTTACTACTAATTCAAATTTTAACCCTGGCAAAAGATGAAAATGGCAGCTACATTCTTCTGAACCATTTAGGGTAGTTTAAACAAATTGCAAACTCCTTGTTAACTGAGGGACCTTTCAAACAAAGCTTTACAATATGCTTTCCTATTGGTGGAAGAGGCATTACACAAGCAGAATTATTGACTACCTGCGAAATCCCTTTGAAGTTAGGAGAGAAACGGGAAAAAAACCTTTTTAGCCAAACATATTTTTTTTTTTTGATAATTTACTAGGATAATATTTTTGAGCCCAACTTCTTACCATATACTGCTTATTTCTAGTTGATAGCAGAATAAAAAATATCACCAGTGGGACATGGGTACACAGTGTATTAATCCATGGGGGTCACTGCTTAAAATGTGTACTGTGGTGACAAATGATTAAATCGTAATATGCTGGATGTCCAAAAAAACTCCACAGTAAAACTTTTGTACTGTGCTATTTATTAAAAGATTTTCCCTCTTCAAATCATAAAGAACAGTGACTTTTGCAGTGCAGTTATAAAACTACCTTTTGGATATTATAGACTTTTATAATTTGAAAACTACACATAGGAACTGTAGTTTTACTAAGTTTTATATTTTAAAAATACAGTGAATATAGATGAGAAATAATATATAATATACAAGTACCTGTTTACTTTTTAACCATTTGTGTGTATATCTATACACACACACGCACACACACATACATATGTAGAACATACACACAGTCAATCTTTTTGGGACACCAATGTTTCTCTGATAAAATGAGTTAATTGATTTATATATTTCTATATCTACTATTTAAACACTAACTATTTTTCAGATTTAAAAGGGAAGAATATCAGAAATATGCCACTTAAATGCTTACTTATGTTAGTGTGTCTGCACTGCCACTTTATCTATCTTAGCTTTTTCATTTAATATATTTATATATTTAATGTACTTATTTGATTGACATCATCTTGAATCTTAGTTATCTCTGAAATTGATAATTAGTCTATAATCTTAATTATGCTTCTATATAGAGATGCCTGTTAATCTCAGCAAACTTTCCATTCTTAATAAGCAAAATATTACTGCTTATATTATTTAACGTATTTAACAATATACACCTGTGTTTTAAGGTGTGTCTACAACTCACATTGATTTATGTCTTTATTTTTATTTCTCTCTACTATCAGATTATATTTTGTGTTTTTGTAACCTATTTGATCCTCCAAGTTCATATGCATAAATTTTAGAAGTCCTTTTCTGTTTATCATTTTTGTGACCTTCTCTAAAACATTTTTTTACTTTGTTATGCCTTATTTGTAATGTTTTAACTAAAATGGAATAGAATATTCCAGAAATAAGGCATATTTTTAATTTACATGGGAGTATAATGTCTGTGTTTAATTGTGAGTCTTATACTCTATTATATATACTGATTTGGAATAGTAATTATGTAGATTTTTAAAAACTTAATTTTCATCTGTAGTTTTAACCTTTTCCCATTCCAGGTTTTAGAGGTGTTAATAAAAGCAAATCTTACTAATTTGAATTACATTTATAATCCATTGTTTTGCTTTTGAAAATCATAAAATGAAAAAAAAAGACAATGAAAATGAAGGAATTTATATAATCTACAAATAGATTTTTCATTACATAGTATATAATTATTTCATTTGTATCAGTTGGACAAATATGTGTTATTTCTGGCAATTTATTGCCATTAGTGACATATGGAGAGTTGCAGTTTTTTTCCTAATGTTCTATTTGAACTTGTTCCAGCATTTTAATCATCCAATATAGTAGAATATAGTCCTCTGTTACCTATTTATCATTTGTAAAATGTTCTCTAAATAATGTCAAGTATAGCATATTTCCATTAATGTTCCAATAATCTCTTTCCCCTCTATAACTTTTATTTTTAAGTTAGATAGAAGCATAAATTAAAAAAAAAAAACCTCAAGAAACAAGATTGTATATTCTTAATTAACAGCATCATGTTATACATGAAATTATTTTAAAAAAACCAGTGGAATTTTAAGGTACATTGTGTTTATATGTTATAACAAATTTTATTATGTCAAAGTTTAAATTATGCTACAACTGAAGTTGCTTCTAATAGGAATGCACATTTTATGAAAATTACGTGTAAATTTAATAAACTTTCAATACATTGTTTAGGGGCCATTTAAAAACATTGCATTAAAAAACTATTTCATCTCTTTAATCATTCAGCATATGGTGAGCACCCACTAGGTTCCAAGTGTAGTCTTATGCCAGGTGCTGGGGATACAGTGGTGGATATAAACCCTTGCCGTTGTGAACTTTACATGACCAGTGGTTGAAAGACTCAAAGAGCAACTTGAGTCGTGTGGTTTAGGATAGGTAAAGGGGAAACACCATTGCATTTAAAATTGCATAGTTAGGATAACCCCCTGATAGTCGGGCATACCCAAAGCCATACAAAATCTTGATTTTTTTTTTTTTTGGACAAATAACAGAAATCAATACCTCCTGTAGATGGCCTTGCACTGTCCTCCTAGAAGTCATGGGCCTTGGTGATTTTTAGATCAATCCAGGAGAGCAGAAGCAGGAGGTCTAGGGCTAAGGTGTGGTAGCAAGGCTTAGAATGCATTCAATGACCCTTTACACCATTTAAGAACCTCAGGCTTGTAGGGACAATTGGTGTCTCTTTGAGAGAGTTAAGAATACCTTTTCTTTTCTATTTCCCTCATTGGCCTTCTGTAGTATTTGTAATTTCCTGTCCTTTTAACAGCCCAGTTTTAAAGTTAAGAATGGGAGAGAGCTATATGTATATATTATTAAAATCCCAACCCTAGTCACTTTATTATTCTGAGGGTTAAAATATTTTTTGTTTCATAATTTTCTTTATAGCTTTAACGTTTGATAGTTTAGTGTATATTAAATATGAAATTATGCTATAAATATACTGTTGTCTTCATGTGATTTATATTTTATAATGCTTTTTTGTGTGCTGTAGTGCAAACTTGGATGAGGAAGCACAGACTGGTACAAGTTCACTTCAGGTAATGTTGGATCACCGTCCAGTTGCTATTACAGTGGAGGTGAAGCAAGAAGAAGACGTTAAGCCCCCTCCTCCACTGGTTTTAAATTCTCGTCAGAGTGATACTTTAGAGCAAAGAGAAGAACATGAATTAGTACATGTTATGGAAAGATCTTTGTCACCGTCACTTTCCTCTGTTGATATGAGAATGACATCGTCTCCGTCTTCTATCCCAAGGAGAGATGATTTTTTTCAGCATGAGAGTGGAGAACACTTTAGGTCACAATTAGGGTATGATCCTCAGATTCTGCAAATGCTGAAAGAGGAGCATCAGATAATTTTAGAAAATCAAAAAAATTTTGGATTATATGTTCAGGAGAAGAGGGACGGATTGAAAAGAAGGCAGCAGCTAGAGGAAGAGCTGCTAAGAGCAAAAATTGAAGTGGAGAAGCTGAAAGCAATTCGCTTACGGCATGATCTGCCTGAATATAATAGTCTCTAAAATTTTTTTTCAGTCTTGCAATTTGATAATTTTAATTTTGGGCAAATTACTTTCATTTCGGAATATCCTAAAGCAGAATACATATTCTTAAAAAATGTTGTTTATCTCTATTATGAAAAAACCTTTTTTGACACAATTTTCTAATTTTTTAATTTTGTTTTGAAATATCTTGATTGGCATGGTTATATATTTTTGTCTTCACCCAATTTTTTTTCTAACTTTAATTATTGGCCTTACAAAAAATGTTTTATTTTGATCGTTAAAATATAACATAAATAAATACATATACAAACGTACATATTCTTTCAAAGTTTTGAGTCTTCAACATTTTTAATTAGAGCTTTGAAAGCTGTAGTTCAAGGTTTTTAAGTTGGTCTGATTTAGAAGCAATACTAGCCCAATAGAAGCTCGTCTTTATGACATTGATTTTTATGCTTTCATTTTTCGAAGGAGTAAGTCCTAGGATTTTAGAGACAGAAGGTATTTGGAGAACACTGTCCTGCCTCTTCAATTTAGAGGTAATGAAACTGAGGTCCAGGGAGAACTCAGTGACTGACTTGATGTAACATAGCTATTTATGGCAGAGCCAGGACCAGCACTCAGTTTTTATTTCTCTGTAATTTTTCCCCCTGCTATTCCACAGAGGTAAAAATTCATTAAAATATCCTACATGTTAAAAAATCAGAAGCATTTATTTCATTAAAATTTCTTTTAAAGATTGGTGGGCTATGAAATCAGGGGAATTGATCGATTACCCCCACCTCCTTCCCTTTTTTGTCCAGCAAAATAAAATATTCTATTGGAGCTATTATATATTTTAGTTGTAAGATTTAATATGTCTTAATTCATTTTAGATGTTTTATTCTGAAAAAGATTTCTTTCACAGTAAAAATCCCAGTAAAAACTTTAATGAACAAAATTAAAATTTTACTTAGAGTAAAAATAACAAAAAAATCATGTGTATAATTTATGATATAATCTATATAATCTTTTATGTTTTTTGTAAATATTAGTATTTTAGTATTTGTGGAAATAAAACCTCGATTCTTAAAGCACACATATTAAATTTATGTTAAATCTTGATATGTATATTACTTAAGGATTTCTATTTTTGCTGGAGCTTTGTTGAGGAAGAATTTTTAAGCTAAGTTTTAGAAGGGGGTTGGTCGAATTCCAGCAGGTTAGGGGAGAAAGGATGTTCAAGTCCGAGTGAGCAGCGTGAAAACAGGCATAGAGAATGGGGAAGAGTGCATCAGAGTGTGCAAGCACAAATACAGTGCTGAGCCAGGTGATTTTAAGTGAGTGTAGAGAGGGCCAGTTAGGGCTGTGATAACCTGGACTAGGACATCTCCCTTGACTAAATGGGGAAGCTACTGTTTAGCTCCAGCAGAATTTTTACATGCAAGAATAAGCCAGAAATCTGCATTTTTATGTGAAATTTTCCAATTTTAAAGTGTTTGCAAATAATTCCAAACATTTTAAAAACACTACATGGACAAAACATGTGAGTGGGCCTTCCCGCTTGTGGCCTGTGGAGTAGAGCAGTGGCTCACTAACAGTAGATGCTGATCAGCAGCATCAGCGTCACTTGAGAACTTGTGAGACATGTAAATCCATTCCTTTTGAATCAGAAACTCTGGGGGCGGAGTCCAGGAATCGGCTTTAATAAGCTCTCTAGAGGTTCTGATGCAAGCTAAAGTTTGAGAACCACTGGAGTAGAGTATTTTGGAACCTAGTGTGGTGCCTAAATCATACTAGATTCTCAGAAAATTTTGTTGAATAGAAGAGTGGGTGAAGGTGAATTGAGGGATATCAATTTGGAAGTTGGTTGGTGCCAGATTATGGATTACAGTAAATGCTATTTTTAAGAAATTGAACTTGAATGTACAATGGGAAGCCATGGAAGGCTATTGTTAGGTGGATATGATTAGAGCTCTGATTTAGTGTTATAATAGCAGTATTTCAGGGTGGGCATTGTAGTGAGGGGAAATTAACTCTGAAATTTAGGTTATGGCTATAGAAATTGAACAAAATTAAATGGACTTTATGGTACTATTTTAGCTTGTTGATAGCTTAATTTTATTGGCATTTTATGTCTGCTATTAGAGTTAAATATTTTATTATAAAAATCCCTTGAATGTATAATGTGATATATCCTTTTGACAATTTCTTTAATTTGTGTTGTGACTTTTCCTTGGTCTAATGAATCTTATAATTCTCATTTGAGATAATGTTTTTCAATATATTTCTAGTAAATACATCTTTACAGTAGCAAGTTGTAACTTTTTGAAATTATTGAAAGCAAATTACCATACCAAATGTAATTCATATTACAATCCTAGCATGGTACTACTCAGAATTGATAATGAACATTCAATTTGAATGTTGACTGTCAGCCAAATCAGAGTTTTCCAAAGTGCATTATTTGGAATATTAATTCTGTGAGATGTTTCTAGGAAAGAGTTCTGTGTTTAAAAAAATGCAACGTCTTTTTTGGTTGTTAGGTTCTAAAATCAGTGTAGAAGATAAAAATGTATATACAAAATTGCTGTTGAAAATTCTTTTGCTGCCCATAAAATAGTGTAAACAGGGGCCAGCCCGGTGGCATAGTGGTTAAGTTCATGTACTCGGCTTCAGCGGCCCTGGGGTTCACAGGTTCAAATCCCAGGCGTGGACCTATGCACCACTTGTCAAGCCATGCTGTGGTGGCGTCCCATGTAAAGTAGAGGAAGATGGGCATGGATGTTAGCCCAGGGCTGGTCTTCCTCAGCAAAAATAGGAAGATTGGCAAAAGATGTTAGCTCAGGGCTAATCTTCCTCACCAAAAAAAAATGACAAAAAGTGTAAATAATAGTCTCCTACAGACATATTTTTCTCCAGCGTTGTTAAGATTGTTGTTTCTTTGGTTGTGTTGGGTGACAAATTTGTTAGCATTTAGGGATTGAATGGAATAAAAAACCTTATTTATACACTTTATTTTTAACACCAGAATTACACTCATTGCAGTGAGTTTACTGCAGCAGTTTTTGAGTAAATCTTGTTTAATTTCAATTTGCAGAAATTTAAATGCTCCATTTCTATTGCTCCACCTCCCCACCCATGCAACTATAATTAACGTAGTATAATGTATGAGAATTCCTGTATAAAGAAAACTTTACTTATTTGACCATTGAACTCTTTTTGGAGGCTGTTTATTATTATCTTGCAGAGTATCTTAGGGAGATTCTGAGCTAAAGCTTTTTTCTTTTTCTTTTTCTTTTCTTTTCTTTTTTTTGTGAGGAACGTCAGCCCTGAGCTAACATCCATGGCAATCCTCCTCTTTTTGCTGAGGAAGACTGGCCTTGAGCTAACATCTATTGCCAATCCGCCTCCTTTTTTTCCCCAAAGCCCCAGGAGATAGTTGTATGTCAGTTGCACATCCTTCTAGTCGCTGTATGTGGGTCGCGGCCTCAGCATGGCCCGAGAAGCGGTGCGTGGGTGCGCGCCCGGGATCCGAACCCAGGCTGCCAGTAGTGGAGCACGTGCACTTAACCGCTAAGCCACAGGCCGGCCCCCTTTTTTCCTTTTTGGTATTGAGACTTTTTTGAATTTTTGACTACTTACCAACTTACATTAGCAGTTTTTGCTGAGGACAAATTTCATTAAGGGAAATGTAATGGGATGAATTCTGTTAATACCAATGGAATGCAGCTGAAGCTACAGACATCCTGCTGTAGAGAACTCTTGGGTGCCATGAGCTCTACCTATGAAATGTAATGCTGGGAAAACATAGGAAAGAGTGATTTTATTTTTAAAATGTAGACTTGATTCTGTAGAAATATATTAAATTTGAGAAATATACTAAATCAACAGATTATTTCATCCAATATATTAGTAATTTAGATAGTGAATAGGTTATTTTTGCCACCTTCCTGTCTTTTCTTATCCATATGAACTTAAATGGGTACATTGTTATTTTTACAACTTATGATTTTCTAAACTAGTTATGATTTATAATGGCATCATGAAAAAGTTAATGAAGCTCTTTCATATCTAACAAATGCCAGATATCTTAAAATATTCAAATTAAGTACTTTTTTTTTGTATAATGAGACATCAACTTGGTGTTATTTCATTTTTGAAAGAGTTACTCTACCCTGTTGCATCTTTGCTTATATGAAAATGTTTAAAATATGAATTATTTTCCACGTGCCTTCTCTTAATGTCAAATTTTAAATAGACGTTTAAATAATTTAGAGTGTGATAAATTATAAGTGGTATGTACTGTAGTTGATGGTGGTTAAATGCTTTATTAATACATGTTCTTTTAAATACAATGTAATACATTGTACTGATTTGTGTACTCTTTTTGTGTGTCATAAGACAAAGAATGCAGTGCTAAAGAGGTAAAATTTTTTGGTGAGGCATAATTCAAGTAAATTTCTTTAGATGATTGTGTTATAATAGATGCCTAATGTACCCTGTCTGAATATCATAATATATTTTTTTCAAGTGTTAAGATCCACAAATTCTCAAAATCAATTAAATATTTGCTAGAGAGTTTGATTGTAAATACTTAAAAATAGTTAGATGAAATATGATTGCAGTACTTAAATATAAAATAGCAAATTCTTAAAATATGCATCCTAATTAAACATTAACAGTCATGCTAAATCTTTATATGATTTTGAGAAATTGGTTCAATATATTTTTATATCTAAAATTGTTTGATTTAAATGAATAGCTGTAATTTGAATTTATATTATTTATTTTTAGTTTTTAATTGCTTTGTAAATAGTGGAAAACAAAGTAAATAAATAAATAAAAATAAAAATACCACCCAAGTCAGTCCAAAGAATTTAAACTAAAATGAATACATTATTAGACTTACACTTTGTTAGTAGATCATTTGTGTTTTATAATTATGTGTGAATTCACCTTTGTTACAAAGATTAAGAAACCCCTCCAAACATAAAGAAAAAGTTGAAAGAATTTTATGGTAACCATTCATATGCCTACCACCTAAATTCTGTAATTACTTTTGCTATATTTGCTTTATCACATATTTATCCATCTATCCATCCATCAATTCGTTTTCTTAAAGAAAACTATTATTTAGAACAAATTGCAGAATTAGTTAGAATACTTTACCCCTAAATACTTCAGCATGAGTTTTATGAACTGGAGTTCAGTATTTATTTGTGTGTGTGTGGTTTTTTAGGTAATATTTGCAAATAGTGAAATGCACAAATCTTAAACATACCATTTGATGAGTTTTGACAAATGACTACACTTGTGTTGCTTGAACCACTATCAAGATTTAGAACGTTATCGTCACCCCAGAAAGTCCTTTCCTGCCCCTTCCTAATCAGTCCCCTGGCACCTCAGGCAACCACTGTTCTAAGTTTAAAAAAAATCGTAGATTAGTTTTGCCTGTTCTGAAACTTAATATAATTGGAATCATACAGTATGTACCCTTTGTTTCTGTTTTCTTTCACCCATCTTAACGTTTTTAATATTCATTCATTCTCTTATCACTAGTTCATTGCTTTTTGTTGCTGAGTAGTATTCCATTGTATAAATATACCATGGTTGGTTTATCCATTATCTTTTGATGGACTTTGGGGCTATTTCCAGATATTGGCTATTATGTATAAAGATTCTGTGAATATTCTTGTATAAATTTGTTGTGGACATAATGCTGGATTAGGAAAGATATACATTTAACTTTTTAAGAAACTGCTAGACCTTTTTCCAAAGTGATTGTGCTATTTTACACTTCCATCAACAGTGTATGGGTTTTTTTTTTTTTTTAAATAAAGTTGTACATGTTCAATGATTGGAATGTCAGACTTGAAATTGATGAATAACTTTTCTGATTTTTAGATGAATTCAAAATGCTGGGCAGGGGCCGGCCCCGTGGCGTAGCGGTTAAGTGCGCACCTCGGCTACTGGTGGCCCAGGTTCAGATCCCAGGTGCGCCCCGATGCACCACTTCTCCAGCCATGCTGAGGCCGGCGTCCCACATACAGCAACTAGAAGGATGTGCAACTATGACATACAACTATCTACTGGGGCTTTGGGGGGGAAAAAAAAAAGGAGGAGGATTGGCAACAGATGTTAGCTCAGAGCCGGCCTTCCTCAGCAAAAAAGAGGAGGATTCAGCAGGATGTTAGCTCAAGGCTGATCTTCCTCACACACACACAAAAAAAACAAAATGCTGGGCAGATAGTTTAGATATCTGGGAGTATTGTAGTTTTAATGATTATTTTTTCTATTTTAACACTGCATTTATGCTCTGGCATGAGATATTGAGAAATATGGTGAAATGTATAGTTCTGCCGTGCTCATAAAGTATCATCTGAAAATGATTTGTAATGCAAAGAAATATCTTCATTTTATACATAATGTTACTTGTACTTAGTTGACATTCAATTTCTCTTATTAGATAAAGAAAACTATGGATGATTACCAGTTCAAAGGAATTTGTATATTAATGTTTGTATATTTTTTAGTGTAATAAAAACTGTTTCAAATATTAAATTTATATTGCAGTTATATGTTAATGCATGAGACATTTTAAATTTCATTTGCTCCATTGAAAACAATATGTGTATTTAGAATTGTTAAAAGAAAAAAAAGAATATTAAAGGCTTGGGTTTATGAAATGTATAATTAAGCCATCCGACCTTAGAGTGACTCACTTAAGATTCATTCATTAAAATGATAATGTTCACTATTAATATTAATATGACATTATCACTCTTTCTCTTTTATCAAAGCATGGTTTTAAGCATTTTTACCTTGTGAATCTTGCTGATGGACATTCAAGTCTTTTGTCTATGCAGATTACTTTTGGTATTGATTGGAAACTACATTACAGGGTCAAGGAGGAAATAGGTCAGAACCAAGTTTAGAAATAAAATTACAGTTAGAGCAGAATTGTTAGGGATCGTTAGTCTGTGATTTAGCAAGTTAGTCAATATTTTATGTATCCAAAATGGTCTAGATATAGGAGATTATGTTCCATATATGTTTAATTCCAAATTATCTTCTACTTTTTGGAATTACTCACCCTCTCCCTTCCCTCCCCTAAGGCCTACATTTAAAGTGGGACTAAATGGGAAAGGGACAAGGGCAAGATGATGATGAAGGTAGTTAACATTTAGAAGGCACCTACTACATGGCAGGTACTGTTGTAAGCATTTTACATATATTAGTCAATCTGGTGCTCACAAGTCTGTGTGGTAGGAATTCGTATTACATTCATTTACGGATTCATAAACTGGCGCAGAGGCATAAGTAACTTGTCCAGAGTCACATAGCTGCTAAGTGACAGATTCAAGATTCAGATCCAGCCAGTCTGGCTCCATAGGACATGCTTTTGTCCTCCTCCTGCTGTTCTGCAAAAGAAAGGGTATATCTAAGTCGGAGAATCTTATGGCATTTCAAAGTAAATTATAAGTAATTTCTGAATTCTCAGAATTTAATTATTGTCTTTTGTTCTACTCAGCTTTTTTTGGGGGGTTGAGGGGAGGGTCTTAGAAATAACAGTCACTCTTGTAGGCCCTGGGAATAAATACAACAGGATATTGGACTCGAGGATATGTTTCCCAGCCATTTTGATGAAGACATTCTTTTTACCCCTGCTTTATAGCAATCCTGAGAAATTACATTTTTCTCTTGGATAACCTAGTAAAAAATAGGAACAGATTTTAAAACTACAGAAAGATATTGTCAGTCTTTCATTCAGTGCACAGTGACTTCTACTGGTAGAAATAATGCAAAAAGAAAACTAATTAAAATTGCATGCTACAAAAATTGTTGGAGTTCAAAAACTGATCAAAGCACGTCTTTTTTGTTAATGTTAAAAACCTCAAAACTGGGAAAAATCAAGGTTGGTAAAACAACAAAAATAATCAACACATGACAACTACCAATTTATCTAAAAACTGATACATTTTTTTGACTAAAAACTGGTGGAATAATACAATCTTGATAATATTTAGATATGCAAAATTTGACTTAGCAAAACTGCATTTGGTAGGAATTATGGTTATAAAAGAAAACTCATGTTGGCAAAAGCTATAATCAGTAAGATACGATACATAAAAAAGTGACTGATGAATCACATCTTTGTTATAAAGTTTACTTGGAAAATAATCAATCCTGAAGGTAAAAGTTCATTAAAATGAAAATAAAAGTGGACAATAATGGAGATGTTCAAAGTTAATTTCTAAAGTTACTTTCTCAATGAAAATTAATTTTAAGATAATTCTATTTAATTACATATTTTTATAAACATGAAGTCAAAATGTACCTGGAATCAAAATGGCAGTTTTGAAAAGTACTGCTTGTTCTGGGAATATGGTGATAAACAAAATCAAAACAGACCCTCCTGTCAGGATTTTATAGTTTAGTGCAGAAGGCTGGCGTTAAATAATCTGTCACATAATTAATTGCTGAGATAATAAGGCAACTTGATCTAGTTTGACAGTGAGGGAAATTTAAACTGTACAGAAGGGTAAGTAGAAGTTAATTTAGATAAGCATGTTGGAGGAAGAGACGTAGAAGGCTCTTTGGCAGGAAGTAGCATGTGTTCAAGACCATTAAGACTAATGGATTTTAAGCAAGAGGGATACATGATCAGATTTACATTTAAAAATAGATAAATATAGTAAATATGGAAGATGCTTTTAGGGAATAAAGGTGGCAAGAGAAGATCCTGGTAGACCTGTTGGGAAGATCCTACAATAGTACAGTAGTCCAGGTCAGAAATGGTGATTTGAAAAGAGTGGAAGCAGTGGAGAAGGCAAATATTACACAGCTTTGAGAACATGCAGGGGGTAGAATCATCTGGATTTTGTGGTTGATTGGCTGTGGAACTGAGAGTGAAGCGTATCAAGGATGATTTCCCATTTTTTTTGCTTGAATAGGGTGGTGGTACTTTCACTGAGAAATAGGAAAATGGAAGGAGGAGCAATTTTTGAAGAGAAGATAAATGGACATGATGAGTTTGAGAAATTTATGAGACAGTCACGTGGACTGGTCTGGGAGACAGTTGGATATAGATCTAGAGTCATGATCTGGGCTAGAGAAGAAAAAATAAGTACAGGGACGGTATTGAAGCCATGGCCGTAGATGAGCTAATTTAAGGAGAAGGGGTACACAGTGAGAAGAGAAGAGGGCCTAGAACTCAGGGCTGAAGAACTCTAATAAATAAAAGTTAAACTAAGAAGTAAGAACTGGCAAAGATGTTTAAGAAGCAGCAACCAAAGGAGTAAGAGGAAAATTTGAAGTGTATTAGAAAAGCTATAAAAATAAAGTTCAGTATTTGAAGGAGGAAGTGGTCAACATTGTCCAATGCTTTTGAGAAGTTTGATGAGGACTGAAAAATATCCTGTAGATCTATTGACAAAGAGCTCCTTAGTGGCCTTTAACAAGGACAGCTTTGGGGGAGGACTGGACTGGCAGCCAGACTGGAGTGGTTGAGAGTGACTGTGTATTTGAAGAAATGGAGCGAGTGAGTGGGGTGTTCAGGTGCTTGAAGTGGAAACAATAGGGAGAGAACTCGTTCTGGTATTAAAAATTCTGTTTTTATGCATGTGTTCTAGTTTATCCCTGAACATAACACATCACAGAATAATTTTGACTTTATTTTTCCATGCTGTGGCCCTTTCTGTGATTCACTGTGGGGAAAGGTGTTTAACAAGTAGTAAGTCAAGAGTGACCTTGTTAAGAGCCCTTTATTGCCTCTAAAATAATGCACTAATTCTCCCTCCACTTCACTGTAACTCCACTTTAGTAAGTTTCTTTTATTAAAAAAAAAAAAGAATGAACTTGTTTGGCCCTTTTACTAAAACAATGATTTATTGAGTTGTAGTGTTTAATAATTTCTAGCTTATTTCAACCTGGCACATTTTAATCTACATGTTGCCAAAATGTATTGTTTTCCCTTTTTTAGAGTACCTTATATTAAGGAAGATATAAATGGATTCTTGATTCTTTTTTTATTTGCCATTTACATATTAAAATTAGTAGTGTTTTATATTTTTCTTTAATTTTGACATAATTTCTTACTAATTCAAGTTCTCTTTAATGCCTATTTTCTGCTTACAGACTTCATTGAAATTTTGCAATAAGTAGTAGATAAGAGTTTGGGTTTAGATCTACATATTGGGTAGTCTGTAAGTTGTTGAGTGAATGAATGTTGAGGGTTTTCAGATCAGATAAATTTGGTTTAAAGAAATGAGAATCATTTATTTTAGGTACATCCTTTAAGTGTAATGTGACAGTGGAGTCAAGCAAAGAGGAAATGTAAATATATAAAAAAGTGTTACCACTAATAATGAAATTCAAATTACAACATTAGTGCCATTTCCCTCTATTAAACTGGTAAAGATGAATGTTCACACAAAATTATGTACATGAATGTTCATAGCAACTTGATTTGTGATATTTAAGAGCTAGAAACACCTCAACTGTCTTTCAATATCTATACAATAATAAGGAGCAAACTATTGATATAGGCAACAACTTGAATGAATCTCAACGACATTATGCTGAGTGGGAGAAACTTGAAAGGTTGTGTAGTATACTGTATGATTTGCAATAAGACAAAACTATATTAATGGAAAACAGATCAGTAATTGCTTTTGTAATTGTAATTGGTTTTGGATAGGGTGAGGGTGTGACTAAAGGAATAGCATGAAGAGAGTCTTTTGGGGTGGTGGGACTACTCTATATCCTTATTGTAGTGGTGATGAAATGAATCTATACATGTATTAAAATTCTTAGAAATGTATACCAAGAGAAAAAGTCAATTTTACTGTATGATAAATTTTTTTTATTGAGGTCATAATAGTTTATAATGTTGTGAAATTTCAGTTGTACATTATTATTTGTCAGTCACCATATAAATGCACCCCTTCACCCCTTGTGCCCACTGCCCAACCCCCTTCCCCCTGGTAACCATTAAAACTTTCTGTCCATGTGTTAGTTTATCTTCCACATATGAGTGAAATGATGCGGTGTTTGTCTTTCTCTGACTGGCTTATTTTGCTTAACACAATACCCTAAAGTCCATCCATGTTGTTGTGAATGGAACGATTTTGTCTTTTTTTAATGGCTAATATTCCATTGTATATATATACACCACATCTTCTTTATCCAATCATCAATTGATGGGCACTTGGGTTGCTTCCACTTCTTGGCTATGGTAAATAATGCTGCAATGAACATAGGGGTGCATAAATCTCTTTGAATTGTTGATTTCAAGTTCTTTGGATAAATACTCAGTAGTGGGATAGCTGGGTCATATGGTATTTCTATTTTTAATTTTTGGAGAAATCTTCATACTGTTTTCCATAGAGTCTGCACCAGTTTGCATTCCCACCAGCAGTGAATGAGTGTTCCCTTTTCTCCACAACCTCGCCAGCATTTGTTATTTTTTGTCTTGGTGACCGTATGATAATTTTAACAATAAAAAATAAATATAATTAGAGAAAAATTGGTAAAGATGATATATTGTGCTGATATATGTGTAGTGAAGTGGACACTTTCTTGATCGGTAGGACTGTCATTGGTGATATCATTTTGCAGATATTAAACATCATTTTACTTTTTTGTTTAATGGCGTGGGAAACATTCAAAATAATATATGAAAAGAGGAGAATAAAAAACTATACACCATATTTCTTCATATTTTAGAAGCATATTTTCCCCCAAAGAAGTATACAAAAAGACCCTTTGTCCATACACCCTCATTGTGGGAGGAAGACCAGGAAACGGGGGCCACTGCATTTAAGTCCTCTGCCTGCTTGGCTCCTGCTCAGGATGACAGCAGCCTGAGTCCTTTCAGGGGCTGGTTCAAGCTCATTGGGCCATGCATTCTGGACACAGCTGACTCAGGAACATATATTTTCTCAGAAAAAAACCTTGGCAGTTCTGAGGATAATTTATTCTTTGAAGATAGTCAAGAGTCATTTTCTAAATTTATGACTGCCAGTGATGAACATGAGTTATCTGAATTCTAGTAGTGACAATGGATTTTCAGGCTTTTGGGAGATTGGTTAACCTGGCCTGATGATGTACACATTTTCTTTTTCTTGTGGACGTATGTTTTCTTTGGTAAATACGTTACAGTGGAATGGCTGGTTATGGTAGGTGTATGTTTAACTTTTTATAAGAGTTTGCCAAACTGTTTTCCAAAGTGATTGTACTGTTTTACATTCCTTCCAGCAGTGTGCAATATTTCCAGCTTCTTTACATGTTTTTTTTTCCCTAGATATAATTGACTCTTCATCTTTGTCAACGCTTGGTATGGTCAGTTTTTTTGATTTTAGTCAATTTAGTGGATATGTGGTGTTATTTCATGTTTTTAAACAGCTTTTTTGAGCTGTAATTCACATATGATATAATTCACCCATATAAAGTATATAATTCATGATTTTTAGTATTTCCACAGTTATGTGCAGCTATCACCACAGTCAGTTTTAGAACATTTTCAGCACCTCTAAAAGAAACCCTGTACTCTTCAGCTTTCACCAGCCCCCCCAGCCCCCCCCCCCAGCCCCCGCCTTCCCCACCCTCACTTCTCAGCTCTAAGCAACCACTAATCTACTTTCTGTCTCCATCGATTTTCCTGTTCTGGACATTTCATATGAATGGAATCGTATGATATGTAGTCTTTTGTGACTGGCTTCTTTCACTGAATGTAATGTTTTCAAGGTTCATGCATGTTGTAGCATGTATCAGTACTTTATTCCTTTTAATGGCTGAATAATATATTCCATTGTAGGGCAGAACCACATTTTGTTTATCCATCTGTCAGCTGAATGGACATTTGGGTTGTTTCTACCTTTGGGCTATCGTGAATAATCCTACTCTAAACATTCATGTACAAGTTTTTGTGTGGACATGTATTTTCATTTCCCTTGGGCATATACTTAGGAGTGGAATGCTGAGTCATATAGTAACTCTATTTAATCTTTGAAGATTTGCAAGGCTGTTTTCCGTAGTGGCTGCACCATTTTACATTCCCACCAGCAGTGTATGAGGATTCCTATTCCTCCACATCTATACCACACTTGTTATTATCTGACTTTTTGATTCTAATCATCGTAGTGGATGTGAAGTGTATTGTGTTGTGTTTTTAGTTTGCATTTCCCAGATGACTAATGATGTTAAACATCTATTTATGTGCTTATTGCATGCCTATTTGTATATGTTCTTTTCTGAATTATATTTTCTGAATTAAATGGGCAAATCTTTTGCCCATTTTCTATTGATTTGTTTGTTGTCTTATTTTTGAGCCATAAGAATTTTTTATATATTCTGGATTCAAGTCCTTTGTCTTAAATATGTGTTGTGAATATTATTATCCTCTTGTGGCTTACCTTTTTTTTTTCCTAATGGTATCTTTCAAAAAGCAAAATTTTAAAATTCTGATAAAATTCAATTTATAATTTTTTTTTGAGGAAGATTAGCCCAGAGCTAACATCTGTTGCCAATCCTCCTCTTTTTTGCTGAGGAAGATTGGCCCTGGGCTAACATCCATGTCCATCTTCCTCTACTTTATATGGGACGCCGCCACAGCATGGCTTGATAAGTGGTGCGTAGGTCTGGGCCCAGGATTTGAACCTGCGAACCCCTGGCCAGTGAAGTGGAGCGTGTGAACTTAACTGCTGTGCCATAGGGCCAGCCCTTAATTTTTGTTTCTTATATTTTCAGCATTTGTATTGTGTCTAAGAAACCTTTGCCTACTTCAAGGTTACAAATATTTTCTTCTATGTTTTCTTGTACAAATTTGAGGTTTTAGGTTTTACAGTTAGTTCTATGATGCATTTTGAGTTAAATTTTGTATATGGGGGAGTTAATGGTTGATGTTCATCTTTTTCCATGTGGATATCCAGTTGATTCAGCAATATATGTTGAAAAGACTTTCTTTTTCCCCATTGTATTTGCTTCACTAGTTTTGTTGAAAATCAGTTTGCCATGTGTGTGTGAGTATATTCCTGCTTATTATTCTCTGTGTTGTTAAAAAGAACTTTGTTGTTTTTTAAAAATTGCTTTGGGGCCGGCCCTGTGGCGTAGGGGTTAAGTGCGCACGCTCCCCTGCTGGCGGTCCGGTTCGGATGCCGGGCGCGCACTGACTCACCGCTTGTGAGGCCATGTTGTGGCGGCGTCCCACATAAGGTGGAGGAAGATGGGCACAGATGTTAGCTCAGGGCCGGTCTTCCTCAGCAAAAAGAGGAGGATTGGCAGATGTTAGCTCAGGGCTGATCTTCCTCACGCGCACACACACACAAAATAAATAAATAAATAAAAATTGCTTTGGTTATTCTAGGTTCTTTTCATTTTCATATAAATTTTAGAATCAACTTGTCAGTTTCTAGCAAAAGCATCCTGGGATTTGATTGTTATTGTATTGAATATAGAAATCATTTTGGGGAGAATTGCTATCTTAAAATTGGAATCGCCTATCCTTCAAATAGGAGCTTTGCTTATTTAGATTTTTGTTAATTTCTTTCAGCACAGCTTTAGTTTTCAGTGTAAAGATCTTAGATGCCTTTTATTAGATATTTTCCTGAGTATTTCACGTGTGTTTTTTTGGAACTACTGTGAAATGACTTTTTAATATTTTATTTTCCAATTATTTCTTGCTAGTCTATACAAATACAATTGATTTTTACATCTGAATCCTGCATCCTGTGACTTTGCTAAATATGTTTTATTAATTCTAGTCATTAGTTTGTAGGTTTCCTGGGGATTTCTATGTAATAAATCTTATTATCTGCACACAGGCACAGTTCTACTTCTTCCTTTCTGATCTTGATGCTTTTTGTCGTTATTGCCTTATTGCAATGGCTAGGACTTCCAGGACAATGTTGAATAGAAGTGGTGAAAGTCGGCATCTTTGTCTTATTCCTGATCTCAGGGTCTTTCTTTTTTCTTTTCCTATTTAAATAGATGGTATAGTTTAAAAGGTAAAGTAGTTATTTGGTTTTTGTTTTGTAAATTGTATTGTTTTGATAGTTACCTGGGGTCCAGTGTGTAGTTGGTAAAAGACATGGTGAAGGGCTCTTCAGTAATGAGGGAATGAGATTTTGCTATTTTCAGCTAGAGTAGCTTTTATCTAGCCCTTGAAAATATAGCCTACAAGTTAGGTGAGAAGCAGGAGCTAGGACTCAGTATGCGGGTGGTCTGTATTTCTCATGGGGGTGCTGCTGTTTTAACTATAACGGTCAAGGGGAAAAGAGGAAGTAAGACAGGGCTGGCGAGATTTTGTCTGTAAGTGTCGAGTATACTTTGAATTCATAGATAAGTTAGAGTGTTTTTGCTTCAAAACACTAAAAGATACCATTATTTAGAATATCATGTACATGCCTTTCAACCTATTCTGGTGTTATTCTTTGTTTTGTTTTATTTTGTATTTTTTAAGTTGAAGTATAATTAACATGCAATAAAGTGTATGGCTCTTAAAAGATCAGTAATGGTTTTTGTTAACTGTATATACCCATATAACTACCACGCAGAACAAGTTCTTCTCTCCTGTCCCTTTCCAGTCACTCCTCCTGCTCCAGAGGCAGAAACCACCATCTATCTGGTCTCTGTCACCATAGACTGGTTTTCCTGTTGCTGGGGAATTTTTTGTGATAGGCTTTTTGGATATGTTTTTATAAGGTGATACTGGAAATGTTTTCGAGAAAAGTACAAACTTTTGTAAGAAGAAACTTTATTTTCTGTTCATGTACTACTGAATTCTCAGAATCAGTGGCCCAACCTGGTTACTCCCTAACTAGGAGATAAAAGTATTTTAATGAAATTTAGTCTGATACCTACTTTGCTGTGTTACATTTGTTCTTATTTGAAAAAGAATACAAAGTTTTCTTTTAGAGAACTCTGTGATCTTATTTTTCTTTTCCTGACTTGTCATGTCACTGTTAATTAAATCAGTTGTTTGTTCAAAACCTGTGATTTTAGATATTTTTCCATGGATGTTGAAATTTTATCTTTAATTCCTAGAGTTTTAAAATGTTGGCAGTGCTTTTCATGTTATTCTACTTCAACTGAGTTTATATGACTTCGGGATGATAAGAAATTTACATTCATGGTACTCATGGTAATACTAGTACCTGACATTTGAATTTCTCAGTTTATACAATGCTAATATGAGTATGATCAAATAGTCTTTCATACTTCTCAATACAATCTAATTTTCTTGTGCTTTTATTTTTGTTTGACTGTACTAAATATTAATAATCTGTTTTTTATTTTATGTTTTTATTCTAGTTCATTCAGCTCCTAAGGAAATAACAGTGTCTAAGGGACAAGAAGAGGAACCTGCTAGCCTAGTTAAATATTTCAGTGTTGTTTGGTGTAAAGCTTCAAAGAAAAAACACAAAAAGTGGGAAGGTGATGCTATTCTTATTGTAAAAGGAAAGTCATTTACATTAAAGAATTTGGACGGCAAAGACATTGGAAGAGGTATTGTGATATTAACTGATGTTTATTATTTGGCCTAAAATTAGTATATATCTCTGGTTACATAATTGAAATATAATTGGGTTCTGTAAAAGTATAGAATAAAATGTTCTTTAATTGACTTTCATGTCTAAATTATCTCATAAACATAAAATTATCCGAGGCTGGCCCAGGGGCATAGTGGTTAAGTTCACGAGCTCCACTTTGGCGGCCTGGGGTTTGCAGGTTTGGAGCCTGGGCGCGGACCTATGCATTGCTCATCGAGCCATGCTGTGGTGGCATCCCATATACAAAATAGAGGAAGGTGGGCACAGATGTTAGCTCAGAGCTAATCTTCCTCAGCAAAAAAAAAAAAAAGAGAAAAATTGGCAATTGATGTTAGCTCAGGGCCGATCTACCTCACAAAAAAAAACAAACATAAAATTATCTCAGATAGTCAGTCTGACAGTCTTATATATACTAGCTTAGTGAGACGAATCTCATTCCATGGTTTTATCATCTCCAGAAACGTAATGGTCAGACGGGTATATACAGTAATTTTGGCATTTTTTGAGATTAAGCAGTTTGTCTTGGTGTGCTTTTTCATCTTTTTTCTTTTGCAGAATGCCAAGTGATTAAAAGTTAACAAGGTGTTGATATCAGGAGTGGAATGATATTTAACGTCAATGATACCCAATAAAGATTGGAAAAAAGCAAGGAGATAATGAATGGCTAGGCATGACCTAGATTAGTACATCTGGATTGGAGGTTACCATTATTTCCACTATAAAATGTTGCCAGCATGATTTGTACAAGTTAGCCCACAAATTCAGAATGTATAACACCAACCGTGGTTTTTTTTGCAGTGTCTTTTATTGTTCAATTTTGAGTGTGGCCCATAATTCTAAAATCTGTTCTACATGTTCATTCATTTGAAAGTATCATAGTTTATAGTTTTCAGTAACTGTTATGCCAGGAATTATACTAGGAGTAAACATTCATACATGGATATAGTTTATAGTTTAGTAGGGACAGGGCAATGCAGCTGATAAAGAGGAAGTGCTAAGATAATTGTTTCACTGGGAATTTTTGCTAAGGGCAGTAGGAGCATGGGAGGACCATTTAAGTCTGCCTAGAAGACAAGGGGAAAGCTTCACAGGAATTACTGTTTAAGGGAATATTTGAAGAATAAATAGTTTTATAGGGTATGAGGAAGTGGCATATGCAAGAGAGAACAGCATGTGCAAAGGCACAAAGGCAGGAGGGAACTAAAACTACTTCAGTGTTTTAGGCATGTAGTGGGTGAGGGCAGTGAGGCTGAATGGAATTATCTGCAATAGATTTTTTTATTATAAAAATATTGAGCAACTACTTTATATACAGTATCATGCTCAGTGTTTAGAGGGATTAAGAAGAGAGGCATCACTATGGATCAAAGTGAAATGAGACTTCTAAAGATGCCTCCAAATTAAGTTTATTCTTATCTCTCATTTCCATATAAAACTGAGATTAACAGCAATTGGATTCTATATGAAGATAAAACTATAATCTTCATTAATGTGGAGAGGTTAAGATTACTGTTGAAGTGAGATAGTTTAGGGAATGGAGCCATGGGTCTTTGGCATTTAGGAACACCAGCTAAGGAACTTCTTCCTTTATCAGAGCATTAAAATTAAAAAGGGCTCCATCATAAATAATTTGACTACATATTAGTTACCAGTTTGCACAGATTGTAAATTTTAGCCCAGTTTTAATAGGGCAAGTTGTAGCAATTTCCAACTGGTTTAAAAAGGTCACATTTTCTTTTCTCCTTTTTTTTTTTTGTGAAGAAGATTGGCCCTGAGCTAACATCTGCCAATCCTCCTCTTTGTTGCTGAGGAAGACTGGCCCTGGGCTAATATCCGTGCCCATCTTCCTCCACTTTATATGGGACGCCGCCACAGCATGGCTTGCCAAGTGGTGCGTCAGTGCGCGCCTGGGATCCGAACCTGCGAACCCCGGGCCGCCACAGCAGAGCGCACGCACCTAACTGCTTGCGCCACCAGGCCAGCCCCAGGTCACAGTTTCTAAAATGTGAGTCTCTTTCTTTCTTTATTAATTATTTTTTTTTTGGTGAGCAAGATTGGCCATGAGCTAACATCCATTGCCAATCTTCCTCTTTTTGTTCAAGAAGATTGGCCCTGAGCTAACATTTGTGCCCCTCTTCCCCTATTTTGTATATGGGATGCCACCACAGCATGGCTTGATAAGTGGTGCGTATGTGTGTGCCTGGGATCCGAACCTGCAAACCCCAGGCCACCGAAGCGGAACACACGAACTTAACCACCACGCCACTGGGCCAGCCCCTATTTTTTATGTTTTAGAGACTTAAATAGGTTTATGGTTTATCGTACACACAGTTCTTGCACCCCGTAATGGCACAATAACCATACACGTACTGTAGACAGGCATAGAAGTCTAAAATTCTATCTCTCTGTCTGGTTCATGAGCTCATTTTGAGCAGACTGTGATGACTTATTCATATTTATATTCCATCAGCATCTCGCACATGGCAACACTTCATAAATGTCCACTGAATTAATAATAATTCAAACAAGCTTGATATTATCAAGTATCCCACTTTCTGTTGAACAGCTGGAGCTTGGACTATCAGTGGCCTCTCGTCACCGCTGTTTGCGCTTTGTGTCCCGTGTGGAGCAGTACGGTGCTGGCTGTGCTGGCGGTTGCTTTTATTGCTAGTTCTCCTTCACATTTCCAGTTGTTTCTAAGTGGAAATAGACATGCCGTAGTGTATCTCTAGTTTGTTCACAAGAAAGGAGGATCCACATAACCTACCAAACTCTTTTCTTGGCTTGATTTTCTACAGAGAGAGACGGTAAAACTAAGAGTACAATAGGCTATGTTTTCAATAATTAAAAAAAGCCTTGCTTTCTCTAAAACTTGGCTAATTTTTATAGTAATATTATCACTTATTCTGATTTTTTAGTGTTTTTTTGTTTTTGTTTTTTTTACTAAAATGATAAATTGTGTTTTCATTCTGGCTAATGGATTATACAAGTCTGTTTGCATTCAAAGCACAGTTTTCATTCTGTACAGTTACGGGAAGGTAACTATGGTATCACTAAGTCATCTTAGAGTGTCAATAAATTAAATTAACTTTCTTCATTCTCAATTTAAAGGCATTGGATACAAATTCAAAGAGCTTGAAAAGATCGAAGAGGGTCAAACAATGATGATTGGTGGAAAAGAAATAGAAGTCATGGGTATAATTTCTCCAGATGATTTCAGCAGTGGGAGATGTTTTCAACTTGGAGGAAAAAGTCCTGCCATCTCAAGTTTTTCTCAGACTATCAAGAAGTGTTTCTCTAACCCTTTAAAAAGTGTCTGTAAACCAAGTTCAAAGGAAAATAGACAGAATAGTTTCCAAAATTGCAAACCACGCCATGATCCATATGCACCAAGTAAGACTTAAAAAATAATTTGAGTATTCTGTTTTTACTGTCAGAAATTTTTTGTTATGTGAATTTAAATTTTCTTTTAAAGTTTCCAGGTGAAAGTATATATTATTCTTCAGATATACAATCTGACATAAGGGATAATATTGAAGTTGAATAACAAAATAGTTTTGGAATTTCATAAGTAAGTGCATAATTCGAAGAAACAGTAATCAAAATACTATACATGAGTTGAAAGAAAAATACACAAATTTTAGATGTATACATTCATATATACGTATGATTTTGGATAAAATCTGACATCTTTAGTAAGGAGAAAAATTAGTTAATTCATGAATCAGGATTATGTTTATACTTCTGTTTTGAAGACTATATGCCTTGATCACATGCGTTAGTGTATTACAATATTGAATGGTGAGATGTCATGTAAAGACTTCAAATTTTACTTGTGAGAATTCAAGTCAATCAGTTAATTTTCACATTAATGAATTTAATTTAAAAATCACGTTAAAAAATGAAACCTCATCGGGGCCGGCCCGGTGGCGCAAGCGGTTAACTGCGCGCGCTCCGCTGCGGCGGCCCGGGGTTCGCTGGTTCGGATCCCGGGCGCGCACCGACGCACTGCTTGGTAAGCCATGCTGTGGCGGCGTCCCATATAAAGTGGAGGAAGATGGGCACAGGTGTTAGCCCAGGGCTGTCTTCCTCAGCAAAAAAAGAGGAGGATTGGCGGATGTTAGCTCAGGGCTGATCTCCTCACAAAAAAAAAAAAAAAAAAAATGAAACCTCATCTGTTTTTGACTATTATTTTTTTTTATTTGATTATTCACTCAACAAGCATTTCTTGAGTCCCTTTTTTGCATGGGGCCCAGATGTAAAATTGTCATCAGAGAGTTTCTTATGTGGTGAGGATACAGAGAAGTAAATGTGAATTATAGTGTAGTGGATGTGGCAGTTGGAGAATAGAGTAGGCTTCTTTCATAATAGTAGTAAAATAAAAATATATAAAGTAACATAATTATTTTCCCCTCTCGCAGATATTATGGAAACAGAATTTTTGAAATAAAAGGGCCTTTGAGATCATTTAGATCAGTCCTTCACTTTGCACTTGAGGAAACCGAGGCGCAGAAAGATGAACTGACTTGCCTAAATTCAAACAGTTATTGGCATAATTGGAATAAAAACCCCAAATTAAAAATTCCTAGCTTTATTTGAGCTTATCTGAGACTTAATTGAAATATAGAGTGGAAGCTTTGCTTCTGATTTTTCTCTTTATCTAAATATTTTGTATGTCCCACCAGCTCTTTTAACAAGCTTCCTTCTCTCCTTTATTCTCTTTGCCTTCCTAGTACATAATAGAGGGCTGTGGGGAACTGAAAAGAATACTGTGCATATTCAAAGACCTGAGTTATAATCCTGGTTTGCCACTGAACTAACTGGTTCTTTGACCTTGTGGGGTGGTCACCTCACTAATGTTTTTCCTCATGTGTAAAATGTGGCTTCTAACAACTACTGTAGAGACTTAAAGTACCTGGTATAGACTGCGTGCAATAAATATTTGTTGACTGAATGAATGAAAAATTTTACTGTGATAATTTCTATGTAAGTGTACGTGTGTGTATGTTTGTGTGTATGGATGAAAGCCCTTTGTGTAAATAGTAACTGGTTGCTTATTCTCATTTATTTATTTTATCTTGCCAAGGGTAGAATTAAATTGTAGACTTAAACTAAAGCCTGAGAGATTTTGTTAGTGTTAAATGATGTCTCATGATTGTGAAGGTAGAGGGGCATCTTAAAATTGCAACTGGTGTCTCATTATCATGGTGCTTTAGGTTTTATCTTTCTTGAAGATGGGCACTTTGTTAGATGATTTATAGATCCTGTGGTCCTTCTTGCTTGAGCACTATATGATCTTCACCTCTATCTTCTGTTTCTTCCCCTTTGTCCTTTTTAAAAGACAGAAAAAATGGGGCCATTTCTTGGTTGGAAATTCACAAGGAATTCACTCTTGCTTTGCTACTGGGATGCAGAGGAAAGCCAAGGGCTAAGTTTCCATTTTTACTCCCTAATCCCCTACCTGCCAGGAATTGACCTAAAAAATGAGAGTTCCTTTTAGTTGCTCAGAAACCTAGGAGGATCCACAGAAAACTTTCCTGTAGGTGATTGCTAATGGTGAACATGACCAAACTCTCATTCCTGTAACTATTTCCACATTGATGGATATTTATTTAATCTACTGGAACCTATTTTTTATCTCCCCTTCTCATTCAATTTGTCCTTTTTAAAAATTTTTATTTATCTTTAAAATCTATTTCATTTTTTAACCATGATGTGGACATACAAATATTTCCAAAAAATAATATTGATGAGTTTATTATCTGACTTCAGATTTATCAGTTGAGACCTGCTTTCTAGTTATATTTTATTTTGTATATTTTGGTGATATGTTAATAAATCTTTTAAATTGTATTAGCATACTTCTAAAGAATTACATTATTATTTGATGGTTACTTCATGCTGCTTTGCAAGGATTCATGAATTTGACATTTATGAACGTAGTAATTAATTTTAAGTAAATACTGATGGCAAAGTCAATGGAAAATTTGTCATCGTTTCTCAGTTCTTGTGATTAGTAGGAGTAATGGTCATTGTTAGTATGTACAGGACTAAAAATAAAGGGAATCTTTATGTTAAATTTAGGGAACTTTTCCAGAACAAGAAACTGTGAGTATTGCCAAGTGCATCTTGGCAAAATTCCAACCACTGCTTTCAGTTTGAAATAGTTCTCTTTGCTGTGAAGACTGAATTGTTAAGTGTTACAGCTTACTGAATTCCTTGTTAGACAATAGTGAGTTTCAGTGGTTTTGAAGCACTTTCGGGCATATGAAGTTTGGAAAGCCCTGTGTAATTCTTTTCATGAAATCTTACATCAATAAGGCATGAGATTTTATTTTTTAATTTTGTACATTTGCTTAGCATTAGTGTTACTAAATTTTGAATTTTTTTTTGCCAGAAACGATGGCACATGGTTCTATCTTATAAGTAATTATTTATTTATTTTTTGTGAGGAAGATCAGCTGTGTGCTAACATCCATGCCAGTCCTTCTCTTTTTGCTGAGGAAGACCAGCCCTGAGCTAACATCTATTGCCAATCCTCCTCCTTTTTTTCCCTTTTTCTCTCCAAGGCCCCAGTAGATAGTTGTATATCATAGTTGCACATCCTTCTAGTTGCTGTATGTGGGACGCCGCCTCAGCTTGGCGGGACAAGCTGTGCGTCGGTGAGCGCCCGAGATCCGAACCCGGGCCACCAGTAGCAGAGCATGCGCACTTAACCACTAAGCCACGGGGCCGGCCCCCTCTTATAAGTAATTAAAGCAAGATAATGTAGTTGCTGACAAAGTGAAATTGTAATACATTTATAATTATACGTTTACCTTTTTCTTAAGATTCCCTTGTTATGCTACGACCAGACGATAATCACCAGTGGATGTTCAATAAGAACTGTTTTGCTATTGTGGATGTAGTGATAGATCCTCACCTTGTACGTCATCTTCGACCACATCAGAAAGAAGGAATCAAATTCCTTTATGAATGTGTGATGGGAATGAGGTAGGAAAATAAATCATTTGTTTAGTCTAATCTGAGTTTTAATTCAACCTGTAACATAATGGTTTTCTAGGAAGAACCTGAATGAGTCTTAGTGGGTACATCATGAATTTTAGTTGGTAGGAATGGTAAATAGTACTTAATGTGTGCATTTATTTCAAAAGCGGTTCTTGAAGGATGCCATGTGCCAGATATCCTGCTGGGAGCTGGGCATACATGAGCTAGGACCATGGTCCTGACTCTTAAGTAGCTTATAAATGTTTGAGGAAACAGATACAGTCAACCTTAACGTGGTACAATAAGAGCTCACTATGGATATGATAAAGGGTTATAGGGGCAAAATGGAAGAAGCATTTAATTCTACTTATGAGGATTTTGGAAGAAAGGTTTTCCTCTTATCTCACTTCTTCTTAAAAAGAAAGTCCCCTTTCCCCTTTTTAAAATGGAATTTTCTTAAAGAATTTTCGTCTCCTCTCAAAGATACTTTGGAAGACACACATACACACGCGCATACACGTCCCAGACAAAGGAGATAAAAAAGAATCAGAGGTCCTTGCTAACATGTTGGTCTGTTTCCTTCAGTTTCTTTTTTGTTTTGTTTTTAGTGCATAGACCCTTGGTTTTTAAATTGGTCATTTAATAGAGAATTGGGAATGTAAATTCCCCCAAACTCTAAGAACCCCTTGAATGATGACAGCTTAAGGGAATACTATCTCCTAGAAACTTTCTAGACTCATCTTCTCTCTCAAATCTGCTCTTCTTTTTGGGGATCTGATCTTAGTTGGTCTGGGAATCATCTTGGATTTCTTCTCTCTCACCTTCTCAGTCTAATCAAATCTGAACTTTTAGTTATTTTTATCTCCTAAATATCATTTGATTGCTAATCTTTTCTGACGCCTCACTGCAGCAGTTCTGGTAACTGATGTCATAAAATTACATTTTATCTGGACTATTGCGATGGCTCCTAACTTGTGTATGTGCTTCTGATGCTCCTCAAATCCATTCTGCTTATCGAGAGCCAGCAGCTTTATTTTTCTGAAAAACCGTTCTGAACATGGCATTCCCTTGCATAAAATCATTCAAACTCCCAGAACTTAGAGCAGTGTTTCCTAATCTGTGATATGCACTCCACTGGTGGTATGTGGGATCATTTTAGGTGTACATGGACAAGTCTTGTTTGTTACTTTTAATAGCATATTTAGTTAATGGATAATTAGAAAAAAATAGCACCTTAAACTTTTGGTCTCACAGATGTATTATGCTTAGAAAGAGTTTCTTTTCAAATAAATCTAAAATACATGACTGTATCAAAGAGCTTAAAAAACGACAAAGTGGTATAAAAATACCACTTAATATTCCTTATAATATTTAATTTTAAATTGCATTAACCAAGTAGGTTTGTAGAATAAGATTTTTACCAAATTAGGTGTATTAGATCAAGTATTTAGTGTTTAATTTTTCTTACAGTGCAGGGAGCTATTTTGGTTGAGGACTTCATTTATTGCCAGAGAATCATAAATACAGCTCAGTAGATCTTTCTGGTTAACATTACAATACAGTCATGCGTCACTTAACAACGGGGGTACGGTCTGAGAAATTTGTTGTTAGGTGATTTCGTTGTTGTGCGAACGTCATAGAGTGTACTTACACAAACCTAGACAGTACAGCCTACTACACACCTGGGCTATATGGTAGAGCCTATCGCTCCTAGACTACAAACCTGCACAGCATATCACTGTACTGAATACTGTAGACAATTATAACACAATGGTAAGTATTTGTATATGTAAACAAAGACAAGGTGCAGTAAAAATATGGTTTAATGATAAAAAATGGTACACCTGTATAGGCACTTACCCTGCATGGAGCTTGCAGGACTGGAAGTTGCTCTGGGTGAGTCAGTGAGTGAGTGGTGGGTGAATGTGGAGGCCTAGGACATCACTGGACACTCCTGTAGACTTATAAACACTGTACCCTTAGGCTACACTACATTTATAAAATAATTTTATCTTTCTTCAATAATAAATTAACCGTAGCTTACTGTAACTATTTTTACTTTATAAACTTTTTGATTTTTAAAATTTTTGACTCTTGTAATTAGTGTAAAACACAAACATGTTGTACAGCTGTACAAAAATATTTTCTTTCTTTATACCCTTATTCTATAAACTTTCTTCTGTTTTTAACCCAATACTTTTATATGACTGACAGTGCAGTAGGTTTGTTTACCCAGTGTCGCCACAAACACGTGAGTGATATGTTGTGCTAGGACGTTATGACGGCTGTGATGTCACCAGGCGATAGGGATTTCTCAGCTTCTCAGCTTCGTTGTAATTTTATGGGACCACCATCGTAGATGTGGTCTGTCGTTGACCAGAATGTCGTCATGTGGCGGATGACTGTATATTTTAAACTGTTTTGATATCTCGTACTGAAACTGATAAAAATTGCTCAACTGTTAGTGCTGAGAAGCACAGTTATAGTTAAATTATTCAAATATAGATATAAAATTGGGATTCATTTTTAGTCTCTCTAAATATATATGTATGATAGTAACAGATGATTTAGATTCAACTCTCTAGTTTCAGATTTGTTTTAGTAATTTAGTTAACAATAAATATATAATGAATATAATTATCACAGATGCAAAAGAGAGATATGTTTTAATTCAGCTGAATGCAAAGCTAGAAAAAGTATTTAGTGGGGGATAGAATTTGTCCTAATTACAAAATATCAGCTTTTGGTTCTTGACTAATAAGTGACGATATTAGGGGCATAAAACATTTTCCTATTGTGATTAAAGGAAGTATAATTATTTCTAACAGAGTGAGTGGCAGATGTGGAGCTATTCTTGCTGATGAAATGGGTTTAGGGAAAACATTGCAATGTATTTCGCTCATCTGGACTCTCCAGTGTCAGGGACCCTATGGAGGCAAGCCGGTAATAAAGAAGACACTTATTGTCACACCTGGAAGCTTGGTGAATAATTGGAGGAAAGAATTTCAAAAATGGCTAGGAAGTGAAAGGATCAAGATATTTACTGTTGATCAGGTAAGAGACTTAAAAACTTAGCCTTCGTTATTTTCTAAATCTCTTGCTTTTCAAATCAATACTGCTGTTTTTACTCTCTATGTAGCAGTTTTTTAAGTGTATGTAACTCTCCAACTCCTTTGCAGAAAAATGGAATCTTGGCTTACAATTTGGTTGTGAGTTAACATATTCTAATACTTGATTAATGGTTGTCAGGAATATGCAGCTTAAATTTGATTTCATACAGTTTCTATCCATTATTTGTTAAATATTATCTTTTTTTTTTAGGACCACAAAATAGAAGAATTCACCAAATCTTCATTTTATTCTGTTCTTATCATCAGTTACGAAATGTTACTTCGTTCCCTGGATCAAATTAAGAATATAAAATTTGATCTTCTAATCTGTGATGAAGGCCATCGTTTGAAGAACAGTGCCATTAAGACAACTACAGCCCTCATTAGCCTCTCTTGTGAGAAAAGAATAATTCTAACTGGTCAGTATTTACTTTTGGGAAGATATGATGGAATTTTTGCCTGGTAAACATAAGACTTGTAATATGATGCTTGGCATCCAAAGAATTGGTGGTGTTGGGTGGAATTCATACTAATAACTAACTCAGTGTTAACCGAGTCTTGGTAGGATTCTGCATTATGAAATCCCTATGTAATTTTCTACAACCCAGATTTTGGATTTTTTGAGGAATAATCACAACGGTGTCATGGTAAAGAATGTAGGATATGGGGCTAAACTGCCTGTGCTTGGTTCCCAAGTCTGACATTTACAGCTGTGCAACTTTGGGCAAGTTATTTAACTTCTCTGTGCCTCAATTTCCTTATCTGTGAAATAGGGATAATAATACTATCTACTTGTTAAAGTTGTTGTGAGGGTCAAACGAGTTAATCCGTGTAAAATTCTTGGAAGACGACCTGACACATGGTAAGTGTTTAATATAAATATCCGTTATTTTTCTCTGTGTGTGCTGCATGCACATAGTTTATTGCTGGCCAAAGCTTCTGGCCCACACTGTCTGGAAAGGTGGGATGGACCATGTGTCAATACAAGAATCCTTTTCTACCCACTCCTTTATAGCTTAAGGCCAAGACAAGAATCATGCCTGAGTAGCTCAGTGTAGCTTTTCTCCCACACCTCACTTGGGTCTCCTGTGGCCCTTCTGATTTGCCCTTCTGGTAGCAGCAGAAAGAAGAGAGTTGTATTTGTTACTAATATTTACGACCCCTCCCTTTTCTTCTTGAGCCTTCATTTCCCTGCTGTCTTTAATTCTTTTGGAAGGAATGGGCAAGGCATGATTAGTCTTATTATATCATGATCTTTTGTGTCATTTTGTCATTCAGTGTCCTTTATGCATTTCTGAGCTCTTCTCTGAAGTTAAACTGAAGAGAGACAAGGGGTGTCACCAACAGCTTGTCCCTCCAGTCCACATCTCTAGGGTAGAAGTGTGCCTTAGAGCAACAGAGGAAACTCCCCCTATTCTGTTCTCATTGAGTTGGAATGGGGAGGGTACTCATCTTGAAGTAATTCATGGTCATTTTGACTTCCAATTTGTATAGGATTGTATTAACCATTACTAAGTGTAATTTTTAAAACTATATATGCTTTTTAAAAATGATTTTGAGAAGTTTAAATGACCTTTACATTCTTCACATTTAGTTACTTAAAGATAATAAAGATAAAAAGGGCAGGGGTCAAATCTCATAGTTATTTATATCCCCAAGATTTAGTAGATGCCCAACAAATGTTTGTCAGTAATACTAGTGATGTGGAAACCAGAGAATAGAAAAAACGGCTTTGCATATTTATAAAAAGCCATTTTTAAAGAAGAAAATGAGTTGGGGAAATGGAAAATGTAATCTAGGTGATTTTTATATCCTTGGCTGTTTGGGGAACTAAGTGAATTCTTTATACTGATCCCAAAGCTGCAGTTGAAGCTTCTTGACTAGCCTTTGATTTTGAGATCTTGGGGCCAGAAAAGCAATGGAAAAAAAGATTTAGCTAAATTTATTTTTACTATGTTGGAGGAGAAGAGCAGAGGCTCTTTCTTTTTACTGCTCAATGTGGCATGAATATTGCTTACTTAAAGAGTGGTAACAGTTATGGAGTTAAAAAGGTTGGCATTAGAAGGGGAAGAAAAAGAAATAAGAAAGCAGACTGGGAAGTGAAGGTTACTGAAAAGTACTGAAGGTGAGGAATAAAAATAGATTTTCTTCTATTCAAAAATAAGATAATTTTCTTTAGCTAAAATGGACAGTTTTACTAATATTTTCAATTATAAGCAAATACTAATTCAATTAGCATTCTAAATTAAATTTAATATTTGCAGCTGAAAATAATTCTGGGCCTTAATTCAAAAGGAATGTCGTGAGGGTGACTAGTGAGATAGTGTCAGTAGAAGAGTTGGCGTTGCCCCTTCTGTCTTACTTTGTCGTCTTCAGCTCGCTTCTGCTTTCTTGTTCTTGTCACTGCTGCCTGCTGAGTGTGAATTTAGGTACAAACCAGCACTAACTAACCTCTTAGATTTAGAAATACTCGTAGCTGGTTTTTGTCTCCTTAGAATTGCCTGAATGAATTCTTTTTTATAATGGCGGGATATTTTACTCCCAAGATGATTTGTCTCTTATTACGGACGTTTTGTACATGAGTATATACAGTGCTATGCGTATGATAGGTGCTCAGAAACTCTCTGAAAGTCAAATGAAAGTAATTGTCATTTTGTTTCCTGGTATTATCTAGTCTAGTGCTGTGGAGAACATTTAGTTAATATTTACTGGAAACTGGTTAGGATTCAATCTGACTAGTAGAGGTGTATTAGACTTAGAGCTGCCATAACAAAATACCACAGACTGGGTGGTAAATTTCTTAAACAACAGAGACTTATTCTCTCACAGTTCTGGAGGCTGGAAGTCCAATATCAAGGTGTCAGCAGGTTTGGTTTCTCCTGAGGCCTCTCTCCTTGGCTTGCAGGTGGCCATCTTCTGGCTGTGTCCTCTCATGGCCTGTCCTCTGTATGTGCACATCCCTGGTGTCTTTCTCTCAGAAGGACCCCAGTCATATTGGATTAGGGCCCCACTCTTATGACCCCCTTTAACCCTAAGTACCTCCTTAAAAACTCTATCTCCAAATACAGTCACATTGGGAGTTAGGGCTTCAACATATGAATTTTGAGGGGACACAATTCAGTCCATAACAAGGGGCAAGTGATTAGTAAAAGATGTTAGATGTCCTTTCATTATGTTATAAAAAAGAGAAATCTGAAATTTGAAGCAAGCTTCATATTAAAGATTGAAGGTTAAAAATACACACCACACACACATACACATTGCTATATTATAGCATATTTAGAAACTAAAGAATGGAAATCATTCTCCAATCTCACTTTCTTAATTAACTGTTAGCATTTTGGCGTGTTTCATTATTCATACACACACAGAGAACATGCATGCATATTTCTTTATTCTTTATATATACATACAAAATATATCTTTATTCATTTACATACATATACACATCAAAATACACTGAATATAAACATTTCCCTATGATATTGCATAATCTTGAAAACTAATGTGGTGATGAATATCTACAGGCATATACTTTTTCTGTATAGATTCCTAGAAGTGGAATTATAGGATCTAAAGGAAAAATATATGTATGAATATGTATAAAGAGCTCTTAGAGCTTTTTATGGAGGTAATGGAGGAAGATATAGGTGTAGGTTATTGGTGGTATTGCATTACTTGGGTTGTGTGGTAGATTTGTCAAAAAGTAAGCAATAAAACAAAGAAAAAGCTTTTTTTTCCTGGGACGGTGGTAGGGAAAGAGAAAGAATTCTTTCAATTTCCCTAGAAGTTTCTCTTCCATAGCCCTGAAAATAGTTGTAGTAAGCACACCAACTTCACTTGACAGTCTTTAGTGTTTCCTTTTTTCCTGTCACAGGACATTGCTCCCAACTTTTATTAGTGTTAAATTATTTAGCTTTTTCTACAGGTTCCACCTAGTCTAGAGTTAGAAAGGAGTACTAGGAGCAGTGAACGGGGGACTAAACCGTCTCCAGACAACATTTGTGACACATTCTCAGAATGACACTGTGCTAGTGGATTGGCTTTCTTGGAGCCACGTGCCCCTTCTCTTCTTTTTTTTCCTTCTTTACTCTTTTTCCTTCTTATTTTCTGCCCTAAATCCCTTTTCTTGTCTCCTCCTGTGTTCTGCCTTTCTTCTTTTTCCAGTTTTGCTTCTGCCTCTTTCCCTTGTGTATCAGTTCGGGTGATTTCAGGTGCCAGTAACAGATATCTGCATCAAATGTGCTTCTTCTCTCCCGTAGCTGGAAGTCTAGAGCCAGGGCAGGCTCCCTGGGTGGTGATACAGCGGCTCAACAATGTCTTCCAGGATTCTCGTTCTTTTTGTCCTCTGTTGTGCCATGTTTGGTGTTGACTTCATTATCAGGCTAACGGCAGGTGACCTCAGCATTTCCAGACATCACATCTAGATGTGGTGATATCCATAGGAGAACAGGGACTGGCTCTTTCTGTTTCTCCGTCTTTAAGAGTGAGGAAACTTTCCCAGGGGCCCTCCCTGACTTCTTCGTGTGTCTCACTGGACAGGACAGGTTACATACTGTTGGTGGAAACTTTTGGTGCCCTTCTTAACTCCTCTTTCCTGGGCTGTTGCACCTATCCCTTAGCTGTGGGACTATTGAGTAAACAACTCATAACTCCTGCCTTTTCTGGAGAATTATCCTTGGTTGAATGAGAGCTTCTTCTCTCCCCTGCAGCTTGGTCAATGATTGACTCATATATAAGAGTAAGTAAAAAAATGCCAGCCCTCTTGACTCAAGGTAATTTTAGGACCAACTTTATGGTGCAATTTATGCTCTAAGGCTCCTTGTAATTTAGCTCAAGCTACATTATAACTGAGGACATCCTTCTTAGTTTCTTCCCCTGCATTTTCTGATTCTATTATTCCCTTTCTCCTGAGAGTACTCCCTCTGTAAATCATGTGCAGCCTAATCCTTATCTCAGGCTCTGCTTCTGGGAACCCAGTCTAAGACACAAACTCTTTCCCACATCAGTCATTGGTAAAGAGGATAGGACTACCATAATTAGCTTGGATTAATCATTTGGGGTTAGGAGAATGTCTGGAAGCCAACCACAATGATGCTTATACCTTTCTTTCCCCTCTTTCCTTCTTGCTTTTCCCATTCCCCCATCTTTATTAGTCATTGTCGTGGATATTCTTTTAAAGGCTTAACAAAATGCATATCAAATAAATATATTTTCTCTAACTCTGGACCTGGCTACTCACTTCCAAAAAAATTGGCCATGAAAACCCTATGAATAGCAGCGGAGCATTGTCTAATATAGTGCTGAAAGCTGAGAGGATGGTGCAAAAAGGCTGGGCAGGGTTCTGCTCTGCTGTACACAGGGTCGCTAGGAGTCGGAATCCACCAGACAGCACTAGCAACAACTCTTTATGATGTGTCTAAAAATTTAGAACTGACTAGATGTGTTAAAAAAATTAGTAAGCGGGAGCTGGCCCCATGGCGTAACAGTTAAGTGCGCACTCTCCGCTGCTGGCAGCCCGGGTTCAGATCCCAGACGTGCACTGATGCACTGCTTGTCAGGCCATGCTGTGGTGGCGTCCCATATGAAGTGGAGGAAGATGGGCACGGATGTTAGCTCAGGGCCAGTCTTCCTCGGCAAAAAGAGGAGGATTGGCATGGATGTTAGCTCAGGGCTGATCTTCCTCACACACACACACACACACACAAATTAGTAAGCGTTAGTCCAACCTGGGGTTGTCCCATTTAATTTTGAGGCAAGTGATCATTAAATTCCTTGACATTGTAAAATTCATGTTGTCTATGCTAATGAAATAAGTGCATTTTTATTTACTTCTTGTATTATTTACATCTTTAGACAACTTTTTCTAGTCTGTTATTTGAAACTCATCTGAAATGGTACTGTTCTACTATGCTGATTTATATGTTCATTTGGTATTATTATAATTATTGAAACATGCTAGTATTTCTTTGAAAATTAATTAGCCAGAAGTCATTGAGTATGTAATATATGCTGGATATATTAATCCATTACTGTCTGTGTCTTCACTAACCTTTAGGATGAGTGAAGATCCCAATTTGATCTGATAACTTTGAAAGGTAATAATAATAGGTGCCATTCACTGAGTGTCTACTAAATGTCAGGCACTGTGCCGGGCACTTCACATACATTGTCTCTACTTTTCATTGTAATACCCCTGGGAACTTATCTTTCGACTTTTATAAGTGAAAAAAATCCTGAATTTAACTGAAAGAGCTTAAGCAACTTGTCCAGAGTCCACACAGTTATAATAATGTTAAGAATCACTAACAGTTATGGAACATTTATTGTGCTTTATGCACTGTTCTTAGTATATGAACTCACTTGATCCTCACAAGCCTCTGAGCTACTAATGTATTCCTATTTTACAGATGATAAAGGTAGGGTAAGAAACTTGCTCAGGGTTACTCAGAGAGTAAGTGATGCAGTTAGGGTTTGAACCCAAGCAGGCAGACTCTAGCACCTGTACTCAGCCACTATTCTGTACTAAATAAGAACTTAGTGCACAGTTAAAACCAGAGATAACATTTATATGGTTATTAATTTTTTTTAACTTGATTTGGCTGCTCTGTCTCAGTTTTAGGGACTTTGCTTGTACACTTTACTACATGCATTACAGAGAGACCTGACTTGCCCTTATCACTTTTATTTCTTTAGGTACTCCAATTCAGAATGATCTCCAAGAATTTTTTGCATTAATTGATTTTGTAAATCCAGGAATATTAGGCTCTTTGTCATCTTATAGAAAAATATATGAAGAACCCATCATTATATCCAGACAACCTTCTGCTTCTGAGGTATAATTTACTTTAATAAGTAGGTTGAAAAAGAGCAGTAGGTCTGGGAAATTATCTATAACTTAGATATTATTTTAATTTAGGAAAAATTAAATTAGTATAGTGAATTCTTTATTTTTCCCACAACCTTTCAACTCCTCTTGCATTCTTTATTTTAGAAAATGACATCATCAGTTTTTAAAAATTTATAGGCACTTCACAAAGAATTATAAATGACAGTAAACATATAAAAATGTTCGTCCTTACTGGTAAGTAAACCAAAATAACCATGAAGTAACTTCTGTACTTTTCTACTGATGTTTTAGTTCGTGAGATTTATTTGGTAATAGCAAGTGTAGATGAGACTACTGTCCTCTACTGGTCAGAACATAAATTGGTATGACTGGAGGATAGTTTAGCAATGTGTATCAAAAGCCTTAAAACTGTGTTTATCTTGTGGCCCGGCAATACCACTTTTAGGAATTTATTATAAAGAAATAGTCATAGATGTGGCTAAAGATTTAGCTGTAAAGGTAAAAAATTAGAAACAAACTAAAGGAAGTAAACAAACTAATGGGAAACAAACAAACATATCTAAAGGTAGGAAAGTGGTTAAATTAGAATCTACGTGTTTAGACACTATGTTTCATTGAATCTAAGATACTACCAATTCTAGGGTGCATCATCATTTTATGTACCACTAAAGAAAACATGCTATCTCAGAGAAGTTAAAGTATAAAAAAGTGTATATCTCAGAATTAATAAAATAGGGTAATCAGTCAAAACATATTTATTGAACATTTCCCATGAACCAGGAACTATACAAAATAATGGTTTATGCGTATATTTAATAGCATGGAAAATGTTCATGATACGTTATTTAAAAATAAAATCACATTCATTTATTTACCCAATGCTTATATATTAAAAAGTGGGCCAAATGCTAAGTGCTAGACCCTGGGGAGTACAGTGATAAGCCAAACTGGCTGGTTTCTTGTTCCCATGAAGCTTTGTAGTTTGAGATCCTGTTTTTGTTACAAATAAAAATAAAACATCAAGTATATTTGCATATTTATGCAAAAAAAAAAGACTTGGAAGATATACATAAAAGTCTTGACAGCATTGTTTCTGGTTGATTAAAATTGGTTTTCGTTTTCTTATTTTTGCCTAACTATATTTTCTGACTTTTTTTCAGTGAACCTATTTCTTTTGTAACAAAAGTTGAATATAGTTTTAAAATATAAGGGAAATTTTCTTTTTTTTTTTTTTAAAGATTTTATTTATTTATTTTTCCCCCAACGCCCCAGTAGATAGTTGTCTGTCATAGCTGCACATCCTTCCAGTTGCTGTACGTGGGACGCGGCCTCAGCATGGCCGGAGAAGCGGTACGTCGGTGCGATCCCGGGATCCGAACCCGGGCCGCCAGCAGCGGAGGGCACGCACTTAACCGCCAAGCCACGGGGCCGGCCCGGGAAATTTTCTTTGATTCATGTAGAAACAATATGTGCTTATGGGATTTATTTAAGCTTCACTGAAGTTCTGTACACTCAAAAGATTCTGTATAGAGAATTTAAACATATATTTCATTCATACCATATTTTGACTTAAAAAATGTACTATTATTTAATGAACAATGTGTAATGATTTTGAAAGAATCAGCAGTACCTTGTGCCAATAATTTCTTGTAGGCTAAGTTTTGGGATCAATAACCTGTCAAAATATTTTCTTCCAAGAATTTGCTAATTTATTAGTTCTTTGCTGATGATTTTAAGACTCTTTACCATTACAGTCCTCACATGAAAGCTTACTTTCAGAATAGTTTAGTTTGTAGATTATTGATTTCTGATGGCTGTCAATGGTGGCAATAGCCAAACAAACAAGGATTAAGAGACTGAGGCTTCACTTAATAAAATGATTATGCTGCACATTTAAAGAGATGATGGTTGGTTTTTCTATCCCAAACTTGTATTTAATTTCTTCTGTTAAAAAAAGATCTGAAGGGAAGTAATTAGTAAATGGTTTATCATTATAAAATGTTTAATGTTCATTTTAACTGCAAGTATTTTTGGTTTATAACATTTTTATTGTAAGTCTACTATTTTTTCTTAGGAAGAAAAGGAGTTAGGAGAGAGAAGAGCAGCTGAACTTACTTGCCTCACTGGACTCTTTATCCTTAGAAGAACCCAAGAAGTCGTAAATAAATATCTTCCACCTAAAATAGAGAACGTCGTCTTCTGCCGACCAGGAACACTACAGATTGCACTGTATCGAAAGCTGTTGAATTCTCAGACTGTCAGGTTCTGTCTTCAAGGGTTGTTGGAAAATAGTCCTCATCTAATATGTATTGGAGCTCTTAAAAAACTATGCAATCACCCCTGCCTTTTGTTCAGCTCTATAAAGGTAAGTAGAATGTGAGACTTTGTCAGGGATATGAGCTGAGGGTTCTACGTTATATGAGTCTAAGAGGGCAGATTGGAGTAATCCCTGGGGTTGCGTTAGTGGGTTTTCCAAAAGCTCTGCAGCCTCTGAGTATGATTCTGTTGTAAAGTGTATCCGGCCTTCTACTTGCTCTTCAGAGCTTGTCCGCATTCACAGAGCTGAACTAGGGATGAAGTGGGCTTGAGGCTCTGCCTCCTAGAGTTTGTTCCCCATGCCCTTTGGTACCTTGTCTCATACTTTGTCATGGTCTCCCTTCCTGTTTTATATTAATATATCCAGTCGATTTTGTTTGTTTGGCGCTAACAAATACAAAATTTACCATTAAAAATTAATTTATTTTTTTCCTTATTATAAAAGTAATACATGATTGTTACATGAAATTTATAAAATTCAGAAAATCACAAAGAAGAAAATAAAAGTCGTCTACTGGTTAAAATGTAAATTGGTACAACTGGAAGATAGTTTGGCAATGTGTATCAAAAGCCTTAAAATTTTGTATATCTTGTGGCCAGGAAATACCATTTTAAGGGATAAAGCCTTAAAATTTTATCTTGTGGCCTGGCAATACCATTATTATTATTAATACCAAAACTGATACCAAAATAATACTTAGCTAACACTTATTAAGCACTGAGCATGTGCCAAAAACTAAGTACTTTTCTAGTATTATTTTATTTATTCTTCACAAACTTCTGTGGAATTATTATTGTTACTATCCCCATTTTTGGTGAGCAAACAGGGGCTCAGAGATATGCATAAATAATCTTTTTCTAGAGAAACAATTTTAATGATGCTATGCTTATTATTTTAAATTCTACTATTTTTTTCACTGAATAAATTGTGAACATTTTCCCAAATTAGATACCTTCTACAAGTATGATTTTTAATGGCTGTATAGTTGAGCTGACAATTTGGATATTTAATGAATACAAGGCAGTTTGGAGTATAGTAAGAGTTTTCTGTTTTGGAGTTGAAACTAGGTATCAGTCCCCACTCTGCTACTTACTGGGTCTTTAACTAGTTCTTTGACAGATAGTCAAGTTACATCTGTGAGCCTTAGTTTTCTTTTCTTTTTTGCGGGGGGGAAGATTGGCCCTGAGCTAACATCTGTGCCAATCTTCCTCTTTTTTTTCCCCCCTTTGTCTCCCCAAAGCCCCAGTACATAGTTGTATATCTTAGTTGTACGTCCTTCTAGTTCTCTGTGTGGGATGCTGCCTCAGCGTGGCTTGATGAGCGATGTGTAGGTCTGTGCCCAGGATCTGAACCCACAAACCCCAGTCCGCCAAAGTGGAGCACGTGAACTTAACCGCTATGCCACCGTGCCGCCCCGAGCCTTAGTTTTCCTAACTGGAAAGCAGAGACAGTAATAACTTCCTGATAATGTTACTGTGGCAATTTGATGAAATAGTATGGAAAGAACCTAGCAAAATGGCTGGCCATGGAAGTTGCACAGTAACTGTTAATACCCAGTAACGATTAATAAGGGTGAGTTATCCCCAACTCACCCTTAGCAATTTTTATTCTTTTATTTTTTCTTTAAACAGTAGAATCATAATTCGCAAACAAAAGAAAACTTGTGAGTGCGACATTATGCTTGAGATCATTAATTATATACTTTGAAAATGGAGTCTTGTACCAAAATTATCCACGTTTATCCTACAATGGATTATGTTTACATAGTTTATCATAGGAGAAGTCAGCTTTCTGTAATTCTGCAGTAGACAGGATTATAACAGTTTATTAAGCAACTTTTTAAGAAACAGATTCTATATACAGTGATAAAAATTAAACCCGTTGGGGGGCTGGCCCGGTGGCGCAAGCGGTTGGGTGCGTGCGCTCCACTGCGGTGGCCCGGGGTTCGCTGGTTCGGATCCCGGGCGCGCACCGACGCACTGCTTTGGCAAGCCATGCTGTGGCGGCGTCCCATGTAAAGTGGAGGAGGATGGGCACGGATGTTAGCCCAGGGCCGTCTTCCTCGGCAAAAAAAGAGGAGGATTGGCGGATGTTAGCACAGGGCTGATCTCCTCACAAAAAAAAAAAAAAAAAAATTAAACCCGTTGGGCATGATGCCCAGCAAAAATAGATGCCAAAAATTCTTCCATAAAAGGAAGACCTTATGATGGCCCAGAATGTACCAGTTAACTAGTAGTAGTCATATGATACTACAGACTTCAAATAGGGTGCATAATTTGCAATCTGAGACTTATTCAGTGAAGCCTTCCCTCTAACATCGTAGCAAATAAGGATTAATATAAAATGACTGAAAGGAGTCTTCTAAATGTAGAAGTAAACTTTAAGCAATGGTTTATAAATGTGTTCTATTGAAACTAGATTGTTTTCCAAGTTCAATCAAGGTAATGGATTTTTCTTCAGGAAATGTGAGTGGAATGTAACCAATAAAAATTTAACTCGTAACTGAAGGGCACTGGATTGCACAGAGTTAGAGAAGAGAGTACCCTGATTACCTAGTACGAGGAGTCCAACTGGTAAATCTCTACGATGGAGATGATGCATCAGGTTGTCACAGCATAAAGATGTTATCTATTGTTTGATTTTTTTTTTTTTTGGTGAGAAAAATCAGCCCTGAGCTAACATCCATGCCAATCCTCCTCTTTTTGCTGAGGAAGACCGGCCCTGAGCTAACATCTATTGCCAATCCTCTTCTTCTTTTTTTTTTTCTTTCCATTTTTCCCCCAAAGCCCCAGTAGATATAGTTGTGTGTCGTAGTTGCACATCCTGCTGGTTGCTGTATGTGGGACGCTGCCTCAGCATGGCCGGACAAGCTGTGTGTTCGTGCGCGCCCAGGATCCGAACCCAGGCCGCCAGTAGCAGAGCATGCGCACTTAACCACTAAGCCGCAGGGCCGGCCCCTATTGTTTGATTCTTAATTAGGAGTACACATTATAATCTCCTGGAAAGCTTTTACAATACATTTGTCCAGGCCTCAACACATATGGGCTGATTCAGAATCTATGAGAATAGAACTCAGGCATGAGGATTTTGAAAAACTTTCTCAAGTGATTCTGATTACATGTTCCTGGCTAAGAACGTGTGCATTAAGGTCACTCATCTCCCTCGTATTTTAATTTAATATTCACCAGACAACTTTCTATGAATGGTTTGGCTTCCCCTATAGACCTTCTTTCGTAAGTCAGAATGTGTAGACCAATTGCTTTAAATAGGCAGGTCTCATTTATAGGTCAATTTGTGTTCTGATTTATTCAGTCTCTTAATTTGGTTAGTATGGTTTATTTCCCTAGTGCTTAAGCATATTCAAGTTTCTGAACATGAAAAGCTGTGGACTAGACCCTGAGTCTGTGTTCCTTTGATGACCTTGCCAAGGTGTAGCCATTTTAGGAAACCTAACCTGAAGCAGCCAGCAACCATCTCTTTCCTCTTGTATATCCCAGTGATATAAATATCTTAGGATTCTAAGTATTTTTAATCAAATGACTTTACCCAAATATTACTATATTTTAATACTAAGCCAAATTAAAATTAGTACTTTGTGCCCAGCATTTTTCGCTGCATGATTCACTGCTCTAAACATGTTTCTAGTATTATTAAAGAAGGAATACAACACACATGAAAACATTAGGGAAGTATAAAAAAGTATATAATTAATTGCTCAATTAAATAAGGTCAAAGCTGAAGTGTGCTGTATAACCATAAAGGTTAAGACTCAATGCCAAAAAAAAGGAGCTAAGAATAATCAGGTAGAATATGCATTGAGTCCTCAAGTATTTATAGGATTGGGATAATTGGGCACAAAAATGAAGGAGCATTCCAGGCAGGGGGAGTAGTTTGAACAAAGTTTTGAAAACAGTAATAAATCTAGTAATTGTGGGAGAGAGTACCAGTTCCAGAAATTTAACCTAAAAAGTGATGTAGTTATTAATAAATGTAATCTCTAATTATGTGTTCACATGTCAGCTAGGCAGTTTTGGAGGGGAATTTCAGAGATGGTGATAATCTCTTTGGAATAAAATTATTCTAAAAACTATGGATAAACAAGAAATATTATTATAAGAATAGATTTGTGTTAACTTGCTGGTGGAATTGTTCCTTCTGGCAGAAGGAACTGATGAGATGGAGTGAGCTGGGTGCTTGTTTTTGGGCATCACCTGGGAGGTGCTGTGTGAAGCCCGAAAATCAGGAGAGAAAGTCACAGCAGGAGGGGAAGGGGGAGGAAGAGACAAAAAGGGCTCAATGATGAGAAATCTCAGGGTTTGGAGAGGATAGATTTCGTAGCACTGTTCGCCCTCTGTTTTCTCTGCAACCCCCTCCCCTCCAGTTACACACGGCCTGTAGGGTGAGGTGGCAGGCGTTAGCAGACTGCATTAGAACTGCTCTATGATTAACTCAGTAGGATGCATGCTACTTTTTTCAAAAATGACCAAACTGTGACCTCTAAAGATTTACATAAAATTAGCTTGGGCTTTTCTGGTAGCTATAAATCTTCACTTTTTTTTTTTTTTTAAATAATTTTAGCATTTCTTCTCCCAGTTAAAAAAACAAACATGAACCAGTGTTAACAATCATCCTTTTAATAGGAAAAAGAATGCAGCTCAACTTGGGATAAAAATGAAGAGAGAAGTCTATATGAAGGCTTGATAAATGTGTTCCCTGCTGATTACAACCCACTCATGTTTACTGAAGAAGAGTCAGGAAAACTACAGGTGCTGTCAAAGCTCTTATCAGTTATCCACGAACTTCGTCCTACTGAAAAGTAAGAGGTCAATTTAATAAACTGCTTGTATGTGCTCATGGAATTTTGGCTTAGATTATATCCTTACTCCCTTTGCCCCTTTTTTAAAAAAGAATGAAACATTAAAAATAAGTTGTTTTCTTCTTTGGGGGCACGGTCAACTCCCAGTATTTTGTAAACTTATCAACAGTGTGTGTAAGTTTTTATTTAAGAAAAACTGAATGTGAAGTAAATACATATATTAAAAAAATCCTAGGAATGTCTTTTGATATGTAACACCTAACTTATTTCTTAATCCCTTTCAGAATCCTTTCTTCTTTTCCTGTCCCTTAAATGTTGATACTCTGAGGGTTTTCTCTTTAGCCTCCTTCTCACTCTAAACACCCCTCCTGGGTTAGCCCTACTCTCCATAGTTTCAGCTATTATCTGTATAGTATTGATTCCAAATCTGCATTTCTAGTCCGACCCTCTCTTCTAGTTTCCATGTCCTTCTTTCTAATTGTTTAATGGACATCTAAATCTATCTTGATGTCCTATTGGACTTCAGCCTTCAGTCCCAAACCAGCTTCATCTGATCCTTTTTTATTATTCCTTGGCTCGATGAATGGTACCATAATGCAAGCCAAAACCCCTCATCATTCCAGATTCACTTTTCTCCTTCACTTCCCCAACATCATCAGTCACTAAATTCTATTGCTTTTATCTCTTAATCTCAGAGTCCATTTCCTTTCTGATACCAAGATTTTTGTTTTGATTCTTGCAATTGCTGATTGGATTATGATGGTCTCTTATAAACTACTTCCCTCTTACTTGCAACTCAGTTGCATGTTAACATTGCCCTACATTATATTTCTAAAATACAAATGCGAACATGTCACTCTTTTTCATAAAAATTATTAAAAGACTCTGGTTGTCTTCCAGAAATTTCTAAACTCGTTAGCATGTTGAGCAAGACTCCTCATGACCTGGCTAATGCCTCCTTTTCCAGCCTCATCTCTCACCACTCCTTTACACTTAATCATGTGGTGCAATCATACCACACTACCTGCAGAACCTGTAATTTGCTCTACTTCTCGCCCTCTACTCTTACATGTTGTAGGTTTCTATGCCTCGAGTACCTCCACTTTTCATTCTTCTTGCCAACTTTTTCTCTTCATAAAGACTCAGCTCAGACTCTTTCTCCTCTTGGAAGCTACTGGCCTTAGATTGAGTAGTTAGATGCCCCTCTTCTGTACTCCCTTAGTATCCTGTACCTACCTTGGAGCTCATCTCACATTATATTGTAATCATTGGTTCTCTTATAGGTCAGTACCTATAGTGCAGGGCTGTGTCTTAATTACCTTTGCAGGAGGTATTCAAACTACTTGTGAATTATGGCAAAAATATGTAGAAAAGATTGCAAAATAATAATTAATTGTCAAGGAATCTTAACCTCTTTGGAGCATTTATAGTATTATTTGACTTGTGAAAATTTTTAATTTATTTTTCATAGCAATGAAGTGACTAAAACAAGGAAACTTTCTATGAAATGTTTAATACAGTTTGATTAAAATGCTTTATTAGATAGTATTTGATATGTACAAAAGAACATGTATAATGTATATATATGCAGATTGTAACCTAGTTTGACGTTAAACCTAAATTAAAAAGTTTACTTAGATTTTTATTTGCACCTTTAAAAAATTATTTTATTGAGGTCATAATAGTTTATAACATTGTAAAATTTCAGGTGTATGTGTGCCCCTTTACCCCTTATACCCACGCCCCCACCCTCTTCCCTTCTGGTAATGACTAACCTGTCCTCTTTGTCCCTGTGTTTGTTTAATCTTCCACATATGAGTGAAATCATGTGGTGTTTGCACCGTTTTTTAACTGGATCCTTTTTTTCTCTCTTCTTTGAGTGGGGATAGGTAATGGTTGTTGGACAAGTATTAATGAGTGAACAGGGTTTTAGGGGAAATGAGAATTGGTAAGATATGAATGTAAGTGTGAGAATTTATCCTTGGAGATGTCCCAGGGGAAAGTTTCCCTCTTGTGGTGGGAAGAAAGGAGTGATGAGGAAAAATATAATTTAGGAGTAGGGCTTGGGATGGAGTCATTTTGACTGCTTGTGTGTCCTTAAGAAAACTGAATCCTGCCTTATCCCATGAAACAAGAAACAGCACTTGGTCAGTGGCACATACTGGGTGTTCTGTTTCTTCACATTATCTGAAGAGATGGCCACTTTTTAAAAAAATTATGGTAAAATACATATAACATAAATTAACCATCTTAATTATTTCTAAGTGTATTGTTCATTAGTGTTAGGTTCTTTCACATTGTTGTGCAACCAATCTCCAGAACTCTTTTCATCTTATAAAACTGAGCTATACCCATTAGATAACAACTCCCCATTCCTGCCTTCCCCCAGCCCCTGGCAACCACCCTTCTACTTTCTGTCTCTAAATCTGACTACTCTAGGTGCCTCATATAAGTGGAATCATACAGTATTTTGTCTTTTTGTGACTGGCTTATTTCACTTAGCATAATATTCTCAAGGTTCACTCATGTCATAGCATATGTCAGAATTTCCTTCCTTTTTAAGGCTGAATAATATTCCATTGTATGTATATATCACATTTTGTTTACCCACGCAACTGTTAATGGACAATTGGGTTGCCTCCACATTTTGGCTATTGTGAATAATGCTGCTATGAACATGGGTCTACCAATTTCTCTTTGAGACCTTGCTTTCAGTTCTTTGGGTGTATATTTAGACGTGGAGTTGTTAGATCATATGGTAATTCTCTGTTTAATTTTTTGAGAAACTAGCATACTGTTTTTCATAGCAGCTGTACCATTTTGCATTCCCACCAACAGTGCACAAGGGTTCCAATTTCTCCACATCCTTGCCAACATTGTTATTTTCTGTTGTTTGTTTTTTTGATAGTAGCCATCGTAATGAGTGTGATTTTGTGGTTCTGATTTGCATTTGCCTAATGACTAGCGATGTTGGGCATCTTTTGATGTACTTGTTGGCCATTTGTATATTTTCTTTGGAGAAATGTCTATTCAAGTCCTTTGCCCATGTTTTTTTTTTTTTTAAAGATTTTATTTATTTATTTTTTCCCCCCAAAGCCCCAGTAGGTAGTTGTGTGTCATAGCTGCACATCCTTCTAGTTGCTGTATGTGGGACGCGGCCTCAGCATGGCCAGAGAAGCAGCGCGTCGGTGCGAGCCCGGGATCCGAACCCGGGTCTCCAGCAGTGGAGCGCGCTCACTTAACCACTAAGCCATGGGGCCGGCCCTGCCCATGTTTTTAATTGGGTTGTTTGCTTGTAGAGTTGTGGCCTTTTTTTTTTTATATGGCCGCTTAGGTGTAGAGGCCAAGTTTTCCAGGGCTGGGCTGCCTATGCACAAGTATTCTCCTAAACCTTTAAATATATGTAGCCAAAAGTTACTTACAATGTTTGATTTCAGGGATTGTCTACACTTGCACTACCGTGTTATCATTAACTAGAGCCAGACAGTTATATTTTAGGTCTACAGGCAGAACTCTTCTAGCATATACAGTGCTTTTGTGCATATTAAGATGAATTAGAACTGGGTGGAGGCATATCTGAGAACTCTTGACTTGTTCAGCAAGTGGTCCTTTTATTTTTAAAAAGGATACTTCAAAATAAAAACAAGTTCGGGGCCGGCCCGGTGGCGCAAGCGGTTAAGTGCGCGCGCTCCGCTGCGGCGGCCCGGGGTTCGCTGGTTCGGATCCCGGGCGCGCACCGACGCACTGCTTGGCAAGCCATGCTGTGGCGGCGTCCCATATAAAGTGGAGGAAGATAGGCACCGTTGTTAGCCCAGGGCCGTCTTCCTCAGCAAAAAAAAGAGGAGGATTGGCGGATGTTAGCTCAGGGCTGATCTCCTCACAAAATAAATAAATAAATAAATAAATAAAAATAAAAAAAATAAAATAAAAACAAGTTCGTCTTTCCTCCGGTTGTTGCATTCATGCGCTAGGCTTCATAGCTTGGTGAGCAGGGTTCATGCTGGAGTCCAACCCTGGGTGTCTCTTGGTTGGACACTCTTGTGCTGGGTGCAGCTGGCATTCTATCATGTGTGGCAGGCTTGCCTACAGATTTCAGCTGCTTTAGGGGACACTCTAGTGACCATAAAAATAACAGCCTTGTTTCAAAGTGGTATGTACAGGTGTGTGGGGGGGTGCTCTAGACCTCTAAAAAGGGGATTGTCCAAGACTCCTTACCAACACAGTCACCTATACCATCAATCTACATCTAGCCTTATAAGTACTTGTTGGGGAAAAATATTCCAAAGCCAGATTTCCATCTGTCCACTAAAGTTGTATCAGAAAAACTATGTTCAGATAATGTTATTCATCCCCATAATAGTGTGGGAAAGGAAGGAAATACTGGTATAGGTATTGTAGTAAATTGCAGAAATGGTCTTAAATTCTTTCTCTCCCTATATCCACGTTCCTTTGCTATGTAACTTTGAGTGATCTCCCACTCTGACTCTGAGCTCAACCACCTGACTTGCATTGGCCCGTGAGATGTTGGCAAATGTGGCACAAAAAGAGGCTTGAAAAGATCTTGCGTGGCGGGGCTTGTCCTCACTTGTGGTTCCTGGAACCTTCTTGTTTCCATATGAATGAGCCTGGGCTAGCCTGGTAGAGGATGAGACGCCATTGGAACACAGCTGCTTTTGGTCGTCTGAACTCTGAGTTAGGTGTCACAGAGACCAGTCCCTCAGGTAGCCTGCAGACAGGTTAGAAGTTGCAAATTTGGGGGCCATCCCCGTGGCGCAGCAGTTCAGTTTGCATGCTCCACTTCAGTGGCCCGGGGTTCACCGGTTCAGATCCTGGGCATGGACCTACGCACTGCTCATCAGCCCGTGCTGAGGCGGCGTCCCACATAGAGCAACTAGAAGGGTGTACAGCTGTGACGTACAACTATCTGCTGGGGCTTTGGGGAGGAAAAAGGAAAAAAGGAGGAAGATTGGCAACAGATGTTAGCTCAGGGCCAATCTTCCTCAAAAAAAAAAAAAAACAACTTGCAAATTCGGTGCACTCTATTCTCTGCAGTTCACCAAATGGAACAGGGGATCAGGTTGTCACAGTCTCCGAGCTAAGCCACATCGGTAGAGGGTAGGGCCAGGGTGAGTAAAAACACCGTGAAATATCCTATTATTTTAAATGTGGCTTTTTCTTGGTTGAGCATTCGCTTGGTTGCTAGATCTTTGACTAATTTCCAGAGGTCCTATAAAGTTATTTTAGTCAGTTTCCAGTTGTTTATTTAATGTTTCCATAGAGGACCTGGAGCTTCTAGTACATCTTGTTGACATCACGTGTCTCATCCATTTTTGACATTATCTAACGACTTTCTCTTATGATTCATGAGAATTTATCACTCTCATGTCTCCCCTCACCTTCCATCCTTTCAAGACAGTTACATCGAATTCTGGTTAGATCAATATTTAATACTTATGTTATTACAGCAAAGTTGTTGTTCACTGCTAAGTCAAATAGCTTGCCATGATTACATTTCCTTTCTTGAACAACTTTTCAGCCTCTTAGAGCTATTGATTACTTTTTTACCCCTCTTGCTATTTGCTTTACTCTTTGTGAGTATTGCAAACTCTTCCTATTGCCTTCAGTACCTTTCAGTACATTTTTCCTCTCAGTTTCTAAGTGCCTTTGTATTTTCTTTGTCTTCTCTTTTGGAGTCCTCTGCCCTCCTGTTACAATTTGAACTGGTTATTCTCTAATCTTGCTACACGGCTGTCGTCCTGGGACTTTGCGTAACCATCACCTAGAAATTCCTTTTTCTTCTCTTCTGTGTTGAATCGCCTGTTTCAGGGTTTCACATTTTGCTGGAGCACATCCTACAGTAGCTTCCTAAGAAAGAAAAGATGGGAGGTAAATCTTTTTGACTTCTTGCCTGTCTGAAACTGTCTTTATTCTACCCCAGCACTTGACTGACAACTTGCATAGTTATAAAATTCTAGATTGAAACAGTATTCTCTTAGAATTTTGAAGGGGTTGTTTATATGTCTTTTAACTTTCAGAGTCGCTTTTGAGAACTCTAATGCCTTTCTGATTTCCATTCTTTGCGTATAACTTGTTTTTCTTCATGAAAGCTCTAGCAACTTTTCTTCATTCCTCGTACTTTGAGTTATAATCTTGATGTGCCTTAATATGGATCATTTTTTCACTTATCGAGCTGGGAATGTTTTAGCAGATCCTTTTAATCTGAAGACCTCATGTCTGGGAAATATTCTCTCTCCCTTAAAACAATTTCTTTTTCTTGTTTTCTTTGGAATTTCTGTCAGTAGGATATTGAACCTCATGGATCAATTCTCTTGTTCTTTTGTCTTTTCTCTCCTATTGGTCATCATTTTTCCTTTTTAATCTATTTCCTGGCAAACTCGCTTATTATTATAGCTTCTATCTCCCCTATTAAATTTTTATTTTGGCTCTCATTTTAAATTTCTAAGATATTTTCCTTCTTCTTGATTGTTCTTTTTTATTGCCTCCTCTTCTTATGAACGCTATCTCTTATTTGAGAATATTAATTATTTTCTTAAAGTTGTCTTCTGTATCCTCTATTGCTCTGTTTTATTCAGGTTTCTTCTTTTCTGTTTATTTGTTTTGGTTTCTATTTTTCATGTTGGAGGCTTACCTCAAAAGGCTGGTGATCCTTGGTGTCCATTCGTACTTAGGAGTGAGGCAGTAAGCCATTAATTGAACACTCTGTGAGCATGGGCAGGGCTTGTTGACTGGTGGCCATCATTGGGTAATCAGGCAGCAAGCTGGCTTTTCTATTTGGGGACTGTGTATCTGTGGACCTTTTCTGTGGGGTCGTTCAGATCATTCCAGAGGTGACTCTTCCAATAACATCTTTCTTGGGGTGGGAAATCAGAAAGGCATCAGACTTCTCAAAACCAACAGTAGCTGCTGGTGTTATGGGAGTTGGCAGAAAAAGGGGCTGGGATCTTACCATCCAGTATGCTGACTTTCATTTTGATTTGTCCCTGTATCCCTGCCTTCTAGAGTCCCCTGTTTAAGTTTCTTTGGTTTACTTTCTCCAGAGAATAAACATTCTAGTTGAGAGAGACAAGTCCACTGCTTACAGAGGAGGAAGGCCTGGGGTCTGTTTACCAGCGTTCTTGTAATAGTTTCAGTCTAAAGTCCTCACTTCTGAGGGGCCTTAACAAGATTCTATGGTGTGAATGAACTTGCACTGTTTCTTATTGGAATCTCCCTCTTTGAGTGGTTAGGTTTTACTTTCTCTGTACTCCTAAGCAGGTCACCTTTCCACACTTCTTGTTTTTGTGTACATATGTCTCCTTGTTTTATCAAAGATAGAGTTTGTATTTCCGTTTCTCATTCTCCTGCTGTTTTCAGGGTGACTTCAGAGAGGTAAAGAAAGAAGAAAGGTCTTTACTCCACTATTTTAATACTGGAAATCTCTTAGATAGTGACTTTAAAGTTGAATTTGAAGGAGAGCCTGTGTTTTAATTGTACAAGGTCATTTTTGCATATTCTGTAAATATCAGTGATAATATTACTGTGGTATTTTCCTTCAATTAAAAAAAATGTAATATTGCTTTTAAATTGTATATAAAGAATCTTTCTTTTTGATTGACAGGGTGGTGTTGGTATCTAACTACACACAAACCTTGAATATTTTACAAGAAGTATGCAAGCGTCATGGCTATGCTTATACAAGACTCGATGGACAAACACCAATCTCTCAAAGGCAGCAAATTGTTGATGGCTTTAATAGTAAATACTCTTCTGATTTTATTTTTTTGTTGAGTTCAAAAGCTGGTGGTGTAGGACTTAACCTTATTGGAGGATCTCACTTAATTCTCTATGACATTGATTGGAATCCAGCCACTGATATCCAGGTAGGACTATTTATGCATTAAATAAACATTATAGATTGCCCTCTGGGGATACAATGCCTTCTGGGGATACAAAGATGATGATGATATGTAATAACTGCTGCATATTGAGCCCTTATTTTGTATCAAGCACTCCGCTAAGTGCTTTACATCTATTTAATCTTCGCAATAATCCTACAAGCGTGGACATTATTAGCCCTATTTTACATATGAAGATATGGAAGCTTGTTCTAGATCATATAGCTTGTAAGAGGCAGAGCCAGGATTCAAACCCAAACCTGTATGTCTCGAGGCTCTACTTCACTGCACAGATGGGCCTTCAGGATTCTCATGAAAATCAGGGGAAGACAATAAAGTGTTATAGATGCTATGATCAATGTTTGTGCAAAGTATAGTAAAGATATAAAATTAGCTTATTTAGGAAAATATTTCAGAAGAAGCCTTTGGTTTTCTTCAGAATACAGTCCAGCTCTGTGTATTTTGAGACTTCTACCTTTAGATTTGTACCTCATTTGGTATCTGTCTTAGGGGACCTGAAGACAACCCTCAGGTTCAATGATTCACTAGAAGGACTCACAGCACCGAGAAAAACAGCTGTGCTCATAGTTATGGTTTATTACAGTTGACAGATACAGACTAAAATCAGCAAAGGTAAAAGGCACATAGGGCAGAGTCCAGGAGAGACCAGACACAAGCTTCCATTTGTCCTCTCCCACTGGAGTTGTATGGACAACACTTAATTCTCCCAGCATTGGTGAATGACAGCACATATGGAGTATTGTCAACCAGAGAAGTTCACTTGAGCCTTAGTGTCCAGAGTTTTTTTTGGAGGTTGGTCATATAGGCATGGAGTACCCATGTGACTGACCTTAGTGGCTCAGTCTCCAACTCCTCCAGAGGTCAAACTGGCCCAAGGACCCCACCTAAATCACATTGTTAGCGTAAACTGTCTTGTGTGGCCCAAGGTCCTAGGTAAACTAAGATGCTCTTATTAGGCAGGATATTCCAAGGGCTTAGAGTTTATTTCCCAGGAGCTGGTTGAAGGCCACACTATTCTTTGGAATGTGCAGGGTTTGAACATCAGCCTTTTTTTTTTTTTTTTGTGAGGAGATCAGCCCTGTGCTAACATCTGCCAATCCTCCTCTTTTTTTTTTTTTGCTGAGGAAGACTGGCCCTGGGCTGATATCCATGCCCATCTTGCTCCACTTTATATGGGATGCCTCCACAGCATGGCTTGCCAAGCAGTGCATCGGTGCACGCCGGGGATCTGAACCAGCGTACCCCGAGCCGCCACAGCTGAGCGCGCACACTTAACCACTTGCACCACCAGGCCTGCCCTGTCAGCCTTTTACTGTATAGTATCATCAATAAGTTCTGAAACCACAGGGTTCTACGTAGAGCCTGAGCTAATTGCAGGTATCCTAGGGATTCTTTAGGGGGGAATCGTTAGCTACTTGGACTGGGAATAAACTCTCCATGCCCGTGCTATCCTTGGTTCTTTGCATTCTTGCTGTCCAAACTTGCTGTCCTATTCTTTGATGCAGGTAGACTCTCTCATCAAAGAGAGAATGTTTGAACCACAATGAGTGTTCATCCATCCCCTTCTTCTCAGGAAAAAGATGTGAAGTGGTGAATGCTTGGGCATGCCTGCCTTTGTTTTTTGAAGCTATAAGTAAAATCTAGAATTCCTCATCTTAAATGTATTGACGCAAATTGCTTATGTGGAAAGAGCTATTAGTTTCTACTGTACTCTCAGAATTCTCATTTATTTGCGATAGGCAATGTCTAGAGTGTGGAGAGATGGCCAGAAACATCCTGTACATATTTACAGACTTCTAACCACAGGTAATAACCTTTCAGTGTGACAAAAAATGTATTTCCTTTGAATAATTGAAAAAATTTTTTTTGGTTAATCTGTGCTTCAGTATCAAGAATATAGTTATTTTGTTAATAAACATGCTAATAATCATATTCATGCTAATAAACGTGTTTTATCCTATAAAAATAACAAACATAAAGATCTGAAGACAATCTTATGAATGTTTTCTCTTTAGGTACAATAGAAGAAAAGATCTATCAAAGGCAGATCAGTAAGCAAGGTCTTTCTGGGGCAGTTGTAGACCTAACCAAGACATCTGAACATATTCAGTTTTCAGTAGAGGAACTTAAAAATTTGTTCACATTACATGAAAGTTCACATTGTGTTACTCATGACCTGCTTGACTGTGAATGTACAGGAGAAAAAGATCATACAGGTTAGTTGTATTTTAATTCTGTTACAACGGTAAAGTTAATTTGTCTATCTTTAGCAGTTGAAAATATTTAAATACAGAAAAACTAAAATATTTATCATTTGCATATGTTAGTTTTTTCCTCAGGACAACTGCCAGATGAGTATTTAAGAAAATATTAATTAGAACGTTATTAGTTCTCTCAATTTAGCTTCTTATTTCTGAATCAGTTGTGAAAAGTTTAACTTATTTAGGAAAATCTTTCAAATCCTGGTATAATGGCTTTAGAATTAGAAAAATGTTTTTAGTCCTTATTTCTGTTTCACAGAAAACATACACTTGACAGAATAATCTGACTTTGTTTATTTCGTGTAGAACTTATTCATAATGAGGTCATATTTTCTGAGGCAGTTAGCATGGGCCAGCATTCTTCTCAGTACTGGACGAACTGCTTGTGCTGCTTAAGTGAAGCTGAAAACATCAACCCTCCAGAATTAACACCGTTCAGATAGGAACTGGATCAGGACTAGGACTTGAGCAAACAATGTCCAGTAGTTGGAAGTCACTTGATAAATTGCACTGAGATAGGTGTAAGAAGTTAGACTGTATAAGATTGACATGGAAGAATTTGTATATATATATATTTTGTATAATTTATGTAATTATATAAAAGAAGAATTTATATATGTGTGTGTATATATATATATGTTTTGCTGAGGAAGATTAGCCCTGAGCTAACATCTGTGCCAGTCTTCCTCTGTTTTGTACATGGGATGCCGCCACAGCATGGCTGATGAGTGGTAAAGGTCCACGCCTGGGATCTGGACCTGCGAACCCAGGCTACCAAAATGGAGCGTGCCAAACATGACCACTATGCCACAGGGTTGGCCCCAAGAATTTATATTTTATGTAAATCAACATTTGATCCTTTGTCTTGTATGTTTTTTCTATTTTAATAATTTCTGCTCTTAACTCTTCTCTTACTTTTTCCTTATATTTATCTAATGTTCTTTTTCTGATTTTTCAAGTTGAATGCTTTAGCTTAATAATTTTCTTTTTTTTTTTTTTTATTGGTTTATAACATTGTAAAAATTTCAGGTGTACATCATTGTACTTCTATTTCTGCATGGACTACATCATGTTCACCACCAAAATACTAATTACAACCCATCACCACACACATGTACCAAATTATCCCTTTCACCCTCCTCCCTCCCCCGTTCCCCTCTGGTAACCACCAATCCAATCTCTGTCCCTATGTGTTTGTTTATTGTTGTTATTATCTACTACTTAATGAAGGAAATCATACGGTATTTGACCTTCTCCCTCTGACTTATTTCACTTTGTATTATACCCTCAATGTCCATCCATGTTGTCACAAATGCCTGGATTTCATCGTGTCTTATGGCTGAATAGTATTCCATTGTGTATATATACCACATCTTCTTTATCCATTCGTCCCTTGATGGGCACTTAGGTTGCTTCCAAGTCTTGGCTATTGTGAATAATGCTGCAATGAACACAGGGGTGCATGTACCTTTGCAAATTGGTGTTTTCAAGTTCTTTGGATAAATACCCAACAGTGGAATAGCTGGATCATATGGTAGTTCTATCCTTGATTTTTTTTTTTTTTTTTTTTTTTTTGTGAGGAGATCAGCCCTGTGCTAACATCCGCCAATCCTCCTCTTTTTTTGCTGAGGAAGACGGCCCTGGGCTAACATTTGTGCCCATCTTCCTCCACTTTATATGGGATGCCGCCACAGCATGGCTTGCCAAGCAGTGCGTCGGTGCGCGCCCGGGATCCGAACCAGCGAACCCCGGGCCGCCGCAGCGGAGCGCGCGCACTTAACCGCTTGCGCCACCGGGCTGGCCCCCTCTATCCTTGATTTTTTGAGGAATCTCCATACTGTTTTCCATAGTGGCTGCACCAGTTTGCACTCCCACCAGCAGTGTATGAGAGTTCCCTTTTCTCCACATCCTCTCCAACACATATTGTTTCCTGTCTTGTTAATTATAGCCATTCTGACGGGCGTGAGGTGATATCTCATTGTAGTTTTAATTTGCATTTCCCTGATAGTTAGTGATTTTGAACATCTTTTCATGTGTCTGTTGGCCATCTGTATATCTTCTTTGGAGAAATGTCTGTTCAGGTCTTTTGCCCATTTTTTAATTGGGTTGGTAGTTTTTTTGTTGTTGAGATGCATGAGTTCTTTATATATTTTGGAGATTAAGATCTGATAAGGATCAGATGTATGGTTTGCAAATATCTTCTCCCAATTGTTAGGTTGTCTTTTCGTTTTGTTGATGGTTTCCTTTGCTGTGCAGAAGCTTTTTAGTTTGATATAGTCCCATTTGTTTATTTTTTCTATTGTTTCTCTTGCCCGGTCAGATGTGGTGTTTGAAAAGATGTTGCTAAGACCGATGTGGAAGAGCGTACTGCCTATGTTTTCTTCTAGAAGTTTCATAGTTTCAGGTCTTACATTCAAGTCTTTAATCCATTTGGAGTTAATTTTTGTGTATGGTGTAAAGTAAGGGTCTACTTTCATTTTTTTGCATATGGCTATCCAGTTTTCCCAACACCATTTGTTGAAGAGACTTTCTTTTCCCCATTGTATGTTCTTGGCTCCTTTGTCAAAGATTAGCTGTCCATAGATGTGTGGGTTTATTTCTGGTCTTTCGATTCTGTTCCATTGATCTGTGTGTCTGTTTTTGTGCCAGTACCATGCTGTTTTGGTTACTATAGCTTTGTAGTATATTTTGAAATCAGGGAGTGTGATACCTCCAGCTTTGTTCTTTTTTCTCAGGATTCCTTTAGCTATTTGGGGTCTTTTGTTGTTCCATATAAATTTTAGGATTCTTTGTTCTATTTCTGTGAAAAATGTTGGAGCTTTGCTGGGATTGCATTGAATCTATAGATGGCTTTAGGAAGTATGGACATCTTAACTATGTTAATTCTTCCAATCCAAGAGCACGGAATATCTTTCCATTTCTTTGTGTCGTCTTCAATTTCTTTCAGAAATGTTTTATAGTTTTCGATGTACAGATCTTTCACCTCTTTGGTTAAGTTTATTCCTAGGTATTTTATTCTTTTTGTTGCAATTGTAAATGGGATGGTATTCTTAATTTCTCTTTCTGCTACTTCGTTGTTAGTGTACAGAAATGCAACTGATTTTTGTATGTTGATTTTGTATCCTGCAACTTTACCATATTCGTTTATTACTTCTAAAAGTTTTCTGGTGGATTCTTTAGGGTTTTCTATATATAAAATCATGTCATCTGCAAATAGTGACAGTTTCACTTCTTCCTTTCCAATTTGGATCCCTTTTATTTCTTTCTCTTGCCTGATTGCTCTGGCTAGGACTGCCAATACTATGTTAAATAGGAGTGGTGACAGTGGGCATCCTTGTCTGGTTCCTGTTCTTAGAGGAATAGCTTTCAGTTTTTCACCATTGAGTAGCTTAATAATTTTCAATCTTATTTTCTAAATTTGTTATTTTTTTTATTTTTCCCCCAAAGCCCCAGTAGATAGTTGTATGTCATAGCTGCACATCCTTCTAGTTGCTGTATGTGGGACGCGGCCTCAGCATGGCTGGAGAAGCAGTACGTCGGTGCGCGCCCGGGATCTGAACCCGGGCTGCCAGTAGCGGAGCGTGCGCACTTAACCGCTAAGCCACGGGGCCAGCCCTTCTTTTCTAAAAATAGATATTTAAGGCTGTAAATTTTCCTCTAAGCTCATAATTTGATATACAGTCTTTTTATTATTCAGTTCTGAATATTTTATTTTTCATTGTGATTTCTTCTTTGATTCATGAGGTATTTAAAAGTATGTTTTAAAATGTATTTTAGTTTTTGTTATTCAATTCTGGCTACTGCACTGTAGTCAGAAATATGGCCTGTGTGATACTGATTCTTTGGTAACTATAGAGACTTGATGTGTGGCCTGGGATGTGGTCACTTTGTAAATGTTTCTTTTGTGCATGAAAACCATATATATTCTCTTAATTACTTAGAGTTCTGGTGTATTAGCCAAGTTTTACGTTACCAAATCAATTTTTTCTTATTTTATAGATTTAAAAATTTACTAATTTAATTTATAAATTGGTAGTGTATTTATATGGCTCAACTATTTAAAAATATGGAATATATATGGTTAAAACTTTTCTTCCCACAATCCCGTCATCTGCCTAGTTTCTAGCCCTACTACCCCATAAGAAACCACCATTATTATTTTTTTGTGTGTCCTTCTAGCTAAAATTTTATGCACGTGCAAGGGACTCTGAATATATCGTCACTCAGTTTCCCTTCAATAAAAGGTATCATAGTATATGTATAGTTCTGTACCTTTTTTACTTTATAGTTTATCTTTAGATCTTTTCATGTCATTACAGAAAGAGTTTCCTCATTCTTTTTTCCCTTAGCTATACAATCCTCCATTGTATGGATATACCATAATTTATCTATCTGACCCCACAGATGTACAATTAGATTCTTTCCAGTCAGTATCTGTATTCATACATCTTTTCCCTTATGTTCAAATGTATCTATAAGGTAAATTATCAGTGTTACTGGTCAGAGGATATGTGCATTTGTAGTTTTGATAGATTTTGCTAAAATGCCCTTTGTTGGTGGTTGTATCATATATACCCCATCAACGTTATACTAAAATGGCTATTTCTCCACAGCTTTGCCTATTTAATAGATTATCAAATGTTTGGATTTTTGCCAATCTGATAGTAAAAAATTAATGTATTGGTCTACTTTTAATTTGCTTTTCTCTTTTTGAAGTTGATTATATTTTCCTATGTTTAAGAGCCATATTTCCTTCATGTGAACCATCTGCTCATATCATTTGCCTATTTTTCTATTAATAAACTAATTCTTTGTTACATATATCTGTGACTGAAAGAAAAATGTTAAAAATCGTGCAATATGACAGTGGATTTGTTGGTTTCTTGTTATTAGTCAATTTTTGCTTTATATATTTTATATCTTCTTTGTGAAATTTTTTTCATTATTGTTTATTTTATTATTATGTAGTGATTGCTTTATCCCTAATGCCTTTTGCTTTCATTTTGTTTTGTTAATATATTACACTGTCTTTCTTATGATTAGTATTTGTCTAGTGTATCTTTTTCTATTCTTTTAGCTTAAATCTTTGTGTGTCCTTATGTTTTAGGTATCTTTCTTGTAAATAACATAAAACTGTATTTTATTTTTTATCCAGTCTGATGTTCTCTTTTAACTACAGCATTTAGTCTGTTCACCTTTATTATAATTATTGATATATTTGGTTCATATTTACTGTCTTTTCATGTCAACAAGGACCTATTAGTGGTTAACTCTCTCAATCTTTGATTTTTCGAAGTGTATTTGTTTTTTTTCCTCTCTTAAATGCTATCTTTGCTGGATGTACAGTTCTAGTTGATAGGTGATTTTTTTTGGTCCGTACTTTTAAGGTGTTATTCTACTGTCTTCTGGATTCTCAAAGCAATCTTGTCATCTCTTTTCTTAAAACCTCAATGATGTTGAACACTGACAGGATTTTGATGATGTTAAGGAAAGACTTAATTTTTTTTTCCTTTCTTTTTTTTTTATTGTGAAATTTTTGTTGTACATTATTGTTTATCAGTCACCATATAAGTGCATCCCTCCACCCCTTGTGCCCACCCGCCACCCCCCAGCCCCTGGTAACCACCAAACAGTTCTGTCTGTCCATGTGTTGGTTTACCTTCCACATATGAGTGAAATCATGCACTGTTTGTCTAGGAAAGACTTAGTTTTTTTAGCTGTGATAAAATTTAAAAAGAATTCTTTTATCTTTTAGAAGTGCAGAGTGAAATATTTACAGATGAAATGATGTGTGCTACCTATTTATTTCAGAGTAATAAGGAAGTGGAAAAAGTGGGATCTAAATAAAACAAGGTTGGCTATTAGTTGATGGTTACTGAAGATGGGATATATAAACCTGGAGGTTCTTTATTTCTATCTTGTCAGCTTTTATATATATTTGAAATTTCCCATAATTAAAAGCTTAAAAAAATAAAACTTTCAATAGCTTCCATTTCTCTTAGGATAAAGAGTAAAATCTTTAAAGTGGTGAGTTCATTAGGGTAGGCTAAGTGCTCTAACAAGAAACTCAAAAAGCACCATGGCCTACCACAATAGAAGTATATTTCTCACTCATGTAACTGGTTGCATGGTAGTAACATAGTAGACAGCCTTCCCTAAGGTGATTGAGCCATCCAGACTTGGGCTCTACCATCCTCTTAGGCCTTAGAATTCCCTACTGGGATCCTTGCACCTGCCAGCCAGCAGGGAAGAGAAGAAAAAAACCATATAGTGTTGGGGATTTTATTGGCCAGATCTGGAAGTGATGTAGATCACTTCTATTCACGCTCCATAGGCCAGACTCAGTGGCTGCAGCTGACTGTAAGGGAGGCTGGGAAATGTGGCTAAGTGTCCTGGAGGAAAGGGAAATGGATTTAGTGGATATCTACTATCCTCTGCTATTTGTGATTTGTTTACAGTGGTTTGCATAATCTAGCTCTTGAATGGGTGCTTCGCCTCGCATTACTCAGCTTCTCTTCTCGCGTTATTCTTGGCCTTTGCTCTCTAGGCTCTAGTTGCATTAGGCTCCTGTCAGTTCCTCAACTGTGCCAAATGTCCCTTCCCTTTCATAGCCTTTGTAAGTCCTTCTGGAAAGCTTCACCTCTCTTCGCCATCTAGTTCTTGCCTTCTTGTCCTTCAGATCTTAATAAAACAGATGAGCTTCTCTTGTTATACGTGCTCATAGTCCCCTGTATCTTAACTTCATACCCTTAACCTCTGTTTGTAATATAGCTTCACAGTCCTTTATCTTTAATTTTAAGGCCAAAAGTTTTTTTTTTCCCTTCATAAATTTGCAACAAACTTATTTGGTGACAAAACAGCTGAATTGCTGTGAATTTATCAATCGTCTTTAACCCATTTCATAAGACTATTCATTTGACTTGCCGCAGAATAATAATGCGTTTGATTATGGAGTGCTGTCCCAGGATGTTCCAGTTATGTTCTGAATTTGGAAACATGTCTGGCCTCAAAGGCTTTAGATAGGAATTGAGGACCTGAATACATGTCTGGATGATTATTCGTTTAACGTATATCTCTGCCACTAGACCATAAGGTCCTTGAAGTCAGAGACCATGTCTATTTTTGTTCATCATTTTTGTCCCCAGTGCTTACATCAGCATGTAGTAAACAATTTATAAATATTTGTAGAAGGAATGAATTAATTAAATTGTTTATTTTAACTTGAACTGTAGTGATTCAAATGTAATAAATCACATAAACTTACTATATCATAAAGTAACAAAAAAGTATTGTATATAGTACAGTATTGATTGGCCTAAGGATTTTCTGATTGTTTTACTTATTTCAGGTGATTCCTTGGAAAAATTCTCTGTCTCTAGAAATTGTCAGCTTGGTCCACATCAACAGAAGTCTGACTCCCTGAAACCTCTCTCCATGTCACAGCTGAAGCAGTGGAAACATTTTTCTGGAGACCATTTAAATCTTACAGATCCTTTTCTTGAAAGAATAAGAGAAAATGTGTCATTCTTTTTTCAGAATATAACCAATCAAACTACTGCTATGTAATGAAAGATTACTTTATGACATTCCCTTGCTCTCCTTTAAAAAAAATTAATATAGTAATTAAATGTAATTTTTGAAAACTAATAGAATTATTTTAATTATAATACTATATTTTTGTTGCAAAATGTATCAGTTTCGATACAATAGTCAAAACTGTTTGAGTTTAATTTTTTGTATCTATTCTTAAATTTGAAACATTAAAGATATACTTCTATCATTCTATAATTGTTTATTAATAATTCCATAATGCACTTATTATTAAGTATCTACTAAAGAATTTTCATAAGGAATATAAAAAGGTAAAGTACCTAGTCTCTATCTTTGGGGAATCTAATCTTATTAGGAATATTAGCCATAGATGTGTGAGATAATTGAAAAACTTGGTAAGTTTCAACTATAGCTCAAGGGAGAAAGAGAATCAGAGAGGATTGCAAATGAAGTTGTTGGATGTACTAGTTGCTGCAGGGCAGTTGGAGTGAGAATGGTCAGTGGGTGGGGGCAGCAGATGAAGGACTATTAGACACTTCAAAGCACTAGTTCCTAATTTGAGACCTCAGACTTGTGGGGGACTGACATGCAGTCTATAAAACCAAACTTTGTTTGTATACTGAATAGTGGTTCAACCCCCGTTATATCAAGAGTTGTCTGTAGTAATTTTTGACGTTAAAAAGAGAGTTTTATTGTACAAAGCAAGCTTTAGAAGACAAGTCTGCAAAGAAAAAGGAGTTACTCATGTAATCTCCAATTGGGGCTTCTGTAATCAGCTTTTACTTTCATTTAGGAAAATTTCTTTTAGCCTGAGTATTGTCTTGAGATGTTAAATAAAGACTCAGTTATGTATCATCAAATCTGAATTCTTTAGATTTGTAGTGCCATTCGTGAACAGGCAGTTTGGGATCAAATTTGTCAGTGAGGAAGTAGTCAACTAATAGTAAGCAAAAATGGTGTTTCATGGCACCTTGTATAGGCCCCAAATATGAGGCTTTACATATGCAACTTCTTTCAATATGTATCTTGTACCATATTATTCTCAGGTGTAAAATCCTTAAAAAAAACGGTGATAAGGGACTAGCAACTTTGTCTATCTTAACTATAGTGGATGCTAGAATGTGTGGCCCAGATTGCCCCCTTCAGGACTATGGTGCTCATTTCCCCCAGCTGCCAGGAGTGTTGCCTAGGACCACTCATGGCCAAATCTCTCCCTAAGAATAGCCCTCAGCTGAAAGGAGCTGCCTCGCCTAAGGTTACGCTCCCTCCCCAGGGTGGCTGGCATCCAGTGATTTGTTGATGCAGAGTGGAAAGGCCCAGCCCCCTTGCCTCAATTTGGGACAACTCTAAAGGACCGTTTCAGCTCCAGAGCTCCTCAGGTGAGGCCTTTGTTGCAGCTTCTTTGCAGTCTAGCTTTGCTCTGTCCAGTCCTGCTTCTCTCACTCCCTTACAGGTGTTGTTCCTAAGAGCACTTCCCAACAAACTCACTGCATGCATATCTACCTCTGTCTGTTTTCCAGGGAACCTGACCTGAGACGCTATCCACAGGGGAATTACTGAGGAAAAACATTTTAATAATTATAATTGGTGGCATCCAATTGTAAATATTTGTTGGCAGAATAATCATTTAATGGAATGAGCTGATAATATGAAAGTTAAAAAAAAGTATGTTTTACTTTATACCATATTTAAAAAATAGACCATGCCAGAATGAATTACTATTTGTACATTCACGATATCATGCAGCCATCACCACTGTTTTCAGAAGAGAGTTCTATTCTTTTTTTTTTTTTTTTTTTTGGGAGGAGGACCAGCCCTGAGCTAACATCTAATGCCAATCCTCCTCTTTTTTGCTGAGGAAGACTGGCCCTGGGCTAACATCCGTGCCCATCTTCCTCTACTTTATATGGGATGCCGCCACAGCATGGCTTGACAAGCGGTGTGTTCATGTGTGCCTGGGATCCGAACCGGCGAACCCCAGGCTGCCGCAGCGGAGCTTGCACACTTAACCGCTTGCACCACCGGGCTGGCCCCGAGAGTTCTATTCTTAGTGTCTCACTTTCCCGCTTCCTGGTCACTGTCAACCCGAAGCTGTTGGCCTCCATCCCCCAACACTCAAGGCCTCTATCCCAGTGACACCCTAGTTGACAAATGCAGTGAATTCTTTTCAATCTTTATCTTGACTTCTGTTCACATTAGGTATTGGTGAATACTTCCTTCTTGAAACTCTTGCCTTCCTTAATTTTGATTAAATGGTTAAATTCATTTGTCATTCCACAAATATTTATTGAGTACCTAGTACATGTCAGATATTGTTATAGGGGTTATGCATACAACAATGAATAAAATAGGCATAGTCTCTGCCCTCATGGTGCTTTCATTCTGGCACCATATACATACTTATTACATAGCATACATATATACATACATATACACATATGTAATATGGCACATGATGATAAGTGCTATGAACAAAAATAAGCAGAATAAGGGAGATATTAAACAAAGTGGGTATGGGAGTTGCTTTCTTTTTTTTTGCTGAGGAAGATTCACCCTGAGCTAACATCTGTGCCAATCTTCCTCTATTTTGTATGTGGGTCGCCACCACAGCATGGCTGATGAGTGGTGTATGTCTACGCCTGGGATCCGAACCTGTGATCCCAGTCCACCAAAGCAGAGCATGCCCAACTTAACTACTATGCCACTAGGCCGGCCCCAGGGGATTGCTATTTATATAGGGTGGATTTATGCAGAGACCTGAAAAAAGTGAGGGATTGAGAACCATGACATTCTCTGGGAAAAGTGTTCCAGACAGAAGGAACCTCAAGTGCAAAGGTCTTGAGACAGATGAAAGAGTGTTTGACATGTTTGAGAAACAGCCAGAGGCTGTTGTGGAGAGAGGAAGAAGAGTGGTAAGAGATGAGGTCAAAGAGGTGATGGTGGTGGGGGGGATCAAATGTTACAGGGCATTGAAGACCATTTTGAGAGCTTTTGCTTTTACTCTGAGGCAGATGGGAAACCATTGGGATTTGAACCAAGGAAAGACATGATCTGAGTTGCTTTATGATGAGAACAGACTATGATGGAACAAGGGGTGGAAGTAATGAAATGAGTTAGGAGGCTATTGCAATAATCCAGTCAAGAGGTGTTGATGATTTAGACCAAGTGGTAGCAGTGAATTGTTAAGGAGTCGTTGGATTTTGGATATTTTTGAAGGCAGAACCAACAAGATGTCTGAATGGATTGAATGTAGAGTATAAGGAAAAGAGAAAAAGCAAGAATGACTCCAAGGTTTTTGGCCTGAGGCAAAGGAGAAATGGAGTTGCCATTTCCCACTGAGATGGGAAGACTGAGAGGAGAGGTTTATGGGGGGAGGTCACAAGTTCAGTTTTTTTTTTTTTAAAGATTTTATTTATTTATTTTTTCCCCCCAAAGCCCCATTGGATAGTTGTGTGTCGTAGCTGCACATCCTTCTAGTTGCTGTATGTGGGACTCGGCCTCAGGATGAACGGAGAAGTGGTGCCTCGATGCGCACCCGGGATCCGAACCCGGGCCACCAGCATCGCAGCGCGCGCACTTAACCACCAAGCCACAGGGCCGGCCCAACAAGTTCAGTTTTGATTAGGTCCAGTTTGATATGCCTGTTAGATATCCAGTGGAGATGTCAAATAAGCACTTTGGTACATGAGTTGAGTTCAGAAGCATTGGTCAAGGCTGGAGATCAATTTGGGATTTGTCAGTATATAGATGGTATTTAATAAAGTCGTGAGATTGGATGATATTACCTAGGTAGTAAATGTAGCTAGTTAAGAGGTAAAACAACTAAATATTGTGGTGGTAAAAATAATAATGGCTAACATTTATTATAAGTGTTTATTACTGTCTTCTAAATGCTAAGTGCTTTGTGTGCATTATTAGTGTATTAATGTACAAGATAGGGTTAGTATTGTCTTAGATGAACTGAGTTTTCCCATCTGTTCAGTGATATATCTAAGGGTAGTTGTGAAACTTGAATAAAATAATATATGGCTAATGAGGTAGAGAAATATTATCTTGACTGCTTGCATCAGAATTCCTCTTAGTCTTTATTTGGAAAAACACCCTATTAAAACGTTAGTGAGCCTCTCAAGACCTTGTGTGTTGCTTGCTGTTAAAGTGTAATAGAGGGAGAAAAATTTGAAATTTTGGAGGCAGTTTGAGAGGGAAGGGTGAGAAGAGAAAAAAATGAGAATATGGAGGGAGGCTGGGATGGGGTTAAATATGAGCAACTCTCAGTGACGGGAACCAGGGAAGGTATTTGAAATTACAGTTGTTCTCCAGTTGGTTGTTTGCTAAGTATTGGGGACAGTAATCCTCCCTTCAGCTCTGCCCCACCCTGAAATCTTGCCGAAATTTCAGAAGAGAGGCTGAATTCCTTGAGGGAATCCGTGTGGCGTGGGACAGAGGCAGCATGTATGACATGGGAGCCCAGAGGCTGAGAAACAGATGATGGTAAACTCTTGGGGACTGAGGAAGGCTTTGGACTCTGACAGGCCAGGGATTTGTGTAAGTTCAAACTCATTTAATCCAGATGTTAAAGGCACCCCGTTAACATCTGGGTTGCATATATATCGCACCTTTTCTGTGGCAGATGCTCAGTTTATAAGAATTCCCTTCTTTTTTCCCTTCTCTATGCTCCCAGTCCATGGCTCTGCTTTGTAGTACTTAACACATTGTCTGTAACTGTTTGTTTACCTGACTCCCTCTCCCATAGACTGAATTATTTGAGGATAGGGATTTTATCTTACTTTTATTTTATCCTAGTATCTCAGGACCTTGTATGGTCTCTGGCACAAAACAGCTGCTTTTAAGTAGGATAATGCATGAATGAGGTGCTTCACTTCTTTTTTTCCCTTAACTGCCATGATCTCATTCTTTGCTCACAGATCTCAGTTTTAAGGTATTTTTAAGGCTAATTACTGAGCATAGAGCTGTGCTGGACATTGAAGAAAGCAGCCCCAGCCGTTTTTTCTTGCCTCCTGGCAGCATACAGACTTCCCTTTTTGCTTCCGTGATTTCTATCAATCTGCTGCGTGAGCTGACGAAAGCTGTCAGTGTGAAGGGTATCATTTGAGTCACATACATAATTCACTTCTAATTACACAAATACACCTTTGACATATCTTCATGTGAAAATGTTCTTGTTCTAAATGACAACGTAAATACATTTTAATCACGTTCTCATTAAGACTGACTCACTAATGATGAATTAAAACGTGAGCAACTCTGATCTACAGAATTCAACTTCCGGACAGCCTGTCCATCCATTCAACAGGGTCTATGATAAAGAAGCAAGTCCAAAAACCCTGCTGTCATTTTGTTTGAGTGGTGCAATCATGGCTTATGTCACATTGCCTGGGCAGCTTAGTGTCTTAATATTATGTTGGCCAGATTGAAATTCTGGGGCTTGCAGCAAACAGTATGTATAATCAGCAGATGGCACTGTTTCTCTGAGTTGGTCCCAAATTAATATATTGGGTTCTAGAGGGGTTTGTAGACATGCTATTTTTGTTGTTGAAGAAAGAACTCAATATGGCTTGGTACAAAGGGATATTATTTTCTCTTACCTTGTATGATACAGGTTTTTTGGTTTCGGCTAGTTTCCTGTGGCACTCGTGTATAGCTGGCCTGTGTTCTTTGCTTTGAGCCATTACAAATTTCCATCCCTAAGATCCTTTGTTGTCCACAGAATCAGTACCAATTCAGAATATAGCTTTCATGGTAAAAAACTGAAAAAAAAATCCTTATTGACACAGACAGAATGGTTTGTTGGAGTATGTTACACTTACTTGAAAACCTGAAGTGTTAAATGTAAATTAATCTTTATAAAATTTTTTTAGATTTATAGAAAAATTATAAATCTCATTTTGAGTAAGAAAACAAAAATCCAACAAAGCAGATCAAAACAAACAATTCCTTTATTTTTATTTTTTGAGGAAATATCAGCAAAATACTGAAGATGTTTTTTGAGTAGTTTAAAATATGTATGATGTCACAGCGAGGTGTGGAAGCCCATCTCAACACCTTACCCTCATCTTTGTTGTTATCTTTATTTTTTTCTTGATGGAAATATTTGGTACACATGGATGTTTATACTGTCACAGAACAATAGAAATGGTATTTTACAATTGATACAGTTGATTTGATCGCACCATTCATTCTGCTCAGATTGACAGTCAGACTCACAAGATACAATAGGCAGCATCCAGCTTTAAGTTGACTTATCTTTAAGGAAGCATACAGGACAGGTAACAAGAAAGCATGCACTGCAAAAGCAGAGCAGACGTTTCACGACTCCAGGCAAGGCTTCCAAACAGGATAGGCTACCTGTGGTCAGGTGAGACAAGACTGAGTGGATGTGGACAGCCTCAGTTCCTGGGAGCCATCAGCTCTGGGGTCCTTCAGCTTTTTTTTTCCTTGCTGAGGTTGAGAAATAAAACAAAGAGTAAATATGGAGGCTATAATATCCCTTTTGTTCTTGATAACAGCTTAGTTGATGGAGTTGGCTTGAGGTCTGTTACCCAGCTGGGCTTAATACTGAAGTCTCTCCTGCCCACGAGGAAATGCTCCCCTGGGTGAGCTTGATGATGTGGAGGCACAGAGGAGAGCTCGTGCTTTCTGTATGCAGGTGCAAGGCTCTTTCCCAGCAGGAAGAAGGTGAGATATTTCCTTTTTTTGTTTATATTATTTTAATTGAGGTAAAATTCATATAACATAAAATCCACCATTAGAAAATAATTTATTGAGTTGAAATTCACATAACATAAAATTAATCATTTTAAAGTAAACAATATAGTGGCATTTAGTATTGTTGGGGAAGAGGGAGAATCCCCTGCCACCCTTTCCCTTAAGGTTCTTATGGCTGGCCAAATAATTAAAAAGATAGGTTAGCAGGAGAAAATAATACCGAGTTTAATAACACGTATACATGGGAGAAACCAGGGAAACTGAGTTTCTCAACACAATAGTGGCGATTCTCGTCTTAAATACCATCTTCAGCTAAAGACAAAGGAGGATGTTGGGGGTGGGGGGTTTGGGTTTTCAGAGGGGAAGAAGACAATTCACATGGAGAAGGAAATGTAAATGTTTGTCAGACAGTTCTTTGCAGGGCCACCTATAGAAATGTGGCTGGAGAGACAGAAATCACAGTAATCAAGAGTATGTAGATTTAAGTCCTCTCCTTCAGTACTGATAAGAGTTTTCACAGATAAGCCATCTCCCCCTCTTCCCAATACAGAGAGGGAGATACATTTACAAATGTAAATATTTGGTAAACGGAACTTTGAAAAGAATGGACTTAACGAGGACCCTGCCAGTCTGTCCATACCCAGAGTTAAATTCCTTTAGGCAGTTAGTGGGAGAGGTCAAACGTCCATCAGAGAAAATAATCAAGGTAAAGAGACACATTTCAGGGTGGCCAATTTTGATCTCCCGCAGTATATTCACAGTGTTGCTTAGCCATTAGCACTATTTTATTCTAGATCATTTTTTGTCACCCTAAAAAGAAACCCTGTGCCTGTAAGCATTCACTCCCAGTGCTGGGGTAGACTGTTACCATCATGGTCCCTTTCATCTTCTGCTCTAAATCAATGGCAAGGGAAGGAGGCTGACTGAACGTATGGGTCCAGAAGAGGTTATTTCTCAGGGGTGTGGGAGGAGAGTGGGAATGGGGAGCGACAGTGGGCTGAGCAAGGCTTCCAGTCTGACTCTACTCTGGTGCCTCATCCCACCTCCCAGTTGTCAACAAACAGAAATTCAGTGGCTGCTGGTGCAGGCCTATTTTAACTTCCCATTTGTGTTAGGGTTCTCCAGAGAAACAGAACCAACGGGATCAGTCGGTCTATCATAATCTATCAAGAGATTTATTTATTTTAAGGAATTGGCTCACATGATTTAGGGGGCTGGCAAGTCTGAAATTGGTAGGGCAAGCCAGCAGTCTGGAAAAGCAAGCAGAATTTCTATGTTGCAATTTTGAGGCAGAATTCCTTCTTTAGGGAACCTCGGTTTTCGCTCTTAAGGCCCTCAGTCTACCCACATTATGGAGGGTAATCTTTACTTAGTCAACTGATTGTATGTAAATGTTAATCATATCTAAAAAATACCTTCACAGTAACCTCTAGACTAGTGTTTAACTAGACAACTGGGCACCATAGCCTAGCCAAGTTGACACAAAATTAACCATCACACCATTCATTCTTATTTATTTGTTTTTAGTTTGTAGCACCTATGTAGTAATCACTGTGTGCCAGGGACTTTTCTAAGTGCTTTATAACTATTAACTCATTTAATGTATTTATACTTATTAATGAGGATCCGTATATGTGTACGTGAATACAAATCTTAGTGTAGGAATAAAGATCATGACTTATTAGGTTGGTTCCTCAAATCCAAGTTTTTCTCCGCTATTCACCTACCTTCTGCTCACCCTCAATTTCAGTCACTTCACTCTTTCATTTGGATTTATTGTCCTTTTCCTGAGTTGCTCTCTTCCCGCCTCCCTCTCCTCTCCCTGTGCCCTGATTTCCTGGATTCCCTGCTGCCATTCCGTGGCTGTGATTGTCAGAGAATCCAAAGAACTGGGGCTTGAAAGAGGCAGGAAATTTTTTTCTCAGGTAAAAGTGTGGGTTTGCAGTCCGGGCTGGTGTGGTCATTTCGGTCATCGGGGACCGAGGCTCACAGCTTGCTCTGGTCCGCTCTTCTTGCTATGCAGCTTCCACCTGCTAGTCCAGAATGGCTCCAGCAATCGTATCTGCGTTTCAGCTGACGGGGTGAAGGACAAGCCCTTCGCTTAAGGCCCATTCTCGAAACACATACCCTACTTTCACTTACATCCCCTTGGCTAGAACTAGTCACATACCAAGGTGGAGATATTCTTGACAAGTGTACCAGTCAGGTAAGTCACACTTTCTCCCGAGGGCTGTGGTGAATAAACGAGGAAAGGGAGGCCAGGAGTAACATCAGTCGAGCTCTCTTCTCTGGAAGGGTGGGGAAGAAGCACATCCTCCTAATAAGGGGGAGTCAGCACAATGTTAATGAGCATCAATAGATGTAGAGCCTTTCACTAGACAATGGGATGATGGGGAGTGTAGTACCCAATAAGCTTTGAAAAAGTAGCTTATAAGAGGGCTTTGTAAAGAAGGCTGATGTACATATAGGCTATGATATTTTTTTAGGCATTGTTAAATTTATTTTCAAGTTTTGGACGGAGTTTGAGTATATGACTGTTGTTTAATCTGTCATAACGAGAGCAGCAGTAATGATAATAGTCTATGGCTTATATCAGCACTTGGAAATGTTAACACAGTAATGACTATTTTCTGCTATTAGCAATAACCGTCGCAATAGGGTGTCATGTTAACCTTTATCCTCTGAATCCTGTTCATATTTTAAAATTCAATCACTGGCAAAGCAGACACTGCCAGCTTTATTATATGCAACCAGTTGCTCTCATCTTTCTCCCTGGATTCATTCAGAGCCTCTACCATAGGAGGAAACCATCAAGGAGAAGCCTTGTGTTCTCTTCATCATGCCTCATTAAACACAGGCAGGGTGGAAATGTGGCCATAGTCTCCTCCAGGGTTGGTGCTGGAAATCAGTTTCTGATTCAGGGCCAGCAAGAAAGGTAGCACTAAGACTGCTGTGGGTGACAGTTTTTTCTTTCTTCCTTGACCTTTGTGCTCTCTTCTGCTTCGAGACAAAGCTGAGTTAAGACAGCTCACAGGTACACCAGTGTCCGCAGGCTGTGAGGAGAGAGGCCCATGGCTCTGGCATCCCAGCTGGAAGAAGGGACTTTGCTCATCCCACAGAGCAGCGACTATTGTGTTCATTCTCACAGTTGATGATAAATTCCTGGAAACGAGATTAGGGAAATTAGGAAGAATGGGCAAGTGTAAGAAAGCAAGAGGGAGGTTATTGGCATGGGGCCAAAGCCCCTGTTCAGATCCTAGTCCTTGGGCTAATTTATAAAACCAGGCTGTGGGTCGCTCTCAGTCTTTGGCTCAATCCTGTGGTGCCTAGGTGTGTCTGTGGAAGCGCCTGTGACAATGCTCAGGGTGATGGAGACATCTACCTAATAGTGGGGCATCCATTTTAATCATTTGATAATTTTGCTCTTACCACCAAGGGAAAAAAAGTACCACCTTTTTCCTCCAAAACTCATTCTTCTCTCACTGAGAGTATAAGTCAATGTCCTGACCATGGCCTACAGGCCGACATGATCGGGACCCATTATCCTTATGACCTCATGTCCCCCTCACTAACTACACTCCATTCCCACTGTCCCCCTTGCTGTTTCTTGAATGCCAAGTGTGCTCCTGTCCTGGTACCCTGGGCCTTGGCCCATAGGGGGTAGATTCTCAGCAACTGGTTGGAAACTTGAATTGAAGGAAGGATTGGCCAATGCTGTTTGACATTTTCTATGGAAACAAGGAGGAATGTGGGACAGGAAGAGACCATTGTTTGAGTACCAAGGCTTTCTTTGTAGTGAAGGCACTGAAAAAATGGCTTTTGTGGTCAGTTACATATATTGTCACTGGAGACAAAATTTATAGGTGTGTGTATACCCCTGAAAGGTAATTAAGAAAGAACTACATGACTGAGAGGGTTGACCAGATGCCAAGAAGCATTGCTGTCCATTTTTTTCTGTGCACTAGGACCCACTATTAACTGTGGAGAACGAGAGTGTTAAAAAACACAATGAGCAATAAAGAAGGCTCTGGTGCCCATGTACTGACATGGGTATGAGATCAATAGCCAGAGTTTTCTAACACTTGCTAACGATCCATGAACCTTGATAAAACTTTCTAGTCTAATAAAGTTAGTTTGAGGAGCAAACTCTGTAAATTCCCTCCCTAGTCCTGGAATTCACTCACCTCCAATATTTAGTTTCCATGTAGTAAGTTAACCTCCAATGTATGGAAAAGCCTTTGGAAATCCTTGGGTTAGAAAGCAGTTGCTGATGTAAGAATAATTAACATATAATTTGACATTTGATGAGACAGCACATCCAGAGTAATTACTGTTCAAATAGAAAGGGAGATATAATGAGAATCTAATTATAGGATAATGTTTTTAAAATACCTCCGTGAGACTTATCGTTGAGGCACAATACTCCACTCGTTCTCTCTGTAGCAAAGCAGACCTTCTTTGGCATTTCTGGTCTTCCCCGGCTCCTGAATCCACGACTCGTTAGCAGCAACGCTAGGTGGGAATTCTCATTGTCCTGCCTTGTGCTTCATGGAGGCCACTCAGGGAGACATCCAAGGAATCAGTCCCAACCAGTGTCAAGCAAGGAGGCTCTACGGCTTTGGTTACTGTGTTGGCCTGGACTAGAAATCATTTCCACTCATTGCACTGGGGCCAACCCCCATGTTTACGCTCCACCATGAATATGTTTAATGGTGTCACTTGACAGAAACAAATAGTGGACAGCTGTTTTATTTCTCTGAAGCTCCACAAAAGAAGGAAATTTCAGAGCCTAGAGAGAAATCACATGTACTTGTTTCTTATGAGAAATATTACCATGGAAACAGCGCTTCTGTCACCCATTGGGAAGAAAGCTGTTATCAGGTGTGAGAGGCATGTCCTGTGAACCTAATGGTTTGTATAATTCTGGGCTCATAAAGGACTTCACTTTTTAAAAATGTTAGCACTTCTGTGCCTATCCCAAGGGAACCAGAGCCCTAATGTTAATTGGACAGATATAAAGTTAGCGTCACTGCAGTGTGATGCTCAGAGCTCTGGGTTGGGAATAGGCAGTCTGGAGGTTCTGGTCAGAACTGTCCCATTGATTTGGCTTCTGATCGTATGGAAGGCACTTAATTTTTGTACTTTTTGGTAATAATAATAATGAATCATTTATTTATTGCTTACTATATGACAGACATTTTGTTAAATGCTTTATATTCATTATTTCATTTGTTCCTCTCTACAATCCCAACATGTAACTATTATCCCCATTTTACAAGGGAGGAAACTTAGGCTTAGAAAAGTTAAATACCTCCCAAGAGCACAATGCTAGTTATTGGTAGAAGCTGGATTGAACCCCAGGTCGATGTGGCTTTAGAACTCACTTGTGTGCACCAGCCTTTAACTTACAATCTAAATGAAAAGGTAAGGAACATCAGGTAGTAGTCATCCAGTGTGATGGACTGTGGGCCTCTACCTTTTATGCCAGGATGACTCGTTCTCAAATTAAGATACATTTACCAGAAAAATGTGTCAAAAAGCAAGAATTTGGGGGTTTATGGAGAACAATGGAAGTAGGAATAGAAGATAAGGAAAAAGATTAGGCCTATTTCTAAAAGAAAAAAAGGTCATGTATAGTAGATTTTTAAAAAGTAGTTGTTACTGAGGATACCCAGGAAAGACATTTGTTATTTTGTCTAATTATTTGTCCTGATTAGAGAATTTGGTGGTCAAGAAATATCTGTAGATGAGTTAGAAATAAAACAAAAAGCAAAGGGGAACATATTTTGTGAACATATTTTGTGAGAATGGCCTGCTGGTGGCAGCAACAGCTCACAACAGTTGTCCCTTGTCGCATCAGGAACTCCAGGCACGTCTTAAAGCACAGAGCTCCCTGTTTTTATACGATTTCACATCACAGGCTGCTCTTAGGATAGCTATAAAAATTGGGAAATCATTCTAGCTATCAGTATGACTGATAAGATTATTTTCCAGAACGTTTTATATTATCAGAGTTTTACACTCATTTTTTCCCGTGGGGTGTGGGGGTAAAAGGGGATGGGTATTAAATTATTAATTAAAATGAAAAGTGAGAAAACCTTTTAAAAACTGATGGAATAGACTGTTGAAATCATAACCCCTTAGTTATTAACTTTTTCCTTTGTTGTGAGATGAATATGGTTTAATAAACTGACTTTTGCACAGAATGAAAGATTTGTTGTTTTATTAACAATGTTTTGAGAGACTTCCAGTAATGATTTTTCAGTTCTCTTTCATAAACATTATTAAGAGATTCTTTGACTGTCAAATGGCTTTGAAAACATGGAAGCATTAATGTTTATTCCATAAGTAGTAGAAGATAAATGAATGTTTTATAATGTTTTAAAATAGAACATAAATGTTCTATTTATGCCTGAGGAAGTGCCCATAAAGAGAAATTGAAAATTTCTGCAGTTTCCGAGCTTTGATGCAGCCCAGCCTTAGGTCACGGGTAGGAGCTGTCTCACTCCCATCAGCGTTCCTGGAGGCCCAGGTGTAGAAAGTTCACATGATCAGACAGCGATGCTTTGACCTGGATGTTGCTTTCTCTGGGTGGCTTAGACCCATAGGCCTCCCTACCTCTGAGCCTGGTTTCTGAATCTAGAGTGTTGCTGAGGAAGAGGAGATAGAAGACCCCTTTTCATTAGTGCTGTGTCAGCAGGCCACATCCAGGCTCCTCTATGGAAGGAACACAGACTGAGGCTTGGAGGATGCAGAGCCCATGAATTGGATCTGGATGGAGCCCTTTAACAGGAGAAGTATGATCGACCTGGAAAGACATGTTGAGCCTTCAATCACTCCTATACCCTGAGATGCTGATGGCACCAAGCAAGTGTTTAATACATGTGAATTAAATGAAGAAATGAATAAGACAAATAATATGATGCAAGAGAACTCCTTTCATTTCTTCAGGAAGGAGCTCTATGTTTTGTCTCATTCATTTATTCATTCACTTGCCATACATTGTTTGAGAACTTATGATATTCTAGGTTTTTTGTTAAACACCTAGATTCAGAGATGCTTATTTTCATTTCTGCAGGTATGCTATCTGTAGTTTTGGTGTAAAGAATGAGTCAGGAATCTAAGTTTTAGAAAATGAATGACCAGTTGTAACAACAACGCTTAAATAATCCATTCTTTCCCTATTGAGGTGATATGTCACTTGTATCTGATAGGTTTATTTCTGGACTTCTTTTGCTTTCTATTGATTTGTCTGCTCTTGAACTTAGACAATATTTTAATTACTATGGATTTACAAGATTTATTAATATTTAGTAGATCAAATTTCCCTATAGTACTCTTCTTTTTCAATATTTCATTGGTTATTCTATATCAATTATTTTTCTGGATGAGTCTTAAAATTATTTTGTCAATTGATTTTGGGGAAAAAATGATATATTTATAGTATTTGTCCAGGTATATGAGATATTCTCTAGATATTCATGTCCTCTTTTATGTTCTAGGAAATGTTGTGTTGCTTTCTTTATGTGGAAGAAAACACTAAACGGCACTACCTCCCTTAATTAGTTCACATCTGCACTCAGTCGTCACCTCCTCAGAGTGGCCTTCCTAACCTCGCTGTTTAAACAGCATAGGCCCCACCCCCATAACTTTTAATTTGCTTTATTTTTCTTTATAGCACTTACTATCTGACATTAAATATTTGTTTTATATTTATGTGGTCTGTCTCCCCCAATAGAATGGAAGCTTTGTGTGGATGGAGACGTGGATACATTCACTCCTGTATCCCCAGCCTGCCACAGGGCTCAGCACATTCTAGTATGAATATTTGTGGATGAATTGTACCCACCACCCATCTCTTTCATATCTTAGCATTTTGCCATATTTGTTACAGATTTTTTTTGTCTGTATAAATTTATTTTTTTAAACGTTTTATTTATTTTTTTTAGTTGTAGTAACACTGGTTTATAACATTATATAAATTTCAGGTGTACATCATTATATTTCGATTTCTGTATAGATTACATCATGTTCACCACCCCAAGACTAATTATAATGCATTATCACACACATGTGCCTAATCATCCCTTTCGCCCTCCACCCTTCCGCCTTCCTCTCTGGTAACCACCAATCCAATCTCTGTCTCTATGTGATTGTTTGTTGTTGTTTTTATCTTCTATTTATGAGTGAGATCATACGGTATTTGACTTTATCCTTCTGAATTTTTTTTACTTAGCATAATACCCTCAAGGTCCATCCATGTCGTCACAAATGGCTGGATTTCATTGTTTCTCAGGGCTGAGTAGTATTCCATTGTGTATATATACCACATCTTTATCCATTCATCCCTTGATGGGCACCTAGGTTGCTTCCAAGTCTTGGCTATTGTGAATAACGCTGCAATGAACACAGGAGTGCATGTATCTTTATGCGTTTGTGTTTTCATGTTCTTTGGATAAATACCCAGCAGTGGAATAGCTGGATCATATGGTAGTTCTATTCTTAAATTATAATTTTTTTCTTTTTTTGTGAGGAAGATCAGCCCTGAGCTAACATCCATGCCAATCCTCCCCTTTTTGCTGAGGAAGACTGGCTCTGAGCTAACATCTATTGCCAATCCTCCTCCTTTTTCCCCCCAAAGACCCAGCAGATAGTTGTATGTCATAGTTGCACATCCTTCTAGTTGCTGTAGGTGGGATGCCACCTCAGCGTGGGTGGAGAAGTGGTGTGTCGGTGCACGCCCAGGATCTGAACCCCGGGCCACCAGTAGCGGAGTGCAGGCACTTAACTGCTAAGCCACGGGGCCGGCCCCTGGTAGTTCTATTCTTAATTTTTTGAGAAATCTCCATACTGTTTTCCATAGTGGCTGTACCAGTTTTACTCCCACCAGCAGTGTATGAGAGTTCCCTTCTCTCCACATCCTCTCCAACACTTGTTGTTTCCTGTCTTGTTAATTATAGCCATTCTGACGGGAGTGAGGTGATATCTCATTGTAGTTTTGATTTGTATTTCCCTGATAATTAATGATATTGAATATCTTTTCATGTGCCTGTTGGCCATCTGTATATCTTCTTTGGAGAAATGTCTGTTCAGATCTTTTGCCTGTTTTTTAATTGGGTTGTTAGTTTTTTTGTTGTTGAGATGTATGTGTTCTTTATATGTTTTGGAGATTAACCCCTATATATAGTTTGCAAATATCTTCTCCCAATTGTTAGGTTGTCTTTTCGTTTTGTTGATTGTTCCCTTGGCTGTGCAGAAGATTTTTAGTTTGATGTAGTCCCATTTTTTAATTTTTTTAATTTTTTCCCTTGCCTGGTCAGACATGGTACTTGAAAATATGCTGCTAAGACCGATGTCAAAGAGCGTACTGCCTATGTTTTCTTTTAGAATTTTCATGGTTTCAGATCTTACATTCAAGTTTTTAATCCATTTTGAGTTGATTTTTGTGTATGGTGTAAGATAATGGTCTACTTTCATTTTTTTGCATGTGGCTGTCTAGTTTTCCCAACACCATTTATCGAAGATCCTCCATTGTATGTTCTTGGTTCCCTTGTTGAATATTAGCTGCCATAGACGTGTGGGTTTATTTCTGGGCTCTAGATTCTGTCCCCTTGTTCTGTGTGTCTGTTTTTGTGCCAGTACCATGCTGTTTTGGTTACTATAGCTTTGTAGTATATTTTGAAATCAGGGAGTGTGATACTGCCAGCTTTGTTCTTTTGTCTCAGGATTCCTTTGGCTATTTGGGGTCTTTTGTTGTTCCATATAAATTATAGGATTCTTTGTTCTATTTCTGTGAAAAATGTTGTTGGAACTTTGATAGGGATTGCATTGAATCTATAGATTGCTTTAGGAAGTATGGACATTTTAACTATATTAATTCTTCCAATCCAAGAGCACAGAATGTCTTTCCATTTCTTTGTGTCTTCTTCAATTTCTTTCAATAATGATTTATAGTTTTCAATGTACAGATCTTTCACCTCTTTGGTTAAGTGTATTCTTAAGTATTTTATTCTTGTTGCAATTGCAAAAGGGATTGTATTCTTAATTTCTTTTTCTACTACTTCATTGTTAGTGTATAGAAATGCAACTGAGTTTTGTATGTTGATTTTGTATGCTGCAACTTTACCATATTCATTTATTATTTCTAAAAGTTTTTTGGTGGATTCTTTAGGGTTTTCTATATATAAAATCATGTCATCTGCAAATAGTGACAGTTTCACTTCTTCTTTTCCAATTTGGATCCCTTTTATTTCTTTTTCTTGCCAGATTGCTCTGGCTAGGACTTCTAATACTATGTTAAATAGGAGTGGTGAAAGTGGGGATCCTTGTCTGGTTCTTGTTGTTAGAAGGACAGCTTTCAGTTTTTCTCCACTGAGAATGATATTAGTTGTGGGTTTGTCATATATGGCCTTTATCGTGTTGAGGCACTTTCCTTCTATACCCATTTTATCCAGAGTTTTTACCGTAAATAGATGCTGTACCTTGTCAAACGCTTTTTGTGCATCCATTGAGATAGTCATTTGATTTTTATTCTTCATTTTGTTAATGTGGTGTATCACACTGATTGGTTTGTGGATGCTGAACCATCCCTGCATCCCTGGAATAAATCTCACTTGGTCATAGTGTATGATCTTTTTAAGATTGTTGTATTGTTGATTTGCTAGTATTTTGTTGAGGATTTTTGCTTCAATGTTCATCAGTGATATTGGCCTGTAATTTTCTTTTTTTTTGTGTGTTGTCCTTGTCTGGTTTTGGTATCAGGGTAATGTTGGCTTTGTAGAATGAGTTAGGGAGCTTCCCCTCCTCTTCAATTTTTTGGAAGAGTTTGAGAAGAATAGGTATTAAGTCTTCTTTGAACGTTTGGTAGAATTCACCAGGGAAGCCGTCTGGTCTTGGACTTGTATTTTTGGGAGGTTTTTGATTATTGTTTCAATCTCCTTACTGGTGATTGGTCTATTCAAACTCTCTATTTTTTCTTGATTCAGTTTTGGAAAGTTGTATGATTCTAGGAATTTATCCATTTCTTCTAGATTATCCACTTTGTTGGCATATAGCTTTTCATAGTATTCTCTTATAATCTTTTGTATTTCTGAGGTGTCCGTTGTAATTTCTCCTCTTTTGTTTCAGTTTTATTTATTTGAGCCTTCTCTCTTTTTTTCTCTGTGAGTCTAGCTAAAGGTTTGTCAATTTTGTTTATCTTTTCAAAGAACCAGCTCTTGGTTTCATTGATTTTATTCTATTTTTTTTTTAGTCTCTATTTCGTTTATTTTTCTCTGATTTTTATTATTTCCCTTCTTCTACTGATTTTGGGCTTTGTTTGTTCTTCTTTTCCCAGTTCCTTTACGTGCATTGTTAGATTGTTTATTTGAGATTTTTCTTGTTTGTTGAGATAGGCCTGTATTGCTATAAACTTCCCTCTTAGAACCACTTTTGCTATATCTCATAAATTCTGGCATGTCGTATTTTCATTTGTCTCCGGGTATTGTTTTATTTCTCCTTTGATTTCTTCATTGACCCCATTGTTGTACAGTAACATTTTGTTTAATCTCCACATATTTGTTGCTTTTCTGATTTTCTTCCGTAGTTGATTTCTAGTTTCATACCTTTGTGGTCACAAAAGATGCTTGACATTGTTTCAGTCTTCTTAAATTTATTGAGACTTGTTTTGTGGCTAAAGTGTGATCAATCCTGGAGAATGTTCCATGTGCATTCAAAAAGAATGTGTATGCTGTGGTTTTTGGATAGAATGTTCAGTATGTATCTGCTAAGTCCACCTGGTCTAGTGTGTCATTTAAGGCCAATGTTTCCTTATTGATCTTGTGTTTGGATGATATATCCATTGGTGTAAGTGGAGTGTTAAACTCCCCTGCTATTATTGTGTTACTGTCTATTTCTCCTTTTATGTCTGTTAATAATTGCTTTATATATTTAGGTGCTCCGATATTGGGTGCATAGATATCTACAAGTGTTACATCTTCTTGTTGGGTTGTTCTCTTGATCATTATGTAGTACCCTTCTTTGTTTCTTGTTATGGTTTTTGTTTTAAAGTCTATCTTTTTATTGATATTTTAATAGTTTATAACATTGTGAAATTTTTGGTTGTACATTTTTGTTTGTCCACCACCATATATATGTCTCCCTTCACCCCTTGTGCCCACCCTCTACCCCCATTGCCTCTGGTAACCACAATACAGTTTTCTCTGTCCGTGTGTTGGTTTATATTCCACATATGAGTAAGATCATACAGTGTTTGTCTTTCTCTTTTTGGCTTATTTCACTTAACATAATACCCTCCAGGCCCATCCATGTTGTTGCAAATGGGACAATTTTGTCTTTTTTTATGACTGAATAGTATTCCATTGTATGTATATACCACATCTTTTTGATCCAGTCATCGGTCGAGGGACACTTGGGTTGCTTCCACTTCTTGGCTATAGTGAATAATGCTGCAATGAACATAGTGGTGCATAAGCCTCTTTGGATTGTTGATTTCCAGTTCGTTGGATAGATTCCCAGTAGGGGGATAGCTGGATCATAGGGTATTTCTATTTTTAATTCTTTGAGGAATCTCCATACCGTTTTCCATAGAGGCTGCCCCAGTTTGCATTCCCACCAGCTGTGTATGAGGGTTCCTGTTTCTCCACATCCTCTCCAACATTTGTTGTTTTTTGTCTTGGTGATTATAGCCATTCTAATGGGCGTGAGGTGATATCTTAGTGTTGTTAAAGTCTATTTTGTCTGATATAAGTATTGCTACCCCAGCATGTAGCTGGGAGTATGGAGCATGGAGTACCCCATACTCCATTTGCATGGAGTATCTTTTTCCATCCCTTCACTTTCGGTTTGTGTCTTTAGGTCTGAAATGTGTCTCTTGTATGCAGCGTATGTATGGGTCTTGTTTTTTTATCCAATCAGCCACCCTATGCCTTTTGATTGGAGCATTTATTCCATTGACATTTAAAGTAGCTATTTATAAGTATATACTTATTGCCACTTGGTTACTTTTCTCCTCCATGTTTTAGTAGTTCTTCTCTGTTCCTTTCTTCTTCTCTTGCTTTCTTTGCATATGGTTTGATGGCATCCTTTAGTATTATGTTTGGGTTCCTTTCTCTTAGTTTTTGTGTATTTATTATAGGTTTCTGGTTTGTAATTACCATGAGGTTCATATATAATAATCTATGTATATAACAATCTGAATTAAGTTGATGGTCTCTTTAGTTTGACCTCTTTCTAAAAGCTCCATTCTTTTACACCCCTCCTCCCACATTTTATGTTTTTGATATCATATCTAACCTCCTTTTTGTGCGTTTGTATCCATTACCCTCTTATCATGGAAATAGAGAATTTTTTCCTATTTGTGGTCTTCTCTTTCTCCCTTAAATATGTCCCTTTAGCATTTTTTTGTAGGACTGGTTTCTTGGTGATAAACTCTTTTAATTTTTGCCTGTCTGGGAAACTCTTTAACTCTCCTTCCATTCTGAATGATAACTTTGCTGGGTAGAGTCTTCTTGGCTGTAGGTTTTTTTCCTTTTAGAGCTTTAATTATATTGTGCCATTCTCTTCTAGCCTGTAAGGTTTCTGCTCAGAAGTCAGCTGATAGCCTTGTGGGGTTTCCTTTGTATGTAACTTGTTGCCTTTCTCTTGTGGCTTTTAGGATTCTCTCTTTATCTTTAATTCTGGACATTTTAATTATGATGTGTCTTGGTGTGGGCCTCTTTGGGTTTATCTTTTTTGGTGCTCTCTGTGCTTCCTGTACCTGGATGTCTGTTTCCTTCTTTAGGTTAGGGAAGTTTTCAGCTATTATTTCTTCAAATAGACTCTCTGTCCCTCTGTCTCTCTCTTCTCCTTCTGTGACACTTATAATATGAATATTAGTGTGCTTAATGTTGTCCCAGAGGTCCCTTAGACTGTTCTCACTCATTTTAATTCTTTTTTCTTTTCTCTGTTCAGCTGGGGTGATTTCCTTTAGTCTTTCATCCAGCTCACTGATCCATCCTTCTGTATCATCTACTCTGGTTTTGAGTCCCTCTAGTGCATTTTTCATTTCCAGTATTGTATTATTTAATTCTGATTGGTTCTTTTTTATATTTTCCAATTCTTTCTTGAAGTTCTCACTGAGGACATCCCTTCTTTTCCCAAGATCAGTGAGCATCCTTACGACACGTTTGAACTCTTTGTCAGGTAAATTGCTCATTTCTGTTTCATTTAACTAAATGAAATTAATGAAAAACTAAATGAAAACTCTGGTGTTTTGTCCTGTTCTCTTACTTGGAACATATTCCTTTACCTCCTCATTTTGCCTCTTTCTCTGTGCTTTTATCTATGTATTAGGTGGGTCAGCTATGCCTCCTGATCTTGGAGAGATGACCTTATGTAAGAGATGCTTTATGAGGCCCAGCACTGTCCTTTTGTCTCATCACTAGTTCCAAATGTTCCAGGAGTGACCCCCATGTGGGCTACATGTTTCCTTCTGTTGTGGCAGGGCTGCTCGTGCTGTAGGTGCCCAGGGAGGCTGAGTTGTCCCCCTGGCCTTCTGGTTGTAATGCTCAGCTGTGTATGGCTGCTGTGGACCCTTCCTTCTCTTTATTGGGTGTGGGGAGCTCCAGCATAGTTAGCTGCAAAGCCTAATAGCACATTCCCATTACAGTTTTTCTTTTAAGTGAGTAGGCCCCCAGCATGGCTGGTTGTTAAGCTCAGGGGCTTACAATTGCTGTAGGCCTCAGACATATAAGGCTCTTGTCAGCTCTCTCAGGATTGCAGCTGGGTGGGGCTGGCCCCAGGCAGGGGAGCACCCAATTGTTTCAGGCTTTGGAAGATGGGGCTGATCCCCTGTGTGGCTGTTTGAGAAGCACAAGTCTTCTGCAGCTGACAAGCCCCACCACCCACAGGGCCATACACAGTGTCAACACAGTCCTGCCCCGTGTGTGTTCCCCGACCCCCTGAAGCAGACCCAGTCGCCCCACGGCAGAGGCCCCACGTGCTCCACCACTGCCCCACACTCCACCCGCTCCTTGCACACCCCCTGCTCTGCGGAGGTGGACCCACTAGCTGGCTGCAGATAATCCAGGCACCCCACCTATGCAGGCCCACAAGTTGCCCCAGGGCTTGTTGTTGGGTGGTGCCAGTCCCTAGGGCCGGCTGCTTGCCCTAGCTGAGCTGGATTAAATTGGTGCTCTAGTGGGTGGGCCAGACTCTGGGTGGAGAGGCCAGGGAGAGAACTCCAAGGGCGTCTGCTAGCGTGCATGTCAGCACACCTGAACCAGGTCACAACAATGGCTGCCACCAATGTCTCAGTTCCTGGAGAGGTCTCACCTCTCACCAAGATGCACCCAGAGCCTATGTGGTGAGTTTCTTTTTACCAAAGGACTGTGCACATTTCTTTCTGGTGATTTTAGGTTGTTTTCCGAAATGGGTGAATTTGTGTGTGGGTCCTTTAAGAGCTGGATTTTTTTTTCCCTTATATCCAATAGCTTTTCTGGGGGTATTCCCCATTGTTGTTAGTAGCCAGCAAGGCCAGATATTATGACACATGTCTTGCTTGTGCTGACTCCAAAAAATGCTTATAGCAGTAACGCTCCCCTACTCAGATCTGCCTCCTCCAGGGAAGGCTGTGTACCTTCGGATTGCTCCTGGGTGGCTATGAAGCGCTGTGGCTTGCGAAGGTGACTTTTTTCCTCTCCAGAAGGGAATTTCTGCCTCTTCCACCTCAGTCAGGACTGTCGCGTGTTGCAAGGGTTCCTCTTACCCAGTTTCAGTTCTCTCTCAGAGGTAATTGTTCCAAGAGTAGTTCTAAGTCTGTTGTGTCCATGGGAGGAGGTGAGTTCAGAGTCTGCCTATGCCGCCATCTTGACACCAATCCCAGATTTTTAAAAAAAAATTTTTTGTTTATTGTGGTAACATTGGTTTATAACATTGTATAAATTTCAGGTGTATATCATTATACTTCTATTTCTGAATAGATTACATCATGTTCACCACCCAAATACTAATTACAACCCATCACCACACACATGTGCCAAATTATCCCTTTCACCCTCCTCCCTCCCCTCTTCCCCTCTGGTAACCACCAATCCAATCTCTGTCTCTATGTGTTTGTTGTTGTTATTATCTACTACTTAATGAGGGAAATCATACGGTATTTGACCTTCTCTCTCTGACTTATTTCACTTTGCATAATACCCTCAATGTCCATCCATGTTGTCACAAATGGCTGGATTTCATCATTTCTTATGGCTGAATAGTATTCCATTGTGTATATATACCACATCTTCTTTATCCATTCGTCCCTTGATGGGCACTTAGGTTGCTTCCAAGTCTTGGCTATTGTGAATAACGCTGCAATGAACACAGGGGTGCATGTATCTTTATGCATTGGTGTTTTCAAGTTCTTTGGATAAATACCCAGCAGTGGAATAGCTGGATCATATGGTAGTTCTATCCTTAATTTTTTGAGGAATCTCCATACTGTTTTCCGTAGTGGCTACACCAGTTTGCACTCCCACCAGCAGTGTATGAGAGTTCTCTTCTCTCCACATCCTCTCCAACACATGTTGTTTCCTGTCTTGTTGATTATAGCCATTCTGACGGGCGTGAGGTGATATCTCATTGTAGTTTTGATTTGCATTTCCCTGATAGTTAATGATGTTGAACATCTTTTCATGTGCCTGTTGGCCATCTGTATATCTTCTTTGGAGAAATGTCTGTTCAGGTCTTTTGCCCATTTTTTAATTGGGTTGTTAGTTTTTTTGTTGTTGAGATGCATGTGTTCTTTATATATTTTGGAGATTAACCCTTTATCAGATGTATGGTTTGCAAATATCTTCTCCCAATTGTTAGGTTGTCTTTTCATTTTGTTGATGGTTTCCTTTGCTGTGCAGAAGATTTTTAGTTTGATGTAGTCCCATTTGTTTATTTTTTCTATTGTTTCTCTTGCCCAGTCAGACATGGTGCTTGAAAATATGTTGCTAAGACCAATGTCAAAGAGCATACTGCCTATGTTTTCTTCTACAAGTTTCATAGTTTCAGGTCTTACATTCAAGTCTTTAATCCATTTGGAGTTAATTTTTGTGTATGGTGTAAAGTAAGGGTCTACTTTCATTGTTTTGCATATGGCTGTCCAGTTTTCCCAACACCATTTGTTGAAGAGACTTTCTTTTCTCCATTGTATGTTCTTGGCTCCTTTGTCGAAGATTAGCTGTCCATAGATGTGTGGGTTTATTTCTGGGCTTTCGATTCTATTCCATTGATCTGTGTGTCTGTTTTTGTGCCAGTACCATGCTGTTTTGGTTACTATAGCTTTGTAGTATGTTTTGAAATCAGGGAGTGTGATACCTCCAGCTTTGTTCTTGTTTCTCAGGATTCCTTTAGCTATTCGGGATCTTTTGTTGTTCCATATAAATTTTAGGATTCTTTGTTCTATTTCTGTGAAAAATGTTGGAACTTTGATAGGGATTGCATTGAATCTATAGATTGCTTTAGGAAGTATGGACATCTTAACTATGTTAATTCTTCCAATCCAAGAGCACGGAATATCTTTCCATTTCTTTCTGTCTTTTTCAATTTCTTTCAGCAATGTTTTATAGTTTTCAGTGTACAGATCTTTCACCTCTTTGGTTAAGTTTATTCCTAGGTATTTTATTCTTTTTGTTGCAATTGTAAATGGGATTGTATTCTTAATTTCTCTTTCTGCTACTTCATTGTTAGTGTATAGAAATGCAGCCGATTTTTGAAGGTTGATTTTGTATCCTGCAACTTTACTGTATTCGTTTATTACTTCTAAAGGTTTTTTGGTGGATTCTTTAGGGTTTTCTGTATATAAAACCATGTCATCTGCAGATAGTGAGAGTTTCACTTCGTGCTTTCCAATTTGGATTCCTTTTATTTCTTTTTCTTGCCTGATTGCTCTGGCTAGGACTTCCAATACTATGTTAAATAGGAGTGGTGACAGTGGGCATCCTTGTCTGGTTCCTGTTCTTAGAGGGATAGCTTTCAGTTTTTCACCATGAGGATGATATTAGCTGTGGGTTTGTCATATATGGCCTTTATTATGTTGAGGTACTTTCCTTCTATACTCATTTTATTCAGAGTTTTTATCATAAATGGATGCTGTATCTTGTCAAATGCTTTCTCTGCATCTATTGAGATGATCATGTGATTTTTATTCTTTATTTTATTAATGTGGTGTATTACGTTGATTGATTTGCGAATGTTGAACCATCCCTGCGTAACTGGAATAAATCCCACTTTATCATGGTGTATAATCTTTTTAATGTATTTAATGTATGTGATTTGCTAGTATTTTGTTGAGGATTTTTGCATCAATGTTCATCAGTGATATTGGCCTGTAATTTTCTTTTTTTGTGTTGTCCTTGTCTGGTTTTGGTATCAGGGTAATGTCGGTTTCATGGAATGAGTTAGGGAGCTTCCCCCTCTCCTCAAATTTTTGGAACAGTTTGAGAAGGATAGGTATTAAGTCTTCTTTGAATGTTTGGTAGAATTCACCAGGGAAGCCGTCTGGTCCTGGACATGTATTTTTGGGGAGGTTTTTGATTACTGTTTCAATCTCCTTGCTGGTGATTGGTCTATTCAAATTCTCTATTTCTTCTTGACCCAGTTTTGGAAGGTTGTATGATTCTAAGAATTTATCCATTTCTTCCAGATTGTCGAATTGGTTGGCATATAGCTTTTCATAGTATTCTCTTATAATCTTTTGTATTTCTGTGGTGTCTGTTGTAATTTCTCCTCTTTCATTTCTGATTTTACTTATTTGTGCCTTCTCTCTTTTTTTCTTGGTGAGTCTAGCTAAAGGTTTGTCAATTTTGTTGATCTTTTCGAAGAACCAGCTCTTGGTTTTATTAATTTTTTCTATTGTTTTTTTAGTCTCTATTTCATTTATTTCTGCTCTATTATTATTATTTCCCTTCTTCTACTGATTTTGGGCTTTGTTTGTTCTTCTTTTTCCAGTTCCTTTAGGTGCATTGTTAGATTGTTTATTTGAGATTTTTCTTGTTTGTTGAGATAGGCCTGTATTGCTATAAACTTCCCTCTTAGAACCACTTTTGCTGTATCCCATAAATTCTGGCATGTCGTATTTTCATTTTCATTTGTCTCCCGGTGTTTTTTGATTTCTCCTTTGATTTCTTCGTTGACCCAATGGTTGTTCAGTAGCATTTTGTTCAATCTCCATGTACTTGTGGCTTTTCTGATTTTCTTCCTATAGTTGATTTCCAGTTTCATACCGTTGTGGTCAGAAAAGATGCTTGGTATTATTTCAGTCTTCTGAAATTTATGGAGACTTGTTTTGTGGCCTAATATGTGATCAATCCTGGAGAATGTTCCATGTGTATTTGAAAAGAAAGTGTATTCTTCGGTTTTTGGATGGAATGCTCTGTATATATCTACTAGGTCCACCTGGTCTAGTGTGTCATTTAAGGCCAATGTTTCCTTATTGATCTTCTGTTTGGATGATCTATCCATTGGTGTGAGTGGAGTGTTAAAGTCCCCTACTATTATTATGTTACTGTCTGTTTATCTTTTTATGTCTGTTAATAATTGCTTTATATATTTAGGTGAACCAGATTTTTTTTAAAAGAAAAAAAACAACACAGATACAGTTGAAATGTATGTGTGTGTGTGTCTATGTTTATATATGTGAGTGTGTATGTATATACATGTTTGTAAATTATCTTTTTTCACTCAATGTTATATTTTAGGGATTTACCCATGCTGACATACGTATCTCTAGTTCTTTCGTTTTTACATTGGTTAATAAAGCGCATTTGTGTATTTTTTTCTCTTATTGGTGAACATTTAGGTTGTTTCCAATTCTTCTGCAATTATGTGCATTGCTGCTCTGTAAATGCTAAGACATGTTAGAAGTGGATTAGCTGCACACCTTCATCTTTGTTAGACATTGCCAAATTGCTCTGTAGTATAGGTATACCCCACCCAGGTGTGAGAACTCTTGTTGCTCCACATCCTTGCCAACACTTAGCACTGACAGACTGTCTTAGTCTGCTTAGGCTGCTATAACAAAGTACAGTAGACTGAGTGGCTTATAAACAACAGAAATTTAATTCTCGCAGTTCTGGAGGCTGGAAGTCTGAGATCAGGGTGCCAGCATGGTCTGTTTCTGGTGAGGGCCATCTTTGGGGTTGCAGACTACTGAGTTCTCATTGTACCCCCACATAGTGGAGAGCAGAGAACTCTCTAGAGTCTCTTTGATAAGGGCACTAATCCCATTCATGAGGCATCACCCTCATGATCTAATCACCTCCCAAAGGCCCCACCTCCTAATATGGGGGTTAGGAATTCAACTTGTGAATACCAAACTTTGAAGTTTCCAGTCTAATGGATGTTAAGTGAAATCATGTTTTATTCTTGAATTTTCCTGATTACCAATCAGGATAGGTGTATTTTCATATGTTTAATAGGACGTTTGGATTTTCTCTTCTGTTAATTGCCTGTTCATTTATGTTTTCCATTTTTTTGTTGTTTTTCTTTTTCTTATATATCTTTCTGATATATAAGATTTTAAGTATTTAGGTTGATTTAATTAATACTAATATTTATTTAATAATATTTAATATTAGCTTAATATTTAATATTTTGGTTGGTTACTAATCCTTTGTCAGTCTTATGAGTTACAAATGTATCTTCTTCCAGAAATCTTTATGTATAGAATTCTTAAATTTTAATGTAGCCAAATTATCTATATTCTCTTTTAGAAGTACGTGATTTTTTTGTTTGTTTATTTGTTCATTTATTGAAGAAATTCTTTCTTGCCCTGAAGTCATAAAGAGATTCTATAATTTCTTGTAAATGTTTTAAGTTTCACATTTAGCTCTTTAATTCACCTGGAATTTATTTTTGCAAGTGACATGAAATAGGAATCTATGTGTATTTTTTCTGCTTGCATAATTAATTATCTTGATAATATTTGTTGAACAGATTCATCCCTTCTATACTGGAATGTAATGTCACCTTGTCATAGTTCACGTTTCCACAGTTGCATGGATAAGTTCTGCGTTTTGTATTCTTTTATATTGGTTTGTTAGCCTGACCCTGAAGAAATACCACATTCTTTTAATTAACATAACTTTATAATAAGTCTTGACATATGAATGGAAAACCTTACCCGTTTGGCTTAAAATTTGTCCTGACGTGTTCTTGATTTTTTGCTCTTTTCCATGAATTATAGTTTCAGCTTGTAAAGCTAACCAGAGCTGTTGACATTGTTCTTTGGTTACCATTCTCTATTTAGTCCATTTTATTGAGTCACTCCCACTCTTTTTTTTTTTTTTTTGTGAGGAGGATCAGCCCTGGGCTAACATCCATGCCATCTCCCTCTACTTTATATGGGAGGCCGCTACAGCATGGCTTGCCAAGCGGTGCGTCAGTGCATGCCCAGGATCTGAACCGGCGAACCCCGGGCCACTGCAGCGGAGCTCCCGCACTTAACTGCTTGAGCCACTGGGCCGGCCCCTATTTAGTCCATTTTAATAGTAATACAAATGTATTAAGAAAAACTTGAAAAGAAAATCTTATCACCCCAGAAAACCACTGTATGTTGGCGTATTTTCTTGGATTCTGTTTTCTACGCTAAATCTTTATGTTTTTATTTTTTTACTTTTTGTGAGAAAGACCAGCCGTGAGCTAACATCTGCCAATCCTCCTCTTTTTGCTGAGGAAGATTGGCCCTGGGCTAACATCCATGCCCATCTTCCTCCACTTTATATGGGACACTGCCACAGTATGGCTTGCCAAGCGGTGCGTCAGTGCGCACCTGGGATCTGAACCAGGAAATCCTGGGCCGCCGCAGTGGAGCAAGCGTACTTAACCACTTGTGCCACCAGGCCGGCCCCCTAAATCTTTATTTTTTAATAATAAGACTGGTTATCCCTTCTTGGCTAGGGCAGTTTCCTCTCCCTGTCCCCCTCCCTCCCACATTCTTATCCCTCACACCCTCCTTTTTCTTCTTTCTACTTCAGTCAATCTTTGAAGATCTTCTAACAACTCAGCCCCATCAAGTGTTCTAAATTATATCAAGAAATCCCAGTTTATAGCTATTTAAATACAGATTTTCTAAAAATGGCCCACATCGATCTTCATCCTTAAATTTTAGTAGATGAAACCATGTTGTACTGTTTTGTTCCTCCGAGCTGACATAATCTTTAGGTTTAGTGTTGTGCCTAAGTCTTTTCCAAATCTTGAGTCTTTTCCAAATCTTGAGTAAAACAATGTCAGTGCTTCTGAGATTCCTTACATGTTGGATGAATGTTTATTCATTTTCTCTGGACAGTAAGGTAAGTTTCCCCTTACCCTGAGATGCTATAATTCTATTGTCTCTTTGGCTGTTAGTAGGCCTGCTGGCTGGACATACCCATAAAATGCCATAAAAAAGCTTAAAACTTCTACTTTACTTAAAGTGCTGATGGAGTCATTTTGTATTCCAGGATTTTCTGTACAGGTCAGTATTAGTATCTTCTACCTCCAGTAAATATAAAATGCATTTTAACTGATGTTTGGAGTACACTTTATAATGGGATAAAATCCGTGGAAACCTGGAAACATAAACAACTCCTGGCAAGATGTTTCCAGACAATACCAATCAGATTTTGGAGGGGTGCTCTGCTGGAGATGTGCTCTTCTGCAGGGACTCAGTGCTTCATTTGTGTCTATGAGAACTCCAAGTGCTCTGACGATCAGATTGGCTTAGGTTCATTCCCTCTCAGAGAGGATTTCAGCGTCTCCCTTGGAATGAATAACTTGGTAGCCAGAACAGAATCCAATTTTCTCCTTTTTGCAACATTGCCACAATCTATTCCTTCACCACTGACTCAGGTCGGAAATTTCAGAGTGCTGTGCCATCAACCACAGTTTGAGAAGCACTGCCATGCCCCATGGCCATGAGCAGAAATCTTGGTCAACAGAGATCTTTTTGTTTGGGCCCCAAGCTAGCAGAACTGATTAACTAATACCTATGTAAAGACTTTTGATAGTTCCTGAACTGGAGAAACCTTTCCTATGAATAAAAAGAATGGGATTTAAATTTGTTGTTGATAACAAGCTGCCTGCTTCTTCTTCCATCTCAGACCCAGTGAAACACAAGCCATTAGACGATGGTGCCTAATAGTGCTCTCTGTTGCTTTCGTCTACCCTTCCTGGTTACATGTATTCATTTACATGTCCTCATTCATTAATGACTTGATCACGGGAATCACTGTCTTTTTCCCCAACACTACTTCTGTCACCAGATTAGTGTGTATTCAGCATCTGTGTATATAATTTTTTCTTTTTAAAATTATGATATATATTGAACATATAAAAAAGTATATAGTATAATATCGTAATAAATACCTCTGTACATATCACACAACTTTACACAATCATAACATCTTGCTATGTTTCTTTAGATCTTTTTTCATTAAGAAATAAAATCTAACAAATAACAGTGAACCCCACTCTGACCTCATTCCTCTTCCCAGAAGTAATTAATACCGTATCCATGTATTTGTCCATAAAGTTTTTACAGTATTGTTTTGCAGGCTGTAAAACTTTATATAAGTGTCATAGTCCTGTGAGTATTCTTTCAACCCACTAACTACTCTACATATTTAAGAAAAAAATTATCCATGCTGATGCAAGTAGCTCTAGTTTTTCTTTTGGGAGGAAGGTCAGCCCTGAGCTAACATGTGACGCCAATCCTCTTCTTTTTTGCTGAGGAAGATTGGCCCCAGGCTAACATCCGTTCCCATCTTCCTCTACTTTATATGGGTTGCCGCCACAGCATGGCTTGACAAACAGTGTGTCGCTGCGTGCCTGGGATCCTCTGAAGCAGAGCACGCTCACTTAACCGCTGCGCCACCGGGCCACCCCCTCTAGTTTTTCATTTTAATTGCTGAATAGTATTCAACTGTATGAACATACCACAGTTCATTTTTTTCTCTTATTGATGAACATTTAGGTTGTTTCTATTTTTTTTGATCTTATGAAAAATGCTGTCAAATGAGTGTCTCTTTGTACACATGAGCAAGACTTTCTCTACAAGTGGAATTGCTCAGCCGTAAGATATGTCCATCCTTATGGGAAAATTACTCTCCAAAGTGGTTTTTGCCAATCTTTATTGGAGTGAAATTTTATCTTAGTGTTATTTTATTTTGCATTCCCTTAACTACAAGTGGAACTGAGTATATTGTCATATTTTTATTGACTATTTGGACTTTTTCTTCTGAGAATTGTCTACTTTAATCACTGGACTTTCTTCTTTTCTTAATTTTTTGGTATGAATTCTTTCCATATTCTAAATACTAATCTTTTGCTAGTTGCATTGCAAGTATCTTCTTTCAAGTGGCTTGTATTTTCATTTTATTACTAGTATCTTTTGATGTACAGAGGTTTTTAAAGGTTTACTTTTTTTCCCCCCAAAGCCCCAGTAGATAGTTGTATGTCATAGTTGCACATCCTTCTAGTTCCTGTATATAGGACTCAGACTCAGCATGGCCAGAGAAGTGGTGTGTCGGTGCGCCCGGGATCCGAACCCGGGCCGCCAGTAGTGGAGCGCGTGCACTTAACCACTAAGCCACTGGGCCGGCCCTACAGAGGTTTTTAAATTCAGTCTTTCCTTATGGTTTTACTTCTTGTGATTTGGTTAAAAAATCCTTCCCTACCCTAAAGTCATAACTACAGTTTTCTATATTTTAGTTTAAAAACGTTAATGTTTTCTTTTTCACATTTAAGTGTTTAATCTACCTGAAATTTATTTTGGTATATGCTGTTTAATATGGATCTAATTTTACTTTTTTACTTTGGATCCCCACTTATTTCAACACAGTTTACTGATTAGTTGATTCTTCTTCATGATTTGTAGTGCTATCTCTGACAAATATGAAGTTTTTACATTTGTGGTTCTGTTTCTAGGCTCTCTGTTGTCTCCCATTGATGTACATGGCTGTCCCTGCCCAGTCCTATGCTGTATTAATCAAGATAGCTTAATATCCAAATGTGTTCCTTTTACAATGCTTTGGCTATTTTTGCCTTTTTACTTTTCCATATAAATTTGAGAATTAGCTTGTCAAGTTGCACAAAGAACATTCTTGGTATTTTGATTGGATTTGCACTGACTTTTCTAGATTCATATTGGGAGATTTGCTCTCTTGGTGATGTTGAGGCATCTGATCTGTGAACATCACGTACTTCTCCATTTATTTAATTCTTCAATAATGTTTTGTGACTTTTCCCATAAGAATATTTCACATAAATTGTAGATTTAGTCCTTGGCACTAGGTGATATTTACTGTTTGTGAAAGACATGACATTAAAAATTACTATTGCTACTTATTTGTTGCTGGTGCATAGAAAAGTAATTGATTTTTGCCTATTGATTTTGTATCCCAATAACTCCCTGAACTCTACTAGTTTGTCTGTAAGTTCTCTTGGATTGTCTATATTGACATATTGTCTATAATAATGACAGTTTTGTTATTCATTTGTAACCCCTATTTCATTTTTTTCTTCTTTTACTACATTAGCAAGGTTTTCTAGTACAGTGTAGGATGGAATCAGTGATAATGGGCATCATTTTTTTTCTTTTTCTACTTTAAAGGGAATGGATCTAGCATTTACCATTGAATGAGATGTCTGCTATAGGAATTTGATTGATTCCCATTCTCAGATTAAGTCTATTCCTTTCTATTCTTATTTTGCTATGACTTAAAAAAATTTATGCCTGTGTTTTGAATTATGTCAAATGCATTTTCTGCAACTATTGAAAGAATCAAATAACTTTATTTGCTTTGTTAATCAGGTAAATTACATTAATAATTTTTCCATAATATATTCCATATTTGTATTCCTAGAATAAACACAGTTTAGTCAGGAGTAATTTTTTATATATTCATATTTTAAGGAACATTTTATTTAGGACTTTTGCATTCATTTTCATAAATGAGATTAGCCTATAATTTTCCTTTCTTATATTCTTCTTAGTTTTGGTATAACAGTTACATTAGCTTCATTGAATGAACTGTAGAATTTGTCTTATTTTTCTCTGTTCTGAAACATAAGATTGAGATTGTCTATTCTTTGAGTATTTGCTAAAACTTACCTGTGAAACTCTTTAGGTTTGCTGTTTGTGGCTCGTGTGTGGGTGTGTGTTCAAGATTTTTAAAACACTGAAACACTTTCTTTAATGGTTATTGGTTTATTCAGATTAAAAAAATTTCTCTTTAAGGGGCCAGCCCCATAGCTGAGTGGTTAAAAGTTCGGTGCACTCCGCTTCGGCAGCCGGGGTTCGCGGGTTCAGATCTTGGGCGTGGACCTAACCCACTCATCAGCCATGCTGCGGTGGCGTCACACATACAAAAAGTGGAGGAAGATTGGCACAGATGTTAGCTCAGGGCAAATCCTCCTCAGAAAAAATAATTTCTCCTTAAGTCAGTTTTGGTAGTTAATATTTTTCTAAAAGTGTCATTTTCAACTATATTGGCATAAAGTTCTATATTTCTTATGATTTTTAATATCTACTTCCTCTGTAGTTATGTCCCCTTTTTCATTGCTAGTATGTTTGTTTTTTACTTTTCTCCTTTTTTCTTGATAGATCTTGCCAGAGACTGTCTATTTTTAGTCTTTTTTTGAAAAAATCAATATTTGGTTTTATTGGTTGTGCTATTAATTTCTTATTTTCTAATTCATTGATTTCTGTTCTTATTTTTACTTTTTCATTCTTTACACATTTCTTTGGGCTTGCTCTGTTGTTCTTTTTCTAACTTTTTAAGTTGGCCACTTTATCGATTTATTTTCAGTATTTCTTCTTTGTTTTGTTTTGTTTTGTTTTTTTGAGGAAGATCAGCCCTGTGCTAACATCTGCCAATCCTCCTCTTTTTTTTGCTGAGGAAGACTGGCCCTGGGCTAACATCCGTGCCCATCTTCCTCCATTTTATATGGGACGCTGCCACAGCATGGCTTGCCAAGCGGTGCCTTGATGCGCGCCCAGGATCTGAACTGGCGAACCCAGGGCCTCCGCAGTGGAGAGCGCGCACTTAACCACTTGCGCCACCGGGCTGGCCCCCAGTATTTCTTCTTTTTAAGGCAAACATTTAAAATGCTTCTCAAAGGGAGAAATGACCCCAAATACCAGGCTCACCTCTCTGGAATTCCTTCTTCTCCTGGATCTTGGCTGTGTCATTCTTCACTGCCTCCTTAAGCTCTCCAATACTTTCAAGTAGACTTATTCTGTCGAGGTGTATTATTGAAGTCATTGTTGTAAATATTGCTGAGGTAATTATTGAAGTATAGTCCACATACAGTAAACTGCACATGGTAACAATGTGGAATTTGATGAGATTTTACACATGTATATAACCGTGAAACCATAACCATAATGAAAATAATGAACATATCTATCACCCCCAAAAGCTTCCTCATGTCCCTTGGTAATCCCTCCTTCCCTGCCCTCTGCCCCATCCCAACTCCTCATCTTTGGGAAACCACTGATCTACCTCTTTCACTGTAAACCAGTCTGCATTTTCTAGAATTTTATATAAATGAAAGCATGAAAGTGTTTACTCTTTTTTGTCTGAATTCTGTCACTCAACATAATTATCTTAAGATTCATCCGTGTTGTTGCATATATCAATAGTTCACTCCTTTTTAAAACTGAATACTCCATTGTGTATATGTACCCACAACTGGTTTATCTATTCACTTATTGATAGGCATTTGGATTGTTTCCAGTGTTTGGGTCTTACAAATAACACTGCTATGAACATTTATGTAAAGTCTTTGTGTGGACATATACTTTTATTTTTCTTGGACAAATTACCTAGGAGTAGAATAGTTGGGTCTTATGGTAGGTATATTTAAAAAATATTTTGCCTTGTTTATCTCAGCAGGATAGTGAGTTGAATTGCCTAAATTACTATTACAAGAAGTAGAATTTCCCTGTATTTTTTTCTTGTACTTTTGTGGTTTCTTTTTTTTTCTCTATTTAAGTCTCTGATTCTGCTGGAATTAATTTTTGTGTAAGGAGTGAGGTATCTAATTTGTTTTTCTCCAGATGGTCAATCAATTGTCCCAACTCCACACATTTTACAGCAATGTAAATAAACTTATACTGAAAGTATGCTCTTAAAACTTGTCAGAATATTGGATGAAGATTTGGAAATCTTGTTAACCAAAATAAACAGAAACAGAGGCTTGTGGGATGCTTGGAAAGTCAACAGGGAAGTGAACCATTCCCAAATGAAACATTAATTATGGTTATTTTGAGGACATTTTTTGCTATACTTAATAGAAGAACAGAAAACAAGACACTTTAACCACAAATATTTATCTCAGACAATAACTTTATGTAGTCTGGATTTTTTCCTCAATAACAATTATGTATTTTAAGAAAACAAAGCTGTTATTTTGAATTTTAATCATGTTAGTTAAATGCGAAATGAGGATAAAAAATGAAATAGTCTTTCAAGTAGACCAGTGTGAAAAGATATAAGACATAGTTACTGCAGTTCTCTCATATGATTCATAGTCTAGAAACGAATGTTGCTCTTTTGTTTTGATTTCCAAAATTAAGATATATAATCCACAAAGGGACAAAATTTACATTTCTCCACTGGAAAAAGAAGCTACTACTGTTAATTCTTTTAGATGTCTGTTGATTCCCGAAGTATATGTGGGGTGACTTTTTGATTACCATGTTAATAAAGGTAGTTCTTGAATACTGTTATTTTAGATTGCAACCTCAATATAATTACTATGGAAGAAGGATAATGCCTCTTGCTCAAGAACTGTGGTTTGTATCTGGGATTTGAAATACTGAACATTTTGATAAGAAAATGACTTAATATAATGCATGATTTGTGCAAAATATAAATTTGCTTTTAAGAGGATCATATTAGCTCATTGTCTCAAATACTACAAACTGTTATAAAGCTTTTTCTGTGTGACTTCCTAAACTTCGAGCTATCTCTGTCCAAAAGTATTTCAGTTTACTCATTCAGCTAATGTTTGTTTACTAATGTATTCAACGGATATTCATTGTTACTACAGATGAGGCCTAGGCACTGTTCTAGATGTTGAGGATACGGTGTGGAACAAAGATGAACAGAGTCCCTGCTCTCATGGAGCTTATGTTCTAGTGGGACAAACAGACAATAAAGACACAATTAAGACAATTGTAGGTAATAATAGATACTGCGAAGAAAATTGTCTAGTGTGAAAGAGAGTGACTGAGTGGGCAGCGTACAAGAGCATGGCTCCCTAATACTATGTACTGAGCACCTGTGCGAGGCCTCTGGCCTATGAGAATCCAACAAGGTGCCTGAGATCTGGGCTTCAGAGAAGGGCAGACCTGGGTTAAATCCTCTCTGCCAGCACGAGCTAATGCTGCTTCAGCCTCAGGGTCCCTGCCTTGCATGGCCCCTGTGAAAGGAGTTACAGGTGTTCCAGATGGTGACGGGGAAAGCTAGGTAGCATGCAGGAAGTGTTTTCTATGTAAGCATTTCAGTGGAATTGTCCAAAGCCATCTTACAAGAAAGGGACTTGCATATCTAAGACGCAAGAAATTAGTTGTGGTTTCTACTTTCATTCTGAATATTTACTTTCATACCTAATTTTGTATTTGTATCCAAAATTTGAATTCTTTTTCTTTAAGAGAGCCTCCCTACTCCAACTTGAATAAGCTTCAAGCCCCACAATACTTGCATTTGTTCCTGTCTTGGCCATGGTCTATCTGTATGACTCTGGGCAAGCTATTTAAATTCTTTGTGCCTCAGTTTACTCATTTGTAAAATGGGAATAGTATCTCAATCATCAGGTTGTGTGAAATTAAATAGTAATTCAAATATTATGCACAACACCTGGCCCATAGTAAGTACTTAATAAGTGGTAGCTATTATTGTTATTATAAATATTATAATTATAAACCCTCAAAGGATTTATAATCTGGTGGAGAAACAATATCAAGAGACATAGATCTATAGGATACTTGTATATAGAACAGTACAGAACAGTACAGAGGTTGAGGATATGGGCTCTGGAGTTAAATAAACCTATTTAAATCCTAGGTCTGTAACTTATTTGCTGTATCACATTAAGCCAGTTACTTAACTTCTCTGAGCCTCAGATTCCCTATTTGTAAAATGGGGATAATAGTGCCTACCTAAAAGATTAGTTTTAGTAATGTAGTACTTGATGCATGGAAAATTTTCAACATTAAGATATTTAAACTAGAGAAATTCTCTCACATAAGCATGAGGAGACCTACATAAGAACGTGCATTACTTCTTTGTTTATAATAGAGAAAAATTGGAAATAACCCAATTTTTAAAACAACTGTGTTACTCATACAATGGAATATACAGCAATTAAAATGTATGAACTAGATTTATGGTTTTAATATTAATAAAACTAAAAGCATAATGTTGACTAAGAAAAAGCAAATTTCAGAATATTATATACTGATGCCACTCATGTTAAATAAAAAAAAAACCCACATAAAATATTACCATATATTGTTTATGAACACATATTCTGATAATCTATTAATTCATAACAAACCACCCTAAAACTTAGTGGCTTAAATCGACAACATTGTTTTTGCCAACAATTCTGCAGTCTGGGCTCACTTCAGCTGAGCAGTTCTTCTGCTGGTTTTACTGGTCACTTGGTGGCTGGTGGGTCAGCTGGAGCTGGAGTCAGCAGGCACTTGGGACACCTGGGTTCTTCTCTTTCTCCACGTAGTTTTGGGTCTTCTCCTCCGTGTAGCCTCTATGCATGGTCTCTCACAGAGGCTGTGTTTCTTACAAGGCGGGTCAGGGCTTCCAAGAGTGCAAAAGTAGAAGCAGCCAGGCGTAAAGCCTGGGCACGGAGCTGGCCCACTGTCAATCCCCCACTCACAGCCCAGCTCGGGCTCAAGGGAGGGGCCTACTGAAGCGTGTGAATTCCGGGAGATGTTGTTCACTGGAGGCAACTAATGGAACAGAGCACCATAGTGCGTGCGTGTGTGTGTGTGTGTGTGTGGTGTGTGTAATGAACATAAACAACATGGTCAAGATACACACAAATTCAGGATACTAGTTGCCAATGACTAGGAAGGGAGAGTAATGGCACTGGGAAAAAGATGATTTCAAATGCCCCTATAACATTATATTTCTCAAAAAACTCAATCTGAAGCAAATGTGACAAGTATTATAACATTACCCTTTACACTTTTCTTTTTTTAAATTAAAGAATTTAATAAACAGTAGCTATTATTAATGTATAGAGAGTTTTAGTTTAATAACCCAATAATCTGGCATGTTTTGTTTCTAGGAACATTGTGTTTCCTTCATACCAAGGTTCTTCTTGGCATGATAGCACATCTCCTCTGATTAACACAGAAACAGGCAACCTCAAGGTCAAAGTTCTAAATATGCTGATTGAATGTACCTTCATAAACACTTAGTATGATACTGAATGTTGAATTTTGTGGTGTGGTGAAAGCAAATGTGCTCATAATTATTCAGCTCCTCCAAGATGGCCCTGGATTGTTGGAGAACAGCACAAAGTGGCATAAATTGACTGGGGCTGTGCATGGGGTTGTCACATATAGGAGGAGGAGGGGGAGATCAATGTGGCTGCAAACATCAGCGGAAGCTTTAGGAGGATGTGTGATGTGATTAGACCTTGATGACTAGGTAGATTTGGACAGGTGGGTCAGATGGCTCGGGATTCAAGGTGTCAGAGGAGAGGGGAAATGTTCTAGAAGAGTGGAAATCCAAGTGTAAGAGGTTGAGTGAGGGAAGATATGAAATCCTTAAGAAGAGCCTTAATAAAGTGTTGAAGAGTCATAAAAGCATTTTAACAATAACACAAAATTTGAAATTTCATTTAAATGAAAAATCTTATTTGTATTAAAAAATTATTTAAAATTTCATCTGTTACTACTTAACTCCATATTCCAGCTGGCTAAGGCTTTGGCCCTAAAACAACAAAGAAGAGAAAGCGATTCTTCCATGTTGGCACTGAACTCTTCGGTCACAAGTCTGAGAAGTGACTTAGTCAGTCATGACTTGCCCAAACAATTAAGACTTCGGCTGACTCATAGGTGGCCTGTTTTATTAATAATGGCTATTCAGCTAACAGACAGGGAATATTTTCCAGATGATGAGTGTGTCTAGAAACCAGCTTTAATGGGCCTTGGGTAGCCCCGAATGTTGGGGCAAGAACTGCCCATGGGAGTGGGAGTGTCTACCACACTCTAGGCAGGTGTAGACAATAGATACCTCACCTAAATTTGTGCCTGTGTGGCTAGACAGGGGAATGAGAAGCTTCAATAATGAAGTGGAGGAAATTTTAAAAATATGTAATATTTAACAAAAAACATTCCTCTAAGAAGAGGGTCTTGTGTAACTGCTCTGTTTAGGCAATTTGAATTAAAGACATACTGCCCAACACAACCCTGGGTCAGCCTTGGGGATTCATGATTTAACACCTCTTTCAAGAAGGGACAAGCAGAGGGCAGCAGGACACACAATTACAAACAAACTCTGTAGCCACGAGCCAAGGACCATGTGCAGGTCTGAGTCCAGGAGAGGCCAGCAGGTGAAGACAGTGGCAGATCAGACATCTGGACCACACTGAGCTTTGTGTGACTGCGGGAGAAAGCTGGCCTGTGTTGACTCAGTTTGGACCAAGTGTTTGTGTATTGTTCTACACTGGCTGACAGAACTTGGGTTTTGTTTGTGTATTGTTCGACGTTGGCTAACACTTGGGATGTTAGTCTTAGAAGTGTTAGCAGGATGCATGAAGTGATTAAGTTATTCTTTTGAGATTTTAAAATTTTAATCCCTTGGTCTTTTCCCTTCCCTTCTCTTCTTTTCTCTTCTCTCTTCATCCTGTCCTTTCCATCTTTCCCTCTTTCCTCCCCCCTCCCCCATAAATGTATAAAGGTATTGGACCTTTAAAAGCTGTATATGTAGCTTTTCTGTGGGTAACTCTAACTACACATCCAAAGTAATGAAGTTAAAATGGCATGATAAGTTCTGGATGTAAGAGTGATGGCAAACTGTGACATTAAATACATGGTTTAAGTGAATATCTCCAAACATTTTTGATTGTGTAATTTGTAACTCCATCACAGTTTTGGGGCATGCACCCCCAATATATAGAATTTATTTATTTATACACTATATACATTTACTACTGTACAATTGAATTGAAGTTCTGATACTTTTTGCCCATACACCAGTGGATTAACTTGTATACTTTTTCTGATGCGTGAATCTCCTGCCCTCTCCCAACCACATTAACTTCACATAATGGTTTAAACAGTTACTTAACTAGAAGTAAGTAACTTTCTTTCTTTAAAGAAAGAAGTTTTTTAAATATTCTTTTAATCTTAATCACAGGAAAGGAAAGGATCTACAGTTTTCAGAATTTAATCTTTGTTGTCAATATTGTACTTTCTGAGCCTACACTCTACCTCATCAAACCAATAAATAAGATCTCAAGAAACAGTATGAGGAGGAGTTGGGGTCTGTTGGGAGGTGGTGCGGGGCAAGAAAAATTTATCTTTTTGGAGGAAAGAGCCAGATAACCCCAACTACACAAGTATTAGCTTAATCCACATGAGAAGGAACAATGGATGGAAACAGAAAATTTGTTTCCACTGTTTAATGAATATTAGTTGAATACCCATTCTGTGCCAGGTTCCTTTACATATGTTATCTCATTTAATATTCTCAAGAGTTTTGTAAGATAGGCATTGTCACTATTTTACAGAGGAGGGAACGAGGCTCAGACAGCTGAAGTAGTTTGTCAAGGTCAACAGCTGGTAAGAGATAGAGCTAGGATCCCCACCTGGTATAAATAGTTACCATTTATTGAGTGCTTCTTATATGCCAGACAGCGATAAGTGCTTTATTTACACTATCTCATTAAATTTCCAGAACATCCCTATGAAGTACTATTATTTTCCCCAGTTTACAGATAAAGAATCCTGGACTTAAAGAGTTGCTTATGGTGTACAACTACCAAGTGGCAGGACTGTCCTTTGGCTCCTTCGCCTGGTTGTGTTTCTCTTGACAATGGGCAAGAAGGTATCAGCGCAAGAGAGCGACAGACCAAGGCGCCGAGAAGCAGCCTGTGAGGTGAAGTGACAGTGGAGGCCAGCGGTCTAAATGGAAGTCACTTGCTTGTAGGCTAATTCACAGCAATAGCAATGTAGGATAAATGTAAGTAGCTGGGTATGATTTAGCTAAATGTTCAGTAAATTTGATTTTAATCTTATCCATAGATCATGGGTATTACATCTTCCCAGGAAACTTCTAGGTATAAAGGCCCAATTAAGAACAATGGCAGGAGATTGAGTATGTCTGACATAAATCCTACTGACTCTACTGACCATCTCAGCCCAGCACTGGTGCCCTCGTCACTGGTGCTCTGCTGACAGAAACCCCCAGACTGGATCTCCTCTGCCTCGTTAGAAGGATGATGTTAATAGATTTATTTCCAGCCTGTTCTTGAAGCTTGCCATCCCTGTTCATCCTCATTGTCCTCCCTGCCATCTCCTGAGTCATCTCACCTGAAGGTCTTCGAGCTCTGCTTCACTTCATGAGCTGCGGGCAACCACGTAGGTAATAATGTTTTCAATCTTCCCTGATCTCATAAAAGTAGAATTGTGACTCAGTTACATTCTCCAGAGTGCCAAAGTTATACTCGTATGTGTCTAGGCAAAGAGTCAGTCACACAAACAGTGCGGGGTTGCTAAGCAATAGAATACACATTTCATTAGTTGCAGCACCGGCACTGTTTGCTCTCAGTGCCCGTAATGTGTGAGGGATTCCAAGGACATAGGTGCAGTGAGGTCCAGAAGGGTCATCCATGGTATCTTTTAGTTTCAACTCGTATTCTCCTTTCTGCTTCCCACGTCTCTTTGGATCAGTTTCACACTCTGTAATCAGGAGTGAAATAAGATGTGTAAGAATAGGAGAGGTGGCTGACGAGCTGTTTAGTGCTGAGTATGTCAGTTAGCTGAGATATAAATGTATCTGGGCTTTACTTGTGTATGTGAAATAATTCAACTCCACAAACACCCACGGCTAACTTCTACTGGCTCATTGCGTGTCAGCTTAAATATCACTTTTTCCCAAGACTGGGTTAGGTGTCTCCTGGTATGGATATTTGTTGTTGTTATTATTATTGTTTCTGGTTGTTAACATCCAAAATCCCTACTGAATTGGGAGAAGAATTCCCTTATGTGTAGTATCTGTGGGGTCCCTTACTCCTCTTCCCATTGAGGAAGTTGAATGAGGGGAGATTCTTTCTCTCCCATCCCCTAGCAGTTCAAGTCTCATCCAGTCAGATTCTACTTTCTGGAATTTTGGATCATGAGTGAGTGATACAGAGACAAAAAAGATGGCCAGAATTCATTTCCCGTTTCCATTGGCACCGGAAGGATTGTTCCTCCTACCTGGTGTTTGAACCCCTCTGAGGTCCTCCCCAGTTTATGGGCTTGCTCCTCCAGCCCCTCTAGATTCTGTAAGAGTCCCCCATAGCTGTCCAGGGAATCTTTTTGTCTAAATCAGCCAGAATCAGTTCCCAAGCTTGACCCGTGAACTCTGAATGAGCTTGCAGGATATCTGTATTAGTTTCTCATGGCTACATAACAAATTATCATGAATTTTGTGGATTAAAATAACAGAAATGTATTCTCTCAGCCCAGAAATCTGAAATCATTATCATTGGGCTGAAATCAAAGTGTTGGCAGGGCCCTGCTCCTTCTAGAGACTCTAAGGGAGAATCTGTTCCTTGCCTCTTCCAGCTTCCAGCTTCTGGTGGCTGCCATCATTCTTTGGCTTATGGTTTTTGGTCGCATCGCTCCATTCTCTGCCTCTGTGGTCACACTGTCTTCTCCTTTTCTGTGTGTGTCATATGTCTCTCTGCCTCCCTTTTATAAGGATACATGTGATTCCATTTAGGGCCTATTCAGATAATCCAGAATAATCTCCCCATCTCAAGATCCTTAACTTAATCCCCATCTTAAGACCCTTTTTTGCCATATAAATTAACATTCACAGGTTCCAGGGATTGGGTCGTGGATATATTTTAGGGGCTATTTTTCAGCCTACCAAACTATCCTCAGTTCACCTCTCTGTAGCTCTGGTGGTTGGTTTACTTGTCTGTATCCCTCACTCCTGACCTCCTGGAGCTCAGAAGCCATTGTCTTGCCTATCATTTTACTCCTGGTGCCAGGCTTCTGGTAGGCGTACAAGGATATTCATTGAATGATTCAGTAAAATTAAATCCAAGGTACAATCATTATTGTATCTTTTTTTCAGAACAGGTTTGAAATTTAAAAATTTAGGGGAAAATTTTCTCTTATAATAGTCATGTTGATATTAACACTCTCTCTCCATTTAATCGAGTTAGTTCTGCTTTCAAACCTCTAATGGCACACCTTACTATAGGACTAAGTCAGCAGACATGAAGCGTGTACCTCAGCATCCAACTTCCACGGCAGACACTGCTAATTGATCATGACTTTCTTTTCTCAAAAATGCAAACACTGTCTCAGAATCTGTGACATGGTGTTCTAGGCAGCTGCTCCCTTTTGAGTGAAGTTGGCCTGCAAGATAAAATTTTTCACGTCATCATAGCCAGAAGACAAAAAACCAGCCTCCTCAGCCTGGTCCCACCTTGCTTAGCCACTTTCTCATTATTTCCAACGTTAGTTCTCTACTTCAACTAGGATCAAACATACCATATTCCTTCTCTGCTCTGAGTTCATAATGTTCTTCTCCTCTTTCTCCTACCAGGTAGTAACCCCCCTTGAGGTTCTGATGCACGTCCCCACTTTAACCAGAAGAGATTTTTCTTTAACCTTGACACATACAATCATTTCTTTTTATGTTGCCAAATGTAATTCATTTTCTCCCCAGATCTCCAGTTATAATCAGCACTTACTTAACCTAGTAAGGTTCCTTCTCTTACTCCATACTGACATTTAATTTATTACCTCTCCTCAAAATACGATATGTTAAACACTTTCCTTCTTTTCTAGGTTTATCCGAGGAGACTCTCGTGACCTGCCGAAAGGCTCCATCAACTGCCAGGTGGTGCTGATGCGCCCCCCACCTACATTGTGTTAGAGGACTGTTCCATGTGTGTCTGGTTCTGACCAACTGGAACCTGAACTCTATTTCTGGGCCAAGTTGGAAGGACCGCAAGCCTTTGACCTCTACTTCTCGACAGGATGATTTCAAAGGCAAAGTGAATAATAACACTACAACAGCGTAGTCACCAATCAATGCACTTCTTCCTTGCCTTTGGTATGGAGAATACAGCAGACGTTTCCCCATGATGTTTTCTGCTGCATTATATGCCACAGAACTCCCTTAACCTTGGAGAAATGACAGTGTGCAAATAAATTATCAAGCTGTTGTCTTTCTTCAGAGTTATGGGGTCCAGATGTCAGATATATATTATTAAATAGCCACAGATTGTAATGCACCATCTTTCATACAGGAAGATAAAACTAAAGTGGGACACATCACCTAAACCTGCTTTATGAAACAAGCATGTTTTGATGGTGCATGGTTAAACATTTTTTTATCACCCAAGGCCACTCTGGTTTGGATGTAGTTATTTTTTTAGTAATTGTTGCAATCTCTGGGATTGATTCTGGTAGGTTTAATTATGGCTATTTGTAATGACCGTAGATGGCAGTATAGTCAGACCCTGCTAGAAATGGCTCTTAGGGCTGGTGATGGAAATCAAGGCTGCAAGAACTCTCACTCATCCAATGTCTTAGTGCGAGTGTGTATTTCTTCAAATCTTGGGAAGTAAAATTGGGGCCATTAGAAGTACACTATGTCCTTTTCATGGTGTGTGGAAGACATCACAAGGATGTTAAATCACTGAACTGCTCTCTGGCTGCTGTATTTGGAGCAGCCTCATCTGATGTCCACAGATGGTCAGGCATAGTCAGCCTATCCCACCTCCAGACCATTTTCTCCCTTTCTTTTCCTTTCCAGCCTGTGTCTCTACATCTTTAGCCTGAGAGCCCCAGAGGTCATGAATCCATTCTTCTTTCTCCTCCTGCATCGACCATAAGTAAAGTAATCCATGATAAAAGCTTTTTACATTTTTGCATAGAGTTTAGAAAATCTTTTATACTTCTCAATATTGGAAAGAGTGAGTGAATGTTCTTTTGTATTAATTTCTAAAGTGTTTGATTTTTTTTAACTTGGCTCAAAATTCATCTTATATTGAATTCCCTTGTGAGTTTGACTTCTCTGACTTGAGAAGCAGCATCACATGAAAAATGGAAATATTGTCCACTATTTTCCCTAGACCTCCAGAGGAATAGAGATTTAACTCATCCAGCTTGGTAACGTTTCCTTTCTCTTGCTCATCTTTTGGAGGTAGTGTTGATGAGGAAAAAAATGAACAAAATGAAAGAAAGGGACCAAAGAAAGGCACGAGTAAACCCTGGGCTGGTTTGCCACCTTGAGTAACAGAGCAGGACAAGACTCTTGAAATGCCTTGCCTAATAAGACAGGATTATGCTAAAAGAACATAATGCTTTCTAAACAGTTTTGTTTTTTAGAGATAGTCAAAAATCTCTAACACAATTGAGATAATGTCTCTTATGTTTTAGATTAAAAATTGCAAGGAAAATCTCTATTATGTAGATATCTGAGGTTGATGTTCAATGCTAGTATCTTTTGGGGGATGGGACAGCCTTTAGCTTCTGCAGTTAACAGTCCCCAAAGCAGCTTCCAAAACCCTTGTCGTCTAGGGCAGAAGCAGAGCAATTACAAATCAGGCCCCTGCTGTTTCACTCACTTTGCAGCATCAGAATGTGGAAGCGTTGCTCATGTTTAGGTTGTTTTCCACTGCACAATGCCAACCATCTGATGTTTGTGCTAAGTGAGATTCCTGAGAGAAGTATCAGTGGGGGTAGCTTACCCACACGACAGATTGTGGGAAGGCCTCTCAGCTACAGTAAATGGGCATTTGGATTCTCCAATGTCCATCCAGAAAGGGAGGTGAGGGGCTGCATTCTTCGGATGCCTGGATTTCACTCTTGGTTGCAGCCTCACATAAACGTCTTCTGGTCAAGGCTTTGAAGCAGGCAGGCAACACCAATGAGTGTTGTTTATGACCAATAATGAATGAATTTAATTTGAAAAGAAGCTATTTGTTTTTTTTTCCTAGTACCTGGTTTCAGGAAGGCAAGAATGTTCTCAGAGAAAGGACTTTTTCTATCAAATGTTGGATTCATAAGGGATGAAGTCATGACAAGAGACAAGAACTTGCGAGGACATGACCCTCATTGGTTGCAGAGTGTTCTAGAGCAGTGCTTCTCAAACTTTAATGTGCTCACCAATTTCAAACCCAAATTACAGTTCTGTGCTGGGGCCTCAGATTATGAATTTCCAACCAGCCCCCAAGGGATGGCCAATGCTGCTGGCCCCGTGGACTGCTCTTTGAGGAGTAAAGGCTTGTATCAGTGATTCACATGTGAAGGCAGAGAAGGTATGTATAAGAACCAACTGCAGGAAATTCTTTCAGAATACACTTTCCCCTATTTCCCCCACGAGCACTATCAACTGGGGGTAATGAGGGGCATATGTATTTTTTTACAGAATTATTGAGATAATTGATATGCCATAAAATTCATGTTTTAAGGGTACAATTAAATGAGTATTAGTATTAGTTGTGCAACCATCACCACAATGTTATGTTAAATTTCTATCACCTCAAAAAGAAACCTTGTCCCTGTTTGCCATCAGTCCCCATTCTCACCCGCCAGCCTTAGGCAACCACTAATCTACTTCCTGTCTCTATAGATTTGCCTTTTTTGGGCCTTTCATACAAATGGCATCATTCAATATGTGGTCTTTTGTGTCTGGGTTTATTTCACTTAGCATAATGTTTTTGAGATTCATCCATGTTGTAGCACGTGTCAGTATTTTGTTCCTTTTTATGGGCACATGTGCTTGCAAAAAGCTTCTCAGAGTGATTCCATGGCCTCCTGGTGAGGACCACCATTTATATACTGTATCAGTGTAAAAATTATCATCTTTTTTTTTCAAAATGAGGAAGCAGAAAGGCTAAACAACTCCTTTATGCAATTAGTAATTGAAACCAATATCTTCTGACTTCAAACCCAGGGCTCTTTCCTTGGTGCATACTCTATGAACCCAGCAGATAACAGATCTGAGGTTATCTCAGGCATAAAATGCTCTTCCAAAGCTCACCAGAATGTAACTGGGCATTTGCAATAGCCTTAGCAAAGGGTAGCATTCAAAGAAACACTTTCAACTTCAAGAAAACCTTGTAAAAGGATTTGTCTTGATTGAAATCCCTGAAAAAGTCTCTCTCTCTCTCTATGTATGTAAAACACTGCATGATACATAGCAAAATAATAATCCTCTATGAGTGTCACATCTTCTCCACATTGCACCGAGTACAGCAGCTGTCCCCTCCTCTAGGCTATCCCTTCTGTCTTCCCTCTCCCTCAAACTCCAGCTTGTGCTGGCTAGCTGGTCTTCTGCTTCATCCTCCAAGAGGGAGATATTTTCTTTGGTCCATAGTCCTTGCCCTTTTCATATAAATCAACTTAGTCATTCTTGGATATTCTCTCCCGTCTCCATTTGTATCTTTATCCATTTCTTGGACTAGTTTGGAGTACTTTCTGTCCTGCTCTACAAGGGTTAGAGATGGTTTGTGTTCTGGGCTACCACAGCCCATCTTTTGAAGAGGCTTCCAGGGGGCCAGGCAACAATGCTGCCTGGCTGATGTCCAGTCAAAGTTGGGAGAAGAAGCCATCCCACTTCTTGCCTGCTCCCCCTTGGTTTGCTGCCATCCCAGGGCTCCTAGCCCCAATTTCAGGCCAGAGTCAACCTTCTGGTAAAGATATAGTGAAAAACAGCTACTTAAGGAACTTTGATCCTTTTATCGTTTGATAGTTCTTCCTTCACCTCAATCTAATAGTTTTCCTCTTGTTCTGGACGTGGCTGAACTGTGCAAAGTGTTTCTTGCAATTCAGGCTGTTACATGCCGGGCGTGGAGAGAGCAACTTGGCAACTCAACACTTTTAGCGTCTCTCATCTCTACTGGGTGCTTCTCCCTGCCTTGAGTTCCTTTCCTCATTGAAAAATGGAGACCTGCCTACTGACTTAGAACCTCAGGATCTCAGAAAGACAGAACTGGAAGGGTCCTTAGAGCATATCTTCTTCAACACCCTCATTTTTCAGGTGAAGAAACTGAGACCCTCAGGAGTGAGTGTCTTACAATTGTTGTAGGCATTTTAGCTCCAAGTGCGCACATGTGCGCATGCGTGTGTGTATCTGGCTGTGTGAGAAACAGAAGGGAAGAAGCAAAGGAGAATAGGTTCTATAGAATGCCAAGAGCAGAAAAAGATATATCAGAAACTGGGAAAACAATAGCCTTTGAAATGGAAGTAAATTCCCAAACTGTCTCTGTCACCTCAGCATCTGGGTCAAAGGAGTGATGAGAATATTAATGTGTGATGCTGATATTAGGCGGGTAACATGTTAGAGTTTTAAGGGAGAAAAAGATTCTGGATAGCTTCTGGAAACCACATGCCCAACACAGCCCTGGCACACAGCAGGTGCTGAATGAATATGTGTTGATTGACTCAAATAGGATTATAACAAGTAGGCATGCCCCAAAGTGTAAAGCAACCTTGCAAAGAGTGTGAAAATTAACAGGCTGCAATTTCTGCTTTCGGTCTGCAGGTCTCTGTGGGTACCAGCCCCAGTCAAGAATGTCACCCCTTCTTCTCCTGTCCCTTCTCCTGTCTTTGAAGCTCCCCATTAGGAAGAGACTGTAAGTGTCTACCTGCAGCAGACTTATTTGAATTCACTTCCACAATCAAGACATTCTGAGTGCTCCCTCTTTATTCATCTTTCCTGGAAAATGGAACTCAAAGAGGATGGAAAAGAGAGACAGGGAACATTATGTCTTGTAGGTCTGAAGTCTAATTTTTGTTTAACCATAGCAACTAGTAGTAACAGTACTTTACAGCTTGCAGAACAATCTCACATACATTTTCCCATTCAATTAGCTCAGTAAGCCTGTCAAGCCTGGGCTTCTGAGAACAAACATCAGGCAGCTGATGCCCAGGTCAGCGCCTGGTTTCTTGCCGGCCCTGAGTTCTTTCAACCCTGGCCACCCAGTGAGGTTTCTGTGGCACCCTGCACGATTTATCCCAGCATCTCCAACAGGTCCTTTTCTGGGTGCTTCTTCTCCATCAGTGCACCCTTGGGCAGAGCTTCCCTTGGGGCTCGGGGGCCCCACAGCTGTCGCTTCCCTTGGGAGATGTTCTGTGCTCAGAGACCATGACTCATAAGCTACAGGAAGTTCTTGGCATGCTTCCTGCCTGCTGAAAGAAAATTAATGGCTCACAAGTTGTGTTTGGAGAAGGAGAAGGACATAGCAAAGACAGTGAAGTTCCCTGCTGGAAAACACCTGCTGGTACATGGGGAGGTTGGGCCCTGGTTTGGCAGAACTGGTGAGTCCTACACAGAATTGTGGTCCAGGCAGAGTGTGTGCGGGGTCTCAAGCGCTCCTCCTTCTCATTTTACTTACATCTCTCTATCTGAGTCAGGTGCTCTGGACTTTTACACATCCACTGGGCTTCTCGCCTCAACCTGCACTCCTCAAAATGCTGTTGTGAGTTTGTTTCCTCTCCTCCTCATCAAACTGTCCACCGTCCTCTTTTCTCCAGGAGCCTTATCTTGGCTAGCTTGAGGTGGAAAGTAGCTGGTTACATCGACCTCATTGCAGCCTTACAAGGGCTGTTCTATAAGGAGGTGGTTATCATTCATTCATTCATTTTTTTCAAACAGTGAATATTTATTAAGAGCCCACCACATGCTAGATCCTGGGATACAATGGCGAGAAAGTAATACCTGCTCTTTACCCTGATGGAGCTTACAAGAGGTTTTGTTTAGAGGGAAGGACAAACAATAAATAGGCAATAACAATACAACATGCAAGGGAGGGGCACTGTGCCTCGGAGTGTATGGCAGGAACATCTAATGGCTGTAGGTGGAATCAGGGTTCCTTAGTTCAGAGGGGATTCTGATGCTGGAATCCTAGGCAAGGCAACAGACTGCCGCGGGAGAGCTGAGTGCCGTGAGCTCCGGGTCCCAGTCCCAGCCTGTCCCTAACTAGCTGAGCCGCTCGAGCAAGTCAGTTCATTTTTTTTTTTAAAGGAAAAATCACTTTTATTCTTACTATTCAGAGGATAAGAATAAAATCACTTTATTCTTACTATTCTCACTATACCTGGTTAACATGTTGATACTTATCCTTCTAGTTGCATAGAAATATAGTACGAAAACTTTCCCATGTCATTAAATATCTTTCTAAAATATGAGAATTTGGGGTTTCCTAGTATTCCCTTTCTAATTCCAAGGTTCCTGGGCTTCAATAGTCCATGGGTGCTAATGGATTCACCTTAACCATTATAACTCAAATTTTACTGGTTCTTTTCTTTTTTCTGTTTTTTAAAAATTGTTTCTATTATTATTTTTAGTTGAGGTGATTGTTGTGGTGACCGCTTCACAATGTATACAAATGTCAAATCACTATGTCGTGCGCATGAAACTAATATAATACTGTAAGTCAGTTTACTTCTTGACCTTGTTTTCTTTCTCAGTACAAGGGCATTGGTTTTGATGGTCTCTAAGGTCCCTTTGAACACTAAAAAATTTAGTGGGGCAGGGCTGTGTCTGATGTTTCTTTAGGACGCTGAGTTCTTTTTAAATTTTATTTTATTTTTTAACTTTATTGATGCATAATTGGCAAATATAATTGTATATATTTAAAGCACGCAATGTGATGATTTGATATACATGTACATTGTGGAATGATTACCAAGATCAAGATAATTAACACATCCATCATATAGTTAACTCTTTATGTGTGTGTGTGTGTGTGTGTGTGTGGTGAGAATGCTTCAGATCTACTCTCAGGGACTTCCAAGTATACGATATTGTATTATTAACTATAATCATTGCACTATACGTTAGATCCTCAGAACTTATTCTTTTTATAACTGAAAATTTGTATCCTTTGACCTACATTACCCCATTTCTCCTTCCCTTCAGCCCCTGGCTACCACCATTCTATTCTCTGTATCTATGAAGTTGGCTTGCTTGGTTTTGTTTGTTTGTTTGTTTTTAGATTCCACATATAAGTGATACCACACAGGATTTCTTTCTCTTTCTGACTTATTTCACTTAGCATAATGCCCTCCAGGTTCATCCATGTTGTAGCAAATGGCAGGAGTTTCTTTTTTATGGCTGAATAGTATTCCATACCATTTTCTTTATCCATTCATCCGTCGAAGGACATTTACGTTGTTTCCGTACCCTGGATATTGTGAATAATGCTGCAATGAACATGAGTGTGAATAGGCTGATTCTTAATCTTTTTGGGTAACAGATCTCTCTGAAAATTGTCGCGTTTCCCCCAAGGAAAATGTCCTTAAGCCACACAGCATTTTGTATATAATTTCTGGGAACTCTCTCAGCATTGGGCAATACCTGGTGAATTTCCAGTGACTTTGACACAAGGGCGGTGAAAGCCAGTGAATTTGACTGTGTTTGTGGAATGTTGACACTAACTCTTAAAGCAGAGAGAGGGGCATAAGAGTCTCAGAAAGAAACCTCGTGGGAAATGTTCAACAGAACCCTTCCTACTTTTGTGTTTGGGGAGCTGCTTTGCCTTCCAGGACTCTTGTAATTCTCTGAAGAGTTGAGTGGCAGTGTAGAGGAGTTGTTCAAGTCTGGGCTCTGCTGTTATGTTGTGGGGGTGTAAAGCCTGCCCCTGGCATGAACTGACTGAGTGATCTTGGGCAAGTTACTTAACCTCTCTGTGCTTCAGTTTCCCCATCTGTAAACTATTGAGAATAATAATGCCACTGACAGGTCTCAAGGGGTTGTTAGGAGAATTAAATAAGGTGAAACCCGGCTCTGGCATGTAGTAAGAGCTCAGTAAACAAGAACTCCACAAACGAGAGCGAACATCAACATTAAAGGAACACTTGTGCGTTGCTCTTCTGTCTCCTAGACGCAGGAAAGGCTCCTGAACCTTGATGGAGACATGGAGAATGGATCTAAAATTGCCGCCTCCATACTGACCATCAGCTGTGAGTATCGAAAATGGCTGACATGAAAAGGACATTTAGCATCTCATAGAACAAGATGTCTGGAGTTGGTGGTTCCAGGGCTGGTTAGTTGGGAGCTGGATGGCATTAACCATGACCTGGTCTCCCCTGTCTGTCTTCTCAGGGGTTGTTGGACATTGGCTTGTTTTTGAGCCTGTCTCTTTGGGGTCAGAAGATGGCTGCTGCTGCCTTAGGTATCAGGTGTGGAGGGTCACCTGGCTGACAAAGAGGGCACTTCCTCTCATGGATCTCTTTCTATTTGGGAGGAAACACCCTCCCATGAAGCCCGGAGGCCCCTGCTTCCCTCAGCAGACTTCCCCTCAGGACCCTCTGGCCAGGATTGGTTCACAGAGCAGTGCTTGTTGTCCAAGGGAGGCTGCGATGGTATGTGGAAACTTCAGCTGCAGCCCTGGGTAGGAACATGGCTGTGTGTGGGCCATCTGTGCTGTCTGCCTCATGACACTGAGATGGCCTCAGCCCAGACTTCTCTCACATCAGCATTCCAACCCCATCCTTCATGTCTCTTTCACTACAAGCCTGTGTTTCTTTTTAGTGTAAAATATATTCAATTAATACCATCTGGTGAAATTGATGCTTTAGGAAGATGCACCTGGTGTAGCCTGTAGCTTCCATGTCAGTAGGTGCATGTGGACCCCAGTTTTGGAAATCCAGAGATGATAAATTTTGGTTAAAATACATTGCAGCATTCACTGAAAAGCATTTTGAAAAATGGAAGGACTCCAACAGAAAACTGTGAACCCCCAGACTTTTAGGTTCCGCGCTCCTTGCATGGAGGTGGTGGTGGAACGTGTGGTAGTGGCTGCAGGGGCAGGCCTTTATCAGGATGGACAGAGGGATGGGCACGTCAGTTCTTGACTGGAACGTAATTTCCGGTGAACCACCATCCCCTGTGCCAGCTCCCTGCCCCAGCTGACGAGCAGATGATTTCTCGCAGGCAACCTTTGGGGAAGGGGACTCCGGCTTGAAGCCTGCTTGGTAGCCATGTGGTGATGGAGCCAGCTGAGGGAGATTTAAAATCACTCTCTTTTATTGAGCCCTTACCACGCCCCAAGCTCCGTACTGAGCTCTCATCACGCACTTGATCCTCACAACAGCCCTGTGAGATAATATTAACGTGTTTTTCCCATTTCATGTGAGGAGGAAATTTGAAGCTAACTGAGGTAAGCAACCTGACCCAGGTCGCTCAGCTCATAAGTAGCAGAGCTAGAACTGGACCTCAGGTCTGACTCGAGGGCCCTCTGTCCCTGATGAGGGGCCTCCAGATTAGCTGTGTGAAATGGGCCCCAGAGCCCCCACCCCCGCAGCCTCCCACCTCTTCCTCAGCTCCCCACAGGAGAGTTGGCTTCAATGTTGGAACGGCCACCACGTGGTCTCTCCTGATTTGTTGTATTTTGCTCCTGTCCCCCAACAACACACATGCGCACACAGCCTGTGGTATTACTCTGGTTTCACAAAGGGGCGCAGAGGCCTTGTACAAGGACTTGCCCACTTGGGGGCGAGGGGAGAGGTGCCACGCTCCTCTTTCTGCACCTGCGCTCCTGCTGCTGCAGCCACCAGCGCTGTGGGCGCACCCTGCCTTCTCTTCTCCCGGCTGCTCAGGGAGAGAAGGGAGGAGAGGGAATGCTCCAGCTCCGCAGCACTTCCTGTGCAAAACCACAGGCCAGGGCTGCCCCCATCAATACCTTTTGCAGCATCCATTACCACTAGACTTCAGTACATACTTCGATTTTTGAAAGAAAGGGTGTTTTCCAGGTCGGTGACAGGTGAAGATTTGTCAGAATTTTGCAGTGAGCCATCTCTTCTCAGAAATCTCCTCAGAAACCTCTTCTCAGAATCTAGCTAGGTACGGTGATTGCTTTCAGAGGATGGGATGAGAGCCTGTGATGCAGAGTCCCAGATCACGCTGTAGCCCGAATGTGGCAGCTCGGAGGCCCGGCCCTGGGGGTGGGGGTGGAGGTGGGACAGGCATGGCTGGGAAGGCCTGTTTGTTCTTTGCTGACCAGAGATGGCTGCAGTGCACATCTGGATTTAATCAGCTGTCGGGTGGTTACTAAATACTAAAATGCCCACAGAAGATGTCGTTGGCTTGCCAGTTCACAGCCGGGTTAGAGGTGCACGTGTTTTGCCACCCGGGCCACGGTGTTTAATCAGAGGGGGTTGTTTTTCATTCCAGAGATTGGCTGGAAGACGGCTTTCTGGGGGATAACAATTTTTTGACTTCGAATCAACTGGTTCTTTTCAAACAAGTTCCTCCTCATGGCCAGGGTTTCTCTCGCTTTGCCAAGGGAACAGCTCCTTCCAGGGTTCCTGACAGGCCCCTCCTGTAAGTGCTGGAGATGAGTCATGGGGGGGTCTGGCTCCAGGGCCGGGAGTTGGGGGATGTGAGGTGCCGGAGCTGGGCTGGCAGCTCTCGGGCAACAGGCCAGGCTTCATCCTCCATGCTGCTGAAAAGGGCCTCTGTCTTGTTTTTTCAGGTATGTTTATTTTGTGTAGCCGAGAGGGCCCTAATTGCCCAAGAACGTGCTATTTCTCAGTTGCCTTAGGCTGGATAATCTTCCTGTCAATGTTTTCTGGAGTGTGTATTAGCTATAATGCTGCATGCCATGGAGAGTACTGAGAGGCAGGGATTCTGTCCTGCCTCTAGAACGGAATAATCCAGTTGGGAAGACAAGACATACACATCTACATGAAATGACAAGACTTAAACAACAGAGCCAGAGTCATCCCTGGTTGGGACATAATTAACCATCAGAGGCGAGGCTGGTGACTTTAAAAAGGGAGGCTGAACTTCCTGTGTTGGTGGGAAGTAGGAAGGTGGAATGGGGAGGGAAGGGAGGGCTTCCACAAAGGGATCAACCATGCTGGACTTTAAAGACTTATAGAATTTGGACAGCTGGGTACTAGTATCAATAATGGTGGTGGCCACCTAGTGAGCCCTCACAGGTGCAAGCACTCTGCTAAGCTTATGCAGATGTTATTAACTCAGTCTACAACATCTTTATAGTGGATGTTACTACATCTATTTTATTGATGGGAAAACTAGTTCAGAGAAACTAAGAACTATGTCCAAAGTCACATATCTAGTAAAAGGGGGCTCTAGGATTTGAACAGAAGAGAGTCTATCTCCAAAGCCTTTTTATCCTCTGGTGGCTGTTGGGAGACAATTCTCCATGTGTCTCTTGTGTTTCTGCATGTCTTGTGAGTGGGCACTGGCTGCTCTTTGTTTGGTACTATCTTTTCAAAGGTTTATACAGCACACAGTCTCGGAAGATACCAATGATGTCTCCTTCCAGAACAAGGGATAGGCATGCTCACTGCTCATTATGAAAGATTCAGGTTCCCTGAGCACTGGGTTCTTCTCTTGCGGTGGCACCCGCTGTGTGAGCAAGTGTTCACTGGCCCTTTTCACATTGCCCTGTGGGAAGTGGAGCTTGGGGAACCTGCACTGAATATCCCGATGCTGATGCTGCTTGCTGCACTGTGAGTGATAAAGTCCTTTGTCTCTGACCCAGGAGTCTCATGTCTTGGCCAGCATCCATGAAACTGTGGTAGACTCACCCTTCATAGTTCTTGACCGTGGTGTGTGTGTGTGTGTGTGTGTGTGTGTGTGTTCTTGACCATGGGAACCTGACTGTCTGGGAATAAGGGAAGGCACTGGGTGAGGAGTGGAACTTTGTGGGTCAAACTGTGGAGGCAGGAACTGGACGCCGTTATGGAGGATCAGTATGTACCTGGGTTTGCCCTGCATGGAGAGTTTGTGTGAGGGATAAATGAGAGATAAAGCTGAAGGAATAAGTTATAGACAGCTTGTGAACTTTCTGTAAACTGAAAACATGAACATTATGGGGAAAAACTGCAGAGACAAGGTTGGCACCTGGGAATGTTTCTTCAGTATCATTTAGGAGTGAATTTTAATGTAGCCCAGTGTCAGTCACTGACGGCACCCTCTGGGCACTTAGCTACAAGGACAGCAGCAGCCCACACCTAGTCAGCCCTCCCATACTCAGCTGCCTCGTGGGTTCTGGACCAGCTGCCGCCCTGATTTTCCCACCTCCTGTTGGTCCATTTCTCTGTTTCTAGACAAATCTGGGCTTCAATGGAAAGCACTGCAGCAGCCTCAGCTCCCCAGTGCCTGGCGCAGCTCTGGTGTTTGAGACACTTTGCTTTGTCTGGATTTCTGATTTGCCTGAACTGTGACTGAGGGTGGCAGCTTGCCTGGCACCCTTTCACTTGTCAACCAGCCTGCACCTTGCATATCTGACTCATGCTTTTAGCCTTTCCCCCGTGGTTCACAGGCCCAGTCAGGCCCCAGCAGTTCTCCTTGCCTGCCAGTTTGGGGTGTAACCTGCGAAGCTTCATCGACCGATAGTGGGATGGACAGTGACAAAGATGAAGAAGCCCGGGGTGGCTGGCCATCCAGCAGGAGTAGGAGGCAGCTAAGGCTGTTGGTACATTCTCCCTCATGCCATAGCTTACCCCTAGGAATATGTCCTCTCTTTCCCTTTCTTCCTGGTTTGTGGATGCATTCCTTCCTGGCCCTGAACCCACTCAGGCCATGATTCTCGACTCAGTGTGGAGAGGCACTTGGAATCTCAATTGACTGTGAAGTTGGCGCAGAAGCCATGGTGGGACCTGGAACTAGGGAAGGAGAGTTGAGACGAGAGCAGCTGTTGGTGCTCTGCCTGAATCTCCCTGGCCTTCTCCATTTCCATTCGTACATGTCCTACTCCCAACTGATGATACTTTGTCTCTTTGCCTGAGGTCTTGCTTTGGCTGCCAAGGCCCACATTTCCTGTATGTCACGCAGGCTAGAAATGCCAGGAAATTAATGCCTTCAGGAAACACAGAGTGAAAAAAAATGAACTGAGAATCGTGAGTTATGGTACAACTCAAGTGGTCTGTAACATATGTATAATTGGAGTCTCTGGAAGCGAACGGGGCAGAAAAATATTTGAAGAAGTGACTGCATCCTATTTTGTTGTGTTAATGAACTATAATTTATTTAATCATTCCCTATTTCTGGGCATTTAGATTATTTCCAATTTTATACCATTAGAAATAGAATTCTGGGCCGGCCTTGTGGTGTAGCGGTTAAGTGTGCATGCTCTGCTGCTGGTGGCCCAGGTTCGGATCCCAGGCATGCACCGATGCACCGCTTGTCAGGCCATGCTGTGGCGGCATCCCACATAAAGTGGAGGAAGATGGGCATGGATGTTAGCTCAGGGCCAGTCTTCCTCAGCAAAAAAGAGGAGGATTGGCATAGATGTTAGCTCAGGGCTGATCTTCCTCTCTCTCTCTCACACACACACACACACAAAAAGAAATAGAATTCTAATGAATGTTCTTGTACTTAAATCTTTTTGTATCTTTCTATTTCCTTGGGATAAATGCCTACGAGTGTGTATATTGGGCCAAAGCATATAAATATTTTTAAGGCTTTTGAGGCTTATTTTCAAATGGCTTTGCAGAAACATTGACCCAGTATACACTCTCACGAGCAGCCCATGAGGTGCCTATTACCTTATACCCACACACACTAGCTGATCTTCTCCCATTTGGTAAACAGAGTGGTGTTTTTATTATTGCAAAGTTGCATTTATTTGATAATTACTGAAGTTGAACATCACCTTTCTCATTGACAGAGCTGTCTGCTCATGTCAATTGCTTGCTAAAGCATTGTGTTATCTATCTTGTGCACTCACTGATTATGATCTTTCTTTATATATAAACTTTCATTAGTCATATATTTGCAAATATGTCTCCCCATTTTTCATAATTGGATCAGTTCCCATCAGGGTTCATTTCTAGTCATCTTTTGGACTGGTAGCACCAAAACATACGATGTTTTCCAGCCCACAGTTCACATATCTATTGTTAGATGCTATTGCTAGTGTTGAGAGTAATGAGAATAAAAGACCTTTATTCAATGATGACTTGGGCAAGAAGCATGTGTGCATGGCTGCTGAATATAGTTGTGCAAGACGTGCTTGCCCGAGGATGCCTGAGTCCCTCTCCCTTCCCCAGAGGGGGCCAGCATCAACTTTGGGATACCTTCTTCTAATTCTCAGAAAGGTGCTGTATTAGTCAGGGTTCTCCAGAGAAGCAGAACCAATTGGAGATACAGTAGTCCCCCTTACTACAGGGATATGTTCTAAGCCCCCCAGTGGATGCCTGATACCACAGATAGTACTGACCCCTGTAGATACTATGTTTCTTCCTGTACATACATACTTATGATAAAGCTTAATTTATAAAGTAGGCACAGTAAGAGATTAACAACAATAACTAATAATAAAATAGAACAATTATAACAATATACCGTAATACAAGTTACTGTAGATCTTAGCAACCTCAGCCTACGATTTTTTTCCTTTCTTTATTAAGTCAAGAACTTTCACCTTTTCATTTAAAGGAAGCACTTTACAGCTTCTCTTTGGCATGTTCAAATTTCCAGCGTCATTACTCTTGTGTTTTGGGGGCATTATTAAGTAAAATAAGGGTTACTTGAACCCAAGCACTGTGATACCATGACAGTCCATCTGACAACTGAGACAGATACTAAGTGACTAATGGGCAGGTAGCATATACAGTGTGGATACACTGGACAAAAGGATGATTCACGTCCTGGGTGGCATGGGGTGGGATGGAGCAGGACAGACTTGAGATATCATCACACTACTCAGAACGATCGTGCAACTTAAAACTTATGAGTTGTTTATTTCTGGAATTTTCCATTTAATATTTTGCACCTTGGTAGACTGCAGGTAACTGAAACTGCGGAAAGTGAAACCGCAGGTAAGGGGGGACTACTGTATATACACATATACATATATTTTTATGTAAGGAATTGGTTTATTCAGTTATGGAGGCTGGCAAGTTCAGCCTGCAGAGTGGACTAGTGGGGTGGAGACCTAGGGAGAGCTGACATTCCAGCTGAAGGCCAGCAGGAAGAGTCAATGTTACAGATAGTCTGAAGGCAGTCTGCAGGAGAATTCTCTTACTTAGGATAGGGATGCTCTTTTCTTTTGTTCAGGCCTTCAGCTGATTGGATGAGCCCACTCACATTATGGAGGGCAATCTGCTTTACTCTCCTGATTAAAGTGGTAATCTAATCTACTGTTAAAGTCTACCAATGTAAATGTTAATCTCATCCAAAAACACCCTGGCAGAAACACCCAGAATAATGTTTAATCAAATATCTGGGTACCCCATGGCCCAGTCAAACTGACACATAAAATTAATCATCATAGACACCTAGGGGTCAGCAGTCCCCAGTGATATGAGAGGATAAATTCAAGCCTTGACTTCTGAGTAAACAACTTAATCCCAAAAATATGTATCTTTAAGAGCCTCGAAATGAAATCGTTTGGGTAGAATTTTGCATGTGCTAGAATGGGAAACAGATTTGTTTGAAAGGAAATTAAGCTGTTATGAAGAAACATCCTAAGTGATGCAAAGAATATAATACAAATATCAACATGAAGGAGAAATAGGGAAACATTTTGCTCTCATCTTTATTTCAAATTAATATAGTTAACATACAGATTTATATCTGAATTTTACTCAGTGTCTTAGATTGAGTGGCTTTGAGTCTCTTCTCAAAGCTCATCAACATTTCTTTTTACATTTAATCCTTGTAACAATTCTGTAAGGAAGGTAGGCAGGCACTAGGATATACCAGTTTGTCCCTCAAATTCCAGTTATTTGCTTACCAGCGTCAAGATTCTTGCCTTACCCTCTACTACACTTGTGCTGTTATTTACTTTAAATCTACTTGCTACTTTTTATTTAAATCCATTTAATATATTTAAAACCAAACTTTATATTACTTATTTGTAAATTAAGAGTTAGTTTTACCTGCCATAAATAATAGGTACCCATGACAATAAATACAATCAAGAATAAAACATTTTAAACTTGTTGCTGTTGTTGTCTGCAGAAAACTGAGCTGGAGGCCTGCTCTCACATACGTTGGGGAATGCTCCCATCTACATCTGTATGTATCTGTATAGCTATAGCTATATGATTCAGAGAGAACTGTTTTTATTCATCTCTGTATTTCCAGTACTTAGCATGGTTGGTGAGCAAGAAATATTGGATGAATGAATGAATGAAGATTCATTGAAGATGCTCAAACACTTTGGATGCCCAATTAGGATCCGAATTTTTATCCCTTGAGTAGGGGGATGGGGAATTGGATGAAAGTGGTCAAAAGGTACAGACTTCCAGTTATAAGATAAATAGGTATAGAGATGTAATGTGCAACAACATGACTGTAGTTAACGCTGCTGTATGGTATATTTGAAAGTTAAGAGAGTAGATCTTAAGACTTCTCATCACAAGGAAAAAAACATTTTTTCCTTTTTTTTTTGTATCTATATGAAATGATGGATGTTAACTAAACTTTTTGTGGTAATCCTTTCACAATATATGTAAGTCAAATCATTACGCTGTCTTAAACTTATATAGTGCTGTATGTCAATTATATCTGAACTGTCAAATGACAAAAATAATACTGTTTAATAACAAGTTTGATATCCTTTATTCAAGAGCAAACAATCCATGGGTTGGGTGGGTGTAGGGCCTCACAAGCAGTAGAGCACTGTTCCTGAGGGATTTGGGGAAGAGGGAGTTTATAGAGTGTGAGAGGAAGCAATGCAGAAACAGGGCATGACTGGCCAGGAGACCTGGGGTTTCCTTATGAGGCAAGCAGGTCCTGTTTTCTAGGGTCAGATAACCTGCAGCTGAGCTGGAGGATTGGGATTGGAGTACGTTAGGATTCCTTGACTGGTGTTTCCCCATAGGTGCAGGCTGACAGGTTTAGATTTGTGATGTGGGCTGGGCCACAAGGGCAGCCTCCGTTTTTTGGGTCCCCGTACATGAATTAACTTTATCACAACAACACTGGACAAAAAAAGAATTTACACCCCTGGAATTCAAGCCCTACATACTCTCTTCTGAATTCATCAACATCTAGGTTTACAGAGGCCATTCTAAAGGTTGGTCCTTCTGGAAGTCTCCCCAGCCCTAAGGCTGATTTCTTCCTGAACTGGCTCCTGATAGCAGCCAGGCTCTGTGTCCACCGTCTCAGGGCTATTTACAAAGCCAAGCAGAATTATCCCTTAAACAATCTCTTTTTTAAAAATCTTGGAATACTTAACAATGGAGAGGCTACTGCTGGGTTTCCTTTGGGGGAAGAACAAAAATCTTAGAGGGCTGTGCTTTGACTTGCCTGTCCTAGAGCCTCATGGAGTGGAGAATGCCAGAATATTGCCGAGACCTGGGACCCAAATCAAGGTAATTAAATAAAATCTCAGAGTCTTCCTAAGGAACAAACAGAACTTTTCATAAGGGACTAATTGTTAGGAAATCTGTAGGTACTTTGCAAGTCTTAGTAGCTGGTTCGTATTAGCTGGGGCTATTTCCTTAATTGCTTCCCTATAAATATACTAACTGTTTTCACTTAAGTCTCCCCTGCCTCCCCGCTTTTTCTTCTCTACAGAAGCTACAGCTGATTCAATTCACTAAAATGTTACCGAGAGTCTGCTGAATACTAGGCTATTTGCAGGAACATGGAATGTGAGTTGTGGCTTCTCCCTCAATGTAATGAGGATGATAGCAGATCACTTATAGTGTTATGCGGGGGGGAGTGTTAACCATTTCACCTGCATTATTTAATTTCCTTCTCACAATGACCCTGGGATGTAGTAGTCTTATTGTTTCCACTTTACAGATGGGAAAACTGGGTACAGAATTCCAGTAACTTGCCTAGGTGACACAGCCACGATTCAAACCCACATTTATGTGGCCGCAAGGCTTGAGGTCTTAGCTGCTGCATTGTATTCCCCTCTCATGATCTGCCTGGTGATTTATACAATGAAACCCTTAGCTACAAAATCATAGTTCATAAAGAAACCATACAATAAATTGTTAAAATAAATTAATACTTCAATGTAAAACTATTAATAACAAATATTTATGATCATGAATGGATATAGGTATAGAAGGTTTTCATTTTCATTTTCAATTATTAATATTTTATTTATTTATTTTTTTCCCCCCAAAGCCCCAGTAGATAGTTGTATGTCATAGCTGCACATCCTTCTAGTTGCTCTATGTGGGACCCGGCCTCAGCATGGCCGGAGAAGTGGTGCGTGGGTGAGCACCCGGGATCCAAACCCGGGGCGCCAGCAGCAGAGCGCGCGCACTTAACCACTAAGCCAGGGGCCGGCCCATCAATTGTTAATATTTTAAGAGTAATTCAGGCACATTATAACTTTTTTTCAGATAGTCTGGAAGAGTATAAGATGAAAAATGAAAGTCTTCTACCTATGTTGTATATTTGCTCTATTATTTGACAATATTCAATTCTACTATGGAAGAGAAGAAAAGAAATAGAATGGATGAAACTTAAAGGAAGGGTTAGGTATAGATAGTAAGCAAGTAGCTTGTGAGAGCCACAGAACTTATTCCTATTATAACTGGGTATTTGTAAGATCTCTTTATTTCCCCCACCTCCCCAGCCCCTGCAACTGCCAATCTACTCTCTGTTTCTATGAGTTTGGCTTTTTTTGATTCCACATATATGTGAGATCATAAGGTATTTGTCTTTCTCTGTCTCATTTATTTCACTTAGCATAATGCCCTCAAGCTTCATCCATGTTGTTGCAAAATGGCAGGATTTCCTTCGTTTCTACAACTGAGTAATATTCCATTGTATATATATACCACATCTTCTTTATCCATTCATCCGTTGATGCGTACTTAGGTTGTTTCCATGTCTTGGCTACTGTGAATAATTCTGCAATGAACATGGGAGTGCAGCCATCTCTTCGAGATAGTGATTTCATTTCCTTTGGATAAATACCCAGAAGTGGGATTGCTGGGTCATACGGTAGTTCTATTTTTAATTTTTTGAGGAACCTCCATGCTGTTTTCCACAGTAGATGCACCAATTCACATTCCCACCAACAGTAAAATGCACTCATTTTAAGTGTACAGTCTGATGAGTTTGACAAATGTAACCACCACCCCAGTCAAGATACAGGACATTTCCATGATCTCCAAAAACCTTTTCATGCTCCTTGGCCTCACATCCCTGGCTAGGTAACCACTGGGCTGCTGTTTGTCACTATTGAACCCATTTTTAAATCTTCGTTCTACTTGGAATTTATTTTAGTTTAGGGGAAAAAGAAGGTCCAGCTTTCTTTTCTTCTAAATGGTTAGCCAATGTTTCCAACTTTATTTATTGGATAATCTACCTTTCCCCATTGTTTTGAAATGCTACCATCATCATATATAAAATTCCTGTGTATATTTGAATCTCTTTTGCATTCATATATCTCTCCCTTCCTGTGCTGGTCCCAGACTTTCAATTCCTGTAGCTCTGTATTATTTTAAGATATATGGAAGGGCAATCCTGCCCACCCCACTGCAGTCCTTCTTTTTCTAACATTTTTTTGTGGCTTATCTTGCATGTTTACATTCCGTATGAAACCTATACTTTTTTTCCTTTGGAATCAATTTGTCTAGTCCCTCTAATAATCCTGTTGGTTTTTAAAAAATTGAGATCAGATTAAATTTAGAGATCATTGAACAATTCTGAGATAATTTAAATAAAAGTTTAGAGATAATTGAGTTAATGTTTTAACACTATTGTCTTGTCCTGTTTATAATTAAAGGATATAGTTCTATTTATTTAAGTCTTATTTTGTGTTTCTACATAGAGATTTAAAGTCTTCTTTGTGTAGGTCTGCACATTTCTCTTATGATTCCTAAATATTTTGTCTTTTTTGTGCTTTGATCCATGAGACATTTTCTTTTTATATTTTTGAATTGGTGATTGTTTTTTTCTAAGCAGTGGTATAATAGCGTAGTAGCCAAAGCATAGGCTTTGATGCCTTGTTGCCTGATTTAAATGTGATCTTTAGCTGTATGAAAAGGGCAAGTTACTGCAGCTCTCTGTGTGCCTTGGTTTCCTTCTCCATAGACTGAGGATAATAATTGTGCCTACCTCAGGGAAATGCTTAGAGGACTAAGCAAATTATTTTTGAAAAGACTTAGAAAAGTGCCTGCCACATAAGTAGCACTCAGGAGATGCTAATTATGTTGCAGAGCTATTGATTTCTATCTGTTAATTTTGCAATTAACCACTTTACTGAATTTTCTTATTTTTTTCTAATAGTTCCTTGGTGGATGCTCTGGGTAATCAAGGTGTATTGTCATTTTGTCCAACCACTCTACAAGATATCTCTTAGTTCCCCCACTGAATAAGAGGAGGAAATTTAGTGCTCAATTCACTTCCCTCCAAGCCTCCTTCCCTCCCCCTTCAGCCTCTTTCAGTATCCCATTACGTTTTCTCCATTTTCACTATGTTCTGTAAATGTAATGAAACTGCTTTGTTACATTTAATTCTAAACCTGGGACCTTGGGGAAGATGGCAGCAGCAAAGACAGTAGCTGTGAAATAGTTTTCATTCTCTCTGAATCCCCACATAAAAGCAGGCAGAACAACTAGATAGCAAAATAAATAATTTGTGGACAACAACTACAACACAACTAGGTGACAAGGTATCTCCAGGAACCCCAAAACACAAGCAAGTGTGGACAAACCACTAATAACCTCAGGACTTGTATCTGTGCAGAATAGAGCAGAGGGTAGCAATGTGGCGTCTTACAGGCCTGAGACCAGGAGAACCCAATAGATATTCCTTGACGGGTATGGAAAGCCAATTTGAGAACAGAACTGAACATGGGGGCAGTTTTACCCTTTCCACTACGGGGTGAATGCAAGGAGCTTATGGTAGGATCTGAAGGGGCTGGACCAGCCAGAGCTCCTTTCCAGGACAGGGCCCAAACTTGAGGGGAAATGGCTGGGAGTGGAATAAAAAATGAGTAGGATAGGGAATATAGAGAGAAAGGAAAGAGAAGGTCTAGAAAAAAATGAGAGAAGAGAACAGAGAGAAAATCTTAGAAATCAAGCATCATATATATATATTTAAATTGCGATATAATTGACATATACTATTGTGTAAGTTTAAGGTGTACAATGTCTTGATTTGATACATTTATGTATTGAAATATGATTACCACCATAGTGTTAGTTAACACCTCTGTCATGTCACATAATTATCTTTTTTTTATAGTGAGAACAATTAAGATCTAGTCTAAGACATCATATTTTGAACCATCTCTACTCCCCCCCAAAAATAAAGAAAAAACCCACCATCACCAGCATCAATAACAAAAACAACAGATATTGATGTTACACAAAAGGGGAAACTCTGTGAAGTTAGAATAGTTATGCCAAATTTTTCTTCTGAAAGTTCATGAAAACTAACTTCACATAAAATGCAACAGAAAAGGATTGAGGTCAAGTCCCATGCAAAGTTATTATAAGCAAAAAAAAAAATAAGGAGCAGAATGCTATCCCTACAAATGGTGAGTGTGTGTTGGGAAGACCTACCTACAGATGAAAATTGTGCCCTTCTCTTTCAAAATGAGCTGAAACATATAAATAAAATAATGCAAGATGTGAAAGAACAACATAAATCAGAATTAGAAAATTCAGAAGTGAGGTGATAGAATTCAGGAAATAGAAATAAAAAGAAAAATTATTTCAGAAATGATTAGTAAACTGGAAGGGACTCAAGAATGAATAAACATAACAGAAAATACTTTTAGAGAAATGGAAGGTGAAAAGGAGGAAAATGTTTAAATTCAAAGAAATGAAAAAAGAAACAAAAAAGGACTTAACAGAAAATGACTAATGTTATAGGTAGGCACAGAAGATCCCACTTATGGATAATAGGAGTCCTTGAAGAAGAAAAGCAAAGCAATAGAAAAGAACAAATAATAGCAACTATAACTCAAGAAAAGCTTCCTTAAATAATAAAAAACTTAAAACTGCATATTGAAAGAGTACACCACACACCTGAGCATATTGCCCCAGAGCAACTAATACCAAGACATACTCTAGTAAAATTATTAGAGTTTAGAGAATAAAAAATCCTTTGGGAATTTGGGCAAAAACAATGAGATGCTTGTAACGGAAAAAAACTTGGATTATCATCTGACTTTTCAATAACAATGCTTTACTCCTTATTTGTTAGTGCTGTTGAGTTGATTCTGACTCCCAGCAACCCTGTGTACAGCAGGGCTGAACACTGCCCAGTCTTTTTGCACCATCCTCTACCCTGATATAGCGCCATGGCGCTATATCAGATAATGCTCCATTGCTATTCATAGAGTTTTCATGGCCAATTTTTTTTGGAAGTGGGTCGCCAGATCCTTCTTCCTTGTCTGGGAGCTCCACTGAAACCCGTCCACCATGGGCGATCCTGCTAGTATTTGAAATACCAGTGGCACAGCTTTTAGCATCACAGCAACGTGCAGTCGCCACAGTATGACAATCGACAGAAGGTGTGGATTCCTGACCAGGAAACAAACCTGGGCCCTGGTGGTGAGAGCGCCAGTCTTAACCACCTGACTACCAGGGCTGGCTTTACTCTTTATAGGAAAGAAAATTGATCCAAGAGTTTTATATCCAGCAAACCCGAATGTCAAGTATCAAGGGCAAAATCTGTTATCAATATTCAAAAAGTCAGGGAATATGAACTCTTCCTGAGGATTTACTAGAGAAAGTGACAACAACCAAAATGACCAGAGTAACGCAGACATAACAGCAAGTGGTGAGCATTAAACAAATATATAAGTACTTGTAGAACTAAGACTAAATGAGGGTTAAAAGAGAGAGTATAGAATGAAGTGACTGCTTGGATAGACAAGGTAGATGTAGTACAATTATTAAAAAAAAAACAGAGCCAGAGTGGGACAGCTTAAGCAAACATGTTTAACTGTTTTCAATGCTGGTGGCACAGTGTCAGTACTGTTATTCTGAGACTGGTGTACATGCAGAATCATGTCAAAAGCACTAGGGAGCCAACTTGAAGAGGTTCCCTCTGGCCAAAGAAATACAATTTGAGCTTGAAAAAGTGCAATAGTTGAAATGAATCAAAACCTATTGAATATGTTTAAATCCACGTTTTCTTAGTTTACAGATGTATATATTTAAATGTCATTGATCACCTATGGAGGATGATAGAGGAATAACTTATTATCTTGAACACTTGTAAAGAATGGGAAAGAATCAAGCATTTATCCTGCCTTTTCTATTGGAACTGTAGTACTGGGAAACCATATTGTAAAAGAGAGAAAGCAGCTCTTTACATAAGTATTCAAGTTGATATATGTGAGAGAAATGACAAAATCAGAAGATCACCATTTTGTAATCCTTGATGAATTAAGGGGCCTCAACATCCTTTAATATCAAAAAAGGGTGAAAACTGGACATTTTCTGCCTTCTGATGAAAGAATACCTCATCAACTTGAAAACATTATGCTAAGAAGCCAGTCACAAAAGACCACATTTTGTTTAATTCCATTTATACAAGACGTCCAGAATAGGCAACTCAATAGAGACAGAAAGGACATTAATGGTTGCCTGAGACTGGTGGGGAGGATTGGGGGTTTGGAGGGTAACGGCTACAGGGTATAGGATTTCTTTCTGCGATGATGAACAATGTTCTAAAATGGTCTGTGGTAATGGTTGCACAACTCTGTAAATATACTAAAAACCATTGAATTGTACTCTTTAAATGGGTAAATTGTATGGGAGGTGAATTTTATCTCCATAAAGCTGTTATAAAAACAAAAGAAAGGAAAAAAGAACACGTCACCACCTCTAGTCTTGTTAAAAGGCTGGCCCCGGAGTCTGATCCGGTCTCTGGATCCAGATGCCCATTTGCAGCATTACAGAGGAGACGGACATGCTGAGCCGTGGTGTGAGTGTGCACCCAGCAAAGTCCAGACTCCATGCTCTTCAACAGATAAAGTGCCAGAGAAAGAAAGGGATGGAGGGGAAACCTGTGAATTTAAGAAAAGCCCTACAAATGTTTAGAATGATCAAGATGAAACTATAATGTTTAGGGATGCAGGTTTGGGTGACAAAATGATTAAGAAGCCAAGGAAATCATTACTTATAATCTTCAGGAGGGTTGAGATCAGGATAGTGAAAATGGCATAGTTTCTGAGATGAGTGACTAAGTTCTATTTCTCAAGCTGAGTGATGATTAAATGATGTTCTCCTCATACTAATTCATTAAGCTATACTTTTGTGTGTTTCCTGTATCTTTATTTTAGTTTACAACAAGAATGAGGCACTAGTAAAAGGTGTTTACAACATTATGATTCATGTACGTATTATTTCATGTAGAACCTTGATGTGCAGTGGGAAGGAAATGTCACAAAAACTGAGCTTCTGAATGAAGTAGAATGTCCCAAACATTGAGGTCAAATGGCTTGTTTTTTTGCTTTCACAATGGCTCAAATTCACCCTGCATTTTAGTTAGCTTCATATGTGGATTGTGATGTTCTTACTTCCATACATTTCCCCCCAACTAGAGTTTCTGTTTGTTGTTTTTTCCTGTGGACAAAAGAAACATATAACTTCACGTTATCACCAAGACCATCAGCTGCTTAATCAGCCTATAATATAATTCACTTCTTGAAGGCTTAATCTCAGAGCTCTCCGATTTCTTGTTTTCATTTGGACTGATTACTTCCTAAACAGCTGCATGACTGTTATCTTGGGCTTTTTTTAAACATTGAGCTACTGGGTTAGGTCCCCTGTTTATTGGGTCCCACGTTTTCTTTTTTTCTTAGATTCCTTTTTTTTCTTTTTGATTTGCTGGTTACTTTTAGAAGACTTTAGTCTCCAAAAAGATTGTGTAGGAGGTCATTTTTTTGAGTTCTTGTATGGGAGACAATGTCATTCTTTTTACCTCACACTTTAGTGCAAGTTTGGCTACGTACAGAATATCAGGTTCAAAATAATTTTTCCCTTAGAATTTTGAGAACTATTTTCCAACATCTATTGTTGCTGATGCATGTGACACCAATCTAATTCTTAATCCTCTACAGTTAACCTTCATTTTTTTTTTTTTTTGTCTCAGCACAAAAGGAACTTCCCTTTGTCCTTGATGTTCAGAAGTTTCACAATAATGTACCCTTGTGTGGGTCTTTTTTATTTCTCTGCTCTGTGCTTGCTGAATCCTTGTAATCTGAAACCGTATATCTTTCTTCAGCTCTGAGAATGTTCTTCTGTTATTTATTTCCTATTTTGCTCTCCTGTATTTTCACTATTTGCTCTTTCTAAAACTCATATGGGATATATTTCTTGGATAAGTCCTCTGTATGACTCTTAACCTGTTTCTTATATTTTCCATTTCTTTGACTTTTGCTCTATATTCCAGGAGATCTCTGTGACTTTTTCTTGTGGCCTTTGTAGTAACTTAAATATATTTACTCATCTTATTTTTGATTGTTCCATTTTTACAGAAGCCTGCTCTAGGTTTTCTAGGAATTGTTATCTTAAATCTCTCTAACTATCCTGATTAAAATTACTTTTAGGTTGTCTTCTTGTCACTTAATTAGCTGATTTCTTTGAGGTCAGGTGTTTGGTCATCTAGGTCTTTCTATTTTGTGTCATTGGTTTTCCACTGTTGTGTAGGTCTGTGGCTCCTTTGGATAGAAGCTCTCATTATCAGCCTGGAACAAGTGTGTGTGGACTGGCAGCCTTTGTCGTAGGGTAGATGGGCGAGGAGGCAAATGCTAACTGGGAAGGGCTTGAGTCTGGGTTTATATATTAGTCATGGTTCTTTGGATACAGGGGAGACTTACGGGAAAGATATGGTGCTGCTGGAAGAGCAGGGACCAGGGCAGGACAGAGGCCAGGACCCCCAGGAACCAGAACATCTTGGGGATTTACCTCTAGGCAACAAGCAAGGTTTAGGAACCAACAGTTTCTTCAGGGAGGAAGAAAGAACTTGAGCTATATTTTGTCTTTGTGTCAGTCTGTTAAAGAGATGATCTAACTGGCCTCATTTGGGTCAGGTATCCACCCCTTGGCCAAGAGAGGAAGGTACTTTGGCCCACAGTTCTTGACTGACCAGATTGTAGCCAATGCGAGATGAGTGGTTCCCCAAAGCAAGATGGGGGTTCTAAAAGAACGAGGAACGAAAACGGGGGCAGGCAAAACAGGGGGTTCCAGCACATGAAACGGTGAGCTTGGTCCTCCCTAAAGAGATCATTCACTCTCTTTAGCAAGTGTATCTTGGTTTTCCAAGGAGTAATCCTCCAGCCGACAGTCATTCTCCAAATGTAAAGGTGGGGATGTAGCTTGACTGCCAACTGTTCCAGTGACAGGCCTTCAGTTCGTTATGCTCATTTCTGCTCTACTCCCCACTCCCATTCTGTTCCTGCTGGCTTGAACTAAGAGCCTCCCAAAATGGCTCCAACCTTAGCTACAGTTTTCTCTGCTGTACATTCTGGGCTGTTGCTGCTTCCTCTGTTTTATCTACCAGTACAATCTCATCTGCTCTCTTTAGTCCCAGAAATCTGTCAAATTTCTGATCTGCTGCAGGCTTCTTTTATGTGATATAGTCCCTTTTCTTCTTCTTTACTGTCATGTCAATGTCATTTTAGGAAGGAGAGGTGGTAAAGGCCTGTTCAGTCTGCCATCTTGTATCAGAAGTCTTTAGATAACCTCTTGATTTCTTTGAATATTTTCATGGACGATTGACTTTAGGGGCTTCTTTGTTCTTGGCAGATAATCCACATTTGTTGTGATTTAGATGGTAAGCCCCATCCTTTTTTTTGCTCATGGTGGAAGACTTACTATTTACTTAATGCTGTGTTCAGGTTTTATCAGCTGGCACTCCATAGATCCAGGCACAAAGCATCATAGTATCCCAGCTATTCTCTGCCAACTGGGCTGAGCTCATTGCTGAGAGAGCTCTCCACATCTGTCTTCTCCCTTGACTTTTGTGCTTGCCCGGATGCTAAATTTTAAAGAAAACTTTCTTCTCTCATCTTCCAAAAGAAATAAATGAAGATCTGTTGAATTCTCAAGGGCTTAGGCTTCCTCTATTCTGATAAACTACTAGTTGAATAAGATTTTAGCTTTAGGAAAGGGAGATAGCTTAGAATAGTTTTTAAAAAAAATAGAAGTCAGAAGACCTAAGAGTTTAGCTCTGGCCTTGTCCCTTACTAGTGTGTGACCTTCAGGAGGTCTCTGAGGCTTGGTTTCAATGTCTGAAAAATGGGGCTAGGACTATTGCCTTTGCTTTCTTCACCTGTTTGTCATAAAGATAATATTAAAAAAACACTTTGTAAATATAAATGAAAGCCGTTATTCAGAAGGGTCAGCATGTTTGAAGCAACACTTAAAATTGCCTTAAGCCCATGGGCTCTAGAAAAAGTGTGAATCTGGGGCAGAAACCAGATTTTAGTGGTAAGATATGATCTGTGCTACAGGGAGTGTTGGCTCTAAGGGTGTATTTATTTGTTCAGCAAATGTTCACTAAGCACCTTCTCTGTGTCTGGCACAGTGTAGGCACTGGGGATATAATGGTGAGTAAATCTGTGCTGTCCCCGTGGAGTTGATAGATTAGAGGGGGAGACGGACATTATCCAAATGACCACCTAAGTTAATATGGTAGAAGGTAAACTGTATGAGAACAGAGACTTTGTTTTGTTACTGCTGCGTCCACAGTGCCTAAATGCTCAATAAATCCTTAATAAATATTTGTTGAACTTGTGGTAATCCCTAAGAAGGAAGAGTCCAGAAAGACCCAAGAGAAAACATCGGGGGACCTAGTGTAGCCTTGGGGGTTGAGGGCTTCCCTGAGTAAGTGATGTTTGAGCCAAGATCTGAAGGATGAGTAAGAATTAAATTGGAAGAGGTAGAAAAGGAGTGTTTCAAGCCCAGGAATTGAGGGAGGAAAGAATTTGGCATGTTCTGGCAACTGAAAGGAGGTGAGAACACTTGAAAGAGAGGTGGCAGGAACATGGAGGGAGACAGGAGTGGAGAGGGAGCAGGGACTGGGTCTCACAGGGACTTATGGAACTTGACAAAGACTGTGATCTTTATCCTAATGGCAAGGGGGATCCCGTGAAGGGCTTTGAGCAAGGGAAGGTCAAGTTGAAATTTATGTTTTAAAACAATAACTCTGTGGTCTGTGAATTCAGAGAGAGATCCATTAGGAGGCAGTTACTGAAATTCAGACAAGAGAGGACAGTAGTTTGGACTAGGGTCATTATGGGGGAAATGGAGAGAAGTGCATGAAATCAAGAACTATTTGGAAGTAATATCAACAAGACTTTGTGATGGATTGGATGTGAAGAAGGAGAAAGATGGAAGACTAAAGTTCTGAATTTCTATTTGTAGCTGAATAGATGAGGTGCATCCGTTGAGAGAGGGAACTTAGTGAGGTGTTGACCTAAGGGGAAAAAGTGCCTTCTGACAGTGTGAGCCCTTGGATGCAGTTCAGGAATGTGTCTTAGGGCTCTCCCTTACCGTCCTCTCTTCCTCCCACCCCTTTTATCTTCTGATTTTATTCCGTTGTACAACGGTTGCCTCCAAGAACAGTACCAAGCAAGCTATCCCAGAACCCAGAGAGGCTCATGAAACAAACTAAGATGTTCAAATCACATGGATTATTGTCTCAATTTAAAACACACAGCAAGAATCTAAGGGGAAGAGATGGGGCTGGTTACACACTTAGAATAGGGTGCGAGGACATACTGCCTAAGTCCTGGGCTATGCAATGTTTGCATGTCCTGTTGATTTCCATTCCTTGCTGATGTGTGGTTACAAGGACCAAGTTAAAGTTTGAGTGATAATAGTTGGAAGGTACTTGGGACCAACACATATCCTTGTTCCATCGGCAAGACATGGGGCAAGTACTCCTGGCCACTACTGTAGCTCACCAGTTAGCCGACCAATCACTATGGATTTTATCTATGCATGTATGGGGCGAGGGTGGGAACATTATGAGTGCCGCCAATGGTTGACCAGTTTAGGGGTACCATAGCTGTCAGCTCAAAGGCAGCATAATTGTACCCTATGACTTGGTCTTTCCATCCTTTTTAAATCAATAAGTAACACTTTTGCTTGTTCTATGATTTATTCTATCTATTTTTTTTTTTAATTTTTTGTTTATTGCAGTAACATTGGTTTTTAACATTGTAAAAATTTCAGGTGTACATCATTGTACTTCTATTTCTGCATGGACTACATCATGTTCACCACCAAAATACTAATTACAACCCATCACCACACACGTACCGAATTATCCCTTTCACCCTCCTCCCTCCCCCCTTCCCCTCTGGTAACCACCAATCTAATCTCTGTCCCTATGTGTTTGTTTATTGTTGTTATTATCTACTACTTAATGAAGGAAATCATACGGTATTTGACCTTCTCCCTCTGACTTATTTCACTTTGCATTATACCCTCAATGTCCATCCATGTTGTCACAAATGGCTGGATTTCATCGTTTCTTATGGCTGAGTAGTATTCCATTGTGTATATATACCACAGCTTCTTTATCCATTCGTCCCTTGATGGGCACTTAGGTTGCTTCCAAGTCTTGGCTATCGTGAATAAGGCTGCAATGAACACAGGGGTGCATGTACCTTTGCAAATTGGTGTTTTCAAGTTCTTTGGATAAATACCCAGCAGTGGAATAGCTGGATCATATGGTAGTTCTATCGTTGATCTTTTGAGGAATCTCCATACTGTTTTCCATAGTGGTTGCACCAGTTTGCACTCCCACCAGCAGTGTATGAGAGTTCCCTTCTCTCCACAACCTCTCCAACACATGTTGTTTCCTGTCTTGTTAATTATAGCCATTCTGACGGGCGTGAGGTGATATCTCATTGTAGTTTTGATTTGCATTTCCCTGATAGTTAGTGATTTTGAACATCTTTTCATGTGTCTGTTGGCCATCTGTATATCTTCTTTGGAGAAATGTCTGTTCAGGTCTTTTGCCCATTTTTTAATTGGGTTGGTAGTTTTTTTGTTGTTGAGATGCATGAGTTCTTTATATATTTTGGAGATTAAGATCTGATAAGGATCAGATGTATGGTTTGCAAATATCTTCTCCCAATTGTTAGGTTGTCTTTTCGTTTTGTTGATGGTTTCCTTTGCTGTGCAGAAGCTTTTTAGTTTGATGTAGTCCCATTTGTTTATTTTTTCTATTGTTTCTCTTGCCCGGTCAGATGTGGTGTTTGAAAAGATGTTGCTAAGACCGATGTGGAAGAGCGTACTGCCTATGTTTTCTTCTAGAAGTTTCATAGTTTCAGGTCTTACATTCAAGTCTTTAATCCATTTGGAGTTAATTTTTGTGTATGGTGTAAGGTAAGGGTCTACTTTCATTTTTTTGCATATGGCTATCCAGTTTTCCCAACACCATTTGTTGAAGAGACTTTCTTTTCCCCATTGTATGTTCTTGGCTCCTTTGTCAAAGATTAGCTGTCCATAGATGTGTGGGTTTATTTCTGGGCTTTTGATTCTATTCCATTGATCTGTGTGTCTGTTTTTGTGCCAGTACCATGCTGTTTTGGTTACTATAGCTTTGTAGTATATTTTGAAATCAGGGAGTGTGATACCTCCAGCTTTGTTCTTTTTTCTCAGGATTCCTTTAGCTATTCGGGGTCTTTTGTTGTTCCATTATTCTATCTATTTTTAATGGATCTGACAAGTAAATACTGATTTACTTAAAACTTTTTATATTTAACATATCTTAAGAATTCTACCTAATTCTCACAAGCTACTTGTTGACTCGTTATCTATATTTAACACCTCCTATGAGTTTAATTTATACCTCATATGGCTTACTTACATTTTGTGGGTTTCATTCATCCTCTTGTTTCTCTTGTCTTTTCTAACAGGGTTGAATATTCTTAATAATAAAAACACATTACCTACTTTATTAAAAATCTTTTGAGTTCTGTAAAACACCTAGCACAGAGTCTAGTACCTTACAGGCATCCAAAAATAAAGAGTATCTATGTTACATGTTTATATTTTGTATGTAGGTACGTCCTACTTTAGTAAAAAAAAATTATGTAAAAATCTGGATTAAAAAGATATATTAGGTAATGCTTATTCACTTTACAACGTGTTTTTTCACTTTATAAATTATTCTCCATAGTAAGTTATCCCAGTGTATTTAAAATGTGATTCAGTTTCTAGCAATTATAATTACATGTGTAACCTTAGGTAACTCTTACATGAGGTGAAGTACGCTGAGATTGCACAGGGCGTTGTTTGTTATCTCTCCTTCTTCAGGGCCTGCTATCTTGTCCTTCCTTATAGACAGTGCTTTAAAAAGGCAGACAATAACCACTCAAAACCTTGAAACTGAACAGAAAGAGTGTATCAGTTAGGATACTAGTTTGGTTGCTATTGCAAAGGCCAAAATAATAGTGGCTTAGAGAAGATAGAAGCTTCTTTCTGTGGTGGGCAGCGTAATGGCCTCCCAAAGATATCTATGTTCTAATCTCCAGAACCTGTGAATGTTACCTTACAGGGCAAAAGGAACTTTGCAGATGTGATTAAGGTTACAGACCTTGAGATGGGGAGATTGTCCTGTATTATCTGGGTGACCTCTTAAAATCAGAGACTTTCCTGTCTGTAGTCAGAAAGGGATGTGATGATGAAGGAGGGTCAGAGAGATCTACACGAGAAAGACTCAACCTGTCATTGATGGCTTTGAAGCTGGAGGAAGGGAACCACAAACCAAGGAATGTGGTGGCCTCTAGAAGCTGGAAAAGGCAAGAAAACAGATTTTCCCCATGAATATCCAGGGAGGAACCTAGCCCCTCCAACACCTCTATTTTAGCGTTGTCTTAAGCCACACAATTTGTGGTAACATAGCAGCAATATAAAACTAATAAATATTTTGGCACAGCAACTTTGGGTTGCTGCTGTAAGCAATACTTAAAAATGTTGAAATAGCTTTGGAATTAGTAGTGGGAAGAAGCTGGAAGAATTTTGAGGCTGGTTGTCTTAAACAGACTGATGGTGGAAATATGGATATGAAAGTCTCTGCTAGCGAGGGCTCTTAAGAATCGTCTTAGAGAATACCTAAATGGTTGTGAGCACACTGTTAATAGAAATCTGGACTTTAAGGACATTCTGGTGAAAACTCAGAAGGAAATAAGGAACATGTTATTGGAAACTGGAGAAAAGTGGATCCTTGTTATACAGTGGCAGGGAGGTTAGCAGAATTTTAACTTGCATTTATGTGGTACACAGAACTAGCAAATGATGATTTAGCTGAGGAGACGTCCGTGCAAAGTATTGAAGGTGTGGCCTGGTTTCTTCTTGCTGCTTATAGTAAAATGTAAGAGGAGAAAGATAACAGTTAAACAAAAAAGACCCAAGACTTGATGTTTTGGAAAGCTCTCATCCTATCCGGATTGCAAAAGATGCTCAAATTGAGAGATTTATTGTTAGGAAAGCATGCTCTAAAGAAAAAGCTGAGGGTGTGCTGTACAGCCTTTTGCTAATACCTCAGAAAGATTAAAAGGTCAGAGTATTCAGTCACACAGAAGGCTTTTTGAAGGATGTGGCTCACAGATCCTCTCAATCAATCCAGAGAGCACGGAGAGAGCTTAAGGTCATTGTCCCTTAGCCATTTTAGCAAAAAACAAAAAAAACCCAGAGATGGGATTATCTACCAAAGATCTGGGGACAAGCCTCTTGCCTAATGAAGTGAATCCCTGTGACATACACAGGAGACTCACAAGGTTCTTGATCATTTTAGACCAGCAAAACACTGCCAGCTTGGACTGAAGGGGACAGAATGAAATGAAAGAATGCTGTTGGACCCCGAAAATTCTATAGGTGGGAAACAGGATGATAAAACTACTCAGCTGCAAATATGTGTACCTTTCATGAAAAGGGACGAGCATGTGAATGGAAAAGGAAGAAGGAAGAATTTAAAAGGGAGATATTTCTGGGTTCCCTTTCTAGACAGACTCTGTGTGAAATGGGCCTCCAGTTTGTGTGCGATGAGCTACAAGTAAGCCTGCATTCTTTTCAGTAATGGATTGTGGTTGTGTTTGCTTCCAGATGTTGTGAAGCAGAACATCAAAGTTATATTTATAAGCAGTTCATACAATTATATCTAGAATGATCCATGTTATTTTGATGATACTAGAAGCTGGTATAGAGAGCAAGCACAATATTTTTCAAGGAGATGTCAAAATTAGCTTCATCCAAGCTCAGTTATTTGGAGAAAACAAGTTTTCATGCCAATGGAAGTAGAAAAAAGGGAAATAGAGTGGCATAAGAGTAGAGTTGATCAAAATGTTAGTACCATAGTTTTAAAAGATACTGGCAGTTTTAATTTTGAAATTCCTGTTTCACCTAGCTGGCATCTGATTGACTTTATTTGCAAAAACTTGTGTATTCATTTAACAACAGACTTGAAATATCTTTTATGTATGCACTTCTAGATGTTAGAGAGAATAGAACTTATTAAGATGTGTTCCTGCTTGTGTAGACTGAAATAAATGGCTACAAATTCCTCCCATCCCTGTGTCCTATTCCCTTAGCAATGTGACTTTACCTCTCCTCCCATCAATAGGTGAAGTCTATTTTCCACCATCTTGAATGTAAGCTGAACTTGTGACTCACTTTGTCCAATAGATTGTGGCAAGAGAGACATTTGTAGGAGTTCTCAGCTATGGGAGTTCCAGGTCTTGCAGCCCCCAGGCATGCTTTCTTGGAATTCTGCTGCTGCTGTGGGAAGAAGCCAAGGCCAGCTTCCTTGGTAATCAGAGACTCCATGGAGAGAGAGAAACCCAGCTGAGAGCCAGCACTAACCTCCAGTCATAGGAGCGAGGCCATTTGGGTCATCCAGTCCCTGCTCAATTGCCAGCTGATAGCTGCCACATAAGTAAGCCCAGAAGAGACCAGGAAAAGAACCACCCATCTGAGTCTAGCCCAAACTGATGACCCATAGTGTCATGAGGTAATATATTGCAGTTGTTTTAAGCCACTAAGTTTGGGACGGTTTGTAATACCACAATATATAACTGCTATTGAGGGGCTCACTGTCTAAGAAGTATATTTCCATGGCTTTTCATTCTAAAAGATTAACCTAGGAACTCTATTTTTAGGTCAGCGGTAATTCAACTCACTGTGTTTCTCACATTCACATTCTATTTTGCCTTTTTGTCCTTTTAGTCCAGATTTTCTGGATTTCGTGTGCTACTTTTGGATTTTGCTAATAAGGATTTATTTGATTTTAGATCCAGTGTCTCAAGAGAAATTACCACTGGGTTTAAGCAAAAGCTTTTCTATACCACAAGACGGGAGGGAGAGACCTGTGGCAGGGAGGGACTGTCTAAACTGGATTTGGGTTCATTGCAGGAAGCAGGCCTATAGTTCTTCTTGGACAGCCTCCTGACTTCTGAGCCTGTTGTTCTAGAGTTCCTTTTCTAGGCCCGAATATGCGAGTAATTCTGACCAGTGTTCCTCCTTATGGAAAGAGTGAACGAAGTTGGATCACAGTTTTGTGCTCCACTACCATTTAAAATAGAATTTTACATTTCAAGGATGGAAATGAGTCCCAAATGAAATCTTTCTTGAGTGTGCTGTAGGAGAGATTGTCCTTCTGTGGTTATCAATCAGTTGAAACTCACCATACCCTAGTGGAGTTTTCCCTAGCGAATAGCCCCATGTGGACTGGCACCAAGGGTGAGTTTATCTCTACTCGTGGATAAGAGAGTTTCCTGATGGCAGAGGATCTGCTTCTTTGGTATAGGGATGTGCTCACAGTGACTGGAAGCTTTAGGTCGTAAATGAATTGGAAGCTCGGCTTGTATCTAGGAGATGAAAATATTTAGGATCTTTGGTGTAACATGATGTGTCTGTCTTTTTCTAAAACTCCCATCAGTTCTCAGTGATATATTCTTTTGTTCTCAGTGATATATTCTGTCCTCTTACTTTGTGTTTGTGTGTTACATTTCTTCTTAATTTATGGTGAGAATTGAGGTGTTGTAACGTTTAATATTAGTTAGCTCATATTTCTCAGTGCAGGGCAGGAGACAGAGTATACTGCTTGTCTCTACTTGTTTAAATAAGCAATTTACAGAGGATTCTACAAGATGGATCACAATCTTACCACCAAGATCGTATGGCCTTAGTCACCATGAAGTTATGTAGCAGTCTTAATGATTTTGCAATATGTGAGGAGTTTTTGTTTGATCTATCAATTGCTTGCCCTATTTTACTTTCAGATTCTCAGAAGTAGGTATTTGAGGAGAATAAGGCTTATTAAAATGCCAGTTGAGGGTACAATAGTACACTGAATAGTACATTAGTAATTTTATTAAACATATATTAAATGCTAAACTAATTATTGTTTGAAAATTTAAAATGCTCGTAGAGATTCCTAAGGACCTCATTTTATGTCCAGAGAGAATTTAGAGACAGGACAGGTCTTTTATGATCTGTATGCTGGAAGCTTATAGTACTTTTTAAGAAAAACTGCCAGGCCCATAGCTTTTTTTCTGGGAAAAGCAGAAGACAGTTCTTTGCTCTTGGTTTCTATTCCGTAGCCTTGTAGACCCTAATACCCTGACCACAGCTGATAGGCCCAGGGATTGATGGACTGATGGTCTGATAACTGGCCCAAAGAGAGCTACAGGTCAATTGAGGTTGATTGGCCCGTGCAATGCAATCTACTTTTGGGGAAAGTGCATTCCATTCACTCAGAGAGATGCTGGAAGTAAAGTGGCACGGAAGCCAAGAGGCGTGGAGACAGGCACGAGCAGAGGCATGAGACAGTAGCAGCCATAGGTAAGCAGAAGCCACGAGGTAGAGAATAAGAGAGGGGAGAAACTTGGTGAAAGTAATGGAAACTATCAGTGCTTGGGTCACCATAAAACAGCACCCCAGGACAGGGAGCAGGGGAGGCCTTCTGTGGAGAGATGACAACATAGCCAAAGATTAGTAGACACCTTTCGAGGTGTTGCTCAGTTCACAGCAACCGCTTTCACCTGAGAATGTCCTTCTTTCACACTCTCAAGGCTCCTCTGTGGCAGCAGTGATCGTGCTACACAGCCCTACTTCCCAGGCCTCAGGTGGTTGGACCAGGGTGGCGGTTTCAGCTAAGCTGAGCCAATTGGGTGTTCTTTCCTGGGACTTGGAATTGAGACTGAGAGACAGTCTGTCTGCCGGTGGCTGGAGCAAAGGGATGTGGAGCTATGGGGTGAGAAGAAGACAAAGCTGGTGTGTGGAAAGAACAGAAAGAAACAGATGTGCAGCAAGCAGCAGACATGGAGGGGCCATGTGGAGAGAGGGAGAGAGACAGTGCAGGCGTCTTGGCTTCTGATAGTCTTCCATTTCCTGGCTCTGATCCCGCAAAGGAGTCCCTTAGGGCCTCAAGATATGTGTATTTATATAATATCCACAATTACTTTTTAAATTCAGGTGGCTCAAGACAGTGTCCAGTTTTGAAGTCCAGCAAAGAAGAGTCTCGAGAACATAGAGCTGGTGTGGCAAACTGTATGCAAGTTGTGTTCTCCATGAAGCCCCAAGATGGTTTTTTGCCTCTTTTACAATAAGCTCCCGGTTGAGTATCTCTCATTTTTTATGCAAACTAGAAGGGACTAACAAACAAAAATACATGGATACTCTGACATAATAGTAGGGTGTGAAACTAATGGAGTTAGATCTTCCAACACCAAACACCAATTTTTATTTGAGGATACTTCTGCTATTTTCTCTTCTCCTTATCCTTTACTTTATATATCTCTGTGTCTTGGAGGGCGGAGGCTCTCTTGGTGCAGTAGGAATGGGGGAGCCCCATGCTCAGGTTCAGAGGTCCCCTTTCTCCCTTTGAAGTCTCACCGTCATCCTGCCCATCTGTGCTGACAGGGCTAGGCCTTCTTGGTGAATGGACATTTCAATACTAAACTTGGGTTCAATGATTGTGACTTCACTGAGGGCAAGGGTTGTGTTGCTTTCATTCGTGTACCCCGGAGACTTGCACCTGGCCCAGTACCTAATAGGTCCTCCACCAAAATTTATTGAGTGAAAGACTGAATAAATTGTTTTTCTCAGTGGCAATTTGAAGGTAAAAAAAACCAGAATATAAAACCTGAAACCAAACCACATAGTGAATTATATATTCTGAGCATACAAATGGGTAGATGCCTACTAAAATTCTTTAGGGTATTATTTATGATGATGGTATCATCACTATGCAATTTTTTAACCCTTAAGGTGTGAATCCCCTAGCATGGAAAACATAGATAAGAATGTTGGGTCCATGTGTCATTTGCAGGGAGCTTGCTTTTCTCTACCCCAGACTGTGCTTTAATTTTGAAAGAAAAATGGCAAGCCTACCTGTCATTGGGTCATGCGTCACTCCCACTGAATTCCCCAGGGAGATGACTTCACAATTTCTCGGAGGTGTCTACTTATTTCACTTGTCAGAGGAACGTTTATAGTTTTCATATAAATTTTAATGGGCGAAAACATCTGTTCCCCATCCAGCTGTCATGTTTTGCATTGGGTATAGATGAGAATCGCTTGGCTGAGCACAATGTTTGCTGTGTATTGGATGCTCAGAAAAATACTGTAGACAAAGGACAAAGAAGTGCAGAGGAGTGGGAGGATAAAGTGGAGGCAGTGACAGAAGGTGGTGTTTGGGCAGGAAACCTCTCCCTGCTCCAGCTGGTGGCGCTGTGTGCAGCCCGTCCCTCCTGGGTGGTCTGGCTGCTCCTGGTGGGTCCCAGGCCTCCCCCTTTCCTCTGCGAGCACAGCCAGTGGGGCTTGTGAGCTTCTTAGCTCCATTTTATGGAGCTGCTCCCTCATAAAAATTGTGGGTGCCTCCGGCCCCTTGTATGGGAAAGGGAGGATGTGCACCTGCATGTCATGGCTCCCGCACCCATTCGACTCTCAAGGCAGAGCTGGCTTCACTTTGATTGCTCCTGTACCATGAGAAGTTTCTCTCCACCTCCCATTGCCGGAGCTCCTGATGGGACTGTGAGTTCCTGGGGTAGGACTACACAGAGCATTGGGCTTGTTCGTCTGTAGTTCAGAATTCACAGAGGACCGCTTGATCACCTTTCTGGCTCTCTCTCTCATTCCCCCCACCTTTCCATGTTCTCCAGCCACCCCAAATTACTTGTAGTTCCCTAAACGCTCTTACTTCTGAGCTTTTGTATCTGCTATTTTTTTGTGAGGAAGATCAGCCCTGTGCTAACATCTGCCAATCCTCTTCTTTTTTTTTTTTTGCTGAGGAAGACTAGCCCTGGGCTAACATCCATGCCCATCTTCCTCCATTTTATATGGGATGCCACCACAGCATAGCTTTCCAAGCAGTGTGTTGGGGCGTGCCCGGGATCTGAACCGGCGAACTCCGGGCCGCCGCAGCGGAGCGCGCGCACTTAACTGCTTGCGCCACCGGGTCAGCAGGTATCTGCTATTTTTTTTTAACTTGGAATGTTTCCTATTTCCCAGGCCCTCTTCATCTGGTGGTGTGTGCCCGTGCACAGAACATGCATGTGAACACAAACACACACCACCCCGCTAATTTCTCTTGGTACTTTAAAACTGAGACGGAGGTGTTCTCTGTGAGGTGTCCTCTGACCGCTCAGAGCACAGGTTATCACCCCCACTTGCTGCCTCACCGTTTTGCACATGCCCTCTGGGGCAGTGTCTGTCATGTCACTTTGCGGTGATGGTTTTGGATAGGAGGGCTCTAGCTCTGAAGTCAAGTTGCTTGGCTACAAATCACAGCTCCATCGCTGGGCTGTGTGATCCTGTGCCAGTTACTTAATATCGTGTGCATCAGTTTCCTAATTTGTAAAATGGGGGTAGTATTAATAATGACCACATAGGGTTGTTGAACAAATTAAGTGAGATGATATATGTAAATCACTTAGCAAAATATTCAGCTCAGTAAAGGGCAGCTGTTAATATTATTATTAACGCCTCAGTTTTTCTTCTCAACCATCTTGTACAGGGACTGTCTCTTAGGTGTCCTATATTCCTAGAGCCTTTCATATCTGTTTGTTGAATTGAATTGTTGAACTGATGGCTCCCAATGGTCTACTGGATTAAATCCATATTCCCTGCAATCAGAAGTTGGGGTTCAAATTGTAACTTCAGCATTTTCTAACTGGGACCTTGGGCAAGTTAATTAAACGCTCTGTGTTTCAGTTTCTTCATCTGTAAAATGGTAATTATGATAGTACCTAGCACATAGGGTAGTTGTGAGGATTAAAAGAGATAATCCGCATTCACAGTGCCTGGAATATGGAAAAATCTCAATAAATGTTACTTGATATTATTCCCATTAATGTTATGAAGATTATTACATTTAAAAGCTCATCTTAAATATCACTACTATAAAGTTTTTCTCAATTACTCTAGCTGGAAGTAATCTCATTCTTTATTCAATCATCCAATATCATTGTTAAATGCCAACTGTAAGCCTAGCACCATGCTAGACACTGGCTATGCAATGGTAAGTAAATCAGATATGATCGCCTCCTTCATGTGAGCTGGGGTTTGAAGGAATGATAAACCTCAACCTGTTCTCAAAGTTCTCAACCCATGGAGATACAGATTCAGGAGACACATAGATGGAGATCAAAATATCTGCTTTTTAGCTGATTTTGCTGGATTGGAGAACATGATATGGTCAGCCAAATTCAGTTTTTCTTCTACTTTCCTTACAGAATTAAATTCATCTGTCTATCAGTTAGTTTGGGCTCTAATTAATAGAAAACTTAACTAAAGTTGGTTCATTACCTGATAAAAAGTCTGAAGGAGGGTGACGCCAGGATTCTTCTGCAACTCAGTGATGTCATGAAAGACCTGTGTGCCCTTCGTCATCCATGTGTTGCCTTGTGGTCTCAAGATGGCTCCGGATTGGAGCTATCCTCAAACCTGTATTCCCGGGGGGAAGGAAGTGCAGGACGTCAAAGCTGGCTTTCTTTTTATTTGTAAGGAAATTCTTTCCCAGAAGCTTTCAAATAGACATCCCTTTAAATCCTATTGGCCAGAACAGGATCACTTGCCCATATTCAGACCAATCCCTGGCAAAGGAGTGAGTTTACCTTGCCTGGCTTAGACCATTTCATCCTCTGATGCCAGGGGCCTTCCATCTACTACTGGAACAACCTCTGTTAGAGGGAAGATGGGGACAAAGAGCTGCCAAGACGCCATCCATGGTGACTGCCTCACTGTTCAGGCAGAGAGCAGTGGCAGGTCTCTCCCCACCACAGCTGTGTGCTGCCTGGAGGACAGCAGGAGGAAAGAAACCACCCCTCCCACAGGCAGCCTGGCCCCAAAGAGCAGAAGTTAAAGAGGCCTGGTTTCACATGCTCAGTTTCTTCCCCGATCTCACCAATCAGGAAGGTCACTCCTCCATTGGAAGGAATGTGTATGGGGAGGAGACCAGGGCAGAGGTGCTTCCCAGTGCTTTCTTCCCAAGGGAAAGGAGATTACAATTAGGACATTGTGCTGCCTGGGCCCAGGCAGGCATGCCAGGAGGAGGAGGGAAGGTTCTCCTGCAGCAGAGGAGACAATGAGGTCTAGTGCCTGTCTCTCATTCCTGTGTGCACGTCTACCATAGCCTCTTGCCACCTTCTGCCTCAGATCACACTCAGTGTTTTCCTCTTTTTTGGGGCTCTGAGCTCCTTGAATGCATGGCCTTGTACCCTTGGCTGTGTCCCCTGCACAGCATCTCACATATGTCATTGCACAGTGAGGGCCTGGCACATGGGTGTTGGATCACTCCGCTCTATTGCCTTGGATGGAGGCCCACTGCATTCAGGTCTGTAGATGGAAGCCTGGCCTAAAAGGGTCACTGTCCCTGCCTGAGTCAGGGACTTTTTAAATAACTGACTGGATAATGTGGTAGTGCATGCTGTTTATTTATTCAGTTATTCAACAGACAGAGTGAGTCCCTCCTGTGTGCCAGGTTTACCCCTAGGAGCTAGGATACAGAGATGGACATGATATACTCGCTGCCTTTAAGCAGCTCCCAGTCTCATGAAAGAGGCTGACGTCTATGTGACACTTCTGTAGGAGCTAATGTAACATTGTCCAGTTTTGTTCACTCACTTCCCGCTACCCCAGGGGTGAGAGCAGTGCCAGTGTCTGTCTGTCCTTAGGAGCCATGGAGAGTTTCATCACATGGGCCAGAGTGGTAGAGGAGAGTTAGACAGACTGAATCTGCCAATTCCAAGCTATGTAGCCTCTCCCATCATCTCAGTTTCCATACCTGTAAAATGGGAATAATAGTGGTACCTACTTCATAGAGTTGTTGTGGGGAGTAAGTCAATTCACGCATGTCTGTGCCTGGCACACATGCTAGCCACTGTTGTCATTGTTTCATTGATTAGCCTCACCACCTCCAATAAATGTACCATTCTGAGTTAAAAATGATATCTTGCTTAAGAAGAGACCACAGCGTATGTTTGTAAGTCAAAGATTTTTGCCAGATTTTAAGTCAATTATGAAGGAATTCTTTAAAAAGAACAGTAACTTAGACATAACTTTTCATTAATTAAGGGCTTGATTCATTTTTCTTTTTTAGAAAAAATTCTGGATGATATTCATTGCAGGGATGACTTAAATGCACCCTACCAAAGCCAAAAGTCTCACTGCCTTTTTAAGTATTGGAGAAACCATCCAATTGTTTAAAGAAAGACCCAGGGAATCAGGAAGATATGAGATTAGGAAAACAGAGCAGGCAAACAGGAATACTTATAACCATGTATGAAAGGTGTTAACTGTGCAGGTCCTTAACCAAACTGTTTGTTCTTTTGGCCTTTTTAGGTTTATCATTGAAGAATTCTTGTGTCACTATAATTGGGTAAATCAAGGCCTTTACCTTGGGCTCGTTTTGACTCCTTGGGTTAAGAAGTCTCACTGATTTTTCTGTTGCTGAAGGAAGAAACCCCAGGGAGAAAAACATTGTGTGGACTGGGAAACCAAACATACATTGGGCCAAAGCTTTTAATGCAGCTCGTGGATGATCTTCTCATGGATTTGGTAGCTGCTGGGGAAAGGAACACTAGACTTTATGCTCCTGGAGGATGGGAACCTGGTCTTATATAACTCTGCGTCTCTAGGGTTTACGATAAGTGCTCAATAAATATTTGTCTAGCTCACATTGTTGAACAGCAGTTTAGCTGAACATAAAATTCCAGCTTGACAATTACTTTCAATAAGCACTTTGATTTTATTATACAACTGTCTGCTGGCTTCTTGGTTGTTTTTGAGAAGTCTGCTGTCCATCTAATTGTCATTCCCTTCTTTCCCAGGGGTAATCTCTATTCTGAAGTTGGTGTGTATTTTTCTCATCCATGTTCTTATACTTTTACTAAATAGATTTAACTATAAAATATTCGTGTGGAGTTTTAAAAAAATTATATAAATTATTACCCTGTAGACATCCTGCAGTTTGCTTTTTCCAGTCACCATTATGGTCTCAATATTTATCCATGTTGCTACAAGTAGGTCCACTTCATTTATTTTCACTGTTACATAATGTTTCATTGTATAAATATACCACTATGCATTTATTCACTGATGGGCATTAGGTGGTTTCTGATTATTGCCATTACAAACAAACAGTGCTTTGATGAGCATCCTTGGGTCCATCTCCTCGTGTAATGTAGAAGATGCACAATTAGAAATGGAATTGCTGGATCATGAAGGATATGCACATCTTAGATGTTGATGGTTGATCTCCAAAGTGGCCATATCAACTTATGCTCCTACCAGTAGGGCATTAGAACGCCCCTTCTTTACATTTTCACCAACCTGGCATTGTCAGTCTTCTAAATGGGCATGTACTTGACCCTTACTTTGCACATCCTCTCCAGGATTATCATCCCCTTTTTATGGATGAGGAAACTGAGGCTAAAGAGTGGCATGCTCAGAGAAAGAGTAAGTGAATGAATGAATGAATGAATGAACATGGTGATACTTTGTTTATTTATTATTTCTCCTATCAGAACATAAGTCCCATGAGAGTGTAAGTACCTTATCCCAGCCATAGCACAGGTCCTGGCATGAGGTAGAGGCTCGGTAGTTCTTGCTGTTTAATGAAGGAATGAATGGAGGAAGCTGGGCGGAGAACGTCTGCTTTCTTCAGGAGGCTCCCCTCAGCCTTCTGAGCTACAGCGTGTCCTTCTGCACTTCCCCTGCGGGGTTTTAGAAGGAGCAGTAAAGGCCTGCAGCAGACTGGGCTAATGGAGTGGAGGACGGGTGACAGCTAAGAATTTTTTCAATGGAAAATTAAATCTGCTCAGCAGGAGTCTGATGAGCAGCTGGGGCCGGCCTGAAGGAAGATGCAGCTGCAGGGAGTGTCCATCTGGATCGCACAGGCCTCTGGATGTTGAGAGGTTATTCTTAGCCATCGTTTCTTCAGTCTTTGTTTTCTCTTAATCAGGGCTCTCTTGATTTTGCAATTGGAGCCTTTTTTTTCCCTTCTGTAAAGCAATGATTTTCCATATAGTAATTCTTTCCTTCTTTAGACTTCCCAGAGTGGGTGGGCAGTGCTTTCTGTGCTCAGACACTGTGCACACTGCCTCCCCCCCGGCTCCTCCTCAGTGCTTTGTGGCTGCTGGAGGCCTATTACGTGTGCTGGCTGTTTGACCCCAGCTCCTTGTTTGTTTACAAAGAACTCAAGCCTACCACTCTCCTTCTAATTATTTTTTCCTAGTAACATCAGTATGAGTACATTTCCTGTCCGCCCTCCCTCCTCCTCCTGCGTCCTGAATTCTGCTGGATTAATTTAACGCGAGCCTAAAGAGGCAGCAGAACCGAGGGCAGGTGGCTGATCTTCAATCCCTGGCTCCTGCGTCATACTTACAATCACTCGCGTCGACGTGGTGCTCCCTCCATGCTAGACAGAGCCCTTCCACACTCAGGAGCTCTTTAGTCCTCAGAACGACAGAAGCCAAGGCCTCTGGGGTTTGGTGACTTCCCCAGCATCACGTGGCTAAGAAGAGGAAAGGCCTATGTTTGAATTTGCTTTTCTAATGCTAAAGCCCCTTCCTTTCCTTTCAGCCCTTGCAGGGGTCACAGTCAAATGCCTTTGGAGGCCAAGTAGATAATCTAAATGAGAGAATTTGGCTGGAGTAGAATACATTGGGGAGTAATGAGGACTGTGGCGAATTGGAGAGCATGACTTGCCTAAAGGCATCAAAATGCAAAACATTTAAAAAGCAATTTAAGGGGTTGGCCCAGTAGTGTAGTGGTTAAGTTCACGCGCTCCGCTTTGGTGGCCTGGGGTTCACAGTTTCAGATCCTGGGTGCGGACCTACGCACTGCTTATCAAACCATGCTGTGGTGGCATCCCACATATAAAGTGGAGGAAGATGGGCATGGATGTTAGCTTAGGGCCAATCTTCCTCAGCAAAAAAAGAGGAGGATTGGTAACAGATGTTAACTCAGGGCTAATCTTCCTCACTAAAAAAAAAAAAAAAAGCCAATTTAAAATAGCCATTTATTTTATCACCTACTAAGGCACCAGTCTATAATTTACCTTTTATTAGTGGGAGAGCATGTGGATGGTGTCACCTTTACCACTGAGTGGCATTGACTTGGTGGCAAGAGTAAGCATGACCTTGGTTGTAGTAAGTCTCCAGTATAGATGAGGCAGTACAGTATGTTGAAGACTGAGTGATTCTGTTGCTTTTAAGATACTGTTACAGACCCAAGGATATACAGATCCTGGGCCTACCCATCATCTCTCCTCCCTCAGAGTTTTCAAGGGATGAGATTCAAAGCGATATTATATTAATGCTTCTGCAAGTCCCTGATGCCATAAACCGCAGCCCTGGGAGGAGCCCAAAGGTTCTCCTCCTCTCCCACCTCTTTCCTCCCTCTCTCATCCCTTTTGGAAATCATGGGGCTTGGGTTCTCAGGTCAATATGCTGAGAGAAAGAGTGGTAATGACAGAGACAGAGAGGCAGTCAGGGCCCCAAGGGAAGGCCAAGTTCACTTTCTCAGCCAGGGCAGAGGGTCTGGAGAAAAGGGGGAGGAGGGCATGGCTCATGCTTCACCTTCCCCATGAGTAAACGGGGCCCAGTGAAGGCCAAGGACTTTGGCCAATCAGATAAAAACTCCTTCTCTTTTGAGGGGACTTGGGAAGGGAGCGGGCTGAGGTGGGGCTAGCGTGGGAACGGGGCTGCAGCGTGTGCCCCGCTCTAATGAGAACAGTGGTTGAGATGGTGGCCCTGGAGAGCGCGGCTCTGAGACCTTGGACAAGTTATTTCACCTCCTTCCTCGGCATCTTCATCCATAAAACATGGGTAAGTGCAGTGGTGATGAAGATTAACGGAGACAAGGTATGTATATTGTTCAGTAAATGTTAGTTATTTTTGTTGTTTTGAGTTCTGCCGCCTAGCTGTACTCTTCTTCATGTTAGCTAGAACCTGAGGAAGGCTTTGAATGCTGGCAGAAGAATATGGAGAGAATAATTCATAGAACAAGAAACTATAATATTCTGGCAATTTTTCCTCTTCAGAACTTGCCACTTGCCCAAATGCCCTGATTCCACCTTTTTTCTCCAGCTCCATACCCTCAGATGGTCCCAGTGAGCTGGAATCCTGGATGAGGTACCCGGGACTCTGCTGGATAAGATTTGGTGCTCAAATGTGCTTTTTGTGAGGCATAACTGTGACTTTTGTCTAAATATTCATTCCAACTTAACTGCCATTCAGTTGAAACTTTTCCTACGTAGTTGTTTTCTCATCTGGCTTCTTGAAAAGAAGAAACATTTAAGAAAGGACAGAAAATTGAAGAAGGCAGATTCTTGCATTCAAACGCGACGTTGCTGTACTTAGCCAATCAATAGTGGATGGAAAGTGCCTCCCCCCACCTTGAGAGCTCCTTTTCTTCGGCGTGCCTCACATACACCAATGAAAAATAGTTCACAGTAGATATTGCCCAGGCATAGAATTAGGTTCTTATTAATGTGAAAAATTAGGTTCTTGTCATTAGGCCAAAGCAGAATTGAGAGGCTCTATGATTATAAACTCTGATTTATTCTTAGTTTTTACGCACATAATGTTTCTGTTGAGACCAGTCGAGAGAGTGGGAGGCTCAGCATGGACAAAGCATGGATAATTCTGAAACGCAGATAATTCACAAATTACATGTGTTTTAGAATTGAGTCAGCGATACACGCTTGGATGGCCTCTCCTCACCCCCTTCCTGTCACCACATCTGTAGTCGTGCCCTCCTAGCTCAGCCCAGAAGGAAGCTTGATGGAAGTGAAGGGCAGCATCCAGGCAGTGAGGACACCCAGGTTCCAGTTCCAGCTCTGCCATTTGCCAGCTGAGTGGCAGTCAGCCCTCTGGCTCTCAGCTTCCTTACGTGTAAAACAAGTAGGAGATTGTGGCCAAGGCACCTGGGACTAGAAGAGCTCCAAGCGTTCATTACTCTGTGGATTCCACCTTTGCCAGCTTGGGGCCTGGCAGGTCTCAGCAGAGGGTCCCCAAAGCAGATAACCGCCTGCAGGATAACTGAGAATGGACTCGCATCACAGCAGACTCCAGCCACTCAAATAGATGCTGGTGCCTTTGGCTACTTCCCAGAGCTACCAGCCAACCCAGAAATGAAGCTGGCTGGAATAGTGGATGGATGTGTTGGAAAGGCCATTGTCATCCCCAAACACTTTGTCTGGGAAATGCCCATGTCCCCAGAAAGAGGTCATGGAAACCCTTCAGCTGGTGGTGCAGTGCAAACAGTCAGGCAAATCAGGTTTTGAATCCTGACTCTGCCACTTATGTGAGCTGTGTGACCTTGAGCTCTCTGGTCGAGCGTCATTTTTCTCCTCCATAGAATGGGGGTAGCATTATACCCACCTTGCAGAATGGTAAAGATTAAGGTACTGCAGAGGCCTAAGAGTACCTACTGTGTCTAGGCTCTAAGAGATACTTGGTAAATGGTAGTAGTAGTTGTTGTTATTATCCTGTGCCCTTCATTCACAGCAGCGGTGGTGGTGGTGGGGGGTGGTATTTGGGCCCCAGTGCCTGGCTCACGCTCCCCAAGGCTGGGACGCTCTGGCTTCATGCCCAGGTTCAGCCATGCCAGGGAGGCTGGTACAGAGATGCTGCTGATTGGGACTATGACTAAATTCCCTGATTGAGGAGCCTCGGCATCCTGGCCCAGAGCAGGAGGGCCGGCCACATTTAGCACAATCTGCTTGGATTCCCTAATTTAAGTTGTTGTTCAAAACTGCACTATGCAAGGTCTTGTCCCCCCTCTTCACCTCTCCCTGGCCCCTTCTCTCTGGGTCCCTGCCAGAGAAGAGAAACAAAACGGTGCGGGGCTCCTCTCCCTCCGTCTTCCAGAGAAAAGGTGACAGGAGGCAGGCAGCAGCTGTTTCCCTTGCACAAGATGCGGCTGACACAAGCCCTGGCCCCTCAAGGTGGCTGCAGCCCCACGCCAGAGGCTCGAGTCTCGGCGGGCGCCCGGCTGATCCCTGTTTTCCTGGCAAAGCAGGTCTCGCAACTCAAGCCTGCCTCTTCCTCCATCCTTTACCCCAACAGCTCGCGAGTGCTTTGCTGGGAAGAGCGGTTAAGCGGCATTTAGTTAATTTTTTCCATCTTCCTGTGTCCACCTGGTAAAAATAAAAAAAGAAATAAATAAAGGAGCCCGGGATTGAACCGTCGTTATTTTTCAAAAGGGGAGAGAGAGGTCACATGACTGCGAGTAACTGATTTAGTGGCGCGGCTGCGACTGGGAGTGTGCCGCAGCCCGCCCCCCCCGCGGGGGCGCCGACGTCACGGAAAAGCCCCGGCGCGGCAGGCGGGCGCGCTATAAAGCGCGGCCCGGAGCGCAGCGCGCCGGCACAGCGACGCGACGCGCGGACGCCCGCCCGGCGGAGCCGAGTAAGCGGGGCTGCCCGGGGGCGCCCTCCCGACTTCGGGGCAGTGATTTAGGGGGGTGGGCGTTCCCAGCCGGCAGAACTTTCTGAGTTGGGAAAAGAGCCCCTGGAACGTGCTGTCTGCGCTGTGGTTTTCTGGGCGGGGGCAGAGTTTAAGGGGCAAAGGATGCCATTGGTCATCAGCAGCTGCCTGAGTTCTGTTCGGTGGGAGAGTCACCTCCTCCTACAGACTGTGTGCTCGGAGGGCAGCCCTCAGTGATAGTTCATGCTTTTGTTGTTTGAACGCAAGTCAGCTGCTTGTGAGATTAAAATACCGGCCGGTCATCCTGGTTAGTGGCCGAGGTGTCGGGCTGTGGAGTGTGAGGGTGAGTGTGGCAAGGGGAGTGTCGGTGCAGTTCACGCTCTCGTGAGCGGATCTTGCTGGTTAAAATGTGAATGCTTCTGCTTTATATCAGTAGCCTGGGAGAACAGACCTCCGTGCAAGGGGAGAGGGTCTGGCGAAGGGAAAGTTGTAGCTAAGTTGCTGAATGACGTTTAGGAGAGTCTTTGGCCTTCCGATTTGCTTCAAGAAGGTGGAAATCTGAGTTGAATTAAAGAACTCTTGGCCTGGACATGGTTTTATAAGAGTGAAGCATTTTCTCTGCACATGTCTGAACATGAGCAGGTCATTTCTCTGCCAGAAGGAACAGGCTTGGGGCTGGGATGTTTTAACCATGATATCTATGAGCAAGAGGGCAGAGCTGAGGCATAAACCTCAAACAGAAATTCTTTTTTCCCCCCAAATAACAGCCTATTCAGGCAGCTGGAGATCATCAGGGCAACTTGACTAAACATGGAAGTTCCAATAAGTGCTTGTCCGGTCCAGTGGGGGGAGTGATGTCATTGCCACGTGTTTCCCACTGAGGCACAAAAGCCCGCTGGACGCTGGTGCAATTAAGATTCATGTTTAGACAAGAGCAGCTAACCTGGCCAGCTGGTCCCCAGCTCCATTAACTTGTTGCTTTTTAAGCCATCTGTGGAGGCTCTAGGTTCCTTCTGGCTGCCTTTGTACCAGCTCTGAGTGGGGATCCCAAGGCTTCTTTGATGATGGAGGAAGCCCATAGGCAGTGTGCGATGTTAACGGTACTTTTTTCTCTTTGCAAGTGACAGGCTGCCTGAGGAGCTGGTTACTAATAGTGTGTGTGTGTGTGTGTCCAGTTGAAAGCCTCTTAGGGTTTGGGGACTGTCTCATTGGTGTTCCTTATGTTATGGTTGCTTCGTTCTCACCCCATCTGATAAAATATCACTGATGACTGACTGTGTGTTTGAGCCTCCTCACCTCTCGCTTATGCTTACTAATGCTAACATCTTGGCCGCTTTGCTCTCCAGGACCCAACGATGACTCTGAATAATGTCACCATGCGCCAGGGCACTGTGGGCATGCAGCCACAGCAGCAGCGCTGGAGCATCCCGGCTGACGGCAGGCATCTGATGGTCCAGAAAGAGCCCCACCAGCACAGCCAGCGCAGCCGTCCCTCTGTTACCCCTGAGGACCACTACCGCCGGAGCTGGTCCTCCGACTCCACAGACTCAGTCATCTCCTCCGAGTCGGGGAACACCTACTACCGGGTGGTGCTCATAGGGGAGCAGGGGGTGGGCAAGTCCACTCTGGCCAACATCTTTGCGGGCGTGCATGACAGCATGGACAGCGACTGCGAGGTGCTGGGAGGTAGGTGGCCCAAGCCCACCGGGTTTCTGTCCGTTACGGTGGTCCAGGCAGGAAGCGTGAGTGAGTGGGTCACTCATCTGCAGAGTTGGGAACTGCGATTGTGCCTTCTTGGCACTGGCTGGGGGAGCTGAGTCCCCAGAAAGCCCTGGCACAGGCCCTCGGGACAAGAAAATGAAAATGCTCAGAGGTAAAACCTGGGCCAGAAAGGGAATTTCTTACATTCCAGCTCTGAAGGGACTGGGGGAGGCTGATTAAAGAGAGCAGAGCCAGAGGCTCAGGATCCCCCTCTGACCTAGACCTTTCAAGAGCTCACTGTAGACATAGCCTTTTTCCATGGTTATACCTAAAACCAAAGGGATTTGAAAAACTGTTAGGATGGGTTCATCAGTTTGTTTCCACCAATATTAGAGTCTTTTAAGAGTATAAAATAATTCAAAAATCTGTATTTGAGGGGCCAGCCGGGTGGCGTAGTGGTTAAGTTCACACACTCTGCTTTGGCTGCAGGGTTTCCAGGTTCGGATCCTGGGCACGGACCCACACACCGCTCATCAGGTCATGCTGTGGCAGCATCCCACGTACAAAATAGAGGAAGATGGGCACTGATGTTAGTTCAGGGCCAATCTTCCTCAGCAGGAAAAAAAAAAATCTGCATTTGAAATAGTACAATAATTTTTTTAAAAATTTGAAGTATGATAATGATGATAAATATGTTTGTATAGAGTCTTACAGTTTTCCAAGACAGTTTTCCTTGTACAATCTCATTTAAAATATTTATTTAAACCTTGCCTATTTCCAAAACTTATTTGAGGTGATGTAATCTCAAAAATGCATGTATTCCTCAAATGCGTGTAAAGCGTGGCACTATATTCTGGGAAGTAATATGAGGATCCTAATAGCCAGTGGTGTTCATACAGGGTCTTTCGGCCACAGCTTCCATCTTAGCATACATGACCAGGGTAGCTGCATGTCCCTAGCTGCAGAAGGAAGAATTTTCTAGTGCTTGCCCGAGTGGCATGGGCTGTCTGTACTCTCAGTTGCAACCCACAGCTGAATCACAGGCTTCCAGAGTAGGAAGATGCCTTAGTGATGACGCAGTTCTACCCTCCACTTCACAGCATAGCATGAAGCATAGCAGTTGTACTCCTTCACTGCTGTCATCCCGTTTCCGCTAAGCGTTGATTCCTCTTGACTGTCTCTAGTGTCGAGGAGTTCTTCCTTCATGAGGCAGTTCCCAAACCAGGCTATAAATGATGACTCATTGATGGAACATCGATTTCTCTCCTCACTTCTGGAATCTCAAGGACAATAGCTAAACAAATGTCAAGGGAGAAGTAGGGCCAGTATTGTACAATTGATTTTCTCTTTTTTTGTAAAGGCTGATGGGTGACTGTCTCTATAGGAGAAGGGGAAGGAGGAATTAACATTTAAAATGTGCATTTGCAATGGGAGAGGCAGTTTATTGGGTGTCTTATATTTTCTACCATTTATTTTGGACCTCACAAAATTCCTGCACTCATATGAGTAAACTGAGTCTCAGGGCGACGGACAGGCTTATCTAGAATCATTCAGTGGGGCAGCTGGAGTTAGAACTCGGGATTTTTTTTTTTTTCCTGGAGGAGGATCGGCCCTGAGCTAACATCTGCCAATCCTCCTCTTTTTTTGCTGAGGAAGACTGGCCCTGGGCTAACATCCATGCCCATCTTCCTCCACTTTATATGGGATGCCACCACAGCATGGCTTGCCAAGCGGTGTGTTGGTGCACGCCCGGGATCCGAACCGGCGAACTCTGGGCCGCCGCAGCGGAGCGCGCGCACTTAACTGCTTGCGCCACCGGGCCAGCCCCAGAACTCGGGATTTTTATAATCTCACTTTGGTGTTTTTCTCTTTCTACCACTGATGGGGAACCTGCTGTGTGCCAGGCACTCTGCTAAGTACTTCCCACATGTATTTTTGATAATACTTAGGAAAATTGCACCAATTTGGTATTAATATCACTATTTTACAGGTGAAGAAATGGAGGCTTATGAGGTCAAGTGACTTTTCCAGGGTGAAAAAGCTAGTCCATGGTATGATGAGGATTTAGACCTAGTTGTGGTTGAATGCAAATGCTCTGTTCTTTCGCTGTACCCTGCAGCCCCTGGATTTAGTGTCCAAATGCTAAGTCCTACAGCATTTTGGGCTGAGCGTCAGCCACATGCCTGTCTCTCCGCTAGGCTCTGGTGTACCCAGTGATGGATAAGGTACAGCGTACTCTCTTAGGAAGGAGCTACGTGTCAGCGGCTATGATTCCGAACAGGGTAAAATTACTGAATACCTTAAGAAGTAACAATACAGTGCTTTGGGGATTGACAGAAGGAAGAGATCAATTGAGAATTTTTGTTTGTTTTTTTAAAAAGGAGGAGTTGAAAAAGTTGGTGGATAGTAGACTTTCAAAAGTGTTTATCAATTAGAGTGGAGTGGTACCTATCCAGAGGGTGGCAACCCCATAGGCCTAGAGTGGGAAGGAGGGAGACTCATACCTGGAATTTGAGAAGGCAGTCTTCTATACTTGGGAAACCTCTTTGTTTAATGGGGAGGTGGGGGAGAGGGAGAATCCTTTTCTTATCTCCTCAAACAGAGAATCTTTGACAAGAAGAAGCTTCTCAGGTGACCTGACCTATCTAACGTGTCCTATTTGAGTAACTTAATTTTTACCATCTAGGATTACATCACTTCTCTGTAGGCGGCTATTGGAATCACTAATTGGCTTTCTGTTTCCCAAGAGGAGGGTTTTCCAAGGCCCCTACGTTGTTCTTTTTTCAGCATTAACCATTAAAAAAATAGACACAATAATCTCATCATTATTTCTCTTAATAAAGATGGTTGTTGTTATGGTTATATTGCAATAATCTAATGACTCAGTATGCATTTAATGCTGTTCATTCATTCATTTATCCATTCATTCATTCATTCCTCAACAAGTTACTGAATATATACCATGGAACTTGGTGAGGCACTGTGGGGACATGCAGAGTCATGGGGGTTCTTCCCTCAGGATGCTTACAGTATATGTAATAGAGATCAGATATACATCAACTACAAATCAAGCGAGGCTGTAATAAATGTCTTGAAAGAGGTACTAGGAGAGTGCTGTGGGAATTCAGAGGAGAACAGGTTACTTCTGGTTGTGGAAATCAGAAAAGGCTTCATGGAAGAGGTGGTCTCTGAGCTGGGGCCTAAGGACAACTAGGATTTGGAAGTGCTGAGACAGGTGAGAAGGCCCTGCACACATCCACAGGAAGTACAGGGAGAGCTCTGGACTTGCCGTCTGATGGTGTGGGTTTGGACCCCAGCTCTGACACTGACTGAGCTGGGTGCCCTTGGACAAGATACTTAACCTCCTCAAGCTTCCTCGTTAGGAGGATAGGGATAATACCTACCCCCTAGGGTGTTCAGAGGATTAAAGGAGATGACATATATTAAGCTTGTGGCATAGTGCCTGGTGCATAGTAAGTACGGAATGGACGTTCGTTAGAGCTGATTCTGAATCTCCCATTTCCTTTCCCTGGGCTTATCTTCCGAAATTGGCCCTTTCATTGCTTGTAGTCCCCATCTACTTTGGTCAGCCCTGGCTGGGGCCCTGTGAGATGTGCAGAGGAGGTGGAAGCCATTAGAGGAGAGGACGGTATTCCTAGAGCAGGTCTTCCTTCCAGGGTTCCTTGGGACCCCTGGGGCTGTGAAAGCTGAAGGCAGGAGAAAGTGTTTGGCGGGAGGGATGCTGGGGCCTCAGAGCTTTTGAGGGGCAGCGTGTGAGAGAATGCCCGTGCAGGCTCCACACAGAGCACTTGAGCCAGTCCTGGGCAAGAGGACCCTCCAAGCACATTTGGGGTCAAATGAGGAAAGACAAATCAAGGTGCGCTAGTCCAGGGAAAATGGCCACTGACACAATCGCCCAGTCATAGAAACTGCACCCCACCCAGTCAGGATGATCAGGATGAGCTCTCCTGAGACATACAGAATGTGAATGCACCCCGGCTTTCATCTAGAGCGCTGGCGAAATGAAGACTTCCCCAGACCCAGGTTACTGGAAAGCCTTACAACCCAATAGGCCTCAGTCCTTTCTCCACATGCCTTAACCCAGGGCAAATTTCAAAGGACTCTTCTGGAATTTCCTGTTCTTTCATTTCCCCTCTCCTCACCCGATTAGCACTTGAAGAGGCTAAAAGGTGAGCAACTAAGGGAGAAAGAGAAAGTGGAGCTTTGGATACAGGCAGGCCCCCTCCTGGTTAGCAGAAGGCCATCAAGCAGGATGCTTTGTGTGTTTGAAGACTCCTTGGGGCCTGTAGCCAGAGAGAGTATATAAACCCAGGTGTGGGGCATATGCACAAGGCAGGACAGGGATGTATTATTTTAGGCTCTTGGGTTTAAACACAATGATTTTTCAGGCAGAGGTAAGTCAGACAGAATGTCACTGTCAGGAACCTTCCAGAATAGCAAAGTAGTTTGACTCTATGTTCACAGCTGTAATCCTTAGTCCACTTTTTCTCTAGACTTGTTCTGATATCTGTTAAACCAAGAGAAAGTTGGAGTTGGCTTTTTCCCTTAGCTATTGGAATACAGGACTTTTCTGTTTGAACTACTGGGGATTCCTGTGAGTCCCTTGGACCTGCTTTTCAGTGGTGAGTGATGGGCTGATGGCAGAGAAAGTGCGGTATTGAGTTTTCTGCGCACAGGGAGGGCTTTTAGAGAAAAGATGACAGCTCTGAGGTGGTAAGGGGCAGTCAGCCCCAGCCCCGTCTGTGCTGCTGAGGCTCTGAGGATTTCCATTTGGTTGTGTAAATTTGCCTGTTGAAGTCCTGAGATCCTCCTCTCCAGTAAACCAAGTGTGCATCCCGCTGTGATCCCGTTCCTGCTGCATGTTTTGGACAGCAAACATGATGGGCATAATGGATTTTTAATCCTCCAGTGGAAAACAATCACCATGGGTTAGAAGAATGACACCTAGAGGAGGTGGGGAAATTGACAGAAAGACAGAGCCATCCCTGGTTACCTTTCTTCTTCTTTGTCATTTTCCTTCCTTTCCCAATCTTGATTCTAATTCCTTGATAAAGAAGCATTAAACCAGGAACATTGCTTTTCATAATCCCCTCACTATTATAAAGCAAGAAATATCCTGGTTCTCCCAACGTAGCCCTCCTAAGCTAGGATTTACCTATACTAGGCAATGCCAAGTATGGCAAGGACCAACTTCTCCATCTGAAGAGGTGGTGATAACAGCTAACATTTGTTGCATTTCTACTTTGTGCCCAGGCTTGATATATGTAATTGTCACACAGCCCTAAGGCATGGATACTGTTACCAATCCCATTTCACAGATGAAGAAACCGAGGCCCAGAGAGCTTAAGTTAAGTGGTCCAGAGCCACATAGTTAATAAGGGATGGCACCCAGATTCTAATTCAGGTTTGCTTGTGCTCACAGCCACAATGCTATATTTATCATTCATTCATTCATTTGATAAGTATTTACTGAGCACCCACAATACTCCAGGCACTATCCTGGGTGTTGGAGCATATAACACTAAACAGCACAGATGCAAATCTCTGCCTTACCATTCTAGGGGGTGAGAGGGACAGAAAATAATAAAATAAGCAAGTTCAATGGATTGCGTGTTAGATGGTGATAAACACAATAAAGAAAAATAAAACAGGGAAGAGAGTAAGGAATATCGGTAGGGGAGAGGTGTTGCAATTTTAAATAGACGCCCAGAGAACACCTCTCTCAGAAGGAGGAAAGGGAAAAAGCCTTTGGGATATTTGAGGGAACAGATTCCAGGCAAAAGGGACAGCAAGAAAAGTGATAAAAAATCATTATGAAAATCGTAATTTTCAAATGATGAAATTCCAAACAGGAAACATCATTGTGAAAATAGACTGGAGATGGGCTCAGCCGTATGGAGTTGGTGGGAATCCCTCTTGCAAAAATCCCAGTTAACTCAAGTTAACTGTCCCCCTCCCCCGACCTGCCCTCCTCCTGATTTTTCTAGGCTGGAGCTGCTCTGGCCCACTGGACTGCTTTCACTCTTCGCCTACCCTCAGTCTGGGCTCAAGTGCAGGGAGGGAAGTTTCCATTACCAAGTAGAGCTGGAGGCTGCGCTTTTGTTGGACTTAAGATGGAAAAACAAACCCGTTTATTCCTAGGGAGCTGTATTTTTTAAAGAAGAAAACTTCAGCCAGAACAGGGATAGTCTTAAGATTTTTTTCTTTCCCGTCTCAAAAGAGGAGAAATGTCTCTGAGCTCAAAGCTCCTGAAATCGCCAGTGAATGTTCAGTAATCACCCCACTGGAAGGTGGGGTGGATTTCCCCATGAGGCTCCTGAACGGGGCTGACAGTTCCACTGGGCAGTTCGTGTTTTCTCGTGGCGGCATCTGTTGAATCTGAGTCAGAAGCTGTAAAGTGAGTTTATCCTAATAAATGGTTTTCCTGTATGAAAGGTCCAGGAATAACGAAAACGAATGCCTCTCACGTCAAGTGGTTTAGTGATACACGTTCAGAAGATGTAGGTATTCTGCTTAATGAGTACTGGAGGAATATACATAGAATGTTGTTGAAAGTGATTAAAAAATAATAATTTGCCTTTGTGACTGTATATTTACATAACTAATTGCATATTTAGTAAGTTTATTTTCAGCATAATTTTGTACATGACCCTCTTATATAAAAGTGTTGCCTATTTGCCTGACTCCAATATCACTGCTCTTTCTTTTCTAGAAGATACATATGAGCGAACACTGATTGTTGATGGGGAGAGTGCAACAATTATACTCTTGGACATGTGGGAAAATAAGGTACGCAGAGCCTACAGCTCTTCTGTAAATTCCTCAGGGCTTGCCTTCCAACAGGCCGTTTGGTGCAAGGGTGACCTTGCCCTTTTTGGTGTTCCAGATGAGGTGGGCTCATTTTCTTGATTAAAAGCTTTTACTTCTGAAGTATGAGACTGTTCTAAGGAACAGGGTATTCGCAAATGAGCTCTGAATAACAAGAAAGTTGCAATGATTTGCCCTTACATCTAAGCAAAAATACAAAAAAGTATATTTGTGTTAGGGAAAGTACCAACGAGTTGTGGATGATAATTTTAAACTATATAAAACCACATTATATGAAGTTGATGTTCTCACTACTAGTCTTCAACATTTGCTTTTTAAAGATTTTGAGTTCTAAGCATATATGCTAGACTACCTATTCAGTGAGAGTCCTCCTATTCTCACAAAAAGATTCTTAATGTCATCACTTGAGAAAGGTAAAAGGGAGTCATTTGGAAGCCAGAAAAGGCTCATTTTTGGTAGTGTAGGTAGGAACTGGAAATACTGTTTGGCAGAGTCGTTGTATAATTGATCAACTCAACTCAAGCTGTAGAAGAAATTGGAGAGTAAAAACTTTTTGGCATAAGTACTTTATGGGCTAGCAGTCTTTACAGCCACCAGACATCTTGCAGGCATGGAAGACTGATGCATTTGGGGCGTTGGAATAAGTTTTCTTCCTTTCTCGTATCAGCAAGGGTACTTTAGGATACACATATCATTTCTTTGCAAACTGACTCCTCATTTACCAGGCCATGCTGAGCTCATGGAAGATCTTCTCATTTCATTCTCATTTCAGGGGGAGAATGAATGGCTCCAAGACCACTGCATGCAAGTCGGGGATGCCTACCTGATTGTCTACTCCATCACAGACCGAGCCAGCTTTGAGAAGGCTTCTGAGCTGCGAATCCAGCTCCGCAGAGCCCGGCAGACAGAGGACATTCCTATAATTTTGGTTGGCAATAAAAGTGACCTGGTGCGGTGCCGGGAAGTGTCTGTATCAGGTAAGGGGAGTGGTGCCGGTGCCGTGGAAACAACCTCTGGGTTACTTGCATTTTCCTTCAGACAGGTGCTCTTCCCTTGCTCTTTCACGAAGCTGGAACCAGGGGCTCGTTAAAATGCTCCGTGGAGTTTTATGTATGCGCTGACTCCTCCACGCCCAGTAGATCATCTGTGCTGGATGTTGCTCACTTGTCCATCTGGTCTACCTGCAGGATTCCAGTTTCCCCACCCCCAAGGCTTTCCCTGGAATTCCTTTAGGGAAAAGATCATGCTGAGGAATTTACTGGCAGTCCTCAGCCTTTTTTCCTTGTCCTTTCTGCTCTCCAGGGAGATCTCAAGAATTCAGGGAGGTGAAAGTGGCATCTTCATGCAGGAAGGCTGGGAACTCTGATTTAGGGACCTGTGAGAAAGAGTTCCACTGAGGAGAAGAATTCTACTCTGGATAGAAGAATTCTATCCTGTAGACCCTAGAAACACCCTCCTAGCCCCCACCCTTGGCTTCCTAAATTTCAGTTAAGGCATCAGTCTGATGGTGTCACGTATACTTTTTCATACTTAGTTCAGGGATGATTCCTTTTTGCTGAATGGGCACCCAAGTGCTTTTGGGGCCCTTGGAATTTTATTGACCTAATACAGATTTGGTCCCTGGTACAATGGTAAAAAATAAAACACTGCATTGCCAGGCCTCACTCAGGAGAAAAGAAACCTGATAAAGGCTTAATGTACACAACTACTTTGGGAATGTCTTACTCTAGGAAATGACTGTCTATAGTAATCATTTTTTCCAAACCAAAACTTGGACCTATGGTCATTGAACACAATGGAATATTTGAAATTGAGGCTGTTCCAGAAAAGCTTCTTTGTACAGTTTGCTGTAATTGTCTAGTACATTTGTGAAATCCTCAAAATTTTTTCAAAATAATTTCATCAAAGCGTTAATTTCTTTTTTTAAGAGAGGAAAGCAAAATAGTAGGATTCTTGTTTTCAACTCAGGAAACTGAGTCAGGAGATAGAGTTAAGAATGTGAGCTTGAGCATGCAGCAAGCCCGAATTCACATCTGCCACTTACAGGCTATGAACTCCCTCAAGTTTTTACAGGATCCCCCACCCCTGCCTAAGTTTCTTCATCTATCTGGAGGGGATAATGTATTTTTCAAGATTGTTGTGGGCATTAAAATAATCTTTATAAAGCATTTAACCCAATTCCTGGCACATAGTAAGTACAATAAATTAAGGCTATGGTTTTTACTGTTATAATTAATACTACTATATTTGATGAAACTGGACCCTCACACAGTGAATTTATGGTGGACCAGATCTAAAGCCCATCTCTCCTGCTTCCCAGGAATCTTCCTGTGAGATTCTTTGCTTCTGTTTATGCCCTGGGAGGACATGTGTCACAGTGGCCTCCAATATCCATCAGTGTGTGACTGACTTAGAGTTGCCTTGAAGTCAACTTAAAATCGGGAATCATCGAGCTTGACTGTGTGCTGTGTAGGGTCATTCTGTGCAGCCCCTCTGACCTTCCTCTCCCCTCCTTTCCCTACCAGAAGGGAGAGCATGTGCTGTGGTGTTCGACTGCAAGTTCATCGAGACCTCTGCGGCCGTCCAGCACAACGTGAAGGAGCTGTTTGAGGGCATTGTGCGGCAGGTCCGCCTTCGGCGGGACAGCAAAGAGAAGAACGAGCGGCGGCTGGCCTACCAGAAGAGGAGGGAGAGCATCCCCAGGAAAGCCAGGCGCTTCTGGGGCAAAATTGTGGCCAAAAACAACAAGAATATGGCCTTCAAGCTCAAGTCCAAATCCTGCCATGACCTCTCTGTGCTCTAGGCACCCAGAGTCACCCAGATGTCCCCTGATGGACATCGTTGAAGGCTGTTGGGACAGATAATCTATATTAGATTGAATTCTAAAGTATTGTTAGATGTGGCTTCCCCTATTGCAGCTGGAAATTAACGTGTTAGCCTCACAGGCAACATAATGCATGGGAAATGACAGATCTTTGTAAAGAGTCAGTATTTATTTATAGGAAAAGCCTGACCTTGCTACTTGAACACCCAGGACTCATTAGAGGATATGTTTGGTGTTCATGTGTTTCCTCTCTCCCTTGAATAGTAGAGAATTGAAGCCTACAAAAGAATGCCTAGAACAAGAACTTTTCAAACAAGAACAAAATTAAAATTTTGCCCAGTGTTCCGACATGTGAATTTGAGGCTGATGGGTCATAAATATAGGAAACTGTCAAAGGGTTTATTCAAAGGAGGGAGAACTTCTTTCTCTGTACCTTATATTCATGGAGCTGGGATTGTAGAACTGGGCTCACCATGGTCATGACTATTATTGCTCTATCAAGCTGTGAAAAGAAATTATGGACCTTGCTGGAAACTAAAGCTTAACAAACAATTTTTGTTCAATGCCCACAGTTGGGGATCCAGAAATTTACAGAATTGGGAACTGATACATGTACCATTTATGGGTTCAAAAATTATATCTTTACTTCTGTGTCTTATTATTTTTATTTAGGGGAAAGTTATTTTAATCAAATTCTACTTAAACTACCTTGTATGTTTCATTATTTTTAAAATCATAAGGCCATCATAAAAATATTTTTAAAATCTGAATTATTGGTAACCTAGAGTGCAAAATGCCAAATTTTTAAATATAATCAAAGGTCTGAATTTTTATAAAACATAAATACTTCCGGTACTTTGAGTTGAACCTTGTATGCCACAGCTCTGCTCTATTTATTATTATTTTGCAAAATAATAACCATTTTAACATTTGATAAAGCATATTTATGAACATACTTCTTAAGAAAAATGTCCATTTTATTACCATTTTCTATCTTTTTCAGAATATGCAAGTTTTTACCTATATGTCTTATAATAAAAGAAATAAAATCTTTGAAAAAAAAAGACATTCTTAAATGTTTTTCCTCCCCAGACAAGATGATGGGGATTATTTTGATAAAGCTTTTAGAGCAAGCACATTCTAAAGAAACATACCTGTGATTTTATTATTTCTTCTTTTCATTAGCAGTAGCCCAGTCATTAACTGTTCTATAGAGTATCCCCCAAATTTTTCCTTTGGAACCATGATTCACAGTAATGCAAAGTTATTTTTGGCTGATACAGTTGGGAAGTATTTGGGGTCATCCAAATGCTAAGTTACAGTAAAAGCCAGATTGATCTTTTATTTTGGTCTGGCAAATTCCTGATGAACAGATGGGCCTAGCTTTGCTCCCTGAAGGCTTGTGGTCCTAAGCTTGACTCAAGCATTAGAGGAAATTGTAAAGGATTAGGAAGAGAAAAAAAAAAAAGGAAATTGGTGATTTTCAGCTTGAGATCTGGCCAGGCAAGACTTTAACCAAATTCTCCTCTTTGACATTAATACGGTTTGACATTAATCACGTGGCATCTTTCCATTGGTGGTGTGTAACCCTTTTGCTGGAGTGGAACTTCCTGCTGTTCCCCTTTCACATCTTCTCTGGCCCCTACGTGCACTCCCTTTCATTCTCGCTTGTCTTTTTGAGTTTTTAATCAGACACATACTAATAGTGACAATCATGGGACCCTGCATATTCCTAAAGCAACACAGTTTTACAAGGTGTCTCTGCTCAGTTTTCTTGGCCGTTTCTCCAAAGATTCCCATCTCTCTGCACTTTGCATCTTTGAATTGCTCAAGGAAACAGTACAGAGATGTGATAAGAGTAAAGATTCAGGCCTGGGGTGAATCTTGGCTGTGTCATTTAACATCAGGGTGTCTTGGGGGTAGTTAAAGGTTAAACTTCTCTAACCATCAGTTTCCTCATCTGCAAAATGGGGTTGCTAATAATACCTATCTTGTAAGGTTGTGGGATGAATGTTTTTTAATCTGCCACGCTGTAAAGGCCTCAAAAGATGTCAGTTGTTGTTGTCAGACATCTTCCATTCTGCATAAATTAGAGTTCGTTTTATATGTCTGTCTCCCCCAATTGGAATAGAAACTCCTTAAAATCAGGGACCACTACTCCTTTTCCCTTTTATCCCTCTACTCTCTTCAGTGCAGTGCCTTGCATACATTGGGGTTTTTATAATGTTTCTTACTGAGTTTAATAGATCCTCCCAATGGCCCCGTGAAGTTGACGGGCCGTTTTACAGCAAATTTGGAGGGATAAGTGACCTGTTCAGATGTTAAGTGTCTGGGCTGGGACTGGGGTTCAAACATGACTCTGAGTCATCTGCATATTCTAGGATACAAAACTGTTTCCCATAAACGCAGCCCTTTTCATCCCCATGCACCACCACACACAAATCACACATTACATGGCACACACATCACATAAAATCACACATCACACACTTCACGCACACACACCACATACACATACAGCAAACACACAGCACACATATACCTCACACCATACACACTCCACACCACACACCCCACATGCCACATACACACCTCACGCATAGCACACACGAAAACCCCAGCACATACACATTCTTTATCTACACTATTCTGTGTTCTCACAGATTCAACCTTCCTCCTCACTTCTTTTAGACCTTCCCAGCAAATGGCCAACAGCTCCCAAGCCTCCTACACTTAAGGACGTGTTCAAGATGGTCACATCGGAGCTCCCTCAGCTTGAGCCAGGGCAAGACGGTGCAGGTTGCGTTTCGGTCTGAGAGGCTTTTGGTTATGAGCTACAGCTCCAGAGTCGGACAGAACTGGGTTTCAATCTGGTTTCACCACCTACTAGACGTGTGACCAGGAGTAACTTCCTTATCCTCTCAGCCTCAGTCTTCCCATCTGTGACATGGGGGTGACAATAATGCCTACTTCCCAGGGTTGTGGTGAGGATGAGGTGAGACCTGCAGAAGTGTGAGTTATCATCCCAGGAGAACTCGGGCGCCTTGGACTCTCAAGCAGCCTTCACGCCTTCATTCACTCACGCATTCTTCAGACGCTATTGGGCACCTGCACCGTCGGGTACTGGAAGTCTAGTGGTGACTAAGGCATTGTCTTGGTCCAGAGAGCCCTCGAGAGTAGTAAATTTGTCTGGAAAAGCCAAAGAAGATGGCATTGGAGATAGGAAGAAAATGAAAAAAACTGGGAGAATTATACCTGGAAGGGACTGGATTTGCTGCCATTAGATAAAATTCAAATGAAGGAAAACATTATTATTAAAATGACTGACTTCGATGTGGAAAAGTAAATTGGGCTATTTTTTTAAATTCCATTTTGGGGACGTAGTAGCATTGGAGAAAGGTTGGTTTTTAGTCTCCTGCGTTTTTCCTTACTAATACATGAACTCTTCAACACGGGGAACGAGGCAGGTGATTATGAATTCACTTGGCCAAACCGATGGAGCTCTTGCTTGTGCGAGGTGCTGTGGAGAATCCTCAGTGGGAGAAGGCAGTTTCGCCTTTAAGAAACTAATAGTTAGCTTACGATATAGTGGTGGGAAGCTGCACGAACACCTAGACCACGTTGTAGACGATAAGAAGGGCCGGGAGAGACGTGTGAAGCAAGGCAGTTGGCGCTTGGGTGGGAGAAAGAATTCCTCGCATGACTGGTGCAATCACGGATGTCTTGGAGGAAGGGGCGTTGAGCTGGATCTTGAAGATGACTCGAGATTTCCACAGGTGGGGTTGGGGGAAAGAAAGAAAAAGGGAGAGGTTGGTCTATGTAAAGAAAATAGCATGAGCAAGAGCGGAAAGGCAGGAAAGAGAAAAATCTGTTTAGAAAAATGAGAGAAGTCCAAGTCGGCCAGGAGGTTTTTGGGAGTTGGTTAAGTGAAGTGGATAAACGTATGAGGCTTGGAGTCAGGTAGATGTAGTTTCAACTTCTTGTAGAGTGTAGTGGGTTGAATCGAGTCCTCCTAAAATTCATGTCCACCTTATGTGACCTTACTTGGAAATAGGGTCTTTGTAGATGTAATTAGTTAAGGATCTTGAGATGAAATCATCCTGCATTTAAGGTTAACCCTAAATCCAGTGCGTGGTGCCATTATAAGAGAGAAGGGAGAGAGCGATCTGGACACAGAGGAGACCCAGGGAAGGAGGCCATGTGAAGACGGAAGCAGAGATTGGAGCGATGCAGCTGCCAGCCAAGCAACACTTGGGACCCCCAGAAGCTGGAGAGCAAAGGCAGGATTCTCTCCTAGAGCCTTCTGAGGGAGTACGGCCCTGCCGACGTCTAATTATAGATTTCTAGCCTCCAGAACTGCAAGACAATAAATTTCTGTTATTTTAAGCCACCAAGTTTATGGTAATGTCAGCAGTGCAAGGAAATGAAATACATTGTGTTATTAAGGGCAAGTTACTTAGCCTCTATAAGCCTCAATTTCTTCATCTGAAACACAAGGATAATACCCATCTCAAAGGATTATCGTGAGGATTAAATGTAAAGCACTTAATTTATTGTCTGTCCAAGAGGTGGAGAGTCAGTGAACCGGAAGATCAGTTGGAGAGCAACTGGGGAATATGTCGATTTCCAGGCTAAGTTTGGATTTGCTTCATGAGGCAATGTGGGCGCTTGAATATTCCCAAATGGGGTGTGACAGATCAAGTGGTGCTGCTTCAGGACATCACCCAGGAGAGCTGACCTGGCAGGAACTGGAGGGCACAAGACCCCCTCTCGAGGAGACCAGGGAGGAAGCCACCAGAACACCCAGCCTAGTGTACCGACTGACGTGCTCCAGGCAGAGGGGAGGAAGTCAATCATCGGGGAAAGCCTCCCCTCAGAAAATCCACTGATAGGTTCATTGGACTTATGGAGTGCATGTAACTGGCAGTGTGCAAGGTTTTGCACAAGGAGTCCTCACAAAGCAGTGAGGCCTGATGCCTACAACAACTGGACAGCAGTGCACATGCCAGGGAGAGTGAGAGACAGGCAGCAGAGTGAGGCAGACCCAAGCATTAGCCGAGGCCCGGGTTATAAGATTACACTGGAGTAAGGGTGTGGATTCCAACTTTGCCTAGAAAGCCACAAAACAAGAGACTCTAAATCACCAGTAACTGTCCAGTCTATCTCCTGGGGAAATGAGGAAGTAAATATTATATACCTGCTTTTCTTGTAATGTAGCTAGGGAAAAATCTATGCAAACCATGGACGTGAGGTTTTTAGCAAAGGAATGCTGTTGTCTGCACAGGTGGCTGCTTGTGCACGCATGTGCACGCATATATGTGTGCGTGTGAGTGTGCGTGTATGTGCTCGCACGTGTGTTGGGGAGGGGAGGAGAGGTGAGACAGAGGGCTCATAGTTGAAGGAACAGCAGAGTACTGCAATGACAATAACTTCAAATATCAACTAGACTCTCATCTTGCCCCACTTCTCAGTACGTTCCCAAAATGGGGATGCTGTCAGTGGTCTTATTTATTTCAGCATCTACCAAGGAAACTGAGTATTCAAGAGGTGCATGTCCTTTCTGAAACTCAAGACAAGTTGTAATTTAAGTTGCTCTCATTGTGGTGAAATAAGTCAACACGCATGAGTCTTCTATTTTGCTGAAGTTTTTAACCACTTGATTGAAAGTAGAGAAGCTACCCACTTACTGTCATTAGAAAAATCAAAATGCAAGAGAGTGAGAAGTACTCACACCTCTGGGTATCACTCAGAGGCCCCAAGGCAGTTGTTTGACTTGGAGAAATCTGGCTGCCTTGTGAGTAATTTGAAACAGTTTTGGAGGGCACTTTCTTGAAAAGTATTTGCACTTTTATATACATATACATAGACATACACATATATACACATACCTATATGTACGTATATGTGTGTGTACACACATATACGTACATATACACATTTATGCCGGCTTCGTTTAAAGGCAGGGAATAATTGTAGTGCGGACGGCAGATGTTTCAAAATAAATATCAGATGAAGGAATGATGGCCCTCACGTGAATGTCGGCAGAGCGCACCTTATTGGGAACACCCACAGACACAGAGGAAGAGCAAGTGTGCCAGAAGGTGGACACAGCACAGAGCTGTGAGGAGTCAACTCAAGCAGTTAGTCAGCTTTTATTTGACTAAAGAAACATCATCAGATACACTTGAAAGCAGTAATTTCTTTTTTGGAAACATCAGGCCGGACAAGGCAATGAGGTGGGGGTGGAAATCCTATTAAAAGATCCAAAGGATATTGCCTTGTGATTCGCCAATTAGGTTCTGAGACGGAGCTGGTGCCCCGCCATACCGCGCTTCACCGTTTGGAAACAGCAGTGTGAGGAGCCTGGGCTGTTTGAGGAGGACGGGACAAAAGCAGTTCTGAGCTGAGGTGGGAAACAAATGAGTGAAAGCAGGGCCTCCAGATGCCTTTCAGATGAGAACTGCCCCAGGAATATGTAACACAGGGAAGCCGGCGGCGGCCTGAGCGTAACCCCAGCTGCAGCGTCACTTGGCCCCGGGTGAGGGGGCACATTTTCACTGCCATGTGTGAATTATCTGAGCCACAGCCATAAGGATGGTAGTAGCTAATTGTTATGACTTGGTTAAATTAACGTTTGTTAAGTGGAGCACAGGGTGCCCTGAGGGGCCACACGGGGACATCAAGGCAGAGTGCATACAGAAAGAAAGGCAGGGCTGGGGTTCCAGGGCTGAGGCAGGATTGTGCAATTGAAACTAGACTTGGCTCTTCTCAGTAGGTCTATCAAAACTTACTTGTCCCGGGCTCAGGCTTCTGGCAGGTGAAGGAATTGTGTAAGAGGGGTTGATAAGTGCAAATGTCTTATTGTCATATATAGCAAATATCTTTGCTAGTTACTAGTGAGCTTTAAAATCCTCATATGTAAAAATAAGAAAAGTAATACTAACCTCACAGTGTTTTTAAAATGACAGAATGAGATGAGTAAATACGATTTATAATTTCTAAAGAGTATTCGAATTTCTACAGAGTTATAAAAGTGCTAAGCACAGACGAGATGGTGTTAGGGCTTGTTTGCACATCAATGGCTTCAACAATGTTTGAGGGAGAATTACAGGTGTAAGTCTAACTGGCACGTGGATAAGATCTTTTGGAGTAGGTGGGTCTCCCAGTGCCCACCCCCAGTTACCCCCTTGGATTCCAGCATGTAGATGCTCACCTACTTTGCTAACGTATTGGACTGCATTGATCATTGTCCCTTGGAATGTATAAAGCCAGTTACAAAACATTAACGGTTGGGAAAATGCCAACACTATCTCCTTTGGCAGCAAAAGAAGGGAACTCTTAATTTGATTTCTTTTATTGTGTCTTTGAGAGTCTCCATACAGACTGGGCAATGAGAAATGCTATATTAGGTGCTGAAGATGAGGATGTTTAACTCATAAAAAAGTCAGGTTGATAGTGACCTTGTCCATTCGGCTGCTTTTAAGCAGAATAGCGCTCCACCCCAGAGATAAATGGGACGCTGGGTGTCATAGGTGCTTCCGGTTATAATTGTGAGCAGGGGAAAGAAGACAGAGTGGACACAAAGAATCGACCTCCTTTGTGGCTGAGAAGGAAGATGCAGGCTGTGTAGTCGTGTGAGGGGACGGCTGAAGAGCCGGGGTGAAACGGCCGAGAGGAGGGTGGCTTCTGGAGTCCACTTGCCCAGGTTTGAATCCCAGCTGCACCTGCCCCAGCCGGGTAACTAGGGCAAGTAGCTTAATCTTTCTTAGGCTCAGTTTTTTCATCTGAATGAAAAAATTGAGTAAATAAATTTAAAAAGTTATCTATTTCTTAGGTTTTTACCAGGAATAATGGGAAAATGCATACAACACACAGTCCCTGGCACATGATGGAAGCTCAAAAACATTTAGCTATGTTTTATTATTTTTTTTATTCAAATGAAAACCAAGAGCCTTCAGAGATTAGTCCTAGGAGGAAGTCTGGAAGTAGGGAGGTGTTATCTAATAAGAGACTGCCCTACTCTGTTATTCTAAATTGTCCTCTTCCCCTTGGGCAGTCTTAGTACCATTCTGGGGGTGACCCAGCCTTAACGCCCTGGCCAAAGTGTGGACCAAACTCCCTGCCAAAGGAGTTCCCCTTAGTGGCTGAGAACAGGTTAAAAATTTCAAAAAGCCTTTATTAAGTTCTGAGGTTGCTAAGCAACCTGTCTTCTGCGAGTAAACAGTATAGCCTATAATAGCGGAGGTAATTAGCCCCCAGTCCCTGAGGGTGTGTGTTGGGCGCAGATTGTCTTGGGCCTCTTGCCCGGATTGCTTGTTTCCCAGCTTCCAAATCTGCCTTCAGGAGAGGGTTCCCCTAAGTTCCCCCTCTCAGGGACTACCTAGATATCTTGACATCAAGACCCAGGGAAGCAGATGCCGTCTCTGCTATCTGAAGTTCTAGTGCTTTCCCTCTTAATCCTAGTTTACTGAGTGAAGTATGGGCATCTTCATTCCCTAGATGACTGGCTCAATATGTTTCTCCTCAAGTTAGGTGAGACCCTCGCCCTACTCCACCATGGGATTTTACCCTTGAAGGTCCAGCCACAATGTCACATGCCAACCTTTCCCAAAGTGTGTCCTCTGGGACCTTTGCTCTCAATGGTATTCATGTGAATTCTGGTGAAAAGGGTGAATTCCACGGTCAATTACATTCAGGGAAAATTAGGTTAAAGAAAGTGAAGTAGGTTTCTTTCTTTTTTATTGTGGTAAAAAATACATAAAATAAAATTTACCATTGTGACCATTTTTAAGTATACAGTTCTGTGGCACTAAGCACATTCACATTGTTGTGCAACCATCACCACCATCCATCTCCAGAACTTTTTCGTCTTCTCCAACTGAAACTCTGTACCCATTAAATAATAATACCCCATTCACCTTCCCTGAAGCCCTTGGTAACCACTATTCTACTTTCTCTCTCCATGCATTTGACTACTCCGGGTACATCATATAAGTGGAATCATACAATATTTGTTCTTTTGGGACTAGTTTATTTCGCTTAGCATAATGTCTTTGAGTTTCAGCCACATTGTAGCATGTGTCAGAATTTCATTCATTTATAAGGCTGATACATTTTTCCTTTCGGGAACCAGTCCCTCTCTCCCATCCACTTCAGAGAGGGACTGGTTCCCGAAAGGAAAAATGACATATTCATAAATGTGACCCAAATTTTGTTTTCCCATTCATCCATCAATGGACACTCGGGTTGCTTCCACCTTTAGATTATTGTGAAAAGTGCTGCTATGAACATGGAGGTACAAATATCTAAGTCCCTTCTTTCAATTCTTTTGAAATATACACAGAAGTGGAATTGCTGGATCATATGGTAACTCTATTTTTAATTTTTTGAGGACTCTCCATACCATTTTCCACAGCAGCTGCACCATTTTACATTCCCACCGGCAATGTACAAGGGTTCTGATTTCTCCATATCCTTGCCAACACTTTTTATTTTCTGTTTTTTGTTTTTACATAATAGCCATCCTACTGAGTGTGAAGTGGTATCTCATTGTGGTTGTGATTTGCATTACGCTAATGATAGTGATGTTGAGCATTTCTTCATGTGCTTATTGGCCGTTTGTGTATTCTCTTTGGAGGAATGTCTGTCCAAGTCCTTTGCCCTTTTTTTTTGTTTTTTTTGTGAGGAAGATCAGCCCTGAGCTAACATCTGATGCCAATCCTCCTCTTTTTGCTGAGGAAGACTGGTCTTGGGCTAATATCCGTGCCCACCTTCCTCTACTTTATACGGGACGTCACCACAGCATGGCTTGACAAGCGGTGCCTTGGTGCATGCCCAGGATCCGAACCTGCGAACCCCGGGCCGCCGCAGCAGAGCGCGCGCGCTTAACTGCTACGCCACCAGGTCGGCCCCTCTTTGCCCATTTTTAATTGGGTTATTTGTTTTTGGTTGTTGTTGTTGAGCTGTAGGAGTTCTTTATATATTCTGGATATTAATCACTTATTAGACATATGATTTGCAAATATTTTCTCCCATTCTGTGATTTACCTTTTCACTCTGCTTATAGTGTCCTTTGATGCACAAACATTTTTTTTTTTTGTGAGGAAGATCAGCCCTGAGCTAACATCCATGCTAATCCTCCTCTTTTTGCTGAGGAAGACCGGCTCTGAGCTAACATCTATTGCCATTCCTCCTCCTTTTTTTCCCCCAAAGCCCCAGTAGATAGTTGTATGTCATAGTTGCACATCCTTCTAGTTGCTGTATGTGGGACGCCGCCTCAGCATGGCCGGAGAAGCAGTGCGTCGGTGCGTGCCCGGGATCCAAACCCGGGCCGCCAGTAGTGGAGCGCGTGCACTTAACCGCTAAGCCATGGGGCCGGCCCATGCATAAACATTTTTAATTTTGAAGTCAAGTTTATCTCTTTTTTTCTTTTTTGCCTGTGCTTTTGGTGTCATATTTAAGAAATCACTGCCAAATCTAATGTTATGAAGCTTTCCCCTGTGTTTTCTTCTAAGAGTTTTATAGTCTTAACTCTTATGTTTAGGTCTTTGATCTATTTTGAGTTAATTTTTGTATATGGTGTAAGATAAGGGTCCAATTTCACTTTTTTGCATGTGGAAAATAAGTTTCTTGCATCATCTAGAGTTCATTGTTTGGAAGCAACAGAAATTGAGTAAGGCTAATTATTGAAATAATTCTAGATAGCTCATAGGAATTAAGGGAAAATCTGTATGGTAAAATCTCTGGCCGTATAGAATATGGGAAAGACTCAGGAATCTTAGTAACAGGAATGCATGGACTGTTTCTAATGGTGCTGTGATCTGAGAGACTCACCTTCAATAATCTTGTGTATGTGTACTTCTGTGCAGGATATCACATTTGGCTGGAGGCCTGTAGGTGGGAGTGTGTGTACGTGTGTGTGTGTGTGTGTGTGTGTGTGTGTGTGTGTTGAGGATGAGACAGCATTGTCACTGAATGGTCTCAACAAACAAGACCACATGAAATGCTGGGTTGAGGTGAGTGGGAGGGAGGGAGTGCTTCCCCAAAGGAAAGCCAGAATGCTGTCATGAGAGGAGGGGGAAGGGGCACCAGCAGGTAGATGCCCACTGCTTTTCTTCACTGAAAACTTTTTCAGAGCTGTTGATATTGCTTTGTGAATCTAAGGTAGAAAGGAATAAAGTATGCAGTGGCCAAGAAACTCTTAGGAGCATCTTAGAGGATTAATTTCCACAGAACATGTTCTGGGAAATGCTCTCATGTGCTAGTGAAAGGAGCTGTGTACTTGTGCAGTAGCAAGCCCAGTCCTGGTGGTTCTTTTCTTCAGTGTAAATTAGACCCATTTTACACAAAGGGCAAGGACACAAGTCACATACAGCCAAGCACTGAGCTGAAGTGGGTCTGGACTTCCAAGCTCATGCTGGGAAGCTAGGAGTCAGACTCAAGTAATTCTCTTTCATGAACTCGCAGCCTTAGTGACGACTTCACATAAGCCAAGCAGAAATATAGTTCATGAATGTTTTTGGTGTGTATATTATCTATGTGATGGGTACAAATTTCTCTGTGACACTGAGGTGCAAGAAATGACACATTTCTTTATTTTTTTAAAATAAAATTAAATTTAGCCCCGCCCTTCCTCAGCAGGGCTGGTCTTTTTGGGAGACCTCCACTCCTTTGGATTATTGATGACACCATGGGATTTACTCAAGGCCAAAACAGTTGGTCTCTAGGGAATGATTACTCTCATCACCATTGTTCTTTCTGATGCAGAGTACCCCCGTGGGTATGGTCCCCATCATGTATTGGGCACTGACACTCTGGGGGATTTCCTGAGATACACCCCTACACTGTTCATCTCCCCTGACTTCATGCTCCACATGGGGCTCTCAGTGTGGCTCCCCAAATCTCTTAACATCCCACCTCTGCAGGTGCCCAGAACCCAAACTGAAGTCCTCTTGCCTGTGGAGTGGCACAGTGGGAGCCTGGGATCGCCCTGTGGAAGTCCCATCCCCTCCCCAATGTCAAATGACATTGAGTCATCTCTGTTTCCTACCTCAAAGCACCACCGCCTCTGTCTGATCCTCCTTGGGCACTTAGTGAGACGACATCATCCCTCAGAGTAAATGAAGTGCAGACCAGTAATCAAATTTCAATCCCCTGGGGTTTTGAAGATCCCACCTCCCTGTCCCTAGAGGTTCTTATTCAGTACCAGAGTGGGGCCCAGAACAAGCTCCCTGGGCGAGTCTGAAACAGCAGGTCTTCTGACCACACTTTGATGAGCACTGGTCTAGACCTTGGGATAGGGGCCTGGTAAGGCACTGATATGACATTGGGTAGAAAGAGCTTGATCTTTTGAAATGCTGTAGCTGGTCTCCTAGCTTCCCCAAATGCGCAGCATACTTATTCTAAAGTAGCAACAACGTACAACCAATTTGGTTCAGTTTCCATATCCTGATTAAATTCCCCATGCCTCACCCCCAAAGTTGTGTTTTGGAAGTCCCTGTAAACACAGAGCAGCGAGTCTGGCTTTAAAGGCCCGGATGCCTGGTTTGCTAACTCTTGGTGTCTGAGAGGCTACCGGCTGGAGGCGACTGGAGGCAGAAAGACATGGGGGAGTGGCTGGGGCCTGTGTTCATGGGAATGGCTTGTCTTCCCCAGGGCACAGTTGTGAATCTATCACTGACTTGAGGATCTTTTGTGACTTTCTGTGTGGGTGCCTTTTTATTTTCTGTTGCCAGCACCCCTCTTTCTGCTTCTCCAAATCCCACGCAGGCACTCGTATTTCTATTGTTTCACAAATCCCGGTGTTTGAGAAATGAATGGCTGCCCACCAGGCCTGCAGCAACCCCACCAGCTCCAGGTAAGGTGGGAATGACTGTTTTTAATTCCAAAGCTTAGTGCCGATTGGCAGGGTGTTTTGGGGCCCTCTGAAGACGGGTTTTGAGATGGCGCCATCAGGGCTTTGCTGGGAGCCTCTTAAGGCTCTAACTAGCCTCGCTTCCCAGAGGGTCAGGTTTGGGGATGAATGACGCACAACCTGAGTGCAATAAGCTGGGACCGATGAGAATGGGCAGCGGGAGTGCTCCTGGTACCGAGGGTAGCGTCTTCTGGAACATGAAACAGGAGGCAGGAAACTGGAGACCTGGGACCAGCTTCAGCTCTTCACGAGTGTCTCGTCACCTCTGTGCTTCAGGACGTTTTCTTCTGTAAAGTGAAGAGGGTTGGGCTAAATCTATTAATTCAAAAATCAACATTTACTGAGCTTTGATTACGCACCAAGCTCTGTGCTGGAGAGATGTGGCATTAAATAAAGCATGATGCATGTTCTCGTGGAGATGATTCCCAAGGTCTCTTGCCGCCCTAACACTCTGAGTCTAAACAGTGATGCCTGCCTCATGGCAGCCCTGGCCTCCATGTGCTTTCACATGTGTGAGCACGACTGCTCTGGGACAGGTGTTGTCCTTCCCACTGTGTGGGCATCAGGTGACTTGTCTAAGGACACACAGCCGTTAAGCAGCAGAACTGGATTTGAATCCAGATTTTCTGATTCTCAGTCCTGTGCCCCCTGCTCTGTAGCTTGCTATCTATGACTTGGCTCCCTTCTCCCAGATTTTCCCACCCAGGGACATAATAGTCATCATTTGCTAAGCACTTACTTTGGGCCCTGCTACATGTATTATCTCATGGAAATCTCATAGCAATCTCATTAGTACTGCTGTTCTTGTCATTTTACAAAGGACTAAATTGGGGCTCACAGAGGTTGAGTGCCTTGCACAGAGTCACACAGCTTATCAGCGGTATTTGATCCGAGGTCTGTCTGGGGCTGCTCTGCTGCCGTACCTTCTGGAATCATGGAGAGAGATGACTGGGAGGACAACGGACTCTGTTCTCTCCTTTGGAGCTGAAGGTTGTGCCTTTGGCAGTGTCCTTTCTGGGCTCCTGCTAGAGGAAGGGGAGAGAGGCAGAGGACTCCTGGGAGCTGGCCGTGGAGAAGCCTTGGCTGAGGTCTGCTCCTGGGTTGAAGGCCCCAAGGCTGGGGCCTTCAGGAGGAAATATGACAGATTTCCAAGGCCCCGGAGACATCCCAGGTCCCTTAGACTGAGAGGCCCCAATAAGAGCCAGCTGAAGGGCAGGAGCACCCTGTCATTTTCCAGAAAGGAAGACGTAGACTGGTCTGGAAAGCTGCTTCTGGGGCTTGCGCACCTCCCCTGTCCCTCTGCCCCTGACATCCTGGGCTCCCTCCTTCCACCTTCAGGCCCCCAAAGGCCTTCCCCTTCCTAAAGCCTGCCTGGGGTGCTCCCCACCCAGCACTGGGAGGCTCTGAGGAAAGTTAGCCTCTGGCCGGGCAGTGTCCCCACCCTGGGGCTTCTGCTTAGCCTCCTGCCGTTGTGGAAAGGCTGACAAATAATGGCATGTGCCCCAGTGTGCAGATAGGGAGTGTAAGTTTAAAGCGGATAGAACTAGCTCACCTCACTAACACTGACAGAGCGAGCTGGGCTTGAAGCCCGACCTCAGTCCCCGAGGACAGGGCACAGAGCTGGCCCAGCATCCTGGATAACCACAGCTCACCCTAGTTGTTTCTTCTTAGGCACTTGATCTCGTCTTCTACAACCCTCTGAGGCCGGTAGTAGTGTCTGCATTCTACAAATGAGGACCCTCAAGCTTGGAGAGGGTAAACAGCTTACCCAAGGCCACTTGGCTAGAGGGTCATGGGGCAGGATTCAAAGTGAAGACCTTCTGGACCCAAAGCCAGGGCTCCCTCCACTGGGCCCCACTGTCCCCTCTGCCCCAGCTCCCACCCTGTGATTTTCCAGACTTGTAGAGTTCAAAATAAGGTTGACAGTTCACTGGAAGCGAGTGAAGCCCAGATGGTTCCTTATGGAGGGTGGCTGGTAATTGGGGCCCTAATTGCCCGCTGAGAGCTGACCCTCCAGGCCTGGGTTTTTAATTATCTTGCAAGCAGCCGTGATAAGCTTAGACTCATTTGTTAGCAGCAGGAAGTGTGTGGGATGTGCAGAGGCTCAGAAGGGACCTTTTAAGGTAGCCAGCAGCTTACGGGTGATGTAAGCAGAGCAGCCTGGTGTTGAATCGGCAAGCTGTAGGGCCTTAGGAGAGGTGGCTCTGACAGTTGGTGAAGTCACCGCGGGTGACAGATGCTAATGGATGAAGGTCACAGCCTCCATGGAGATGGGCGTGAGGCAGGCATCTGTGAGTCACTGCAGGAGAGACTCGCAGGCATGCCCTGAAACCAGGGATCTGGACCAAGCTGTCTCCACAGCTGCCCTCCCGTAAAGTACATGATTAATTATCATAAAAGCTTCTTACAGATGTGAGGCTCCACACTGGGTTTGCAATTAGCGTGAGGAGAAGATGCTTCACGTTCAGTTAATTTTTATCTGACCTGCCTGATCTCCTAAGGCAAGGCTCTGCTCTTGCTGCAAGGATTAAATTCTCTGCCAAGGCCAGAGGGAGCTGCAGCTCAGGTCCTTCCAGACTGGAGAGTGTATTTGTGAGATGTGCAAAATATAGATGGCAAAATCCCAGCAGCTGGGGGAATAATGAGCTTAATTGTCCTCTTTCCCACCCCTTGGAGACCTGGGGAGGTAAAATCAAGCCTGTGTATCTGGAATTTGAAAGAGAAATCAGGTGGCACAATTTTTTCCTCAAGAAAACATAATTTTTTAAGGGGGAAATTTCCAGCATACACAGATGATTTGGACTGTGCACTGGCAGAGAGAGAGTGGGGCAGGAACACGAGCCGTGGGTTGGGCCTTTCTCGGTTTCTGATATTCCCCGTGACGCGGCTTTACATGCCATGTCTTGGTTTTCCCCTCCTGTACAAGGTGGGGGGTCAGCCAACACGCGGGAGCGTGAGGCTTGTTGGAGCTTCACAGCCAAGCACAGGCTGTGGGGAGAAGCGCCACATCTTGGGGCGGAATCTGATCACTGGAGTGATCCCAGGTGGTCCCAGCTCCTGATCTGAGGGCCTAGTCCCACCAGGTAGGGAGGGCAGGGTGGTCACCGGAATGCTGAAGCACTGGCTCTTGTTGAAAACAGCATGCACAGGAATGGGGAAGTCAATGAGATTGCTCCCCGGCGTGAAAAGTCCCAGGCCCCAGTTGGGATGGGATTTGGATGAGACAGGAGGATTTGGGTTTGGGGTCAGTTTATTCAGCCTTCACATCAGGCCAGGTTGTGGTGGAACGCTATGTCCTGGGAGGCTGGGAGTTTGGAGCTGCAGGAGTAAGTAAGTGTGCAGAGCTCTCATCACCTAATTAGATTTACTCAGCTCGAGTCAGACAGACCCGGTTCCACCTCTTACCAGTTGAGTCATCTTGGGGAGGTTATTTAACTTTCTAATCCTTGGGTCTCTCATTTATCATATGAGGGTAATAGATCTCTTCCTGTTAGGGCTGACGTGAGGATCAAATGGAATAATACCAGCATCCTCAAGGGTCTGCAGCAGGTGTGTTCCTGAGCCCTCTAGCCTCATAGACTCACTTTTTCCTTTGATATCCCAACAGACTTATCCGAGGTCAATTCCACGCACTGCGGCTTGTCCCATCTCCCCTCCTTCGAAGCTCTCAGAATTCTTGGGGGGATTTTGTTTTCCTCCTGATGATTTCTCACTCTGATTTCCTGCCTCTACAGAATTTTCAAGCCCCTCTGCACCTCTCCTGCTATGACTGCCCTCATGTTACTCACCATCCCCCCATCCTCTCTATTCACTAGGAAATGCCTCATTAACCAAGGTGGTTGCGTTTACTGAAAATCTGGGCCTAGTTGGGGATGCTTCAAGGGGGTTTACAGCACAGACCAGACAGCAACCTAAAACTGAATATAAGGTATTACTCTTATGTCTCTCAGTTATTCCCCTGGCCATCTCACCAGTTATCTGTATCAGTTAGCTATTGCTACATAACAAACCGCCCCAAAAGTTAGTAGTCACCATTCTGTGCGTTAGCAATTGAGGACGAGTCATGCTCTTCTGCTTATAGCTGGACTCTTCTATGGCTCTTCAGTTAGCTATGGGTCAATTTGTTGATCTTGGCTGAACTCTCACAAGTCTGGGGGCTTGGCTGGGACACAGCTCTATTTCATGTGGTCTCTCAACTTGCAGCAGATTAGCCCAGGCTTGTCCACACGGCTAGTGAGTGGAAGCATGAAAGGTCTCTGAGATCTAGACTTAGAACTGGCACTCCATCATTTCTACTGCATTCTGTTGGTCAAAGCAAGTCATGGGATTAGCCCAGATTCAAGAGGAAGGGAAAAGGACTCTTTTTGGATGGGAGGACCTGCAAAGTCATAAGGCAAAGGGTGTGGATCTAGGGAGGAGTGAAGTCTTGTATCCATATTTTGCAACCTACCACATCAGGGTCTCACCTGTTGTCCTATTGTTGGACCTTCAGTCTGTCCTTCTGGACTGTCTAGATCTCTTTCTAAATACTCTCTTCTCCCTATTCAAGGGCTCCCAACTCTTATTCCTATTTTAAGAAGACTCCAAATTCTTTTAACTTGATTGTGCAGAATGTTTGTTTTTCTTTATTGACATTTTTTTCCCTTCTAATTATGTTCATACCAAAAATGAGGTAAGTGTATTGGTTAAGGTAAGCCAGTGGTCTCAGCCTGCCTGGGCCTCAGAGTCACCTGCAAAGCTTTAAAAGATTACTGATGGCTGCGTCCCACCTCCAGGTCTGGGTAGGTTTTGGATATTGGTATTTTTTTTATTGATGTCATAATAGTTGATAACATTGTGATATTCCAGTTGTAAATTATTATTTGTCAGTCACAATATAAATGCGCCCCATCACTCCCTGTGCCCACCCCCAACTCCCTTCCCCCTGGTAACCACCAAACTGTTCTCTCTGTCCGTGTGTTAGTTTATATTCCACATTTGAGAGAGGTCATACAGTGTTTGTCTTTCTCTGTCTGGCTTATTTCACTCAACATAATACCCTCCAGGTCCATCCATGTTGTTGCAAATGGGACGATTTTGTCTTTTTTTATGGCTGAGTAGTAATCCATGGTATATATATTCCACATCTTCTTTATCTAGTCATCAGTCAGTGGGCACTTGGGTTGCTTCCACTTCTTGGCTATAGTGAATTATGCTGCAGTGAACATAGGGGTGCATAGTTTCTTTGGATTGTTGATTTCAAGTTCTTTGGATAGACACCCAGTAGTGGGATAGCTGGATCATAAGGTATTTCTATTTTTAATTCTTTGAGGAATCTCCATACCGTTTTCCACAGAGGCTGCACCAGTTTGCATTCCCACCAGCTGTGTATGAGGGTTCCTGTTTCTCCACATCCTCTCCAACAATTGTTATTTTTTGTCTTGGTGATTATAGCTATTCTAACGGGTGTGAGGTGATATCTTAGTGTAGTTTTGATTTGCATTTCCCTGATGATTAGTGATGTTGAACATCTTTTCATGTGCCTGTTGGCCATCTGTGTATCTTCTTTGTAAAAATGTCTGTTCATTTCCTCTGCCCATTTTTTGATTGGGTTGTTTGTTTTTTTGTTGTTCAGTTGTGTGAGTTCTTTTGGATATTGATATTTTTCAAAAGCTCCCCAGGTGGTTCTAATATGTAGTAAGGTTTGAAAACCACTGGAATAAACAAAAGCACCATGTCCTGAAATAAATCATGCTTCTTCCTTAAAATATGGACATCTTAGAAGCCGTTTTTTTATGAGCAAATTTCCTCTTCATATTACATTTATAAAGTGTTCAGTGCATTGCAGGTACTCACTAAATATAAGCTGTCATCGCTGTTACTATTGCTACCATGGGCAAGACAATGTGGTGGGGAGGAACATGGACTCTGAAGTCAGACCACTTCAGCTCTCTCTGCCTCAGTTTCCTCATTTGTAAAATGAGGATAATTAAAATTCCTACTTCATAAGTATCTACCTACCTCATAGGATTAAATGTCTAAATGGTTATACTTATGCACAAAGTAAACATTCAATAAATGGTGGATAGCATGTAATTATTGTTTTATTCGTTCAGCACCCCATAGTTTACTAAGCTCACCTCAGTCTGCTTTCTCTGTGGTCTAGTTTCCAAATCAAATGTGATCACACTGGATAGAGAGAGGTGGCGTGGTGGTGCAGTTATACTGGAGCATGCTGGTTTTGGAAGAATGCAGAAGAGCGACGTCTCCACTGCTTGGGGGAGCCCTTGGCTCTGACAACTCTACATTATTAAAAGCATTAAGAAAATTCTCTGGCAAACTTGGGTATCTTCTTTCTTTTCCAAACTGAGTTTTCTTCGGCCCAAACATTCGTTTCAATGGAGGCAGCCTCAAACTTGTGCAATTACGTGAGTAGTGCGTAATCGGCACATTTAGCCCAGTTCAGATGTCCTGGAGATAACAGATGTGAGTGAGGATGCAAAAATCTACTGGCAGCAATCTCGGCCAGTCCGAGTGCCAGCCTAGAGGGCAGTCAGCAGCACACTGAGGGGGTATGGCGGGGACAGAGGGCGTCTTGGAATCACAGAGAGTCAGAGTCAGCAGGACCCTTTGATATCTAGACCCACATACAAGGAAACAGAATTCTAGAAGAATGAAGCACGTCCAAAGTCACTGATCTGGTGACTGGTAGAGCTGAGACGAGGGGGAATCATGGGGGTTTTAACTGTTGTTGTATCTTCCTTGTGCCAGGCTTGTGTGAGGTCTTTATCTTAACCACCTTACTTATACCGTGCGACTCCAAGAAGTAGAAATTATTGGCTTCATTTTGTAGTTGAGAGAACTGAGGCTTCAGGAAGTCACGATGTCACAGCAACTAAGTGAAGAGTTAGGCCACAGCACAGCCTGTGACACCATGAGACTGTTTAAGGCATTGGAATGACATTTTATAAAACTCCTATAAAATTTCTCTTCACCTCGAAACAGACTGCTCACCTACCAGAAGATGCCGAACAAGATTATCTCCAATGGTAGAATTTTAGGAAGACCCTGAGTAAAAAAACCATAACAAAAAAATCTTTTCCAAAAAATGAAAGTCAGAAAACCCCAATCTCTCATCTTACTCATTGATGTGTGAAAATAAATTAGAGCTTAATTTAAAGTTTTGATTTCTGATAAAATAGAATCATTCTTGAAAGAAGCTAAAAATGTGACATGACAGAAACAACAGAGTATAGGGGAATGAGCAATGAGTAAGAATCTAGTATGTAATCTTATTTTGAACAACCAATTTGGGTTAAAACTTGGCCAGTTCAGTAAAAGTCACATATTTAGAAAATTATGGAGGAAAGGCAATGGACAAGATCTTATTTGGTAGAAAAAAATCTAAATTATAAAATATTTAGAAAACACAGTTTTATTATGGTCTCTCTTATAAACCAGTGTATGTGATATTATGCAAAATAAGATGGAGGTATAAAAATGATAAATCTTGGGTCAGCTCTGGTGGCCTAGTGGTAAAGGTCGGTGCACTCCGCTTTGGCGGCTGCGTTTGGTTCCCAGGCGCAGACCTACATCACACATCAGTGGCCATGCTGTGGTGCCAGCTCACATACAAAAAGAGGAAGATTGGCAATAGATGTTAGCTCAGGGTAAATCTTCCTCAGCCAAAAAAAAAGATAAATCTTAACAGCCCTAATAATGTCTCATGAGCATAAAAAATTACAGAATTAGATGGCAGTGAGTAGAGTGGTTGAGTTTTTAGACTTGGGAGTCAAACTTCCTGGTTTCAAATCTTGGTGGTACCACTTTACTAGTTGTGTTACTCTGTGCAAGTTTACTTAACTTCTCTGGGCCTGTTTCCTTATCTAGAAGATAGTGATGATAGAATGTTACGTGGCCCATAGTGTCATTTTGAGATCTGAGTGAGTCAATGTACTACTATCTTCTTCCTGGTGCAAGGTTCTCTTTACAGGAATCCTCTCCAGGATATTGGCTTATTGCTAGTCATACGTTTTTTGAATTGAGCAGCAACTTTGCTGGTTTGGGTCATTAGCTTTGCATGGGACTGCCTGGGATCACCTCTCATGGACTATAGCTTACTCCTTGCACGTGGCTGCCTTGCTTTAGACTGACCGCTCCTGCGTCGTTTTCCACATTGGCCGTGGTTTTCTGAGCTTTGACAAGTGTGCGCTGGTTCACTGTTTGCAGCAAGAGGCTCTCGGGAGGGGAATGCAGGTCCTCCTGTGTCACCCTCGCCAGAGGAAAGCCATGGCAAATCCAGTTTCCACTGGACGTGCTCGTTGGGTAACACCCCATGGATTGGTGTGTGATTGTCATGTCCGCATCCAGCACGCCTGTGGCTCTGCCAAGCACTCAGTCTCTTACCCACTCTCCAGGCCCCTGGTCCTCCTAGAGATCAGGCACTGAAGTAAAGCAAGAACAGGGCTCTCTGGGGGCACAGGGAGGAGAAAGAGATAGACTGCTTTCCCAGCCCAAATGCCAACACAAACTTTGAAAGCAGACAGCACAAATGATTCTCTTACAGTCACCTTCTCATGTATCTCCAACTCTGTGTTTCCACCCTCGGAACACCTGGCCATAAACAAGGGTGCTTCTGAGCATGAGCCACAGACACAGTGTCCCAAGGGGAGCCCTGGAGTGTTCGCCAGGGTGAGAAGAGGCCAGCTAGAGATCAAGGAGCAGCCTTGCTGCCGGCTGCCTGCCTCTCAGTGCTCTTTGGAATAGTTTTGCCACAAACTGTGAGCAGCCGTTAGTCTAAGTTTGGGCTTGGCAGAGATAAGAGACCAGACAGATAGCCCGGGTGAGAGCCTTTCCAGGGCCTCAGCAAGAATCTGCGACAAGTGATGGTTGTCAAGAGGGTGAGATAGATTGGGAAATATGGGCATGTCTTGCTACCAAAAGGATCCCTAAATCTCTTTAGAAGAGGAGGTATGGTTTGCAGTCTACAGGTTTGGGTGTATGTCTGCATGAGTATTCTTCCCCGTAATTCCCATAACTAGACGTGAAATCATGGAACAACATGTAATATTACACACTTACCATCACAGGTTTCTTCTGTTACAGGCATTTTTCTGAATGTCTTGATTCCCTTACCTCTGGGGCAGCATGGCGAGAAATCACAGCGATGTGGAATTCGAGAACCTGTGTTCAAATTTAGATTCTTCCATGTGTTAGCTGATGGATGCTGGGGCAAGTCACTTAACCAAAAAGAGTTTCTTCATTTGTGAAATGGGGATATAACAATATTTACCTCAGAGGTTTTAAAAATAGCATCTTAGATAAATAATGCCCATTTTCTGAATCAATAGGTTATTTTTCTCATAAAGATGAAGAAATAAAATTGTGCTTTGGAATTGATGCAAGGATGCTCTCATCAGGCATGTGGCCTCTTTGGAGGATTCCACAACAGCCCTGGAGCCTGGTGTCACCACCTAGGTGATTCCTTCCTCACTTCATTATGAACCTCGCTCAAGTTTGGGTGTGTAAGACAGAGAGATTATGATGATTAATTTTATGTGTCAACTTGGTGGGCCATGGTGCCCAGATATGTGGTCAAACATTATTCTGGATGTTTCCGTGAGGGTGTTTTTGGGTGATATAAACATTTAAATTGGTGGACTTGAGTAAAGCAGATTGCCCTCCCTAATGTAGGTGGGACTCATTCAATCAGTTGAAGGCCTGAATAGAACAAAAGACTGCTCTCCCCAGAGCAAGAGTGAATTCTGCCAGCAGATGGCTTCTGGACTCGAACTGCAACATTGGCTCTTCCGGGCTTTCCAGTCTGTGGCCCATCCTGCAGATTTTGAACTTGCCAGCCTCCATAATTGTGTGAACCAATTCCTTAAAAGAAATCTCTTTCTATATAGACACACATCCTACTGGGTCTGGTTCTCTGGAGAATGCTGACCAATACAGGGACAGAGAGACAGTGAGTACATCAGAGTTCTCTGCTGCCTTCTATCAGCTGAGGGCCTTCACTCAACAACCGTGCTCACAGCACTTTATCCATGAAGATTTTGCGTTTTAGAAATGGTCTTTTTTGTCTCATGCCTGCTTTTCACTTATTTTCTTATTTGGGATAAATTCAAAGCACAAAATCGGGAATAGTATGGCACTTATTAGATTGCACTATGTTTAAGTGAATCTTAACTCAGCCTAAGATCAAAGACACACACCCACTCCTCTTCTGAAGACAAAATCAAAGACAACATAAGCCGGTTTCCACCAAAGCAGTTCTATTATAAGGGCCTGCAAGGCAAGGATGACGAAGTTAATAATTATGATAATAATAACAACAGTAGCTGCCACTTGGGAGCCTTTGCCAATTATTGGGCACATACAGGCCATTTACATATATTATTTCCTTAAATACAACAATAAATCTGGAAGGCCTCCCCAAAGGTACCTGGGAATCACTGTACATTGTAGCACTTAATTTCTCCCTAGAAATGATATATTTTGAAAGAGGTGTCTCCAGATCATTTTCTACCGCATTCTTTCCAGTTCAGTTTTAAGTCTATCTTCTCCAAAATCTTCAGGTATGACGGAAGTCGTGTTTATCTAGATCCAATGGCAGAAAAGCTAGTGTGGCCAGAGAATGTGTTATTCCGGGTAATCAACTGTTCTGGTTCTATGGATTTCGCATAACTATATGCAGCTGAAGAGGTGTCAGATAAATTTAATTCAATAAGATATATTGAACGCTCTGCCTCTCTGGAATACAACTGCATTTTGATGAGTCATAAACCTCTTTAGGATATCTTGCTGCCTTCGGGTCATCTTTACAGCCATCAATTCTTATTGTATTGTATCACTGCTTCCTCATCAATAGGACGCTCAATAAATGAGCTCTTATTGCATTACTTGCCACAGGGGAAAAGGGGCTGCATTTGTTTATAAAAATATGATCTATTTAAGTGATATTTAATGGAAAAAAGGAGCTGTGAAATACACTTCCTCCTTACTCATTGCCACCAACACCTGCCAGGCTTTCTGAATGCTTCTGTCCTGGATTTGCTGCCCACATAAATGACTGAGGCATGAGTTGTCTTCTGAACTCACTTGCTTCTGTAACAAGGTATGCATCCTTTCTTGGCTGGTGCTGTTGCCTTTACTTCAAAGGTTAAGATTTTCACCCAGGAAATGCTCTGTGTATGACCCCTGCATTGACACCAACCACTGGCATCCACAAAGTGCTGCCCCATGGCCTGCCCAACCCAGAGAGGGGAGAAGGAGTTTTGCAGGCAGACAGCCCTAGGTTAGAGGACAAACTCATTTACCAGCTGTGTGACCCTGAGAAGGTTACTCCATCTCTCTGAACTTCCCTTTTCTTATCTGTAAAAGTGTGATGATACTACCTGTGTCATGGGGAGGGGGAGGGTTGTGAAGATTCAATGAAGTAATTAATATAAAATGCTTAATACATGGTCTTGAATGATCATTCACAAATGGCATAGTATAATTGCTTGTAACCCTGTCATCAGCTCAGATTTCCCCGACCATTGGCGATACAAGACCCCAAATCATGCTGTGAAACGCTAAAGACATCCCCACAATGCCTGCAAATTCCTGAGGCTTAGTCTCAAGTGGACAATCTTCCCCCTTCCCTCTACGCTCCTCCTTGCTCCCCGGTCACTGGCCCCTGTGTGCGCATGCTCTGTTTCTGTTTCACTCTGCCCCAACCAGGACATGAATCCTAGCTCAGGTTGAGGCTTTACGTTACTTAGATGCTAACAAAAGAGAACAGTTCTTATGTTTCAATACTAATATTTTAGTACTTTCATCTCCAAATTTACCCTCTAATTCAGGAGTCTTCATTTATATTTTCTGAAAGGCCAGATCCAGAATGTGAAATAACGATTCAGCACATGGTATTATGGTTGACTAGTCTCTTCTCAGGCAGCTTTCCAATTAGAATGTGCTCATTACTGTCTTGAAAGAAGTAAATGTCTTGATTGTTTAAACAACAACAAAAAATTACCACTCACCCATTGTTGACCCAGATCCTTTGCTCAAAAACAAAACAAGAAGGTAGGGAAAGCCAGGATGTGTGTGTGACTTGAATGTTCTCATTTTAACATGTTCTAATAGAAAATTTCAAACATAAGCAAAAGTTGAGAGAATACCGTAATGAACCCCCAGGCACAGTCACCCAGCCCAACCGTATTTCATCTACGTTCCTCCCGTAACCACTACCCACCCCAGCAGCCCAAACGGATTCTTTTCAAGCAAATCCAAGACAGCAGATCGCTTCATCCATAAGTCTTTCCGTATGTATCTTTAATTTTATTTATTTATTTATTTATTTTCCCCCAAAGCCCCAGTAGATAGTTGTATGTCACAGTTGCATATCCTTCTAGTTGCTGTATGTGGGACGCGGCCTCAGCGTGGCTGGAGAAGCCGTGTGTCCGAGTGCGCCTGGGATCGAACCCCTGGTGGCTAGCAGCGGAGAGCGCGCACTTAACTGCTAAGCCATGGGGGCGGCCCCCCTATGTATCTTTAAATGAGAAGGACTCTTTAAAAACAGAACCACACAACCATTATCACTCCTAAAAATGAACAACATTGGAATTTCCCTAATCGCATCATTTTTCCTCTGTTTTTTTTTTTTTCGTTTAAAGAATTGGTTTCAGGGGCTGGCAGGGTGGTGTAGTGGTTAAGTTCACGTGCTCCACTTACCAAAAAAAAAAAAAATTAAAATAAAAATAAATAAATAAAAAACATAAAGAATTGGTTTCAAGCAGGTCCAAATAAGGTCCAAACAGTCTCCCACATATCTTTTAATCTATAGCCTTCTTCTCCCTCTTTCTCTCCTTCTCAATTTATATATGGAACAAACAGAGGCATTTGTCCTAGTTTCTCATATTTTGCATTTTGCAACCCTGAGATGTCATTTCATCTGGAAATTTTTCCTCTGACCAGCATTTCCCGTAAACCAACTGTTAGACCTGCACGCTAGAATTGGAGGTTTGATCTGACTCAAGGACACTCTTTTCGTCAAGAATCAGTCATAAATGGTATTGCATACTTCTCTAAGGAGGCACATGGTGGCCAGTTGTCTATTTGTTGTGGTTCATCATCTTTGCCTAGATCCATTATTTCAGTAGGGGTTCCAAAATAGTAATATTCTCATTTTATCAGTCCTGTGTTTATTAACTGGAAGACTTCTATAAAGAGAAACTCTTCCTTAAAAACTATTGGGTTACCCTGAGATACAGTTTGTAGAGCAAGGGAAGGTTCTTGCCCGGTATTTACGTGTTCTCAGAATAATAAATTGGTTCCCTAGCATCCTCCAAAGATGATCAATGAATTTTTGTTGTCGAGTATAATTTTGACCTCATGGATTTTAACATATTTGATGTGCTTCAGTTCATTGCAGTCATTCTTTTTATCGGTTCTCAAAATTTTCCATCTTTTGCTTGTGAGAGCCTCTTCCTGTTGGCTTCTTAAGCCTTTGGTGCAACCCCAGTAGTTTTTGATAATTTCCTTGCTGTCCAGTTTGACAAATGTTGTAGGCACATTTTGTACATTTCCTGCTCCAGACCTAGAATCAGCAATTTCTCCAGGGAGGCTTAGTTCCTTCTGTGCAAAACGATATTTAAAGATCACAAGCTGGCTTTAGGGCTGCCCGTTGCTTACGGGTTGATCGTTATTTCTAAACCGTTTCAATGGACAGAATGATAAAAAATATTTAGGAGAAAATACATCATGAGTTCCTGCTAATATTTTGAACTTGAATTTAGTATTGCAGGGTTTTTTATTTCACTTCCTTGATTTTGTGTTTGTATTTTTTCTCTCTTCTGCCTAGAATCTTGGTTCCAAACAATATTAACATAACTACTTTTTGCTTTGCTATTTATGTGTCAGAATAATGATATCAATATCATTGCTAACAGTATATTTTCTGAAAACAGTTTAAGATTTTTTAAAGTTATTTTTGTCCTTAGGATCCATCCACTAGAGACACACAGTCAAATTACTGTTTTAAAATTATTTGGAGTAATCTTTCTCAGTGGTTATGCTGCCAATTCAATACACAGTGATGTTCATTTGTTTCATTTACTTTCAATTTTTAGGAATGGCTTTTTTTCATTTTGATTTAATGTCATTTTATAATTATGTAAAGAATTTACATGGTTCCAATGTCAAATCTATACAATAAGTTACATTCAGAGAAGTTCTAGCGTCTGTTCTTATTCTCTCTACTTTGATCTCTCTCTTCCCCTATGGTAACTATTAAACAAATGTAGTTTATCCTTCTATTTTTCTAAAGTGTAAGCAAATGCACACATATCTGTGTTTACATATGTACATAATTTTATATACATACATATATATGTATCTTCCCCTTCTTAGATATTAGATAAATGGTTGCATACTATACATACTTTTTTCTGTCTTGCTGTTTTCACTTAACAGTACATCCTAGAGATTGCTCCATTATGGTATTTAGAAATAACCCTTATTCCTTTTAACAGCTGCAAACTGTTCTTTGAGTGGATGTACCACATTTTATTTAACCAGAATCTGATTGGTGGATATTTTGGTTGCTTCCAATTTTTCGTTTTTTGGGGGGTTTTTTGGTAATAACTAGTGCTGCAATGAATAACCTTGTACATACATCTTTGGATAATTTTTACAGTGTATCTATGGGATATATTCCTAGAAGTGAGATTTCTAAGACAAAGAGTAAACGTAATTTTGCTAATATTGCCAAATTCCCATCCATAGGGTTGTATCATTTTACATTCCCACTGGTAACATATGAGAGTAACTGTTTCCCCATAGCCTCTCCAACAGGACATGTATTTTGGGTTTTTTTTCAATCTCATAGGTAGGAAATAGTTTTTAATTTACATTTTTCTTATTTTTAGTGAAGTATAGCATTGTTTTTCGTATGTTTTAGGGCCATTTGTATTTCTTTCCTATGAACCGTTTTTCATATTGCTTGTCCATTTGTCTACTTCTTTTTTGGTCTTTTTGTTTCTATTTTTAGAAGCTCGTGCACTAAATATATCAACTTTTTCTATTGTTATATGTTGCATTTATTTTTTCCTAGTTTATCATTTCTTTTTACTTTGCTCTTGGTGTTCGTTTCCAGGCAAAATTTAAAAAAATTAATATTGTTAGGTTTATCAGTCTTTTCATCATTGCTTCTGGATTTTGAATTAGGGAAGTGTTTCCATTTCCTGGTTGTAAAGGAATTCACTCATGTTTTCTTCTAGTACTTGTATGTTTCCTTTAAAACACACACACGCATACATTTACATTTCTGATCTACTTGAAATTTGTCCTGGTGTGTGGTGTGAGAAATGGATTTTTCTCATATTCATCAGGTTTTTGACCAGAACTGGGTAGCACCAGCCAGGCAAAGACTCGGCTGTTTGATTAGCGACTAGGAAGATGGTTATTCTGAGTTGTTGATTGAAGGAAGCAGCAGTCTTCTCAACTCATGAACTTTTGTGGTTGAGTCAAAACCCACGAACTTCTAGATTAAGAGTCAAAACTCCCCAACTTCTGTGGCTAAGAGAGCAAAAGTTCCTCAAAATTGTCTACCACAAACAGGTGGTGTTAAAAGTAACTTGCATGGTGCCTCTTCAGAATTGAGCACAAATAGACTTGGAAAAAGCCTCCAAGAACCCAACCTGTTCATAAGTAGACGAGCTTCTGTACTTTGGATACCACTCAGGCAGAGAGCAAAGCTGACATAATTTTGTGAATGGACAAGCCTGGCCTGTATGCCAGGGGAGGGAGGACCATTCTATCTGTAGCAGAATTGACCAGAGGGCTGCTTCTGGACAAGACCACCTTTGTTTTCCAAAGAAGCTCTGGGGTGGGGAGTAGTGTTCAAGGGAACATGGTTCAAGGGAAGCATAGATGAAACAAGATTGGACATGAGCTGATAATTGCTGATGCTGGGTGATGGTACATGGGGGTTCATTACATTATTCTCTCTACTTCTGTTTATGTTTGAAATTTTCTATTGCAAATATTGAAATGAGAAAATTCAGGTCACACATACACACACACAGCCTGGCTGAAGTACTTGGTATCTGACTATAGACTCCTCTGGGCCTTCTACATCTGTTCTTGAATCAAGTTAATTACCAGCAAAAAGGTTATCCTGGAACCTCTTAACTTAAACCCCTGTAGAAAAGTTTTTACTAAATTACCTTTTAATGTTATCTTCTTTGCTTTTATCAATGGTGAATGTAAAAGATGTCCGTATAGAGAATGTTGCTGCATCTTCCATACAATCAATGCAAAGAGATCTTACATCGTTAGATCTATGTTCTAGAATTGGGGGTTTGATCTGATTAGACATAATTTTTCAACAACAATCCTGCATAAATAGTGTTGCATACTTCCTCCAGGAGGCACATAGGGACCAGTTGGTCTGTTTGTGATGTGGCCGCCGTTGATGATCTTGGCCTGGACTCGTCATTTCAGTAGAGGTTTGCAAAATGGTAATATTTGAATACTATCATTTTCACTTCATTTATTTACTGAAAGACCTCTATAAGAGAAACTTTTCCTTGTGATCCTAGAGTTCCTTTTCAGACAGCATGGCACACATGATTTAAGCCTGGAAAATGCTAAGGGAAGCTAACACCAGTTGCCTGTCTCAACCTCAGGGGAACCTTAGTGAGCCCAGGAGGCTTCTGAGATGGGGAGCACTGCATTTGGAGAGAGCAGTCTGGATGAATTTATATAAACGTGTCCTGGAGGGAATATAGGAGCATATGAATAAATAGAGCTGGTTTAACATTGCCCACTTGAACATTAGAGAGTTTGCCCAAAGCGACGATTTTAGTATTTGCATAAATTCTCCAAAGGTTTTTTTTAGACTGTTGTATAACAGAGTTGGTTGTATACTAAGGCCTTTTCTGGTTGGTGGCAGTAAAGCAACTGCAAGGCCAAGTGATGAGAGAAACGGTATGGCCATGGTGTCCAGGGAGGAAGCTGTGACTAGGACAATCCTATAAATCAGGAGCAGTGTACAGAGTGGCAGAGATCTTGAATCAGCATATTTGAATTCACATTGTTGCTCTGTAACGTACGAGCTATGTGACCTTTTTTTTTTGTGTGTGAGGAAAATCAGCCCTGAGCTAACATCCACGCCAATCTTCCTCTTTTTGCTGAGGAAGACCGGCTCTGAGCTAACATCTACTGCCAATCCTCCTCCTTTTTTTCCCTAAAGCCCCAGTAGATAGCTGTATGTCATAGTTGCACATCCTTCTAGTTGCTGTATGTGGGACGCCACCTCAGCATGGCCAGAGAAGCGGTGCATCGGTGCGCTCCCGGGATCCAAACCCGGGCCGCCAGTAGCGGAGCGCACGCACTTAACCACTAAGCCATGGGGCCGGCCCCCCCGAGCTATGTGACGTTGAGCAAGATATTTGACTTTTCTGAGCTTCAGTTTCCACCATTGTAAACGGGGCTTGGAGCGTGTGACTTACCTTTCAGACTTGTGCATATTAGAGATAGCATAAGCCTAGCACTTTGCCCAGTACCTGGCATGGAATAGACATTTGCTAAATAGAGACCATCAAAGTAACTATTTAATTTTCAGAGTAAATGGTTAAGCAAGAATTGGGACCCATCCCTAAATCCAGTAGATAAACATTTCAGGGAGTAAAATAGCTTCTTGAGCAATCAGGCTACATTTGAAATTGTGCACGGTTCCTGCTGGGGAGAGTTGTAGGCACCACAAAATATGACGATATTGCTGCAGGGCTATAAAGTCAGGGCAAATAGCTAGTCAGCTACCAGTAGAAATCAGAGTTCCCACCACACTTCCAGAAGTCATTTGGTGAGAAATGATATGTCCAAATTGTGTTCCCTATGATGTCTAATGGCTCATCTCAAGCTTTCTCGCTGATGTTTGCTGTATTTTAGCTTTTTAAATAGAAACTTATATGAGGATTTGAACTTTCTGTGGTTTCCTTCGTATTTGGTTTGGTGTGTTAATGACAACAGGCTTTAATTTTAGTTTTCTAGAAGTCTTTGTAATACCACGAGATAGGGTGACCAGCTGCCTGGTTGCTTAGGCTTGTGACAGATGAGGCTCATTGCTGTTGGTTTCTGGTCTGAGTGTATTTGGGAGGCAGATGGGAAAATACTCTTAAGGCAGGTAGAGTCGAGTTGAAAAGCTCTTTAGAAAAGTAATTAATGGAAAATGTTGGGAACTCCTCTTTCCACTGTCAATATATACTTAACTATCTTGGTACCATTTTTAGACAGAGTTTAGAACTCCCTAGCAAAGATGCTTTCCACCTGTTTTTTACCCCCGTGATCGGGCCATTGCAGTTATGAGCACAAGGAGTAGGGAGTGTGATATTGAAGATCTAGTCTAAGATTTCCAAATCCATGTTGGTGATAAATATAGAAGTTGAAGAATGGTGTTGGAATTGGGATTCAGGTTCCAATTTGACAATCTCCAAAGTCTGTGATCTTAAACACCCTGCCTTAAAGAACAGTAGACTAATTTGTTAGGGAGTTGAATGAAGATGGGAGAAATGAGTTCCTATTGCTTGTTTCAGGCTCAGGAGACGTGCCACTGACACCAAGACCCCTGGGCCTGACTCCCTAATAATTCTCCCTACGTTCCTTTGCATCATGACCCAAAGAAAAGAACCAAAGAGTTGCATATTCCAAAGATAGAAGAAAATTAATTTTCAAAGTCCACGGTGCATGTAGACTCATGTTCAATTCCAGAACGAAGGCCAGCAAGTCAGCATTGTTGTATTGGGACCCATAAGATATCTCAGTAATGGTGAAAATGTTCGTTGAAGGGAGGGTATATTTTTGAAAGCCCACTGAGTCAGGGATAATTCAGTTACTGCTGGCGGCAAGGCGCGCCTGGCGTTGTGTATAACTCTGAACGATATTGGTCACTAGGCCTGGCTTGTCTGAGCTGAGCTACCGTGAAGCTAACCACTTCCTTATTAGCTCTGGGAGAGGGTGACCTTCCTCCAGACCAGCTGCAAGAGAGCGACTGGATACGACTCAGCCAGGTGATGCTATTGCTCCACTACAAGGGAGGTCAGGAGGAAATCCAAGAAGATAGCAGCCGGAGAGGAGATTTGGGTAGAAAACGCCGCGTGGGGTGATGTGGTTGGGGTTATCAGTTAACGGAAATGGCACCTGAGCATCTTTCTCCGGTGGGCGGGATCCCCAGTGATGGAACTCTCAGAAAGGTGGAGTGGGAGGGACAGCTGGTGGGAACATTATTGGGGTGGAAGTATTGACATTTTGGCTGTGGATTTGTGAGCTGATCAACCTGCTTAGTGGACTTGAGCCACCCCTGTCTGATTGCTGTTCCTTGTCGGTGAGTAGAGTGGTGCAGAAGTGTGTTCAGTGGGCCATTACTGGAGCTCAGCTGAGGGGAGCTAAGTGTTTTGATTTTTTTTTTCATTCAGACCTGGATTCAAACCACAGAGAATCTATTTTTATCTTCTTTGTTCTTCAGTTTCCTTATTTGTAAAGTAATAATAATTACTACCTCATAGGGTTGTTGTGAAGATTAAATGAGATAATATAGAGAGCAATTAGAAAAGTGCCTGGCGAAGGGTCAACATTAGACCAGTGGTTCTCAACCTCAACTGTGCATTGGCACCGAGGAGAACTTTAAAAATGATCGCTGTCAGGTTTCACCAAAGACCACTCAAATCCGAATCCCTATGATTCTATGCAGCCAGAGTTGAGAACCCCAGTACTAAATATTTATTATTTGTATTCATAAAACTCTTTCAGGGGATAGAAAAGAGTGCTGGATTTTTTTTAATAATTTTATTTATTTATTTTTTCCCCCAAAGCCCCAGTAAATAGTTGTATGTCATAGTTGCACATCCTTCTAGTTGCTGTATGTGGGACGCGGCCTCAGCATGGCCAGAGAAGCGGTGCGTCGGTGCGCGCCCGGGATCCGAACCTGAGCCGCCAGCAGCGGAGCGCGTGCACTTAACCGCTAAGCCACGGGGTGGGCCCAGAGTGGTGGATTTTGGTTAACTTTTAGTCAAGTCCTGTGTTGTTAACGGTTATTGATTTTCTTTTATATAAAGTGGTAACTTAGAAAAGGTATAGCCACCTCTGTCTTGTAGATCTGCTTGGATATAATCCTGGTTCTAGGCAATTCCCTTTGTTTCTCATGCTTAGGGAGCGGAATTGGGAAGATCCAGGAGTAAAAAAAAGTCCCTGTGGAGCCCTACCTTTGTGAGACTCAGGTTGGTCTAATCAGGTTCAAACCAGGGCCAGGTGGGGTAGGTGGAACACCAGCAATTTCGTTAAGGATGCTCTGCTGGGCTTCCTCCAAGCCTTGCTGTGAGGGAGATCCGGCGTTGCCGGAGCGCTCCTTGATAAGCCCAGAGAATCTCGCCCTGAGTAGATTCCTTCCTTCCCTCCTCCTTCCTCTGCACTGTGAGCTGCTCCTGTGGACCAGCTTAGGCAGGGGAATTAAGTGGATCACGGATGCGAGACTTCAGTTTCTGTGTTTTCTCATATAGCAACTGGAAAATTCCAGGCTTAAGATAACAGGGCTTTTCCAGAAATTCTCCTGGGTTGTTACTGGGACTAGGGTTAATGTTATCCTGAGTTGGAAGACCTAAGGGAGAAAAATTTGGCCTGTGTCTCTCTAGTTACTAGGCTTAGTCACATAGGAAGAAAATAGTCTTCCCTTTGAGGCGAGCAGTGAGGTCCAAGGGTTTATCTAGTGTTGAACGGCCTGGGCTGAAACACTGGGAGAGAGACTGAAGGGCCTTGGGGTCAAGTTGTCATTTTCTTCTTCCTTCTTTGCTCAGGGCAAAGACAATCTTTACGTACTGAAATGTTCTTTTTCACATTTTAAAAAGTAAAATATAAAAGGGGAGATCAAATGATAAAATAAGTAAAAAACAAAGATATTTAAGTGAAAATAAATAAAATTATTAAAAGCCCCTGAAACATCTGTAATAGAACACACATGATCTATTCTGAAGTGATACACTGAGGTAACTTAAAATGTTTAGCCTGTATGTATATTCGTATCAGGGTGGGATTGGTTGCAGGGAATACTTTTATTTGGTAACAGCTTTTTTTTTTGGTGATAAAATTCACATACCATAAAATTCACCCATTTAAAGTGAATTCAGTAGTTTTTAGTATATTCAGAGATGTTGTGCAACCATCACCACAATCAATTTTAGAACATTTTCATCACCCCCAAAAAGAAAACCCATATCCTTTAGCCATCATCCTCTAACCACACTTCCTGATCTCAGGCAGTCATTAATCTACTTTCTATCTCTATGAGCTTGCCTATTCTGGACATTTCATATGAAAAGCGTACAGTATTTGGCCTTTTTTGTCTGGCTTCTTTTACTTAGCACAATGTTTTCAATATTCATCTGTGTTGTAGCATATGTCAGTACCTCATTCCTTTTCATGGCTGAATAGCATGCTATCATATGGACATACTACAATTTATTCATCAGTTGATGGACATTTGGGTTGTTTTCATTTTTAGCTATTATGAATAACGCTGCCATGAACACTCACGTACAAGTTTTTGTGTGGACATATGTTTTCATGTCTCTCGGATATATACTTAGGAGTGAAATTGCCAGGTCAAATGGTAACTCTATGTTAAATTTTTGAGGAAACTTCCAGACTGTTTTCGAAAGTGGCTGCATCATTTTACATTCCCACCAGAAGTGTATGAGGATTCTGATTTCTCCACATCCTGTCCAATATTTGTCATCATCTGTCTTTTTTTAATAAGTAGTATCTTATTATGGTTTTGATTAGCATTTTCTTATGCCTAATGACACTGAGCAACTTTTCATGTGCTTGTTGGCTACTTGTATGCCTTCTTGAAAAAAATGTCCATTCAAATCCTTTTTCCATTTTTGGTTGGATTTTTGTCTATTTGCTATTTGAATTGTAAGAGTTCTTTATATATTTTGGATACAATTCCCTTCTCAGATATGTGGTTTGCAATATTTTCTCCCATTCTGTGGGTTGTCTTTTCACCTTCTTAGTAGTGTTCTTTAAGGACAGAAGTTCTTAATTTTGATGAAGTCCAATTTGTTTTTTGTCTATTGTTGTTTGTGCTTTTGATGTCATATCTAAGAAACCATTGCCAAATCCAACGTCATGAAAAATTTCTCTTTATTCTAAGAGTTTTATAGTTTTAGCTCTTAAATTTAGATCTTTGATCCATTTTGAGTTAATTTTTCTGGATGGGGTAGGAGTCCAACTTCATTCTTTTGCACATGGCTATCCAGTTGTTTCATCATTATTTGTTGAAAAGACTATTTTTTCCCAGGAAATACCGCTTAAGGACAAAAATTTCAGGGCAATCCCAATGTTTTGATGTCTAGTGACAGACCCACAAGCAGAGAAGGGAAACTGATGTTTATTGAGCCCCTGGTGTTCAAGTCACAGTTGTAGGCAAGGTGGGAGAATCCCAGGCATATGCATTGCTAGTCTCCTATTTGTACCCATGATGGGAATAACTAATCAATCACAGTAAACTCTCTGGCTAAGCCTTGATGACTGCCAGGGCTAACATGCAGGAGTGCTGTCCCAGGAGGATCAGTTTGGGAGGAGCTAAAATAGTAAGGTTGATTTTGGATATGTTGAGTGTGTTGTGCATTTGGGGCATGTAGGTGGAGCTGTGGCAATAGGTGGTTGGATATAAAAGACTGGAGGCCAAACCAAGGGAGAGACCTGGGCTGGAGAGAGAGACTTGAGACTTGGTATGTACATGGGAGCAGATCCAACCTCCTAGAGTGAGTAACAAGGCAAGATAACCTGGGATTGACCCAAGGAGTCTGATGAGCCCACAAATGGGACTGCAAGGGACTGGCTTGAGAGGTAGAAGAAAAACCAGGAAGAGTATTGGCGAGGAAACCGAGGGTGAAGGGAGATTCAGGGAGAGCTATTGACAGCATCAAATATCGTGAGAGGTCTGGTGAAGTGCAGACCGGAGAAAGTCTCAGACTATCACGAGGATGTTGTTGGTCACCTTGTGAAGGCAGTTTTAGTGGAGTGTGGAGGTGGAAGCCAGACGCAGGGTCTAGGCAGTGAACTGGATGCAAGCAAAGACTTGTGTTAGTGAAATCTGATAAGAGAGACAGAAATAGGTCTCAGAAAGCCAACAAGATTATTGTAATTTCTTGGAATTTAAAGAAAATCTGAGGTCAAATAAAAAGGTCAGTAGACTGTGAGAAAAATGTCTGAGGGAAGATGAGCTTCTTTGTGTCTGCCGGTTCCAGCCCGCATGTACAGCTGCACTGTTGTCTGAGACATTCCTGCAGAAATGGATCCCAAATGGTGGGGGAAAATTAATCTCAAGTATAGGCCTTGCTAAAGAATATTTATTGGCAGATAAAGCACAGAATCCCTCAGCTAGTATTTCTCATAGAAGGATCCATGTGATCACCTGGTTCAGAAACCCACAGTGCTTTAAGAATATCAATCCCAGGGATGCATCCCAGATCTACTGAACCAGGATCTCATGGTGTAAGGCCCAGGTTTAATAAGCTCTCCAGGTTTAGAAAGCTCTGGAAAGCATTTGTCCAATGTCTGGCTGATGATATAGATATTTACTAACAGTTCCGTTCATTGCATTCTCCAGCAGTCTCGTGACGTGATTACTGAGAGCCAGATTAAGGCCCTTGCCTGCTGGGCAGTTGCCTGGAACAACATCAATAGATGGAGTTAAAATATTTCTGGAATAAACAACTGCAAACTGGGTCCACTTCTGTCAGAGTGGATAGTAGGAAAAGAAAACACATTTATTAGCCTCAAACTGTCTGTTTTAAATATTTTTATGAAGAGCACAAAGTGGCCATCAGCTAAGGTTTTGCAACAGTCTTCTGTATGGTTCTGTGTTTCTTACTTGGAACTCGTGATTAATTTTGTTCTACGTCTTAAATTATTTATTGATTCCTTAAAGTGTTCTGGTTTGGAAAATTTCCCCCCTCAAAACTCCAAAACAACAACAGCGAAAAAATCCAAACTCAAGTAAATCCAGAGACAAATATAAGAGCTACATAAAAGTGGAAGCTGTTTTGCTTAAATTTATCAGAAAATGAACACTGTCCTGGCAGTGAAAGAAATTAGGGAAAATTCTGCTTCAGCCTAAAACATTCATTAGCAGAAGATTAGTTTCATCTCATTCCACTAAATAAATGTGGAACAAAAGATGTAAAATATTGGTTTGAGAGGGTGCAAAATCATTCACTTGTCTGGATTCCCATCAGCCTTGCTTGGGCCTGCATGTGATCCTGACTATTGGAATTATTGAATTAAATAACTGAAAGGAGTTCAGTTCTAAAACGTATTTACTGAGTGCCAATGGAAGACAAAATTTCTCCCATCATTCACTTAACAAGAGCAAGACAGATATTAAAGTAAGTAATTCAAAAATATTGTTATATACTTCTGTTAGGTGAGGCTTGTATGTTGATAGATTCATGATAAAATGTCCTCAAAATACACGCTATGTAACAAAGTACCTATTAAAGTGCAGGTGCCTAAAAAATGGAAAAGCATAGCATTCATAGACTTCATTTACTTTGAGTTTTAAAGAATAAAAATATTAAGAGATGTAACATATTTTGAATTTTAAGAATAATTCCAAATTTTCATAAAGTTTTTGTCTGGGAGGCTATCCAAACTTTATTCCTTGCTAACTAGCATTATCCATAAATTAAACATTACTTATATATTTTCTAGAGCTAGTGTAGGAGGAATGATTAAAACATTATTATAGACAAAACTGCTAAAATGTGTTTAACACCATGAAACTGTTAGTCAGAAGTATTTGCCCAAATGCTTCCAACTGTTCACTTGTTTCCGTCATATAAATCACTTATATCCCCTTTGCTCTGATAAAGGGAATCAGTAATCTTTATCAATTAAATTTTCCTTATTATTCGTATTATTACTGAGTCAGTATTAAACTATTGAACTACCAATGTCTCATTTTTGCAGTGAAAATGGATTTCTAAAATGCAGTGGTGTTCACCCTGAAACACAGGGCAGAAAATACATGCTCTCAATCTTTGGATTTAAATCTGGAAGAATGAATAAATGATGAAATATACAGCTCCCAGAACCGTGTTAACCTGCTATCCTGGGGAGCACAGGAAAAGCCTTTATAATTCAGAGATGCAATCACCTGTTAATTTCTCTGATGAGTGGTTTTGGCCTTTTTAGAGCTGAATTAATCTGATTCTCTGACTTGGAAGCTAGAGGCTGGAAGTAGCATAAAATATACAGGGAAGCCCAGTTTAGAACTTGGCCATCTCCCATCAGGAATGGGCTCACACAGGGGGATTTCTTGCTATGGATTTTTTATTACTCACACAGAGCCGAAAGCAAAGTAATGCAGCAGATTCTATAGTTATGGTGAATAGGCTGGACTTCGAATCAGACAACCAGCGTTGGAGTTCTGATTATGTAATCACTGGTTGTGTGACTCGGGCAAGAGGTAAACCTCTCTGTGCCTCCATTTTCTGTCTATAACATGGAATCTACATCATGAATATGTTGTAAAGATTAAATGAGAAGTCCTATTTTTTAACTGATACACCATTATGCCATGAACATAATGTATAATATTACTGAAAAACAATAACAACTAAAAGTGATACATATACACATTTTCTTTTAAAAAAATTTATAGATTTAAAAGTGCTTTTTATCTACATTATTAAAAAGTTTGCAAAGAAGAAGTCAACTTCTTACAGAGCAATGCCGTGAGATGCTTGTCATTGATCCCAGGAAGTGAAACACACAAGTAGAAGCTATTTGATTTTGTAGGTCAAGGTCATTTTGTTCAGCTAATGGGAGAGTGAGGTGTTAAGAATTCGAGAGTTGCTTAGCCTTACTGACTTCATTTCCCTAAACACAGTTATGCTGGCTGTGAGATGAAGGAAGGGGACCCTTCCTGGACCTCCTGGTCCAACGAGTATGCTAACCACTGGCGTGTGACTAGACGGTTTCACTTTCAGTGTCCCCAAGATAAATGCAGCTTAGAGCAATCATGAAGTCTTCTCAAGGGACCTGGGAAAGAGGAAGCCCATCTAGACAGTGGGGTGTGATCTTGTGTTTTCATTGTGCTAGATGACACGTAGAGACAAATGGAAAACACAACACAGCTCAGGAGAAGCTCAGAAAGGAGTATCAGAAGGTCAGCAGAAACAGGGTAAAGTGTGACGTATTTGACAGAAAAGTGACATTGATTCTCATTTTCTTTTTTTTTTTTTTTATAATTTTATTTATTTATTTATTTTTTCCCCAAAGCCCCAGTAGATAGTTGTATGTCATAGCTGCACATCCTTCTAGTTGCTGTATGCGGGACGCGGCCTCAGCATGGCCGGAGAAGCGGTGCATCTGTGCGCACCTGGGATCCGAACCCGGGCCGCCAGCAGTGGAGTGAGCACGCTTAACCGCTACGCCACGGGGCCGGCCCTGATTCTCATTTTCAATGTGGATCCCCAGAGTGACTGAGGTGTGGGAACCAGGAATCGATTCAAAAGAGACCTTGACTTAAGAAATCTGGCTACTGGCTTTTATTGTTTAATTGGAAATCTCATTTTGAGTGGAAAAAATAACTTAGGTAAAACCATTCTCCGAATTGTGAGGAAAAAAAAGGACTTGATTTGTGTTTGGAGGGAAGGCTACTGCGGGTTGTTTCGTGCAGACTTTGAAGGGGACCCTTGAGTGTGAAGCAGGTGCAACCAGATTGTGTCTTTGGTTGCACATTCTGAGTCATTTCCTGTCTCTTGTGGCTGGTTATCAATGAACTGTGTCATTGCTCAGACATGGCGCCTGCGTTCTGTCTTTTGTGTTTGAGATGAAATTTACACAAATATTTGTCAATTGAGTCCTCTGTGCAGACACTACGCTAAGTGTTGGTGGTGCAGAATATGGAAGAAACTGTATTTGATGTCATGGAGCTCCCACTCTAGAGAGAGTTGAATACATGGAAAGTTTTTCCACTTTGACTTCTCCTTGTCGTCTAATTTACTTATCTACATTCAAAAATTCAGAAACCTGTTTTGAGATGTATTAGATGTGAATTAACTTCTTTTGGGACAAACCCATTTCTTTCTTGGAGTGAATATAATATTACCTTTTATGACATCTGATGGTTCCTGAAAATCAATAAAACCCGTCAATGGTTAACGTTTGACTGAAAGGGAAGGGAGAGTCTGGGGAAGCAGAGCAGTGCAGAGGGAGTGTCCTCTGGGGAGACACACAAGTCTCAGCAAGAGTCTCAACAGCTGAATGGAAGAAAATAACTTTTAACAACCATTTTGTTATTTACTTATGAAAAGGTAAGGGTTGACATGTCTTAACTATGCTGCTAATGTATTTCTTCAAGAATGACAAAATAGGTGGTGGAGGGGGGTACTTAAGAAGTTGCTGGACAAATTTATTCCTTGAGGGGTGCTATGTAACATTGCTGGGAAGGGAAGTTTATTCTTTGTGTGACAAGTTTTGCTTACGGAGCATAATTTCTTAAGTGGTTTCTTTTCATTAGTCTATCTTTTATAAATTCATTTGATGAAATGGCTTTGGTTGAATCAAACTTAGTAGTGGAATTAAGGAAAGATTGAGGTTTTGGGTGTTTAAATGAGTATTATACATATTCTTTGTGAGTAAAATATAAAAGTGCCTAGCCTTAAGATGCTCTGGGGCTCTTGTGTTCTAGAAATCGGGGTTGGAATCTCATTCTCACAAAATGTCATCTCTCGGATGTGGTCTTCAAAAACTGAGCGTTCTATCTACTTCTCAGAGAACAAGATTTAATTTAGGATTCTTAAGACTGTCTGGGACACAGTGAGGGAGAGGAAATGCATAGGAGAAAAGAAGCTCTTTCTTAAAAGTGCTAGAATAAGGATTAAAAACAGAGGGACAGACCTACCTTCGCAATTGGGAAAGCAAAGCCTGATGTGCATGTTGGTTAGCTTCTGGTGCTTCTTTCGAATGGATGTACCATCTGCTAATGAGTAATTATTTTGAGGTGTCAAGTCATGTATAGCTTATTGGCGTCTTCAAAGATCCGGCCTCTGTCTCGGTTATTTCTTTATTACATGTGACTTTCTGGGGATAGATGCCCTCTGTGATGGGGGATGCCAAGTGGGAGATTGGGAGGGCAGTGCATTCTCCGATATTTTCTTGTCTTTATTTTCTTCAAAAACATAGATAGCAAGTAAGGAATAGTTTGAAAGAAAAAGAAAGCACATGTTTAGATGACAAGGAAAATGGATGATGTTCAGCTCTCACCAGGAAAAAAATGAGTCTTTTACTGAGTGAGGGTTTATCATGGATTACAGGGTATATAGTTCACGAGTCTTCGGGGTTGGGCAGATGGGTTAGACCTTTTTCATCATTTACCAGCCGGCAGGCACTGAACAGATTGCTTAAACTCTCTGAACCTTAATTTTCGCATCTATAAAATGAAAATACTTGCCTAACCAAGTAGTTGTGAGAGTAAATTAGAGAGGCACGTAAGGAACTCAGTATATTGCTTGGCACATGGTAGACTTTCAATGAATAGTTAGCTCTCCTTTCCATGAGAAAGTTCAGGTAGGTGACTCAGGTCAAATTGAGAAGTTGCCGTTTCATTCTCTAGGGGAAAAAACAACAGTAACGCTGCAATAACTACATCTTCCATTGTACAAGAGAGCCACAAACTCTATGCTAAGAAAGTGGGATCCAACAATGTAAGAGAATGATAAAACAATTGGATTTTGCTTTATTTTTTTTAGTAAGAGGCATTTAAAAGCCCCTCTGACGTTTCATATGTAAGTCTTCCGGTGAGGTGTGGGTGTGGCCTCCTTTGAAAATTGCTGACATGACCCCTGGGAAAAGTTATTGTTGTTCAAGGTGGAGGTTGCATTTCCGGTACCTCCTCCCTTCTTTTATAAAAAGCAAAATGTATCCTGGCAGCAACTCAACTTCCTGTTCCGTTGTCAAAGGAACTCTCTGGAAAGGAGAGTATGCCCCTACTTTTCTACCATGTCAAGAGAGACTCTGAGAAGGAAAGCTGAGCATTGTGATGCATTTTTCACCAAAGGCCCACAAATAAATGCTTTTATGGGTGTTAGTTTACATGAGTAGAAACATGTAGATTTATTCATTGGCATAATGTTGCATTCATTCAGAAACCCCTGGTGTCGAATTTACAGTGGGGCCGGTCTTTCTATGGCGTACTCATTGCTGAAACAAGGAAAGAGGTACTGAAGTTTGTTAAGGGAATATCTATCTACCTATTTGTTACCTGTGAAAACAAACAGGAATGTTTACTTTGGTACAAGAAATATTAACTTAATAAAAGCAGATATTCACCCAGAGGTTGAGGTTGTGGGAGATCAAGATTTGGCCACCCTGAAATATATCTCTTTACCTTGACTGTTTTCTCTCTCAGACATTTGACCTCCCTCACTAACTGCCTAAAGAATTTGACATAGTAACTCCTTCCTGGAACAGATCTTCTATCTGATGGCTGTAATATAACGTAAAATAGATGTTACAATAGAAAAGGCACCAACAAGCCCCTCTTATCAGAAGTTCTGTCTCTCTGGCCACATTCTCTAGGTGGCCTGCAAGGAGTTGCCAGACAAACATTTTCATTTATAAGGGAAATCTCCATTTGTAAAAGTATCTCCCTCGCTGTATTGGGAAGAGGGAGGATGACCTCATTTCTAGAAACTTACCAATGTGGAAGGTGAGGCCTTAAATCTGCATAATAACCTTACTCTTGTTTACTGTGCTTTAGTGGTAATCTCCTGCAACTGACTCTGCCACCCCCAACATCCTTCTTTGTCTTTAGCTGAAGATGGTATTTAAGACGAGATTTCTGCTATTGTGTTGAGAAACGCAGTATCCCTGGTTTCTCCCATGTATACATGTTATTAAACTTGGTATTATTTTCTCCTGCTAACCTGTCTTGTTAATTATTTGGCCAGCCATAAGAACCTTAAGGGAAAGGGCAGAGGGGGATTCTCCCTCTTCCCCCACAAGGTATTAATTACGCTAAAGATGACTTTTCACTTAAGCATAGGTAACAGACCAAGCTACACTTGGTTATTGTGTATGTGGCACAAAGATAATTAATTTCTCTTAAAATATTCTGTAAGACTGACATATTGAATTCTCTCATCCATGATATACTGAATTGATAATTTCTTACCATATTTTAATTATTTTAAAACATTGGGACTTGCATTCTTGAGTAAGAGACAAAGAGAAATCAAAACGGTAGATTTATGCTTTTAAAGAATGTTTAAACTAAAGATGAACCCTTCCTCACATGGAGGGTTCTGCGCTGGGTCCCTGCAGTCAGATCCACTCGCCTTCCTCAGCCTCTCTGAGCCTAGTTTCCTGCCTTGTAGGATGACAACAGGACCCACCTTACAGGATTGTGGTGAGATTTAAGTGAAATAAGTTGTCCAAAGTGCTTAACTTAGTAAATGCCCATAGAATGCTAGCTCTTTTTTTTTTAAGTTTCAATTATGAAAAACTAACTCACGCGTAAGATTTCATAGTGTTGTTATCCTTTATTAGGCTAGAATTAAATTCATTTTTCCCTTACTTTCTTGCCCATCCCATTTGTCAGTTATGATTTAATAACAGAAATCAGAAAATTAACCTGCCATACTTGAGCATGACTGCACATTTTTGTCATTAAAATCCTTGCCTCAGGGTCGCCTTATAAATGAACCAGTATCAGAGAAAGTATTTTTTTTTTTTTTTTTTTAAATCTCAGTGTCTAAATCCTATGTAATGGGATCTAATTTAGACTTACCTTGTACTGAATTTCTAAGAGCAGAATGTGTGATTTTCTTATCTTGACAAAAATGCTTATCTGCACACTTTGTAATACACAAAGAAATGTTGTATAATACACGAAGAAACATTTTGTCAAAAATAGTTAAGCCATCTTTTATGAGAAATAGTGATTCCTATCCTCTTTAGGCCAGGGAAGACCCTTGTGATGTTCTGCTAGATATGGAGGGAAGAAAGTCCTCCCTCGCCTCCCTCCCCGAGTTTCTGAGGCGTAAACCTGCACCTCAGGGTCGTCAACCCTGACAGCCTTACTGCCAGCCTGCTGCAGACGCCAGGGAAGTACCATGGCCGCACAGCCACCTGTCCCCACGTCGCACCTCCCTTCCCTTTGACCTAGTCTAGATGAACCTTCCGTTCAGGCTGGGGTGTGCTGTGGGACTTGGAGGATGGGGCCTCTCACCCCAGCTGCCCCTTCCCTTGCTCACTGTAGGGGAGTGCCAGGTGGAAGGAAAGCCAGCCAGGAATGAGCATGAGCACACTTTTCAAAACATTACTTAGAAGTCATTATTCTTTCCTTTAATAAGAATAATTATGCTGGTAATTTGTATTTAAATCAATCGTATACCTTTAAAACATTTTAAGTCCTCTAAGGGAGCCATCTCTCCTCCCATGACTCCACTTGCCTGACCACGAACCTATTGCTAAAACAAATAATCACTCCCAATTTTGCATATGTGTAAATCCAGATTTTCGCATAGTGAAAGATTGGCGTATCTATATTGCAAGGTTTAGTGAGAGAAAGAAGCGCTTACATTTACGTGTCTGTGTGTGCGTGTGTGTGTGTAGGGGTGGGCATCCATCCTTCATCTTTTTTCTTCCTTCCTCCTAATCAGTCTGAAGTGCAAGGCAGCAGCCCTGATTCTATGCCTGCCTGTTTATTTCTGGCTTACTAATGGCTACTTTAACCGGGTCCCTAATTTGTCAAGAGTGCAAATTGGTCAGATCCTCCTGTGATTTTTCTAAACCTTAAGTGATGTAATTGTGCCAGAGATTGGTGAGTGAGACCAAAAAGATGGGCACGACTGATCTGAACATTACTTGATGAACAACGGTGTGAGTGAGCTTTTAATCTGATCTTCACTCGTATCTGGCCTTCTTTATAATTTATGCCGCTCTCAGCAATATACAATGCAGAGGTGAAATAAACGGCACACAGAATATCTGGCGCTGTTTGGTCCTGGTGGTGTTATGAATTCCAGTCACATCCTCTCCTGCTCATATTACCTACGATATTTGAAACAAATTTTGTAGTCCTCTCCTTCTGCACCATCTTTGTTCTTTGGAAATGTACAGTTCAACCTTAGAGCAGGGTGAATTATTTTAATTCCAAGCCCTTAATTCTTTTTTTTTTTTTTAAACAAAAAGGATGGGAGATGACGTACTCTATTTAAGGTTTGCCTATCGTTTAGCTTTTTGTAGGGGAAAAAAAGAATCAATGCTTGTGTATTGAGTTACTTGCAGGTTTTGAGACCTGGGACCTAGAAATTCCCTGTCCTTACTCAGATAAATGGGGAAATGACAGGAGTGTCTAAAAATGCCTCTTGGAGGCATTGGAGCCCAGCAGGAGAATCAATCAAGCTTTGAGTGGACCCCCTGGGATGCCATGGGCACTGCGTATGTAATAACTTAATAAAGCCCTGTCTGAGGCCACCTCTACCCTGAAATGGCAGTGCCTTTCTCAGTCAAAAACAGAGTCCCTTGGTGTATTAGTTTGCTGGGGCTGCCGTAATAAAGTACCACAGACGGGTGGCTTAAACAATATAAATGTATTGTTTCACAGTTTTGGAGGCTGGAAGTCCAAAATCAAGGTGTCAGCAGGGTTGGTTCCTTCTGAGGGTGGTAAGGATCCATTTCAGGCCTCTCTCCTTGGCTGGTAGATGGCTGTCTTCCCCCTCTGTCTCTTCACATAGTCTTCCCTCTATGCATGTCTCTGTGTCCAAATTTCCCCTTTTTGTGAGGACACCAGTCATATTGGATAAGGGCCCACCCTACTGACCTCATTTTTAACTTCATTACCTCTGTAAAGAGCCCCTCTCCAATTAAAATCACATTCTGAGGTACTGGGGAGTTAGGATTCCAACATATGAATTTTGAGGGGGACATTATTCAACCCGTGACACTTGGCTTGATTAAAAAGTGGGAGAATACTGAGGTGAAGGTCAGAGGAGAAATGAGAAGGAGAGATAGTACAACACAGAAATAGATGTGTGGTAGGAACTCAGCTTCCTAGGCTGATGTTTCTCAGAGTGGGGTGGGGGTGGATGGGGAGTCATGTCAGTATCTGAAAAAGCAGAGCAGCCATGGAATGAAAAAAACACTTTTTGGAATTTTTGGAAAAATATGTAATGGATGAAGTGATACTAGATGTTATTATGAGGCCGTTTGACCTTTCAGAGGGAGAATAATATATGAATAAGAGAATAGGTGTGGAATTAGCCAGGCAGTGTGATCTTGAGCAAATCTCTTGACTTCTTTGACCCTCACCTTTTGATTTTTGATCTTTAAGAGGCAAATTTTAACAGACCCTGCTTCATAGGGTTCTTATGAGAAATCAAGAAGATAATTGATATAGAAGTCTTAGCACGAGTGTGGCCAATTGTTCCCAGCAAGTGCTCGCTGCCTTTGTGTTGTTGTCCTGGCTGGACACAGCTTCAGGACGTGGCACGGTTTCAGTGTCGTGGGCTGTGGTGAGTTAAATGGAGGTATCAGCCCTCCAGCAGCAAGTGGTCCATGGTTAAAGCAAGTGGCAGTGGCGTTTCAAAATTCCCTTTTTTCCTTCCCCTAAAACCTTGACCTGTGTTGCTAAGGATATGCTTGGCCTCTCAGATAGTTGCCATAGAAACTGTCTGAATTTGGTCTTTGTACCTGAGGGAAATCCTGACAAATAGCAAAATTTCCAAGCAGATTGTTGGATCAACTATTTTAGGTAGTTCAGATAACATGTCACTGAATTGTCTAGAAATCTACTCCAATCCTTTTCCAAGTAGTGTTTGTGAGGAAATCTGTCAAGTGTGTATGGCTTGGTGGTTTTAGGCAATTTCAGTTGTAAACTATGGTTTTCCTCCAGCAATATTCTGATCCAGGATGTGACATTCATTAGTGGAATTATGTTCATGCAAAGAGGAAATATAGGCAAGACTTGTTTGAGAGGCTAAAGTCCTCTTCTGGCATAATCCTAGCATTGATGTAGTTAGCCTTGAATCTGTGTCTCAGGGTGAAAGTTATAATTTCTGTGAAATGTGAAGCCACAAGGAAGAAAGGAAAAATGATATTGAACAGAAGGGAATGAGGCAGAGTTTGGATTCTTATTTGGTTGCTTTTGGAGTAATAAGCAGTACATTTTTTCCTTAGGTGTATTGCATAGTTAACAGCTGTGTTTAAAGACTAAAGAGGCGGCTGGTGAGCTCTTTGAATGAAGGATTGTGAACATTCTTGGGTTCTTTCTGCGTAAGGAATCTCATATACTTGCAGCTTTGAATTAGAACCACTAAAATTTTAGTATCTAGTTATCCTGGCGTTTGCTAAAACACATCTTCCCCATCCATATAATGAGTGAAAATTATACTTATTGCCTATCATTTAAGACCCTTAAATGAAGAAGATTATAATAAAGTGAAGCAGTAAAAAAATGGAATTACCATAAGTTTGTTTCAGGATATTGACTTGTGCGTTGCTATGGATGAGGTATCATGAAGTTTCTGGAAACTGAGCTGTTCCATAGAGAGGAGATGGTGGCCTTTAGGGATCCCTTTCTACTAGTTTTATAACTGGATATCATCCAGTGATCATTTCTGGTTGGAAAGACATGATTTTAACAGACTGGTAACTAATCACTTTTATCTCCGGTTTATTCACAGGAGTTTGAATAAAGAAAACCACTATGATGCAAGCCCGGCTGCGCTGCTTGTGTCTCCTCACACTTTATTTGGTAAGAGAAGAGGATGTTCTTTATTTATTTACTAGAATATTTTCTGCCATCCTTCTACTCCATACCAGAGAAACAATGGTTAGCATCACTTGAAAAAGAGTCTATCAAATTAAATCATTGTTTATAAAGGACATATATTTTGCCCCAAAGTGATATTTTTGATGAAATGGCTAAAAATCATATGTCTGTCTTTCAACCAGGGAGATACTTTCTCTTCAGCTTTTAAAAGCCAGTACCACTTAATGGGCAAGGTTTAAAACGAATCTATCTACTCTGGTTTAGACATCATGTATGGCTCAGGGAATCTGGAAAGAAAAGTATACTGACGCATGTATTAGTCTACGTCCCTTAATCTTTTTGTTTTTTTTTTTTTTTTTACTTTGACCATGAAAAATTACCACTGAAACATGAAGAAAAGCATTTTCTCGGGGCCGGCCCGGTGGCATAGTGGTTATGTTCGCGTGCTCTGCTTCTGTGGCCCGGGGTTCGCAGGTTCGGATCCTGGGCGCGGACCTACCCACCACTTGTCAAGCAATGCTGTGGCAGGAGTCCCATATAAAGTAGAGGAAGATGGGCATGGATGTTAGCCCAGGGCCAATCTTCCTCAGCAAAGAGAGGAGGATTGGCAACAGATGTTAGCTCAGGTCTGATCTTCCTCACACACACACACACACACACACACAAAAAGCATTTTCTCTATTTTCAACTCTTCTCTGCTCTATACTTTTCTCCCCATATATGGTTTGGAGTATTCTGGTCAAATTTGTCTTTAGCCATTTGTCGAGCTAACTCTATCAACTACAGGCTTCTAGAGGTTGGAGCTGGATGGAACCTGGAGAGACCTGGCCCCTGATCTCTGGTAGATAGTGGGGTGCCATCTTCGTTTTACTCATGAGGCTCATAAAGGTCATGCACTTGCCAAACAATTTGTTGTATTTGAAGCAAGATTATGGAGAAGCATTTGCTTTCTCTTTGGAGGGAAGCTGCTAGATCTTCATACTTCAAATCGTGGTTCGTTTCTTCTGGAACCCCAAAATAACATATTGAATTTCAAGTTCCAGAGAGCCCCCTCGACCCCACACAGTTCAAAACATTTACAGAGTAAATAGATCCAAACTTGTAAATGTACCAGAACCTTCTTCCTGGGGGAAAAGCTTCAGTTCAAACTTTATGAGCAATGTGCATCCTCACACACTGGAGGCTCAGAGCTTGTCAGTAGGACTGCCTAAGGACTGGGTCAAACAGCCCACTTGACTTCTCTCCTCTTCCTACCCTGTCAAATGTCCTTTACTGTCTATATTATCATAGGGTGGTGGTGAAGTCAGACCTAGGTTCAACTTGGCACTGCCACTTACCAGTGATAGGAGTTTGGGTGAGTTAACCTCCAAATCTCAGTTTTCTGCCTTGTGAAATGGGACTAATAAGAGTACGTGCCTTATAGGATGTTGTGGCAATTAAATGAGATAATGCATTTATAAAGCCCTTGGATCAGTGACTGGCACAATCTAAGCTCTTGACAAATATTAGCTATTATTATTACTACAGCATTCTAAATACTCAGTGTCTACACTCATATGCACTCTGACCCCCATGAGGAGGACTGTGTTTTAGCCATCTTTGCGGCCCCAGCACATACCACAGTGCCAGGAACAGGATGGAAATTAAATACACAATTATGGAATTATATTGGGAAACAACAATGAGCTCTAAGGAGAGAGAAGATTCTATCATAATTTGATATTAGTGGGCCCTTCTGCTTCTTGTCTGAGAAGGGGACATGCATTTTTCTTCCTAGATAAAAGGTGAAAATAAGTTTTCCTTCTCTCTACTCTCACACCAGTGGGATTTCTACGTAAAGTAAGAAATGCTGTCCGAACCACTCCTGGCAGCCAGAGCCTTGCCCAGGAGGGAGCCACATGCACAGCCGTCTGTGGGGGGAAGGAAGGAGGTGCTATCCGTGCAGCGGGATTTCAGGGCCAATGGGATGGAGCTACTTCTCTCTCCTGCCCCCACCCACCCCAGCTTCCAAACCCTCTCCTCTGAAGACTGGAAGTTGAGTTGCAGCTTCTTTCCTTCAGCATAAGGCTCTATTCAGCAGACGTAGCAATTTAAAATGATTGCCAGTCGTTTATTCCATAGCACAAGTGGCTCTCCTATGTTTGTCTGAGAACTGGTTTTCATAAGGGGGTTAGAAGCACTGCATGAATATATTGCAACGGCACTGAAGAGAGAGGAAGTAAGCAACCCAGGGTTTGGAAAGAGTGCTGAATAAAGAGGGAGGGAAATCAAAGAGAAGTCACCTATTTTAGAGTTTCGCCTGGGACTATGCTTCTTCCAGAAGGAAGAAGAGTTTGGCACAGATTCTGTATAATCAATGCAGGGAACTCTTGGTGGAAGGCACAGTGAGTCCGGCTACTGGGCAGGTGGGTCTGGTAATTGCGTGTGTCTTTTGCTGGCCTGGAAGGCAGCGTAGCGACGTGGTTCCGAGTTGGGGCTTGGTGGTTCAACAGCTCCATCCCACTGTAGCACCAATTATGTGTGTCTCTGCTGTGGGACTTCTCTGGAGATACTTTCCTGATATTGTTGAGAATCAGAAGTAATGGTGTGTGTGGAGGGTCTAATCCCATAGCTACCAAACAGGAAACACTCAAAAATGTCTCCTCCATTCTCTTCCTTTCCTTTCACCTCTTTGTGCAAGATGGTGGGTGTTATTCCCTTCAACTCTTGCATAAGCCCTCTTGTCCTGTCACAAGTCTCTCACACCATCCTTCCCAGTTCTGGCAGTATGGCTTGATGACTCATAATGTGCGCATGCATTTTGAAATCTTTATAGCCCAAACAGCCGTGTTAATGGGCAGGAAGAAAGATTAGTTGCTCTGATACGAGAACCCAACTTTGAACCTTGCAACTGAGACGTATCCTCCTTTCCTGATAGGTGAGCCAGCTTCTCCATGTAGCAAAAATGCAGGCTTGTTTGTGAGGTTTGCCTGACTAATGTCGTTTTCCTCTGGATGCCGTCCCTGGTGTGATCAACTGAAAGACGTCATTGCCAATGTGAGCAGAAAGTTGATGAAGGCAGCTTGCTGTTGAGCAGTAGCCCCACAGAAAGCCTGGCCCTTGTCTTGTACCAACCATGGTGGCGCCTGGACCTCTGCACCCAGCTCTTGTGCCCCGCCTTCCAGAGGAGCTAATGGAGCTGCAGAAGTTGTAGGAAAGGAGGAAGAGCCTTGGCGGAAGATAAACCTTGAAAGGAATTGATGAGCTAGTCTGTAAGATTGTTGTGTTGGTTAAGAATTCTCTTAGCTACAAACAAGAGGAAGTTCAACTTTAGAGTGTCTCCACTAAATAGGTGTTTGTTTTCCTTGGGTAACGAGAAGCTTGAAGTGAGCAGTCTAGGGCAGGTTCAGCAGTTGTGTGATGTTATCAGAGACTTGGGCTTCTTTCTCTTTGCTGCACCATTATTTAAGCTGGTTTGTCCCTCCTGGTTTCACGATGGCTGCCACAGCTACAGCCACGAGGTCCACTGTCTGAGCAAGAACAACAGGGAAGGGGGGAGAGCAATGCCAGCCATATCTGTCCTTTTTCATCAGGAAAACAAAAGCTTCTCCAGAACCACCCCCAGCAGACTTCACCTTTTGTTTCATGAACCAGAACTGGGTCACTTGGCCACCCTCCTATCTGCAAGGGAGTCTGGGAATGAGATCATTTGGCTTTCTGAGAGCGAGAGGTTGGCAATGGCTGAGGGCAGCTAATCTAAGGGCCTGCCACAACTCTGAGGGAGAGGAGACCAAATTCCAAAGCCCCCTGTGTTCTTGTTTGTTTGCTAGTCAACCAGTATCAACTTAATCAAGATTCAATGAACCAAGGGATATAGTGTAAGACCTTTATTCCCATCACTTTCATCGTAATTGTTTTTGGGTTATTCCTAGCATTTCCACAGCAAGAGTGTACTTGCTTTCCCTAAAGAAATAGAAAACAAATTCTCTTCCCCCTAGTTCTTACATTTTTGGTTTTACCTGTTCGGCTCCAAACATCATTAACTTCCCATAGCATTCTTCTGATTCTAACCTATCCCACCCCTGATTTTTGCCACAAGGAGGAGGCCTGAAGAACCACTCAGGAAGGAGGGGAGACCAGCATCGGGTATGGGTGCTAAATCCCTCCTTCCAGAGGGCACCCCTCCGAGGGTGGGTTTATGGTGGCTGCCCCTTCCTGAGTGCCACCTGCTCCACTCTGCCTTGTGTTTCCCCTCAGAGGTGCAGTCGTGGTGGGAGGAGAAGACATGGCAGGGGCTGCTGCTGAGTGCTCCCCATCCTCCCGGGCTGGGAATGGTGGGAGCGCACCCCCTGCACCTCCCAGACGCTGCCTGCTTTCCCGCCAGGTTGTCTTGGCCGCTTTTGCTCCCTCTGGTGGGTGGTGGGGTGTGGTGGCTAAGAGGGCCAGTTCCAGAGTTGCAGGTTTGAATCCTGCTTCCTGCCACTACCTGGGCAAATTACTTAACCTCTTGGTGTCTCAGTCTTATCACCTGTAAAATGGAGCTAACAATAATAATTTACCCACTAGGGTTGTTGTCAAGATTAACTGTGCTTAAGACAGAACTTGGCACATATTCACTTAGCAAGTGCGCGTTCTTCTTACTGTCCCAGCCGCCACCTACTGCTGTTCCAGCCTGGATTGGTGCATCCACAGAGGCTGCTTGCCTGTCAAGTTCAGGGTCTTTGGATTTTAGAAACGTTGCAGGGCTACTGCTTGAAGTAGACATTTTGTGCTTTTATTTTTTTCTACATGAGTATAGATTGCTAATCAAATGTTAAAATAGTAAGCTTTTCTTAAAGTTATAGTTCAAATTCAGATTCAAATTTGACTAAAATTTGCCAGGTAATTATGTACCAAGCAAGCATTGTACTAAACACATCTACATATTGGTTTCCCTTTAGAAATTTAATTGTCGTTGAGGTGACTGTGAATTCTAGAGTGCTGGGAATCTGCCATGAATTTCCTTATAAATTAAAGGAGTGGAGGGAGGTGTTTTAAGAAGCTGGTGTGAAACCAGGTAGAGTTTAGAAGGTGGAGTGGCACTGGAGGACAGTCATGAGGGGCTTTCATTCAGCTAGATCCCAGTGCGTGTGCTGTGTCGACCACTTGCAGGTTTTACTCTGGGAAAGTAGCTTCACTTCCACGAGCCTCATTTGTAACGGGGGAGTGTTAGTGTTCTCACCACAGGGCAATTGCTTGAGTGGTTAAATGAGAAAAGTAATGCGAGGCCCACAGTAAGCCATCTTGACATAGAAGAGCCTCAACAGATATTAGACCCCTTTCTGCCTGTTTTGACTAGATTTCACACTGTTTTGAGCCAGGTTAGAATCTTATGTTTCATATATCACTCTTGGAAACCATAATAAAATCAGCAAGTGACACATATCCATTCATAATAGATGGTGATGCTAATTTTCTCTTTTTCATTCTTTTTTTTTTTAACAGACAACTGGATATGGCCAAGAGGGGAAGTTTAGTGGATCCCTGAAACCCATGACTTTTTCTATTTTTGAAGGCCAAGAAATGAGTCAAATCGTATTCCAGGTAATGGCTACTCTTGATCGCTGTTATCTTGATTTCACAGGGTCTGTCAGCAGACTTTTAACAACTCCTTTAACAACTGCACAGCAGGAAATAAAATAGAGGCATGGCAGGTCTCATTATCAAAGCCAAGTTAAACAGAGAGATGGGTGGCCTCAGTAATGTGGGGCGTTGTACCTGACATCTTAATTCAGACTTCCTCAACTATGTCTGGGCAAGTGCTCCCATCCCTGGGGTGGGGAACTTGGTGCCTATAGACTCCACCTCTCCCCCAGGGTGGGAAGGGAACCAGTTTCTGGAGTGGGACGGCTGTCTGCCTGTCTGTCTGTTCAATGAGCTTGCCTCTTGAAGCATTTGAAGATGCAGGTTCTCAGCAACAGTGCTGGAATGGCCTGCTTTTCCTCACTGCCTCCTCTGAGCCCATCTCTGGGCCCTTGCCTACAGGTCGGCCAAGGCAAGCTGGGAGGCTGTCATCTCATTTAGTTAGATACCTGAGAGAAGCATCAGATTGAGGGGTGGCCTGCAGGTGGTGGGGAGAGACTTCAGCTATAAAGGGCACTGAAATAACCCTGGAAAGGTAACGGAGAGGGAGAAAAACATACTGCTGTATTGACCAGAAATTCCCTGGGGAAGCCCGCTTGGCCCTGGAGAGGTTGAGGATGCTTTGATGAGCCCCTGGAGGTGCCCGTGACCCACCATCCCCGCACCGGGGGAGCCGAGGAAGGTTGCTAAACTGCCACCTAAGGCAGATGCCCTCTGTTAACTGCTGAGCATTTGTTTTATTGGACGGTTCCCATTTCCAGAGGAGAGGCTGAAAGCTGCCTCATGCCCGCTTCTCTCATTTGGTACCAGATTAGTGCAAAGGAGCCCCAGAGGATGAGCTGGTGGGGGTGCACATGTGTCTCTGTCCCCCTTGCCTTGTAGGGTGTTATAGAGGCCTTGACCTCTCCTTGACCTCTTCCGTCGGGGAAGTCAGGCACTGAGGGAGTAGCAAATGCTTTGGAGCTGGAGGCTGATAGGAATTCACTTGGTGAGGAAGGGAGAGAAGAGAGTTCCAGCAAAGGCGCAGTGTGGACACCTGCCCTGTGCCGGGAGAGGGTGGGGTGTGTACCGAGGAATGGCAGAAGGCCAGTGTGGCTGGGGAGCAGAGCCTGGAGTAGAAGGTGGGAGAGGAGGCAGCAGAGACAGGAAGGGTCCTGACTCCTAGGACTCTTAGATTTTCTCCCCAAAGCAAGGGGCATGAATCAGGTTTGCATTCAGGAAAGATTACTCTGGTGACAAACTAGTGAGGGAAAGAGAGGAGGCAGGGGAAAGTGTTAGGAGTCCACGGCAGGGGCTCACGCAAGAGATGATCCCCTTGTTTACTTACTTTTTCTGCCTTGCCAGGGAGCACTCAGTTGTAGATTCTCTCTTACACTTTTTTATTACTTTCATTTGTGTATTTTTATGCTTTACAAGCTGGTAGGAACTTTGTGGGCCAGGCACACATTTATTTTCTTTTATTAACCATGTATGATGTGCCTACTGTGTACAAGGTGCTATGCTGGGTACTGGGGTTACAAGATGACCCCAACACCACCCCTGCCCCCAGTGAACTTGCAGGGCAGTAGAAAGAAATTAACAAGCAAGCAAACATGTGCAATGGAGGGTTCTGATTGGAGTCTGGTGGGATGCAGGGGGGCAAAGGGCAGGTGATTTTAAATGAGGATTGTAGTGCGTGAACAGAAGAGGTTTCATTGACCCCTAAGCTGAATATTCCAAGATGAGCCACACTTACCAATAGAAAGCAGGCCCTGAGTATAGCACGGGAAAAAGCAGGAGGGTGTGCATTTAGTAAGAGCATGGAAGATGACAGGTGGTCCAGAGTTTAGGGTGGGAGACTGTGTGTAGTCAAAAGTGAGGCTGCCGAGGCCACAGGGGCTGGACGGGCGCTTTAACCTGTGGTAGGCCGCATGGCGCTCTGGCGGGGTTAAGCAAGGAACGCAGGAATTGGATTTGTGCTTGTACAGACCCACTCTGTGATGGCTGTGAGCATGGTTGAGGGGGTGAGCCTAGAGGTGGGAGGGCTTTTGGGAACTTTGCCATAGTCCAGTGGGAAGTGATGGAGGCCTGGTTTAAATAAGTACAAAGGGGCAGTGGAGCGAGGGAGGTGAAGAGCATTGTGAGGAAGCCACACCTCCTGGAATTGGTTACTGAGTGAGTGCGGGGGGTGAGAGGACAGAGGTGTTTAGGTTAACTTTAGGATCTCAGGCTTCCTTGACTGGGTAGTTAGTGATGTCATTCAGAGAGAGAGAGAGAGAGAAAAGATTGACGGAAAAATTAGTGATTAAGTTTTAGGCTTACTGAGTTTAAGGTTATCTGTGGGGCAGCCGGGTGATGTCCAGGAGGCAGTGGTCATATGGGACTGAGAGATATAGACTGGGAAGTCTTCCTCATACAGCTGCTAATTCAGTGCTTGGGTGTGACATGAATGCCCATCTGTAGCGAGTTATCTTGATGGCCCACAAGGGCCGGGCAAGTGATGAATGAAGCCTGCTGAGAAAAACAACAGCAAAAAACAGATAAAAGAAAAAAACCCAATTGTGCAAATGTGAAATTAAAAGGCTTTTGATACTTGGCTTCAGCATATGGGACACTAGGGAGTACTGGGGACTGTGGTAAACTAAGAGTGCATCAAAAGGGGATAGGCTCAATTCAGCTCCAGACAAATTTCACAAGTCAAAATTTGGGTTTGTTATTACTAGATTTTATAATTTTCAAGAAAAGTCAGAAAATTTTATATTCCTGTAAAATTTCCTGGCTTAAGAATGTTGGCACAGTTTTTTAAAAAATTGTCATATAAGCTAAAAAAACCATATTCGTGGGCCAGAGAGTCTGTGGTTACTTCTGCAACCTCTGTATGAGGAGGCTCAAGGGCTGAAGGTGTTCTGTGAGTGCAGGTCCACATTCCATTGAGTGGAATCAGGACTGTACACAGAGGCAATCCCCAACTTACAAACTTCACAGATCACAAAACTGTCCTCAAACTGTTTAACGGGATCATTCTGCAGTCTCTGAGGATCCCAGCCAGTAAAATCACTCCTTGGGCTTGCCACTTCTTTTTGTGTTCCTTTCCCATTAGCCACACTACAAAGTTTATCTCTTCTTGGCAGGAAACGATAGCCCAGTTGTCATGGCTGAGTGTTTCATGTTTATGGGTGTGTGTGTGGGGGGCTGGAGGAGTAGGAGACAAAGGAGACTTCCTTCCTAGGATCACAGAATCTTTGTGCTAGAAAAAACCTTAGAGACTTCTGATACCAACTGCTTGTTTTACAAATAGGGAAGCTAAGGCTTAAGTTAATGGCAGAGCTGACACCAGAACACAGGTCTCGTGACTCGTGGTCGAGCATACCATGCTCTTTCTGTGGTTGTATGTGGAGATGATGCAGCAAACCTAGCCTCGACAAGATGTGCTTTGAGCTCTTGATTACAGTGGTGGGGAGGAGTTGTACCAATCCCCTCACCCATACCACTTGAAATATTCTTACCTGGAGTTAGGGAGGCACAAAGCAAACTCATTGCCCCATGAGGTTGATCCTTGGGTTATTAACATTTCCTCCAAAAAACAAAACAAAACAAAACAAAACAAAACAAAACAAAACAAAACAAAACAAAACCAAACCAAACCAAACCTAAACTGCCACAGACTTCTTTCATTGAGGATTTTCAATTAGCCCCAGCTCGGTACTCTCAGGGGCTTCTGGATCGTAAGATAGTATGATATAAATCTGAGACAGGTCATTTTCTTTTCGTTTTTCTTTGTAATAAGCTATAGCTCACACACTATAAAATCTGCTCTTTAAAAATGTGCAATTCAGTGATTTTTAATGTATCACAAAGATGTGCAACCATCACCACTATCTAATTCCAGAACATTTTCATGAGCCTCAAAAGAAATCCTGTACCCATTAGCAGTCACTCCCTTTTCTCCTCTCCTCCTTGCCCTTGGCAAACACTAATCTACTTTAAGTCTCTATAGATTTGCCTATCTAGACATTTCATATAAATGGAATCATACAACATGTGGCATTTTTTGTATGGTTTCTTTTACTTAGTATAATATTTTCAAGGTTCATCCATGTTGTAGCATGTATTAGTATTTCATTCCTTTTTTATGGCTGAATAATATTCCATTGCATGGATATACCATATTTTGAATATCCATTTATCAATTGACGGACATTATAAATAGTGCTATTATGGACATTCATGTACAACTTTTTGTGAGGACATATGTTTTCAATTTTCTTGGATACATACCTAGGAGTGGAATTACTGGGTCATGGTTAATTTAATATTTAAATTTTGAGGAACTGCAAAACTGTTCTCCAAAGCAACTGAACCATTTTATATTCCCACCAGCACTGTATAAATGTTCCCGTTTCTCCATATCCTTGCCAATGTTTGTTATTATCTGTGTTTTTTATTATAGTTATCCTAGTGGGTGTGAAGTGGTATTTCTTTGTGGTTTGCGTTTGCTTTTCCCTAATGACTAATGATGTTGAGTATCTTTTCATGTGCTTATTGGATATTGGTGTATCTTCTTTGGAGAAATGTCTATTCAAATCCTTTGCCTATTTTTTAATGGAGTTGTTTGTCTTTTTATTGTAAGAGCTCTTTATATATTCTGCATACAAATTCCTTCTCAGATATATAATTTGCAAATATTTTCTCACATTCTATAGGTTATCTTTTCGCTTTCTTGATAGTGTCATTTGAAGCACAAAAGCTTTTAATGTTGATGAAGTATAAATTATTATTTTTTGTTGTTTATGCTTTTGATGTCATATCTAAGAAACTATTGCCTCATCTAGAGTCACAAAGATTTATGCCTGTGTTTTTTTCTTAGAGGTTTATAACTTTACCTCTTACACTTAGACCTTTGATCTATTTTTAGTTAGTTTTTGTGTATGGTGTCAGGTAGGGGTCCAACTTCATTTTTTTGAATGGGGATATCCATTTGTTCAGCACCATTTGTTGAAAACATTATTCTTTCCCCATTGAATTATCTTAGCATTCATCAGAAATTAATTGACCATAAATGTAAAAGCTTATTTCTGGACTCTTGATTAGACTCGATTGATCTGTATGTCTATACTTATGCCAGTACCACACTCTCTTGAATACTGTAGCTTTGTAGTAAATTTTGAGATTGGGCAATGTTAAGTCCTCCAATTTTGTTCTTCTTTTTCAAGACTGTTTTGGCTGCTCTGGGTCTCCTGCATTTCCATATGAATTTTAAGATCAGCCTGTCAATTCTACAAACAAGACAACTGTAATTTTGATAGAGATTGTGTTAAATCAGTATTTCAGCTTGAGAAGTATTATCATCTTAACAATATTAAGTTTTTCAATCCTTAAACATGGGATGTTTTTCCATTTATTTAGATCTTCTTTAATTTCTTTCAATGGTGTTTTGTAGTTTTCAGTTTAAAAATCTTTCATTTCTTTGGTTAAGTTTACTCTGAAGTGTATTATTCTTTTTGATCCTATTGTAAATGGCATTGTTTTCTTAATGTCATTTTCAGACTGTTATTTGCTGGTGTATAGAAATATAATTGATTTTGTATATTTATCTTTTATCCTGCAACCTTACCAGACTTGTGTATTAGCTGTAATAAATTTCCTTTTTAAGATTCCTTAGGATTTTCCATATATAAGATCATGTTGTTTGCAAATAGACATAGTTTTACTTCTTTATTTCCAATCTGGATGACTTTTATTTCTTTTTCTTGCCTCATTTTCCCTACTCCAATGCAATGTTACATGGAAGTGGCAAGAATGGGCTTCCTTTTCTTGTTCCTGATCTTATGAGGAAAGCTTTCAGTCTTTCACCACTAAGTATAATGTTAGCTGTCGGTTTTTCTTATACGCCCTTTGTCAGATTGAAGAAGTTACCTTCTATTCCTAGTTTGTTGAGCAATTTTTAATTATGAAAGGATGTAGGATTTTGTCAAATGATTTTCTGCCTCTATTGAGATACTCATCTCTTTTTGTCCTTTATTCTATTAATATGGGGTATTAAATTAATTGATTTTTATATATTGAACTAGCCTTGTTTTCTGGGATAAATTCCACTTGGTCATGGTATATAATCATTTTTATATGTTGCTGGATTCAGTTTGCTAGTATTTTGTTCAAGACTTTTGTGTCTATAGTCCTAAGAGATATTGGGCTGTAGTTTTATTTTGTTGTCTTTTCTGGTTTGCATTTCAGGATGATACTGGCCTTATAAAAAGTGTTCCTTACTCTTCTAGTTTTTGCAAGCATTTGTGAAGGTTTGGTGTTACTTCTCTACATATTATGTAGAATTTACCAGTGAAATCATCTGGTCCTGGGCTTTCCTTTGCAGGAAATTTTGATAATTAAATCTCTTTACTTGTTATAGTTCTATTCATATTTTCTATTTATCCTTTAGTCAGGTTTCATAGTTTTTGTCTGTGTAAGAATTCATCCATTTTATCTAGGTTGTCTAATTTGTGGGAAAACAATTGCTTATAGTATTCTCTTTAATCCTTTTTACCTCTGTAAGTTTGGTAGTGATGTCCCCTTGTACATTCCTGATTTTAGTTATCTGAGTCTTGTCTGTTTTTTTTCTTGGTAAGTCCAGCTAAAGATTTATCAGTTTTGTTGACCTTTTCAAAAAACCAACTTTTGTTTTTTTTTTATTTTCTCCTTTGCTTTTGTATTCTCTATTTCCTTAATTTCCATTCTAATCTTTATTTCTTTCTGCTTGCTTTCAGGTTAGTTTCTTCATCTTTTTCTAGTTTCTTAAGGTGGAAAATCATTGATTTGAGAACTTTCTTCTTTTATAAGCATGTAGAGCTATAGATTTCCCTCTAAGTAATGCTTAATCTGCATCCCATATGGTTCGGTATGCTGTGTTTTCATTTTCACTCATCAAAAATTATTCTCTAATTTCCCTTTTAATTTCCTCTTTGACCTGTTGGTTATTAGTGTGTGTTGTTATTTCCACATAATTGTGATTTTCCAAAATTTCCTGCTGTTGTTGGTTTCTAATTTCATTCCATTGTGGTTAGAGAACATATTTTGTATTATTTCAGTTCTTTAAAATTTATCAAGACTTGTTTTATGGCCTAATATAATCTATCCTGGGAAACATTCCAGGTACATTTGAGAAGAATGTGTATTAGGCTTTAGTTAGATGGAGTGTTCTACAGATGTCTGTTAGCTTCTAGTTGGTTTATAGTGTTGTTCAAATCTTCTGTTTCCTTGTTGATTTTCTATTTGTTGTATTCATTATTGAAATGAAATTTTGAAGTCACCAACTATTATTTTTGAATTGTATATTTTTCCTTCAATTTTGTCAGTTTTTTCTTCATGTATCTTGGGATCTGTTGTTAGGTGCATATATGTTTATAATTGTTATAGTTTCTTGATGGATTGACCCTTGTATCATTTTAGAATGTCCTTTTTGGTCTCTAGTAACAATTTGTCTTAAAGTCTGTTTTTTAAAATAGTAGTATAATTTAATTTCACTCTCATTTTGAAGGATAGTTTTCTTGGTTATACAACTCTTAGTTGGCAGTCTTTTTTTTTTTTTTTATCACATTGAACACATCATTCCACTGCCTTCTGGCCTCCGTGAGAAATCAGCTGTTCATTTTATTAAGGATCCCTTGTATGTGATGAGTCTCTGCACTTTCAAGATTGTCTCTTTGTCTTTTGAATGTTTGATTATGATGTGTCTAAGTTTGGGTCTCTTTGAGTTTATTGTATTTGGAATTTATTGAAATTTTGGGTGAGGATTAATGTTTTTCTCAAATTTGGAAAGTTTTTGGTCATTCTTTCTTCAAATAATCTTTCTGCCCCTTTCTGCTCTTTCCTTTCCCTCTATGACTCCCATTATGCGTGTGTTTGCTTGAGGGTGTTCCATTGGTCTCTAGGGTTCTGTTAATATTTCTTCATTCTTTTTTCTTTCTGTTCTTCAGGGTGGGTAATCTCAATTGATCTATCATCAAGTTCATTGATTCTTTCTTCTTCTAGCTCATATGTACTGTTGAGCTCATATGTACTAATGAATTTTTCATTTCAGTTATTATACTTGTCAACTCAAGAATTTTTATTTGTTTTTTTTAAAAATAATTTCTATGTCTTTATTGATATTCTCTGTTTGGTGAGACATTGTTTTCATACTTTCCATTATTTCTTTAGAGATGGTTTTCTTTAGTTTTTGAACCTATTTAAAATAGATAATTTAAAGTCCCTATCTAAGGGGCCGGCCCCGTGGCTTAGTGGTTAAGTGCGCACGCTCCGCTACTGGCGGCCCGGGTTTGGTCCCGGGCACACACCAATGCACTGCTTCTCCAGCCATGCTGAGGCCGCATCCCACATACAGCAACTAGAAGGATGTGCAACTATGACATAAAAATAGCTACTGGGGCTTTGGGGAAGAAAAAAAGGAGGAGGACTGGCAGTAGATGTTAGCTCAGAGCCGGTCTTCCTCAGCAAAAAGAGGAGGATTGGCATGGATGTTAGCTCAGGGCTGATCTCCCTCACAAAAAAAATAAATAAATAAAAAATAAAGTCCCTATCTAGTAATTCTGACATCTGGGCTTCCTCAAGGACAGTTTCTATTGACTGCTTTTTTTTTTTTTGTGAGGAAGATTCACCCTGAGCTAACATCCATTTCCAATCTTCCTCTTTTATTTTGCTTGAGGAAGATTAGCCCTGAGCTAACATCTGTCCCAATCTTACTCCATTTTGTATGTGGGATGCCTCCATAGCATGAGAAGGGATCATGCTAATGAGTAGACTTGGTCCACACCTGGGATCCAAACCTGCGAACCTGGGCTGCCGTAGTGGAGTGCGCGCAACTTTTACCACTTGGCACGGGGCCAGCCCACTTGACTGCCTTTTTTTCTGTATATGAGCCTTACTTTCTTTTTATTTGCATGTGTCATAATCATTTATTGAAAACTGGACATTTTAAATAACATGATGTGGCAACTTTAGAAATCATATCCCTTCCTCTTCCCAGGGTTTATTGTTGTTGCTGTTTGTTTGTTTAACAATTTTCCTGAACTAATTGTGCAAAGTCTGTATTCTTTGTCATGTGTGGCCATTGAGGTCTCTGCCCAGTTGGCTAATGATTGAACTGAGATTTCCTTGAAAGCTTTGAACCAATAAGTCTTCCAGCCTTTGCCAAGGGGCTCTGTGTGTATGTTGGGGCACACCTTCAAGGATATGCCAGGCAGTTTACAACTCTGCCTTAGCCTTCACCTCCTGCCTATGCAGAGCCTCAAGGTCAATCAGAGGTGAGAGATTAGGGCTCTTTCAGATCTTTCCTGGGCGTGTGCACAACCCTACTCATCAATGCGGCCTTCTCTACTCCCAGGAACATACTGGAGATTTTCAAACCCTCCTAGGAGCATCTCATTCCCCAGCTTTACCTTTTAAGTTTTTTGATCAGCTTTTTTTTTGCATCAACTGTTATCACTACCTTAGGCAGCTGCAATCTTAAACAATCACTGATGATTTTTTCAACAAATTCTCCAGGAGAATAATTGTTTGCAGTCAGTGAGCTCTGAGTTAGGTCAAATAAAGACAAGCCCTGTGAGTAGGTATTTCCAGGAAACTTCCAGATAGGTCAGATAATAACAGTTCTCTTGGGATGGGGCTTTGGGAAACTCCAAACCACTTCTACCTCCTCTATAGTATTGTGATTGTGAGGTTGTTGGTTTTTAAATTTTTTTTTTGAGGAAGATTGGCCCTGCGCTAACATCTGTTGCCAATCTTCCTCGTTTTTTTTTCCTTTTTTCTCCCCAAAGCCCCAGTACATAGTTGTGTATCATAGTTGTAGAGTTATAGCTCTTGTATATGGCACAGTGCCTCAGCATGGCTTGATGAGTGGCAAGTAGGTTCGTGCCCAGGATCTGAACTGGCGAACCCCTGGCTGCTGAAGCAGAATGCGCGAACTTAACTGCTATGCCACCGGGCCAACCCCTTTGGTCTTTAAAGCTACTGCATTTCTTGAAAAAGGACAATGGAATTAGGGCAAGTCAAAGTAACCACAAAGCTTGGTTCTTACTAATAGTAAGTAATAGTTTTCTCAGATAAACACTCCTTGGATTTTGCAAGCATTTGGTTAATTTCCAAGGTTCTGAAAAAGTGGATGTTTACAATTTTTTCCAGTTTCTCATTGCTTTCACGGAGGGAAAGTTTTTTGCAGATCTTTACTCCACTTTTCCTACTGATGTCCAGGCTGTTACTTAAAACACAAAATAATAACACTTTCGTTTATTGTATAAACAACACAATATCAACAAGCAAACACTCACAAAAAACTCTTCACCTACAGTCCTACCTACTTAACACATCAACTTTTTAAAAAAATTCTATTTCTTGCCCACTGATATGAATACTTTTGGTACTGTTATAATCAAAGTCTAGATTTACTCTTATATTCTCCTTTTGTTACTTTACATCATATCATTATTTTTTATGCTACTTCATATTTTATAGAATGAACATTTTAATGATTAAAATTCTATCAAGTTTATGTGTTATAATAGTTTCATCATCTTTCTTTTTTGACCATTTAGGGGTTTTCAACTTTACCAGTTTTATATAAGGCTACTTATACTACAAGCATGTAGTTTACTGTTTAAAAAATATTTCCTTGGGATAAATTCTGTGTAGCAATGTTTGTAACAATCAAAGGCTACAAACATTTTATGCCTCAAGTTATTCCCAAAAGGATGTACTAATTTGCATTTCCATCAATAATATTTGTGTTTCTTTACATCCTTTACAACATTGGTTGTTACTGATTTGTAATTTGTTAATAAAAATATATTAAAAATTATTAATGAGTTTAAACAACTTTTATGTCTGCTTAATTTTATGTGCATTTTCTATTCTTGTGGTCTTTTTTTTTTTTTTTTTTGGTGAGGAAGATCAGCCCTGAGCTAACAACCATGCTAATCCTTCTCTTTTTTTTGCTGAGGAAGACCGGCTCTGAGATAACATCTATTGCCAATCCTCCTCACTTTTTTTTTCCCCCAAAGCCCCAGTAGATAGTTGTATGTCATAGTTGCACATCCTTCTAGTTGCTGTATGTGGGGCGCGGCCTCAGCATGGCTGGAGAAGCGGCGCGTCGGTGTGCGCCTGGGATCCGAACCTGGGTCGCCCGTAGCAGAGAGCGCGCACCCAACCTCCAAGCCACGGGGCCGGCCCCTATTCTTGTGGTCTTAAAAGTGCTATAGCTATCCCATGAACAATTGTTAATATTTTCTTCACTTCTGAAAAAATAATTAAGAGATTGTCATATAGAATTTTATCAAGTGAAAGCCACTTTTAAATTGTTTTGCTTAATATTAAAATGTCTCATTTTTTGTCACAATTTTTAGAAGTACTAAATGACATCTTTTTTATCCTAGCAATAAAGCTACCCTTTTTAATGTTTCTTACAAACTAGTAATGTTATGGCTTTCAGATATTCCCAGAAAAATCTCATCTAACTCCAGTTACAATTTAAAGAATCAGTTGACTTTTGTCAATGTATTCAATTATATCATACGTTGTTTCTTGAGGGAAATATATTTTGAATGTTAAATAGTTAATGTGCAAGCAAACTTTTAGAATGTATCACTGTAAAAGCTGAGAATTTATTTAGTGGTTGTACAAAGGAAAATGTTGCCTGAAATTGATGACTTTATACAAATTCCACAATGCTCCTTTTCTCTACAACTTAATCTGATTTTTGCTTTTTTCCAGTTTAAGGCCAATCCTCCTGCTGTGACTTTCAAACTAACTGGGGAGACAGATGGTATATTTCATATACAACCGGATGGACTTCTATATTACAACGGAACCCTGGACAGGGAAACAAGAGCTGTTCATAAGCTCGAGGTGAATTGAGACCACACAAAGGGCCCTAACTCCAACCTCTCTGAGCACCCTTGTCCTGGAATTGTGACTGGCATCTTCATCCCTTGCATAGAATCCTGTTACAGCTCTCCTGACCTTAACAGCATGCATTGCAAACTTCATTTGTCCATTTTTTACCCACTACAGAGGGGGACGGCAAGGGGACCTTCTTCCTTAGGCTTTTTGACTGCAGTAACCCAATTTACACTGCCAAGGCCCTCAGATGGCATTACTTGTCCAAGTATGGCCATACTCAGGCACCTGAATCAATACCGAGTCAGCACCCCTCTGATATTTTACTGGTATCTCCCTACGGCTACTGTGTGGGCTCTGGACTGACAAAGAAGGCAGAATAAGTGCTGGGATGGAGTTCCTGTGGGCCTTGCGAGAAACGGAAGTAACCAATGGTCAGAGGCTGATGAAAGAGACCAATTTGCCTCTCTTTCCTTCTTAGTTTTTATGGTTGGTATCTGAATATTCAAGAATCGTAAAGAGCTAATTGTGGGGGAGAAAAGGGCAAATCAAAAGCTTTCTGCCTAGTACCTTCTGCTATTGGCTCTTCAAGATGACCACTAAACTGGCTCTGAAGGGGACATGGCACTTCCATAGCCTTAAGGGTCAAAGTGTTTTTATTTCACTGACTTCAACTGTTTAGAAAAGAAGCATGCCCAGTGTCCAGCATACCCCACTGCTAGAAAACACAGTCATGATTAGCCAGCTTTAACTGAGAGGACTTCTATTTCAGCAGCTCTAAATCTGGGCATTTATGGGTGTCTTCCTCCCTCACAGTCGCCAGGTTATTGGTTCTTTGAGCTCTAATTTCCTTCAAGTGACTTCTGGGTGTGTGCTATGAAGTCCAGGCTCACCAAGATGATTTCCTTTTCCTTTTGACATCAGGTCTCAGCCTTGGATGAGCATGGAGCCACAGTGGAGGGCCCGGTCACCATCACCATAGAAGTGAAGGACATCAATGACAATCGACCCATGTTTCTCCAGTCAAAATATGAAGGCTCAGTAAGGCAGAATTCTCGCCCAGGTAATAGGCAGGAACCTGGATATACTTATGGAAAGATGGAAGGGGATCAGGCAGAAGGGGCGGATTTGTGTAGCTAACTGCTGCAGCTATCACTCATTAAGCATTTACTGTCTTATTTAAATTTCACAGCAATCTCTGGGAGTTTCTTTATTATCTCCATTGCTCTAGGGCATGGTTTCTCAACCTTGGCACTACTGACATCTTGGGCCGGATAGTTCTTTTCTCGTCAGGGGCTGTTCTGTGCACTGTAAGATGTCTAGCAACGTCCCTGACATCTACTCGCCAGATGCCAGTAGCAACACTTCCTCCCAAGTTGTGACAACAAGGATGTCTTGAGACATTGCCAAATATGACCTGGGGGACAAAATCACCCCCAGTTGGGGCCAGCCCGGTGGCATAGTGGTTAAGTTTGTGCGCTCTGATTTAGCAGCCTGGGGTTTGTGGGTTTGGATCCCAGGTGTGGACCTACACACCGCTTGTCAAGCCATGCTGTGGTGATATCCCACACACAAAACAGAGGAAGATTGGCACAGATGTTAGCTCAGGGACAATCTTCCTCAAGCAAAAAGGAAGATTGGCAACAGATGTTAGCTCAGGGCCAAACTTCCTTATCACAAAAAAATAAAGAAATTACCCCCAGTTGAGAGCCACTATTCCAGGGTGAGATTTGGAATATCTTAGAGCTCTCTAGAACACTCTAGAACACTCTGGAAAGGTGATCTCACTCTCCCAGAAATCTACATTCTCATGGTCACTGCTGGCTCCCAGTTCTTTTTCTTCTCTTACTTCCATCTCCTAGCTATGGCTCATCCCTTCAGATTCTTCTACCCTTCATTTCCACAAAAGCCTCTCATCAAGGCATAGGTGTATGCTGCAAGCTGTACTGAAGATTTGGGGAGATGAAGGAGCATCACGTCATAATGGTGCACAAAATGAACATGACTATTAGACTTCCAAGTTCTCAGAAAGACTCTTGGCCTTTTCCATCAACTCACTGATAAGTTTCCTCTGTGTTACTTAATCTTTTCTCTCTCTCATTCTTGAATGCCCATTTCCAATAACTCAGGAAAAATATTTCTTCTACTTTATTATGTGGAGCAATTTCACTGTCTTTGTCCCTGAGATTGCATACCAAAGACTCACTGATAAGCTCTGCTAAATAAGAATCTTCCAGTTCTTACTCTTTCTCTCTTCACCAGCAGGATCTTCTAGATCAGTGATTCTTAAACTTTTTGGTCTCAGGGCTCCTGTATTCTCTTAAAAATTATTGCAGAGTCCGAAGAATTTTTGGATATGTGGGTTATATCCAGTGGTGTGCTGGTGAATGTTTAATAGCTGTCTCTTTGGGGGAAAAAGCCCTGATTTGTAGCATTTGCCAATTTCTGTGGTATAAATACTCCTACCATGGCCTATTTTAAGCTATCAATGGTGTTAGTAACTGGCTTACAAAATTTCTGGAAATTCAACAATTGTCTCTCACGAGCTGGCTCTAGTACATCACTGGTTATTTCTATCAATATTTATCATATTAGAAATTAAAACTGAAAAATTAAAAAAAATTTATTAATTCATTTTAAATAAGAATAAATATATTTTAATGGAAAATAACTATATTTTCAAAGACAAAAAGAATTATTAAAAAGAATGGCATTGTTTTAACTTTGCAAATCTCTTTCATGTCTGGATTAATTGAAAACAATTGGATTCTCATGTCTTATTTCTGCATTCATTCTGTTGTCATATGCTCTTTCGGTTGAAGTATACAAAAAAAAACCTCACCTCACACAGATATGTAGTTGGTAAAGGGAGGAGTATTGTAATAGCATTTTCAGATAACTGTGGATGTTCTTTGATACTATACCAAAACTCAACAAGTGGTGGTTTCTTTTTTTTTTTATTATGTTATTGAAGTTGTACTGGTTTATGACATTGTATAATTTCAGGTGTGCACTATTATGTATCAGTTTCTGTATAGACTGCATTGTGCTCAACAAGTGGTGGTTTCTTAAAGGCTGGTTGCAATGTGAATCTGAAACCATATCAATGCTTTTTTTGATACTCCTTTATGCTAAAATCCATCAAATTATCTTGTGCTTTGAGTGAATCTTTTACACATGTATGAATTTTGACTCCATTGACCCTAAAAACAGTCTCAAAGACCTTTAGAGGTCCCTGGAGCATAATTTGAGAAATCCCATCCTAGGCGAAGAGAGCAGAATAAAGGTTTATTTCTCCACTGATATAAATTATAGCACCTTCCCCAATTCTATCTCTGCCTCTTAGAAGGCAAAAGTGGCTATGGCTTCAGTTAATATCCTTTTTTTTTTTTTTTCTGGGTACGTTTCATTAAACAGGAAAGCCCTTCATGTATGTCAATGCTACAGACCTGGATGATCCAGCCTCTCCCAACGGCCAGCTTATTTATCAAATTGTCATTCAGCTTCCCAAGATCAACGACGTCATGTACTTTCAGATCAACAACAAAACAGGAGGAATTTCACTTACCCTAGAAGGTAAGTTGAGTGATGCCCTCATACGACTGTCTGAGTCAGAAAAAGGGACCTAGATCTGTGTCGCCTTCAGAGACATTTCCTTTTCTCTTTTCTCCTACTTCATAGGATCTCGGGAACTGGATCCTGTTAAGAATCCTTCCTACAGTCTGGTGGTCTCAGTGAAGGACATGGGAGGCCAGAATGAGAATTCCTTCAGTGACAGTGCTTCTGTGGATGTTATGGTGAAGGAGAATATTTGGAAAGCGCCAGAAACTGTGGAGATTGTGGAAAACTCAACTGATCCTCACCCCATCAAAATCACTCAGGTAGTGCCCAAGGAATGCCTAGAGACTACTAGTAAAGATCTATGGCCTCACTTTGTAGAGGCCCACCCTCATGGTCTTCACTGATACATTTATTAGGTACGTTTTTGCATAGCATAATTATAAAGCAAACTAATTAGACAAAGTCTCTGGCCCCATCTCTGGAGTTTACCATTATAGGTAAGCTCTGGACTTTAACAACTTAGATTCATATATATATATTTGAGCTTTAAAACAGAACTTCACTTACTTTCACCATCCAAATAGATAGCACTGATGTTTGTTGTTCCCTGTCAGTAGTGTGAGATATGGCTGTACTAGAGTGGGTTGTATATGGGGCATGCATCATACACATGTACGTGATTTGAATTTGGGGTTGCAAATATTTTTGAAAGGCTGCTTCTTATTTTCATGGGAAAAATCTTTATCCAGTAGATTCATCCCATCATAGACTAAGGGACAGAGGCAGGACTGGCCAAGAGTAAGGGTTGAGTAGGCAACCTTTGCCGTTAAAGACCACCTTCCCCCAATTCCATCTCCTGTGTGTACCTCTCCTCTCCACTCAAATACTCCCCCTTCCTACCTCAATGGCTGATGTTCTCACCCTGGGTCCCTTCCTTCCTTAACACTTGGAAATCCACTCTGGGCTCCACTCAGATCTGATCTTTTCTGGAACATCAGGAGGTTCCTTGACATGAAAGCTGTGGGTTAGTGAGAGAGCACTGGATTTGGAAGCAGAGAACCAAAACCACAATCCTTGCTCTATTACTTTAATGATTGATCATGAATAAGTCATTTAACTGTTCTGAGCCCCAACCTCTCATCAATAAAATGGGGATGATAACGCCTCTCTGAGTTGTTGTTGAGGTTAACTGAGAGGTAGAGTCTGAAAGCAGATAAAAGGTAATAATATTATGAGAGAGGCCACATCTGTAGTTCCCCTAAGATTTTTTTCAAATGACACTGTTGTTGTTAAGAGGCCCTGGAGCGGCCCATCCCATCATATCTATTGTCTGACACGAAACGATTTTTATTTATTGAATGTTGAATTAATGAATTCGCCTTCAGGAAAGAAAATAAAAGCAAGAAGTATTCTGCTTTACCAGCTAAGAAAGTATGCTAGGACTCACTACTGTGAGAATTTCAGATTTTCAGCCTTTACTAAAGTCTTCCTAGTTGTTATTTAGGTTATCCCCATAGAGACTTGTAAATGCTAAAAAGAATGCATATGCTTGTTTCCTCTGGGGGCTGGCAAATAAAAGAAATTTAGGGGTGCCACACCCAATACCCAGGCCTGGGAAGGTGCTTTGGTGTCTTGAAATCCAGGAGGAAGAGTGGACGGGGACAGCTCAAGAGAGGAGAACTCTGACTGAATTTTTAGGGCACAAGGGAACTAAGAGCATGGTCTTTGGCCTGGACAGAGGGTGGTGCTTAAATAACTAGCAAGGGACAATGGTGTCCTTGACACCCTTCCCAAGCTGGTCCGAGAGAGTAGGTTAGTGTGGACATTTCAAATAGCCATAGGACCTTGTGCAAGTCATTTAAACTTTTTGTATCTTAGTTTCCTCATTTATAAAATGGGGATAACTATCTCACAGGGCTGTTTGAGGATATAAGGAGATGACACATAAAAGTGTTTAGAATTGTGTCTGGCATGTGGTAAACCTTCAGTAAGTGTTATTATTAGTATTGGAATATCAGAGAGGTCAGGCTTTGTCTGTAGCAAGTAGACTGGTCTTACTATTGAGTTTATTTATTTTTTTGCCAAGTTGTTTACAAAATAATGTTAGGAGTTGACGATTATTCTTATCCCTGAAGTCTTTAAGACTAAATATTTAGGGGAGGAATGTGCTTTATTCATGTATCATTTGTCTTCATAAGGGCATGGGGGAGAGTTTCAAGTGTCTCCTATTGCTCTTCTCATCTTCATTGGTGAGTTTTAGAAGCCTGTCAGACATCATGGCTTAGTCCTCAGATAACGGAAAGTACTACAAAGTACATTTTGTTTCTTAAATTAATATTTCACGGATCTGATGCCATCACAGTCAGACTTCCGAAAGAACAACCCACAAACTCTTAAGAGGGTTCACAAAGAATTGCTTTAGAGAAGAAAAATACCCCAAGTGTTTTTGAGCAATATAACTTGGTAAAAAAGAAAAAAAACTTATTTTAGGTTGAAAATGAAATATGTAATTCAGTAATTATAAGAAACCACAGATGTGCAAACAAGGTTGTCAGAAATTTCAAATCAAGAACCAGAAAATTGTTTATTTCCTTTCCAGTTCTCTCAGTCCAGGTTTATCTTTCCTCACAATTCACTTTGGCCCCTGTAGGTGCGATGGAATGAGCCAGATGCACAATATTCCTTAGTTTACAAGGAGATGCTGCCAAGATTCCCATTTTTAATTGACCAGGAAGGAGATATTTATGTGACTCAGCCCTTGGATCGAGAAGAAAAGGATTCAGTGAGTAAAACTGGGAGGAGTTTCACAGACGACAAGACAAAGTTCCAATGCCCATGGACAGCTGGGAGCAGAACTGATTTTCCTTAAAAAATCAAAGAACCCTGGGACTGTGTTCTGAACCCTAGCACATTCTTGCTCTCAAAGACATGATAATTTCCCCACAAATTATCCCACTTCATTTTTTCTTATTTCTCAGTTCTAAGTAAACTGAAAATAAGAGGGTAAATGAAACAGCTGCTTTCTCTGCCTTTTGAAGGGGCTGATGAGGGAGTCACATCTTAACTCTGATTTTCCTGTTGTAGTATGTTTTTTATGCGATTGCAAAGGACGAGAATGGAAAACCACTTTCATACCCACTGCAAATTAATGTGAAAGTTAAAGACATTAATGATAATCCACCTACGTGTCCATCTACAGTCACTGTATTTGAGGTCCAGGAGAATGAAAAAATAGGTAAGAAATGAGAGCTGCTCAAAGCTGTGTAACTGTCTTCCCTATGTGAACTCTGTAATCCCTTTCTCCTCTCAGTCTGATAAAAGGTGGGCAGGTAGACCTGATTGGGGATCAATTATTCATGTCTGGTACAGCATAGAGGTTGAATGCGCCTTGACACTCACACAGGTACAGTATTTCAGCTCAAACAGTATCTGGTGCTGTTCTTAAATTGGAGCGTATACAACTACCACTACTATTTCTGTTACCACTCTTACTACTACTACAACCACCCTTACCACTACCACTAACACCATAACCACCTACATCAGCATCCTGTATACATATATAGGGTTATCTCATTTGCAAGATTTTCCCATAGATTCTTATTTGCCCTCTAATAGACTCAGTAACAGATAAAATCTCATCAAATTTGCTAAATAATTTAAATAAACATTTACACACAGTGTCAGATACCCTGCAATAAGCAAGCACTACAATTGAAAGTTGGCTTTTGATCCTTGATCCTCTCTCTCTAGGAAGCTGATAACAGTTCAGGAGTCTGGTAGATGAAGTCCAAGTCCTACGTATTTTTGTCCTTTTGTTCTTGACTTGCTTTGTTTCCTTTTACTGTGTCTCATAATAGCTTTAGTTTTGTATAGGGACAGCTACTATGAGAACATTATGATTTTGGGAGTTTTATGACTTCCCTGGATTTGGGACACCTCTTGTCTATTACCCCTTGGTGTTGAGCACATTGGCTGAGCAGGCTGGCAGTTCTTGAAATGCTTTTGTCTGTCATTTTATGTAAGTTTCAGAGGCTTACAAGGTGAGCAGCTTCTTATGACTGCCATTCCTAGGGCTTTGCTGCTCACAAGGGCAGATTCTCACATGACTTGTGGACACTCTCATCATTTTCTTTTGATCTCTCTGCTCTTCTTGCCACACGCTTTTGACACAGTGGGTGCTGTCCTGGAGGCTTGGTGAGCACCGCTCACCTGGCTTGCTTGCTCAATGCTCTTTTCTTTCCTTCTTGCTGTCGGGAGCCATATGCAGGCTGCCTATTGTCAGTGTGTTCTGCTTAGGTCCTCTTCTTTTCATTTATTCTAATTATTGCTGCAAAAGGAAGTATTAAATGACAACTTGAAGGATTTTAGTTAATTATGAGGAAGAATCTTTTAACAGTGACAGTTGCGTAACAATGGAACGTGTGACAATAGCCAGGAAACACTTGTGGCATTATCGTTTTTGGAAATTTGCATTGGTCTGTGATGCTGAGTGAAGGCAAAAGACCTTTGAAGACGTTTCTAGATGATACCTCAAGTCTCTTTGCATAGGGCCTAACATTTAATGGTTAGTTATCAAGTGCTGCATAACAAATGGCCTCTAAACTTAGCAGCTTAAAGCAACAAACATTGCTGGGTGCAGCTCAGCTGGGCACCTTTGATTCAGAGAGAGAGAGAGATTGGAAAATGGCAAGCAAGATGGAAGTCAGTCTTTCTACAACCTAATCTTGGAAGTGACATACCGACACTTTTGCCATATTCTCCTAGAAGCAAGTCGCTAGGCTCAGCCCACACTGAAAAGGAGGGGGTCACACCAGGGCATCCATGTCAGGAGGTGGGGGTCGTGGGAGCCATTTTGAAGGCTGCCTTCCTCATTTGGGAAGAGGACGGTACTAGTGTTCTGAGGCTGGTTAGGAAGTCATTATTGGTGGAATAAATTGTTCAGGGGCTCAGCATGCTATTTGCCTCTCTGAAAGCAGGAATTTATTTTGTAACTATATTTTGCAAAGTATTGAATAGTGGACTTAATAGACCAGGAATTCTTAGAAATTGACACAGATTAATTGAGTCTATTCTATATATGTAGCCGAAAAGAAGTACAAAACAATGCCTCTACCCTTTGTGGGCTTACTGTCTAGCTCAATAAAATACTGAATTATATCTTAGTATGTTTATATTCTCCTATTTGGTGTCTTATATCTGCCAGAATCTTGTGGGACGCATGTCCCCAAGTCTTAGCAATGTCAGCATTAATTCTGAAATCCCACTTGCTACCAAGTCCTACGTGTCCATACAGGAAATTTAGCCTCTCATAGAAGCCCTACTGCCCTAAAGTATTTCTGAGTGCCCCAAGAGCTGCTGTATATACCCCTGCATCGATTTGGGCTGCCACTTGTGCTGGGCCTCCATCACTCAGAGACATGGCACTCCTTTCACTTGTGGCTCATCCACAAAGTCCTCTGCTCCCACTGAGTGGCATCTCTTACTGGAATTTCCCTGGTCGCTGATGTCAACAGTCCTTGTGGTGCCTCTGATAGCTAAGGTTTCCTGTGGAATGAGAGAAGAAGCGTCCTCTGTGTTATGCTCACTTGCTAAGGGGAAAGGTCCAAAGCAGGGCTGCTCAGACACCAAAGGATCACGGAATTTAGTAACACACTCTTTCATTCAAACACACAAGTACTTTTTTTACAAGGGCACATCCATGCCACAAAGGTGACTTGGGTGTGATGGATTCAGAAATAACAGCGGTTCCTACACTGGATACCTATTCTCCTCTGCCCTGTTGCTCCTGATGCCCCCCTCTCCAGCCCATGAGACATGTCCAGCTCCGTTATAGACATAACATAGGTACTTCCCTCCAACCCCCCTGAAAAAAACCTTCCAAATTTCCATATGTCAGTGGATGCAAATTGATATGGGGGAGGGGGTGAAATCTAACTCCACAAATAGGGTGTATTCAAGTTGTAGCCCCAAGATGGGATTCTTGCTGCATGTAGAGAAACCCACAATTCCCATTTCACAGAGCAAGGTGATCCAGAACTTATCAGAACTCACCCAGAGCTGGGTGGAGCACTGAGTCATAGCCTCTGACTTCTGGAACTCCCTGGACTGAAACATTCACAGGAAGAAAATACTTAGGGTCATAAACCACGGCAAGGCAGAGAGGATACATGCCTGTTCTTTGCCCTATGTTATCTTTGGGGTGAGTCAGTCTCTGCAATTGTTCCATAAAGTGGCTTAAATGTAACCTATGGTTGGCTTATCCTTGTTTAGTTATACCATTTGCCTTGTGTATTAGTGTCTGAGAGTGGCCATAACAAATTACCACAAACTTAGCAGCTTAAAACAACAGAAACTTATTCTCTCACAGTTCTGGAAGCTAGAAGTCTAAAATCAAGATGCCAGCTAGAGGAGAATGCTTCCTTGTGTCTTCTGACTTCTGGTGGCTCCTGGCATTCCTTGGCTGCTTGTGGCAGCATTACTCCAGTCTCTGCCTCCTACTTCACATTGCCTCCTCCTCTGTGTGTGCCTCTGCATCTTCTCTTTTTCTTATAAGTTCACCAATCACTGAATTTAGGGCCCACTCTAAATCCAGGATGATTTCATCTCAAGATCCTTAACTAATTACATCAGCAAAGACACTACTTCCAAATAAGGTCACATTCGAGGTTCCTGATGGACTTGAATTTTTGTGGGACACTTTGTTACGGGCTAAATTGTGTCCTCCTCAAATTCATACGATTAAGTCCTAACCCCTAGTACCTCAAAGGGTGACTATTATTTAGAAATAGGGTCTTTAAAGAAGTAAATAAATTAAAATGTTGTCATTAGTGTGGGTCTTAATCCAATATGACTGGTGTCCTAAGAACAGGAAATCTAGACACAGACATGTACAGAGGAAGGACCATGTGAAGACATATGGATAAGACAGCTATCTACAACTCAAGAAGGAAGGTCTCAGAAGAAACCAACTCTGCCGACGCCTTGATTGCAGAACTTGAGCCTCAAGAAACTGTGAGAAAATAAATTTCTGTTGTTAAAGCCACCCAGTCTGTGGTCCTTTGTTATGGTGGCCCTAACAAACTGATACACTATTTAACACACTACACTATGAAAAGGGTTAGAAGAACCAAAATACATCTAAGAACTTTAGGCTGCTACTCAAAAGTTATTTACAGTGCTTTCTAAGAAGCTGCTTATCCAGTGAAACCATTTTTTAGTAGATTAAATTGAAGCTGTAATAGATGGGTTTTTTTCTTTCCTTTTCCACAGGGAGCAGTATTGGAACTCTTGTTGCCCGTGACATGGATGAAGAAAACACCATCAACAGTGTTTTAGGATACAGAATTGTGGATCAGTCCCCCAAGTCTCCCAGAGAAGGGCTCTTTCTGGTCGAACTCTACACAGGAATGTTCCAGTTGGCCAAGCAGTCCTTGAGGAAGCAAGACAGTCCTCAGTACCACTTGACAGTAGAGGTGTCCGACAAAGGTCAGTATCACATTCACTGTCAAGAGTGAAAATACTTGTTTTCCTTCTAGTTGCAATTTGTTAGGCTGCTCTGATGCCTGGGTATGTTATGGAAGGTTGCCATTAAGAGTTCTCGCTTCCTATGTAAAACACACACGCAGCATGGAGGCAGCTGGTCCAACATCCTAAAGGCCAGAGTTACAGCTCAGGCAATATTACGTGTTGGGTCCAGTCTTCTGAGATGCAAGTGTCAAGAGGGGATGAAACACACAAGGATTTTATTAGAGGAAATGCCTGTGGAAAAAAGATGGGGAGGGGTACAGAGAAGGCTGGCAGAGCCATTAGACTGCAATAAAGCCTGACCCTGAGTGAGGGAGAGGGGCAAGGAAGGCTGGAGAGACCACTGAGCAGGCAAAGGAAAGTTCGGCAAGGTCATTGGAGAGTCCAAGTTGGCTGTCGAAGGAGTCCATGATCTCCAAGAACGAGCCTGCCTTAGCCTGCCTGCCTTGCTCAGTTACTGATTGGGCGCCACGGGAAGCAAGGCCTCGGTGCAAACGTGGTGATGGATTTTAGAGCCCTGCAAGCACATCATCAGTTGAGATCCCTGTTGTTGGAGGTTGGCAAGGCACATTCTTGTGGACACCATGATCACAAACAAGAAAATTAATTGTATTTCCCAATTCTCCCTTTCAGACTCAAAGGATTCTACTGTATGAAAGTAGAAGAAAAATGCACCTTTTGGGAAGTTTTGTCATCTCCTATCAACTTCTAGTTGTCCATTTGCCAGTATCAGGAGACAGTCTTCCCTACTCCTTATACAGTTTCAAAGCAAGTGGTTCTTAATCTTAGTTGGATCACAAAACTCTTTGAGAATCTGATGAAAACTGTGAATTCCTAAATAAATGCCCACATTCTCAGACAAGTGTGCATAGGCACACAAACGTACATGTATTCAGAGACAGACTTACTTTAGGGGCATGCACACTCCTAGGTTAAGAATCTTTCTTTGAGTTAACTGGCACTGAATCTTAGATTACCAAATAGTTCAGTAATTCTTACGCTAGAAGGCACAGATTATAGTCATGTGCCACATAATGACATTTCAGTCAATGATGGACCACATATATGACAGTGGTCCCATAAGGTTAGTACCATATAGCCTAGGTGTGTAGTAGGCTCTACCTACTACCTTACACAAATGTAGGTTTGTGTAAGCACACTCTATGATGTTCACACTACGACAAAATCGCCTGAGGACGCATTTCTCAGAATGTATTTTTGTCATTAAGTGACGCATGACTGTAAACAGGTGTGGAGAAGAAAGGAGCATCATTTCACACTGCTTCATAATTTTTTCCTTTACACAGATGTTGACATACTGAAGAGAAGTGGGGTTTGCAGACCCCCAAGGCAGAATGTTTGAAACCTAGTAATTTGCCAAATATTGAGGGCCTAATGTTTAGCATTATGTTAAGAGGTGCAACAGAAATGAGTTTAATAAATCATCCCTGTCCATGATGAATTAACAATTTCACACCATCAGCCATCCATTCTATCAGGAGATATTGAGTATTTATCTTGTGTGAGGCACCATTCAAAGTATTAGGGATACACAAATGAGTAAGACCCAGTGTCTGTCCTTAAGGAGTGTTCATGGTAGAGGAGATGGACATGTAAATAAATAAATTGCAAGAAACATGTACAAGGTAGCCCATGAAGGCAATGAGTGAGTCAATAGAGAGAGAGAAGCTAAGGTTTTCTGGAAGAGGTGTCATTGATCTGAGTTTTGAAGGATGAAAAAGACAAATTACAAAATAGTGTAGGGTTTATGGAGGAGAAGAAATCCCATGTGCAAATGCGTGGGGACCTGAAGCAGTCTGAATCTGTAAGAGCATAAAGTGAAAATCGGATTACAAATTGTCTATGTGCATGAGTACCTCTATAGAAAATATGGGCCAGATTATAAAATATATTTATATACAAATATATATATATATATGTGTTGATGGAATTAAACGTTCAATTGTACACTACATAAAATTAGAGACTAGGCTATAACTAACGTAGTTTTACGTAAAATCAGGGAAAGCCTGTTAACCAGGAGGCCCGCTGCTGTCCCAGATGAGGTTTGTGCAGAATAGGGAGCCAGTGACTTCAGGCCCTAGGACCCCCCAATCTTCAGCCATTCTTGTTGTCTACAGATGTTCTGGGGACTGGCCCCAGCTTTAATTAACATCCACTTATTTATAATTCGGTTATTATTGGATGATGTGCCTGGCCTTGTGTCCAGTGCATTGAGCATGAGATCTGGAATTAGACTGCCTGAGTGTATTTGTCAGGATCCCAGCAGGAAATGGACGGCCCCCTCTAAAGGAATAACCAAAAAGAGTTAAAGAAGGGATTATTTGTAAAGGTTGAGGGCAGGGTTAAGGGAAACCAACAGGCGGTGTGAAGCACAGTGGGCAGCCTTTCCTACCCTAAGATGTGAAGGGGTGAGGGAAGGGAGCAGGACCTGTGCCTGTGGCTATTGAAGAGGCTGCTGGCAGTGGGGAACGACACCCCGACCTCTGTCCTGCCTTTCCTCCGGTGTCCTACCAGTGCTCCCACTGGCAGAACCCAGCTGTTACCCAGAGGGCCAGGATGCCCACTGATACAGTTCATGAAGTAAGCCTCCCGAGGTACAGAGCAGGGTGAAGGGTGGAGACTGGACGGAGAGGGCAAAGGAGCACGTGGATTTGAATTCTGGCTCGACCATTAGTTGGTCGTGTGACTTTGGTTGGGTTATCTAACTTCTCTAGCCCTTGGCTTCTTCATTTGTGAACAAAATGAGAATGATAATAGTCCGTGCCTCAAGAAGTTAGAATGAAGATGAAATGAGTAATGCAGTTAAAGCACTTAATACGGTGCCTGGTACACAGAGAGCACTAACAACTTGTATCATAATGAGAATCTGCATCTGTTGTTATCTACGTTTTATAGATAAACTGACTGAAGCACAGAGACCTTGAGTGGCACACCAAGCTCTCACACATCTGATAAGTGGCAGAGCCATAACTGGAACTGTGGGATGCCAGAACCCAGAATCTTAACCATTATACAATACAATATGTCATGGTTAGAACAAGGGCAACCCCAACAAAGAACCTGTCATTTTGTTTCTCCGTCAGGGTATCTCTCCAACCCCCCATCCCCACCCGCACTGCATGGTCATCTTGGACCTGGGTCGAACCTGCTGCCTCTGACTAGGTCTCTGAACAGTCAAACCCACCCATCAAAGCCTTTGTCATTTTCCCAGGGTTCCACGAGCTACCTCTGCCCTTGTAGGTTGGGCAGCCAGGCCCTTTGAAGGAGGCTAATTGCACCACTTCCTCCCTCACTTGGAAGGGAAGGGGCTGGTGCTCCCGCACCTTCCCACTGCAGAGGGCAGAGGACATGTAGGACGGTAAGTGCCGGAAGTGGTCAGAGAAGGAAAGACAGCTGGTTGGGATGCTCAAGGAAGGCTTTCTGGAAGGATAGTTTTGCCCTGGGCTTTGAAGACTCCATAACTTTCACTAGTCAGAAAAGAGAGGCTGCTTCACAGAAGAGGAACTGTCTTGCTCAAGAACAAGCCTTACCTCGGAAAGGGCAGGTGGAGGGCAGCGGGAAGCCCAGGGGAGCTTCTCTCAGGGCCTTGTTCAGCCTCCCCTTGGTGACCTGCTTGTGGGTGCAGGTGGGAGCAGAGAGTCCCCTCGCCACATAAATTGCGTGTCAATAGGGAAATTGCGGCTGTGGCTGTTACTTGTCAATTTTTTTCTTGCTGATTTCTGATTTTACTGCATAATTTTCAGTGAAAATTTTTGTGATATGACTTTGATTTTCAGATTTCAAGACCCTATGTCATGTGCAAATCCACGTTATTGATATCAATGACCAGATCCCCATCTTTGAAAAATCAGACGTGAGTGGTTGTCACTGTTTTTTCTTTACTTTGTTCATATTACTTGACTCCTACTTCTGGGATAAAGACACAAACAGAGTTAGGAAGAATGCCAGACTTAATACCTCAGTCAGTGCACTGATAACAAACGCAGACAGCATCTTCAGTGGAAATCTTCAGGGAACAATAACATCCACTGTTATAGTATTTGGGAACATCTGTTTATAAACTTCTGCCAATGGCTCATTTATTCCCAGGGCTGCTTAAAAGCTACAACCACAATCTTCGTCAAATTGAAAGGAATTGAATGGTTACTTGCAATTTGTCATTATGTATTTTGTGTGTAGTAGGCCAATAAATAGATTACTGCTGTGTCTCAAACAAACATTTTTAGTCAAAATTTAATGTTTGGAACATTGGTAATTTAAACTCATTTTGCAATAATTGGGAAAGAGAAAAGGAGAGGAAAAAACTAATCTTTGGCTTACACCAAAGAAAAATGTGCTCAAGACATTTGCAAGAATTAGGAGAATCAGACAGAAAGATCAGGAGAAAAAAGATCAGTTGAGAATATCAAGAAAAATGTTTACTTATTGTTGATGTGGGGGCTTTAAACTTGGGGGTGTTTCACCACTGCTTCCCTTCAAGGATGTCTCTAGTTATTTATCTGGAGCAGAGAGAAACCCATTTGACTAGAATGGTATGTCACGTTTGAAGTCAGTTATGAGGCAGCCCAGAGCCCTGTGATGATGTTAAATCAAAACAGGGACAAGGCTGTCACAAAGAAAGGGAATTGATTTATGAGGGTTTGGGGGCAGTAAGAGGTGTGACTAAATGTAACTTGTGTAACGGGCACTGAGGCTAAGCAGGTATGAAATAAAGAGCCCGTTTCTTCTTAGCCTCGCGATCCTTTCCTTGTGTAGTGATTTCCTTGCATTACATCTAGACAGTGGTTTTAGATTGAGGATGAGAATCCTGCTTTGGGAGTCTCAGACTTGGAACTGCAAATCTAGGCTCAAGAGAGAGTGAGTTTGCTTCTTTCTTTGGCGTGGTCCTCTTCTGGACCCTGTTTGTTGTCATCTTTAAGATCATGATGTCAAGAGACATGATCTGGGGGATTTTCAGTGGAAGAGTGGGATATGGTCTAGGCCAGTGATGAAGAGCACAGGCTTTGGAGTTGGACAAATGTGAGTTTGAATCCCAATTCTGTGACTCGCTAGCTGGGTGGTCTTGGGTGACTTTTACCTCTCCAATCCTTTGTCCTCTGTCAAGTGGAGATGATAATATAGCTACTCAGTAGGGTGTCTTGTTGCTTATCTTGATTGAGCACTTACTATCTCCAGGTGTTCAGGGGCTTTATATACATTCTCTCTCTTAATTCCCACAGGAAACGTGAGGTAGGTTCTATTATTATTATCTCCACTAGACAGATGATGAAAAAGTGAGAGTTACAGAAGTCAGGTAATTAACTTCAAGTCGCACAGCCAATAAGTGGCAAGCCTAGGATTCATATGCACGCTGTTTGAATCCAAAGTTCAGACTCCTAACCACTATTCCTTGATTGATATAAGAATTAATTAAAATAAGATATATAAAGTAACTGCCACATTGCAGGTACTCAATACATAGCAACTATTTATATCATTACTACTATAATAATAATTACAGTTATTAAACATATTCGATATGGGAGGGGTAATCTATTTTAGAATCCTACCAGTAGTTCTCTGAGAGGTTGTGTTTCTTGGTACAATGAATATCAGCTTATGAGAATGACTGATGTCAGAATCAATTGCAGCATATTCATCAATAGGAAAAACATGCTTATTGAGTATTGATGCAAACTATGACTTGTGTCCGTTCTGAAACCAAAGAGACAAGTTTTCCCTTTGACAGCTATGCTTGATGACAATGGACATGCTTATCATTTCCTTCTCCTGTTTCCTTCTTAGTATGGAAACCTAACTCTTGCCGAAGACACAGCTGTTGGGTCCACCATCTTAACCATCCAGGCCACGGATGCTGATGAGCCATTTACTGGGAGTTCTAAAATCCTGTATCGTATTACACAGGGAGACAGTGAGGGGCGACTGGGGATTGACACAGATCCCCAAACTAACGCTGGATATGTCAAGGTTAAAAAGGTAAATAGTCCCTTTACGGAATTTGTCTTTTTCATAGATTGATTTACTTATGACCATGCAAGGACCTATGAGCAGAGGTGATGTATCTGTGGTGACCTCTCAGGCGTGCTGATGGACTCCTGGGCACTTTCAGTCATTTCTGTCCTTCTGAAAGATGAAGGGCCAGGATTCTAGTTCTGGGTCTGTAACTAACTGACCAAGAAACCTTTGAGGAGGGAGGGAGTGTTGCCATATAAAATATATAAAATACAGGATAAACAATGTTTTAGTGTAAGTATGTTCCATGCTTAAACTAAAAAATTGTTTGTTGTTTATCCAAAATTCAAATTTAACTAGGTGTTCGATATTTTTATTTGATAAATATGGGGTGGTAGTGCTCAGGGCTTACTTCTCCCTCTGCAAATGTGGGGTGTTAGACCGGACGAGTCATGTGAGCCCTTTAGGCTGTAGACTCTTTATTCTAATGTGCCAGCCATAGTCTTCTCTTTAAAAATGACTGGAAATTAGATCTCCTTTCAAGGTTTAATAGACAAGTTTATCCTTTCATCCTCCCTGCCCACTTCTTACTTTCGTCTTTTACGTTATTGCTAAGCCCACTGGCTCTTGCTTTGTCTCTCCCTCCATAAGGACTGGGTAATCTGGAGCCAAAGTCTTGATTACCATAGTACCTGTTACTTTGTGCAGGATCTTCCTATCCTCCGTAAATCTACTCTCATCCCCCACTGTGTCCACCTAAATCTTGACCCTTTTCTCCACGGCTGTCTCAGCTATGCTTTAGAGCATGTAAATGGTTTACCAGATGACTTAATAGGAAGCAGCACTCAATGTCATCAACATATTTAGAATTAAAAGAGGTCAGAGTTACAGCAATAGAGACTCTGCAAGCATGGCTGAATGCTGAAGGTTTGCAGTGCAGTGTGCTGGAGGCTGCAAAAGAAGGCTCTGGAGGAAAGTTTTGAACCTGAATAAAGGAAAGCTGAAGTAGAGGCTAAAAATGAAGACAAAATAGAGTAATTTCACAGAAAATGGATAGAAGGACAGGAAGAAAAGTGCTAGTGCTGAAGCAAGCCCTGGGGCAGAGTGTTGGAATTCTAATCCCGTTATTGCCATATATTCTACCTCTGACAAAGGGCCTCGCTGGGTTTTAGCAGCAAGGTTTGTGTGTGGGCCAACTCAAACCATTAGCATCCTTTGGAATCTGACATTTGGAAAAAGTGCCATTACAACTTCCCTGTTCGTGACCATCTGCACGAAGAGAAAGAACCCCGGAAGGAGAGGATAAAGGAAAGGGCAGTTTTCAGCGTTCCCAGTGGGTGGTCCAGGCAGTATCTTTGATTCTTTTGCAGGAGGTGGGGGCCGATATCTCCCATCCTCCCCAGGACCAGAGCTCTCTAGGGTTCTAAGGGAAGACAGAGGCCTGTCCATCTCAGTACAAATGATTCCCATGTCAACATTTTTTGTGGTGGCTTATTGTGAACCAACTTAAGTTAATTTGACGATTTGTGGCTAAGGGGCACCTTTAGGGAGATGCTGGTAACCCTGATGACAGAGGTAGGTGAGAGCTGTAAGGATCCTCCGCACAACCTTGACATAAGGACGTAGGTTACAGCAGAGCAGGCCTCTGACCAAAAGCTTTGTCACGTCCTTATTTCGTTTGTGGTTGCATTCCAAGTGTCTAAAATATTGCCTGGCACATAGCAGAGGGTCAATAAATGTTAGTTCACTGAATAAATAATTGAATTCTGTCCCATATACAATTATTAACGAGCAGGCACAAAACTTGATCATCTAACTTGTGCTTTAGGCCTGTGAAGTCCCAGCTCTCTGTCCCTCAGGCACTGTGATAAGAGTGCTCCAGTGAAAGGATTCGCCTGACGGTCCATAGGAAGGCGATCCTACACAGAGCAGACCTGCAGGTCTGGAACTCTGAAGCGTATGAGCTGCTGGACTAGCCAGATGTGCCCATGCTTGTTCATGTGACGACCGAGAGATCTATTTTTAACCAAACTACATGTCTTGAATACCGCTAATATCACAAAATCTCTTTGTAAGATCACTTGCTAATTAACAAACCTTCTGGTGCCGCTTGACGTAGTGCCAGCTCACGGGCTGTAGCAGCTGCCACAGGAGTGTGGATCTCTGACTAGGATCTTTCAAATGCTAAGCAACAACCAACCCTGAGGTGTGGATTCTTGGTTAGGATACACCAAATGTTAGCCAACTACCCCTAGAATGTATTTATTTGCTATGACAGATGTATGTGTTTATACTGTTATTAGTATTTTAAATAAATTAGACTCGATAATGTGGGTTCTTGTGTATGGCTTAGTCTTATTCTAATTCCCTACTCATTAAGCCATCAGGGGACTATCATTGCTTCAGAACTATCGCGTTAATCATTTTAAGTCTTTGAGCTAAATTTTTTAAAAAGTTGTGGTAAAAAACACATAACGTGAAATTTAAGAGGGTAGTTAAATTTTGTAGCGTACGGTGCAGTGTTGTTAACTATATGCACATTGTTGTACAGCAGATCTCTAGAATGTTGCATGAGTGAAACTCTATACCCTTTGAACAACAGCTCCCCATTTCCCCCTCCCTCCAGATCTTGGCAACCACCATTCTTCTTTCTGTTTCTATATGTTTTACTACGCTAGGTACCTCATATAAGTGGAATCATACAACATTTGTCCTTCAGTGACTGGCATATTTCACTTAGCATAATATCCTCGAGGTTCTTCCACATTGTAGCATATGACAGGATTTCCTTCCTTTTTTTAAAGGCTGCTTAATTTTCCATTGTATGCATACACCACATTTTCTTTATCCATTTGTCTCTCAATGGACATTTTGGTTGTGTCCACCTCTTGGCTATTGTGAATAATGCTGCAATGAACATGGGAATGCAATATTCTGTTTTCAGTTCTTTTGGATAAATGCCCAGAAGGGAGATTGCTGGATCATATGGTAGTTCTAGTTTTAATTTTTTGAAGAACCTCTATGCTGTTTTCCACAGCAGTTGCACAATTTTACACTCCCACCAACAGTGCACAAGGGTTCCAATTTCTCCACATCTCACCAACACTTGTTCTTTTTTTTTTTTTTAATTTTATAATGGCCATCCTAACAAGTGTGGTTTTGATTTGCATTTCCTTGGTGATAAGTGATGTTGAGCATCTTTTAATGTACCTGTTGGCTAGTTGTATGTCTTCTTTGGAGAAATGTCTATTCAAGTCCTTGGCCCATTTTAAAATCAGATTTTTTTTTTTTTCTATTGAATTGTAGGAATTTTTTAATATATTTAACCCCTTATTAGAAGTATGGTTTGCAAATATTTTCTCCCATTCTGTAGGTTACCTATTCACACTGCTGATTATTTCCTTTGCTGTGCAGAAGCTTTTTAGTTTGATGTAGTCTCACTGGTGTATTTTTGCTTTTGTTGCCTGTGCTTTTGGTATCACATCCAGAAACTAAGTTTCTTAATCACAGTTCTATGAGCAACTGTTTATCTGAATCACAAATGTGCTAATCACAGGTAAAATTCACTGAGGAACACATCTTCCACAACTAACTGTAGCCCGTTTCACGTTCTGAAGCATTTCTGCACACACTCTCCTTTGCTTCTCACCCTGACTCTGAGGGAGGCAGAGATCAGCCCCACCGCACAGATGAGATTCAGGCCCACAGCAAGATATACTGAGGTCCCCCAGTGATGGCAGAGCTGGGAACTTGACCCTAGGCCTCTGGCTACTCTCAGGAAATGATTTCTGTGGTTGTAACTTACTAGCTCTGTGACCTTGACCAAATGATATAACCTCTCAGGACTCAGTTTCCTGATCTGTAAAAATGGGTAAAATGGTAGCACATTCTTTATAACGATGTTGGAGGATTAAATGTGGAATATATATATAGCTCTTAACATAGCACCCAGCAGATAGTAAACTTAATAAATGTCTGGAATTCTCTTAATTCTGATTAATTAGAGCTAGGGCAGAAGCCAGGATTCTGCCTGTGGGCAGATGTGCTTTCTCCTCTTGCCAAGACGGTCACACTTGCCTAATCCAGGAGTCAAATGGTGCACACGGGGGACTGCTGACTCAGTCTCTGCAGAGAAATCAGTCATTTTAACTGCCCTGCAAGGGGGAAAAAACACTGCTGTTTTTCTCCTTCACTCTCACACTACTACCACACTTGACTTCTGACACCAGACGTGCGGGTTGTCCACACATCAAGCAATGCTCCAACACCAGCCTGATGTCCTACAAGTTAACTCAGTTCTGACACTATCTGCCTGGAGACAGTGCAGACCTCACAGGTCAAAGGCTCAGTGCCACAAGACTGCCCCTACTTCAGAAGCCAGTTGCAAGCCCCAGGTTGTCACCTGTACTTCTGACCGACTGGCTATAAATTGGAGGTTCCCATGACTCTTTCCTCAGATCATTTGCTAGAAGAGCTCACAGAACTCAGAGAAGCCCTTACATTTGCTAGTTTATTATAATAAGGATATGATAAAGGATACAGGTGAACAGCCAGATGAAGAGATCCACAGGGCGAGGTCTGGAAGAGTCCTGAGTGCAGGAGCTTTTGTCCCCATGGAGTTGGGGTGCCCTACTCTCCTAGCACATGGATATGTTCACCAACCCGGAAACTCCCAACTCCATCCTCGTGGGATTTTTATGGAGGCTTCATCACATAGACAGGATTGATCATTAACTCAATCTCCAGCTTTTCTCCCCTTCCCAGGGCGGGGTGTGGGCAGGGGCCTGAAAGTTCCAAGCTTCTCGTCATGCCTTGGGCTTTCTGGTGACCAGCCCCCGTCCTGAAGCAATCCAGTAGCCCACCTACAGTTCCCTCATTAGAACAAAAGGCACTCCATACCAATAATAGAATCGAACAACTGTAAGAATGTACTACAATAAAAGTTACTGTAGTGCTTGAAAAAAAAAAAACAAAAAACCAAAAGACATTCCTATCACCCAGGAAATTACAAGGGTTTCAGGAGCGCTGTGTCAGGAACCAGGGGCAGAGACCAATATATATATTTTCTATTATTTCACATGCCCCAAGTGATGCTTCAGATTAAACAAGTTTTAGGATTAAACAGTACAAATACTGACCTATTCAATATTTACTGCCACCGAAAGCTCAGGCCTGTTGTGTTGTAGATCATGATACTCTTGGGGCTAAGCAGGTGTCAGGAGCAGGAAGGTTATTTCTTTGAGTCCTGCCTGGCTCATCCCCTCTCCTGGGATCCCCTTTCTTGAAATTCAGAGTTTTGTTTCAGCTTTAGTTTTCTGAAAATGCAAATTTTGTCACTTCTCCATCATGGCTGGTCCTTTCGAGTCCTCAGTACATGACCTATTTTTTATTTTTTTTATTTCTTATTGATGTCATCATAGTTGATAACATTGTGAGATTCCAGTTGTACATTGTTATTTGTCAGTCACTGTATAAATGCGCCCCTTCACCCCTTGTGCCCACCCCTGAACCCCCTTCCCCCTGGTAACCACCAAACTGTTCTCTCTGTCCGTGTGTTAGTTTATGTTCCGCATATGAGTGAAGTCATACAGTGTTTGTCTGGCTATTTCATTTAACATAATACCCTCCAGGTTCATCCATGTTGTTGCAAATGGGATGATTTTCTCTTTTTTTATGGCTGAGTAGTATTCCATTGTGTGTGTGTGTGTGTGTGTGTGTGTGTGTGTATACATATATATATGTATATATATATACCACATCTTTATCCAATCATCTGTTGATGGACACTTGGGTTGCTTCCATTTCTTGGCTATAGTGAATAATGCTGCAGTGAACATAGGCATGCATTTGCCTCTTTGGATTGTTGATTTCAAGTTCCTTGGATAAATACCCAGAAGTGGGATAGCTTGATCATAAGGTATTTCTATTTTTAATTTTTTGAGGACTCTCCATAGTGTTTTCCATAAAGGCGGCACCAGTTTACATTCCTACCAGCAGCGAATAAGGGTTCCCTTTTCTCCACATCCTCTCCAACATTTGTTATTTTTTGTCTTGGTGATTATAGCCATTCTCACGGGTGTAAGGTGATATCAGTACATGACCTATTTTTTTTTTTTTTTTGCGAGGAAGATCAACCCGGAACTAACACCCCTGCCAATCCTCCTCTTTTTTTGCTGAGGAAGACTGGCCCTGGGCTAACATCCGTGCCCATCTTCCTCCACTTTATATGGGACCCCGCCACAGCATGACCTGACAAGCGGTGCATCGTGCGCGCCAGGGATCCGAACCTGGGCCACCAGCAGCGGAGCGCGCATTTAACCGCTATGTGACTGGCTGGCCCTACATGACCTATTTTTAACCAGCCCAACTGTCATCTGGAAAACTAATGTGCGTGCTTTTTTCTCATCACCGATCATTAGTGAAAATGTTAAATATCAACTCCTCTCCCTCAGCACTTGTATCTCTGCCTCTTGGTTGAATCTAAATCGCTGGGTTTGACCTGTTAGGCAGTTACGTGCAGAAGGGGAACTGTGGCATGAGCATATTTTCTCGGCTCACTTGATGAATGAGTCTCCCCAGCCTGCACCTGAGGCCATCCCAAGAGGCCGAGAGGGGTCTCCTGACTTGGCTTTGCAGGCACATCTCCGTGTTATGAGAGGCGATACATGTGGTTTGACAAGGCTTGTCCTTGATTAGGTTCTGCTGGTTATCATTTGCTAATTTAGTGTCTTTTATTTCTAATTTTTTCCCTAGAAGATTTGGTTCAGTGTTTTTCCTGATGTGAAAGTTAGGTGGACTGGTCAATAGCAGCCTGCTCCTTTTCTCGTTTGTTCTTCCATTCAATAAGTGTTTAAGGAGCCCTGACATCCTCTCCTAACTGGTCTCCCTGCCTGGATCTGGATCACCTCAAATCCATCCCTCACACGGCTGCTCCCAGAGTTATCTTTCTAAAACACAAATCCAACCTTGTCAGTCTTGGGCTTAACACCTCTCTCTGCTCCTCAAGGATCAAGTTCCAACTCCTTAGCTTGACGTATGCCATCTTCTCTGCCATCTCTACCCTCAGCTTCATGGGTTCTGTTCTGATAACACAGGCTGCTTCTCATTTGCAGAAATACCATCTCGTTTCTTTACCCATCACCTCTGGGGGCCACATGAAGAGATGGGAAAGCCAGGGAGGGGACTTAGGACCTGTTTGGTGGCAAGGATGGGATGTGCCTCCTCTTCCTGAGCACACAGACAGCTCTGCTACGTGCCTGAGCCTGGGCTTGGCTGAACCAGCAAGGAACAGAGAGTCCATCCTTTGTCCACCTCACCAGCTTGCTCTGGGGGCTGCTGCCTTTCTGCCCCATCTACCAGCCTCTCTCAATTGACGCCCCTGCCTTCATCTCCTGAGATAGGGAGTGGGTCCCTGGGAGTCAGGAACTCCAGCTTGCACCCCCCCCCTCAGGTGAGGAGCCCTATCAGACCACGTGATAGTGATCAAGAGGTCATCGTGGGGTCATGTCTTGCTGACAGTGGGTGCTTATCTCTGTGGACAACCTCTCTTTTTACCTCTTAGCTGGCTTATAAAATTTTATATCCTGTATATTATATCCTGTCAGTTGCTTCTTATTTTCTATCTCAAATGGTCTTGAGTCTTCATATATAATTCCTTCTCTTCCATATAAACAATCTTTCTAGTGTACTTTCTATAGAACTAAAAATCGGGTTGTGATGTTGTGTGTGTTTGTCTGTGCATGGAGGAGAGGGGTTTCTGGAGAATGGGGATTTTCTCTGGAGTCTCTTTTCCACTGGAGCCCTCAAGGGCTCAAGAAGGACCATCTTTATATTTCTTATCTTTCTCATCTTTATATTTCCACACTGATACACTATGAGTACTACATGTCAAGGAAGAGATAAGAAGCAAAGATGAATGTAACACAGTTTTTCCTCTCAGAGACGTTATGGTCAGTAATGATCTAAAGTAGATAACCAAATAATTAGCATCCTGGGGCAGGTACTGTGAGATTACAGAGGAGGTGCAGCTCATCCATTTGTGGATAGAGGGTGGTGATCAGGGAAGCCAGTATGGAGAGGACAGCATTGAGCCAACGCCTGACAAAGGGGAGAGTTTTTTCAGTTGTTAGAGAAGGGCAGGTTGAGCTAGTGCAACCGTGTGTCAGACGCTCCAGGAGCTTTTCTCTTCACAAGCAGATATTAGCTTTTCTGTTTAACCAATGAGAAACTGATATAAACTAAAGTGAAAGGACTGACAGCTCACCAAGAGGTCCTGTGTCCTCCAGGCCTGGAAAAGTGAATAAAATAGTGTAGTTTCCATAATCCATAAGGTACCTTTTGGACTTTGCTTTGGTTCCTTCATCTTTTTGAGGTCCTGGTACCATTGAGACTCTGACAAAAGCTACATATCCTCTTCCTAGAAAAAAATTCACATGTGCGCATATATATATATGATATTTAGATTTTGGTTTCTAGGCGTTCACAGATCCCTGGAACTGTGAAGCCCTGGAAGCCCTTTAATTCCAGTTAAGAAGCCCAACTTTAGGGCTGTTCCACTCTTCAGCAGGTCTCTAGGATTTCAATTTTTTTCCATGTAGAATCATGGACTCTATGGCTTGAGAGAGAACTTAAAAGTCACATAGGACCAATTGCTGAAATGACATTTAAGTCCCTTCTATGCTAACTTGTCACATGTTGTTAAAGCCTATACTTGAAAGCTTCCAGAGTTGGGAACTTGCTATATTTTGAAACAACTCTTTCTCTCTTGGGTAGGCCTAACTGTTAAATTCTTCCTCATACTAAACCAGAATTGGCTTCCTTATTCTCCGTTCCTGGTCCCATCCGGCCTGGCCTGGAATAAGAGGAGACCCTCTGTCTTTCATTCGCCTCTGCTAACCTCTCCGTGGGTTTACAGTCCTTGGTTTTGAGGTTTGGATCCTGAGGTCCCTAGGAAGTCATTCTTCATACAATGCAGAAATCTCTATATAACATTTTCCAAGATGTCTTCTGAGAACTCTCTTGAGAATCAATAAGTTTCTGCTAAATGAATGAAGTATCCCAGGGTTAAATAAAGTTGAGGAGTGCTGCACTGATTTCCTCTTCTAGGAGAGTCATAATGCATATTAGCATATTAGAAGCTCTGATAAGTCCTGCAGGAAAGACTTTTTCATGGCTCTATTATCATTCTGAGAAGTAGATTTTTGCTGACAATGAATTGAAAACTGTGCTCTATAAGAGAGTTTTTAAAGGAGTATAGAGAATGAATCTTTTAAGAGATCTCATGATCCCAAAATTAATTTTCCTTCTTTTTTTCCCTACACAGCCTCTTGATTTTGAAACAGCAGCTGTTCACAACATTGTGTTCCACGCGGAAAATCCTGAGCCTCTGGTGTCTGGTGTAGAGTACAATGCCAGCTCTTTTGCTGCATTCAAGCTTATTGTGACAGACGTAGATGAAGTACCCCAGTTTTCCCAACAAGTTTTCCAAGCAAAAGTCAGTGAAGATGTGGCTATAGGCACTAAAGTGGGCAACGTGACTGCCAAGGATCCGGAAGGTCTGGGCGTAAGGTAGAGGCAAGCCGACCTGTGCTGAGACCAAGGCCAGGGGAAGGAGGAAAGGCTGGGAGGGGCAGAGAAGCTTGCCTGACTCCAGCTGCTTCTCTAAGGGAGTAGCCAGTGATCTGAAGCCATATCCTAGTGCCTTTGGTCAACTTGACCTCAGTTCCAGCAGGCGTAAGTTCGCTGGGGGACATCAATGAGAATCTAGGCTCAGGCAAGTGGGAAGCACGTCAGATTCCATCCCAGCCCACTTGCCACAGGTCCCAGCTGACAGCCGGTGAGTTCAGGAGATGGGATCCGGAGACTGGGCTGCCCAAAGCCAGGCCCTGTGTCTGAATCAGTCACCGGGGCCGGGATTTGGGGAAGAGTTCCAGCCCAGCCCAGCCCAGCCCAGCCCCTAAGGTGTACTGGGTTCTAGACAGAGAGAATGAAGCAAAAGCCCAACTGGACAGACTCAGCCACCTGACAGGGTTAAGGGAATCTTCTGGGTGGAGAGCGCATAGGTTCCCCGGCTCTGCAGAGAAGAGGCCCTGGGCAACAAGACTCATTCCACGGTTCATCCTCGAGAGGCTAGTGCTCAGGGTGAAGTGGTTAAACAAAAGGCGTAAATCTTTCCATCTTAGCAATTCTCAATTATTATTATTATTATTTTTTTGTGTGAGGAAGATCGGCCCTGAGCTAACATCCGTTGCCAATTCTCCTCTTTTTGCTGAGGAAGACTGGCCCTGGGCTAACATCCGTGCCCATCTTCCTCTACTTTATATGGGACGCCGCCACAGCATAGCTTGACAAGCGGTGCGTTGGTGCGTGACCAGATCCGAACCGGTGAACCCCGGGCCGCCAAAGCGGAGGGCACGCACTTAACTGCTTGCACCACCAGGCCGGCCCCCTCAGTTATTTTTTTTCAGTGTGCATTTTTAAGGCACACAGATTTGCCTTGAAAATGTGCATTGACAATTAATTTGCCCAAGATATAGATGTATGTGTATATATCCATATCTGTATCAATATCTATAAGCCCTTTAAGATTATATAGTTAATAAGCATATAGATAGGACTTGAACCCAGATCTTTTGCTTCTATTGTATAACATTACTCCTGCTGTCTATGGCATGATAGATATTTCAGCATGACTTAAATCAATGCACGTGGTTCTGAATGACAATTCCTTAAGTTTCTCTAAACATTTGAGGGGAGTCTCCTCTCATTTAGCTGTCATTTAGGCACTTGGAATCACTTCTAAGACCTTTTCCTGATTGTCTGTCAAGGAGTAAAGTTCCATCCACTGTTTTACTCTCCACCCCCTCCTCTAGTTTCATAAAGACAAACATGAGAGGAGAGAACAGTGCGGGTCATACTGTATGGCTTAGTGTAGATACTACTCTATACTTCAGAGCCACAAATGATGATGGGGCACAAAAGGTTTATCTTTTTACAACCATTTATTGTTTAACAAATGCATCTGCCTCCTTCATGAGAATCCTTTAAGAATCATTAAAGACAAGTGAATAAAAATTTGAGTTTATGAGTGGAGATCACAAAGGCATTTAAGAAAATGTCTCAATGGATCAAGGAAAAGATATAGCATATATACTGTTAAGTTGAGATCAGGAAGATGAGGAAGAAGACTGAGAAGGGGAGTGTCCTGTAAGAGACAGTGCTGGAAGACAAACGAAAAAGAGCTTTCAAGAATGAGGAATAATCACTAGTTCAGATCCTAGTAATAAGTCAGGTAAGAATTAAGGTGGACTCCAAAGTCTTTGGCCTGAGCAAGTTAATTCTTCTCTTTCTCTCAGCTCCACAAACTTAGAATCCATCAGCACCCAATGAATCCTAATCCAATCCACCCACAAATATTAGAGATTCTTTTCAATGAAACACATCCAGAATCCAGTTGCTTCCCACCACTTCCACCACTGTCCAGGCCACCATCTTCTCTTTTCTGGTTCTGTCCTTGCCCCTGCCACTCCTCCATCCCACCCTGACTCTATTCACTACAACCAGAGTGGTTCTTTAAAAAAGTAAATCAGATCATGTCACTCTTCTTAAAATCCTCCAAAGGGTTCCCATCTCACTCAGGATGAAATCCCGAGGACATAGGATTTCTTGTTCATCACCTTTACGCACAGCCTAACACAGTGCTTGGATATAGAATATACTAACATTGGGAAAAAAATTAATTTGATGAACTAACACATAACTTTTTAATCATTCTCTTATTCCTGGACATGTAGGTTGTTTCCAGTATTTTTTTTATTATAGAAATTTTTTTGAATATATATATATGCATATAATTCTTTTTTAACTTCTATTACATTGTTTTTTATTTGGGGAAAATTTCCAGAGGTGGGATTCTTTGGTCTAAAGATTTGGACAACCTTGTGGCTGTGATGTGTTGCTTCCCAAAGGGCTGTACCAGTTGGTTTTCCTGTGGTTCTAGTCTCTTCTCTCTCAAATTTGTCTTTCACACACCTACCAATGAGTTCCATTGAAAACGTAAATATGACTAGGTCACCTTCCTGCTTAACACCATTCCATGGCAGCCCATTGCTTCCCATGATCTGGCTCTTTCCAGTCTCCCTGGCTTCATCTTTTGCCATCCACTGCTTCCCATTTTTATCCCAACACTGGTGGAATGTCTGATTCCCACACCTACCAAGCTATTCCTTGGCTTCTCCGTGTTAGCTCATGCAATCCCTTCTGCTTGAAGCGTCCTCCTTTTTCTTGCCTTAGTTAACATCTCCTCCTTCAGAAAGACTTCTCTGATTCCCATGAACTCCTCTGGGTTTCCATAGGACCGCTTCCATTGTATTTACCACATTTTATTAGAATTATTTACTTCTGTGTCTGTCTCCTCCACTGGCCTAAAAGCCCCTTTTTGTAATTTCCTCTCTTGGTCCGCTGCCTGGTATTTGCTAAGCACTCAATGGATGTTTGTTGACTGAGGGAGTTCACTGTGCCACCAGCAGCTGAGTATCCACCCCTTTCGTTGGAATTCTTTGAATGCCAGAAAAGTTTCACTTTTTCCCCCCAGAGTTTGTGACTATATCTTTTCTAATAAAACAAGTACAACTACCACTTTGTAAGGACGAATAAATCCTCCTTTTGAAGATAGATGGTATACAAATAAAGCACTAATAATATTAGATAATGATTCTTTAAATATATCGTAAATAATATGCAAGGGATAGTGCTGTTATAGTAGCATTGTGATGCATAAAATATCTTCACAGTTTCACACATGGTGATGTGGGCTTTCTTCTGCTCTTTTCACCTTATGAAGGTATTCACTAAGAGGTGACACGAGAGGTTGGCTGAAAATTAACCCCACCACTGGTGAGATCTTTAGTGCGGCTCCGCTGGACAGGGAAACTGAAAGTCTGTATCGGGTACAAGTATTGGCAACTGAAGTAGGTGAGCAAAAAAAAAAAAAAAGGTAACAAATTATTAGGGGATATATCAATGGAAATTGGAGGGAAGGTGAAGTGAGTGGGAAACTACATTGAGTCAAATTGTCATAATTTCTTATAGCGGAAGGAAGAGAGGGGTACAAAAGTGCATGAAAATGCTCATGCCTTCCTGGTTTTGTTCAAGATGAGAACCACCTGTGCCCCTGAGCAGGGCTCTTTCAGGCAGGGTTGTACCTGGAGGCTGGCTCCACTTCAGGGATGCTACTCACTCTGTGGTTTGCTGTAGGGGCTGCAGCTTCTAGGAAGGTTCCTGTATCCCCGCTGAAGCACCCCCCTTCCTCTAAAGTGGTTGTGGTGTTCTCCTGGGAGTGAGGTCAAACCGCTGCCCTGTTGACCCAGACCATTATGTGCTCCTTCAGCCTTAAACTGCAGTCACTCAGGTCTCATCCTTTTTGAGACAGAAAATGTTTTATGCAGTGCTCTCAACTTCGGTACGTGCCAGAATCACGTGGGAGCTTGTTCAGTACAGATACTAAGAGTTCACTCCTGGAGATTCTGAATCAGCAGGTTTGGGTGGCCCTGGGTGTCTGTGAGATAGGGTGAACTTTTGAGAGGAAAGACTTTTACATAGATAATCCAAGGATGTTTGAATCATCCTTGTATAATCTTTGCATGCCATTTAATTCAGTTGTGGTGATATATATCACCCACTGGTTCTGAATGTACGGCTCCAGGGAATTTAAAAAATAAAATAAAAATTAACTCACAAGAATAGTGTGCTTACCAGTGATAAGGCTGGTGATTAAAACATTGTTTCTTTGCATAAATGGAATTTTCCAATTTAGAGTAGAAATTCTGAAGGTCTTATGCTGATCAGAGCCTCTAATTAGATAGTAAGTATATCTGCCTGGTTTACCAAAAAAGAGAATTGAACAAATTACAGCTAAATAACTCTCATTTTAGACCAAAAAATAAACTTTCAAAATGTGAGGCCCAGGGTTGGAAGCTCTAATGGGGAACATTCCAGTAGATAGGAATCATAAAAATGGTCCCTGCATGTGAAAAGATGAAGAAAAAAAAAGTAGGGCAGTCAAGTTAAACCAGTGGGGGTAGAAATGCAGCAGTGTGTGCCGCGTGTGGGATGGCTGCCTGGGAGTGGACGGGCCTTGCTGACGCAGTCGGGTCAGCTCTGTCTCCCTTGCTGGCTTCTAGTTAGGCGCATTCCACTCTCACATTGTATACATTTAACTCTTAATTTAAAAGCTCCTATTAACCAGCAGGAAGTTTCCGGCGGAGCCTTGAGCTGTGCACTCTCCTACGACATACTGTGGGGATCAACACTTCACTTTGGAAGTGTCCTCAAGGGCTCTCACATTTCAGAAACGTCATGAATCAAAACCAGCGTCCAAAACTCGGCTCCATTGGCAGTGCTTGGCGCTGAAATGATGTAGACAGAGGAAATGACTGCAAGAGCACGGTGGCTTTTCCTTCTTGGGTTAAGTGTAGTCAGGGGCATGGAAGAAAGTGAGAAGAAAAGCAAGAAAATGGGTTTACTGGCGTCCAAGCAGGTCAGAGCGAGAAACTGTAGCAACAGCGGCTGTGGCTGACGCCAGGGAGAACGAGAGCAGTCAGCGTGGACATGCGCTGACAGCCCTGTTTTAAGCACTCAGTGTAACAACTTACTCCTCATACAACACTATGGGCAGGTACTATTAGTGACCATATTTTATGGATGAGGAAACCAAGGCACTGAGAAATTAGGTATCTCGCGTGTGATCACACAGCTACCAACTGGTCAGGCTGCGGAGTCCAAATTTTTCACCCCTGCACTACAGTAAATAATGTTTGTGCATCTCTGTACTATTTTCTAAGAACACTACTGTGGGATCCTCACAAAGGCACATGTTTTACAGCTCAAGAAATGAGGCTTAGAAAACTTAACGAACATGCCCAAGTCAGTGTTGATGAGCAGTTGAGGGTGTGAGCTCTAGAGTCAGACCTCCTGGGTTGGAAGCCTCTCTCCTGCTGTGTGACCTTGGGCAAGTCACACAGCTTCTCTGAGCTTCAGTCTTCTCATCTGTAAATGTACCTCAGAGTTGTTTTGAAGTAATGGGTATAAAATATTAGTACATAAATATTAGTTATTATTATTATCATTAAAACTATTTAATTAGTAATGAAATCAGGTCTGATTCTAAAAGCTTGTTTTCTTTCCGCCACCTCTACTACCTTTCTACTACCTTCCTTTCTACTACCAACTGCTTAAATTGTAGTAGTTTTTTTTTTTAAAGAAAAGGAAATATCCTTCCTTGTTAAGAGGAAAATGAGAAAGCTGATTCCATGTTTCCATCACTCATTCTGTAGGTGGATCCTCCTTGAGCTCCACAGCGAATTTCCACCTGACCCTTACGGATGTGAACGACAACCCCCCACGGCTAGTCAAGGAGTACACAGGCTTGTTCTTCTGCTATCCCCTCAAAGCACCTGGCAGTCTCATTTTTGAGGCTACTGATGATGATCAGAAGTCATTTCGTGGTCCACAGTTTACATTTTCCCTTGGCAGTAAAAGCTTACAAAGTGACTGGGAAGTTTCCAAAGTCAATGGTGAGTTGTCAAAAGTACATCGAGAAAAACACTGATGGATGATGAGATGAGCTTTTATCTGCCTTGGTGTGCTTGCAGCACTCAACACAGAGCTTTCTTCCAGCCTTCAGGAAGGAGGTTCATGCTTTGGAAACTTGCGGGGAGAAGCTCTCCAGAGGGGAGACAGCCCTGGGCTTTGGAGGGAGGAAAGGTTGTAAACACACAGCAGCCCCCTTAGTGCAGATGGATAGTTGAACAATCTGAGCAGCATTTGCAACATTTCCAATGGCAGCTGAGAAACAGATTTCACAATGATTTTTTTGTGTGTGTGAGGAAGATCAGCCCTGAGATAACATCCATGCCAATCCTCCTCTTTTTTGCTGAGGAAGACCGGCCCTGGGCTAACATCCGTGCCCATCTTCCTCCACTTTATGTGGGACGCTGCCACAGCATGGCCTGACAAGTGGTGCGTTGGTGCGCGCCCGGGATCCGAATACGGGCCACCAGCAGCAGAGCACGCGCAGTTAACCACTACACCACAGGGCCAGCCCCTCACAATAATGGTTAAAAACAGTTTTATTGAAATATAATTGACATACAACAAACAGCACATATTTAAAGTGTACAATTTTATAAAAATTGATATGTGTATACACCATTGAAGCCACCTGCACAATCAAGATAAGAGCATTTCCACGTCTCCCCGCCAGAGATTTTCATGCACTGTTGCATTCCCTATCTTCCATCCCGCCCTGTCCAACCCCATCCCCAAGTGACCACTGATCTACTTTCTGTCACTATGGATTAGTTTACACTTTCACGAATTTTATCTAAATAAAATAATACAGTATGCACTCTAAGTGAAATTAGCCAGACAATTTCGGGAATTATCCATGTTGTTGTGTGTATCAATACTTGGCTTCCATATCCACAGGTTTCCATCCAGGGGATTCAACCAACTACAGATGGAAATGTACTAAACATGTACAGACTTTTTTTATGTCATTATTCCCTAAACAGTACAGTATGACACTATTTACATAGCATTTACGTTGAATTAGGTAATATAAGTAATCCAGATGATTTAAAGTATATGGGAACCAATTTATATAAGAGACTTGAGCATTTGCAGATTTTGGTATCCACAGGGGTTCTGGAACCAACTCCCTGGGGATACTGAGGGGTGACTGTACTTCATTCCTTTTTATTGTAGAGTGGTAGTCACAATTTGTCATCCATTCACTTATTGATTGTCATTTAGGTTGCTTCCAAGTTTCAGTATTACAAATAAACCTGCTATGAACATTTGTGAACAAGTATTTTGTAGGAGCATATGCTTTCATTTTTCTTGGTTAAATACCTAGAAGTGGAATGGCTAAGTCATATGGTAGGTGTATGGTTAAATTTTTAAGAAAATGTCAAATTGCTTTCCCGATAGTTTGTAACGTTTTACATTCCCACCAGTGTGTGAGAATTCTAGACACTCAACATTCTCGCCGATACCTGCTATGCTCAGTCTTTTTAACTTTAGCTCTTCTAGTGGGAGTGTGGTAGTATTTCCTTACGGTTTTAATTTATATATTTCCCTCATGACTAATGGTGTTTGGCATCTTTTCATGTGCTTCTTTGCCATCCATATATCTTCACAGGTGAAGTGTCCGGTCAAATATTGTGCCCATTTAAAAAATTTGGCTGTTTGGCTTTTATTGTTGAGTCATGGGCATTCTTTATATAGTCTAGAAACAAGTTCTTTGTCAGATATTTTCTCCCAGGCTGTGGCTTGCATTTTCATTTTGTAACAGTGTCTTTTGAAGAGCAAATTTAAAATTTTTGATGATGTCTGATTTATTGATTTTTTTCTTATATAATTTGTGTGATATTTTTTTGAGTGAATTTTTGCCAAACCCAAGGTCACTAAAATTTTCTAATTTTTTTTTTCTCCCAAAGGTTTTATAGTTTTAGCTTTTACATTTAGCTCTACGATCCATTTCAAGTTAATTTTTGTATATGGTACGTGGTAAAGGTCAAGGTTCGTTGCTTTTAATAGGGCTGTCTAATTCTTCTAACACTATTTATTGACAATATCCTTTTCACATTGAATTGTCTTGGCAGCTTTGTCAAAAATCAAGTGACCACATAGATATGGATCTATTTCTGTGCTTTCTTTTCTGTTTCATTGATCTCTTTCTGTATCTTTAATACTACACCGTTTTGATTACTGTAGTTCCCTAATAAGACTTGAAATCAGGTAGTATAATTTTTCCAACTTTGTTATTTTTCAAGATTATTTCATCTATTCTAAGTCTTTTGCATTTCAATATACATTTCAGAATTTAGCTTGTCCATTTCTACCAAAAAAGCCTATGGAGATTGTGATCGGGATTGTGTGAATCTATAGCTGAAACTGCAGGAGAATCAATATCTTAATAAAATTACATCTTCTAATCTGTTAACATGATATATGTCTTCATTTATTTAGGTATTAATTTTTAATTAAAATTAATTTTTCTGAGCAATGTGTTGAACTTTTAGTTATAGTTCTTGCAAAATTTCTAAGCATTTCATATTTTTGATGCTATTTAAAAATTTTTAATTTTTAAGTAATTCCAGGATATAGAAATATAATCGATTGTTATGTGTTGCTCTTGTATCCTATAACACTGCTGACCTCACTTATCAGTTCTCTCTCTCCCTTTGTTTAAGATTCCATAGATTTTTCTACATAGATAATCGTATTGTCTGTGAATAATAACAGTTTTATTTCCTTTCTAATCTGGCTGTTGAATGAAGGTAGTGAAAGCAGAAATACCTCCCCCTGATCTTAGGGAGAAAGCATTCAGTCTTTCACCATTAAATATGATGTAGCTGTAGTTTTTATGTAGATGCCTTTATCAAATTGAGGACTTGATCTTCTAGTCCTAACTTGCTGAGTTGTTTTTTTTTTTTTTTTTTTTTTTTATTGGAGTGGATGCTAAAATTTTCAAGTGCTTTTTCTGCATCTACCGAGATGCCTGTCTGGTTGATTTGTTTTTTTGGTCTGTTAATTAGTTATTGATCAACTTTTGGACTTTAAGCCTGTCTTCTATTCTTGGGATAAAGCCTACTTGGTAGTGAAATATTAGCATTTTTATATATTGTTGGATATGATTTGCTAAAATTTTAAGGATTTTTCCATCTATATTCATGAGGGATATTGGTCTGTATTTTTCTTTTCTTGTAGTGTCTTTGTCTGGTTTTGGTATTAGAGTAATGCTGGCCTCATAGAATGAGTTAGGAAATGTTCTACCTTTTCAATTATCTGGAAAAGTTTGTGTAAAATTATTTTTTATTTCTTCCTTAAAGTTTGGCAGAATTCACCAGTGAAGCCATCTGGGTCCAGAGTTTTCTTTGTAGGAAGTTTTAACTACAAATTCAATTTCTTTAATAGGTGCAGGGCTAGTCAAATTACAGATTTCTTCTTGGTTGAGCTTGTTAGCTTGTATCTTTCAAATAATCTGTTGATTTCATTTGATTTGTCTAATTTATTAGCACAAAGTTATTCATAATATTATATCGTTCTCTTAATATGTGTAGACTATGTAGTGATATCACCTTATTCTGATGTTGGAAAATTATGTCTCTTTTTTTCCTGATCAGTCTGGTTAGAGGTTATTAATTTTATTCATATTCTCGAAAAAACCAGCTTTTGGCTTCATTGATTTTTCTCTTTTTTGTTTTGTATTTAATTGCTCCAACCTTTATTATTTCTTTTATTCTTCTTATGTTGTATTTAATTTGTTCTTCTTGTTCTATTTTTATTATGGTAGAAGCTGAAGCAATTCTTGAAAACTTTTTTCTTTGTTAACATAAGTGTTTGGCGTTATAAATTTATCTCTTTGTGTCGCTGTAGCTGCAGTCCACAAAGTTTGATGTATTGTGTTTTCATTTTCATTTAGTTCAAAACACTTTCCAATTTCCCTTTATATTTCTTCTGTGACCCATGGGTTATTTAGAAATGTGTTATTTAGTTTCCAAATATTTGGGTATTTGCTACATCTTTCTGGTTACTGATTTCTAACTTAATTCTGTAGTCACCAGAGAACATTTGACTGGAATACTTTTAAATTTATTGAGTCTTTTCTTTCAGTATTTTAAAGATATTTCTCCCCTGTGTTCTGGATTGCATTGTTTCTTCCTTGTTCCCTTGAATGTAATGTATCTTTCTTCTCTGGATGCTTTTAAGATTTTCTCTTGATCACTAGCTTTAAGTAATTTGATTGTTATATGCCTTGATGTAGTTTTGTTTCTTTTTCTTTTTCCTGAGATTTGCTGACCTTCTTGGATCTGAGGATTTAGAGTTTTCATCAAATTTGGAAAAAAATTAGTAATTATTTCTTCAAGTATTTTTTCTCTTTCTAATTCAGTGTTTGCTGCAACTTTATAGAACATAACTACAGGGAATAATGATAACTGACTGTTTTGGCATTTCTACAGAGAAATCATGGATTAAGAACTTAAAGGATGCTTTAGCCTTTTTGACATTATGACAGGCACATGTGGAGTGGTGATATTTTGGGTAGTTTAACCCTTACATCGAACCATTTCCCAGTCAACCGTAGTATATGATGCGAAGATGAGCTTTATTCCTGCTGACCCAGGGGTCTGAAGTTGTGTTTTCATGTCATTCATTTTTTCCCCTATTCTGAAAGGATCTCATGCCAGACTCTCCACCAAGCACACGGGCTTTGAGGAGCGAGTTTACAACATCCCAATCCGCATCAATGATGGTGGTCGGCCACCCTTGGAAGGGACTGTCTCTTTACCAGGTGTGTATTTTGCTGCAGGCAACTTGGGGTAATGTTGGTCACCATGGGTAGTTTGAGAGAATTCTTATCTTTGATTTGGGATTCTGCAACTCTTCACTTGAACATTTATCCTACCACATACTGTTCTGCTTTTTAGTTACTTTCTGCACGTGTATGGAAGGAACGTGTTTCCGGCCAGCAGGTCACCTGGCTGGGATACCCACCGTGGGCATGGCGGTTGGTATACTCGTGACCACCTTTCTGGTCCTTGGTGAGTATGATTTCTCAGACCCAAAGGTTTCTGTCCTGGGCCTCAGAAACATGAGCTCACCTCAAGGTCTGTCTTAATGGGCTGGTCTGGTGGCTGCACAAATGGCAACCTAGGCACTAGCCAAGAATGTAGATCACCAGTCAATCAAATCAGACTTTCCCAGTTGGGAGACACTGCGTTAGCACCACCATCTACCTGTCATTGCTTTGTTGTCTATTTTGGGAAATATAACACGAGAGGCTTTAAAGCATAAACTATGTTTTATGCTAGTCACCAAGCTTTTGTAATGAAAGAGAAAGAAATGCAAGAGCTGCGCCCCTGCTGTGTGTCAGGCACTCTGCTTGATGTGCGGGATACAATGATGGGCAAGACATACAAAGATCCTGCACTCCCAGAGCCTTATGATCTAGTCTCCTATCACTGGAATAGGTAGAAGTTAGCCTTCCGATGGAACGCCGACATACCTGAAATGTTGCAGAACTTCCCTCTGTATATCTGCATGACTGTGGACCCTGATTCTTTATTACCCCAGAATAATTCCATTCTGGCTTGGCCCCTGGCCTGGCTGGACAGCAGAGTCCCCTATTCTAGCTGTCTTCATTTTTGTGAACAGCTCAGTGCCTGCTATATGATAATGCTCTTTCAGTTGTCTTGGCCACAAGGTAAGAATTAGAAATAGATACTTCATCAACTCATGTGCACTGAGTGAAGGGGTTTGCACAGTTTCACATCCTTTCTCTTTTAAAAGAGGGACTGGGATTACTCTAAGTATTCTTAATTGTTCTCTCAACATCTGGTCTTTCCTTCCATGACCCAATCTGTCGCATTGGACTGATTCACAACTCTAAGAGGAATCTCATTTGCTTATACCCTTCCATCTAAATTGCTCATTATTATGACATGGAAGGGACTTTATGATGTGGCCATTACCCATCCTAACGTGTGCATGGTGACCATCATTTCTCCCTGAGGACCACAGCCTGGTGCACACCCTTCATATTAATTAAGTTGGCTTTTTGAGGTCCACTCACCAAGCTCCCCATACCTCCATGCCTTTTCTTATTCTATTTGTCCTCCCATCTTGAAAAGATTTTTGAGTTTATGCACCAAATATCAATTTTCTAACATGGCCATTTAATCCCATAATTTTACCACAAATTAGAGTGTGGATGAGTTTGGGGATATCTAGAGATAGAAGTAATAGGATCTTACAGTTTCATATTCTTTTTTCAAAATAGGATTGGGATTATTGCAAGATTCTTAATGGGTCTCTGAGCATCCAGTCTCTCTGCCATGATTCCTCCTGTAAATTTACTGCGAGGTTAATTTCCTTAAAACAACTCCCTTTTTCATATTGGTCTCTGATTAATAGTATGTGTTTAGTGATAAAAATGCACAACGTAATTTTGTAGGAGTTCAGAGATGGGAGAAACCAGAGAGGTTAGGTAGTCTACTCAAGCTGGAGCCATGAGGAAGGTGCCAAAGAAAATGTGATATTTCGTGTCACGGTGAAAGTAGGCTTTCAGTAGGTGAACAGGTCAGAGAACAGCTTTTTGGTTGTTCTGATTGGACTTTTTCCTCTAAGGAAGGGGAAGAAGGACTAGAATCAACATTTATCGAGTATGTGCAAAGTTCAGGAACTCTATCAGATGCTTATACACTTAGTCTTCAGAGTGGTGCAGGCGCTAGGTCCTATATTCCTTGATAGAGACCCAGCAATGGCCACCAGCTTAGATATGATTTGGGACTTGATACATACTTACTGACAACAAGATAAGTGATAAGCTTACTCATCCAAGAAACTAATGCCTAGAATCTCTTATTCACCAGGACAACGAAATGTTGTTGAACCACAAACAAAAATGAAGTCACATGAGTCATTTTTTCCTACCAGGGTCCTGCGTTATAAACGAATGTGACAGTACATTTTAAGATTCCAGCCATTTGACCCTGAGTTTTCTCTTTTAGGTATAATTTTAGCAATTGTGTTTATACGAATGAAGAATAAAGGCAAAGACAGTGTCAAAAGTGCTCAGGCATCTGAAGTCAAACCTCTGAGAAACTGAATTTGAAAAGGAATGTTTGAGTTTATGTACCAAGTGCTATTTCAGTAACACAACTGTTTAATCCCATAATTTTACATTTCATCCAACATGTGCACTATAATTTTTCACAGATACCCTTTTGCCCTTTAATGTTTTATTACTCTTAGATATTTCGTGTGCTATAAACATTAGAGATATTTCCCATGACACTTTTTCCCTCTGCAAAAGCCTTAGCTATTTATCCAAAAACAAAATGTGTGTGTCTTTCCCCTCTAGGGAAAGATGGGCTGATGAGATATTCTGTTCATTTTTTCTTCATTGAGGAGGTTTGTCAGTTGTCCACCACAAAATTTCCAGGATTCCATTTCTGCTTTATCTGATTCCATTCTCCTTCCTCATGTCTCCTTTGGCATTTTGCTAATTTTAAAACTTTTGTTGGAGAAAAGAACAAAGTGGAATCTAAAGGAAAAAAAAAAAGGGGCAGACTAGTCCCTCAGTTTGAATAGAAACTCTTCGGTGTTATCAGCCTTCTTTAGTCCCGTGTGGCTTATGTTGCTCTTCGTTTAAGGTTTTACCACTTGGGAATGGCACAAGGCCACCATATAGCCCTTGGTGTGAAACAAACACTGACTGGTTTACTCACCACCTACCATGCTTACATGCTGCGCATGTTTTCTTGATGTGTATGTTAATAAAGTTCTGGTTATTGTATATTTAATGTGTGGAGGAAAATAAAGAAGCACGAAAGAAGTAGTGACAAAAATCAAGAATAAAAGTTGGCTGTGCTTGTTTTTGTTTTCCGAATCTCTTTGGCTCTGCTTCCTCGTTCTTTGCATTTGCTGAGGGAAGGACTGGATACCAATGGTAACCTATTATTTATCAGAATTGTCTCTCATGTAGAACTAGCTCAAAAGGAGGGGTCTACCATGAAATAAAAATTCACCACTCTCATGACTGTAGATTGAGGGGTACGAGACAGATATGCTAGGAATTTTAAAAATTTAAATAAGAGAACTTTAGAGATTTGAAAGCATTTCTGGGCCCATGGCTGTCGTCTGGCTCCTGATTTGAGCTTTGGAAGCATTCAACATTATATAACCTCTTTGAATTTTCAAGAATTTTCTGCAAAAGAACTGGAGTCTAAAAAGGTGCTGTTACAATGATGGCTGAAGCAGGCCACAGAGTTGTATTTTTCATAAATAATCCTCTTTGTGAGCATCTGTTATGCTGTTTTTGTGTGTATGTGAGGAAGACTGGCCCTGAGCTAACGTGTGTTGCCAATCGCCCTCTTTTTGGTTGAGGAAGATGGTCTGTGAGCTAACATCTGTGCCCACCTTCCTCTACTTTTTGTATATGGGACACCGCCACAGCATGGCTTGATGAGTGGTGTGTAGGTCTGCGCCCAAGATCCGAACCCACGAATCCCTGTCCACCAAAGCGGAGCACGCGAACGCCACCGGGCCAGCCCCTCTATTATACTTTTTAAAGTCAGAAAAAGTAAAACAAAAGAAAATATCCAATCTGTTTCTAAGACCTCAGTATTGCTTTCTTATATATCATCCTGTGTTTCAAACTCTTTTACCTGTTTTTTTACACATTGGAAGTCTCATAATGTGTAAGGTTCTCTCCTGTCTCACCACACATTAAAAGACAAAACAAAAGAAAACAAAAAACCAAGAGCACCAAAAGCAAATTTACTTCACAGATTATATCCCCATCTAAGGAATAGTCCAACTTGCTCAGCAGTTTCTATAGGTATTTTGCTTGTGTATTTTTGACCAAGAGTGGCTGTGATGTGATATTTAGGTCACTCAAAATCGCGTTATTGCTTTGCCCTGCTTATTTTCAAGAAATCATATTATCATTACTAAAGACTGAGGCAGTCCTGAGGCAGGTCTGCTGAGGTGGGCAGGGGTCTCTCCTGCCTCAATTCAGTGTTGTCTTCTTTGGACCGAGTTGTATCATCTAATAATAGGCTGATCACACAGAATATCTTCTCATATAAAATCATTGATTAGTATTCATACTTTTTGTGCTGTTTTTCCCCAGGGGGGCCCTCCCTCTCAACTTTCTCTTCCTTCCATGACCAGGTCTTACCCATTTTTAAGGGCTTAAAGATCAGTTTACATATTCTTCCCTCTGGGAAGTCTCCTCTGATTTCCTACAGGAGACCAGGCCACTGCCTCATCTAAACTTCTACACTGTGATGAGGAAAATTGTCTGGCCGGGAACCATTGCCTCTTCTGGTAAGAGCAGTTCCATTTCCCACCAGGAAACATCCCCCTCACCCCCTACTCAGTCTATACAGTTTGGGTAGACTCAACCCTCTGTTTTTCTCCATCCCCCCAGCTGGGGGCACTTTATCTCAGTGAGACTCACTTCTAGAATTTTACTGAAACTTTAGGAAAAGAGCTCTCTTTATATGGAATTTGCTAAACTAGTAGGAAGTAGTCTTAGAGCATTCCAGTTACCACAAGAGGTGAGCCTGCCCCAGAATGAGGACCACAGACAGTCAAGAGATGAGAGGAGAAAATTGGAGAAATAGTGAGTACCTGGATCCAGCTGTGTCTGAAGGCAAGCTTGCCCTGGACTTTTCCATCCTGTGAGCCAGTACATTCCTTTTTCACTTAAAGCTCAATTTATTTCTGCCCCCTGCAACCAAAAGAGTGGATATTTGTACCTTGCTTATGGCCCTTCTCATGTTCTACAATTAGTGCCCATTTGATCACCCCAACTAGTCTGGGACTTCTCAGAATCCTCTCAATGCCACTATGACAAGTCTTGGCTCATAGCGACTCCTCCATAATTTCTTGAAGAATGAATAAATGCAATAGCTAATTTGTTTTGGCTACTTATGCTGTTGTCATTTAAGTGTCACCCATTTGACAAAATTAGTACTGACTCCTTCTTTGTGTTCACTTACTGTATCCTCAAAGACTCCTTCAACTCCCACTTCAGCGCCTTCCTTTTCCCGACATTCAGACATCCTCAAGCTGGCTGTAGTGGCAACTGAGGCCTGTGAGTGACAAAGCCCCCCAAGAATTTCTGGATGGTTAAGAAATAACTGTGAGACTGAGAGGGTCTCAGAGGTGGGCATGGAACGTATAGGTGGCAACTCTTGTGAGCAGCTATGAAGAAAGTCTCAGGTGTTTCTGGGAGCAGTAAATCGAGTGGAGATCTCAGGGTGCTGGTCCATGATCTAGGTAACCCTCAGGCAGGAAGCTGAGACTACCTTTGAAGTATCTAATGCAGGGGGAAACGATTTGCCTCCAGGATCCTGTACAATGCTATGTGAGTCATGGGAGCTTGTTAAACTTGGAACTTTAAAAGTACATGAAAAGAGGGCCAGCCCCATGGCCTAGCAGTTAAGTGCGCACGCTCTGCTGCTGGCGGCCCGGGTTCGGATCCCGGGCGCGCACTGACGCACCGCTTCTCAGGCCATGCTGAGGCCACGTCCCCCACACAGCAACTAGAAGGATGTGCAGCTATGACATACAACTATCTACTGGGGCATTGGGGGGAAAATAAATAAATAAATAAAATCTTAAAAAAAAAAAAAAGTACATGAAAAGATAGGATAGCTTACAATTCAACTTAAAAAAAATCATTTAAACTATTTTGAAGTATGTAGTTCAGTGGCATTAAATACATTCACATTGCTTTGCAATCGCCAACACTATCCATTTCCAGGACTTTTTCATCTTCCTAAACGAAACTTGACCCATTAAACAGTAAGTCCCCATCCCATTCCTTTCCCCAGCCCCTGGCAACCACTATTCTAACTTTTCTGTCTCTATAAATTTGACTGTTCTAGGTACCTCATGTGAATGGAATCATACAATATTTGTCCATAACTTCAATGTTTTTAAACAGGTTTTAAAATAGTAACTGAGAGAGAAAAAGAGAAAGTAGCAAAAGAGAAAGTAGAAACCTACAAGTTACCTCATGAGGAGACTATCTCAAGGCTAATGCTATTTTTTATTTTGTCTGCATTCATATATGTCACACACATCGTATACACTTAAATGTATGTTTTACACACCTGTGAAGATAACCACACAATGTAGACAGGATGCATGTGAGCTTCCTGTGGTGAGGAAACAAACGTGCTTGCGTTGCTCCCACCTTTCCCTCACAAAAGCCTGTCTCATTCTGGCTGAGTCCCAAGAAGTGTGGCAGCTGTTGGATGACCAGTTCTCTACTGCAGGGGTTCTCAAGCACCTGGGGGAGTGTTTCAAAAATACTCATTCCAGGGAGCCATCCCCAACTGAAGTAGCATCTCTGGGCAGGCGGCCCTCATTTTAGTATTTTAAAAAAGCTCCCTGAGTGATTCTGATGTGCAGCCACAGCTGAGAGCCCTCATTCCAGACAATCGTCGGAGGGCCAAGTTGGTACCAGGCTGGTGTGGAATATGACCCCTTTTAGGGTCTGAATCAGCGTCCTTCTTCAGAACATCGGCTCCCTACTCCTCTCAAATTTCTGGGCACCCTTTGCCCTAACCAGCCCTTGCCCAGATGCAAACACGGACGAGTGACCAGAGCTCAGGGAAGGTAGCAGTCGGCTGCCGTCAGGAGACCACACAGAGATCCTTCAACTAAGAGCGGCCTGGTGGGTCCAGACCCAGGTCTCTCTGCCACCACCTCGGAACCTGCGAGCTCCAACCATGAAGGCAACAAGAAGGAAGCTGGTTTCGCCTGCAGGAGAGCAGCCTCTTTGTATGCCAGAGCTGAGCAATGAGCGGCAATGCTTCATGTGTCACCATAGATGCATCTCTCAAAAATTACTCTAAAACACACCTTGTGTAAAATGACCCTCTTGTGCTTGTGGTTGGAGAGTTGGCTGTTTAAAGGAATATTATGGACAATGTAAAAAACAAAGAATGTTTTTTATAACACAATTACTTCCCATTATATTGGTTTTCCATTTTTACATACTAGCATGATACTCCATTCGACATTTCAAAACGATTTCCTGAGTATGTGCTATGTGTTAGTCATTTGTAAGCCATCTGGGCCCTTAAGACAAGGAGGACGGCCTCCTGAGACCGTAAATAATTCTAAAGGGTAAGGGGCTGCCTGAAATCCAGGTCTAATAATGTTGATGGCTAAAGCAAGTCATACTTGAGGACTCCACGAGTTATTTGTCTCCAATAATCATTGGTTTCTTTGGACAGAAACCAAAGCCCCCTTTTTTTCACGTGATTCTCGTCCTGGGAGAGCCAGCTGAGTGGGGAGTGAGACAGGAACGGCGTGTGAAGAGAGGCAGGGTATAGAAACCAGCGGTCATCTGACTGAGAGAAAGCATTTTCATTTTTTCCATTGCAACAGTTGGGCTGATGTGTAAGGCCCAATTTGAAAGGCTGCATTTGGAAGAGGAGGAGAGTGTGCACATGGGAGGTGGAAGTAAAAATAGCATGTGTGTTTACCCAGCATTTTTAGTTACTTTCTTGAATTAAGCACAGGACTGGGAGGAAATAGAATGTCTTTTTGGCGACAGAATATAAAACTGGGCCTCTTTGGCTCCTGGCCAAGAAAAGTTCTCAAAGGTAGAATTTCCTGTGGTTCTGCTCAGGCACAACCAAAGTCAGACATGGCCTTGGTTGTGGCGGACACAAAGAACCAGGGAAAGTTTCTTGAAGTGGGCAGGTCGGCTGTGGGGAAGGAAGGGAGAGGCCCTGGCTGAGGTTTCCTGCTCAGTTTTGCCTTTTGCAGTGGGATCTCTGCAGCCTTTCTGGGGCCTACAAGGGGGAGGGATTTCTCTGTGTAAGCAAAGGTGGCCTGGTGCATACTCCCCGAAGTCCTGCCATAGTTTGTGCCAAATGTTGGCACTGGGGTAAGACTTCCACGGGGTTTGGGTTCTCCCAGGGCTCTTCTCCATCCTCTCAGCTCAGCTTTTCCTCTGGCAGCACCATGCTTGTCCAGGCAGGGAACTCGCTTGGGTCCAGGTATGCTCCAGTGTGTTCTCTAGGCGGGCCCTCCAAGAAGCAGAGGCCAAGACAGAATTAGACAAGGAAAAGATTTATGGGAGGAAAGCCTGTGAGCGGTAAAGGAGAGGAGCAAGAGATGGCAAAGGGAGCCCCGGACCACGATGGAAATGTGATGGCTGTCAAAGAAGAGCAGGAAGGAGGGAGGATTGATAGGAAGAGTCTCAGGCCATCGCACAGCTCTGAGAAACTCTGGGCTGGGCAGATGCCCAGCCCCAAAGTAGAGATTGTCTATTGGAGGAGCCCATGGCTTAGAACCGGTACCGTGCTGGGTCGCTGACTGGTAGATCACTGGTCATGATCCCGAGGGTCGAGGTGGCGATGGGCTAGCTTCTGCAGCAGAAGGAAGATCTGAGCCTGCACTCCCATGGCTGTCAGTTTGCTTCTTTGCTCTTTTACTTATTTGTCAAATATTTATTGAGTCCCACTACGGCCAGATACTGAGTTGGTCACTGGGAAGAGATCACGGTAGCTAATTCTGCGAGGTTTACAATGTGTCAGGCATTATTCTAAATGCCTTATAATATATTGTCATTGACTCCTTGCAAAAACTGTATGAGGGAGATACAATTATTATGTCTATTGTACAGATCAGAAACTACTATAGAGAAAGGATAAGTATGTAACTTGCTCAAGGTCTCGTATGGAATAAGTGACCCCAGCGGTCCTCACTCAAAGGACCAGGCGGAAAGCTACTGTATTTCATCTAATCTAAGGTGCCATCAATTGTAAGACGCATTGTTATTTTATGTGACACTAACAAAGAACAGAGAACTGTCAATCAACTTCGCCATCATTATTAGTAAGATGCATCCTTGCTTTCAGAGATGTTAAAGTGTGAAAAAATGTGAGTTCTAGAATCGACAGTTATTACACAAAGGCGCTGTCTCTGTTCTCGAGGACTTCACAATTTCATCGGGGAGACAGACCTAAACAATTGTCATGGAACGTGGGGAGTATCAAACACCAGCAGGTGGAACACGGGAATTGCTGCAGTGGCAGAGACAGGAGCAAACATTGCTTCTGCCCGAGGTCCTCTGCGAACCCCTCGCAGAGGAAGCGGCACCCAGCTGCACCTTATGGTTTCTCCAAATAGGAAAGTGAAGGGTGGAATTGGGAAATTTGGGGTATTTCAGGGCCATGGCTGATAATGCTAATGCTAATAATAATATAACAATAGTTCATCATTTATTAAATGCTCACCATGTGCCAGGTGCTGTTAAAGGCTTTTCATGCATCATTGCATTTAATCCTCACAGAAACCCTATGAGAAAGCACTTTTATTAGGCACATTTTACAGGAAAGGAGCCTGAGGCTCAGGAGGTGAACTGATTTGCTCTGCAGTGCACAGCTAGTGGACAGAGCCAGGATCAGAATCTCTGGCAGCCCAGCTCCCAAGTTTCAGTTTTAAGCATACTGCTGGACCACCTCTCAGAAGTGAATTAATTTGATAACACTGTATTGTATAATTGAAATTTGCTGAGAGAGTAAAACTTAAATGTTCTCACCAAAAAAAAAAAAAAGTAAATATGTGAGGTGTTGGAGGTGATGGATGGGTTAATTAACTCCATAGGGAGAATCCTTTTACAACGTCTATGTATATCAAATCATCACACTGTACACTTTAAATATCTTACCCTTTTACTTGTCAATTACACCTCAGTAAAGCTGAAAAAAAAAGAAGCAAATTGGTGAGGAGATGACTAAAGCTGTGCTTATTCACTGAGCTCTCCATTTCCCGGGAGAAGCATGAACGAGGGCTGGACTTGTCAAACACGAGGATTGAGGAGAGACCTTTGGGAGTCTAGACTCTGAAGTCGGGCAGAGGAAGACTGATGGGCGGGAGATTCTGGAAGTGTTGGTGCAAGACTGGGACCTCTCAGCTATTTCAACTGTTGAGTATTTGCTGAAAGTTTACTCTGAGCAAAGGTCTGTGCTGGGCACCAAGGGGACTGTTGAAGGCAGGCCTGGGCTGAGCAGCAAACGCTGAATGAATGAAATATCATGTCGGGTCCCTGGGCAGGCCTGTCTGATCTGGCGCCTGCCCTCCTCTGGCCCCGTCTCCTGCTTCCTGCCCCTCGCTCACCACGCTTTAGTCACACTGACCGCCTGCCCCTTCCTTGAGGAGGCTGAACTCCTTCCACTCCTCTTCCTTTACACGTGCCTCTGCCTGGAACCTTCTTCCACGCCCAGTCCCTGTCGTGTGGCTGGCCTTTTCTCTTGCTGTAGGTCCTAATATAAAAGTTGCCTCCTCTGAGATGTCCTGCCTGTTATTTTCCATCACAGCACCTGTTAATTTCCTTCCTAGCACTTTTCATAGTGTGTATTTATCTCCTTTAGTAGTTTGTATCTTTAGGACAGAGACCTTGTTCACTCTTGTGTCCCAGCACTGAGCACGGTGCCCAGCATATGGCAGACCATCCACATTTGAATGGACAAATGGCTTAGCTTAGAATCTAACTATGGAGGCAAGATGTACATCTATGACACAGAAAATACTTAAGCTGCTGAAGTACTTAAAGAACAGAGAGATTGATGTGTGCAGAAACTGTCAAGGAGACGTAAGCATTGAACAGGGTGGGCAGAATTCGGACACTTAGGGATGGCCAGGGACGAAAAACCAGCTGGGGAGAAAATCCAGTCTGTGGGAGGACAAAAATTGCTTTCTCTTCCCTGCAGGTTTGAAGCGCCTGCATTTTGAGTACCTGGAATCACCCTAGCTTTCCTTACCTCCTGAGCTCTCCTTCTACTTACGGGAACATGGGCCAAGGCCATGATGGCCAGTTGTCCAGCCTTCTCTCCCTAGAGTGATTTGGTGGGCTACTTCGGGGGATCAAACACAATAATGAGACTGAACTCTCATATGGCTCCTCAACCAGGGAATGAGGATGTTTTGGGGAAACCATTATGGATGCTGTCCTTATTTTCACGTGTGCATTATGGACAAAGCAACTCCCAGTGTCCAGAAAGGACCTCAGATGGCCGTGTTTTAGAATCCCCTCAATGATTTAGAAGTAGAGGTAGATCTCACCAATTATAGTGTCTTCACTCAGCTGTTCCTTTTTTTGTTAACCACACAGAGATATAATAGAATGCATCATTTGATTCGCTCACTGCATTACGTACTTGCACAACTTTGAATTTCATGGATTTCCATACTATACGTTTTGAAGGTCAAGACTTGTTACAATTTTATATGTGTTCTGTCTCATGTTCAATAGGCATTTATTTATCTTACTTGTCTAGAAGGACATCTCTCTATGGAGTATCAAGTCTTGTTTTCATTATTTATTCATGTGTTTTCCTCACCCCAGCCTATCCACATCAAGCACTCCCAGTCCGATCTCCTTGAGAGCAGGAAACCCTGTCTTATTGTCATTGTAACTGCTGCCAGCAAAGAATCTTTAATAAAAAAGCTTCTTGGTAAATGTTGAATTAAATTGAAGCGTTCCAAGACTTTCTCAAGGTCAGTTCTCTGCTCTTTTTAGCAGAGCAAGTTGCATCAATTCACCTGAGCCCAAGGTTGTTGACTATTAACCATATAAACCAAAATCCACGTCCTCCTTGTCAAAGACTATGAAAGAGCAGAAATCTCATTTTAGCCTTAACTGATCGGTGGCTTAATTTTGGAAGCCTCTCTTTACCCAAGATTAGACATTATTGAACATGAATATGGAAGAATGAACTAAAAATAACCTTCTGCTATAATGGAACAACAATTTTAAAATCTAAGCAACAGTCTTCGCCACAAACCTCAACCCTTTAAGAAGCTTCTGGCTATTTCAGAATTTGAAGGGAATATTAATCGCCACGTTTCGGCCAAGCACAACACTATGCAATGCAGTTAGGAATGATGTCATTTGGGTCTGTGTCTGCTGGAACCCCGCCCTGAACAGTTTTCTTCTTGACATATGTCCAGCTCTTTAATACAGCTTAACATTAGTAATGCTCATAGCCTGTTTATTAAATCATGTTTAGAATATAAAGAAAGCATGGAAAAGTGCTGAGAGTGAGGGAAAGGAGAGAGAAGGAGGGAAGAAAGCCTTTGCTGAGGGTGAGCGAGCCTTCACCCTGGTAGTGCACGGTGCAGCCTGCTATGTCAGTGAGAGCTTTATCCAAAGAGTCATCTCAATGGTTAACTTGATATTTGCTCCCTCAATTAGGACACTGAATTTAGCTAAGGACCATTTTCTTCGGATTCGTGCATTATTCACTTAATCCGCAAATTACTATTTATTACTTTTTTATTCCTAAGAAGCAGGAAGAAGGTAATGGTAACAACCACTTTGTTCATGAAGATTCCTTTCCTTTGTTCATGCAGATTAATTTTCTCACTCAACAGAACTCTGTCAGGTCTTCAGAAGGAATTTTGGATGTTCCCAGACTCCAGATTCAAGGAGTCTTCCACCAAATGATTATTAAGTAAATGTTTACAGTAATATTTACCCACCTTGGATCATTCTTGTCTCTGGTATTTCACCATGATTAGAGCCTGATCCTAAGATTAACTGGAAAACATTTTAAGGAAATGAAAGGTATGAAAACCTTGTTGTGAGACCAGAACTGTGGAGTCACAGAGAGACTTCGTAAAGGCTCCCCAACAGCTGGCAACAGTCAGACAGAGAGCGATGCAGGATTCATAAACTAGGTTAAAAGTTTTGATGCCCTGGAAAAACCTCTAAAATGTTCCAATCATTAAATTACTCAACTGAAATCATTTTCAGATGAGCAAATTCAGGACAAACATTACTAACTTTTTAAACTACATCGTATGTTCCCAAAGCAAAATGGAAAACAATAAAGCCGAATGGTCTGTTCTTATCCGGCCTGCTTATGCAGGTGATTTCAGATTTAATGCAAGGAAAGTGGAGTTAAAAGAAATCCCCAGTATGTCTGCCCTCAGAGCCAATCATGTGACTATAGAAACTTTGGACCACTGATTCAAAGGAGTTTAATATGTAAATGATTCTGCCAATTAGAGTGGTTAATGTTAGGACACCTAATACATGGCAGATGCTCACTAAATGTTCATTTCATTGATACATAAATACATGGATAAATGACATCTGATGAAGAGAATAAGGTGAAAACTCTTCAAGTTTGGCAGAAAAAGATGGCCCTATAAAAGAGAATAAAAAGGGTGGCCGAAAAAAGTAAGACAAAAACTTGCAGACTAAAGTGTTGACAAAAATTAGAAAAGAAAATTGTAAAAGAGAGTAAGTGGCTGACAAGGTCGAATGAAGTAAGATGTGTGGAAAACAGGACTGATAAGTGTCAAGTGGATTTAACAACAAAGAGGTAATCTGGATGATCATAGTTGCAATTTGCATACAGAACTAATTCAGTAGGCAGCCTTTAAAATTGCCCTCAGACTCCTGGCATTCACACCCTTGTGTAATCCCCTACCGTGAGTGTAGGCTGCCTTGAGTGACACAATCCTAGTGAATAGTATCTGGCATAAGCGATGGATGTCACTTCTGATATTAGGTAACAAAAAGACTGGGCTTCTCTCTTGGGCTGCCCTCTCACACTGGCTCTCTCATTTTGTTTTTTTTTTTTGGTGAGGAAGATTAGCCTGAGCTAACATCTGTTGCCAATCCTCCTCTTTTTGCTGAGGAAGATTGGCCCTGGGCTAACATCCTTGCCCACCCTCTTCTACTTTATATGTGGGATGCCGCCACAGCATGGCTTGATAAGTGGTGCTTAGGTCTGCGTCTGGGATCCAAACCTATGAACCCCAGGCCACGAAAGCGGAGTGTGCAAAACTTAACCACTATGCCACTGGGCAGGACCCTCTCATTTACTTTTTCTGGAAGAAGCCAGCTGCCACATTGTGAGCTACCCTAAGGAGAGAGTCATGTGATGAAAAAAACTGATGTTTCTGGCCAATAGCCAGCATGGACCTGAGGCATGCCAGCAGTCACGTGTATCCAAGGACATTCCTGCGATCATTTACTATGTTAGGAATATGTATTAATAGATGTAGATTTCTTTCATTTACCTCAGGAAATACTGCTATGTTATTGCTGAAGATCACGTTGTAGCCATTCTCACACCTAGCAGCAAAGAGTGGTGGCCCTGGGGACTCACAGATGGACACAGAAGACATCCTTCCTAAACGACTGAGCTGAGAAGACGCATGTCTTCTCACATTCAGTTTACTCTTTGGTCTCCTAATTCATGGCTTTGCCTATCGCTTCAAGGTCTGTTTAGAAAATTTCAATCTGATTTGACTAAAGATGCAAAATAGATGACTAAGAGCCAAAAAACACTCCAGAAATTGTGATCTTTTAGAATGAGATTTGTTTTAAAGTCACTTTCTCTTTTAAAAAAAGATACCTGAAGAAAAGCATTTTAACGGGATTGACTAACACAGCCATTTGGATGTGGTTTTTGATTTAGGAAATACTTTGATGTAGCTGTTTTGACCCCAGTGTTCTGATGCTTCATCAAAATGAAAAATCACTGTTTCTTTTTTTAAATTACCAAGTGATATACCCAACAGATTAGCGGATCTCTCTTTTCCAATCCTCTCCCACCGTAGACACATTTGATCTTAATTTCCAGGTGGGAGTTGATGATGTGATGAAATTTCAGGATGGGGTAAGAATGACAACTTCACAGTATTGCAGAGTGATTTTTAAAAATTTTAGTGGGATAATTTTGGGAGGGGCATTAAAATAATCTGATTATCAATATGGCCATTTCAAAATGTCAAGTACTTGGAGGCATACTATTTTTCCTAATATCTCTTTGCTTTTGTGATCTTTACTAAATGAGCTGTCTCCACTAACGTAACTCCACGGCAATGTGGTTTTACAGCTTTAAATGTAGATGGACAGCAGTTATGAAATCTATGTGCCATCCAGTGGGCTCCCTGGAATGCATTATAATATAGTGGTTAAGAGTACAAGATCTGGGGCCGGCCCCATGGCGTAGTGGTTAAGTGCGTGCGCTCTGCTGCTGGCGGCCCGGGTTCGGATCCCAGGTGTGCAGTGATGCACTGCTTGTCAAGCCATGCTGTGGTGGCGTCCCATATAAAGTACAGGAAGATGGGCATGGATCTTAGCCCAGGGCCAGTCTTTCTCAGCAAAAAAGATGAGGGTTGGCATGGATGTTAGCTCAGGGCTGATCTTCCTCACCAAAAAAAAAAAAAAAAAAAAAGAGTACAAGATCTGGTGTTAGAACACAGTAGTTCCCCCCTTGTCCATGGGGGATATGTTCCAAGACCCCAACTGTCTTGCCTGAAACTGAGCATAGTATTGAATTCTATATATACTATGTTTTTTCCTATACATACTTGGCTATGATAAAGTTTATTTTATAAATTAGGCACAGTAAGAGATTAACAACAATAACTAATAATAAAATAGAACAATTATAACAATATACAGTAATAAAAGTTACTGTAGATCATAGCAACCTCAGCTTCTGATGTTTTTTCTTTCCTTAAGTCAAGAACTTTCACCTTTTCACTTAAGGGAAGCACTTTACAGCTTCTCTTCAGCATATCCAAATTGCGAGCATCACTACTCTTGTGCTTTAGGGCCATTATCAAGTACAATAAGGGTTACTTGAACACAAGCACTGTGATACCACAATACTAGATCTGTTAGGCTAATAAGTGACTAAGGGGCAGGTAGCTGGTAGTGTATGCCGTGTGGATACACTGGATAAAGGGAAGATTCATGTCCTGGGCAGGATGGAGTAGGACAGCACAAGATTTCATCATGCTATTCAGAAGGGAGCACAATTTAAAACTTATGAATTGTTTATTTCTGTAATTTTCCATTTAATATTTCGGGACTGGTGTTGACCGCAGGTAACTGAAACTGGTGTTGACTGCAGGTAACTGTGGAAAGTGAAACCGTGGATAAGGGGAGACTACTGTACCAACTACTAGGAATATGATACAGGGAGAACAATTTAATATCTTTGAATGTTAGGTTTTTCTTTTGGAGAATGGGTTTAATAATAGTATTTGTTTAGATTAAATGAATTGATGTAAATGAAACCCTTAGCAGACTGCCTGGTACAATATATTATATATTATTAGTAATGTAATCAGAATTAGATATTTAAATTGGACCTAGTGATTCAATTAATAACATCATAATGTTGATAAAATATAGATAGGAATTATGCCAAAATTATTTATATCAGTGGTTCCCAAACATGGCTGCATATTAAAAATCATCTGGAGAAACTTCACCTTCCTGTGAAGATGGACTAAGAAGTCTGGACTTAACTTCAGACTATAAACAACTGGAAAGTTGGACGACATAGATGAGACAATTGTTTTCATTCATTGGACAATAGGCAGCACATGATGTGATTCTTGAGAGAAGGGAAAGAGACAAAGTGAGCCCTGTGAATCCTGTGAATGTCCCACCCTCTGCCCAAAGGCAATTTATGGACCACTGACACAGGAAGAGGGAATCCAAAGAGAGTGTGGCAGACTTGCTGAATTGAAGAGTGAAGATAAGAGTTTGGAGAGGCTGAAGTGGCTGAACTTGTGGTACAGAGTTCCATAAATGAGAGAGTAACACAGAAAAAGAACTACAAAAATTTGTGTAGGGCTTCCGTTGAGTCTTTGCTGAGTACTATGCTGTGTGTGCAAACAGTATGAAATTCCACAAGACTAGGCACAGAACGACCAGGGAGTTATAAACTGAAAAATTCCCAAAGCTCACACAGGGAAGGGAGAGATTTGAGCTGTGACCAATCAGAATGATGAATCTTCTTTGATCACCCATGACATTCAGTAGAGAATGCAGAGGAGTCACATTATAGTAATAGGGCTCTACCATTTTTGAAGTGAAGAATATTCTAGGCCCACCCTAGCAAGGCTTAAAAACTGGCTTCAAATAGATTAAATAGATTAGCAAATAACTTAACTGGTTGCAGTATAAAGCCCAGCACTCTTTAAAGAAATACAATAAAATCGAGTCACTCAACAAAGTAACATTCACAAATATCCAACATCCAATAAAAATTTGCTAGACATGATAAGAAGGAGAAAAACATGATGCATGAGTAGAAGTCAATTGAAACAGATCTGGAAATGACATTGATAAAGAAACTAGCATTCAAGGATGTTAAAACAGCTCTCATAACTATATTCAGGTATTTAAAGGAAAATATATAGCGAGGAGATCAATAGAAGATATAAACGAGAACCCAAACAGAAATTCTAGAGATGAAAAACACAATATCTGAAACTTTTAGAACTTCACTTGGTATTAATAGCCAATTAGCCACTACAGAAGAAAAGATTAGTGAACTTGAAGACATATAACAGAATTTATCCAAACTGAAGCACAGAGAAAAAAGGCCTCAAAAAATGAGCAGTTCAAGAAAACGAAAAGACAAGTCACCAACTGGGAAAAAATATTTGCAAAAGACATATCTGATAAGGGATTGTTATCCAAAATACATAAAGAACTCATAAAACTCAACAATAAGAAAATGAACAACCTGATTAGACAATAGGAAAAGATCTGCACAGATACCCCACCGAAGAAGATATACAGAAGACAAGCATAGGAAAAGATGCTTAACACCATATGTCATTAGCAAATTGCAAATTAAAACAGCAGTGAGACACCACTACAAAAAAAAAAGAAAATGTTTTGAATTAAATGAAAATGAAGACACAACATATTAAAATGTGTGGGATGCAGATAAAGCAGTTCTTAGAGGAAATTTTATAATTCTACATGCTTATGTTAGGAAAGAGAAGAAGAGCCTAAAATCAATGATCTAAACTTCCACCTTAAAAAAAAAAGAGTAAATTAAACACAAAGTAAGTGGAAGGAAGGAAATGATAAAGATAAGAGCAGAAAGCAATGAATTAGAAAATGGAAAAACAATAGTGAAAATGAATTCATGTAAAAGCTGGTTCTTGAAAAAAATAAATGAAATTGATGAACTTTTAGCTAGATTGATCAAAAAAGACAGAGAAGACACAAATTTCCAATATCGGAAATGAAAGAAGGGACATCACTACAGAGCTTACAGACATTAAAATGATAACAAGGTAGTATTATGGACAACTGTATACTAACACCTTGAAAAATTTAGGTGAGGGCCGGCCCTGTGGCTTAGCAGTTAAGTGTGTGCGCTCCGCTACTGGCGGCCTGGGTTCGGATCCCGGGCGTGCACCGACGCACTGCTTCTCCGGCCATGCTGAGGCCGCGTCCCACATACAGCAACTAGAAGGATGTGCAACTATGACATACAACTATCTACTGGGGCTTTGGGGGAAAAAAAAAAGGAGGAGGATTGGCAATAGATGTTAGCTCAGAGCCAGTCTTCCTCAGCAAAAAGAGGAGGATTAGCATGGATGTTAGCTCAGGGCTGATCTTCCTCACACACACAAAAAAAATTTAGATGAAATGGAAGCTTCTTTGAAAGGCTCAAATTACCAAAACTGACTCAGGTATAAATAGGTGACTCTTATGCAATCTAGCACTGAGACACTGAATGCTATTGAAAACCATTGGTTTGGATCCGATTTTATCTACAAGTATCAGTGGGCCAAAACTACAGAAGATTTTAGCAGGATTAGACTATCCAAATAAAGCCGAACAACCCAGTGAACAATAAAATATACAATTGAAGTTGATGGCTACATCACCAAACAAATCTCCAAATATTTTTTCATTGACTTGACTAAACGACTTAAGTCAGTTACTTAGGAGTTTTATAAACGTAGCCTTCAAGATGCAAATGTGAAGGCTTACCCAACACCCGACACCCGTTCCTGCTGCTCTTCTCTCTTATTTTCTAAGCCTCCTTTGCAGCTAAGCAAGGGTGGCCATATGCCACCATTCTGGCAAATGAGGTATAAGCAGATGTCTGCTAAGGGTGGGGGAAACGCCCTGATAAAAGGGGACAAACATTCAGCAGCCGTTCTGCAAATGAGAAAATTGCAGGGACAGTGGTTTTAACATTATTGAACTATTGAATAATGGCCTCCTTCTTGATTTTTGTTGTTGTTGTTATGTGAGAAAAATTCCTATTTATTTAAACATTTGAGGTTGAGTTTTTATTTACTTGCGACCAAACACGATCTTAATAGAAGAAGACTAGGACACATTTATATACCCCCATAACCAAGGAAGCAACCAAGACAAAAAGGGACACATTGATTCAGCTCTTCCCTTGACTGGCTATAAGATCCTAGAACCATTCCTTAGCATCAATGAACCTGAGTTTTGACATCAATAGATTAATAATAATAATAACAACAATAATAGCTATCTAGTGAAAACAGTGCTGAGAGAGGGAACAAATAAAAGGCTTCAGAATCCCTTTTGGCCACTGGAAAGAAACACAGTATGCCAATACAGGAATTCTTACACAGCAGAATGGTTAAATCCAGGCTGTGATTCTCCATGTGGCATAATAAAACTTCATTAAGCATCAGTTTTAGCATGAATATAAAGAGTCTTGAAATTTTTTAGAGGTGCATACACTGAGAAGGGGTCGACTCCTAAGAGGATCAGGAAAAGTAAATTAAGCACATTCAATGTTTCTCCAACAGAAGCCTGTGACAATATTTCATATGAAGGAATCTTTGCTTCCGCGATTCACTTCGCAAACCCCATGGACCGTGTTTCTTTTTACATAACAAACCCCTGGAGTTCCCCAGAAGAACTCCCTGTTTAGAGGATATTTGTGGTCAAGGTTCAGAGAAATTTTTGCTCATAAATGGCTTGTGCTCTAGCCAGATGGAAGAAAGGGAGCTCACAGAATTTCACAAGACAGCTAATGCCCAGCAAAACCATGCACAGCAGCTGCGCATGTCAGCAGATGGAGCAAGACACAGTCACATGCCGCTTCCAGCTGAAAAAGAGGGGCAATGAGATTAGAAGCCACACAACCATGACACCTTTCCTTTCTTTCTAGAAGCACGGAGCTCTGTTAGCTCACTATTCTAACCGGTTTCTTGCATAAAGAGAAGGGCTCGGGCATCACCCAGCTCCACCACTTACCAGCTGGCTGTGTTGACAGTGGGGAAATAAACAAGTGTGCCTCAATTTCCTCCTATGTAAAAGAAAGATAATGGCTCCTCCTTAATAATAATAACAACAACAACAATAATAAACATTTATTGAGAGCTTACTGCATACAGGACACTATTTCAAGCACATTAAATATGTTAAACTCATTTAATCTTCACTTTATAATATAGATTCTATTATTATTATTGCATTTTAAGATGTAGAAATTGAAGAAAGACTAAGAACCTTTCTTGAGGTTACACAGCTGACAAGTGACAGAGATTAGATAGACGGTTACTGTCAGGACTGAATGCAATAATGTATGTATGTAAAACCCTGCCTGGCACGTAGTGGGTATGTGCCATCATAAACACTGGCTGTTATTTCTAGGTCACCTTCTGCCCACGATGTCCCCTTAGAAACAATTACAGAAATCTATTGGAGGTCATGATTAGGGAAAGTAGCACAAATAAAAGCACTGAATCCTTCTATTGAAAATGAAGTTAGGGGGATAGTAACACGCCAGGGTAAGGCAGTTACAGGCATTTTTTAGGAAGCCATTGAGGAGCAGCAGCCAGCACAAGTCAGATAGGAGCTAGTGTCAATGGAGAACCCAAGTCAAGCTCAGGAGAGGAACAAATGTCGAGGTCTCACAATGGCAGAGCGAGTTATAAGAGAACGTAAAGGGTAACCCTGCAACAGACACTTTCCCACTCCTTTCTAAAATAACCCACAGCAGTCTAATCCTTTTGTTTGTCTGTTTCATAACAAGAGAGTCATCGGCTATCTTTCTGCTCCACAGATAACCCCACGCTATTAATATGGACTCTTAGAACATTTTTTCCATTCCCCAAGATACACTTAATGCTAATCCCACTCTTGATTTCATCTTTAGCCAAGCCGAATTTTATGCATCTTTACTTGTATTGCCTTCAACCCTGTTTAAATCTTTTTGCTAAGTTCCTACTTTCTCAAAGATGTTTCCTGCAATCAAAAAGATTTATTCTTTAATTGAACTTCCATGGATATAATTTTAAGTTGTTTTTTTTTCCTTTTAAACAGCTCTCGAGCACAGCTTTCTCCTCTGATGTTCCTGAGAAATGGGCCCTCTGGGGACTGCCTTGTGATTTGTGATGTCCTCAGAGGGAGGACTCCTTCCCTTCACAGAGGCTTTCCTCACCAGACCAAAGTTAACCCCCGCCCATACCCTGGGCTCCATCCTTTCCTTCTTCCCCCTGGAGTCTTCTTTTCCTCTTCTTCTGCGCCGTCATCCATCTCTCGCTCTCTTACGTCCCCCTTTCCCACAGTCTCAGTGACTCCCTGTCTCTTCTGGTCTGGCTAGCCCCTCCAGCTGTCTTCCTCTTTCCTCCCTGCAGTGGTCAATGCTCTCCGACAAGTCCTGTCCCTCGTAGGTTTGGCTTCGCCGCTGCCTCAGTCCCCGTACCCTCTGAAAATACCCTCTCCTTGGCCACCTATGACCTCCTGTTTGTCAAAGTCAATCACCTTTCCCTGGTTTTGTCCTCCTTACTCTCTGGGTAGCATTCGGTACTGTTGACCCATCTCACCCTTCCTGAAATTCCTCTCCTTCTTCTGGCACCTCTTCCTGGAAGACGTGCTTCCTCCAGGCAGCTATCCCTGATTTCCCCAAATAAGATGTGACCTCCTTCTCCCTGCAATTGCGTGTGTCTATGTCATATCTGTGCTCATAGATTCTCAATTCCTTGAGGGCAATGACTTTGTTTTTATACTTCTCCCCACACACATATATATGTACAAGCTGGAGCTAATACAGTGCCCTGCTCAAAGCAAGTATTTAGGAAACATTGAGTACAGATATAAACATAGTCTCACAATGTCAGCATGCAGGCTAAATGTGGCCCAAAGATGAATTTAATTTGGCCTGCTGAGTGATTTAAAAAGATTTGCGTTAATGATCAACATTTAAAAATTGCAATATTTCACATAAAAAATTCAGATGTCTTAAGGGGCCGGCCAGGTGGCATAGTGGTTAAATTTGTGTGCTCCACGTCAGTGCCCCAGGGTTCACAGGCTTGGATCCCAGGTGTGGACATACATACCACTCATCAAGCCATGCTGTGGCAGCATCCCACGTACAAAATAGAGGAAGATTTGGCACAAATGTTAGCTCAATGACAATCTTCCTCAAGCAAAAAGAGGAAGATTGGCAACAGATGTTAGCTCAGAGCCAATCTTCCTCACCAAAAAAAAAAAAAAATTTCACATCTTGGTCATTTTCTTTGACGAACCTGATTTAATCTTCTCTGGGTCCTTATTCCTACATGACAACAGTTAGCAGGATTTGAACATCCACTGTCCCCTTGGGTGGGACATGTGTCCCCAGTTTTCTACTTCACTCATTGACATTTCCTTTATGGTCCCACTAGGTACTTTTGTTTTATGAACCCTTGATAAATGAACCAAAACAATTGGATTAAGGATGGATGGACTGTTCAGTTTGTCCATCAGCTTTCCTGTCAGTTCTGTCATCTGGCTACCTGTTAGCCTCTCTGAGCTCTCTATAACTGGCCTGGATCTGGATATAATGCTTCCTCCATGAAGCCTTCCATGGTTTCTCCTGCTAATACAGGACCCCCAACCCCAACACACAGTAATCAGCTTTGGCTATATATATAAATGGGTTAACTTTGGCTGTCTATTCTCTGTGTTCCCCCTATACACACCTTCCATGCAGGGTCTATTCCTCCTTATCCGTGTGCGTGTGAGCTTTCAGTTGGTGAGCAGTGAAGGAGGAGGAGACTTGGTGGGGGCAAGGAGAAGAGGAGGAGGAGCAGGTTGGAAGGGATGATTCAGCATCTGTTCCTTGAGGAGTGGCCATATGGACTGGGTGCGCCCCGTGGTGAAGAGGGAGAGCCTGAAGCTGACACCCGTGTAGAGCTGCCCACATGCCCCAGGAAACACAGAGTGACCAGAGTTGCAAAAGAGTCACTTCCGGTCTTTGCGAAGAACTTCTGCCCCTCCCTTCACCCGGAAGCCTAGAGGGTTTGGAAGTGGAGGAGCTAGTACTCTTGGCCTGGGTGGTGGCCTTCTCATGATGGGCTGTGACTGTGGCAAGGCCTGTCACACTGAAGGCAACGTGGATGGCAGGGAGCAGAAAAGGAAGAACAGAGCAAGTATGCACTTACATTAGCAAACTGTAAAGCACTTGTTCCCTTGTGAAGGTCCTGCTGGGGGCTCCTAGGAGTAAATGGGGGACATATTGCTTGGGTCCTAGCATTACGCAGATGGGAGCTACCAAGTTATTAGACATTGATTTACAGGTATTTATGTTCACATTTCTATTCTTTGGGATGTAAAGTTGGCCCCTTTAACAAAGAGACCTAAATAACAGTGATTTAAATGAAAAGTTGATTTCTCTCTCAGTAAAAGTCCCAGCAGATGGTCCAGGGCTGGTATGTCAGCTCCATAATCATCAGGGCCCCTGCTCCTCCTATGTTGCTAATCTGCCATACTCAGTATGTGGCTTCCACCTCATGGTTCTAGATGGTGCCTCCCGCTTCTGCCATCATGTCTGCATTCCAAGCAGCGGGAAAGAAAAGAAGGAGAAAGGGTAAGGACATTGCTTCTTTTAAAAAGCACAACAGAGAAGTTGCACAGATCACTTCTTCTTATATCCCATTGGCCGGAACTTTGTTATAGGGCCACCCCTAGCCACAAGGGAGGCTGGGAAATACAGCGTTTGGCTTGGTAATCATGCACACACTTAAAAATTCTCACTTTAGAAGAAGAGGAGAATGGATATTGGATTTCAACTAGAATTCTCTTCTACAACAGCTGTGTCCACTAGACTGGAAGCTCACTGAAGACCAGGTTTTTGGCAACCCTGATTCCACCAAATACTAGCATAATATGTTAGCATAGAACTGCCATGAAATCTGCTCTTGCCACCCTGCTCGCTATGGGCTAGTCGTGATGTTAGTGCACACACCTGCAACAGAAGCAGACCCTCACAGAATACATGTCTTTTCTACCACTTTCTAGCTGTGTGTCTTTGAGCAAGCCAGCCTGGACCTGAGTCTCTTCATCTATTCAGTGGGGATAATAACATCTGGGGTCACAGGGTTGTGAGGATTAAAGGTACGTTTAGTGTCTTGTACTCAGTGAGTGCTCAATAAATGTTTTAAGAAACTAGAATCACAAGTAGATCATCCCACATCAGTGTCAGGGAGGAGCCCCACACAGAATCCCCCAGTGCACACAGCTGCTGGTGAGAACAACAGAACATTCTGAGTGGGTGTGTGCTTGCTTGAGGAAACCCAATTTATAATCATCTTTATAAACAACCAAAGAGAAACCTCAGCCAGTAACATTAGGAGACCAACAGCTTGAATTTCTCCACTGATTTATGACACGGTTTTTCTCAGCATGGCTCCTTTGCCAGGTACCAAGAGAGATAATGGGAATGTTCTCTCTCATGCCCTAAGGGTGCTAGTGGAGAGCAGAGCTTTCCAATTAAAAGTCCATGCACCGCAAAATTCTAACCCTTTGGGAGGTTTGGCTAAGTTGCTCATTGCCTGAGGTTTTCCAGCCTGCCCTAAAAGACTTCTTCTGTTTCCAGACAATAACAATTCTTGGCTCCAGAGCTGAACTTTACGTGGAAACTCTCAAGGCAGTTGGCTCCTTTCTTCCGCTTTAGAAGGGTGGGAGTATAGACCTCTCTCTAAATCACTGAGTCATTGCATCAACTGTGCAAGCTACCATTCCCCAAATTGTTGCCAAAAAATTTTTAAAGTACATGACCTAGAGCATGTCACCTGCAGGAACAAGAGTCATATTGACAAACACAGTGACATGGGAAGAGCACGGATTTAGAAACAGACCGACTTTGGTTCCAGCCCAAATCCACCACTTAACTGAGAGACTGTGGGCCAGTCCTGTAACTTCACAGAGCTTCAGTTTCCTCATATACAAAGTGGGGAGGAACGCATGCCTCAACAGGATCCTTCAAAAATCAGATCAACTGAAACTATGTGTCAGAAAAGCACCTTGTACGTGAAAAAAACTCTGTGAAAATGTTGTTTTTACCATTGTGAAATTGGTCAAGACCCTTTAGTGCATCAAAAGGGTCCTCCAGGGGGCCTCTTCTATGCCCCGCCCCCATCAAAGGCTGGGAGCTTGTGCCGCCCTGGCTGCTTGGGAGGCCCTGCCTCAGTTCCTTCCCCTGTCTGATGAGAACACGCACAGAATCATACCAGCTCCCCCTTTTGTTGCAGCCCCCACGAGGGTCTGGGTCGTTGTTTCCATGGCTCTCCTCCCTGCCATGAAGGGCCTATTCTCAGATCAGTCAGCAGGTTAGAGCTCGCCGTTAGTCCGAGAGAACTCCCCTTGCTTCTGATTGACTGACTTAGCCACGTGAGTCTTGATTTCCAGGTGGGAAAAATAACAGCAGTGTATCAGCCAGAATGCACTTGGCTGTAATTAGTAAACAATCCAACTCAAACTGGCTTAAGCAGTAAGGACATTGATTTTCTTCCGTAACAGGGCATCCAGAAGAATTCAGGTTTCAGGGCTGTTTGATTCAGTGGCTCAATTGTGCCATGAAGGAAGCTGCCCAAACTGTTAGCTACATGGCTGCAGCTGATCTAAGCATCAAAGATTAAGGAGACTTTTCCAAGAAGTTCCCCAGGAGCCTTCTCCTCTCAACTCACTTTCCGGATGAGAGATGTACGGGCCATTCCTGAACCACCCACCGGGAAGGCGATGGGACTACCCTGAGACAAGTCAGGCCCATCGTTGGAGCAAGAACCCATTCAGTTGTCCTGAGGCTGCACTGAGGAAAAACAAAGCCGTGATTCATTAGAAGAAAGGGAAAAGTGGATGCTGGGTGGGCAAGCAAGAGTTTCCCCTGCCAGGACTCCATCAAGGTTATGTGAGGGTTAAAGAAAATAAGGGTGGGGCCGGCCCCGTGACTTGGCGGTTAAGTGTGCGCGCTCCACTACTGGCGGCCCCGGTTCGGATCCCGGGCGTGCACCGATGCACCGCTTGTCCGGCCATGCTGAGGCCGCGTCCCACGTACAGCAACTAGAAGGATGTGCAGCTATGACGTACAACTATCTACTGGGGCTTTGGGGGAATAAAAAAAGGAGGAGGATTGGCAATGGATGTTAGCTCAGAGCCAGTCTTCCTCAGCAAAAAGAGGATGAGCACGGATGTTAGCTGAGGGCTGATCTTCCTCACAAAAAAAAAAAAAAGAAAATAAGGGCAACACTTGCTCCCTTTACTCAGTACTCACTGAATACTTCTGTACTCCAAGGGGGTGTGTGTGTGGGGGGGTGTGTGTGTGGGGGGGTGTGTGTGTGGGGGGGTGGGTGGTTTCCCCTACCACGCGATTCTCCAATTCTCAGCAGACACCGACAGGGAGTGCTACAAATTTAACTCAATTCCAACACTGTCTACCTGGAGACAGCATCAGACCCCAGAGGTTAAGGGCTCAGTCCCACAGAACTGCCTCCACCGGCTTCAGATGCCGATCTCAAGTCCAAGTTACCACCTGTGCCTCTGACCGAGGGGCTATAAACCAGAGGTTCTCAGGACCCCCCTCCTTGGCTTTGATAGTTTGCTAGAGCAGCTCACAGAACTCAGGAAAAACAGCTTACTTACCAAATTATTGACTTATCGTACAAGGATACAGCTCAGGGACAGCCAGGTGGAAGAGATGCGGAGGGTGAAGGCACGAGGGAAGGAGCGTGGAGCTTCCACGCCCTCTCAGGGCTCGCCGCCCTTCCAGCGCCTCCACCTGTTCAGCAACCTGGCAGCTCTCAGCACTCTGTACTTGAGAGATTTTTATGGAGGCTTCGTTACATAGGCATGATTGAGGAAATCATTGGCCATTGGTGATTAAACTCAATCTCCAGCCCCTCTCCTTTATCGGAAAGTGGGGGTGTGGGGCTGAAAGTTTCAACCCTCTACTCACATGGTTGGTTTCCAAGGCAACCAGCCCCCATCCATTGGGGTTTCCCAAAAGTCACCTCATTAATGTAAACTCAGATGTGGTTAAAAGGGGCTTGTTACGAATAACACAAGATGCTACCTTAGCCTTCATAGCACTTATAACTTAGGAAATTACAAGGATTTTAGGAGCTCTGTGCCAGGAATGGGGACAAAGACCAAATATATATCTCTTATATCACCATAGCACAGGTAGTGAGTGCTTAATAAATGGTACCCATTAGTATTACTGTTCTCTTTCTTCCTTCTCCCATAAAACTCTTTATCCTGGATCTAGTTGCTTCAAGATCCAGATGTGTGCTCATACAGACATTCCAAAAATGTGGCAGTTTCTGGTATCAAGCAGAACTATGGGGATGAGACTTTTAAGCAGAGGGGACAAAAAAATCCTTCAAATCATAACTGTACAGAATTCTCCTGAAGACCAACACTGGTTACAGGTGTCCTTGAAGCAGCCCCGTGGGCCTCTTGTTGAGTTGCTGTGTTTGGGGAGCAAAGGGCCTGGCACAAGTCCTCAGAGGTTCCTCTATAGCTGTAAGAACTTGACCCAGCGGCTGGCGAGCTCTCTGCCTTCATGCCCGCTCCCAAGGCCCTCATTCCTCTTTGTTTGCTAACTCTCTCCAGCAAATGAAACCGTGTGCTTATGACCCTCAATATCCTTTTCGGCAGAGTTGTCCTGAATAAAACTGTGAGTGCAAAAGAGATAATATTTTGAAAATATTAATCTGACATAGTTTTCATTTGCCTATAGTCCTTGAGTCATAAGTCTGAGCATTAGGCTTATTACTCAGAGAAAGAGGGTGGTTGCTTCTAAAAATAGCAAAAATACTGTTTTTCATAGTCCATTCTTGGATACGGGTTTCCACATTAGAACATTCCAAAGCACAGAATGGGTTATTTTTTACAAGGCCATCTGGTTCAAATGCCTGCTCTTAAGAAGCTGCATTCCTCATGTTTCCCAGTTGGGGGTTAACGAAAACAGTATCACATAATAACTCCCTGATGAGTGTCCACTTCTCCACCCATGCTTGATTCCTTCACTCTTTTCTCTGGTCTCATTGCTTTTGTTGTACTATTCTCTCTACTTGTCTTTGCTTTCTCTTTGCCTACCATTTTTTCCACCCTTCAAGACGCAGCTCAAAATTCAACTTCAAGAAACCTTTCTTGAATAGCCTTGGATTATACAGAATCATTTATGTATCACTTCAGATTTAGGGGGAAGTTTGAAAGAAGATGTTAGTTTTATAGTGTTTAGTTCTGCCATATGTATCTATTCCAAGGACAACAATGTAGTAATTGTATGTGTGATAGTTAGGAAAGAATGTAGGTGCAATCAACCTATTAATTGGACAATTCCATTCTAATTAAATGGATTATTCTAGAGACTACAGAAATATCAGGTGACAGAGACAGAGATATTCAGAAATTTGTTGCTTCCTTTTGAAATATAGCAAACCATACCGACCAACAGACCAACAGAAGTTGCATTGAGATATGTTACTTCCAATGATCCTCCTGTGGGCAGGTGACTCTGGCCTCTGAGGTTGATCAACATGGTAAAACCACATTCTCATGGGTGTCCTGAACTTGTATAACACTAGCAAGTAGTATTGGTTGTAGAGGCAAGAATCCTCTTTCTTAATCTAACTGTATGGTTAAGAGCAAACCCTCACACTTGTAGGAAAAAAAAAGGCAGTGTATTTTTGGCAAGGCAGCATGTAGAACATATCTTTCTTGGTCCCAAAAGTCCTTGTCACAGATTCATTAGCTTCCCCTTGGGATGTCCACTTAGATGCAGTTAATGAACATTTGTTACTCAACAAGGAATTATATATGAAATATACAAACAATATAAATTATTATATATTATATACATATATAAATTTTTATATACAAATATAAATAATTATATATATATCCAATCAGTATTATCAAAAATATACAGAGATTCCACAAAATTAAAACAAGACACCACCCATTTCTAAAGCTAACACCAAATATATATTACACTAAATTGATTAATTCACAGGGTTTACTCACCAAATCCAAAGGGGCAGAAGGGCACCTTAGAACAACTGAGACTATTAGATACTGAAGTTATTAGATAACAGACTTTTGACTGAGGTTCAACAGTTCTTCCACGCCAGACATTAGTAACCAGACTGGCGTTTTTGGATTAGGTCCCTTCTTTCAGGCAGATTTCATCTGTCACAACTACAGGATTTTCCAAATCTCCTATCTGCTGGGACTTTCTATCCGATGTTTTAAGTTTCTTTTTCTTTTAGCCAAACGCTTTACAGGAATATGTCCTTCTCAAGTTTTAGCATTTTAGATTCTTTTTCTGTATACCTTTTACGAGGAGGTATCCATTTTAAATTTCAATTCTGTAATGCTTTTCATTTCTTTACCTAAGCATTTAATGTAATTTATAATCAATAACTTCCTGTCAGGTAAGTTAGTGACCATTTCATCTCCTCTGATATGGACTCTCTTGGAAGTAGTTGTCTTAAGATATTGCTCCATGAATAAATCAGTGGAACTTAATCTTTTGTTGAGTATAGATGAGCCTGTTTAACAGGAGAATAATGCAAATCACTTCATCCAGTCTCCTCCAAAGGCTCATATAACAGCCCTCTAGTCAAGTGATCTTTCCCTTTTATCTAACCTCTGCTCAAGGAGAGGAGACCGGCCAGTGGCAACTGGTGTAAGATTCCTGTTGGCAAGTTTCTTAAACTTCCTGAAATGAAATACTGACTCACTGTGAGAAAGGATCATGTATTTCTGACCCATGGTTCCTAGAATCCAATAAACAGGCAGGCGTCAGTTGGATTTCAACAACCACCTAGTATGCCTGCAAATAACTGACACCATCTGAGACTACAGTAGAACTCTGAGAGTTATTTGGAAAATAATTCCCTAATCCAAATTGTATCCTTCTGTTACTCTTTCTCGAAGTACACTATTCTTTTCTATCAGAGCATTTATAATAATTTTAATGGTATGTTTGAGTCCTTATTTGCTAATATTCATCTCCCTACCCATCAGGAAGCTCCAAGAAGGCAGGAACCATATCCTTTACTATTATTGTTATTATTTTTGAGGTATTACTTACCTATAAAAAAATACACAAGTCATAAAAGTACACTGGTCGATGAATTTTTATGTACATATACACTCATGTATCTACCTCTCAGGTCAAGATATAGACCATTTTTACCACTCCAAAAAGTTCTTTTATGTCACTTCCCAGTAAGTATTTGATTTACATCACTATAGATTAATTTTGCCTGTTCTTGAACTTCATGTACATGGAAACATACAGTACGAATACTCTTTTATGTCTGGCTTTTTTATACACGTTTTTGAGGTTCATCCATATTTTTGTATGTCTCTAGCTTTTTTTCCTACTAGTATATAATATTCCATTACATGAATATATCACAATTTATATACCATTCTTCTGTTCATAAACACTTGAGTCATTTCTAGTTTTAGCCACAATGAATAAAGCTGCTGTAAACACTCTTGCAGAAGTCTTTTTGCGACATACACATTAATTTCTCTGGGGTATATACCTAGGGTAGAATTGCCGGGTCATAAGGTAGGCATACGTTTAACTTTACAATATACTGCTAAGCAGTGTTCAAAGATAGTTGAACCATTATACACTTCCCCCAGTAGCGACTGAGAGTTCTGGTTGCTCCACATCCTGGTCAGCACTTGGTGGTGTCAGTCTTTTGGGTTTCAGCCATTCTCTTCAGTGTGGAGTGGTATCTCATTGAGGTTTCAATTTGTATTTCCCTCATGAGTAGTTATGCTGAATGAAAATCTCTCTCAGGATGATCCTTTCTCCCCTACAATCTGTGAGCAGAACTATTTGTTGGTTGAGCGGAAGTTAGTTTGACTAAACATAAATTATAATGGAGTTTATATTTCCTATGTTCTACTGGCCCAGTTTATAAGAGTTCTTTGTTCACTCTAAAAGCACAGAATTTCTATTAGAAGTTTTACCTTTGATTTCTGTGACATGTAGAGAAATAATTTCACTGGGGCTGACCCTGTGGCTTAGCGGTTAAGTGCACGAGCTCCACTGCTGGGGGCCCGGGTTTGGATCCCGGGTGTGCACCGATGCACTGCTTCTCCGGCCATGCTGAGGCCGCGTCCCACATACAGCAACTAGAAGGACGTGCAGCTATGACATACAACTATCTACTGGGGCTTTGGGGGGAAAAATAAATAAATAAAATTATAAAAAAAAAATAATCTCACTGGAAGGGATTTTCCTTGGGCTAATATATCTGAACGTTTGGTTCCACAGAGAGCTTTTGTAGGATGGTATGTACTGAACAGTGTTCTCCCAAAGTTCATGTCCACCTGGAATCTCAGAATGTGACCTCAGAATAGCGTCTTTGAAGATAATTAATTAAGTTAAGATGTTGTCATGCTGGATTAGGGAGGGCCCTAAATCCAGTGATGGGCATACTTATAAGAAGGCCGTGTGAAAACACAGAGACAGGAGAAAGAGGCCATGCAAGACAGGCAGATTTTGGAGTGATGCAGCTACATGCCAAGGAACACCAAGGATTCCCGGGAGCTACAGAAGCTAGGAAGACTCAAGGAAGGATCCATCCCTAGAGCCTTCACAGGGAGCATGGCCCTGCTGAAGCCTTGATTTCAAATTGGTGCCTCCTGAACTACGAGAGAATAAATTTCTGCTGTCTGAAGTCACTCAGTTTGTGCTAATTTATTATGGCAGCCCTAGGAAACTAATACAGATGGTTTTATGGAGAACTCCACATCCAAGGAATGGAGCAGGGGCAGCTAAAAGTACCACACTGTGGTGCACTGGTGTAGAAGCTCTGCAGTGGAAACAGCAATGCTTCAGGTGTGATTTTCTTTTTTGGTTAAACTGAGTAATACGATGGTGCTGAAGAGAAGTACACCTTAATATTTCAAGATTCCCTGAATACCCAAGGATTAAGTCAAACAATATTTCTGGGTTGCAGGGGCTCTTGGGAGCTGACTGACTACTATTGAAAACTTTCTGTTTCATTTGTCTCAAAGTAGAATGAAAGTCTCTCAAGATAGAGCACAGCACAACGTCTGGCACAAAGAAGGATGTCAATAAATATTGCTCAATAAACATTGTAGTAGATGGGTCTCTTTCAGTTGTCAAGCAACAGAAACCAACCCAGACTTACTTTTATGGGCTCTTATACCTTTGAAGACTGGGACACAGCTTGTTTCTGGCAGGACTAGACCCAGGAGCTCATAAGATGCTCTCAGGGGACTTTCCATTGCTCCGCTCCTTGTTGGCTTCATTCTTGGGTAGCTTTCCCCCACCTCTCCTTGTAAAGGCAAAGAGAGCCACCAGCAGCTCTAGACTTAAATAATTCACACAATTAATGATCCTAATGAAATAAGAAATGAGTGCTTTTTTCTCACTAGTTCCAGAAAAAGTCCAGTGTAAGGCTCTGATTTATCTTGCTTGGGTAACAATAACTGTGACTAGAGGGGTGGAGACTAGCCCAGATCACATGTGGCTGAACCACAAGGACTGAGAATGGGGAGGGATGTTTCTCCCAAGAGACCTTGGTAAACAAGAAACACATCCATCACTTGCCTAAGCTCTCATTTGGAGTCATCTTTGCAATGGATTGCCACTGCTGGTAACTGCTCAGCATAGCCTCCCCTGGTTGTCTCTAGAAGTTTCACTCTTATATCATTCAGCAGTCAGGGGAAAGCAGATCATTAGCAACACTCCTTATCTGGACCAAATTTCCCTGGGCTAACCCATCCAAAATCTGGTAGGATACAACTACAGGATCTCAAAAGGAATAAAGAGACTAAGGGAAATTTAAACAAATAAAAGCATTATGATTGAACCTCATTGGTTCCTAGCATACAAAAGACCCATTTTAAGATTGGCAGAGCCAGGTAGCATTGCAAGGACTCTCCAAACTTTTGAGCCCTAATGAAATCAAGTAGGGTAATCAGTATGAAACAGAGAGGAATCTAGGTCTGGGGAATCAAATGAAGCATGACTGAGATGCTTAAGCATTATCTCTTTGATGATTGAAAATTCTTTCTGTCTCCATAGGACAAGAATTTTAACTATTCAAAATAAACAGGATTTGGAATATAAGCAAATTTATTTTATGTTTGAAAAAAGGAAAAATTGAGTTAGAAATTATTAGCAGCGTTGAAATAAGTTTCCAGGCCCAAGATGGAGCTGCTCCTGCCTGGGGTACCACAGCAGCAAACCGAAACTTAGACAACTTTCGTGCCCTTGAAAATGTTCCATTTGACCAGCAATGCAGTTTATCCCATCAGTCAATATCTGAATGTCGAGCCAACTCTGGCCTCTATATCTATTTCCTTGTTCCTTATTCATCTTCCACTTTTCTCTTCCTTGTTCCTTTATTCTTTATCCTTTAAAATCTTCCTGCCTTCTGCCCCATTTTGCAGTTCTCTGAACCCTTGAGAACAGAGACTGCCAGCTTCATGAAGTGTTAAGTTTGTTTGTAGCACCTCAATTGTCTTCTATACTCATTTTTAACAGCAGCTAGCGTTTATTATAACTTATATGTCAGGCACTATGCTAAATATGAAATAGCTAATCCTCCCAACATCCCTGTCAGTCAGATACTCATCCCATCTCTGAGATACTTCTAGGATTTTCCATTCAGCAGTTTACGAGGTATTTTTTTGTAATGCGTTATAATTTTAAAATTCCATCTCTAGGGTTCTTTGAGTATAGAACAGGGAAGCAAAAGCCACCCTGCTCCACGTGGAGGATAAAGGATGAAACCTACTCACAGATGTAGGGAGAGGAGCCTGGTCCACCTGCAAGGCGCTCAGGCCACCTGAGGCCCTTTCACTGTCTCCTCACCCATTCTGTCACCACTTCTGTCTCCACATCCGGTGTACTGGTCTGGTAAAAAATTCATAAGAACGAGGAGAGTGAGCCGCCCCAGTGAGCCAGAAACAGACCAAGAAGATGAAGACGCTCTCTGAGGGCACGTCCCCGGAGCCCAGCCACTGTTGGCTCTGCAGAGTGACAGGAAACAGGCAGGCTGGCGGCTTCCAGGTGTCCTCCTGTACCATCTTGTTGACATTTCTCAGAGCGCACGCTTCACGTCTGAGTTCTCTCAGAACATAGGCTTTCTCTTTCTCAAATGCTTCTCAGGGATCCTCGAGCTCCTGGCTTATTATAAGAAGTATTCCTGCTATTCCAGATATAATTTTTTCATATCTAAATGCCTGCTCATAGTGGAGACTTGAGTCTGTGAAGCAATCCTGGACCATGTCATGACTCTGGAAAATTCTGCCTCAGTGGCTCTTTCCTTGATGCTGTGATTATTTAAAAAATAATTATTTTTTTAACTTTATAAAAGGATATATGATCATTTTACGAAAATTAGAAGTCAACAAGTGAAAGGAAGAAAGCAAGAAACACAATCCCACCTGCCTAATTAATACAGTAGTTCATATCCTTCTAAATCGTTTTGTCTCTCCCTACAGAATGTTCATACTATGCAAACTATTTTGTGATTTGCTTTTTGACTCTAATAATATTCAGGTGAGTGTTTTCCCATGTCTGCGAATATACCACTATTACTCATAGCTACATAAAAGCATAGTATTCCACGGTGTGAGTACAACTACTTTTATATTTAAGCAAAACGGTGAATTTGGTTGGTGCCATATGTTCTGATAACTTCATACTAAAGCAGACATTGAAACACTTGGTTGAAAAACTAAAAAAAATTTTAAATGGCTGTTTTCCTAGTGGTATATCAAAGAATTGGTTTGGTTACTTTTTCTCCTGAGACCAAAGCTTTTTTTCTTACTGCATTAAGTGAACTGATCAGCAGCTCTGGGGTTTTGTGTACAGATACTAAATGTCCCTGAAAAGCTAAACAAAAATGTTAGGCAAACATTTGATGTAGGTTTTCCTGCAAACGGTCAGAGCTGTCTGCTTTTCTCGTCGTTGCTGGTACGGCCTGGAAGACTCGGGCCCTGTTTATGTTCAGTCTGCGTGTGACGTCATTAGACGAGGGAGGGAGGCCTGCAGGAGGCGGAGAAGCACTTACCGCCCGCTGTTCTTCTTCGGCATGCTAGCTCCTTGAACAGACTTTATATTGTCACCGAAATGATTCTCTGTCATTTGTAAGGAGACTACCTGGCGGTAATATTTAGAGATGGTGTCTTGGTTTTCTTTCTCGTTTTCTTATTCAATGTGTAAGGCAATGTTCCCTTGCTTATCACAATACTCTTGGGCTGTTGAGGGGACGGGGAGAGAAAACAGGAGCGAGTCTTTGCCAGAGCTTTTGGCACAAGAACTATCATCTTCCCTTTAAGGAGACTCAGAACGGCTGTACTGGCTAAGGTCACACCCCTGCAACACAGTGCACCTTACTGTGCAGTCACGCATCTATGCAGGGGATATATTTTGTGAGCTTGTCTCCCTGGCCTTCAAGTGTGTGCTGTTCACCATATTCCTGGAGAGTGCCCCTCAAACAGCAGAGCTCTAGCTTCCCTGGAGGTCTATCCCCCTAATCTTGACCCCAAAGACAGATCCCATGTTGGAGCCTGCCCCTCTGTTGCTGCAGGACAGGGGACAGGAGTTAGCTTGTTATCTAACAATAACAGATAGATGGGCCTGTCTATCTGGGCCTGGGCCTCCTTCTGGCCGAGGGGTCTTATCCTCTCTCTGAGTTTCTACCTTCCATTCTGGCTTCTCTTTACTTGGAGGCTCTTGCTCTTGACTCTAAAATTTCCCCTGAGTTTAATGATATTTCAGCAACTGGTCCTGACTCTTACTTGTGTTTTGACTGTGTCATATATGTGCTTTCTTTGTCATTGCCACCTTTTCTGACCTTGCCCGGCCACCTTGGGCTGCAACTCCCTCCCCATTTGGCAAAGTCCTCCACCTCCCAGCCATGTGCTAGACACCCGACTCTCTGCACCTCTAGTTGTCCCAGATGGAACCACAGCACCTGGATGCAGAATTAACTTCTGGGAGGCTGCACCCATTTTTAAAGACGGACCAGGATCCAGATTCCTGTGCAGGCTCAGCTGTTTCCCACTAGGTTTGCTTAAACGCACCGCACAAGCCTGAGCCATCAGCATTGTGGGGCGTGGGGCCTGCCTGCACAGGTGCTCCATAAGCACTGGGTAAGGCCTGATGACCACTGGTACCTCTCCCATACATGCTTCTGCAGGACAGAAATAGACGACTAGGAGGGCAAAGGAGTCATCACGGGGCATAATCTCCTCTCTGAATAACAGAAATCCACTGGATTATCTCTGACCTCTTTTCCTATATCAGCTTTTGTCCTGAGGGAGACCATTACACAGAAGGGAGAGAAAGAACCTCCACTTATTGCATTTGCCATTTGGGGTCAACTATTGAGAAGTGGTACATTAATTGAGTGGACAGTCACTAACAAGTAGTACTGTAGTGATCCTCATCCCAAATGATCCAGAGTTTTCCATGAGAGGAGCTTGAGAATCTTTGAAGCACCAAATTAAAATGAGACTCTATCTCTGATGTCAGTGAGAATGAACAAGTCCCCAGTTCCATTGATAATAAGGGAATTATCCACTTAATTATGTCAGTCAGTGAGAGAAGTGGCCTTTCCTTGACAAATTTGCATTGCATTTTGTGCTCTGATCACTGTGGGTGGAGGACATGGAATGTCTAAGAGGTGCCCTATTCACTGTGTGCTGCGCCAGATGTTGTGACAGAATCATTTTTAGTTATTCACAAAACCATCTTTAAGAGTAATTAAAAAGTGGGACTGGCCCTGTGGTGTAGTGGTTAAGTTCAGTGTGCTCCCCTTCGGTGGCTAAGGTTCATGGGTTTGGATCCCAGGTGTGGACCTACACCACTCATCAGCCATGCTGTGGCAGTGACCCACGTACAAAATAAAGGAAGATTGGCACAGATGTTAGCTCAGGGCAAATCTTCCTCAAGCAAAAAAAGAGGAAGATTGGCAACAGATGTTAGCCCAGGGGGAATCTTCCTCAGCAAAAAAATAAATAAATAAATAAAATAAAAAATAAATAAAAAAGTATTTTCTTATTAAAACAAAAATATTAAGATTGCCACTCTCATCAAGAAACATTTGTTTTGGGACTGGCCCGGTGGTGCAGTGGTTAAGTGCGTGCGATACACTTCGGGGGCCTGAGGTTCGCAGATTCGGATCCTGGGTGTGGATAGACGCACTGCTTGTCAAGCCATGCTGTGGCAGCATCCTATATAAAGGAGAGGAAGATGGGCACGGATGTTAGCCCAGGGCCAATCTTCCTCAGCAAAAAAGAGGAGGATTGGCATCGGATGTTAGCTCATGGCTGGTCTTCCTCACACACACAAAAAAAGAAACATTTGTTTTAGCAAATAGACAATGATGTAAATGGTCTAGAGTTCAGATTCCGAGTCAGACTCCACTGTTAGCTGTTGACTTGGGACAGCTATTACATGTTGTTTGAGGATTAAAAGGAGTAAGGCATGTAAACTGAGCACAGAGACAGTGTAGGTGTACTAAGTACTCAAAGAATGAGTTGAGGCAACTGTGTTTGTTTCCTATTGCTGCTGAAACAAAAAACCACAACTTAGTGGCTTGAAACAACACAAATTTATTATCTTACAGTTCTGGAGGCCAGAAATCATAAAATCAAGATGTTCTTCTGGAGGCGCTAGGGGAGACTGCGTTTCTTTACCTTTTCTAGTGTCTAGAGGCTGCCTGCAGTCCTACTCACGTCCCTGTACCGCTCCAACTCTGCTTCTGTTGTCACACCCCCTTCTCTCACTCTCCTACCTCCCCCTTTCATTTATAAGAACCCTTATGATTACACTGGACACATCCAGATCATCCAGGATAATCTCCCCATCTCAAAATCCTTGATTTAATAACACCCGCAAAGTCTCTTTTGCCACAATGGTAACAAATTCACAGGTTCCGGGGACTGAGACCTGATGTCTTTGGGGGGGTGGCGCTATTCTGACTACTCAGCAATTTATTTCATCCTCAGGTCTTTGGCGGATCATTTGGCAGCACAGAGAGGCAGCGGCATAAAAAGTCGGTTGGAAATATGTAAAGGTTTAAGAACTTTTGAGTTTCGGAGCAGAGGTGAGCAGCCCTTACTGGCATGTAGATTGACCACTTAATTCAAAGCAGTTGTTTCCCAAACTCCAATCATGAAGGAACAATGAGGGCAAGCAGACAGGTACAGAATAAAGCTTTTTAGATTTGTATCACAGTCACTGGTCAGAAAGTGCTGAAAGAGTTGATGTGCTGGGCGTGACTTCTGAGAGTTACAACCCTTGGCCAGGTTCAGCCCTCAGGCAAATTATTCTATGGGCATTGGGGGATTTAGCAGTCCTGTGGCCCTACTCTCATGCTGTCCCATATTGTCAAGAGGTTCCAACCAGAATGGAAGTCCATCAAAAAATTCTAGCCTCATATTCTTGTAATAGGCACTAAGAAGAAACAGTCACATTTGGAAAGCTGTCACATCGCTTAATAAGATTGTAATTAATGATCAGCATCATGGAATGATGAGGCTGAAAGAAACTTTACAGATGACCTGTTCCAAATGCTCATTTTCCAGGTGAGGAAAGAGGATTTGGAGAGGTTGAATGATTTGCCAACGCCACACAGTGGCAAAACCGAGGGGTTGGGTTCTGGGATCCTGGATTCCCCGTGTGGTTCTCATTCCCATTTGAATGGGGCCACAAGCCTGCAGCTGTGGAATAACTGAGAGCAGTGGTGTTATGCTGCTCTGAGAGTTGCCAAACTCTCCTAATTTGCATGATTAATGCATTTTTTTCATTTGTATTTTTGAGTATAGTACAAGCCCTATACCCTAGTCTAGCGTTTCTCAAACTTTAGTTGGCGTCAAAATCTCCTGGAAGAGTTGTTAAAACACAGATTTCTGGGCCCTACCTCTGAAGATTCTGACTCTGTCTGGAGTGGGGCCTAACAATTCGCATTTCTACAAGCTCCCAGGGGATGCAGATGCTGCTGGTCCCCAGACCTCACTTAGAGTAGAACTCCTCCAGTCCCCCATTCTTTCCCAGGAAAGAGGGTGATGGAGATTAGTACTTGTCACAAAAGGAAAACAAAGAGGAAGGTCATAGTCAGTTTCCGCTACGTAAAGTACAATTATGCAACAAGACAGGCTATTATCTTGAGAAGTAATTTTCCTTATCTGAAATTTATCCCTTCTTTTAGCACATAAAAAGAAAAATCAAACTTGAAGCATTTAGCATATAGACCTGTCTATAGACTAGAGGGAATTGCCCTTCCCGCCTTTAAGGTTTAGATGAATCAGAGAGCAAGAAGGATATGACATAGGGAAGCCTTGCTTGTTTCCAGGCCCAAGGATTAGGAAGAAGATGGGAAATGAGAGAAAAGTGTGTCCCTGATTTCCTCTTTCTGAGATCCAGCCTCAGAGAGGGTGTAGAATAAATTGAGGGGAGCACCCAAGGCAGGGAATACTTGCTTTTAAAGAACGCCGGGAAGAGCCCACCTGCAGGGGCCTGCCCTGGATAGTCTGGAGAGCAGCCACATCAACTTGGAAGCACACAATCATATTCTGTGGTTCTGCTGTGGCCTAAACAGGACGCAGAAGTGTCTGAAAGACTGGCCGCCATAGCATAAGTCAAGATAGCTCTTTAGAGAATACCACCCAGGATTACTTCCTTAAGCAGATGCTCAAGGAAGGTTCTAGTTGGAGATCACAGCCCGGCCTCAGAGAGGTCTTTAGTGCCTACAAGAGGTGACAGAGGCCGATCCAGCCAGCAAGTGCTACTGGGTCCCAACAAGCTGTGAGAGGCCAGGTCGTGACCAGGTGAGTTCTCCAGCCACAGGCTTCCTCTGCAAGGGCCAGGAGGGCAGGATGTAACCAGCTAATTAAGGAGCACCACCCAGGGAACTAGAGAAGGTGGAGAACACTGTTCCTGAGCCTCTGCTAGCATGTATGGTGCCTTTGTGCACCTTAGAGTAAGGTGCTTTTATGGGCAGAGGGAAGGCAACAGGCACCCCTCCCTTCTCCAGGCTGATGCAGCTCTAGTAAGGTCATGGCTCGGCTGTGAAGTCCCCGCCCAACCACACTGAGGCTCCTTTGTTCAAGACACAAATGGACTAACCGCAGCAGCTGGGCTCAGCCTCTTCTCTGCCACATCCCCGCCCCCAGACACCATCTTAGAGAATTAGGAAGGGTAGAAGCCATCTATGAACATTTGGATTCCAAAGAGACTCAGTCTACCCAAATGGACTATTTAAATGAGCAGAATGCACGAAGCTTTAAGCTGAGATAGCCTTATGATTACAATTTTTATTCTTCCTGCTTAGAGAATAAGGGCTTGGGAGAAAGGCCAGGTTGGTGACAGACTAAAATTTTTGGCAGATTGTTTGCAAAGATGGCTGCAAGGATTCCTCCTACCCCTGTATACATGCCCCTCTGCAATGTGACTTTGCTGCTCCCCCCACCCAGAGAAGGAGTCTGTTTCTCCACCTCTTAAATCTGGGCTTGGCCATCTGATTTCTTTGGCCAATGAGCTGTTAGTAAACATGAAGGAAGCAGAGGCTTAAAATGTGCTTGTGCCCTGGGGCTTGCCTTTTCTTTCATCTGGGAACCCTCTGACACCCTGGAAACAAACCCTGGCTGAGCCTTTTGGAGGATGAGATACCACGTGCAGAGAGGCATGAGAACTGCAGAAGCTCTGGCACTGCCGACTCTGTCCAAAGCTCGACTTGACCAAACTCGAGCAGGGCTTCTAGCAGCCCCCAGGTCCCCCTCGAATTCTTGTCTGAAAAAGCTCAAGGCTGCCGAAAGAATTTACCCTTTGTTCCAGCCAACACCCGAAGATAGGTCCCTGAACTCCCTTTCTTAGAGCATTTATTTAAAAAAGCTTACAACTGTGAATCCTTCCTCTGTCCCTTTGAGATGTTTGTGTATCTCGTACAACTCAGGAGTGTCTTTCTCAAGGACCTGAAAGTCATTCCTTTAAAATGTAATCATTGGGGGGGCTGGCCTGGTGGCATAGCGGTTAAGTTCGTGCACTCTGCTTTGGTGGCCTGGGGTTCGCAGGTTCGGATCCTGGGAGGGATCCATGCACCACTTGTTAAGCCATGCTGTGGCAGGCGTCCCACATATAAAGTAGAGGAAAATGGACACGGATGTTAGCCCAGGGCCAATCTTCCTCAGCAAAAAGAGGAGGATTGGCAGATGTTATCTCAGAGCTACTCTTCCTCACACACACAAAAATGTAGTCATTGGGAAGGATAGGCCCTCCATCTCCCAGTCTCAGGGAGGGTAGGAGCCTAACTTTGAGAAGCCTAGTTAGCAGATGCAGATGACCTACCCCATTTACGTGGAGCAACCTTCTTGCCCGCTTTTGGTAGTGTTTCACTTCCTTGACTCTGCTGGTGCCCTCACTCGCTCCCCCTCCCAACTCCCTCATTAGCTCTTTAGAATGCCCAGTCCCCTCTATGCAAATTGGAATTGAGCCTCGCTCTTTCCCCTACTGCAGTAGTTATTGAACAAAATCTGTTTTTACGGCTTTTAACAGATGTCTGGCTTTGTTTGTCCCTGACAGGCCACAAGCTGTCCCAGAATCCTAGCTTTCCCAGCTGAGATCCCAGATGTGTGAGCAAAGCTTTCTCAGACCATCTAACGCTGGGGGAGCCAGCCCAGCTGAGACGAGAAGAACCACTTAACCAGTAATAAATATTTGAAAAATAATAAAATTTGCTGTTTGAACCCACTAAATTTTGGTGGTGGTCTGTTACATAACAAGAGCTAACTGGTATGATTTAAAAATTATGTTTTTCCCTGAAAACTCAAGTTTCAGAGCGACTTAATTTGTGACTCCATTCCACTTGTTATAAGATCTTGTATGACGATGCTACAAATCCAACTAAAAGTGTGCAAACTAAATCCTCTAGTGCAGTTGGATTGCATACCAAAATACAAGGCAGATAGATTTTTAAAATCATTAAACTACACTCTGGGTTAAAACAGACAAAGTTCACCAGGGGAAATAAATATCCACCCTGCAGGTGAAATGGACTGGCAGCAGGCTGAGCACTCCGGGTACCCATCTATTCTATTCAATTAGCTCCACAGTTCTTGAAGATTCTTACAGAGTTATGATACAGCAGTGTGTTGTTATCAGGTGCAAGATGGGTTGTAATTAATTAATTACTGTCAACTTGTTACTATTATATTGTAACATTGCCAATGGCTAACTTAAAAATTAGAGTTGTCTCCAGGTTCTCCCAACAGAAGGCCGTTCTAACCCACTTGCTTTGGAAGTGTTTCAGGAGTGGATGAGGAGCATGGAGCCGCGGAGGACCAATAGGAATTGCATGTTGCTGCGTAGGAGCCATTTGTTTCACGTCACATAGAAAAAAAGATTAAAAATTTTGGTCTGATCTAACTGATTTCCCTCTACCAACAATTGATTGATTTAGCAACAGTGAGGCCAGAAGCTTTGCTCCCTGACTCTGTGCGGACCAATCCCTGGGCATGCTTGTAATTTTCTACGAGGCTGGGTACAGTCTTAGTCCTTCAAAATGTCCTGCTTTTACGGTAGCTGGTAGGACCTTAACTGTTTTGTTTTTTTAGAAAAATCTACAAATGCAGTAAGTTAATTGGCTGTATCTTGAGTCCCATAAAGATTCTTGAAATATTTGCTCAGAAAATTCGTTCAGCCAAAAATATGTCGTGGGACTTGATGACTAGTTGGAGGGGTGGTGGTGGATGGTAACGTCTTAACTGCCGTAAGGTGCTTAGTAGGCCTCTGTGAGGGAAATACCTTTATTTATGACCTAGAAGATCAGTGCACTATAATTTATGACATTAACAAATTTGGAAAGAAATGTTAGTGACATAGACGAAATGATTCAAATGATATTGAAGATGGAAGAATCCTGGACAAAAACCAAAAATTATTTTCCACTTCATGAAGGAAAGATATGAACCAATATCTGGGAAGCGCATTGATCTGAAATGCTGACTCTGTAGATGGGAAAACCCCCAGAAATTGGCAGTATGGAGAATATTAATACATTTATGTATTGGCATAAAATACATAATTTGTAAGCCACTTGCTTTCTGTTTATAAAGATTCTTTACAGCATTACTGGAATGTTCACTACACTCAAAATTGAAAGTTATGTTTGTATAGTGTCATTTTCTGTGATTATGCTACTCTCTCTGTGTTATGAATGCTATTAACCTAGCATACATTTATTGATCACCTACTATTTTCCAGCTACTGTGCTGGGTGAGAGAGCAGTTGGAAACAGGTCACTGTCATGTAGTATAACTAGTGCTACAAAGAGAGGTGAAAACTTCTGTGGGAGAGAAAAATGCTTTTGCATTCATTCTATCCTTAATTTCTTACAAACGTGATCCTGTCAAGCAATTTTTATTATTCCATTTTATAGTCAAGGAAATTCAGGCAAAAAAGCTGATTTTACCTCACGATCGTTATTTCCATTGTCATCTTCATAATATTTACTGAGCACTTGCTGAACACTTAGGCTTGACGTTCATTTTCTCATTTAATGTTCGAGTAGATCCGAGGCTTACAAAGATTCATTCATTCAGTGTTGAGCAGCTATTGTCTCCTAGGTGCGGGGAATACAAGGATGAATAAAATGCAGTCTCTGCCTTCAAAGAGTTTTTAACCTAACGTAATATAATCTAGAAGAAGATAACCTAGCTTACATAGAAGTCACTGCCTAAGGCATTGCAAGTGAAGACAGAGCTGGGATTTACACACAGGACTATCTGGCTGCAGTACTCGTGTCCATCTCACTACACCCAACACACATTCGTTGACTTAATCATTCACTGGCTCTCAGGTTCTGGGCCAGGTGACACAGCCAGGAAGTCACCAGCGGATAAAACAGCTGGGCCTTGACCCCAGATCTCCCATACCAGGCCAGTGTTCTTCCTCCCACACCGCTGCAGCCCTCGTGACTCAGCACTGGGCAGATCCCATGGGAAAGACTGAGCGGGGTTGGAATGTGTGGTCTCACCCGGTTCAGAGGCCCCGCCCAGAAATGGGTAACCCTTTCCAGGTCTGGCTGAGAGCCCACTGGCCGCATCCCCTCCCCACTGCTGGAGAGGGAAACCCACTTCATCTTCTCCTTCCTGGGCTGCCTGCAAGACACCAGGGATTTAGTGTCAGCTTTTATTTATTCTTGTCTCCTTGAGGTTTAGCTTATGTGTACTTTCCAGTTTCCAAAGTGCTGAAAGATATATTGTCTTTCTTCTTCTTTTTTTTTTTTTTTTTTAAGCAGGCAGCTTACTGCAGAGCTACTCACAGAAATAACACATTTTAAAGAGAGATTGCTACAGATGCAGCATACACTCTCATTTAGGGCTGTCCTTGTTATGCTGTTAGAGCCATCAATCTTCACCTCCAGGATTTGTCTCACCTAATGGAGGTTGCAGCAAATATGATTTTTGCCTGAATTTTTACATTTTTAAAAGGAGGTTTAGGATTGTTTAAATACAGATTAAATCCATTTAATTGAGCAAGCATTTTAAGTTCCATTGAAGTGTAACCATCAATAATGGAATCTCCTGGTTGGAGGCTGAGGGGATAGCAGGGATGAATGAGGCAGTCTGTATCCTCCGGGAGACTTTGACTTAATTGGAAGGGAGGTTGTTTAGCATAGTGATTGAGAGAAGGAGTTGGCAAACTTTACTGCAAAGAGTCAGATAGTAAATATTTTAGGCTTTGTGGGCCATAGGGTCTCTGTTACAACTACTCAACTCTGCCTCTGCAGCATAAGAACAGCCATAGACAATAGCAAACAAATGGGCACGGCTATGTTCTGATAAAACTTTATTTACAAAAGCAAGCCATGGGCCAGATTTGGCCCACCAGTCAGTTTGCTGACTCCTGGTTGAGAGCAAGGTCTCTGCCATCAGAGAGCCCATTTTATAGCCCTCTGCTTCTAACTATGGGACTTCGGGCAATCAACTTAATCTCTCCAAGTCTCAGATTTCTCATCTATAAGTGGGTATAGGAATAAAAGCTGCCTTGTGGAATGGTTCTAAGATTGAATGAAATGGGGCTTACTTGGGGCAGTGGCTGGCTCCTGGTAAGAACTCAATAAATCTTAACTATTACCACTAACCAGGAGTACAATCAGATGCCTCTCTCCAGCAAGGACACATAGCAGTGATGACAGCTATAGAAGCAGAGAAAGGAAACCCTAAACCATGAAGTGCTGTAAACAAACTCTCTTTGACACGGGAGACTTACACAAGGCCCTCATGAAGAAGGATGTGAGGATCAGATAGGATCCTGAGGCTTTCTCTGACCTCCCCAGACAAACGTGGCTGGCTTGTGCTCTGCTTTCCTTGTGCCTTGCACAAACCTCTGTTAGGGTCTTTGGAGGTACTCCTGAGGTGGTCAACTTCCGTCCCCACTTCACTGGGAGCCCCTCCTGCTGGGATCCCAGGACCCAGAGCAGAGCTAGGCTCGTGTTAGATGATTAGTAAGTGTTGTTGTTGAATATCTTTCAGTGTTTCGGAGCCTGTATAGGTAAAGAAACAGCTCTACTATGGCAGCCCTGAGCTCCACAGCCAGTCCAGTTTCCGTGGAGTTTTGGAAGGACTCTCCAAAAACGCTGCTGACATCCTCCTCGTTTCACTGCAGTGCCTAAGCTCGATCTTCACCAATCTCTGAATGTCTGTTGCCTATCTTTCAAGGACTAATCTCTGTAATGCTTACAGAATGTTCTTGAATAACCAATTGCCCTCTGATTATTAAGTGAAAAATCTTCTTTCACTCATAGAAATGTAAAACAAGTTAAAATGCCAAAGTCGAACAATCCGAGCATGGCAATTCTGTGGTGGATGGAGGCCGTGCCACTGTGCAGAGACCCAGATAAACAAAGTGAGTGCAAGCCAGACAGCCGGCTTTCCATCACACACCCGGCAGGCATTCTCCAGTGCCTTGCTGGCACAGTCTGGAAGGGTAGTGTCAACTGGGACACGGCTGACATCCACCTCAATTCTAACAGATGCAGATCAATGGACCCTGGCACCTGGTTCATCTCTTATTTCAATTGCTTTTGAAAGCCCAGGGTAGGGAAGGCCAACAAACTCTGCAACACAATGTACTATTGGCTATGGCCAAATGCACTTCAGCTGTCTGCCTCTCCATTATGGTGAGTCATTCCAGACAGGGGAGGAGGGAGCGGGGAAAGAAGCCCCTTTACAAAGAGTGCGGAGGAACTGAGGTCACCACGTCCCAGTTCTTTGTACAACTTGGGCATTGTTGCTCACTTCTATCTAAGCCACAGAATCAGAAATGTAGCAGAAGGGAAGAATGAGGGTCTAGGAGAGAAAGAACAAAACTAACACGTATCAGTGCACAGGTAAGCATAGGGCCAGAACCCGACACACATGATCACACTGAATCCCCATAAAAAGCCTGGGTCCTTTATGTGTGAATCCTAGGTGTGAAGGCAATTATAAAGTCCTAATCAATCTCCACAAACCTCCAAGAGGTTCTGTCACTGCCTCATGGCAATTACAAAGTCCTAATCAATCTCCACAAACCTCCAAGAGGTTCTGTCACTGCCTCATGCTGTCCCCAAGACCAGTCAGCACTTGCTGTGTCAGCTTGCCTCAAACTCAGCATTCTCTCTTTTGCCGCAGGACATCGCACATGCTATTCCCTCTATCTGGAACTCTCTTCTTCCTCTGACTCCCCTCCCTCCAGCCTTTTATCTAGATAACTTAATATTTAGATCTCAGTTAAAATTTCCCTTCATCAGGAAAGCCTTACCTAACCCAGCAGCGTAGGTCAAGCATCTTATTTACAAGCAGCATTTCTTCTCTTCAGACCTCTTACCTCGGTTTGTAATTGCATGTTTGTTGGTGGTAAGTAAGCAGTTAATGTAAGGAGTGTTTTATCCCTACTGTCAGCACAGTTCCTGGCTCTAGAGCTGAACTACTAGGATTTAAGTCCTATCTCCAACACCTATCGTTTGTATGACGTTGGGCAAATCACTCCTTTTCCCTAAGCCTCAGTTGCTGCGTGTACAGCCCCATCTGTACAGTGGGGATTAGAAGCATGTCAACGTCACCGAGTTGTTGGGACGATTAACGCCTTTCGAGGCGCGCATGCTGTTGCTTCTCCTTGGTGTTGGCGCTTCATTTCTGCCTTCATGGCTGCAGCCGGGACCTCGGCTTTCACCGCTCCTGACTTCCTGGTTTTGACCAACTGGCTTTGCTGTCAGATTGGTTCATTTTTGCCTGGTCAGCCTCTGAATTTTTCCTCAATCCCTGACCCTGTTTCCAGCCCCAAAGCTAACGTGACGTCACTAGCCCAGGCTCTAGTCCGGCCGTGGCCGCTGCTCCGGAGGAAAGGGAGAGAGAGGTGACAGCGCGCAGAGTTGGACGGATCGGCTCTGACCTGGAGATGTGGCCGTCTACAGGCTGGAAGTCAGCGAGGGGCGGGGTGACAGGCAGAGCCGTACTGCCAGACTCCCCAAAAATCTGCCTTTGTGGCATTTCGTCGCGTGTTCTCTGGCTCCCCGCTGAGCTGCGCAGCGTTCTGTCAGCGCTCACCTGGCTCTGGACCGGCGGCCTGAGCCCTTCCCACCTGAGCACAGCGCCGAGGAGAATTTTGCTGGTCGAGTGTTTTCCATTATAATCATTCTTCTAACATCACATTATGATTACATTTTTACCTGGTTAGGTTTTTATTTTATTTTAAATTCATTTTAATTATGAAAGCAATATAAATATCCATGGTTTAAAAGCTCAAACTGATCATAAGTACAGAGAAGGTTTAAGAAGCTCTCCTCCAACTTACATATATGTACCTATCCTATCCCCTTCTGGGGGTGTCCACACTCTACCATGTTTCCTTCTAGAAATATGTTTGCCAAATATGCAATTTATGCAAAAATATGTATTATACATCCCTTTCATACCAATGATATATCACACATGTTGCTATGCACCAGGGCACTTCTTTTATTGAAGCTGTAACTTTGTTTCACTTTAAAAGTTGAATAGAGACTGAAGGAGAAACAGACATTCAAAATACCACTTGTCAACCTGTGCTGATTCTTCAAACCTTATTGATATATGACTCATTCTTCCTAAGGTAATAAAATTCTGTTCAGAATATTCAGAAAACATCCTCGTTTTAAAACCAAAGAAAAACTTTGGTCTCAAATAGATATTTAATAGTACTTGTACAGAGTAGTCATTTACCAAATGTTAGATATTGTTACTGCCACTCTTGTTATCATTATTAGTATATTCTAGAAGGGAGAAGGAGAAAAGCTGATTACTCTTTTTCCTTTGTGCCACTGCTATTCCGTGTATATACTCTGTAGTCACATCGATAGTTCTAGATTTATTATTATGTGTTTGTATTTATTTCCCTTTGGGTCTTATTTCTCTTGCAAGCTCCACAGACTCCATGGTGCCTGGGATATAATACGCCATCAGTCCTTTCACTGTCAGTGCCTTTGTAAACATACAGCTTCCATTTTTAAATATAAACAGGCAGCCAAGGATCACCAGACTCCAGGAAAGCTAAGTCAGAGGATGCAGGAAATAGGGAACACAACACAGGAAAAAGATGAGGAGAGCAACTAGAATGATGGTGGAAGGAAGGTCCAAGACAACAGCTCTGCAGCAGACCTAGAGAGAAACGAGAAAAGATGGAGCAAAAGAACAGAACATGTCTCCAAGCAAAAAGTGTAATCAATAGGTTACCTGATGTGTTTGACCATATTGAGGGGAACTCGACAGCTTTGTAAGTGAATCTGGCTATAAATTAATGATAAATAAATGAAAAAAACTAAGGGAATAAAAAATAGCATAATTTTTAACTCCAGGAAAAACAAGAAGTTCTATAGGAAAGCAAATTAAATAAGCAATGCTTGTGTAGTCATAAAAATATAAACACAAAATAGTGATTTAACCAAACCTTGGGATATAAATATACTTGGAAGACAGTAGGAAGGGGAAATTGAGATGGGAGAGAAGTATAATAAAGCTTATCTTCCAGAGTATGAAGCCAATAGATAATGTCTATAAAATTGAAGAAAAAAAAAAAGCAAGAAATGTATGTAAGAACATATTACTTAGACAGTATGGAGGTTCCTCAAAAAATTAAAAATAGAATTACCATATGATCCAGCAATTCCACTTCTGGGTATATATCCAAAAGAGTTGACAATAGGATCTCAAAGAGGTATTTGCACACCCATGTTCATTGCAGCATTGTTCACAATAGCCAAGAGGTTGAAGCAACCCAAATGTCCATCAATGAATGGATAAAGAAAATGTGGTATATACATACCATGGGATATTATGTAGCCTTAAAAAAAAAAAAAGGAAATCCTGCCATTTGGGTCAACATGGATGAACCTGGAGGACATTATGCCAGGTGAAATAAACTAGTTACAAAAAGACAAATACTGTATGATTCTGCTTATATGCAATATCTAGTCAAACTCATGGAAACAGAAAGCAGAACTGTAGTTGCCAGGGGCTAGTGGGGAGAAGGGGAAATGGAAAGGTGTTGTTCAATGGATATAGAGTTTCAATTTTGCAAGATGAAAAAGTTCTAGAGATCTGTTGCACAACAGTGTAAATATAGTTAACATCACTGAACTGTATATTTAACAATGGTTAAGAGGGTAAATTTTATGTTATGTTTTTTACCTAATTAAAAAAACTCATTGAACTGTACTGTTAAAATATGTCCATTTTATTGCATGTAAATTATACCTTAATAAATTTGAAAATGGCAAAAAAAAAAAAACATGTTACTTAGAGAAAACACTAGAAGAAACAGCTCTTTAAAGAAATCTCTTTAAAGAGGTCATCTCTGGTGATGCGGAGGGGTAGGTCAGAGACGGGTAATTCATATTCCAATTAAATACTAAATGTTAAATTATGTTCATATATTACCCAGAAAAAATAAACATTAAGTTAAAAAAAAATTCATTCAAGGACAAGGCTAAACACTAAGGTTTCAACGGAAAAATGGGTCAAGGTTATGATTCAAGAAAGAAATACAAAGAGCTAAAGAAAATAAGAAAAAAGTGTTCAAACTTACTAGTAACCAAAGAAATCCAGTGATATACTATTTTCCCTAGCAAAATAGCAATATTAATAAAAATTTATATCATTCAATGATGGCATGGATGGAATGAGACAGTTTCACACATTGTTGGTCTAACCCTCCAAGAAGGCAATTTGGGGATGTGTATTAAAGTCCTTAAAGATATTCATACCTTTTGACCCAATGGCTCTATTTTAGGAATTCATCATAAACACAAAATTAAAGGATTAAATCAGAGAAATTGACCAAAAAATGTATAGAAAAGAGTTCATCACTGCACTATTATTTCCAATGTTTTATTATGAAAAATTTCAAACAGAAAAGTTGCAAGAAAAGTACAATGAATTCCCATATACTGTCCACCTAGATTCAACTATTGGTAACGTTTTGCCATATTTGAAAGGAAATCGCCAACATCCTGATGCTTCATCCCCAATATCTTATGCCAGTGCTATTTATAACAGCAAAGTTTTAGAAAGAACTAAATGTACAACAGCAAAGGAATGCTATATAGGTTCTAGAACATGTATTATGCAGACATTAAAATAATGTTCATGATGCATTTTTTTTCTTTTTTTATTATGAAATTTTTGTTGTACATTATTGTTTGTCAGTCACCACATAAGTGCATCCCTCCACCCCTTGTGCCCACCCCCCACCCCCTAGCCCCTGGTAACCACCAAACAGTTCTATCTGTCTGTGTGTTGGTTTATCTTCCACGTATGAGTGAAATCATGCACTGTCTTTCTCTTTCTGGCTTATTTCGCTTAACATAATACCCTCCAGGTCCATCCATGTTGTTGCAAATGGGAAGATTTTGTCTTTTTTTATGGCTGAGTAGTATTCCATTGTATATATATACCACTTCTTTATCCACTCATCAGTCGAGGGACACTTGGGTTGCTTCCATGTCTTGGCTATAGTGAATAATGCTGCGATGCATAAGCCTCTTTGGATTATTGATTTCAGGTTTGTTGGGTAGATACCCAGTAGTGGGATAGCTGGATCATAACGTATTTCTATTTTTAATTTCTTGAGGAATCTCCATACTGTTTTCCATAGAGGCTGCACCAGTTTGCATTCCCACCAGCAGTGAATTAGGGTTCCCATTTCTCCACAGCCTCTCCAGCATTTGCTGTTTTTTTGTCTTGGTGATTATAGCCATTCTAACCAGTGTAAGACGATATCTTAATGTGGTTTTGATTTGCATTTCCCTGATGATTAGTGATGTTGAGCATCTTTTCATGTGCTTATTGGCCATCAGTATATCTTCTTTGGAGAAGTATCTGTTCATTTCCATGATGCATTTTTAATTACCTTGAAAATGCTTGTAGTATATTGTTAAATAAAGAAAGCAAAAGTCTGGGGCTGGCCCGGTGGCGCGAGAGGTTGGGTGCATGTGCTCCGCTGCCACGGCCCGGGGTTCGACAGTTCGGATCCTGGGCACGCACCGAAGCGCTGCTTGTCAAGCCATGCTGTGGTGGTGTCCCATGTAGAGTGGAGGAAGATGGGCATGGATGTTGGCCCAGGGCCGGTCTTCCTCGGCAAAAAGAGGAGGCTTGGCAGATGTTGGCTCAGGGCTGATCTTCCTCACAAAAAAAAAAAAAGAAAGCAAAAGTCAGATTGTATGAGCTCAACTGTAAAACATCAGTAGTTAACAGTGGTTATGTCTGGGTATTGGGATTATAGGTAATTTTTATTTTTTATATATTTTTTAGTTTTTAGCGAAAACAACAAAAATTCCCGATTAACATTTCAGCAAAAAGAAATTCCAGAGAAATGATTTGTTCGTTCAACAAATATTGTCACTGATTAGTGCCCCAAGGAACTCAAGGGTGGGTTTGGAAGCATTTAACTGTTTTTCATGTTAAGGAGACACAACCAGCAACCACCCTGAAGCTAACCAAGCCTCCATACAAGAGCTATGCCCGTGACCTTGCCTTGTTTTTAATGCGAAGATCTCTTCAGGAGGAGATTAAGCCTTATTACCATAATCTGCAGCTTACCCGCCTCTCCCTTTTAAATATTCATTCCCTAACCAAATAAAAGTTCCTGCTTCCCTTTGTTCCGGACGCCATGACTTTGGAAATGATTCCTCGTGGCCTCCTATTTGCAGCAAATACACTTTACTTTGTGAGACAACTTCCACAGGTGTAGAGTCTTATTTAAATCACCAGGAGGCAAACCCACTTGGTTCGGTATCAATATTACCTAGTGGATTCTTTTCTATTGTACCCCCACTGCTAATACCGTTTCTGAAATCAAAATGCCAGTCTCAGAAGCTTTAGTCAAGTCTGTGGTGAGTTCCTCTAGCTTTTTGAGGACTGTTTGCCTTTGAAAAAAGTGTGTAGGCTGCACATCATTTATCAGAAACTAAGAGTGAGTCCCTGGAAAGAGGACTTTACTAAGAGTAAAGAGACTGTGTTTATTACTATTTTTCCAATTTCTGATGACCCTGGAAATTGTCCTGAATCTCAAGTGGTTGCCCCTCTTAACTGGTCCAAATGGCTCTCCCCTATTCTTGCTTGTCCAGCTCACACACGCCCCCTCTCGGAGGTCCTGCCTGAATCCCTATTACCTGATACCCTACAGGAACGAGAAAGGTGCCCCTCCCGCCTCTGGTGCCTGAACCGCTGCACATGCTCTCTCGAAGCATGGGTCTGTCACGGTCTCCTTTCCTGACTCTTAGCTCTTGAGGACACGGCCTGTCATGGTCTAATTGCCCTGAGGAACCCACCCTAAGGAACTCAAGGGTGGGGTCTGGTCTGAAGCATTTAACTGTTTTTCCAAATTATTTTTTCCCTTTTGTAACGTTAAGGAGATACAATCACCAACCACCCTCAACCAGACCAAGTCTCACCACAAGAGCTGTGCCTTTGCCTTTGACCTTTGCCTTACTTTTAACGCTAAGATCTCTCTGGGAGGAGGTTAGGCCTTATCACCACAACCTGCAGTGTATGTGGAAGCGTGTTTTCCAGCCGAGCCTGTGAAAGCCAACACCTGCCTCTCCCTTTTGAGTATTCATTCCCCATCTGAAATAAAGGTGCCTACTTCCCTTTGTTCAGGGACACCAGGACTTTGGAAATGATTCCTCATGCCCTCCTATTTGCTGCAAATACACTTTACTTTGTGTGACACCTACCTTTGGTGGAGAGTCTGATTTAACTTGCTGGGAGGTGAACCCGCTTTGGTTTCAGTAACAGGCCTACCTGACCTCAGTGTCCTCAAGACCTAGAAGAGAGTGAGGCTCCACCACTAGGACTTTGAATGCCTAGTCTGTTGCTTAGAAGATCATGTCTTTTCCCTGGAAACTATTTTAGATGATTCCAGAACATCCCTTTGGCTTGGTGGCATTTCTTAGTGTACTGAGAGAAATGCCTGAAGAAGGTGGATTCCCCTCTGGCCACTGAGCAGGAGCTCAGAATTCTGTCCTTCTGATAGCATGCCTCAGTAGGGGCAGCTTTTTCTCTTTCAGAGGGAAAACAATTTGGGAATGACATGGATCACCTTCTAGAAGCCTACTGTGGGAGGAATGGTGGCGGGCAAGGAATCCAAAATAAATCTTCTTTTGAGCTAACAGTGAGCTGAATCCACTCTATCAGCAGATTCACCAACTCGGGGCTTGTTTCCTCATCTGTAGAATGTTAAGTCCAGTCTTGATGACTTCTCAGGTCCATTCAATGTTCCTCAGAGGGAGTGATCCTTGCCTGGCGTCCTGGAAGGTGTAGAGGGGGTACCATCGGGCCAAATAGACTCCAAACAAAATTAAAAGAGGAAATTCAGAGTGTGTCCCTACTCTGGTGAAGCCTCTTCTCCACGTTGGGGGAAAATCTGCCCTCCCAGAATGCATGAGCCCTCCCCGCAGACTCAGCCTCCTATTGTTCTGTGCTGCGTCCCTGGCCGGGGCTCTCAGCTCAAGCTCATCTCAACTTGCACATCTAGTGCAACTTCTGGATCGCAGGGATGGCGCAGTCTTCCTCCAGCATTTCCTGCCGAGCCTGATACACAGCTCTGCACACACCCCTGCTTAAAGAACGAGGTTCAGGTCCCCAGTCTCTGTTGGCTGCGACCTCCTGCTCACTGGCCTTTGCCCAGGGCCTGCCTAACCTGCCGGGCTGCTCAGTCGCCGGTGAAAGGATCGCTTCCCTTCAGTAGCAGGCCGGTTTGGGGTTTGGGGCTCTTGAATCATTTTCAAAAACAAAACAGACGTCGGATTCAAATTCCCGCACATCCTCTGCATCTCAGCCCCCTTCACAGAACCGTCACAAATAAGCAGATGTAAAATCAGGCAGGAAGATAGGACGCCCCGTAGAAGAGAGCAGATTTACGCAAAGGCCCCTCATAATTTGTCTATGTTGAAACACTGAGGCTGCTACAGAGTTTGAGAGGATGTCATGTGGGAATGAGCACTTCCTGTGACAAAAGAGGAGAAATAATAGTTACCCTGCACTCCCCAGCCAACAGCACTGCAGAAACCAGTGACCCGCCACGGATGGCGTATGACTAATGTAAATTAAATTTTAAAAGGCATAATTTTGCAAAACAAACAAACAAACAAAAGACGATAATAAAATTTATAAATTTTTATATGACTTTTATGACTTTTCCTCTTATGGGCTTAAAATAATTTTTCTTTGCTGAATTCCAGGGCTCAGAGTCTTAGGATCCCAAGTATTCAGAATTAAATATGTCAAACTTTGAATATTACTGATTTGTGACAAAACAGGGAGCTGGGTAAAAGTAGACCCTCCAGCTTCATACTGTAATAAAAAATAAAACAGAAAACATAATACAGTGCTCTTACTAGTGCCTTTTAGGAAAACCTGCCAGCCTGCCTGCTCATAGATGCACACCGGCCAACACTGCCTGGAGAAAGCCTGGGTGAGTGGCCAGCCCTGCCTGTGGGACCCATTGAGGTCCTTGTTGGTGCCTACGAACCGTCTTCCACACCGATGTCCTTCGACCTCTAGAGTAATTTGAAAACAGATGATATTTTGCTATGGAAAGTTCTGCTCTTGGAAATATGCCCATGCTTTTGATATGGGAAACTTGCACATCTAGTGCTTAATAATTCCCAACACACATCATAAAACCCTCTAAATTTAGGGTACTTTAGTTCACTCTACCAAAAATAAATAAATTAATTAAAAACAACAAAGGGAATTTATTTCCCACAGTAAGTTGAGAGGGGAAGAAGCCAGTGGAGCTGTAGTTCCCCAGGGTGGGATAGAAGTTTTTACTCCTTTCTTTCCCCGTATGGGAAGCCTTTCCTCTCATTTCCTTCCTTCTCGCTCCCTGGGAGTTGCTAATCTGGTTGTTCAGATTCTAGAACACTGATGGGGTCACTTTCATGGGGACAAGGGTGCTAGGAGTTAGTGGCTCTCTCTTCTTCTGCATGTTGCTGAAGCAGTGAACTGATTTAGGGTGGACCTGCCCATCTTCCTTCTCTTCTCAGTGGTGAGAGAGCTGAAGTCTTGGACAATTTAGGGGGGAGCCTAGCAATCTCTCTCTCCTTCTCTCCAATAGGGACCATGTAAGGCTGCTTCTGTCCTTTGCTACCAACTAGAGGGTGATGAGAGCCTGAGGCTTGGATGTGGACTTAGGAGGAAACTGAGGACTGCCCTTCAGGCCTCAGGACTTGGCCACTTTCCCCAGTCGTTTTCCCTGTCCTTTTGCACAGAGCAGTGGTTCTTCAACTAGAGGAGCATCAGAATTGCCAGAAGGGCTTGTTAAAACACAGGCTCCTGGGCCCCACCCCGAGTGTCTGATTCTGTAGGTTGGGAGTGAAACCTACAAATCTGCATATCTAATAAATTCCCAGGTGATGCTGATGCTGCTGGTCCAGGGAGCACATTTTGAGAATCGCTGGCCTAGAGTTTCAGACAGAAGCCCAGTTTATGATAAAGTAGTATTTTGCTTTCTTTCACAAATTGGGTGTTCCTGAGTCCCGTGCTGAATGCCATCAAAACCTCACTCTGACTCCTAAAAAGAGTAATAAAGTTATTAAGCTATTCTAGTAATAGATGGTGGATTTTATGATGTAACAATAAGAAACTCAAGGACTTTTAACCTAGAGAGGAAGGGGTCAAAGAATCTCAAGGAGGAAGCTGACCACATGTCCTCCACAGATGGTTATCAAGGCTTAAGCGAGGGGCCGGCCTGGTGGCGCAAGCGGTTAAGTGCGCGTGCTCCGCTGTGGTGGCCTGGGGTTCGCAGGTTGGGATTCCGGGCTCGCACCGACGTATCGCTTGGCAAGCCATGCCGTGGCAGCGTCCCATATAAAGTGGAGGAAGATGGGCATGGATGTTAGCCTAGGGCCAGTCTTCCTCAGCAAAAAAAGAGGAGGATTGGCAGATGTTAGCTCAGGGCCGATTTTCCTCACAAAAAAAAAAACAAAAAAACAAAAAAACAAGGCCTAAGCGGCAGTGAGAGAGGGCTCGGCAGACATAAGGCAGAATTTCCAAGCTGCAAGGGCGGTTAAGCAAGCATGCTAAGGGAGGCTGTAGAAATCCTATCCCCAGAGGACTTTAAAAGCAGAATGGACTGCTTGAATCTGGATGAAAATATACATTTCTGCAAGAGTTGTGATTAATTTGACCCTCGCTCTCTTCCAGGAACCATGCTAAATGCTATATTTTATTTTATTCTTATAACAACTCTATAAAGTTGGTGCTAATATTATCACCATTTACAAATGAGGAGGCTGAGACCACAAAGCCTTCTTGCTCATACACCTGGGTAGTAGCAGAACTTAGATTCAAACCCATGTCTGTACAATTCCCCATCCCAATTTTAGGTAATACAGAAATCTGTAATTAGCTATTAGCATTTTGTATTTTCAGATTAAAGAGTCATTCTGGTCCCAGGAGGTTGGGAAGAGGAAAGGTCCCTGTAACTGAATGAAAGACACTTGATAGGTAAGTTTTGACAGGTTGCAGGTGAGGGAGGTGGGACAGAGGAGCATGGGAAGCGTGAAGGCGCTGGCCAGCCAGTGAGGAGCTGGGGACAATAGGAAGATCTCGGGTACTGGTGGAGCAGATTACACTGAAGAAGGTGGAAAGCAAGGAAATGCTGCTCACAACTGGCCTATTTCACAATTTTGTTTGGGTCAGATCTGCTATTATTAAGGTACTATGTGTAGCCAGTATAAAAGAAACCCAAATTCAACAATGGCTTAATTGGGGTGGAAGTTTATTTCTCTTTGATGTGAAAGTCCAAGCTGGTAGGACAATTTTCCTTTGTGAAGACATCAGGGACCCAGGCTCCTTCCATCTCGTTGCTCTGCCATCCTCAATATGTGACCTCCATCTTGTGTTTCAGATGGCTGCTCCAGTTCACTGTCATATTCCAGCTACTGGGACCAGATCCAGAAGTTACACGTGTTACTTTCACTTATATACCTTTGGCTGGAACTTAATCATATGGCCACATCTAGCTTCAAAGGAGGTTAGGAAATGTAGTTTGGTTTTTTTTTTTTTTTTCTTCCTGGTGAGCTGTGTGCCCAACTGCAAACGAAGGGTTCTATTATTATGAAAGAAAGGGAAAATGGATACTGGGAGAAATTTAGCAGTCACTGCCTCAGTAGGCCCTTTCAAAGTAGCTTAGGATCCCTTCCCTTCCGTAAAAGCAGAATACCCTATTTACAAATACATTTCAAAACCTGCTCCTTCTCCTTGATTTCCCATCACAACAAAGGTCACCACTAGACCTGACTTTTCTAGTCAGTCCCCTGACTAGAAAACCCGAGAGCCACCTTCTCCTCCTTCTTCTTGCCCACTCTCCAATGGAAAACAAATTCGGGGGCCAGCCGTGGTGTAGTGGTTGAGTGCGCGTGCTCCACTGCTGGTGGCCCGGGTTCAGATCCCGGGCTCACACGGAGGCACCGCTTGTCAGGCCGTGCTGTGGCAGCATCCCATATAAAGTGGAAGAAGATGGGCACAGACATTAGCTCGGGGCCAGTCTTCCTCAGCAAAAAGTGGAGGATTGGCATGGATGTTAGCTCAGGGCTGATCTTCCTCACAAAAAAAAAAAAAGAAGAAGAAGAAAGAAAGAAAAAGAAAACAAGTTCTGTCAAGGCAGAAACTGTTGTTTTGTGGTGTTCGCAGCACCCAGCAAGGTGCCGGGGGTGTCACTCTCTGCTTACACCCTGTCAGATCCCCATGGTTGTTATCGGAAGGAAGTTAGTGCTCCTCTGGCAGCACACGGGTCCTTTGTCGCCTGCCTCCTGTGCAGCGTTCCCGCCCTCCTTTCTGTAGGCTTCTGTTCCGCTCGCTGAAGCCGCTCGTCTCACCCCACGTGCAGTGTGGAGCGCCGTTACTGCTGCAGGAATGCTTGTGAGCACCTGACCAGACCATTTCCTCCACCAGCCATCAGGTATTCTTCAGGACTCGGCTTAGACAGCACTTCCTCCAGGAAGTTTCTTGAATCCTAGTCTAGTTCTAATCCTCTAGGCCCCTCTTCTGTGTTCCTATATCTGCCTGGGCAATCCTCCAGTGTAGCACTCATCGTTTTTCTTATCTGCTTGATGCCAGAGACTGTGCTGATTTTGTCTCTATCCCTGGAACATAACACGATACCTGATATATAGCTCAACGAGCATATGTGGAGTCCGCTTCAAACTCCAAGAGTCAATTGTACTTGCACTTCTGTATCATGCGCCTCGCCAACCAGCACTGAACAGAGTACAGACAGGACAAGGCCACGTTCACTCCACAGACGTTCATGGGGCACCTGCTTTGTACTGGGAAGAGGAGCGAGGTATGAAGGATCCTTTCCAACACGAAGCTCCTCATCTCATGGGGAGGACAAGCCACTCACACAGCTAAGAATTCTCACTGGGCAGATGTACTCCGACCGCCTCCTCCCCTCCTGCAGAGAATTCATCCCTCCTGGGTCCGGGAAGTGGAGCCTGTGCAAACCTAATACCTGCGTTCCCCCCCAGCTCCCTCCTCGGTCCACATGCAGGAAGCAGGTCGGCAGGGAACACTGGGCTCTCTGCACTTTTCACCACTGTTTCCGATTTTCAGCCTCCTCCTGCGGTGAGTGTTAGCGTTCTGCCTCCCGGCTCAGTGCCTTTAAGACACCTCAGGGCCTTTTATTCAGTCAAGTTATTTTATTCAGTTCATATCAGTTTAATATCAGTTAATTTACTTTATTCAGGCAATTAAAGGCAAGCAAGTAAAGCTCCCTCCTGCCATCTGCAAGTAAAGCAAACGTCCCGAGACAGTTTAGCCTCAAGTCTGAGGACAATAGAGGCCATCAGTTTTTTGCCCTTTGGTATTTTTCAGGCACAGGTATCTCAGATCCAGCAGGAGATCCAAAACTGTGTCCCAACACATCTGGATTCAAAGAAAAACGTCACATTATTTGTTTACTGGTATTTGCACAACCCAGGGACTAGGCACTCCGAGACCTGGCTGCCTGTCCTTGGATGGAGGAAGAGCTCTGGCGAGGGAAACGTCCCCTCAGAAGAGGACGAAGGCTGGGACATCAATCATTCCTCGTGTGGCAGCCACTGAGCACTGCCTTCCAGCCAGCTTCCGTGTTAGGCTCTTCAGGGACAAAGATCCGTTCTGTCACACTTTCACCAGACAGGACATGACATATGTACAGGGATGTATGTTGCAGCAAAGTTTATTGTAACAAAAGACCGTAGACAACTTAAATGTGCACCACTAACAGGCCACGTGGAAAAATTATGGTCTCCCTACACCATGGAATGGCAGGCAGCCATGAAAAAGAATGTGTGTATATGAAATGATCTCTAGGATGTGTTGTTATGAGAAGAAAAGAGGGCACAGAACAGTGTTCATAGCTTTGATTACTATTAAAAGGGGGATCGACTTATCTGTCTGTCTGTCTGTCTACCTATCTACACACACATATACATAGACATACGTGGTCTTAACTGCTTACTGTTGATGCTCTTGGGAAGGGAACTGGAGAATCCAAGGTGAGAGGAGAGGACAACTTAACCTTCATTATATACATTTCAATAATGTCTGAATTTTAAAAAATAATCTTAAAAATAATGTTCTTTTTTGAGTTAAAAAATGTAACATGAGGCGGGTTTGAAATTCACTATTGTTGAACGTCTTGCTGGGCACTTGGTGTCCATTATCTCATTCACTCTTCACACCCCATGAGGAACGTATCATTACCTCCAAATAATGGGTGAAGGAAGCCACTCGCAGGTCCTGAGAGCCCACAAGGGTCAGCCGGGGCCAGGCCCGGTGTTCAAAGCTGACCGAGCCCCGGTTCCTAGAGAGAGACGGAGAAGTAAGGACAGGAATGGAGCGCCAGTGAAGACCACCCTGATCCCACCAGGGGCCATGACTGCTTGCGGAGCGCATCACGGGTGCATCAGGGAATGTTTCCCCACGATTTCCTGAGCCCTGAAGGGTGAGGAGGAGCATCTGGAGGACAGAGCAGCAAATGCCAAGGCATTTGGCGAGGGGAAACGGTTCAGCGCAGAGGGTGCAGGTCCAGGTGTGGCAAGTGTGGAGGCGAGGCTGCAGAAAGGCTGGAGCACATGGTGGAGGCGCCGACGCGATGCCAAAGGCAGCAGGAGCCACTGCAAGGTTTAAGTGAACGAGGAGGGTGTGCGCTCGCTCCTCATCACTCTGCTGTCTCTTCTTTTTAATACTTACTACTGTCTACAAGATCCTGTTTGCAGTTTATTTGTTTATTGTCTGCCTCCCTCAACTAAGATGTAAACTGTGGAGAGCAAGAGCCCCATGTGTCTTGTTGGCTGCACTATCTCCCCACCTGGAGTGGTGCCTGGCATGCGTAGGCACTTGGTACTGAATAACCAAGCGAATGTTGATTGAAGGCCAGCTGTGCACCAGACACAGCCATGGCTCCTGACCTCCAGGAGGGAGATGAGACAGAGCTTCCCCCTGCCCTCTAGAGCCGCTCCTTGCTTTCCCCACCGATGCCACGCCCTGGGATGTGGGCCTGTAGGAGCTACCTCAGTGGGCTTCCTTATGCTCTGGCTTCTGGGAGGGTCCAGCCAATGGGCAGTGCTGGCAGGAGATCAGGGAGAGGGATTCTATTAGCTGTGTCTCTTTATTTTCTGTATCCTGATGCTTTGACATCGGGAGTCTTTAACATGCAAACTAACCAATCCAGAGTCTATTCCCACCTGCCTTCGACATCAGCTCTCATGTGCTGGCCCCCATCCTCCTGCCCTTATCGCCACAGGGCCGGGTACCAGGCGACAAGGGACAGCCCTACACCCTAGAGCTGCCTAGATTATTTAAACTAGCCAATCCTAAACCTGCTACCCTGCCTCACCTGGTTCCTGCCTTGGAAACCACAGTAAAGGCTCTTGCTCATGTTTTCTTGTACTCCCTCTGCCTCCTGATTGTCCCTGGTGCTCCCCGCTGTGGCCCCATCCCCCAGGGTGTGCTGTGCCTCCTGTTTCTGATCTGTGAGTATAAAAACTTCATGACAATTGTGACAATCATGACAAAATGACAATCATTTCGCGTCTGTGTGTCTTACCATACCTGATCAAAACAAATCACAAGTACCCATAAAACGGGGACACAGTGAGGTCAGGGCGTATATTCCCTTGAAGCCCTGCCAGTGGAGGGCTGGCTGCATTCCTCAAGCGAAGGGCCTTGCTCCTGGCCAGGTGGCTTTCTCCGTGTGCCCCTGGCCTCCTAGATTCTGGTAACCACACTCCCCCTTTGCTCCTTCAGGCAGGGGTGGTAAGCTCTTACTATTCCCAGTGTTTTCCCTGCACTTTGCCCACTCCTCAGTAAATAGTCCTTTTATTAAACTCCTTGAATGATCCTAATCTGCGTGTGCCGTCTGCTTCCTGCTGGGACCCCAGTTGATAGAGACAGAGATACAAATCATCGGAACACTGTGCCTGGTAGGTTTTACCAGTTATTGAATGAAGATAGAATGAAATGCATCCAGTGAGAGGGCTACAAGATGCTAGAATAAACAAAGGAGGCAGAAACCAATTGTGTTGGGATCAGGGAAGCTTTCAGGCAGGAGCTGGCATTTGCAATGGGCATGGAAGGATGAGGAAAATTTGCAGACTGGGAGATGGGGAAACATATCCCAGATGGAAAAACCAGCTCAAACAGAGGGATGACAGAAGGAAAAAGCTAGGCTTGTGTGTGGAACAGTAAGAAATCCAGTTGGCAGAAGGACAGTGTTTGCAAAAGGAAGAGGTTGGTGACGCAGCTTGAATGATGACCTGGGAGTAAACCACAGAGGGGAGGTCAAGGAGGCCAAGGAATTCGGATTTTGTTGCCATTTTCCAAATGCATTGCAATGGAGAGCCACTAAAGTGTTTTCAGCAGGAGTGACATGGATAGAGCTGGAGTTTAGGAGATGACAAAAACAGCAGGGGGCAGGGGCAGCAGGGGGAGTTCTGCAGGTGGGGAGATCAGCAAGGAGGATCACGGCAGCAATCTGTTCAAAAATCAGAGAAGGAGGATGCAAAGAATGGATGTGGCAGTGGGGATGGCAAGAAGGGGGCAAATTCGTCGCTGAAGATTATAGAGTGAGTAATGCCCACATCAGAGTTCCAGGAGGGGGGTCAAGGCTCTCATGCTGGTTCTTTCCTCAGGCCTGGTTTCCATCTTCTTGGGAAGCCTTCTTCCATGTTCCATCAGTTACAGTGAGAGAGGCTGGGGAGAGGAGGAGCTCAGACCCCAAAGTGGTGGCAACTGGAGGCTTCGAACCGGTTTCGTGGAGATCCCAGGGATCATTCATATCACCCCTGCACGAGGTGGGTAAGGGGTCACTTTATTTCCTCCAAAAGTCAGGGTGAAAAGAGCCCTTCTCCCAAGCACCCATTTTTCTTCCTTTTTTTGATATTAACAGTGATATGACCAGGGATTCTGCAGTGGAAAGAGCATGGGCACTGGAGTCAGACCTGAGTTCCAATCTCAGCAAGCTGGACTGACACTTGCAGGCTGTGTTCCATTGGGCAAGTTACTCAACCTCTCTGAACTTTGGTTTGCTAATATGTAAAGTGGGAATAATAATCCTTACCTGGCAGGGTGTTCTGAGGGGTAAATGAGACAATTTAATATATATGTCTGCATATAAGGAGAGATCTTTTCCCCCTGAAAATTTACCCCTCAGGGAAAAAAAGGGAATTACCTTATATTTGTGTCCTTACAAAGTCCTCCTATTATGGGTATGTCAGAGGCCTCTTAGAGGCCACTTCATAGCGTCTCAGCTTTACTTGTTTCCAAGGTTACTTGCTGCAGCTGCCACTGTGGCCACCGGCTCTGTGTGGCTCCAGCTGGCTTCACAAGGGTGTAACAAGACAGTGTTCATTCCTGCCGCACCTGACCCCCAACCCTGCCAGGGGACCCCTGCAGATGCTGCGTGTGGCCATGAGACGCACCCAGAGCCCGTGCTTGAGCATCCCAGGAGTGGACGGGCGGTAACTCCCGAAGGGCAAACATTGACCACTGGGAGATGAGGGCAGGTGGCTAAACTCTTCCTCCTTGCCTGGCCCGTGCCAAGAAGCAGTTAATGATGAAGCCTCCTGGAGGGTGGTCCTATGCGGTACTCACTTGGTTGCATTGATACCAACAGGGGGACAGCTCAGTAATGCCTCCTCACGGTGGCTTTGCCTCCTTCCCTGCCTCTCTCTCCGTCCCCCTCTCCTATTCCCTGCAGTGCATTCCCTGATGAATTGGCAGCACAGAAGGCTGTGCCTCGGGCCCTGCCTTCTGGGAACCTAGCTGAGATACCAAGAAATTCTTTCCCTTATTTTATTTTGATAAAGCAGTGTTTGAGGAAGACAAATTGTTCGGAAACAACGTTCAGTCAGTGCAGTTTGGCGGGTTACAGGGGTCGCCTTACGTAACAGATGTTTCAAAGGAGGCAAATTTAATACAGATTTAGTAATAAATCTGTATTATCTAGGGATAATATAGATTTAGTCATAAATCTGGGGATGTGACTTCCCAATAGCAAGTACTAGATATCATTGAAAACAAACCTTTTAAGGATCACTTTAAAAAGCAATAGTAATGGGGTTATTTTATAGATATCACAAATAAACATTTAGGGAATGAAGGAAAAAACCCAACTGTACTAAATCTTATGGGAATAGGTATTTGGGGCTTAGGGTAAACTTTCACTGACAGCTTATTGTATGGATTCGAAAAACAATGTATCTCAAAGCAGCTTAGCTGGAAGTAAAGTTGATGTGCCTGGGAAAACTGTTAGACTAGTTGTGAGAAAGACAGTGATGTCAAAGGGAAGGTGAAGAGTTTATGCAAGATTGTTTCATGCATGTGAGACCAAAATGTTTAAAAGCAGTGCTTCTAAAGTACTAGAATTTCTTTAATAAATATGTCTGGATAATCAAATTAATAAATACAATAGGTAGACAATTGTCAATTTCATCTTAATTTCTAAAAGATTATGTTCTCATGTTGGCCAAAATCTTTTTTTTAGATCTTCAACCTTTCAAAATGGTGACTCGCCTCTTTTACTGTGTGCTGCGTGTCCAGGCATTTGCGGGGCGTAAAGCTTTGGCACAGAGGAGGCAGGTAACCAACACCAGCCTCTTGGCCTTTTTCCTTCCTAACGAATAGCTCAGTCCTCCTTGCTCTTTGCTGCTCAGATTCCACCAGGAGTTTGTTTTGCTTTGTTTTCTCTACCAAGGGAGCCAGCCTTGGGCCCAGAGAAGCACCTGGCTCTTTCTACCCTGGTATGTCCTGGCTGTCTTCTTACCATAAAGCTGACAATGTGGGCTGGGTGAATTGGGATGATCCAGTTTTTGTTGATGAAAATATCTCATTTTGCCCTAGAGACAGCGCTCTTCAGGAGACCCCGCTCTGCTCGCCAGGCGGGGGCAGGACACCTGCCAATTGCAGGTCAGAGCCATGCAGGGACAGGACGCAGGGAAATATTTTCTTATTAGGAATGTTTTCTCATTGCCATGGAGATAACGGTGCTCAGTTGTGGCTAAAACTGGGCTGACACTAATGTGGCTGCTTTGGGTAAACAGAATCACTTGTCTTTGCTCTTTTTAATGAGGGATGGATCTTAATCGGGCAATAGGTTGCTTCGTTATTGTTATTATTAATTATTGTCATCACTTCCACTCCCATTCTTCTCCTACCCCCTGGCTCCTCAGCAGCTGTCAGTGTAGACAGGATCCATATATTGATGCTACTGTGTTCTTAGGAGCCACCAGGCAGAAAAGTTGCCATGTGAGTATCTTCTAACAGCTGGAGAAGAAAAGCAGTTAAGTGCAAGCACGGGGACTGAGCTCACAAGTGGTCTCTGGGTCTCTGATCACCCAGCAGGTGAGCCTAGAATGAGGCACTGAAGCCAGCTCCAAAAGGAAACAGAAAAATGGCTTCTTCTTATTCAGCTACCCAGGTGGTCGGTGATAGCAGAGTAGTAAAGGGCTTGAGTTTGGGGGTCAGGCAGACCACGTGTGAATTTCAGCTCCTCCACTTATTAGCTATGTAACCGTGGGTGTATTAACTAACCCTTTTGCTTTCTATTTCCTTGTTTCAAAATGGGGATAATAACAGCACCTCTCCCTTCCCCTATAAAGCTGTTGGGAGGATTACATAAGATAATTATGGAAAACGCTTGGCACATTGCCTGGCACCAAGTACTCCAAAGATGTGAGCTATTATTATTGAGTATACTGCAGCCATTTTCTTTAAATTGCATTTGACCATATACTACTAATGTGTCATTGAGTACGTCCTTCCCCGTAGACGGACGTATCCTTGCTCTCAGTACACTAAGCACATCATGACTATCCCTCACAGGTTCTTAGAGCTTCCTCCCCTCATCACTGCCATGAGCAACAAGAAAAATAAACATTAAGTCAGAATTAAGCACCAAATACTTCACGTGGGCTTAGGGAATGAATTAATCAATTGAAATAGGCTGACAAGAGATTAGATAAGGATCTCTTGAGAGAAAAACAAAGGATGCTGCAAAAATAGGCCGAGTTTATTATTATGGGGTTGCTTTATAGTGATCTTGGTGGTGAGGAAATACTCAAAGAGGCAAGGAGAAAAGGAGCTCAAATTCTTAGATAAGCAAAACACTTGTCTTCATTACCCTCAGCAAAACAGATATCATTACTGAGACCAAAGCAATAAAATATTGTTCTAGAATCTCTGAGTGAGGCATTAATAAAGGAGATACTACCCTGAAGGACAGCAAAAGAAAGTCCATTATCCCCCCTTCGACTCCATGCTCCAGCCATCCAGTTCCTCTCTCCAGAAGCAACCAGAGGTACCAGCTTCTTATGAATCTTTCTGGAGACATTTTGGACATAATCAAGCAAAAAGGTTTTACCCCTTTGTTATTCAAATAGTACAAACCAGATGCATTGTTCTTCACCCTTTTATTCCATTTAACAATGTATCTTGATAATCATTGTAAAATCAATACATGACAGCTTCCTCATTCTTTTCACGGTTGCACAATATTCTATCACATGCATATACCATAGTTTGCTTACTGAATCCCCTATTGTTGGACATGCAGGTTGTTCTCAGTCTTTGGCTATTACAAAGAGTGCTGCAATAAGTAACTTTATACCCACAGCATTTCTTACCTGTAGTGATAGCATTTTTAAAAGAATATCAGTGTTTCTTCATCTATTGGGGGTGAGAGTCCCAGACACTCTGAGAATTTTGTGGAAACAATGTGCTGTAGTGATGCCCCTCCAAGATCCCCTTTACCAGGCCAGCGCACCAAGCTCCCAGCTGCTGTGAGTGGCACTGCTAATGGCTCACACTTCTCCCTTTCTCCAGAGTGTCAACCTACCCAGAAGGTTAGGCAACCCCTCTCCTCGCCCCCAGCAGCCCTGACTGACACAGGGGTACAAATCTATGACCACCTCTGCGGTGCAATTCAGCCTCTAGAGTGCCCCATGGGATCAGGTCAAAGCTGGCCTTCAGCTGAGACCACATCCTTTCTTGGTTCTTTCCCATGCTCTACCCTGCTTTCCTTAACCCCTTTTCCCTGAGATAATTCCTTCATGTACCTAAAGCCCTGTTTTAGGCTCTGCTTAGAGGGTACCTGACTTAAGATAGCCTTTCTCTTCAGAAAAATGTATACTCAGATACCCAAGAAAACTTTACAGATAATTTCAGAGAGTTTAATGTCCCTCTGAGTTGCAGATTGAAAAACTTTACGTGGCATAACACAGGAGTCTACCTCTAAACATCCTAGAACATCCTTGTTCTCACAAATAGAAATGCCACCTCACACGTGGGATTACACTATATTCAGTCATTTCTTCTGCACTTTAATTTCTCTATTTCCTTTTCAGTGGAAGACATTAACTTGATCAATTTAGAGCTTTAGTGCTTCAAATATCTTAATCAATAGTTGGACTGTTCATAATCCAGGGGCTAAGAAGTGGAAATTTTTACTCCAAAACAGGCTCCAGTTCTCAAATGCATGCCTCTGTTTTTACCTCTGTGAAAATAGTGGAAATGAGAAATCTTTCCAAGTTGCTTGAATACCTGATGCATTTTGAGGGGAAATGTAGGGGATATTTTCTCAGTCTTTTGAGGTTAAATGTCCCAGTTTCCTTAGAAGTCCATAGAATTCTGGGAGACACATTCTGCTGGAATTTGCCGGTTTCAGTTACCCAGTTTTCAAAAGTTGTAGGAAAACCTCTTCCTTAATCATTGGTAAACTCAAATGACGCAGATTCTTCCAGCTGGGTTTAATAATAGGTAGGTCATGAAGAATGACTTTACTCTTATTAACCAAAATGGCATCGAAGTATAGCAGTCCAAGTCTCCATAGACAATTATCAGAGTTTTGTTGTTTAGTGCTGCCACGCATGGGGAGAAGTGATGGCTAAAAGACTGAATCATAACCATAATGGTAATCATAATACCATCAACAGCATTAATAGCAGCTGTTACTTACTGAGCATCTGCTATCAGCACTGTGCTAATCAGTTTATATGCATTATCTGACTTAAATCCTCATAACAGCACCATCAGATGGGGCTTACATATGAGGAAAATGAGGTACCAAGGGTACTCTTTTTCAACTTCAGGGATATTTATATTTATATCAAATCAAGAATCTCCAAACTTTTCCTGATGAAAAGCAAACTGAAGTCTTATGATTGTCTATAGTAGGGATAAGGTAGAGTGGAAAAGAAGTAAGAAGTTAGGAGAGATGGGGTAGGGAGGACTTGCTGAAAATTAAAGTTACCCCCAAATGTGCTGTTGGTGAGGCTTTCATCACCACTAGCCATGGAGAGGGCCTTGAGGGGGTGGTGGCTGACTAGAGGATAAATCTGTTGAATGGGGTTTCTGAGTTGTCAATTAATCATAATCTGCCCTCTGGGTTAATTAATCTGCCCTCCGGGTTCCGAATCCATTAAGAAGTATACAGGAGTTATGTGGAGAGCAAAATATCCACCTTTCTTGATGCCAAAGCTGATTGGAGAACATGATTTGGACCTTTGGACAACTTAGTGGTTCTACCCATCCCCCCAACTTAAACCCTGGAGGCTGGGCACAGAAAAGCAACATGGAGGATCAGGCCTGGTCTCACACTTGTGAGACTAAAAGATTGAAAGACAGATGGTACAGAAAGAGGGGACCTCATGTGTGCCTTTAACTCATTAACTTCACCCAACAGAGAATGTGAACATCCAAGGACCAGTGGTTGTCAAACCGGGTCATCTCAGCAACAGATAAATCACTCTCCCCATAGGAGGAGGGATTGAGAGGTTAAGAGAGGGACCAGAAACGTTATTGCAGAACTCTTTCCTCTTTGGAACAGAATGGATATTCCCTCTCCTCTATAGGAATATGAAGACAGGTTACTGACCTCCTGCCTCAACCCTCATGTCACCCCAACCCCCAATAGGAACCTCTGCCATAAAGCCCCACTTGCTCAATTTTAATTTGCGTTCCTCTAGGGGATGCCACATATGACAGGAATACCAAGATCCAGACTCAAATAGAAATAGATAAAGCAAGAACAGAAGCATAAAGAAACAAAATGCTTCAGGCAGATTCTCACCACTGATGCAAGTTATGATGAATAAACACCCCTGGCATGATACGACATGAGATGGGCGTCTCCTGCCCCCTTCACTTCTGCTCCCCCTTCCACTGGATCTTAAAGATTTCAATCCATGAAGAGGAAGAGCATTTTCATGATGCTCTACTCTCACATTATGGGTCCTATGGGAAAAGGTCCAAATGTTAAAAAGAAAAATGATTGGGTTATCCCTGGAACACAGTTGCTCTACTCAAATTTGGTAAAAACTCTCCATTCCATTTTGAGATTTTCCTAGGCAGAAATTGAGAAGCAATTTGCATTGTCTTTTATATACTTGTAAAAAGAAAACCAAAGCTAAAAAACATGAAACAAAGCATGGAAGTGAATTACCTCCCAAAACTAAAATTTGACCCATCAGGGGAAGAAAGTCTGCATGTTGCTGCTCAGACATGGATATATGAAAATTGTATGTAAAAACATGTAGAACATATAGACTTTGGGGGTGATGGAAATGTTTTAGATAGGAGAAAATGTAGATGACCTTGGGTATGGTGATGACTTTTTAGATCCAACACCAAAGGCACAATTCATGAAGGAAGTAGTTGATAAGCTGGACTTCATTAAAATTGAAAACTTCTGTGCTGTGAGTGACACTGTCAAGAGAACGACAAGACAAGCCATAGACTGGGAGAAAATATTTGCAAAAGACAAATCTGATAAAGAACTGTTATCTAAAATATATCAGAACACTTTAACAATAAGAACAATAAGAAAACAAACTATCTGATTTTAAAAATGAGCAAAAGATCTCAACAGACATCTCACTAAAGAAGATATACAGATGGCAAATAAGCACATTAAAAGATGCTCAACATCATTTGTCATTAGGGAAATGCAAATTCAAACCACAATGAGATACCACTACACACCTATTAGAATGGCCAAAATCCAGAACATTGACAACACCAAATGCTGGCGAGGATGTGGAGCAACAGGAACTCTCATTCATTGCTGGTGGGGCTGTAAAATGATACAGCCACTGTGGAAGACAGTTTGATGGTTTCTTACAAAGCTAAACATATTTTTACTATACAATCTAACACACTCCTTGGTATTTACCCAAAGAAGTTGAAAATTTATGTCCGCACAAAAATCTGCAACTTTATTCATAATTGTGAAAACTTGGAAGCAACCAAGATGTCCTTCAGTAAGTGCATGGTGTGGAAATAAAAGGAGACCAACCAAATGAGGAAAGCAAGGCTATTTATTCTGAACTTGCTACAGCAAGGGAGATGGCCACTGTCACTTGCGTTTTGGCAGAGATTCAAAGGCAGGCAGAGTAGTGGGAAAGCTTTATAGTGGGGAAAAAGAGAAAGCTTCAGGTATGCCCTGATTGGAGGCTGTGGGCATGGAGAAACTGTAGGAGGGCTAACTAGAAATGGGGCATCTTCTGTGATTGGTTAGGAGACATATTTGGCTTTCTCCTATTGGTCCTAAGTTGAAAGTGGGGACAAAAATTAGGGAAGCTGTCAGTTATTAATCAAGTCCTGGCCACTTTGGGCTGACTGTTACAGAAATTATTGTTTAGCTTCCTGGATTGTTGCTAGAGATAGCAACCTGGCTTCCTCAAGTCTGACTTATAGCACGCTGCCTTCCTGGGTTGTTGTTTTGTAGATAAAGAGGCTGGTTTCCTGGGAAGGTTACTGAAGGTTGTGGGTCAAAGTTCTATTTTTGTATGTGATCTAGCCATTGTCCATTTGTATATTCAGTCTCTCAATGGATAAATAAACTGTGGTACACCCAGACAATGGAATATTATTCTACACTAAAAAGAAATGAACTATCAAGCCCTGAAAAGACATGGAGGAAACTTAAATGCATATGACTAAGAGAAAGAAGCCAATCTGAAAAGGCCACATACTGTCTGATTCCAACTATATGATATTCTGAAAAGGCAAATCTATGGAGACAGCAAAAAAGTCAGTGGTTGTCAGGGATTGGGGGTGTTATATCCTTAGTTGAACAAGAAAGCCGTTAGACTGAGGTGGCTCTAATACTGTGGCGGTCTCCGTGAGCAAAGCAAAACCTAAGCCTGTAAATGCGGCAAGGTTATGAGATCAAAGCCCAAGGACAGCCAGCCACCGACAGCCAGCCAGGCTTCAAGCTGCAGCCAGTCGCTCATTCCCTCATTCGCTCCACACCTTTCCTGTGTAAGTCTTTTCCGTAGCTCCCGTCCAAGGAGGGCTCCTAACCACTTCTGGTTTGGCACTGCCCAATTCAAATAGATTTTTGCTCAGATAAACTTTTGAAATTTCTAATATGCTTCAGTTTATCTTTTAACCAAGGGAGGGATGAATAGGTGGAACACAGAGGATTTTTAGGGCACTGAAACTACTCTGTATGATACCGTAATGGTGGACACATGTCATCATACATTTACTAAAACTCATAGAATGTACAACCCCAAGAGTGACCCTAATGTAAACGATGGACCCTGGGTGATAATGATGTGTCAAGGTAGGTTCAAGGATTGTAACAAATGTACCCTCTGGTGTGGGGTGTTGATAATGGGAGGCTGTGCATGTGAGGGGGCAGGGGGTATATGGGAACTCTCTATACTTTCTGCTCAGTTTTGCTGTGGACCTAAAACTACTCTGAAAAATAAAGTCTATTTAAAAGGAAAAAAAAATGTTTTAGAACTAGACAGTCCTGTTGGTTGCACAACATTGTGAATGTACTAAATGCTACTGAATTGTATACTTGAAAATGGTTAATTTAATATATATGTGAATTCTGCCTCAATTTTATAAAAAGGGCACATACTAAGAAGAAAGCATGTAGTGAGCATCCTCCTTCTGCCTAAGCTGGCTCATTGCGGGGGTCAGACGTGTGCAGGCCCGCCTGGAAGCTGAGCTGGCCTGCCTGGGGGCCTGAGGCCCTGCCTGGGAGAGGATCTGCTCCTGGGGGAAGAGAAAGAAGATGAGCTTGATCCCGTAAGTCATCATGGGGGAGGGGGAGTCAAAGAATAAATCTGTTTCTGACCCCCACCTTTCCCTGGGGTAACCGCATGTCCTTTTGTCCTCTAGGCCTCCTGCGTGGCCCTTTCCTTGAGCAACAAGCCCCAACTCTGCCTGGACAGTGAGATGTCCTGGATGCTGCCAAAGAGCGCTGGCAGTCCCAAGGGGTAGGGCTGCTCACACAGCCGCGTGGGGCCTCTCACTTCTTAACACCAAAATTCTGCCCTGGTTTTTTTCTCACGTCGCCTCCAGCCAGCCCATTGCTTCTCCGTGCCATACTACTTCTTCCCAGTGTGTGTTCATAAAGCTTGCTGAAGGCTTTGTGATAATGTAATTACATCGGTGAATGAGGAACACAGTTGGGCATCAGGCATCACTTTCCCTAAAGTCTTGGGGTAAATCCACCCAAGCCAGCCTCCTGGGGGTAGCCCGTCGCCCGCCATGCTGCTGGGCCTGTTCCCTCAGAACAGAGGCCCATTTCCAATTTCCTGTCTCCCTGAAGTGAAGTCTACAAACATCCACTCCTCCCCCTTCCCTTTCCTCCTGGATTGGCCCAGAGAAAACCAAAAGTCAGGGATCATCAAAGTCAGGATAAGCTAGTAGTAAAAATGTGACATTATTTCAGAGAAAGAAATAATTTTTTAAAAAATTCCAAAAAGAGCTAAACCTCAATAACAATCAAAGAAATACCAAGTACAATGTCCATTTTATGACCACCAGACTGGCAAAAATGAGAAAATCTCACAATACCAACTGCCGACAAGGCTGTGGGACAACGGGTGCTCCGTCACAGGCATGTTTTGAGAATTAAATGAAATAATGGGGTAAAGTGACCAGCAGAGCAAACACTGTGTTTCTGGCTTCGGTATCCCTCCACTCCTTTTATTTTGTAAGGCAGAGCAGATCAGCTCCTCTTGGCATCAACAGGAACATTCCAGACCAAGGTCTGGCCTCACCTTCATGTAATCTCTTTGCCAAAGCGAAGTCCCCTTAGGATGGATCTGCTCCCATCCCCTTAGGCAACTGGCACAAGAGGCAAGCCTGGGGGTCTTCCTGCCTCTGCTTCATGTCACGGCTCTGACTCTGGGTCAGTGTCACAAAGGTGGGTGAAGAGATTTCCGGCCCCTTCTGCAGAACTGCCTGCAGGCACCCTGGAGCTAGTGCCGGGCCTCGCCAGCTCCAGGGCTGGTACGCTTCATGCCAGAGGCCAGGCAGCAGCAGTGCCTTTGGCCATGGGCACAGCAGGGTCACCAATGAAAACTGGAAGATTTAGTGGTGCCCCAATATCAATGGGGCGTCAGTGTCAGCGTGGGAGACAGGTGGCAACCCGCACCCTGACACTGCCTGTGGTGGCCTTCAGGTGGCTCCCAGGGCTGTGTCTCTGCAGGGAGCAGAGCAGGAGTGTGGACACGCAGACATCTCAGATAGATGGAGGCACCCTCCCTAGGCTCTGGGAAGCTTGGGGAAGGGCCCCACCACTAAGGGAAATAAATGCCAGAAGCAGAGACATTGATGGTGGTGAAGGGGGTGATAGTACATGCTGGGTCTCCAGTTTTATACCCCAGTGGCATGGCCTGGGGAACTACCAACAGTACACCGATAAACCAGGTAATTCTCTGTTTGGGACCAATTTTGTAGAATTCATGTACAGCAGTACTTCTCAAAGGGAGGTCTTCAAACCATCAGCATCAGCTGGAAATTTCTTTAAACGCAGATGCTCGACTATTTCCCCAGGCCCCCTGAATCAGAATCTCTGAGGTGGGGCCTAGGAACCTGCATTCTCACAAATTCCTCAGGTGACCCCTGTCTCCCCACCATCAGGGGATGCAGGAGCTTCCCTGCGAAGACACCTGTGCCTCTGATGACACGAGGGCCCCGTGGTCTCGGCTCTGCCTCCTCCTCTCAGCTCAGCCTTCTCACTGAGGTCAGGGAGCCTCACGCATCAAAGGGGCTCTCGAATTGTTTTCCAGGCACATTCCATCATCGAAACACAAGCTCCTTGTGTCAAAATTCCTTTTAAGAGGCTTTACTTTGTAGAACGTCTTTGAGCAGTCCTCCAAGGAGGATGTTCATATCCACAAAGGGATGTCATCATTGCTTTAATTGAGATTTTGTGAAACATGAGATTTGGGATGCATCTTAACACAGTTAGTCCATTATATCCCAGAAGCCACTCTCTTGATTTGTCCCCTCATCGTGTGTCTCGCATGAAGGAATGAAGAGACGGGGGGCCATGTGCAGAACTGCAGGCTCCTCCACCGGCGCCTTCCCCCTTAGGTGCGGCTCTCATGGAAGTGGCTCCAGGTCAACTTGGCTTTTAGAGTTTACAGTGTTCCCTGAATTTTTTCCATGGGCGCTCTCTGTATCTTCTTCTTTCCTTATTTTCTCCCCCAGTTTCACTATAGTGTCTCAAAAGGTAAGAATACACAAGAGAGACCAAAAACAGGATTTTTACACATTGGCCTGAATCTCTTGTTACCCACAGTTTGGAATTGTTACCTAGTTACCAGAAGTGTCTGGCTTGGGCTCCAAGAAAACTAGTTTGACACTAAAAACTTAAAAATGCCAGATGTACTCCGATGTTTAGACAGGCTTGGCAGATGAAACATTCCAGAATTGGAAAACGGTACAAGCATGAAACCCACTCAGAATCCACAGGCTCTGCGTGTATGCTTTCCCCCGACCCTCCTTTTTTCTTCCCTAAGTCCTTTAATGGCCTATGGGTGGGCCACAGATCTGCCTGGCACATGTTCCTTTACCTGTCACAAATGATTAATCATGTCTCTTCCCAGCGGCAGTTCTACATTTCTATGAAACCAAAAAATAAAAAACTGTAGTGTAGGTAGAGAGGAAGGGGGAATCTCGATCGAGTCCCCCAATTTTTCTGTTTATAGAAAAGCATAGACAAGAAAGCATTGCAGTTTGTAAATACACATGGTATGTCTCCCTGCTAAACCTGGGTTACACCACAGATCAAGATTTGATCCAGTCCGCCTGGGGTGGGGGCCGAGAATCTGCATTTCTAACAAGTGCCCAGGTGATGCTGATGCTGCTGGCCTGGGGACCCCACTTTGAGAACCACTGATCAAAGCAAAGATTCTCTCAACTCTGGCTGCACATTAGAAGCACCTGGGGTGTGGGCCGGCCCCGTGGCATAGCGGTTACGTGTGCGTGCTCCGCTGCTGGTGGCCTGGGTTCGGATCCCGGGTGCGCACCGAGGCACCGCTTGTCAGGCCATGCTGTGGCGGCATCCCATATAAAGTGGAGGAAGATGGGCACGGATGTTAGCCCAGGGCCAGTCTTCCTCAGCAAAAAGAGGAGGATTGGCATGGATGTTAGCTCAGGGCTGATCTTCCTCACAAAAAAAAAAAAAAAAAGCACCTGGGGTGCTTTTAAAAACTGAATACCTGGGCCTACCTCAGAAGAACAAATATTACTAAGAGTCACATCAGCACTCAGCACATCCCTCAGGGTCTGTGGTTCTCAGTCTTGGCTGCACATTTGACTACTTGGGGAGTTTTAAAAACCCTGGTGCCAGGCTTCCCCAGCCTCAGCCCTACTTCCGGGCATGAGTGGTTTTCCAAGATCCCCAGGTGATGCACACGTGCAGCCCGGGATGCAGGACCTTCATCACCAGGCAGACACCAGAGCTCTGAGAAGAGCACGTGGCCTTCAGAGTCAACCTTCACAACCTCAGGAACAGCTTCTTTTCTCCTTTTAGGTGGGTTTTGAAATAGAGGCTCTAAATCTGCTTGTGTTAATGCTGGGGGTGGGGTGGGGGTTGGTGGCATTTTAATATTCATGGGAGCAAAGAGAATCACCACACTTTTTCAAGGTCAGAGAAGTACCACTTTGAAGGAAAGACACCCATGTGGGCCTGATTTTGCTATTACCTTCCTTTGGAGATGGGAGCAGAGGTTGACACTTTCATTGGGGTAGACCATATGGCCTCACTGGGATGACATTTGAGAGACACTGGGCAACACCTGAGGTAGCTTTTTGGTGGAGATTAATACAAGGTTTGAACAGACCCCACCCAGTGTGGCTACAAGCTGGGAGAGGAGGAACAGGACCCCCAGCACCAGAAGAAACGGAACAAGGGAGACAGGTCTGCGGAGGCCTGCCTGGGTGTTCAGGACAACTGGGGAGTAGGGGTCCAGGGTGCTCCAGGACAAGTCAGGAGGGGACTAAACAGGGACCTTGGAGAACACCATTTGGCTTAGGACTGGTGTTGAATGTGGCTTTTTTGAGGAGAGACTCAAAGGACACACTTCCCTTCAAAGTAGGTGGTTTAGACTAAGCCACTTTATGGATAACTTCTTGGTCACACATGGGCCCTTCAACCTGAAGGGACATTGAGGGTCGTCTAGTTCTTTTCAAACTACGTTTTGTAGAGCTCTGTGTTTCCCAAAGTTTCTTTGGTGCGCCCAGTAGGAGACAAGATGGGAGGCAAGAACTGTGGTAGAGCCAAGTAGTGCTTGGTGGAACTCAGCCCCCCACCCCCTGCTCCCCCACAACAGACAAGAAACCTAGTTAGCAGTGCGCTTGCTACGCAGCGTCAAGCAACCAGACAGCACAGTGCTGCTCAACCTGCCGGGCATCTTCTGAGCGTTTTACGTGTTTGAACTCATTCAATCCGCACCAGCGCCGTGAGGCAGTTTTATTCCCCTCTTACTAGTGAGGAAAGAAGCCCAGAAGAGCCCGGGAAGTTGTCCAAGGTCGCGGAGTCGTAAGTGGCTGAACTGAGACTCACGTTCCGGCAGCCTGGCTCCAGAGCCTGCTCTCCAGCGCTGCGCTGGCTACGTTCCTCACCGCAGTGCCCGTCGTGCCCTCCACTTGCTGCCTGTAAGCATTCTCCAGTCCGCTGGGCCACACGAAGAGGCACAAGGCTTCCCCACCTGTGGTTCAACCAGAGTTCCTCCAAACTCACTGCAGTGTGGTAAGACCCCTCCTCTTTATCTCCAAGTGTGCATCTCCTTCTCTGCTGCTACAGACGAGTGGCGAGTCTGCTCGTGATTCTACGTGGCGTGTGGTGGGGGGGAGGTGGGGGGGCAGAGGGAGCATCGGCCGTGCAGCACCAGCTCCTTTACAGCCCTTCCCAGAGAACTGGTGCAAATTCTGCCCTCCCTGGGTAGCCTGCCTCCCCAGCCTCCTCCAGGCCAAACAGGCAGGACCACCGGGGAGGATTCTTTACTAAAAGGCCAGGTAGGTCTCAGGGCGGGCGGAGGCAGGACAGAAGCTGCCCGCTCTCTACTGCAGGTGTTCTTGCCTCTGCAAAGAGAAGGCCCCAGGGCGTGTCACCTCCCTCTCAACCTCACTTTCCCTCCAGAAGAGGACTCTCCCTTCACCGCCTTCAAGTCCTTACTCTGGGACTTGCTGCCCTACTTTATTTACAGACGTCAGTGAGGAGGGTGAGGTTCTGACCTTGGGTGCAGGTAACTAGCCCTCAAATTGCTCTGAGCCCTCTGAGGTTCTTCTCCGAGCTTTGCAGGCAGAGGCTGGGAGGGCACTGAACCCACTAGAGTGAACTAAGACGCCTCTTCCAGTTCAGCCTCCTGTTAGAAAGAGCCATGTTGGGGGAAGTGAGTTGGGGAAAAACTTGCCAAGGAGAGCATTAGTTATAGCTTCTATGGAAAACCATGCAGCTTCGGATCAAAGGAGGCTATTGCCCGTCTTAGCAGACCTTGCACCTTGTGGAACAGCCTTTCTCCTCGAAGCTTGGCTGTGGGCCTTGCCACTTGGGGCACAGTGGACCCCACCACTATGGTGTGCAGAAGTGTTTGGCCTTCCCTGCCCGACCTGAGGTTGCTTACCTGGTGTGGGAAGCCACACTCACTGTGAATGGCCCTTCATTCAGGAGGAATGGTGCTGGATTCTGTACTTAAACTTGTAAAAATATATTCCAAGGCTCCCCTTGATTTAGGTGGGAGTGGCACATGCTCGTCATATTGACATAAATTTATTGGAGTTTCATGTAAATTTTGGTTTCAAAAAAGGAGCCCATGCTTTGGAGAAAAATGTCTGAAACCAGATATTGAGTCTTTGCTCCTCATTTTATATTTAAGAAAACTCAGTCCAAGGAGATGAGACTTCTCTAATGTGGTTATTGGGCTCACCTTTTACGAAAGAATGTTTCACATTTCCCATGAAACACTTTATACAGAGAAAGAATGCAGCTGCGATTCCTTCTAGAATGATGTGTAAATTTCCAAACCCTGGCCTATTCCTTTTCCCCCTTGAGGACCTCGCTCTGACAGGCTGTCTTCCCTTTTGTGGCGGGGTAGCTTAGATAGAAAGTGTGGCATTGGTGAGATTTAATGTTATTATTTCAAGGCTATATATAAAGCCAGAATGCTTCGAGTTTCAATCATTCCCCGCTGGGCTGTTTCAAGGCCGGGGCCTCAGATGTCTATATTCCACAAGGCAAAATCGGATCCTCTGGAATGTAGCCGTTGTTCTTTTTAGACTCCGGGGCAGTTTGTTTAAGATAAGGAGATGACAAGTAGGCTGAATTTGGAAAGACTGAGAGAGCAGTTGCACAGTCTATACCTGTCCTGGCTGGGATGACATCATCCCTGGTGAGGGGGAGCCGGGTGGGGAAGGGACTCTCCCTCCAGACAGCCCTTGGTTACCGCCATTCCAAATAGAAATTGCCCTTCACTTGTTTCCTTTCTTCCTCTAAGATGTCCCTATATGGCTAATCCGTACCCAGGCAGCTGTAGATTAGGGAGTGGAGTGAGTGAGAGGCCAGAAGAGAAGGGTGGCTAAGAGCTCAAATTCTGAGTCAAAAACCATCTCCACCCCTCACTGACCTTGTGACCTTAGGTCTCCATTTTCTGATATTTAAATGAGATGAGAACAATCATGGTTATATCATGGTTATGACAATTAAAGAGGAAAATGCAATACTTTAGGAAAGAGTTGCCTGTAGTCTGTTTCAACTTCCTTGTCCCCTTGTGTCTCCTCAACCCTCTTCAGCTGGTTTTCTGTCCCTAAATACTCCACTGGCTTTGCCTTTGTCTAGGGCACCAGTGATCTGCACACAGCATAATCCCATGTCTGCTTGTGTGTGCCATCTTCCTTGACGCATCTGCAATGCTCAACACAGCTGCCGCTCCCTCCTTCGTGAGACACTCTCCTCTCTTCGTGTCCGTGACACCCCCTTCCTCTCCCTCCTCTGCCTCCTTGGCCTCTCCTTCTCAGCTGCCTTTGACAACTCCTCCTCTTCCTCCCCTACATCCTTCCACACCTCAGTGCTTCCCTCCCCCTACATCCTCCCCTAAGGTGATTCCATCTAGTTTCAGGGCTTTAAGTGCCATCAGGAAGCCAATGACACCCAACTCTAGATGGCCAGCCTTGACTTCCTTCAGGAATTCTACACTTAGGTATCCAACTTTCTATAGGACACCACCACTTAGGTGCCTAGCGGTCATTCCATACTTAATATGGCTAAAATGAGACTCTTAATTCATACTCTCCCATCGCTCCCTGAAAAAAAGGCCTGCACCCCAGGCTTGCCTTTAGGAGCTATCTTTGATTGTTCTCTCTTTACAACCCCCTTCCCCTTCCTCTCACCTCTTTCCCCCACCGCCGTTGTCTAATCCATAGCTTGTCCTGTCAACTGCATCTCAAAACCTACCTCCATCCACCTCCCTCTCTCTATCTCCCCTCCTGCCACCTTAATCCAATCCCCTTTATCTTGTTTTGGACCTACCATCATCTCCTTACTGATCTCTCTGCTTTACTTCTTGCCCCGCTACAATCATTCTCCATGCCCTGGCAGCATCTTGCCCTTGCCTACCTCTTCAACCTCTCCTCATCCACTCTCTCCCTCATCCATTCTGCTGCGGCCATACTGGCCTTTTTACAATTTCTTGTACCTGCTAAATTCATCCTCACTTTAGATCGTTTGCTAGATTTACTCCTTCTGGAATGCTCTTTGCTCTGACAGGGCAAACAGCCTCAAACCCTTCAAAAAAAGCACTCAATATTTGAAAGCAAAGGGCACATACATTTTTAAGTTATTTGCCACTTTAGGTTATAACTGCATTTCGTCATCTGGGATGATTGGGAGCTGTATATAATCTCTGTCGAGAGAGAAGCAGACACCCAGGCAAACACCTTCCTGTTAATAAGGTCATGTGATCCCAAACTGAGGAATTCTATGAGGTTATGTGGTCCATGACTCACAGTGACTCACACCCCCCTCGAGTTTGGTACAAAGCCCTTCCTGATGCCAGTGGGAGATTTCCGTAGGTAATTTAATCAATTGGATCCTGTTACTATGTTATCATCACATCACTTCTTGCTAAGATGTATTTCCCTCCCAAAAAAGTCTCAGCACAGTCTCCTACACTCCTAAATTGACAATGGACAATACCTTTAGAACAGACATTGTAAGGAAAAAATACGAAGGTCACAAAGGCTGAATCCAATTCTCTTCTCTAAAATGAGACACAGAGGAAATGACACAAAGGAACCACATTTCCCTGGATGACATATCAGTTCTGCTGACATTTCAGCAGACATTCAGTTCTGCTGAAAAGGCCTCAATGCACACTCCATCCTACCAGAGGTGATGGGTGAAGCCAGATGGGCTGCAAATGCCTTGGTCACCATTAGACAGCTTTGCTGTTTCTCAGGAGCTTTTGAAGCTCCCTTTCCTTGGGCCCTAGAGGACATGGGTGCACCTCAGGTTGAATTGCTGGCCGCTGGGAGCATGCCCACCATGTTGGGCATTTTCAGATAACGGCATGGCTGCCCTGAGGCAAAGATCATTCATCACTCCTCGAAGGCTGTGTGGCCAGCACATTCTCTGGCTCAGGGGGCAGTCAGAGACCGACAAAAAATCCAGAACACTTTGATCAAGGGCCTGTGATCTGCCGATTAGCCAAGACATTCTGAAAACCTTCATTCTCCCAATATTTGGTTCATGCCTTATCACCTTACATTACATTTGCCCTACTCTGCTGACCAGGGTGTCAGAGGCAAAGTCCATGCTTTCGGTGGTAAACAACACACTGCTCCAAGGCGGGAGGTTCTGAGAATAAACTCAAGTTCTAAGACAGCCACAGAAACGACTTGAATGTGAGCAAAATACCAGGCTCATGCTGTAGCCGGTGTAGGTACGAATCTGGATTTGCAACTACTGTGTGAAACCCTCAGATGTGCATTTTTACCTTTTATTCTGAAGTTTTCTGAAGAACATAGCATTATGGAAAAAACAGATAAGAGTAAAAAGAGGCTAATTCCCACAAGATTTTTAATCTCGTCACCACAGGATTGTTACCTGATAGCAAGGTCGAGTTGGGAGACAGGGTGTGGACAGGAGTCTGTTAAAATCCAACCACCTCCCCGTGTCGGCATCAGTCCTTCTCTTGCTCCTGCCCTTCTCGATGGAAAACTTATTCCCCACCTGCCCTGGAGGGTCCCTCTGCTGGCTTTTGACATTCCTTTCCACATTTGAGGACCCCTTTCCATTGACTGTCAACAGCAATAACTACATACAACTTATTTGTGGCTTACTCTAGGTTTGGCACAGCACTAAACACATTGTATACATTCTCTCATCTAAACTCTCCTGTTCAAACCAGCCCACTCAGAAGGTGTTATTGCCTCCTTCAATGGCTGTAAAAACAGGCACAGAAAGTGAAGCAACTCTCTCTAGATCTCGAAACTGGTCCATGGCAGGGGTCTGCCTGACTCCCAGTTCTCTGCTCTCTGCACTGCTCCAAATGGCTTCCTTCTCCACATTTACGCCCTTCCTCCCCTCACTTTCTCCTCTTCACATCCATACATGTTCAAACACCTCCGGTCCTAGAAAAAACAAACAAAAGGCCACACCCCTTGCCAGATGGTTCGTTCTCTTCTAGTTATGTTCCTATGGCTCTCCTTCCCTTTAATTAATTAACGAATTATGAGATATATTTCAATATGCACAAACATTTTGTTCTGACTTTGTTCTTTGGAGCATGAGGGTCTTAGTTTTGCTGTGTTGTCAGTAGGAAATGATTCCCAAATTAATCCAGGCAACAGAATTATCTGGAGAAACTTTAAAAAAATACATATTCAGGGTATCAGAATCAGAATTTCTGTGACCACAGCATGTCTCTGTTTTTTTTGTGTGTGTGTGCATGTGTGTGTGGTGATAACCTAAGACTTCTTAGAAAACTTCAAGTGTACAATACAATATGGTTAACTATAGTCCCATTGTTGTACACTAGATCTCCAGAACTTACTCATCTTATAACTGAAACTCTGTTCCCCTTGACCAGCACCTCCCCGTTTCCCCCAGCCCGAGCCCCTGTTCCACTCCTGTTCCCATGAGTCCAGCTTTTTAAGATTCTACATATAAGTGAAATCATGCAGTATTTGTATTTCTGCATCTAGCTATTTCACTTAGCATAATGTCCTCCAGGTTCATCCATGTTGTTGCAAATGACAGGATTTTCCTTCTTTTTTAAGGCTGAATAATATTCCACATGCACTATACTTTCATTATCCATTCACCCATTGATGGACATTCAGGTTGTTTTCATATCTTGGTTGTTGTGAACAATGCTGCAATGAACCTATGAGTGCAGATGTCTCTTTCAGATCCTGATTTCATTTCCTTTGGATATATACCCAGAAGAGAGATGATTGCATCACAAGATAGTTCTATTTTTAAGTTTTTGAGAAACCTTCATACTGTTTTCCATAATTCTCCTTTAAAACCAAACTTCTTCAAAGTACAGAACAGTATATAAAGTATACCATAATTGTGTTTAAAAGGAGGAGATATTTTTTAACCTGTTTATGGACAAAATATATGTGGAAGAATACCCAAGAAACTGGCAATATTGCTTCCCACGGAGAGGAGAAGTGGATGGTGAGCTGCTGCCTCAAGTGGAGCTGAGCCCAGCTGAGGTCAACCAACCCTTAGCAGATTCACAGATATATGAACAACAATAATTGTTATTTAAAATTAATAGAAGTAAATAAATTATAAGGGTGCTATATATCTCACCATTATACTGTAATAATTCCCTTCTTATTTATTTGTTCAAGGAAACCATAGTGGTTAAGAGAACAGGCTCTGGAGCCAGACTTCTGGAGCTTGAATGCCAACTCTGGTGCTATCTGGCTGAGTAAACTTGAGCACGTCACCTAACCTCTCCATGCCTGAGCTTTCTCATCTGTAAAGTGGGAATTAGAATAGAGCCAACCTCAAAGGGCTGAATATTTTCTAATATATATTTTTAAATTCATAACTATTAATATAAAAGGTGTTTATCCATACACCACCTAAAATCATCTTGTAAAGTGTCAGTTGTCCCTATGCTGTATTTGGGGTACTCCATTATTACACAAAATAAAGAAATTAAGTGTGCTCAGCACAAGTCCTCCCCCAGCCCTAGAGGAAGGCAGTGTTACACTCTTGTGACCCATCGGTAACTCCAGGCAGAGTGGCCTGGCCCAAGGCCAGTAACAGCAGAGACACCCATACCGTTTCCATGACCCTGCCCCCGCCGCCCTGGGGTCTTCCAGCATCTGCCCATTCCAGAACATCAAGTCCTTCAGGAATTCATTCAAAATGGCTTTGCCAGAGTTTAAGCTAAGAATTCCTCTTGGGATAAGATGGATTCTGAGGAATCAGTTTGTTTCCCTACCATAACTCTGTTTTACCCCAAATTCCATCAGATCTAAAAAGCCTTTGGTCAAGCATTTAAGGCGAATATCACAAAGAAGAGAGAGCCATCAGGCTTCTGAAAATCTAAGCATGAAGTAGTACAGGGAAATCCGGAGACTCTCAGTCACAGGGGAAAAATGCTTTGTAGCTTCCAAATTTAAGCATTTTAAAGGTACTGAAGGGATCAAGTGTCATACTGCTGCGAGCCAGACAGAATTTAACAATCCTTTCACCGTCATGAACATGTGTGTAAGGTAAGAGATACGTCTTTGAGAGCTATTGAAAATAGTTTTTGTGAAATTTTGAGCTATTTTTGAAAAATGTCCAAAGCAAAGAAAAGCAGAAACATTTGGATAAAAGCATGACAAGAGCATCCTTGAGGACTGGGAAAGGTGGAGTTACGTCTCTCCCACCTCCTGTAACATCACCGCCGCTCCAGTGAGCACCTTAGGAGATCGGGTTCCGCTCGTTAAGCAAGGCTGCCATCCGAGCTAAACCAGAGGCTGAAGGCCAAGGTCTGTACTTCCTAATTCTGTCTCTGCCATTAACCTCCCGCAGAACTAGGTGCATCATTTCACAGGAAAATAAAAATAAAGCTTTAAGCGACCTAGTTGCAAAGCGGTTGTAAATCATAAAAAAAATTATGATGGAGAGATAATACCCTCCATATCCACATATATGGAGAGATTTTAACTATGTAATCTTAGTGCTAAAAGAGACTTTAGTTCAATCTCTTGTTTAATAGATGAAGAAACTGAGGCACAGAAAGGTCAAGTGACCTGCCCAAGGTCACATTGTAAATTAGTGCTGCACTGGAGATTAGAGCGTAGGTCTCCGATGCCATTCTAGAATGCTTTGCCCCGTAGTACATGGACTACAATGTACATGGCACAGATAAGTCAATAGTCAAGACTGAAAATGGAAAATAAATGGATATGGTTGAAGAATAGTTATTCTTGTAAATTCTTATGAAAAGTAGGGACAGATAATTTTTTTTTCCTTGATAAGGGTAGAATGGCAAGGAAATTAGTATAGATTTTAAAGATTAAGTGATAGTAAAAATAATAATAGGCATTAAATAGTATATTAATTAGTAATAATAATAGCAGTTAATAAGATGCACGCACTAAATACCATGTGCCAGGCACTCGTGACATCCCTGTGAGATCGAAACTATTCTTATCCCCATGTCAGCAAAGAGAAGACAGTTTTTTGAAAATTTTCCAATGAAATGGCCTCCATTTGTGGGTGGTTGGACGAGCTCCATTTTGGAGCCTCACTTTAACAGACACTATCAGATGGGAGCCCGTTCCAAAAACAGAAACCAGGGGATTTAGAACCTCTCATGGCAGAGGGAGCTGAAAGACCCCTTTCTGAATGTTCTTTGCTAGGTTAAATACATATACAAACTCAGTTAATCCTCTCAGCAACCATAAGACCTAGTTGCTAAGGTTTCATTGTTTCCATTTTACAGATGTGGAAACTGAGCGAAGAGAGATCAAATAACTTGATGGAGGAAGAGCCAGGATCCAATTCTAGTTCTATCTACTTCTGAGTCCATGCTGCTGACCACCATGCTCTACTTCCTCCTGACCCTCAATTCTTTCATCCTCACAGTGGGGGTCATAACACCAATCGTGAAGTTTGGGAGAGGATTAAACGGCATGACGCCAGATAAATGAAGGAGCTTTGTCAGCTATTCAGCGCTATGGGAACACAATTTTTGTGGAGATGAGATACGAAGGGAAGCTCTGTTTGGAACCATAGAATTTAAAACTTGGAGTTTTCCTACAAGCGTTTGCCAATCTTTTTTTCTAAATTCTGGATGCTAAAATTCTAGATGCCTCATTGCAATTTCCCTTCTGCATACATTACTAAACTATGCATGAAACTCCAAGATGCAAAGTCAGCTTTCTTATGAAAACCATCACAGTTGAAATGCTTTGTCAGATTGAAGAAGAGGAGAGTTAAAAATCAAACCAGCAAGCTGGCTCCCAAAGGGGTGTTCCTGTTGACCTTGGGATTCTAAAAGAAAATAACTAAAGCAGGGCTTGTGCAAGGTTCCCACCAAGATTTATGGACAGAAACTTAAATACCTCAGCAATTCGGCCTCTGTTTAATTGCTCCATTGTCTATGACCTCCACAATGGAAAATCTGAGTCTGAGACAGCCACGGGGGTGGGATGGGGCTGCGTGTTCACAGCAGCCGGGACACCGCAGCCGGGAACGTGAGAAACCTCACTCTTCAGAAGCTCTTGGACCCTTTGCACGTATCAGAAGTCACAGCTCTTGAAGTGAATTAAAAGGTCAAGGTATAAGGGAAGAAGACCGGCTGCCCACAGATATTTTTAATACATTGTGCGTCCTTATGTGCATTCCTTTAAATTAATATTTCTTGTCTCAATCGTGACCACGGATTCTTCTCCCACTAATGTATATACTTAGGAACATGCTTAACTTTCCAAAATAGAACAGTTTGCTGAAAGAGAACTCCAAGACATTTGTTTAAAACAGCATTCATTCCTTAGAATTAGTACTAATCAAAGCCAACAGTGACTTAATGTCTTAAAACTGCCACCGTGAGACGTTTCCAAATTCAGTCTATAGACGTTAACACCATGGAAAACAGAAAGCTTTCAGCTCCCACCCAGACCGTCATAGTACAGGTAGTGTGCTTGGAGTCAGAGAATTGACCTTAAGCTTGCTTGGTGTCAAACCCTTTCTATTTTTTCTCTCTGTTTTTCTATTTTTCAAAATTTGTTCTAGATAATGCTTACATGGTAACCAGTATAAATAACCAGTCACCCAGTTGAAAGGCTCCCCACAAGGGAATACAAAAATAAGGGTACAGGGACACTGCTGGCCTCCCCTTTTGAAATGATTTCCTGGATGTACCTAAATGTAGCATTTGTGCTCATATGCATGCACACATGCAGCACTCGCCCAGAGCCAAATTCATCCAAGCCATCCGAGTAAGTTCACGATAAGCTGGGATCCTTATTGGGAAGAAAAGGGAGACAAGGGAGACGCTTAGGCCAGCTCCCTCGCACATCCCCAGAAGCCAGCTTCTTTAGCTTTGGCCAAGTGATATGTATTCAGGTGGTCATCTTAAATCTTTTCACAGATCTTTAGTTTAAAGTGGTTATCGATTTTCTCTGTGAGCGAATTGGCAGAGTCACTGGGCTCAAACAGGAGCGTTAGTAAAAGCAGCGCACGTAAAAATGGATGGGCAGCAATTTCACTCCAGGTACACACCTGAAGAATTGAACACAGGGACTCAGACACATGCTTGTACATACACCCAGGTTCATAGCAGTACTATTCACAATAGCCAAAAGGTGGAAACAACACAAGTGTCCATCAACTGAGGAATAGATAAGCAAAATGTGGTGTATATATATAGACAGATAGATAGATATCTATCTCTATATACACAATGGAATATTATTCAGCCTTAAAATGGAATGATGTTCTGATACATGCTACAACAGGAATGAACCTCTAAAACATTATGCCTAGTGAAGGAAGCCAGACACAAAAGGTCACATATTGTATGATCCCACTTACATGAAATATCCAGAATGGGTAAATCCATAGAGACAGGAAGCAGATTAATGGTAGCCAGGGGCTGGGAAGGGGGACGGAGAATGGGAATTGACTGCTGAATGGGTACAAGGTTTTCTTTTAGGGAGATAAAAAGACTAGACCTAGATAGGGGTGATGGTTGCACAACATGTGAATGTACCAAATGCCGCTGAATTGTACACTTTAAAATAGTTAATTTTATGTCATGTGAATTTTACCTCAATAAAAAGAAAAAAAAAGGCCAGAGAATGAAATACAGATCCCAGCAGAGATGAAGAAACGTTGCTGGTTACTATCTGTCCTGTGTCTCTGGCCCCGGGGCCTCTCTGCTCCCCTCACCAAAGACCTCACTGAGTTGCTATGGGTGTATACACTGCATGGAGTTGAGAAATCTCCACACCACCTGCCTGTCCATCAATTGGCTTCCAGCCAGCTGCCACCCACAGCCTTGCACTCGCCCTTCACATCTGATAAGGGCTTCTGCCCTTGGCTGCTCTTCTCAGGGAGGGTTCGCCATTACCCATTAGACACCAGCTGGTGAGGGCCCTGGGACACTGCCGTTACATGAGGACCATGTTCTCATCCAGTTTGCCCCCGCAACTTCCAAGGGTCAAGGAAGTTAAAGGGCACAGGAGGATTTTAATGTAACCTTCCTGTCTCCAGAAGTTTCTGACTTGTAGACAGGTGGTTTTCATAAAACAAGAAAGCACTTTCAGATTCAAGATAATGAAAATTAGATTGTTGTCTTAGCCTGGGTAGCCTGGAAAGCAAAGCCTGAGACAAACGCATGCATGCGGTAGCTTATTTGGGAAATGACCCCAGGGAGGAGTGAGGAATTCAATGCGGAACTAAGAACTAGGGGAGAGGGAAAGCCAAGAAAAGGATGGCCCTCTACGGGACGACTGCTGCCTGATCTCGCCTGCACTTTCTCAGGAACCTCATGCAAAGCCTCGTCTCAGAACTGGCGGTCCTGATTACAAAAAGGGGAAGCATTTGTCCACTGACTCCCGTCCCCCTTTGATCAAGGGTGTCCCTGTAGTGCTCATGTTTCTGAGTAGCACATTGCGTGAGTGCCCAGCAGGTTCCTGTGGACATCTCAAATGCTGGCATCAGAGAAGCCCCGCCCAGAAAAGGAGAAGTACACTTGCACAGCCATCTGCATGGAACCCTGTTTGCAACCTGTTTGAGCAGCAGCAGCCAGAGCAGGAAGTGAGGCTGAGGGGTCCTGAAGGGCACAAGGCATACGTGCCACAAGGGTATTATCAGAGCGTTGGACTTAAAGTGACAAACATCTGAAATGCTCATCACAGCTTCTGCACATGGCTGCCATGTGCTGGCTCGTGTTTCTGCAGTTCCTCTTCATCCCTATCAGCCAGTCAGCCATCACCAAACAGGCTCTGACTGCAACTTCCATTCAGCCTTCAGTTACTGACTGAACACCTTCTTGTGACCGGCTGTGTTCTGGGAGCTGGGCACACAGCAGTAAGACCACAGCATCCTTGCTCTTAAGAAGCTTATATTCTAACAGACAGAGACAGACAATATAAAATACAAAAAAGATAAATAGGAAATATATCAGATGGGGGTAAGTGAAGGAAACTGATAGGGTGGTTCGATGGGGGTAGAATAGCAACAGCTGATCTCGTTACCTTGACAGGTTAGTAGGGTAGGTGGTTTTGCTTCTGGTTGCATCTCCAATAGCTCTGTGACTCAGTTACATTTTCTTTAAAATCCATTTCAATTGCTTAGTCAGACACAATTTTAAGGTCTAACATATTAGAAACAATTTCATGATTCATAAGATCCTGTGACACATGCTAGTATCAATGGAGTCTTCTTTGGCAAAATGGGAGAGTCATTCTCAATTTTTGCTCTCCTTTGTACATCCAAACCCTTACAGACACACACACACACACACACACACATGTCACGTGTCGGCTCTACTTCCTGCTGTTTCTTGAAACCATTCTCGAAACCATTCTCTCGTTGAGTCCTCTCCACTCTGATAGTGTGTGCGGTCCAGGCCTTCACCACCTTTTGTCCAAGATTTGTTGGCAGCCTCCTGATGATGGTGCTAGGTTTGCTTTGCTCTGCAGCCTCATTGCCTGGTATTTAGAAAAATCTTCCTCTTTGTAATTTTCACCCACTAGTCCTGGTTATGCTCTCTAGAAATTCAGTGAATAAATGTAGGCATTCTACCATGCAACTGTCCTTCCAATGATTGGTAGGACGGCACACTCTCCTTGTCTTCTCTCTGGCCCGCATCTCCTCCATTCCTTATCTTTCTCATTGCATCATGGCTTCCAGACTCTTCATTCTGGTAACCCTGATCCAAACATAGTTTGATTTATTTTTTGTTTGTTTGTTTGTTTGTTTTTTTCAGTTTTCTTTCCTTCTTTTTTTGGTGAGGAAGATCAGCCCTGAGCTAACATCCGTGCTAATCCTCCTCTTTTTGCTGAGGAAGACCGGCTCTGAGCTAACATCTATTGCCAATCCTCCTCCTTTTTTTTTTTCCCCAAACCCCCAGTAGATAGTTGTATGTCATAGGTGCACATCCTTCTAGTTGCTGTATGTGGGACGTGGCCTCAGCATGGCCGGAGAAGCAGTATGTCGGTGCGCGCCTGGGATCCGAATCCGGGCCGCCAGTAGCAGAGCATGTGCACTTAACCGCTAAGCCACAGGGCCAGCCCTCTTTCTTTTTTTTTTGTTAGAAAGCTTGGTTTTAAAAAAAATTTTTTTTATTGTGGTAACATTGGTTTATAACATTATACAAATTTCAGGTGTAAATCATTATACTTCTATTTCTGCATGGATTACATCGTGTTCACCACCCAAATACTAATTACAACCCATCACCACACACATGTGCCTAATCATCCCTTTCGCCTTCCTCCCTCCTCCCTTCCCCTCTGGTAACCACCAATCCAATCTCTGTCTCTATGTGTCTGTTTGTTGTTGTTTTAACTTCTGCTTATGAGTGAGATCATACAGTATTTGACCTTCTCCCTCTGACTTATTTCACTTAGCATAATACCCTCAATATCCATCCATGTCATCACAAATGGCTGGATTTCATCATTTCTTACGGCTGAGTAGTATTCCACTGTGTATATATACCACATTTTCTTTATCCATTTGTCCCTTGATGGGCACTGAGGTTGCTTCCAAGTCTTGGCTATTGTGAATAATGCTGCAATGAACACAGAGGTGCATGTATCTTTACGCATTCGTGTTCTCATGTTCTTTGGATAAACACCCAGCAATGGAATAGTTGGATTGTATGGTAGTTCTGTTCTTAATTTTTTGAGGAATCTCCATACTGTTGTCCATAGTGGCTGCACCAGTTTGCACTCCCACCAGCAGTGTATGAGAGTTCCCTTCTCTCCACATCCTCTCCAACACATGTTGTTTCTTGTCTTGTTAATTATAGACATTCTGACAGGATTGAGGTGATATCTCATTGTAGTTTTTTTTGTGTGTGTGTGTGTGAGGAAGATCAGACCTGAGCTGACATCCATGCCAATCCTCCTCTTTTTGCTGAGGAGGACCTGCCCTGAGCTAACATCTATTGCCAATCCTCCTCCTATTTTTCCCCCCTTTTTCTCCCCAAGGCCCCAGTAGATAGCTGTATGTCATAGTTGCACATCCTTCTAGTTGCTGTATGTGGGACGGCGCCTCCACATGGCTGGACAAGTGGTGTGTTGGTGCGCACACGGGATCCGAACCCGGGCTGCCAGTAGCGGAGCACGCACACTTAACCGCTAAGCCATGGGGCCAGCCCCTCATTGTAGTTTTGATTTGCATTTCTCTGATAGTTAATGATGTTGAACATCTTTTCATGTGTCTGTTGGACATCTGTATATCTTCTTTGGAGAAATGTCTGTTCAGATCTTTTGCCCATTTTTTAATTGGGTTGTTAGTTTTTTTGTTGTTGAGATGCATGAGTTCTTTATGTATTTTGGAGATTAACTCCTTATCAGATGTATGGCGTGCAAATATCTTCTCCCAGTCAGGTTGTCTTTTCATTTTGTTGATGGTTTCCTTTGCTGTGCAGAAGCTTTTCAGTTTGATGTAGTCCCATTTGTTTATTTTTTCTATTTGTTTTCCTTGCCAGGTCAGACATGGTACTTGAAAATAAGTTGCTAAGACCGATGTTGAAGAGTGTACTGCTTATGTTTTCCTCTAGAAGTTTCATGGTTTCAGATCTTACATTCAAGTCTTGAATCCATTTTGAGTTAATTTTTGTGTATGGTGTAAAATAATGGTCTACTTTCATTCTTTTGCATGTGGCTGTCCAGTTTTCCCAACACCATTTATTGAAGTGACTTTCTTTTCTCCATTGTATGTTCTTGGCTCCTTTGTCAAAAGTTAGCTGTCCGTAGATGTGTGGGTTATTGTTTTTAAGATGTATTCAAAACTGAGCAGTATTTCAAGCGTAGTCTGAACAAAACAGTGGTTCTACTTCTTCTTTTGAACTAATATTCCTCTTCAAAAATTTTAAGAGTGTAGTTCTGAGTTTTGATAAATAAATATACCTGTGTAGCCACCACCCTATCAAGATAGAGAGCATTTCTATCACTCCAGAAAGTTTCTTCCTGCCTTTTCTCAGCCCAAACCTACCAAATAATAGCAACTACTATTCTGATTTCTACCATAGATTAGTTTTGCCTCTACCAGAATTTCATATAAATAGTATCATACAGAATGTACTCTTTTGTGACTAGCTTCTTTCGGTCAACATAACGTTTTTGAGATTCATCCATGTTGCATGTATCAGCAGTTTGTTTCTTTCTATTGTTGAGTAGTATTCCATGGAATGGATATGCCACAGTTCCTTTATCTATCTCCTGTGGATGGTCATTTGTGTTGTTTTCAGTTTGGGGCTATCATGAATAAAGCTTGTATAAACAAGTAGTTTTATAGACTTTTGTTTTTGTTTAGCTTGGGTAAAACCCCAGGAGTGGAATTTCTGGATCATAATGTAGGTAAATATTTAAATTTATAAGAAACTGACAAATAATATTCCCAAATGGCTGTGCCAGCAAAGTATGAGTCTTCCAGTTCCTTGCTCCAGTTTTCTTTCCCCCCATTTTACCCATTCTCATGGATGTGACATGGTCACTGTGGTTTTAATTTGAATTCATTCGATGAGCTTGATTATCTTTCATGTGCTTATTAGCCTTTCACATATATTCTTTTATGAAGTGCCTGGTCAAGTCTTTTGCCCATTTTTTATGGGTTGTTTATATGTTGATTCCTGAATTAAAGGAATTCTTTATATTATCTGGATACGAGTCTTTTATCAGATATATGTATCGTGAATATTTTTTTCAGTGTGTGGTTTGTCTTTTCATTTTCTTTTGATGAGCAGATATGGCTAATTTTTATAAAATCCAATATAACTTTTTTTTCTTTTATACTTAGTGCTTTTCTTGTCCTATCTAAGAAATCTTTGCCTAACATATAGTACCAAATATATTCTCCTAGGTTTTCTTCTAGAAGTTTTATATTTTCAGCTTTTATATTCAGGGCTGTCTATGATCCATGTTGAATTAACTGTTGTGTATGGTGTGAGGTAGACTTAAGGTTTGTTTTTTCCATACATTTATCTAGTTATTCTAACACCATTTGTCTTAAAGACTTTCTTTTCCCCCATTGAATTACCTGCTTATTAATAATTTCCTGTTCCCTGCTGGACATAAAGCTTCCCCAAACCCATGTCTTTTTCCATCACCATTTACAAATAAGTTTCATACATTTTGATTCATTTTCTATAGCCTTTAGACTTTACTGAATGAGCACTCTGTGTTGGGTAAGACACTAAGAGCTGGGTACAGAGAACTCTTGTCCTGGAGGAATTTCCATCTGTTAGTGGAAACTAACATAGAAGCAAATGATTTCCGCTTCACATGACTAGAGAGAAATTGCAAAGGGTTTTGTGAAAGTGTAGAAGAAGGCACATCGTAGGGATGCAGCATATCATAGTGATTAGAGACCATGAGCTTTGGGTTTAGGCAGATCTAGTTTAAAATCCAGGCTCCAACATATGCTAGTTGCTAAGGCAGACCATGAGCAAGCCACTCAACCTTTTTGAGGCTCTGTATCCTCAGAGCTGTTGAAGTACTACATGACACTCAGTACATTTGCCTGGTGCTCAGTTAAGTGGGCAATAATGGTTGCTATTTTTATCCCATAGGACTCAGGGAAGGCATCCTGGAGGAGGTGATTCCTCATTTGAGCCTTGAAGAATGTTGAAAGTTGGCCAGATGAAGAAATGAAGGAAGAGCATTTCAGGCTGAGGATCTGGAAAGAACAACACAGAGGCATAAATTGGCGTGGTAGAAATGGGAATATTGCTAAGGCTTAAAGTGTGGTGAAGTGGGCAGCCAAAGAGATGGGGAGGGGCCAGGTCATAGAGAGCTTTATATGTCATATTAAAGAGCTTAGGCAGTATTTTTCAGTCAATGCAGGCTGTGAGCAGCTAGGGGAACTGTCAGCGGCCTAGTTGGTCCCCTAAGCTCAAAGGTAGCTCTTGAAAGCTGCTTTCAGCAGTAGCTCCACCTGTAGGCTTAAATGCGAAACTCACCCTGAGAGCTGGGAGAGATGTATAATAGAGCCTCCGAGAGGCGGGACCTGGTATGATACACTCCCTTGCAAAGTCTTGGGCACCATCTCATGTAGGATGAGAGCCACAGGTATCCCAGGATTCCCAGATGAAGCCACTCCCTAATCCTGTCCAACAGCAGGGCCACCTGAAGAGCAGAGTCTGGCCCTGCACTCCAGGGCCATAGTTGTACTTGTTGGCTCTTACCAGTACCCATTGTAAACGGAGAGTCAGCCCCCTTCTCATCTGTCCTCTTATGGACAGTGATTCTACCAGGTATGGACAGACTTTCCTGACCAACTATGCTGCCTTCCAGTTACTTGTTTGCTTTACGCTACTGTTTTTAAGCATTTGCTACATATCAAGTCTATTGCTAAATGCTTGCCATGCATTAACTCCATTACTTTAAGCTTCCCAGCCACTCCACAAATAGATTTTATTGTTTCAATTCACAGATGAGGAAAATGAGGCTTAAAAACATTAAATAATTTGCCTATAGTCACACAAATAGTAAATTGCAGGTCTAAAATTTAAGTCATCATCTCAACACCTGTGCATTATTGCCTCCTGCTTCCTAAGGGATCTCCCTGCTGCCTGTCCCCCAGCCTGATGGAACAGCTCAGCCCCAACTGCCTCTGTGCTCTTCAGGACACGCTAGGCTGCCCTAGCGGGACCCGCCTTCTTATCTGAGTGACTTCAGGGAGTGATGGACCTTGGCAGCGTCCCAGCTACACCTTGCTCCTTGCTGAGATGGTGGCATTGCCATCCTAGGTTACCTTCAGCCTGAACTGAATGCATTATTAGCCCCATTTCACAAATTAGATAACTCAGGTTCAGAGAGGACACGAACATATGACAGTAAATCACAGCATCAAGACTCAAATCTAGATCTCCTGCCTCCAACACCAGCAACATCTCATAGGCCGCGTTGCCTTTCTTGATGACTAGTCCCCTGTCCAGGAAGCATTCCATTGGAGATGGGAGGACAATCTGAGAGAAAACTTGTACAAGCCCCTTCAAACCACCAGTTTATAATTCTGCCTAATGACTGGGAATATAAGATCAAACTGTAAAAAAAGCCAGAAAACCATGTAGAAAGGCCCCTATTACTAACAACATAACTCACAGCCTGTCTACTTTTCACTGTCTTCTTACCAAGAAAAGATAGAAGACTGGAGGGAGGAGTGAGCAAGGCGTGGATTCAGCATTACAAAACCCAAAACAAAGATGAATATAAGGAAAACATGGGCCTGATCCATATTTTCACAGGCCAGAATTGTGCTGCAGTCAGCATCTATTCCTTTACCTGATAAGGATGAAAGCCCATTTCCAAGATGAGATCATCTTGGAAAAGAAATGGAGCCATGTGAAGCAATGCAGAACCACAAAACCCTGTTTTGCTGGGAGTGAACCAGATAGAGCCTGACTTTTGCTGCTGTGCGCAATTTGCTGAATTTATAAAGCAAAACTCAAAATCAAGTATTTCTTCCACTTCTAGTCATCTGTTTCTGTGAGTTTATCTATATCCATCGATGGCAGAGTTCCAGGCCATCATTCTGTTTTGACAGCTTTTTAGCTGTGCCCACTGGAAAGCTAGAGAGCTGTGTGCAGTGGCTTGGTCTTAGAACTTTAAACATTTTCAATGTGATGAAGTATTTACAAGCTGGAAGTGCAGCTAGGGTCCAGTGCTTCCAGGAATGATATATATAACCCAGGCTCTTAATATGGCTGCTCCTGCCTTTGGCTGGGATCACATGAGTTCTTAGGAGTTTACCCATAGGTCATGAGCATGAGCCTGTTAAAAAGCCAAACTGGGGCCTTTATCCAGATGGATAAACTCTATAAAACCCTGTCCACCACATTTCAGAAGGTAGTTTTGTAGAAGGCACTCATAGACATTTTGCAAAAGTCATTAGCGTTGACATGGTAGAATAGACACATCCCTGGTATTTCCTACATTACACGTATTTGTGTAATAGCAGAAAAGGATGGAAATAACTTGAGAATAAGTATACAGTTAATGAAGTAAAAAGTCTTTAACCTTTATTCATTCACTTCCCAGTCATTTCTTGACTACCCGTTATATGCCAGAAACTTTTGCTTGCTAAAGATACAGAGATGATAAACACATTTCTTCTTTCAAGGAGACTCATACTTAATGAGAGAAATAAACATATGTGCCAATAATTGTGATCCAGCCCTGATTATGCAGAAAGTAATTAGGGAGAATAGAGGAAGAATGGATTAGTTGGGAGGCTAAGGGCGAGCATCACAAATGAGGCTGCATTTGAACTGGGTCTGGAAGGGCTTATAGGAGTTTATCAGACTCAAAGGTTAAGATGGGATTCCAGGAAGAGGAATTCCATCTGCAAGGGCAAAAATGGAGGAGAGGAATGGTTGAGTTTGGGAAATGGCATATCATTTAACGTACTCTAGTACCTAAATTTTGAGCAATTGCAGTGATAAAAACTAAAAACCCTCTGTAAATTACATACATTCTGATGCTAAAATTATCAGTCTGAAGTGGATCTAGGTGGAGCAGTATGGATCATGGAAATAGGACCAGAGATAGACTAGGACCAATAAAAGGATGGTCTGAACTCAAATAGTATGACACGCGATTCCAGTTACTCTGGATTATGGGTTTCCCCCAAATCCTGGTGGGAAATGAATGGATATTAGTGTAAGAGTCACACTATATGCCATCTGTAAATAAGTAAGCTGTTATGCTGCATATATCAATTACAAAATGCATGTTCAGCTATTCTCAGCAAATCCTTTTGTTATGCTTATAATGGCCTAGAGTAAACATGCCCTTCAAGTATTGACAAGGAGAGGTGCAAGAAATGGATAGAGCCCACTGATATTTGCCCAGTGGATAGAGTAGAGGCCCTTATAGAATGGTATCTGCAAAAGATCTGGCACAAAGTACTCAATAAATGGTAACTCAATGGTGACGAAAGTTCATATAAAAATAACAGGTGAGGGCCGGCCCCGTGGCTTAGCGGTTAAGTGCGCGCGCTCTGCTGCTGGTGGCCCGGGTTCAGATCCCAGGTGCGCACTGACGCACCGCTTCTCTGGCCATGCTGAGGCCGTGTCCCACATACAGCAACTGGAAGGATGTGCAGCTATGACATACAACTATCTACTGGGACTTTGGGGGAAAATAAATAAATAAATAAAATCTTAAAAAAAAAATAAAAATAAAAATAAAAATAAATAAAAATAACAGGTGAAAATTCACAGGACAGCCCAGGCAAGCTTTGAGCTTGCTATCTGAGGTTTCAAGTAGGCAAAAGTCCATTAAGGAAAAGTGAAAATCCAGGCTTGTGTACATGCACATCAGAATCCAGAATCTGTGTGGTACCAGAACCCCAAGCTGAGAAATTAAAATAAAAAGTAGTCTAGGAACATTGAAAGCTCTCGAGCTTCAGTAGACACAAACATCAGACTGCTCTGCAGAGACAATTCACAGCCCCAGGTTCATAGAACCTCCTCAGGTGGGAAATAGTTTTTCTAGGGATGAGCTTGTAATCAAAGACTGCAAACCACATGAAGAGACAAACTACCATAAAGGAGAATTAGGAAGCAGAAGAGCTGGAAATAATAGAATGGTCTAAAAATGATTTGAGGACAAGTGGTTTGAGGGACTATGCAAACAAAATACTTCTATAACTTCTACCAATACACTAAGTACACTACCAACACACCAAACTTAACTGGAAACTGTTAAGAACAATAAAAGGTAACTCTGTCTGCAAATCCTTAATGGCCTCTTTTCTGCTTCAGTCTTGATTTGTGGACTGACTCAGATATCAAAGTCAAAATGTAATTTGATACCAATCTGGTCAAAAGCTACCCAATCTGGTCAAAACCAGTCTTTGAAAAGTTATTTTGGAAAAGGCAGAGAGATGGAAAATGCCAAAGCAATCTAGTTAAACTGGCATCTCATTTTGCCCAGTCAATTAAACCAGCTCTGAAATTGTCATACATATTTTTATCTATTCATATTTCAGCTGGTCCTTCCGTTTGGTTTAAGTGTAGACTTCTTAGCCGTTTAGTTTGTTAATGAGAGATGTCAAAGCTTCAACAAAAACTCAAAAAAAATTTTTTTTGTATCTCACAGTTTCGTTAGAACAACATTCCAAAAAGGCTTTACATGGTTTATTTTTGCCTATAGAATTTATAACTCTTTCTATGACTGCAAAACTTTAGTGGGTTTAAGGACCAGACAATGGCATTGAAGTAGGGGGCCCAAATTCCTGTCTGTCCACCCAGAACTCTCTTGGGGTAGTAGTTGCTAAACTGGGGGTTTTATGGATGAATAAAATATCAGACAAATATGGAGGGAGTGATATAGAATTGCCAACTTATTATGTGCTAGATAAAGGCACTCACAATAAATATCTACTACTGCCATAATCTCATTTTTAAAAGAATATTTTGACGCTAAAATAAAGCAGAACATAATCTCAGAAAAAAAGGATAGTTTTCAAATTTGCATATGAATATGTTTATTAAAAATACATTACAGCACCTTGTTTTCCCCATTTTGCCATAGTAAAACATTGGTCATAGTTTCAGTTGTGAGATAGAAAATATATGTATTGGTCTCTGCCCCTAGTTCCTGACATAGAGCTCCTGAAACCCTTGTAATTTCCTGGGTGATAGGAGAGTCTTTGTTTTAATGAGGCAATACTGGGTGTACCCCTAGATGAGGGCTGGTCACCAGAAAGACCAAGCCATGATTAGAAGCTTGGAATTTTCATTCCTGCCCCTTCCCCCATTCTCTTCAGAAGGGAGAAGGGCTGAAAATGGAGTTAATGATCGATCATGCCTATATGATGAAGCCTCCATCAAATCCCAATAGTATGGGGTTTGTAGAGCTTCCAGGTTGGTAAACACATCCACACCTGGAAGATGATGCACCCTGACTCCATGGGGACAGAAGCTTTGCTCTTGGGATCCTCCCAGGCCTCTCCTTCTATGTCACTTCATCTGGCTGTTCATCTGTACTCTTTATCGTATCCTTCTATAATAAACTGGAAAACGTAAGTAAGTCTTTCCCTGAGTCCTGTGAGCCCTTCTAGCAAATTAATCAAACCCAAGGAGGGGAGCATGGGAACCTCTAATTGATAGCCGATTGATCAGAAGCACAGGTGATAACCCGGACTTATGATTGGCATCTGAGGTGGGATGGGGCAGCCTTGTGGGACTGAGCCCTTAAGCTGTGGGATCTGATGCTGTCTCCAGGTAGATACAGTCAGAATTGAGTTGAATTGCAGGACACTCAACTGGTGTCCTGGTGAATTGCCTGGTGTGGGGAAAACCACCCCCACATTTGATGACCAGGAGTGTCAGAAGTGAAGAGTTCTGTGTGAGTAGTAAAGGAGAAAGACTCACAAGAGGTAGACTGAACTGTAGGATTTTCCACAGATTCAGCGTTCTCCAGTGTGGGCATGCAGGGCTTGTGTCCTTTTAACTCTGACTTCAAAGCAGGGGCTCCGGGAGTCTAGCCTCTCTATTGACTTAGACACATGTTCCACATGTACATGGGCAGACTCTATAGCCCCTGACCTACCAGTATAACTAGACTGACTGTTAAACTATTGGAGTTTAGAGGGTTTTTTTATAATTTCCAAAGCACTTACATATGCATTCTCTCCTTCAGTGTAAAAAAGAAAGAACCCTACTGCTATCCCCATCTTACAGGTGAAAAAACTAAGACTCAGAGCAGTCATTCTTTCACTCATTCACATGCTCATATAGTCAACAAATATTTACCCAGTGTCTCCAGGCCCTGTTGCACTGTTCTAACCCCCAATGATGTTAAGATGAATAAAAAACCACACATATTCTTGCCTTACTCAAGATTATATGGGTAGTTAGTGGCAGAGCTAGGACTGGAGCCCAAGTATTTCCATTGCAAATACTGTGCTCTCTCTAGCAAGCCACGCTGCCCACTGCATCTCTCTCTTCATTGTGAATAGTTCTCTCTACCACAGACAACCCTCCTGCTCCCCCACATACGGTCCAATCTCCCCGACCTTGGCCAGATTGAGACACGTGGCACTCTGGACGGGCTCTCACATTCACACCAATGCTCTCTAGATATTTGGTCAACATTTATTTAGAGTGACTAACCCCTGGAGTGGGGTTGGGATGGGGATGAGGAAGGAGGAGGGGGACACTAGAGGCAGTGCCCAATCAGCAAAATAAAGGCCCTGCAGCCAACCGGGAAGTTCAAAGACTAGATAATGGTATTGGAACATGCACATGTTTATAACGCCCCTAATCCCCTCCCCACCACCCCAAGCAGCTTATCAAAATACTCCTTCCAAACAAATGTAGTTCTCTCCCTGAGAGGAGAGCCAATAAGTAGAATTTTCTCCAGGTCCTTATATTCCAGTAATGCCTCAATTTAATGCTTTAGTCTAATGCTCTGGCTGCGCACCTCTTAATCTTCCTCTGTACCCGCTTCTTGTTTGAAACAGCATTTGTTCAGCACTTTGCCAAAACATATTCTCATTATGCACCACCCAGTTCAAAGTCCATTCTTTCCAAGGAGACAACTTTGATGCACCCAGAACATTTCATCTTCCCGGTTCAATCTCCACACATCTCAGCATCTGGCGTCCATATATTCCAGGATTATACCTAAGCCTGCACCCCCCAATATGTGATTGGACTGACGGGTGTTCCGGTCACATGGTTGCTACAATTTTGAATATCACCCCTGCATATATTGCTGTGTAGTCATTTGCATTTGTAAAATCTTTATAGATACTCTTCTTTCATATGTCTGCAAGACTGAAACATGTCAGAATTCAGAGATGATTTCTAAATAGATATAGATACAGATATAGATATATAGATAAACGTATTTGTAATATGTCTAATGTAGTGCCAAGTGATGGATCATTATGCATTTGTTCATGACAGTTTTGGAGTTAAGAGGAAAAGGGAAATACTAGGGTTAACCCTTCATTTACAACTCCACTCTATACTCTCTTTAATGGGCTGTTTAAACTCTTAAATTTTTTCTGAAAATAGAAAATAATTGGTGCCATATCTGCATACATTAAAGGGAAGATATTCGGTCTGCCTTGAAAGGTGCCAGTTCAACAGAGAACATTTGAGAAATCAGTTGCCAACTTCATGCAAGGTGGCCCTTCTGTGCATATAAGTGCTTGGTCACAAATACCTGGTAGGTGAAAGCCTCTCTAAGACACAGACGGCCCTCTTTCCATGGCAGTGCAAGCTTCTCTGTGAGGGAATCATACAATACTTTCACAGCTCATTGCATTGTGGCCTCCACAGCTTTATCAGAGGCATTGAGATAAAGTACTTGTTACTGATCCATCATAAGGCGTGGGAGTACCATTGTAAGTCCTGCAAGATGCCAAAACATATTGACTTGATAACCAAGTCCATGTCACTCTAGGTTATGTGAGCTCTCATGTAAGTTCCTAGATTTCACCCTAACAGACACTGAATAGACGCACTCGCAAGATAGTCTTGACTCTTGTGAAATCTGCAGTCTTCATCCTCAAAAAAGCTTTGCACAAGGGCCAGCCCGGTGGCGCAAGCAGTTAAGTGCGTGCGCTCCGCTGTGGCGGCCCGGGGTTTGCAGGTTCGGAACCCCGGGTGCGCACCAACGCACCGCTTGTTAAGCCATGCTGTGGCGGGGTCCCATATAAAGTAGAGGAAGATGGTCACGGATGTTAGCTCAGGGCCAATCTTCCTCAAGGAAAAAAGGGGAGGATTGGCATCAGATGTTAGCTCAGGGCTAGTCCTCCTCACACACACACAAAAAAATGCTTTGCACAAATTGGGCAACCAACAAATATTTGTTGAATAAAACTGAAGAATTGAATGAATGTAATTGCACTCTTTGCAGCCCAGAGGTTGCTACTATCCTCAAATTTAAATGATATGAGACTTAACGATGAGCTTGTACTTTCTAATCCTAGCACCAGTCCTAGGGAAAGAGGTCTTACGGCAAACACTTGGGTCCTATTGATTGTCAGTAACTTATGCTTCTCTTTAAGTCTTTCCACTCTGCTTATTTCAAGATAGAATTAAAACCTACCAGTATGTGAATTCCAAGAAGTAGGTTAATTTGGAGAAAAATATTCTCCAAAGCAGCCATTCTAAAAAAAGCATCAACTCAGTTTCTTGCATGAAAGCCGTATTTGATTACTTGATCAGTCCCTCCACCCCCTGTTAATTTCTTTTCTCTTTTTCCGGTTGAGTAATAGTTAGTAGAAAGTAAGATATCAAAATCCTCTCCCACATTAATCCAAATTAATGTTAATTTTGTCTCCCACAAAAATAATAGGAATCTGGATCATAGCACTCCAAGGCCCACATACTAAATCTGAGTCCTTCTCCATCTTCCAAAGAAGAGGTAAATGCTTCCTGCAGAGAGACATGGGATCCTGAATGAACTCTGTGTCTCCTAGGGAATCTTCCAGGGCCAACTGAAATCATGCACAGAGGCAGCTGGTGTGTGATAGCTGCATACAGCACCATGGATCATCCATTTTTGTAGCCTGGATGGATAGGAAAGAGACACTAGATGTGGGAGAAGGGTGTGCAGAAAGGCGGGTGAAAGGGCATTAGAACTGAACCTGACTTTCCTCCTTGCTCCAAAGGATGAGAAGGCCCCAATGCTGCAGAGATTTATTTGCACTAATAAGCTCTTATTTCAAAATGCAATTACCCATGGGATGATTAAGCCTACAGTGCTGGAGACTGCATTAAACTCAATTAAATCCTCAACAATCAGAGTCATTATTTTGGGGCAGGGAAGAAAAAAAAGATGCACATTCCGGTTAAGGAGGGATGAAAAAGAAAATGATCTAAGGCAGTGTTTCCCAAATCTGCTGCATAAGAGTCATCAGAAGAGCCTGCTGAAATCACAGATCCCCTCCTCCTTCTCCCCACCTCATCCTCATTCTCATGAGGAAAGGCTGGAGTGGGGGCCCAGAATCAATATTTTTAAAAGCTTCCTGGGTCATCTGATGCTGCCAACCCAGGGGTGAGCTTTGAGGAAGCACAGGACTTGGAGGCCGGTTTATTGCCCTGACCAAGCTTCAGTCTGATCATCAGCTTGACAGACATTGAACTTGATGTTGCACCAGGGCTGACTGGGACTGATCCCCTTACAAAATTCACAGGAAACTCATGTATATACCAGAACACCAGCCCACTAATTACAAGGAAGGGTGTCCTTCTCAGAGATCAAAATGCTCACATCTGCCATGCAGAACACCTGGACAACCACGCTTTTAATCAGATGGTAGCCTGCTGTTGATCTGTGAAATCAGATCAAAGGGTTGCTCCCACTGGCATTTTCATTCAGGCTGCTGAGAAGTGCAGTAAATAATCCTTGTACTATATGCCCCAGACCGATCTCCTTAACCTTGTACACAGCTGGAGACACGCTGCCAAATTCTTGCCCTCAGATGTTTTCCTAGAGTCTATGAAGACAATCACTCTTTTGTTTTTAATATGTTATTCTCCTTTCAAATAGGATACATTTTACCAAATTTCCATTTTATTCATTGAAATCACAGTCCATGCAGGCATCTCTGGCCCCTGTGTCACAGTCCATGTGTCCACATCTCCACCAATATCTTGGTGACTCCTTGGATGGGTAAACTTATTCTCTACCCCTCAGCTCTGATCTGATGCCCAACCTCGGGGAATTTACATTCCAGTGGGGAGGAGACATGTGATATATATATCTTAAGAACGAGAAAAAATAAGGAAGTGTGTTTCGAAGAAATTAAACTGAAGCAAGGTGTACAAAGTGACTTGGGCTGGGAGTTGGTCGAGGAAGCCTTCTCTGCAGATGTGATGTTGAGTTGAGAGCTAGAACCCCGTCATTGCACTCTCAAAGCATATTTATTTCCAAGGTCGTGCAGAGCCTTATATCTCCATCATTAATACTGACATTGTTTAACTAAAGAAGTCAGTATATGGTTTTGTAAGATTTGTTATGAACAGTTAATGGGGAAAATACTTGTCTAGACAGTTTGAAAACTCTTCCACTACTAAACACAAGGAAGGCTGGGTAAAATAGAACAAATATTTATAAATATACTATTTTCAAATGAAATATATTTTTTAAATGAAGAGATGAGCTCACAATAAAGTAAGAGAAATAACCAGTCACCAAAAATAATGAGAGAAATAAAAACCAGGGAGGCCAACATGAGACCTGAAGCTTCAGCTGTTGCAGAGAAGGAGTTTGGACGCCAATCTCTATATAGGAACAGGAGACAAAGCCTTAAGCCCCAGAGACAGAAAGTTGGAACTGAAACCACAACACGAAGCCAGTATGAAGCAGTGTGGAATTAAAAAAAATTTTTAAACCATCCATTAGCTTTGGGTAGGGGTTAAAAAAAAAAAAAGATATCCCTGAGGATATGTAGTCACAAAACCATCTGGTGTTCAAATTCACGCCATGGGCAGATTTAGGAAAATTTAAGTTGAGATAATAGCATAAAAATTAGTGCTTAGATGGTGATGCTCCTAGAGTATCTTAAAAAGCAAATGCAAAACCTCTTTTGAAGAATATCCCCTTAACATGGTCTCTGTAGGGATTTCAAAAGATTAAATTCCAATGAAGGCAAGTTCACAATCTAAAACTGTAAAATATATGAAGAAACAACACTATAAAAAAGAATCAACAAACAGTATGGAAGGCAGACTTAGAATTTTAAATATCATAATTCTTGAACAGAAACTATAAAAAAAAGGATTTAAAGGATTAAATATATAAAGAACATTCTTAAGGAAAAAATATGAGCCTCAAAAACAGATCAGGCAGACTTTGAAAATAGAACCACATAGAACTTTTAGAAATAAAAAATATGGCAATAAAAGCTAAAATTCATTGGAGGAGAAACTATTTGCATATAACATATCTAACAAGGGATTTGTAGTCAGAATATATAAAGAACTATTTAAATAAACTATTGATACACGCAACAATTTGGATGGATCTTAAAAGCATTATACCAAGTGAAAAAAACCCAATCTCAGGGCTGGCCCAGTGGCATAGCGGTTAAGTTCATGTGCTCTGCTTCTGTGGCCCAGGGTTCACGGGTTCTGATCCGAGGCACAGACCTACACACTGCTTGTCAAGCCATGCTGTGGTGGCGTCCCACGTAAAGTAGAGGAAGATGGGCATGGATGTTAGCCAGGGCCAATCTTCCTCAGCAAAAAAAGAGGAGGACTGGCAGCAGGTGTTAGCTCAGGGCTGATCTTCCTCACACACCAAAAAAGGCCTATCTCAAAGGGTTATAAACTGTACAGTTCCGTTTATATAAAATTCTCAAACTGACAAAATTACAGAGATGGAGAACAGATCAGTGGTTGTCCAGGGTTGAGAGAAGGAGGGTGTGACTGTAAAGAGGCAGCATGAGGGAGTTTCTTTGTGGTGATGGAACAATTCTGTATGGTGATTTTATGAATCTATACTTGGGACAGAATGTCATAGAATTATACACAAAGACATTAAAATATGAGTACATGCAAAAACTTGTGAAATCTGCAGTCTAGTCAAAAGTGCTGTGCCAATCAGTTTCTTGGCTTCAGTAATGCACTCTAGTTATTTAATACGTCACCATTGGGGGAAGCCGAATGATGGGAATACATGAACTCTCTGTGCTATTTTTGCGGCTTATTATGATTCTATAATTATTTTAAAGTGAAAATTATTTCAGAATTTTAAACTATAAAATACATATATTTTTAAAAACACAATGGACACATTAACAACAGATAAATCACAGGAAAAAAGAGAATTAGTGAGCTGAAAGATTGGTCTGAGAAAATCCTTCAAAGTCAGTCAGCCCTGGAAGACGAAGAAACGAAAAATATAAAAACACTAAGAGACATAGAGGACAAATAAGATATCCCACATAAATTTAATAGAAGTTGCAGAAAGAAAAAATGTAGCAAAGAGAATTTTTGAATAGATAATGGCTGAGAATTTTATGAAATTGATGAAAGATATGAATCTGTAGATTCAAGAAGCACAACCATTTGTGAACAGGATAAATAACAATAAACCCATCCTCAGATATATTATAATGAAACTACAGAATACCAGAAAAAGAAAAAAAATTCTTAAAAACAACAGGCATGGTTAGTTTTATCTGTTGCTAATCACAATTTTTTTTTCATTGAGAAACCAATTGCCTGGTGTTTTCTCTTGTACTTATATTTGAAATCTGCTATCCAAATACACTGATACCTAAGAATGTCTAGAGTTTATTACTTTGGGGAAAAAATTAAAAACACCCTGTACTGTCTAAACTTTGGTGCAATCTCAGTAATAAGAGCTGAGTAAATATGACAGGCACATGACCCTGGCTGGCCAAGAACCCAACAAACAAACTATAAGTCTTCCTTAGTTTCACTCAACTTGTTTTTGCTGCTGTAAACAGTGAATAAATCAAACTCACCATTCCTCCCAGCCTGGTCTGTGGTAATGGTTCCTGCTTGGCATGATGACAGCTCAGTGCAAACACCCTTCAGTTAATTTGTGGAGCACTCAGAGGGTACAGATTTAGCCCCACACATCCTTTCGACCTGGGCTACCAGACTCTGGCTTTGAACTAGGAAAACTGAACTAAGATAGAGAAGGATAATGCAGTTCTTTTTCTTTTCCCCCCTTCTGCTTCTTATCTTTCGTGTGTGTGTGAAGAAGATTAGCCCTGAGCTAACATCTGTTGCCAATCCTCCTCTTTTTGCTGAGGAAGATTGGCCCTGAGCTAACATCTGTGCCCATCTTCCTCCATTTTATATGTGGGATGCCACCACAGCATGGCTTGACAAGCAGTGCATAGGTCCGTGCCTGGGATCTGAACGTGTGAACCCCAGGCCGCCGAAGTGGAGCACGCGAACTTAACCACTATGCCACCAGGCCAGCCCCTCTTCTTTATCTTTTATATCTGGTGGACATGAGGCTTCTTCTCTGAATGAGGGAATTTCAGTAAAAATTTCAATTGTGGGACGATTTACAATATAGAGCAATGGGCCGAGAATGGGAAGTTCTGTTTCTGACTCTTCTGTAAATCTCTTAAATCTCTAAGTCTTGTTTTTTACCCATCTTTAAAATTGTGCAAAAATAAAAACCCTATCATACTGCTTATCCCAGAAGAAATACAGTGTAGTAGCCCTGCACTTCACAAAGTTACGTGTTTTACCATTCTACTCCACCGTGATTAAGCTATAGGGAAAATGGAAACTGTTCATTGGTTTATTTATTTTTCTATAAACATTTATTAATTTGTCAAGTTAAAAACAAAAAGATAATCCTTGAGGACTAATTGGAACAACGTGGAAGGATCATCCATCTCTTCCTGTTTGAATTCTTGGTGAATGAGTGAGGTGTGAGGGGGCATTTTCCTTGGTGTTATCCAAAACCAGGGCTGTATGCATGGAGCAGGTTCTCAAAGAAAAGGCGTCATGCAACAAAGCTACTTACAATGCACATTTCCTCATTTGGGGATTTTTATGACTCCCTCACCCTGGAAACCCTGTCTGTTCTTCATACTGTCCATGGCTCCATTGGACTCTGACAAATAGATTTCTAGAAAGGGGCAGATTATGAACATCCCAGTTCTAGGAGGATGAATAACCAGAACAAACTATGTAGGGAGGAAGGTTGTATCATCTCTTCCCATGTCAAGATCCTCATGCACACGGATGGAAGAGGTTCCCAGGCTGTCCTCTTGGTCTGGAATGGAGGTTCTGCTCTGTTGCCCAAGGGCCTGCACAGGTGGGTCACATTGATGTCATGCAAAGATGATTCCGTCTCTGGCCAGAGGTCATCATGATGCCTTTTTGGGTGAATTTTCAATAAGGAAATATTTGACCTAAATATTCACGATAGAGACATGTGCAAGATTTTACTTCATCTTTACACTTACTGGGCCTAAACTCTACTGTTTTCTCATCCATTTACCTACTCTCTTTCTCTCTGTTAAATAAAAACAATGAGGAAATGGAAAATTGCTGCCATACTCACGTGAGGAAATGACTGAAAATTCTGACAATATCAAATAAATATACATACATTTTACCATTACTATACATCATACTAGTAAACCACAGCTGGCTAATGTCACACCTATTTTTGAAAAGTAAATATTATGGCAATAAATGTTCCAAGATGACATAGAAGGATTTTCGTTCCTTACATTTCCTATACGGATGACATGCATAGAGTTGGTATTTCAGTTTTTCCAGATCAATTATTCCACCAGATTCCAGCCTTCATTTACACAAACCCCCAGGCTCTGTTTGTTTCACTACTCCCTGCAGCTGTTAAAGTTTTTGCTACATAATTACTGTTTATTCAAAATCTCTCATTTGTTAGAGGATTTACCCACAGAGCTCTCACATTCAGCTTTCAAAACATGATGACTCTTATGTTTTGTTCTTTAAGCTTAATGTTGGAGGCAGCTTTTAGTCCTAACCAAAATATTTGCACGATGCTCATTACATTTCTGTGGACCATCAAAATAAAGTCTGTAGAAGAATAAATGAAAAATGTGCATCGAACTTCATAATTGCAATTTCAAATCTTTTGGAACAAAAGATCTTAAAGTTGGAGGAAACACATATACAGGCACCCTCTAGCTTATTATGAACAGTAATAGTAAAAACAGCTGAGATACTGAGCACTCCCATGGGCCACGCCTGCTCTGAGTGCCTTCCACATTTAATCTTTAAACAAGCTTATGAGATAGATAGTATTTTCAACCCATTTTACAGATGAGAAAACCAAGACACAGAGAGGTTAAGTCACTTGCCCAAGGTCGCTCGGTTAGTAAGTAATGCAGCCTGAATTTAAACCAGGCATTCTGACTCCAGAGCCCATGCTTGAACCACTACACCATACTCTTCTTATGAAAGCTACGTCTCCACATTAGTATATATATGTATATTTTTGGTGAGGGACATTGGCCCTGAGCTAACATCTGTTGCCATTCCTCCTCTTTTTGTTTGAAGAAGATTGGCCCTGAGCTAAGACCTGTGCCAATCTTCCTCTATTTTGTATGTGGGATGATGCCACAGCACGGCTTGATGAGCGGTGTGCACATCCACGCCCCGGATCCGAACCCAAGAACCTCCAGCCGCTGAAGCAGAGCACGCGAACTTAACCACTACGCCACCAGGAGGCCCCAGTATATATATTTTAAGAAGTTCAACATCCTGTGATAAAGGAGAAAGAAGGCAGGAGCTTCTGTCCGCTGCCCTGACCCTGGTCCCCCTTTCAACTCATCCACCCCTCAGCCCTTCCCCCACATCCTCCACCTTCACAGTAAATGGGAGAAGTCCCCGTAGGCCGCCCAGCTCCATCACAGCTGCCTTTCCTATTAAAGGTTTTTTAAATGATCTGGTCTCTGTCTTCTAGAAGTTTATAACCCAAGAAAATAATATAAAGAAGCATATAAAAAGAACATGTAGGCACGGTGTGAAAAATATGAAAAAAATTAGACAAAGTTTGTACCAAGATGACAGTAAAGCAATGAGGTTTGAGGTATGTAACTGATAAACAGCCTCTGAAGGCAATTTCAAAGCCAAATTCCAACGAGGTTTCTTTTCTTTTTTTTTTTTCTTTTGTGAGGAAGATCAGCCCTGAGCTAACATTTGGTGCCAAGCCTCCTCTTTTTGCTGAGGAAGATTATCCCTGAGCTAACATCTGTTGCCAATCCTCCTTTTTTTGCTGAGGAAGATTGGTCCTGGGCTAACATCCATGTCTATCTTCCTCTACTTTATACGGGACACTGCCACAGCATGGCTTGACAGGCGGTGCATCAGTCTGGGCCAGGGATCCAGGCCCTGGAACCCTAGGCCTAGGAATCGGAGCGTGCGCACTTAACCGCTCCGCCACTGGGCCAGCCCCCCCCAACAGGGTTTCTGCCAACTTGTGATGATAGTTGTGAAATGGCAACCCCCGCTTAGCATATTTGTGTAAATGTATCTCCTTAGTTTACACGTCCACCTTGAATATCAAATGGCTTTCACCTCTCTCCAGTCAATTTAACCAGTGTTCCTATCTCCCCTTCTTCCTTTCATCTCCCCTTCTTCGTTTAGGTCTGCTTTCACTCCTTTAGTCCAGGTACTCGTTTACAGCTCCTCAAGGAGCACTTGTCTTAGAAGACTCTGTTCCACGCACTCTGGAGTCAAAGTCTGCCTTCTCGAGGAGCCTACCTGCTGCAGGATCATCTTCTAAAAATGCAAATCTGATCCTGCACATAGCATTGAAAACCATCTAATGGCTTTCCATTGCTCTTACGATAAAGAACAAATCTACACAGGGCCTCCCTAAAGCCCTGAGTGGATGGCCTTGTCTCTTCTCCAGCTGCATCCCACACACTATCCACTCTGTTGCTATTTCTCCAACCTTTTGTCAGCTCCTCAAATGTGCCAATATGGGCTCTGAGTTTTATCATCTGATAGCATCCTCTTTCGCCATTCAGAGCCCTTGTCATAATTCATGGATGTGTGCCCCTGCGATGATTGATTAGCGTTGACCCCCCACTGGACTGTAAATTGCAGGAGTGTGGGGAGGAGGCTAGAAGTCCCCAAAGAGATAAGACAGACATATCAGCTGAAGTCAGATTGTGAAGAGTTGCCAAGGCGCCAGACTAAGGACATTGGACATTACTTTGTCTGCTTTGGGAGTTATTAATGGTTTCTGAACAAGGAAGCAAGGTGACCAGAGGTGTGCTTTAGGAATAGAGTTGAGTCTAGGAGCAATAAGCGAAATGGGATGGAAAAAAAACAGAGCAGGGGCCCATTTAGGAGGCTGTTGCTGCAGCCTGAGTAAGAGGTACGAGAGGCTTCACAAGAGTGATGGGAAAGAGAAGAGGAGGACAGATTCAGGAGACTGGGCCAAATCAACATTTCGTACTCATTCAAATGTGGGAACTGAAGGACAAGGAGAGTCCAGAAAGATTCCGGGTTGTCCAATTGGGATGTCTGAGAGCCTAGGTGACTTCATGAATAGAAACAGAAAAGTAAGAGGGGGAGGCCCCTTTGAGGAGAAGACGGTAGGATCAGCTCCGGAACTGTGCGGCTGGAGGCCAGCCCGGGTGTTGGACATGTGGGTCTGGAGCGAGAAGAGAGGTCGTGGCGGGTGAGGAAGACGTGGCTGTGTGTGCACTGAGACGGTCCCCACAAATGGGAGGAGCAGGAGTGAAAGGAGCAAAAGAAGCCAGAAAGAAGGAGCGGCACCTGGAATGCGGACTTAGGGAAGCCAAGGGAGGGACGGTCTCAGGCAGCAGACCACCATCAGTAACGCCAAGTGCTCTCCCACGAGCTGGAAAGGGTGACGGTGAGAAAAGCCAACTGAGATCACCAGCCGCCTCAGGTCTGAGAGAGCAGTTTGTGTGAGTACAAGCCGCGCCGGAGGGATTTCATTAAGGCCGCAGATGTCATCAGGGATTCTACTGCCCTCTGCTGCTGCGCTTGGCTTCACGAAGCAGGGCAAACAGCAGTACTGACTTGACCACCAGCCGTGAATCAGGTGCTCCATGCTATTTTAATTATTTTCCACCACAGTCTTGTGAAGAAGACATCTTCGCTCATTTTAGTATGCTAGTATCCATTATGATATAATTTACAGTTAAAAACGGAACTCAGGGAAGTACTGTGACCTGCCTAAGGACACACAGTAAGTAAGGCCGCTAGACTGCAAGTTCCACAAGGGCAGAAACCATGAATTTTATTCACTGTCATCTATGCCTGGATAGCAATGCTTGGCATATGGGGTGAGTTTTCAGATGCATGAATGAATGAACAAATGGTGAAGTTCAGTATCGAAATTAGGTCTGTCTAATCCCAAAGCCCATAAGCCCCCCAGGTATACGCGGCTGCCTCTCACGCATTCACTCCAACAGAAGGAATTGTCCTATTGCCAATTTCTCCAAAAATCTCTTCAGAAACAAGCCTGAAGAAGTTGACTTTGTGAGAGATGTTATTTCTGAATAAAAAGATGTGATTGTAGGGGCTGGCCCGGTGGCGCAAGCGGTTAAGTGCACGCGCTCCGCTGCGGCGGCCCGGGGTTCGCTGGTTCGGATCCCGGGCGCGCACCGAAGTACTGCTTGGTAAGCCATGCTGTGGTGGCGTCCCATATAAAGTGGAGGAAGATAGGCACCGATGTTAGCCCAGGGCCGTCTTCCTCAGCAAAAAAAGAGGAGGATTGGCGGATGTTAGCTCAGGGCTGATCTCCTCACAAAAAAAAAAAAAAAAAAAAAAGATGTGATTGTAGCTTTACTTTGCAAATTACCCAGCTGATAAATCTATCAAACAATCAAGTCAGTCAAAGCTAAATTCATCTTTATGGCAGTTTTGCTTTCTAGATCATGTATATGTCAAAGTGTACAAGCAAGTAAATATGCAGGAAATTTAAGAAACATGTTTCAGGAAGGAAGTGTCTCTCACCCAACCCAAGAGTCAATCATGGGCCAAACTGTTTCAAATTATAGGAGACAACTTTTCATATATGTTCTAGAGGAAATAATTTTTCTAAGGCGACTTTCCTTCATATGTATTTCAGAAGACAAATTCATTGGAAATAGTGGTCACATATCTGAAATGAATTATTGGAATTTGAAAGGAAGGAGACTCAAATTTAACTTCTACTGATATAATATTTGAGTGTTTTTAATGAAAACATTTGGAAGGGGCATTTCCTAACAAGGAAGATTCGAACCACAACAATCTATTTGTTTCTGTTATAGGATGCTGGCACCATATTGATTTTCAGCTCGTTCCATTTAGTCTAAATTCAGCTCGGAGCTGGGAAGCTGCATGGTCCATTAAAAAGCATTCTAGACGAAAACAAATTTCAGGTCTGCCTCTAATTAACTGCAAGGCTGGATAATCAACTAGACCTTCTAAATAGCAGTTTTCCCATCTGTAAAATGGGATTAAAAGTGCCTGGTCTACCTAATTTACAGAGTTGTGTTAAAGATAAAAGCAGGCACTATAAATATAAAATTGATAAGAACTGTCAAAGCCCTACACAAATGCAGTCTCATCATCATTGTCTCTTCCTGAAAAGATGCTTCTAAACCATTCCCATCCAAACAGAACCATCTTCAAGTAGTCACATTGTTGTTGGGTTTTCTTTGTGTCATCCTCTTATGAAAAACAGAATTGAGTGGCTCTTCAAGAATTCTCCAGGCAAGACAGCCCTTAAGAACCTTGGAAAGAAAACTGTCTTTGCTCATCTTATAAAGCTCTAAAGTTGCAGGTGTCTGCCTCCTGGGAGCTTCTAGATGGTCCTGAGATTTTGAACCCCCATGAAGCTTCTAGATCATTTATTCCCTGTAGATTTAAGTGTATGATTCTCCAATCTTGAGGTGGAAAACCCCATTGGTATCTTTCTCAAAGCAAAACTCAAGGAAACCAACGCCAGGATTAGCTTCAGGAGTATCTCTGAAACTGGAGTTTGTCCTGTGGCTCCTTTCAGAGCGATGAGCTTAAACTGCAGTGTTCTCTCTCTGGGACCCACCCCGAGCTAAGGAGATGGTTGGAAATAGACCTGGCTCCCAGGAAGCCAGTTGCCTTCTTCCTGGCTGAGCATGGAGGCTGCCGTCTCTCCTGTTGCTAGGAGCCAGACCTCCAGCCTTGAGCTAAAATGGAAAATGATCTCTGATCAGGGCCTCCCCAGTCAACACCCCCTGAATGGCTCTGAGTGCAAACTTTGATGCTTAGAGGGCAAGTAGGAGAGGACAGGTAGAGCACAGACTGGGAGAAGTCCATAGTGTTAGGTCCTGGATGCGCATTTGAGGAGTACCAGGAGTACAGTAACAGAGGGCAGTGGAGATGTTTGCCAGCAAAAATAATTGTTACCATATATTTATTCAACACTTGTTATGTGCCAGGAACTTTAACTACATTATCTCATTTAATCTTCATAACAGTCAATCCTACTATCTAGATAAGATAGTACCTCTTTTACAGATGAGTAAACTGAGACATAGAATCTCATTTACACAAAATACTTATTGAGCACCTGTTATTTTTCAGACACTGAGAATATAGCGATGACTATGGCACATCACTGTTGAAGAGCTACTGGCCAAGAGGAGGTCAAATAACTTGCCCAGTACATTGTCACTGATGGGATTTAAGAGCCAAAATTTAAACACAGATCTGTTCAGCTCAAAGTCTTCCTATCTGGCTTCCAAGGCCCCACTGGCTTTAATTCATTCATTTGTTCATTCATTCAGTCAACAGTGAAATACTGAGCACCTGCTATGTGCTGGGCACTATGCCCAGGATAGAGGGGCTAAAAGGGTGGGTCAAGTCAGGCGGAGTTGGTTCCCATCTTCATGGAGCTTAAGCTCTGTGGTGCTGCCATGGGGACTCTCACAGGGAAGAGCTGCTGCCCCTCCTCTTCCGAGGAGTAGAGCCTACCACCATTTTTAGGCTGGTTCATTCCAGTTACACGAGGCACCACAATGGGGACACTTCTAGCTGATTTTTCTTTCCATTTATGGACAAAAACATTTTCTTTGTTAGAGAAAATGACGATTCTGGAGAGATGAGATCATTTATAAATGAGAGGAATAGAGGTAAATAAATTAAATCAAATTAAAGGGACAGATTTCCTGTGTTTTCCGAGGTGGTTACCCCTTGAAGTCCAGCCGCCCGTTCTCTGTGACACAGATCCTCAAGGGCTGAAGGTAGACAAAGGGCTGGCTTTGTCTCGGGGCTGCGTCAGAGCCTCTGCAGGATCTACACTCATCACTGTGCCGTCAGCTGCCCACGCGGTCCCCGGGCTGGAGTCGTATTTGTCTGAGCACGTTAACAGGATTGTGTGTGGCGTGTGTGTAGATAGATATTTGATTGGCCTGTGACTGACGGCATCGATTCCTGCCGCCGGCCGCAGGAAGCCCGTCCTCTGCGCAAACGTCTGCTCCTTGCTGGAACCAAAGGGGCTAGCAGCCCCCCAGCTCCATCTGTTGACTGCTTCAGGCAACTGTCATCTCTTCTCCAAGAGCCCTCTTTAGCGTCCCAGAGGCTCTAATTCTTTTTATTCCACTTTCCTTTAGCTTTTGACTTCAGGATTAATTTTAGGATGAAATTATGTATGACTAACCCTTGCATTGCAGACAGTGTAATTGCATATTTGTCCTTAGTATCAGAAAGGAAACGATTGATGCCCTTATTTCCTATTCATATCAAAGAGGAGGGCCGATGTTTGTGTGGTTCAGGCTCCTGGTAGGAAAACTGGAGGCATATCACGTCTATTACTTGTGTCACCTCTTCTGGCTGCTTCTTGTAGGGTCTGTTGTCCTATCTCCTGGTTTTACCGGCCTTTCTGGTGTCCCAACAAAGCCCGAACACGCCCAGCCCCCTGGGGGCTGCATAGTCCCTCATGTGGGGGCTTTGTCTGAGGGTGTCACAGCGCAGCTCTGACGTGTTCTCTTCGCTGCTTACCCAGCCCCTCTCTGTAGTTCTCCCAGGTTTTGCTCTGCACATCACAGCTCAAGCCAATCAAGTATTTTGATGCATGGATGAATAGATATCTAGCCACCTCAGCCGCTGCTTTTCCACAACAAACAGGTACCAGTAACAAAGATGGAATTTTTCTTAAACTGCTTTTGGATCAAATTGAGCCTTGATAGACTGGGTTGCCAGATTTAGGCTTGATAACGTAAGGGGAAATTCTTAGCCTATTTCCTGGCACAAAATGAAATTTAATAAATGTTTATTTCCTTTTTCCTTGGAAGAAGGCATCCAGCCTGGACTGTCTTAGAGAGTCTCCATTCTTAGCATGCCTGAGCCGGCACCCAAGACTAGAGCAGGCAGAGATCTGCGCACAAACATTCCCACCTTTCCAAAGAGCAGTTCTGACAACCCAATGTGGCCGAATCTGTGAGATGAGAGAATTCTGGAGCTAAAACAGCCCTTTGAGAGAATCTCTACAGACTCTTAGGCAATTTGACAGTCTTTAGGTAGATTAGTAATTTTAAAAATAATCAGGCAACAAGATGATGGGCATTGCTGGAAGATCCATCTTGGCTTTTTCCTGAGTACAGTCTCCAGTAAGCTGACTATACGTTGGCTTATTGTGCTACTTCTCCCAAGAAATGATCCACTTCCCTTGGGTTCATCTGCTTTGATATATTTGTTGCTTTAAAAACATAGCCGCTGACTTAGGATGGTCCTTAAAGAGACACTGCAGATCCCTTGCGATCCTATAACTTTTTAACTAGGATGACTTCCTTCAGAAGTGACAGCACATCTAAACACAGGTATGCTGAAAAGGAGGCAGCTTGGCCTGGGGCAAAGAGCACAGGCTTTGGAGTCAGGCGCACCTGGGTTTGAGTTTGGAGGCTGGCACTTTCTAGTTGTGGGATGTAGTATCAGGGAAGTCATTACCTTCTCTGACCCTTGCCGCCTTCATCTGCAAAGGGGGAACATTAATACTTATCATTGGAGATTGCTGGGGAAGTTCAATGACTTTATGTATACAATGTGCCTGGCATATAATAAGCACCTAGTACCATTTGTTTATATTCCTTGTTGCACATTTGAAAGTCACTGTATCAAACAGGCTCAAAAGATGTATTATTGATTAACTATCATGCCATTGAGAGTGGGAAAGGATTCAGTAGAAGATTTTGCTAACAATACCTAAACTGTAAATTTTTTTCCCAGGGTTATCCAATCCACTGGCAGAAATAGATTTCCTAATAAATACAGTAATGAAGGCAAAAGAATGACACTTTCATGTTGTCTTAAATGATTGAATTTTAGGTATGCCTTGCCTTGATCTATACTGTACCTATACAATATTTTCTTATTTAATTTGCTATCATTTTTTGAGTACCTATCATGTATTTCATTAGATGTTTTACATACATTTTTCTCATTTAAGAAATAGACTCCAGGGCCGGTCCCGTGGCTTAGCGGTTAAGTGCGCGCGCTCCGCTGCTGGCGGCCCGGGTTCGGATCCCGGGCGCGCACTGACGCACCGCTTCTCCGGCCATGCTGAGGCCGCGTCCCACATACAGCAACTAGAAGGATGTGCAACTACGACATACAACTATCTACTGGGGCTTTGGGGAAAGAGAAATAAATAAATAAAATTAAAAAAAAAAAAGAAATAGACTCCATCTCTTGGAGTGGCAAGTGGTTAGAGAGTTGGGAGGAAATGCTAGTGGCCATCTTTGCAACAATCTTCCACATTCCACACTCTTAGGTTAGATTAGCTCTGACTATTATATGGAGCAGCACCTCCTTCTCTGTAAAACTAAGAGCACTTGTAAGTACTTATTCAACGGCTGTCTACATTCTCCCATCACCTCCCACACCAGCCTGTAAAATCTATTAGAACAGGAATCCTGTCTGTCATCTTTATTGCTGATTATAAATATGGAGTGAATGAATGAGTAGGGGAGCATACTATAGTCCAGGCACAAAGTAATTTTCACACATGTAATAAGTATAGTTTTCCTTTCTTGATGATCATAAGCTTAACACTTAAAGTCATGTGGCACTTCCTTTCTGAAAATATTGACATGCATCTCATGAGCATTGAAATTTGACGATCTCTAAGGGCACAGAAAAGCTTACAGTCCTTAAGAGTGCTTGGAAAATTCTGATTTCTCTAGGAGGCAGGGGCAATGATCATGTTGTCAGCAGTCTTTCTTAAAGCTATTGTGACATGGCTTGTCTGGAGTGACTGGAAAGTTGTTAGTGCATTAGAATATCTTGCCTTGATGTTTGTCTAGAAGTGGTTGTTTTGGAAACTCATTGGAAAATCCCCTCCCCTGTCCCCATCTGTCTTTTTTGTTCTTGGTATTAACAAAAACCAGAAGGGGATTTCAAGAGAACAGCAAAACCAAACATGGCTCTGCAGCATTCACGGGAGTTTGTTTTAGAAACTCGTATTTCAAATGCTAAATTAACTGCAGGCTTATGAGAGGGAAAAAGAGAAACTTCTTAGGACCAGAAAAAAAAAAAGGAGTAAGCCAGGGAAATAGATCAATGCGCATTTCTTTTGATGTTCTTTTCCATGAAAACAGAACAGGATGTGAGGCACAGGGAAACGGGGACTTTTTCAGCCAGAGCAAGACTTGAAAAATCTGGTTTTGACCTATGAGTCATTTGATGCACAGATGCCAAATCTGGAGGCTCACTGGTCCTGCCCATCTCCTTGGCCTTCATCTGCCTGAGCAGCTGAGCTGGGCCAAGGCAGATGACAAGCAGAAATGGGATTATCAGCCACCCCTGCATTGTGTCTCCTACGCTCCTCTCTATATTAATTACGCTTAGGTGCCAGGAGTATTTGCAAGCATTTCTAAGAGTAAATGAATGCCTGTTGGCAATAATTGTTCTCTGTTATTTTTTAAAAGCAGCTTAGTAAGAAAAAACTCTGAGTTGCTTCAAATTCCCATAAAAAAAGGGTATACGTACATATGTTTGTGTATACATATGTATGTGTGTATATATGTAAACTATAATATATAATCTTTCTTTTTCCACAGATTGAAAACATAGTCTGGAAATAGAAAACTACAGGCAAGCATGGTCTCTTAGCCTCAGAGACCAAACACTCAGCATCTGAGTTGAGAGTGACATGTTTTCATTTGAATTTCTAGGCCTTAGTTCAGCATTTATTTCTTTATAAATACATATAAACAAAGTCTCTAGGCAACCATCAGGAAATAAAAGCAAGTAGCTCTGAAAAGCAGAATAATGACTTTCATTTTATTCTTTTTTGCTACTTAGAAAATCTCTCCCACTCTATACCCACCAACTGCCCCACACACATTCCCAAATACAAACAACAGTAGGTTTATAGGTTTGTTTACCATCAAAGAGGGAAAAATTTCTTGAGTCCCAACATATTAAGTATCAGAGGCAAATACCTTCACAAGATTCCATCAGATAGTACCCTAAATTGGTGAGTCTTTCCAACTAAAACACAAATCAAAGAACGCAGGAGTTTTCTTTGGCTTCTGGCATCATCTGCCTCAGCACAGGTTGCTTTCACTGCTGCACGGTTGCCTAGCAACCTGCCACCAGTCAGCCCCAATCCTTCCTGCTCATTTCCTTACACTGGTTCTCACAGGTTTTTCTCTATTTGTTTGCTCTGCAGTAGAAGGATCAGAACACCCAATACCTGTGAGGATGGCTTAGAAGTTGTTCAGGATAATATCGTGGCCACTCTTGAATGCCAAGCTGTGGAGTCTCTCCCTCATTTGGGAAGTGACGGAAAGCCACTCTTACCCTGAAGCAGGGCAGTGACAAGATCAGAGCCTGTCCCTGCTTAGGAGGTTGGGGGATACCAGGCCACAGTGATGACCAGGGGAATGGAAAAGAGGGTGCAGAGGAGAGCCACATGACTGCAGTAGAAGCAGTGTGGGGCTGTGAGGCCCTGGAGATACCAAAGGTGCCGGCATGGCTTCAGACCTGGGCTATCTACAGAAGCAGTGCGTCAGGAAAGTACTCAGAGAGAACTGTAAGTGCCACACTGGACATAATGAATCTGAAGTGTTGGAGGAACAGATTGGCCAAGATGCCCACATTTTCCCCAAAGTGTCCTCCAGAAGTCCTGTCACTAGAGGGACTATTCCAGGAGCAGGTGCTTTGCTAGGTTACTTCCTTCGAATCACAAAGATACTGTGAGGAAGTGGACACATTGGGGCAGCTCTTAATGATTTCTTCCAAAGCATCACTATGCCACCACCTACTCACAGGGCTGTCCCCTGACCCAGGCTGAGCCAAGCATAGCACCACCTCCCACTAGCCCCATGATTGGTCCACACTGGGCAGGAGTCCTTGGCTGAGGAATCAAATTCTCTGGAAATGTCTTCAGTGGAAGCTTGAAGAACAAAGGTCTCTATCTGGAAAGATCTAAGTCTAGAACATGTTCCCTGCCATTGAATGCCGCCCGTCTTCAGAAGGAGAGAATGAAACCAATTTTCGGACGTGAGCAAAGATGAGAACATGACAGAGAGTCCTGCTGGTGATCCAGTCCCTAAATCCAGCCAGCTCTGAGGCCAGGCCTCTCCTCGGCTTGGTCACATGAGCTAATAGAGCCCCTTTTTTGGATTAAGTAAGTTCAAGTTGGATATCTGTCACTTGCAACTTAAGGAGTCCTGAGTGGTATCGTATTGCCATCTTGATTTTACAGGCAGTGGAACTGATGCTAAGAGAAGTTAACTAAATCCCTTGTGATCACCAGAACACATGTTATGGCACATGCTTTTGAACCCTTGCTTACCTGGACTGCAAAGCCAGTGTTCTTTATACCAATTTGCCTCCCGACTAGTGCCGCAACGTGGCACTCAGGAGAAGAGGCAAATACACAGACATGTTTGGATCTCTGCACATTGTCCACAATTTTAGTGAAGCCATCTGTGACATTGTTTAATGCCTGATGCCAAGGAAAACAGGAAGTATGCTCATTTTACAAATGTTCTCCATTCCTCTCCAGACGGTAACTCTTCTGCCTGCTCTAGCCTTACAAGCAAAACACCTACTTTCAGCTTGGGAAGAATCATCGGACAGGCTATTTGCAACCTGCTATTTAAAGGGAATGGTAGGAAACTTTGTGCTTTGAGGCAGAAATCCTCACTAAGGACCAGGGGTAGAGATGGGGAAAGGTAATCTGAATGGGGTAGCTAGCTGACCAACCCATTGGGGTAGCTCCCCAAGAACAGGAGCTGACTCAGAAGTTGAAGAAGACGTGGCTGGGGATGTGGCCATTGCTTAAGCTCACAAAACCTTCTCTCTAGAACATTCTTAATAGTGTGCCTCAGCTCCAGCAACAGACAACCTCTGAGTTTGGAACAAACAGAGGTTTGTTCCAAATTTCAAATTCACAGAGGACGGATACTGCTTGGCACAGCACAGATCAAGGAACATTCTAAATTACCCACCACAAAGGGGCCAGGGTCATATAGGTCAGCTAGGACCATGGGGGCCAGAGGGAGGAGGGTGGTGGCGAGTCAAGGAGTCATCCCGAGAGATGTCCACTGCAACGTGACGGTGGGCCCTGGAGGTGGTGACAAGATACTGTCACCTAGCTCTGCAGGCAGGGCCATGGGGGACCAAGCGATCATGGCAGATGTTACTTGTTTGTGAGCAAATGTGAGACACAACCTGAGGATCCAGGGGGATGAAGAATGAGGGAGCTAGTGTGGTAAAATGAATAGGAATAGTTATCAGTTACTCAGCCGTGTGTGCATAGTCCTGTCATACGCTCTTACTCACGCTGTCACCTAAACCTCACCACCACCCTATACGACAGGCACTACTGTGTTGTACAAGTGAGCAAACCAAGGACGGAGAGACTGAGCAACTTTCCCAAGGTTACTTGCAGGGGAGAGCGATGTCTTGGCTTTGAACGCAGACACTTCAACTCCAGAGGCCTGTGCCTTCCCAGCATTTCACTCAGCAAACGGGGCAATGAAGTATGGGCTATTGCTCCCAGGGGCCCCATGTGCAGCCACAGACTACGCTTAGGCCTGCCGCCGGCGTTTGATTCTCTTTTGTTGTTGTTTCAGATCAGCTTTCTTCACCGCTTGACAAAACGCATCCAAGGGGCAGTTTACACAGAATGACACAGAAATACTTGCCTCTTCGGAATCCACATATGCCCTTACATGTGACGCTGACCACAGCCTTGTGGTTATAACAGCCTTTCTCTAGTGTAAGCAACTCCTTAATGATAACACCAGTTACGTCCCATAACATTCACTCAAACGGTCTGTCCCAAGTATAGATACTCAACTGTGTCATCCAGGTGTGGGGCTTGTCCAAAGTGTGGACGTGTGTATTCACATAACCACCCCATCCTCTGTAGAGGACGGCGTGGTGTACACCTGTGGGGTTTTTGTGGTTATTTAGAAGTTGCCACTATTGTTGCTTTGAGTTCTTCCTCTGACATTCTTCTTAACAGTCCAAATAGCATTTACTTTTGATCAAGACCTTCAGCCATGCTCATATGAATCTGCTAGGGGCATTCCTAGGCCAAGAAATATGGATTTTTACCCATGCATCCAGAATCAGGAACGCGGCTGGAAGGGGAAGAAGCCGCTTGGGCAGGTGGGCTTTTAATCAGATCGACCACCAGAGGGAGACATCCAGGAATGTCTTCAGGGAGTGGAGTGATTCAGGGCGTTAACATCCCATATGAGTCGATGAATAAGGTCTTTATCCAAGAAGGGATATGGTCTGGGGCTACACGTCTGTCATGAAGAAGATTTGCCATCGACTTCCTGCATGTTTGGCTAATTATATTTTCTTGGCTCCCCTTAATTATACAGACCAGATGCTTTATGACTAGAAATAAACACAAAAAGAGAAAGAGCATCAAAGATAAATCGTCTATGACGAAGAGTCATAAATTGCAAGAAAGCAACAAATTAAGTAGTCTGGGCACTGTCACACTTCACTTGCCGCAGTCCGTCTTCTCAATCCAATTAGTTTAGTACTGAGTGGAATGGTAAGCATTTTTAAAAATTGAGGACAAAGTATTTTCGTTGTTTTCTTTTCTTTTTTGAATAAGCAGTAGAGGAAAACATCAATGCTAATTTCCAAATCCTTTAATGGAAAAATTCATCAGCTGGAGAATGTGGTACAGAAAATCCTTTGGTAGCACTCATTTTTAAAAATTAATTTTTAACTATACAAGTAATACATGAATATCTCCTCCTTGTTAAAGAAAAAAAAAAATTATAGGTATGGTTCAAGGAACCTTTGAACAACACCCCCAGTCCTCCCACCACGCTCCATCTCCCTAGAAGTAATCATGATTTCCTATTAATATGTTTCCTTCCAAACTTTATTTATGTAGGTGACGATACTCCATCTGAAGGGCATGTTTCCCTTACACCTTTTGAATAGCCAGGCTTATGTCAGGCCTTATAAGAGACTGTAAAGAGCACCGGACCTGGATTTGGTAGGCCTACAATTGAATCTCAACTCTGTTCCCTGTTATGTGGCTGACTTTGGATAAGGCACATAAGTGCTGTGCAGATGGGGTTAGCAAATCCTACTTCAGCCAATGGTTCATTCATTTATTCTACAAATACTTACTGAATTGCTACTAACTGCCAGGCACCTGGGCAAAGCCCTGGTCTAAGGTAGCTTGCAAAGAAGTAAACAGACAGTTACAATACAGTATGAAAAGGAGCATGTCACAGGAGGAGCAGGTGCCCTGGGATCACAGCACCTGGGAGGCAGGGATAGCTTCCTGGAGGAGTGATGATTAAGCTGCACTCTGAGTGATAAGAAGGAATTAATTGGGCAAATAGGAGTTTGGGATGTGAGCCAGTGTGTGGGGGCGTTGAGAAAGTTGAAGCAGTTTTCCAGGCAGAGAAAACATTATGTTCAAAGGTTCGCTGGCTATAGAGAATCAAATACATTTTAGGTGGTTTTTTTTTTTTTTGGTGAGGAAGATTGGTCCTGAGCTAACATCAGTGCCCATCTTCCTCCATTTTGCATGTGGGATGCCACCACAGCATGGCTTGATGAGCGATGTGTGGGTCTGCATCCAGGATTCAAACCTGCGAACCCCGGGCTGCCAAAGCAGAGTGTACAAACTCAACCACTACGGCACTGCCGGCCCCCATTTTAGGGTTTTTTTAAAAAAGCTCAATGAGCGAAACTATGGTTGAAACAGAGAATCTGAAGGGAGTGTAACTAGAGATGAGGTGGGAGGCCTGGGCAGGGACCATAATACACTATGTGAGGGATCAAGGCTGGGTCCATGGATGAGGGAGAGCTGCCCAGTGTAGCCGGCTACATCCTGTGTCCAGATTTGCCCTGGAAATGGTAGGCGCTAATAATATTAGCTTTTATTTACCATATATGCCGTTGGCCAACATAGCCTGCACTGTCATCAACCATGATTTCTATCTAAGAACCAGTTTCCAAGAGAAGAAGGAAAAGAAAGACAAGGCTGGCTGGAGTGGGCTGTGTGACAGTTGCCAGCAGTCATTTGGAATCAGTACTCGCTCAACAGAACCCTCCATCCCCGTTGTACCTGTGTAGGTCAGCTGTGACTTTCATCTTTTTTCTTCCCTGAAACCAGAGACCTTAGAAATCAGCAAAGGGGAAAAGACGGGGAAATCCACCCAGGAGCACAGAATGCAGAGACGCAGGGCTCCAGGGCTTCGCTGTGTGAATTTCTACTGTTTGCCTGAACCTCTGGCAGTGGCGTGGGTGGGAGCATCAGGGTAGAGAGGCCAAGCTCCCCAGGCTCACACATGATGCCCGGCACCTCGCTGCTCTCAGGATCTGTTTCAGCACAGGAACAGGAAACGAGAGGGAGAAGAGGACTACACTTTGCGCTGTGTGTTCTTGGCGAGGCCACTCCTCATTACCCTCTCTACGTCTAGGTCTTCATCATTAAAGTGGAGGGAGGATGGGAGGGCATGAAGAAGACAATGGACATTATCATCTTTTCTAGCTCAAACATTCAATGATTTCTGCATTTGGTGAACCTGCCCAAGAACAGCTTAGTAGGAACCAGTGTCTCTTTGATTTCCCCTGGGAAAATGGCTGCCTCTGTGGGTGTTGAAAGGCGCACTGCACAGCCCCACCAGGTGTCTACCCAGGATAAAGCCACAGAAGCAACCAGCAGGAAAACAGAGACAAAAGTGTCATGGGACCTTCTGAAGTATTAATTGGTGCATTTTCTCTTTTCGTCATTAAAACCAGACCAGACTTACTGTACTAAGGAAGGGGAGACACAGAAGAATCCCAGGAAAACAGTTCCATTCTTGGCTTTGAGTACCTAGGGTCTTGAAGTCATGGCTTCAATTGCAAGAATCAAGCAATAGGGTGAAAGTTGGGGAGGGCTAGATTTCCTGTGGATTCAGAAAGCTTAGCTTTAAATATCTAGTGCCAAACCTAGGGGATTCAGAGCCTAGAAGAGAGGTCAGCAAACTCTTTCCGTCAAGGGCCCAATAGTCCTCATCTCAACTGCTCAACCCTGCTATTGGGCATGCAGCTCACAGACAATAAGTAAACAAATGGGTGTGGTTGTGTTCCCACACAACTTCATTTACAAAAATAGGCTGGAGCCAGATTTGCCACACAAACAATAGTTTGCCAACCCTGGCCTAGAGTATATTTCGGAAACCAGAGAACAGGGATGAATAAGATCCTTTTGTGGTCTGGGAAAAAAGTCTTAGAAGAAATTGGAAAAGGAAAGCAAGAAAATTCAAATGCTATTGTTGCATTCGTCTTTACCCTCACCTCAGTGTTGAACCTGGGTGGAAGACAGAGTTGTTAATAAATTTTTGGATAGTCTTGGAGATTAGGGAACAGAGATTCTTGTGCCCAAAACATTCTGCCTAACTGTAGGAGGAGAGAGTCCCAAAGAATACCCCAGATCAACATAGGATGGCCACAGGAAAGCAGAGAAGGCAGTGTGGTGGGGCATTTAGCAGAGAGGTCTGAGCCAGCCCTCCCACACCTCCAGGTCTTCCTCCCTCCCACAAGGCAAAGAGGAAATCTGAACTTTCCACACACTCAAGTTAGGATGTGGACAGCGGCTCTGGAGAATCCTAGGCTGGCCAAGAGAATGGTGAGGAGGGAGGTTAGCAGAGCCGGGAGGTGCACAGCACAGGGGGGTCACCTCGGTTGGAGCCAAGTGGACCCTTGGTCAGCAGAGGAAGCCCACCCAGCTCCCAGAGCAGTCCTGAAGACTGGTCTTGCCAAGAGAAGGGACAAGTGACATCAGTTGTCGATGCCCAGGGAGAAAAGCCTGGGGAGGACCAATGCCTCTTCCGTGACACCATCATATTTCTGGTGATGCACAAACTCCTCAGCTTGGATTCCTACTGAGCAGGAGGGAAGAAGGGAAAAGAGGAATGCAGAGACTGAATATTCAACCCAGAGAGGCAACCCAGAGAGGAATTACCTGGTACTGGCAAGATTAGCTTTTCTACCACAGCCTGAGAAGGAAGTCTTTTGAGAACGAAGCTAAGTTCAAGCACAGGAAAACAAAGTTACATTTGGGAGCATGAGATTTTGACTGTGAAATTGAACCTCTCTACTCAGGATAAGAAGGGGGAAATAAAGCAAGAGCGTGAAAAGGTGGGCAGTGTTTGAACCTCAGAGACACATATTCAAGTCTGTCCTGGGTTCAGCTCATACAGACGGTCATCCCAACCCCATCATCGAGGCTCAATAGAGTTTGAAAGGGGCACAATTTTTGAGCGGAGGATGGCAAGGCCTCAGAAGCTAAGGTTAGGGTTTTTCCCAAGTCCGTGAGAGTGGCTGCCCCACACCTGCAGGTGTGTCTAGCCTGTGTCAGTGTCATCACTTCAAAATAAGCATTGACTTCTCGGGGGTAGGCGGGGGAGGCCGTGAGTGTCTGTGTCCTAGAATTCCAACACAATTCTTTTCACAGCTTCTTATTTATTCCCAGGGTAAGGATTATCCAGCATCTGACACAGTGCTTGCATGTGGTAGTTGGAATTAATTATTTAGTTAATGAACACCTCTACCATTTCCTCTTGGTTCAGTTACTTGCTGATCTCGTCATTGTCCCATAGCAATTATCATGCTGCATTGTAATTATTTGTTGAGCTGTTTGTCTCCCCTGATGAACTCAAGAGCAAGGACTGTGCCTTCTTTATTTTTATAGTTTCAAATTTATGTAAATAGATAACATGTAGAATGAACTTTGAAATACTCAATCCCTGTTTCCTGAGAAGGAAGCTGGAGCACAGGGAGATGAAGTGACTCGCTCAGAGCCAGACGTGCCGTGGCCAGGAGGCTGAGGGTGCCTGTCTTCTGCCAGCCATGTCGTGCTTATTTTCCTGGCACTGTTTCATGATCTGTTTTAAATACCTAGACCGTAATCTAAAAACATTGAAGACATAGTCATAGACATAATATTTATAGCATTTTAAGGTATTTTTGTGTTTTCATTCTACCACAGTTTATTTCCGCAAAGGACTCTCAAAATTTGGGTTGGCGATTAACACTGAACTTTGCACAGAAAATGCACAACTGATGAATTGGTTGGGGATAAATAACCTGCTCCATTACCAAGAAGAGGGAGTGACTCTTTCTTGCTCAAAGAGAAGATACTACAAACTCTGCAAAAGGCAAGGCAGTTTTCACATTACAATGAGATGCCTATGTTAAATCAAACAAAGAGCACACAAAAAGCAGGAGCAGCAGCATGGACAGCGTAGAAAGACAAAAACTCAACCCTGGGGCCAGCCCCACGGCACAGTGGTTAAGTTCCGTGTGCTCTGCTTCAGCGGCCCAGGTTTGTGGGTTCGGATCCCAGGCACAGACTTACACCACTCGACAGCCATTCTGTGGTCACGACCCACATATAAAGTAGAGGAAGATTTGGCACAGATGTTAGCTCAGGGCTAATCTTCCTCGAGCAAAAAGAGGAAGATTGGCAACAGATGTTAGCTCAGGGCAAGTCTTCCTCAACAACACCAACAAAAAAACAAACTCAACCTTCACCAAAAGTTATGAGAATTTTTGTTGAGAGCATAGCATTGACCTATCTCCAGCATCTGAAAACAGTTTCCACCAACTACAATAGTTCGTGGTAGAACTAGATGATAAATTAAATTGATGGTCTACCTGTAACAAATTACCACAAACTTAGTGGCTTAAAACAACATAAATTTATGAATTTACAGTTCTGGAAGTCTAAAGTCCTAAAATCAAGGTGTCAGCAGGGCTACATTTCTTCTGGAAGCTCTAGAAGAGAATTCATTTCTGTGCCTTTTCCAACTTCTAGAGGCCACCTGCATTCCTTGTCTCATGTCCCCTTCCTCGAATCACTCAACCTCTGTTTCTGTCATCACATCTCTTTCTCTGACTCTGACCCTCCTGCCTCCCTCTTATAAGGACCCTTGTGATTACATTGGGACCACCCAAATAATCTAGAATAATCTCCCCATCTCAATGTCATTAACTTAATCACAACAGCAAGTCCCTTTTGCCATGTATGATAACACATTCACAGGCCTCAGAGATTGGGACATGGACATCTTTGGGAGGGGGCATTATTTAGCCTACAATACCACCCATGACGTGATCAAGCCAGAACCAGAGCAAGCCTGTCACAGGAAGACCTGCCTTGATCTCCCTGACCCTGGACGAGAAACTAGAAAAATAGGCAGTTAGGGTGCTTCTCATCCTTTCCTCTCCCCTTGCTCCACCTCGTTCTGCATTCAGTCAGAGATCACCAGAACACAATTAGAAAAGAAGTGAGATTGGGACTGAGGGACTAGCAGAGGCACATTGCATGCTGGGAAATGTGTTTCCTACAAGTAAAGTGCTGTGGGCAGAGCTAGTGACCAGAGAACCCTAGTAAAAATGCATTCTGGGAGTTGTAGGCTCTCACGTCCTAGCTCTGTGAGAGAATCTGAGAGCCATGTAGTGGAGATAGGGATGCAGCCTGCCTCAGGCCAGGAGAGCTGCTTGAGATAAATGACAACTAGGAGGGAATTGTGTGCATCCCTGCACCCTCCATCTAAGGAGCTGAAAAGGGGCTTTGGTCTCTCCTTCTGGTTCGGCTTCTTTCAGTCTGCGAGTTCACATATACTGTCCAGAGACATCTTTTCATATTTGAACCACAACCGAGAGCTAAATTCAAGTTCTATCTTTTGGCACTCTTAGGTCCAAGCAAAACAGGGAATAAGGATTTCCACTTCTGCTATGGAAGGTACGGTAACTAGGACAAATCCACCCACTGAGGACAACTAAAAAAGCTGGATGAAAAAAAATTTTTTTAAAGCACCAAAGAACAAAGTAGTGAGTAATTGGTGAGTTCAAATCTGGCAAAGGCTGAGAACCCAGAGAGGTAAGTCCAGCGTTCAAGGCTGTCTTTGTTCTGAGGGCATTTGGTGATACAAAAGAAACAGTTGAATAGTGAGTCCAGCAGATTTCCATGCTCAAGAAGACAAAAGTCAGAACCCAGAACTCACCACAAATATGCACAGTGTTAAAACATCCTTTCTTTAAGCTGGGACCACATAGGGCTATAACCTCAGAATAAGGTGAACTGGAAGAAAACCTCACAGTGACCTGCAGCCTAGTTTTACTACATGTAGGTGGTTGAGGAAAACTCAAGACTTGAACTTAGGTGAAGGGAGCCCTGGACTAGTAATACTCCTAGGCACCCACCAAAAATAAATGAAATGCTCTCAAGATGATCATGTCCTCATCCCAGGCCTCCTATTATTACTACAAACAATGTTTCAAATACAATGACCAACACATAGTGAAAGATAACCAGACACACTCAGAAACCTGAAACTCAGAAACCAGATATTGTAAGTAAAAAAGAGCAAAAAGACCAGACAACAGAAATAGATGCACAAAGACCTAACTATTGGAATTATCATATGCCAAATATAAAGTAACTATGCTTATTACGTTTATAGAAATAAAACACAGGCTTAAAAGTTTTAGGAGGAACCTAAAAACTATATTTAAAAAGTAACATGGCAGAATTGAAAAAGAACCAAATAAAAATTCTATAATTAAAAAATGCAATAAGCAAAATTAATAGCTCAGTGGAAGGGTTTAATAGTAATTATATATGGCTGAAGAGAGAATTGGCAAACCAGAAGATGAGAGAGAAGAAACTATTAGAATGCAGCACAGAGAAACAGAGAGAGATGGCCAATACCAAAGAGAGAGTAAGACATGCTGAGGATACAGTGATAAAGTCTAACAGGTTTTTTTGAAGTTCCATAAGAAGAGTGGGTAAAGAATGTGGCAGAGGCAATCTTTGAAGAAATAATTGGGATATAGCTGGCATCAGAATTCCTGAATATTCCATCAGAGTTAAGTTCCCAAAGCATTGCCCGAGTGAGCTGCCTGGTGGGCCCAGAGCACACAGAGGTCCTCTAGGGGGCAGTGTTGTCTAATACCAAACCTCAGTCTGACCATCTCAGATCTGAAAACGCCCAAATGCTCTGCACTGATGGAAGAGGAGGCAGTTAGCCAGAGTAAGAGGGGAAGGAGGGTTCCAACCCAAGGAAGTTGCATATGCAGAGAGGGCAGAGGGAGGAGAAGAGACAAGAGACCAAGAGGCAAAGAGAATATGAATGACTCTTTCTAAAAATAGAAACGGGTTCAGTACGTATGGGGCGTAGAGGCAGATGACGAGATGATAGAGAAGACCCTAAAAGAATAGGTGGAACTGGGGCGGGAAGAACCTCATGGGCCACAGGGACATTTTAGGTCTCATTCTATGGGCTGTGGCAGGTATCAAAGGGTTTTAAGAAGGGAAGTGGTATAATCAGATTTGTATGTCAGAACAATCACTCTGGGTAGAGTACAGAGAATTGACTGGAATGGGGAAAGTGGGGGCTGGGGACTGTTAGAGAGACTGTTGTAAGTCACCCAGGTGAGAGCTGAGGGTGATCTGCTTTAGGTGATGGCATTTAAGAAATGACAATACCTAATGTTGGTAACGGCCCAGCAAACAGGCATTCTCAAACGCTGCTGTTGAGATAGCTAATGATGCAACTTTTGGGAAAGCAATCTAGGAACATGTAATAAAAGGTTAAAAATGAATATAACCTTTGACTCACTAATTCCACTTCTAGAGATTTATTCTAAATAAATAATTAAGAATGTGCAGTTTATCTCAACATTAATTATGAGGAAAATGTTGAAAACAACCTAAATGTCCAACATTGGGGATCAATCAAATATATGTACACAAATAATATTTATAGGTATTAAAAATCATATTATAAAAGATTCATTTTCTTTACGCTTTTATCTTTTAAAATTTTCTATAATTAACATAGATTACTTTTGTAATTAGGAACAAATCAATGAAAAATGGTCAGGGTTTATGAAAACATTTACAAAAATTTATAAAGAACATAAGGAATATGTTCCAAAAATAGAAATTACACAAGGCATATGCTTTGGCCACTACATAATAAAATTTAAAAGTAATATCATATGTATAAATGGCTCTGCCCAGGACAGAGGAAAATAAAATCACATTTTATTTATTTCTCACATTAATTAGCACCAGTGTGAGGCCTCACCTTTCAGACTGGTGGGAAGTCCCAGCTTTCCCCTTATCCCACACGGGTCCCTTGCAGTCATCCAAGGAGTTCATTTTAGGCAGTTCAAAAGAGGAAACTGGCAGGCTTTTCCTCTCAAGCAGAGAAGAATCCTAGTGTCTTTAAGCCTGCTGCTGCCTTCGCCAGAGTTGCGCCTTGCTTCATAAGGCTCTTTTGCCAGCCTGGGTCTTCTTCCATCTGCCCTGCACTGCTGGTCCCTATGTCTCAAGGTCATGCTGCCACGGTCATGTCCTTCAGAGGGGAGCAGCACTGTGAGCAAACCCTTTTCTGCCATGTGAAGCTCATTCCCCTTACTGGGCTCCCAGCATTGCAGCTCTTGGGATTTGGACCTGTATGTCACCCACAACCACTTTTGCCCAAGATCTGACCACTCCAGAGATGTTGTGCAAAAGGGGGTTCCCTCATCCTCTCTTCTTAAAACCAGTCTCTGTTCCTGGGCCTGAAGACCACACCAAGGGCTGGAGTGCTTTATTTTTTCATCCACCATCACACACCCCCAAAACCTCCTCCTGAAATTAAAGGTTCCTCATGTCCCTTTGTTTTACAGCAGGAGTTGATTGTCTAGGGTGAAACGTCAAGTTTAGAAATACAAAGAGAAGCCTGCCTACCCTCAGTCGGGGGAGGGTGGAGAAGCAGTTTCCATTCTTTCCTGCTGAGTTACTCGTCCCCAAGGACAGACCAGAAGACTTTCTGCTAAAAGAGAAAAAGAAGTGTAACGATTATCCTAGCTATAACGATAACAAAGTTGAAGAGAAAGAATCTTGGACAATTAGGAAAAAAACCCCACAACTCTCCTAAATAACTCTTGGGGCCAAAAAAAAAAAAAAAGCTAAAACATAGTTTATAGACAATGAAACACTCTTATTCAAAATTTATGGACTATTGTCAAAGCTATGCTCAGAGGCAAATAAATAGCCTTAAATGTTTTCATTATTAAGTAAGAAAAAATAAAATCAAATTAATTAAGTACTCAATTTAAGAAAATAGAAATCTAACCTAGGCAAGCCCAAAAAGCCAAGGTTAATGTATTAGAAAACAGAGAAATTGTAAGTTGGTTCAAGGCCTGTCTTTTTGCTGGAAAAAAATAGCAACAACAGTGGTTACAACAACAACAACAAAAAACCTCTAATAAATCTAAATAGTGAAAGAAAAGAAAGCAGAATAAACATCAACCATTAAAAAGGGGGATATAAGAACAGATAAATGTAAAAACTTCAATATAATAGATTATTTTCTGGGAAAATGTAAATTATCAATATTTATTCAAGATATTCAAAGTTGAACCACTGTCACATAAGAAATTAGAAACTTTTCCAAAGAGTTATCTGCAAAAACATGGTTCAGAGCCAGATAGATGTTGCCAATTCCACGCTATGTGAATTTCCTCAGAAAACAGAAAAGAGTAAAAAATTTCCCAAAACATTTTGCGTTACCCTAATACCAAGATCTGACCAAGATAACAACCAAAAAATTAAAATCACTCATATATATATTTATGTCAATTTATATACGAATAAAAGTACAAAAATCCTAAATAAAATACTGGCTAATCAAACTCAACCATATAGCCAAAAAGGCTATTTTAGTTTTTAAAAACCTATGCTATAATACATTTCAAAAAGAAAAAAAAAGGGGATCAGTTCAATATGTGTTAAAATGGGTTTTGATAATATCCAAAACCTAAAGCTGGCTTAAAAAAATGTTTTGGTAAAATAGAAAAAGAAGAATATTTACTAAATATAGTATAGACAGTGCAGTATATAGAGTAAATGGAGTGTATCAAATTGCCAGCCAAGATCACACTTAACAAACACTGGAAGCTTTTCCTGAGATAAGGAATAAAACGGAGCTACTCATTATCACTCCTCTTATATAACATTAACTTGAAAGTAAATAGAATAAGAAAGGAAAAGCCAGTGCAACAAGAAAAGAAAGGAAAGGAGGAGTTATTGGAAAAGAGATAAATATATCATTATTTTCAGATTACATCATTCTCTATCTGCAAAATTCAAGGGAATTAATTTAAGTTATTATAATTAATAACGAAATTTAGTAAAGAATCAAGAGAAAGAGACAAAAGAGAAGAGGATGTTAGGGAAAGGGAAAAGGAAAGGGAGATAGCAAAGGAAGGAAAAATACAAGAAAAGGAGAGAATCCCTTGGCTCTGCCTTGTCGTAAACACCAGACTCTGCACACTCTTCTGCTGCGGGAGGTCTAATTCAGTGATTGGAGATGCTCTTCAGGGATCATTTATCAAGCGCACTTCATGAAGCAGGAATTGTTTTGTGTACTTTTCGTGAGCATTGGGGCATTTTTGACTGGCTGAACTGTGACTCAGACACCGTGAACAGAGAAAACATCTCCATCCTCAAGTCCCAAAGTATCTTTGTGCTCAGAGTATCACTTTCTCCTAGAGTACCACTCATATATCTGGAGCTTTATTTGTATAACTGGTGGTCAAAAGTGGGATTTGGGTTGAAGGGAAAGGATGAGCAGGATTTTTCTGGCTCCTTAGATAGGGTTTAAAGCCAGAAATTGAACTAAATTTTTAAGACACTTGGTGGGCTCATGGGCAAGACATTATGCCTAGAAGTGAAGAAACAGAGAAACTTTTGAGGCTCTGGGCACAGTCTGAGGTATTTCAGGGCTCAGGTAGTGAAGTGGCAAGAACTAGAGAGGAGGCTATTGTCCTCTCCTTCATGGAACCCAGCATTGATCTGGTACCCACCAAGAAGTGGAAAATTTGGAACGTGTGTAGGGATAACTTTGATATGAACATTGGCATTCTTGCGAGCAGGAGGGGCTTTCACCTAAGTGACTTTTGGGGGCTGCAAACTTGGATAACTGGGACCCAGAGAAGAAAAGTGGGATGACACTGGATGGTTACCACTGGAGACAATCTGGTCTGGAAAATCCTACAAGCCCTGCCCTTTCGGACTCCCCGATATCAATGTGACACACTTTAAGGACACTAATTTCGGGTAATTCAGGGCTGTAGGAAACGGACACACTGATTCTAAAGTTCACATGGCAATCCAAAATGTCAAGAATAATGAAGGCAATCTTAAAGAAAAAGAACAAGTCTGGAAGACTTAAACTCTCATATACCAAGAGCTATTATAAAGCTGTAGCAATTAAGACAGTGTGGCACTTCCACAAGGATAGCCAAATAGACCAATGGAGCAGAATACAGACTTATCCATGAACAGAAATCTAATTTATGACAAGAGGAACAGTGCAACATCCTTTTCAGAGGGGAAAGGATAATCTTTTCAATAAATGGTGCTGGATGAATTAAATATCTAATGGGGAACAAATATATCTTGACCTCTATCTCACATCATAAACAAAAAATCACAGATCTAAATGTGAAAGACAAAATAATTAAGCTTAGAGAAGATAACATAGAACATCCTCATGACCTTAGAGTAAGCAATGATTTCATAAACAAAAGACAAAAGGCGCTCACCGTAAAAGAAAAAATGGAAAAACTGTACTATGTTAAAATTAAGAACTTCTGTTCATCCAAAGACATCATTAATAGAGTGAAAAAGCAACCACAGAGTAGGAGAAGGTACTTGCAATACAAAATCCAACCAAGACTTATATATCCAAATACATAAAGAATCATACAGATCAATACAAAAAACACAGATGATCCAACAAAAAAGTGGGGAAAAAATTTTAACAGATGTTTCACAAAAAGAGAATATCCAAATGCTCAATAAACATATGAGAAGGTACTTGCTTTCCTTAGCCATGAAGGAAATATACTTTAAAACTACTGTGAGATACCATTATACACTCATCAGAATGACAAAAATGAAAATGAAAATACCAGGTATTGGAAAGGATGTGGAGCAACCAGAAGTCTCAGAAACTACTGTTGGACGTATAAATTGGCTCCAACCACTTTGGAAAACTATTTGGCAGTATCTACTAACACTTCAGCTATGCATAGCCTATGACCCTCTAATTCCACTCCCAGGTCTATGCTCAACAGAAATGTAAGCGTATGTTCACCAAAAGAATGTACTAGAATTTTATAAACCATACTATTCTTAAGAGCCCAAACCATGAAATTCCCTAAATGTCCATTAACCAAAAATGGATAAATAAATGATGGGATATTCATGTTGTGGAATATTATATGGAATCAGTGAAAATGGGTGAATCTCATAAATATAGTGCTGACTAGAAGAAGCTGGGCAAAAATAATACCTACTATACGATTCCATTTATATAAAGTACAAATACAGACACAAATAATCTATGCTGTTCAAAGTCAGGATAGCGGCGCCCCTGGAGTGTGGCCAGGGCCTGGACAGGAGCATGAGGGGACCCCTGTAATGCTGGTGTCTTCTGTTTCTTGATCTGGGTGCTGGTTACACGGATGTGTGCAGTTTGTTAAAAATTTAGTGACTGCATATTGATGATATATGCACTTTTGAGTAGGTATGTTATACTTCAGTAAATATTTTTTTAATTAAAATCTATGTGACCTTATTCTATAGTCACTACCATGTGTTAAGCTACTGTTATGTCCACTATACAGATGAATAAATTAAGGCTCAGAGAAATTAAATAATTTGCAAAAGGTCACACCATATGTGGTAGAGCCTGGACAGGAACTGAAGTCTGTTGAAACCCAAGGTCATGCAGAAAGATTGCGCTAGCATTTCTTAAGGTCCTATTTGATCCTTCCCAATAATCTTCATAACTTGATGTCTTTTCTCTATCTGTCTGTTCTACCTGAAGCACCCCTACCTCTCTACTTTACCAAGAAAATTTCTACTCAGTTTTCAAGGACCAGCTTAAGTTCTCCTCCTCTGTGGAGTCTTCCCTTACACCTCTGTCTCCGTCTCCATCTCTGGCTGTTGGCAATGGGATCCTAAACTCAAATGCCTACAGGGGCACAGCAAGTGTTGTCAATGAGGGGAGCAGCCGGGTGTATAATAGGGAGCAGTGAGGACTGTGACAAAACACAGAGGGCAAACTCCAGCTAAAGCGAAGAGCAACTACTCAGTTCTAACCAATTGCTGAAACTCAGGAATACAATATTAAGAGGCCAGAAATCTGGATTTTTATACAAAATCTTCCTTTTAAATATTGCTTTTTAAAAATTAAAACCAAACACAAGTAATAAACTCTGTATTAGCCAAACAGAGCATGTCTGAGGGCCAGATTTAGCTTACGGGTCCCAAATTTGAAAGCTCTGTTTAGAGCTTGGCAGGGTCAGACAAAGTCCAATGGATTAAACACTGACCAACTTCTTCCCTGGGGAGTTTGCTTTCTCCCTGCTGGGGATGCTCTGCAGATACGGCAGATGAGGGTCGCTTACTAAAGTTTTAAGCTTTCATTCTTCCCTCCACATATGCCCCCCAAAACCTGAGAGGAAGGGGTGGAAAAAACGTTTTGGGTCCCCCTGAAGCCCATCACCATCCCTTAATGTCCTATGATGTACTCACTCAGAAACAGTTCCTCATTAGTGGGTTGGTTTCTCAAGGAAGCATGAGATTAAAAATGAGGCAGCATTTGACATCGAATAGAACCTGCCACACTGGGGCAGTAGAACTACATCCTGCCGGCCACCCCCAACCTCTGGGCTTCCGTGGTCCCAGCCCCAAACCCTGAAGAAGAGCGCTATGTACACGATGAATGAAGCAGGAAAGAAGAGGGAGAGGCTTCTAGAGGGCAAAGCATACGTTTGGTACACTATGATCTCTGGCTTAGGAGAAAAACTGAACTTGAAAATAGCTGGATCCGTGTTTTGAGAAGGATCCACAGGGAGGTTCAAGAACAGAGGAAAACACATTATCAAAGATTTTGTCGGTGTTTTCCACTTGGGGGTTTCAAAAGGGGTAGCCTTCCTTTATGAGTTAGCCAGCTAAACATCTTGTCACTGGCTCTGCTGTGCTTTGGAAACAATCTAAGTGAAATCTGCTTTTATTAGCCACAAACACTTCATTTCTTTTCTCTATTCATTAGAAGGAAAAACTGAATGAACTGACCTGAGCCTACATAAAGGTCATTTCCATAAGTGTGCTATTAGGCTAATTTTTTGGAAGTTAGAATGTATTTTTGCACAGAACCAAAGTGATGTCTGAGAATTAGGTTTTCATGAACAGGTCAAAAGAAGATCTATTTAGCCCATAATAAAACTAAAATACTAATTTTGCAATGAAGAAGAATAGAAAATAACATTGTCCTAAGAAAGAATAACAAAGAAAACAGCAAATTGAATAATTCCATAATTCTTTATTAAATATTTGCTTTGTGAAAGATGCAGTTGATTTGCGTTAGATGTTTAGAAGATCAACAGTAGCCTGTGAGAGAGGTTGAGAGGAGGGAGAGGGACAGGGGCCTGATGAAAGTGGGTGGAGGAGGAGGAGGAGGCGAGAAAGCAGAGCCAAGTGAGATGGTTCTTTCCAGGAGCTTGAATGGGAAAAAGGAGACTGTTGTCATGATAGCTGGAGAAGGATTCAGGCCTGGGGGTAAAGCTTCTGGGGCTCTTTGAGTGTGCTTTTAGGCTGTTGGAAAGAAGCCAAGACAAAGGGAGAGGAAAAAATACAGGTTAAGAGGGTGTAATTGATGGATCTATATTCTTGTGGCAAAGACTCTCAGCTGCTCTCTGCTATCTGATCTCTGCCTATCTTAGTAAGAGAACCCTGATTTTAATCAAGGTACCAATGCACTTAACTAAAAGAATACATTCTCCAGCCTCCCTTGCAGCTAAGTGTGGCCTTATGACTGAGTTCTGGCCAATGAGATATAAGTAGAAGTTTTAGGTGGGACATTTAGGGAGATTGCTGACGCAGCTGGGAAAAAGCTCTTTTGTCCTTTCTACTGTTGAAGTATATAAATGTTAAACACGTAAGTCCCCCACGGTGTCTGAGCACGTGCCAAAGTGTAATTAATTCATTAACGAGAGGAGCCAGCAAAATGAGAAAGCTGGTTCAGTAGGGAAAAAAGAAATCCTGAAGTAAGAATACTGAGTTAGATACAAAAGTGGCAAATGTTCTTCCAGGTAAGAAAACCATCTCTCCTGAGAAAAATTCATTTGCATCTTACCAGTTTTTTACTAATTAACATCTAATTTTAGAGTCTGAACCCTAATTAACAGTAAGTAAAGAGCAAGTCATTCTTCAAGTGAGAGGACCCTTGGAGAACTTGACAGTGCTCTAGTATGACATTGGCAGGACACACAGTCATCATTTTGCTTCATTTCCAAGTTTTGGATAATTTTCCTGAACACCACCTTCCTTCTGCCTGCTGCGTGGAATGTGGATGCCGCGGCGGAGCTATAGCAGCCGTGAGGATGGAAGCCATGAACTGGAATGGCAGAGCAGCAAAGGAGAAGGATCCTGGGTCCCTGATGACTGTGGAACCACCACAATAGGTGGTGGACTTCTTTTATGAGAGAGAAATAAACTTCCCTCTTGCTTAAGCCACTGCTATCTTGGATTTCTCTTACGTGCAGCCAACCTTAATCTTCTAATGGGGCAGGAGGCAGACAGAGAAAGAAATTATTATTTAAATAATGCTGGAAATCCAGTGGACCATTGCACTCAATGAAGTTGCCTATAGGCAGGGATTCAGGCAGGGAAGCCTCTTAGTGAAACCTACCAAAGAAGGTATGGATGATTTAGGAGTTTCCAGACTGCATACAAAGAGTGAAATGCAGTGTTCATACTAGAAGGTAGTGATGGCTTTACTATAACCTTGAAGAAGAACTGAAGAACTAACTAAGGACTAGAGAGGAACTGATAAGTTTTCCACAAAAACTTAGGATGATGGCACCAAAGGGGAAGTCAGAATATTCATGTTTGCTTGTGTTCCAAAAAGCTTAATTAATTATCTCAATATAATCTCTCTTTGGAATATCATGCTATATATTACTGTATACCTTGTATAGTATATACCTTATGCAGTATATGTGCCTTACACCTATATGTTGCTGTTGCTCGATACACTCACACCTATACCTTACTCTACAGGACTGTATTCCCAAAGCCATATTTAACCTACTATTATGGGTGACTTAAGAAATCTACTAGGGTAATTTTGACTGTGTGTGACTTTTGCCTGTGTGCTGACTTAAAAATCTATTCTCTACCCTAAGATGTGATTCCACTCTAAAGAAGCTGAAAGGGGATCTAAAAAAACCCAGCGAGAAGGAGGGAAGTATAGAAACAGAAAAATTTGTTGGCTAGGAAGTAGAAAATTAAGCAAGCTGCTCTAGGGAATGGGTTTGGGAACTGACCAAGGATTTGCAAGACGATAAGCAAAGAGATATGCTTAAGCCTCATACATGATTTGGTTCCAAATTGGCATCCTCTTCCTCTCTCTCTCTGTTTCTAGTCCCCTCCAGGGGAGCTGGGGAATACAAGCAGTTAGGTATTAAGCCTGTCCACTCAGAGTAAATACAGTTCCAATCCGTAAATAAGATAACATTTAGCAAGTTGTGCAATTTGATTTCATTTGGCTAAGAGCTGAAGTTTTAGTCACGTGTTTTAAACTTATTTTAGAATTAACTTCTGTTCCTGGTGCATAGTAGGCACTTCATAAATGTCGCATGACTGGCAGAATACAAGGAATTGTTTTGTAGCTGTCTGATTCTGCAGAAGCCATTGTTCAAAAGAAAAGCTCATCAAGAAAAGATCCCCTTCAATGGCAAAGAATTCCCCTGTACCCCACCTGTGAAGACCTTTAGAGCTTGCAAGTCTGTTGTTGCTGTTTCTTCTCTCTTCTGAGGGCATACCTTCCTCTGTCTTAAATAATACCTCCTTTTAAATCAAAAAGAACCAAGGAAAGTCATCCTGAGAGAAAAGGATTGAGCACGAACATTAGAATCTTACATAACATATATTTTTATAGCACAATTTAAACCTTCTACTGTTGTCCTTTAGCGTCTATATTTATTTTTGAGAGCACCATATTTTTAAATCGCATGCTGTGCTGAATTGCTCTCTACTGTCTAGCCTACCCTGGGACTTTCTGATATCGTCAGAGCGGTTGGCTGTGTCTGTGTGTGTCGTGTTCACAAATGCTAAGGAGGCAATGCAGTATCTTTTGTGGAGAGACAGTGGGAAGCACCCCTTGTCTCCCTCTAGGTTTTAGACAATGATCAAGTCAAAAAGAAGGCAGGAGGCAGGGTCTGGCAGCAGTCTCCCAGCCTTGGCTGCTTCTTCTCAAGAACATGGAGCTCAATTTCTTGGTTGCTAAGGAAGGTTAAGCTCAGTTTGCCATGAGAGGAAGGAAAGCATTTTTTTCCTGCAGAAAGTAAACTTCTTTGGTAACTAAAGAAATTTAGTTGAGCCAAGACGGGGGTAGACTTCTTCCTCAGGACACGGGCAAAGGTGACCCTGAATGGAGAATAGACTGAATTTAGGACAGAGATGCCAGACCCAGTGAACTTAGTTTGAACTGTCTCACAAAGTGATCAAATATGACCTTTGCACCTAACTCTTGTGATGGTAGGCCGCTTTTGCCTGTGTCACCCTCCCTGCTGTGGTCAGAGTGCTGTGGAGGCAACAAAGAAGATGCCAGCATTTTGCCTGAGGTACAAATGGGGAGCCAGATTGTCTCAACAGAGCCCCCACTGTGTGCCAGACACGGAGACCAGCATCCAGGGGGAAGCTGCACCCTCAGAGTTAATGACCTCCAGACAGGCTCAAGCTCCGGAGTAGCTGTGACCAAGTCGGGATGCAGCTGCTTGGCGGCCAGTCAGTCTGCTCGGCCTGTGGCCCAGGTTGGGGGACTGGAAGTGGGAGGTGGGGGCAGGCCTCTCCCTCGGAAAGGGAAGAGAGGCAAATGAATGTGACGGAAGAAAGGGTAACGCGGTGATGATCAAGCTCACACGCAGATGAGGGACAGGATAAGGGGGCAGTGGTGAGAAAACACAAGCCGCTGTCCCTGGAAAGTGGGTAGCTTGCTAAAGGACAATACCACACAATAACAACACAGTATTCTTTTACAAATCCTAATTAAAAAAATATATATACAAAAACACTGAGATAAAATCCCAAACCTCAGAAGCTTAATGTGACTGAAATGCAACTGGACAAAATCCTCTGGGTGTTGTCCTGTTATCCTCCTCCTTTGCTCCGCTGCCAAGTGCATAGATGGAGGAGGGGGAGAAGGGGTGTGAAGGGTTGGTCAGGCTCACTAGAGAGGAAGGGCGACAGGGATGGATGGCAGGGGAGCTGGGGAGGAGAGTGTGAGGCCCCGAGGAGGTACTGGGGGCAAGAGAAGAGTTGAGGGCAGAGAGTTTAAAGATTAACCACGAATTATGACTTAGATTATCTTACATTTTTAGAGACGTGAGTAAAACTGAAATGCCTGTTTGAGCAGTGCTTCTTCAAGTGTGAATCCATTCTGAGACTGTACCGCGAGCGTTGTGACTGTGTATTTTCCAGACAAGGTCACGAGGCTGTTTTATCACCCTTTGTGAGCAGCTTAGATTAGAGAAACGGAGTCATTCTCTTTGACTGGTTCAAGCACTTTCTTTGCTACCCCAGACCAATCATGTGCCAGCTTCTTCATAATCTACAAATTATGACATAAGAATGCATCCTACTTTTTATTATTCAATTGAAGTTAAGGATTTTTATGCAAGGCAGTTTTCCAAGAATATAATCATAGTGAATATAAAATGCTACTATAAGTGCTGAATTAAAAAGTGGCAGTTAAAAGTGATAGAGACCACATAGCAAATAAACCAGATGTGCACGTGTATGCCATCTCTTAAACACGCTGCAGTTGATATGCAGACATAAATATCCTCAAATTCAATATGTAAAAAGTGTAAGCAACAAAATAGGATCTGTAACCAGTCTGCAGGAAGCTGTTCTACTGTAGCAGAGAGTTGGCTGAAGGGGCTTCATGGAGTAGATGAGTTTTCTAGTGTTCACAGAGGGAGCACAAGGAACTAACCAGCCTGTTGCTTCTGTCGTATCAGCAGCATTGAGAGAAAGATGTCATTCGAAAGGTAGGTAATAAGAGGAAAGAAGTCAGCCATGTAAAAGAAATGAAAATTCTGTTTACTAAATATTTCATTATGTGATCTAGACTTGAAGGAAACAGAACCAGGTGGTTTGAAAGCAGAGATGGGAGAGGGAGATAAATATTCAGTTCTGTGCTTTTTCAATTCCAGATAGTATCCATTGCCTATCCTCTTTCTATAAGACTGGTACTTTTTTTCTTTTTTCTGGTGAGGAAGATTCGTTCTGAGCTAACATCTGTTGCCAATCTTCCTCTTTTTTTGCTTGAGGAATATTAGCCCTGAGCTAACATCTGTGCCAATCCTTCCTCTATTTTGTATGTAGGTTGCCACTACAGCATGGCTGACGAGTGGTGTAGGTCTGCGCCTGGGATCTGAATCCGTGAACCCGGCCTGCTGAAGCAGAGTGCAACCAACTCAACCATTATGTCATGGGGCTAGCCCCCAGTACTTTTCTCTAATATAACCGATTTATAAAAATATGATTCATATAACATATAATTCACCCATTTAAAGTGTACAATTCAATGTTTTTTAGTATATTCACAGTGTTGTGCAACCGTCAATTTTAGAACATTTTTATCACCCCACTCACCCCCAAAAATCCCATGCCTGTTAACAGTTACACCTCAGTTCCTCCCAACCGTCTCCTCAGACCTAGGCAGTCATTAATCTACTTTCTGTTTCTACCAATGTTCCTATTCTGGATATTTCATATACATAGAAGCATACAATATGTGGCCTTTTGTACCTGGCTTCTTTCACTTAGCAAAATGTTTTCAAGGTTCATCCATGTTGTAGTATATATCAGTACTTCAATCTTTTTTATTTTTAAATGATATACTATTGTATGAATAAACTATATTTGATTTATCCATTCATCAGTTGATGGACATTTGGGTTGTTTCCACTTTTTGGCTATTATGAATAAATGCTGCTGTGAACATTTGTGTACAAGTTTTTGTGTGGACATATATTTTCACTTCTCTTGGGTAGGTACTTAGGAGTGGAATTGCTGGGTATTATGGGATCTGCATGTTTTAATCTTTTGCAGAACTGCCAGGTGGTTTTCCAAACTGGCTGCACCATTTTACATTCCCACCAGCAATGTAGGAGTGTTCCAATTTCCAATCTTGGCAACACTTGTCTTTTTGACTATAGCCTAGCGGGTTATGGTATATTGAAAGTTACACCTCATTTTGGTTTTGATTTGTATTTCTCTGATGGCTAATTATGTTAATTTTTTTTTTTTTTTTTTTTTTTGTGGTAAGGGAGATCAGCCCTGAGCTAACATCCGTGCTAATCCTCCTCTTTTTGCTGAGGAAGGCCGGCTCTGAGCTAACATCTATTGCCAATCCTCCTCCTTTTTTTCTTCCCCAAAGCCCCAGTATATAGTTGTATGTCATAGTTGCACATCCTTCTAGTTGGTGTATGTGGGACGTGGCCTCAGCATGGCCGGAGAAGTGGTGCATCTGTGTGCGCCCGGGATCCGAACCCAGGCCACCAGTAGTGGAGCTCGCGCACTCAACCGCTAAGCCACGGGGCCGGCCCTGTTAAATTTTTTCATGTGCTTATTGGCCACTTATATATCTTTTCTTTGGAAAAACATCTATTCAAATCCTCTGCCGATTTTGAAAGTGGAATAGTTGTCTTTTATTATTGAGTTGTAGGAATTCTTTATATATTCTGAATACAAGTTATCAGATATATGATTTGCAAATATTTTCTTCCATTCTGTGGGTTATCTGATGGTGTCCCATTGAAGCCCAAAAGTTTTTAATATTGATAAAGTCCAATCTATTGATTATTTTGTCACTTGTGCCTCTGATATCATATCTAAGAACGTTTAGCATAATGCAAGGTCACAAAGATTTACTCCCATATTTTCTTCTAAGAGTTTTATAGTTTTAGCTCTTACATTTACATCTATGATCCATGTTGAGTCAATTTTTGTGTATATTGTAAGGAAGGCATTCAATTTCATTATATTGCATGTGGCTATACAGTTGTACCAGCACAACTTGTTGAAAAAACTATTGATTGTATTTGCACCCTTGCTGAAAATCAATTGACCATAAATATAAGGGTTTATTTCTGGATTCTCAGTTCGATTCCATTGATCTATATGTCTATCCATACGCTAGTACCACACAGTCCTGATTACAGATGTGAGTCCTCCAAACTTGTTCTTGTTTTTCAAGATTAATATTTTTCATCAAGTTTGGGAAGTTTTCAGCCATTATTTTTTTGAACTTTTTTTCTGGTCCTTTCTCTCTTTCCTCTCATTCTATTACTCCCATTATGCATATGGTGGTGCATTTAATGGTGTCCCACATTTCTTTGAGGATCTGTTCATTTTCCTCCTTCTTTTTTCTCTCTGTTCTTCAGATTGCATAATCTCTATTGATCTAGCTTCAAGTTTGCTAATTCTTTCTTCTAATAGTTCAAATCTACTGTTGAGACACTCCAGTGAATTTCTCATTTTGGTTATTGTATATTTCAGCTCTAAAATTTGCTTCTGGTTTTTGTATATATGTAATTTCTACTTCTTTATTGATAGTATCTTTGCTGAGGCATTATCATCATACCCCCCTCTACTTCTGCAAGCATGGTCTCCTTTAGTTCTTTGAATATATTTACAGTAACCACTTTGAAGTCTTTGCTCAGTCTACCATCTGGGGCTTCTCACAAGCAGTTCTGGTTGCCTGGTTTTTGTTTTGTTTTGTTTCCTGTGTATGGATTACACTTTCCTCTTTCTTTGCATATCTTGCAACTTTTTCTTGAAAACGAGACATTTTAACAACATATTTTAGCAATGCTAGATACTGATTCTCCCCTATCCCTCTCTGGGGTGCATGTTGTCGTTGTTTGCTTGTTTATTTGTTTAGTAACTTGCCTGGACTATTTAGGGAAGTCTCTTTTTCCTGCAGTGTGAAGCCTCTGAAGTTGCTCTTCAGGGCACAGTTTGAGCATTTGCACAGTCACCGAGAGGACAGTGACTGTAGCAGAGCTCCCTTTGACTGTCCTTGACGCTGATCTCTCTGTGAAACTGTCTGCCTTTGTTGGTATCACATCCAGCTGTTAGGCTCCACTAATTGCATGCTGGTTGCTCTCTTGTTTTTGACACTGTCTTGGTAAATAAATGGCTCCAGGCCCCTTTGCAGGAGTAGTTTTTGAGGCCGATCTTTGAGGTTTGTTCCAACTCCAGGAGGGTTCTTAGCTTTCTCTTTCCCTGGTTCTCTCTGGTAAACTTGCTGGCTTATGGTTTAGCTTGTTGTTCTCGTGGGGCTACCAGCCTCCTCTTAACTGCTTATCACCACAACCTCCACTGTTTTCAAGAGCACCTTTACATATGAACTTCCTCACACTCTGCTTCAAATAAAGTTGGCTTTGAGGAGAGCTCTCTGTTCTTACCGCCTGCCTTTTCGTGGGAAAAATCTCTGAGCCACTTTCTTAGGGCTGGTGGCAGGTACAGTGGCATACTTCTCTTAAAGTGACACCCCTGCTTTATGAGCAGCACGATGGGCAGGAGCAGTAGCCTCTGGTCTTCTTGGCTTGCCTCTCCCAGAGTTGAACCTTTGCCCTATAACAAGCTGGGGTAAGGGCCCAGTACTCTTGACCTGCCACGTCTAGGGTAGAGCCTAGTCCTGGAAGTGGAGGCTGTGAAGGAAGGGAGCCCCCAGTCTCTCAGCTGCACTCACCTGGAATTTAGTGCTGACAATGTAGAGCTAAGGGGGTAAGAAATGCTGGCAGCCTGCACTCCGGGAAAGATACCAGAGTCCTTGACTGGGAGCTAGGGCAGTAGGAGGGAACCCCGTATTGTTGGCCACTCCAGCCTGGAGTGGAGCTCCCATCACACCGAGCTGGGGGTAGGGAGAGGCAGGGAGCAGGTCATAGCTCAAGTGCCATAGACTCTCACTGTTCTTATTGAGATTTAGTAGATTTTTTTGAATAAATGTTTTTTCATTCGCTGTGTGCCCTCAGGACAATCTCCAGAGACTTTATTAAATGGTTGTTTTTTAAAAATAATTTTCAGCAGTTATGGTTGTTTCACTGGAGAGCAGGTCTGAGAAGCTTCTCCCACCACCATTCCGAAATTGGATCTCTGATACTTATATTCGGTATTTTAGCACTGAGGGAAAACATAGTTCAAGTCAGGTCGGGAGCCAGAGAAAAGAAATGAGAACTTGCAAGTCAAAAAAAATCAGTTGGTTGTGGTTACTTCCCTCCTGGGGATTTTGTGGTCCAGCTCACTCTGGAGTTAGACCTCTTCATGGCTGAACCGGCACCAGCAAAGCTGTGGGCAGTGATGCATGGCAGCCTAGCCCATTGTGGGGCACGTGAGGTTATAGCAAGCTTGCTCTTTTGACCAGAGACCAGAAAGGGAGTGGACTAGAGAGATAAGGCAAAAGTGGGGGGGGGTGGGAGCCTCAGAGGCCAGGAAGCAGAGAAGTAGGACATGAACTGGGAAATATCAGGGACTGGGTTTCAGGCTGGTAGTTGTTGTTTGTAAAAATAGTCACTTGCCTACATAAAGACTCTGTCAAGCAGTAGTATCACATAGTTATATTTTGCAAACTTCCACTAAAGAATGGAAAATCTCTCTGCTACTAAGTCAAAGGTGGAGAAAGAGAACAAAAAACATTCCAAATCTAGCCACTTAATAATAATAATTATTATTATTATTATTATTATTTTGGTGAGGAAGATTGGTCCTGAGCTAACATCTGTTGCCAACCTTCCTCTTTTTGCTTGAGGAAGATTGGCCTTGAGCTAACATCTGTGCCAATCTTCCCCTATTTTGTATGCGGGATGCCGCCACAGCATGGCTTGATGAGTGATGTAGGTCCGTGCCTGGGATCTGAACCGGCGATCCCAGGCCGCCAAAATAGAGCACGCCAAGCTTAACCACTATGCCACCGGACTGGCCCCAAATTATTATTTTATTAAATATAGAAATTAGTCCAGTAAAAAAGAAACCAGACAACTAAATATTAGCTCAGGTCATTTGTAATAGAAAAAAATATTAAGATATTAAATATATTTTGGCATGTCCAAAGAATAGATTACTATGTAATTATTTTTAAAAGATATTTGCCGGGGCCAGCACAGCGGCGTAGTGATTAAGTGCGCGTGCTCTGCTTTGGTGGCCCAGGATTCACAGGTTCCGATCCCAGGCACAGACCTATACACTGCTCATCAATCCAGGCTGTGGCAGTGTGACACACACAAAAAATAGAGGAAGACTGGCACAGATGTTAGCTCAGGGACAATCTTCGTCACACACACAAAAAAAGATATTTGTCATATATCAATTTTATTTATTTTTTGACAAATAATAATTGTATATATTTAAGGTGTACAATGTATGTGTACATTGTGAAATGATCACCACAATCAAGCTAATTAACATATCAACTCACACAGCTAAGATTTTTTTTTGTAGTGAGAACACTGAAGATCTACTTTCTTAGCAAATTTCAAATGTATGATACAGTATTAACTATAGTCATCATGTTGTATATTAGATCCCCAGAATTTATTCATTCTGCATAACTGAAACTTTGTACCCTTTGACCTACATCTCCCTATTTTGCCCACCCCCCAGCTCTTGGTAACCACCATTCTACTCTTTGCTTTTATGAGTTTGACTTTTTTAGATTCCACGTATGAGATCATACAGTTTTTGTCTTTCTGTATCTGGCTTATTTCACTCAGCATAATGTCCTCCAAGTTCATCCATGCTGTTGCAAATGGCCGAATTTCCTTCTTTTTCAAGGCTGAATAACAGTCGAGCGTGTGTGCGCGCGCGCATGTGTGTGTTTCACATTTTCTTTATCCATTTATCTGTCAATGGACACTTAGGTTGTTTCCATATCTTAGCTACTGTGAATAATGGTGCAGTAAACATGGAAGTGCAGACGTCTCTTGAGGATACTGATTTCATTTCCTTTAGATAGATACTCAGAAGTGGGATTGCTGAATCATATGGTAATTCCATTTTTAATTTTTTGAGGAACCTCCATACTGTTTTCCATAATGGCTGAACCAATTTACATTCCCACCAACAGTGTACAAAGGTTCCCCTTTCTCTACATCCTCGCCAACACGTGTTACCTTTTGTCTTTTTGATAATAGCCATTCTAACAGGTCTGAGGTGATATCTCATTATGGTTTTGATTTGTATTTCTCTGATGACTATTGATGTGGAGCACCTTTTCATATACTGTTGGCCATTTGTATGTCTTCTTCTGAGAAATGTGTATCCAGGTGCTTTGCCCATTTTTAAATCAAGTTATTTTTATTTTTATGTTTTGCTATTGAGTTGTTTGAGTTCCCTATATATTTTGGACAATAACTCTTAACAGATATATGGTTTGCAAATATTTTCTCCCATTCTGTAGGTTATCTCTTCACTCTGATGATTGTTTCTTTTGCTGTGCAGAAGGTTTTCAGTTTGATGCAAACCCATTTGCCTATGCTTTTGGGGTCACATCCAAAAAAAAAAATCATTGCTCAGACCAATGTCAAGAAAAGCTTTTTTCCTTCTTTTCTTCTGGTACTTTTATAGTTCCAGGTCTTATATTTAAGTTTTTAATCCATTTTTAGCTGATTTTTGTATATGTTGTGAGATAAGGGACCACCTTTATTCTTCTGCATGTAGATATCCAATTTTCCCAGCACTACTTATTGAAGAGACTGTCCTTTCCACGTGTTCTTGGCACCCTTGTTGAAGATCAGTTGACCATATATGCATAGATTTATTTCTGGGCTCTCTATTTTGTTCCATTAGCCTACATGTATGTTTTCATGTCAGTACCATGCTGTTGTGATTACTATAGCTTTATAATATATATTGAAATCAGAAAGTGTGATGCCTCCAGTTTTGTTCTTCTTGCTCAAGATTTCTTTGGCTTTCAGGGTCTTTTGAGGTTCCATATGAATTTTAAGATTGTTTTTTCTATTTCTGGGAAAAAGGGCATTGTAATTTTGATAGTGATTGTATTAATCTGTAGATCACTTTGGGTAGTATGGACATTTTAACAATATTAATTCTTCATTCCATGAACATGGGATATCTAATAAGATATTTGTCATATATTATTAAGTGGACAAACAGGTTATCAATATGCACAGTACAATCTGATTTTATTTTAAATGTATATAGGCATATCAAAAGTACTGGAAGGATAATAGCAAAAACAGCTCCCAGAGCACTTTATATACATTATTCTATATAATCTTCACAAAAAAGCCTATGAAGAAAGTACCATTGTTATCTCCACTTTACAGATGAGGAATCTGAGGAAACAAGAGGTAAAATAATTTCTAGCAAGTGGTCAATTTGGGACACATATCTAGGTAAACCTGTGTCTAAGCCAGTGTTATTTCCACTATACTACACTGTCTCCTGATATACACTGAATTATTAATAATTGCTATCACTGAATAGCAAGATAATGGTTGAACTTGATTATCTATTAATTATGTCTGCTTATGTGTACTTTCTAATTCTCTACAATGAGCAGTTATTGTCTTATATGATAGAAATAAAGCCTTAAATATATTTTCAATTAGGCTTAGAATAATCAAACATAAATAAGATCCTATTATACAACTTTTTTTCACTCATTATATCTCAGAAATCTGTTCATAAGACTGCATAGATCTCTCTATTTTTTAACCCAGGTGGCTTTTAGACATATGACATCTTTGATGATTGCATGTCTTGTTGACCAGATAATATTCAAATTGGAGACATTACTTGTTCAGGAAACTGTCGAATGATCAATGTTTGTGTAACCAAATGTAAGATTCTCAAGAGTATAACAAATTACTTCAAATCTTAGTATCTGAAACAATGAATGGTTATTTCTCACACAGTTTCTGGGAGTTTGGAATTCTGGAGAAGCTGTTCTGGCTCAGGGTCTCTCCTGATGTTGTGGTCATGCTGTCGGCCGGGGCTGCAGCCTCTGGAGCCCTGATTAGGGCTGCAAGATCTGCTTTCAAGTTCACTCCTACGACTGTTGGCAGGAGGCTCCAGTCTCTTTCCACAGAGCCCTCTCTATAAGGCTGCTCATGACACAGCTCCTCCCAGAGGGGGTGACCCGAGAGGAAGCGGGAAGAGTGACCACGACAGAAGCATCAGTGTCTTCTACAATCTAACCTCAAGAGGGACAGCCATCATATCTGCTGTGTTCTGTGGGCCACACAAACCATTCCCGGGAGCAGATAAATACCAGGAGGCAGGGATCACTGGGAGCCATCTTGGAAGCTGGTTACCACATGCCTTAAGTCCCTAAAACAATGAAGAAGTCCAAAAACCCCTTGCTAGCTTGGACCGAACCAACTGGTGGCTAGCAATTCAATTTGGGTATAATGGTCCAAGACTTTAAAGAATGACTGGTTAGGTCACTCAAGTTCAGTTGTCAAGTTGCCTCATACCTGACCAGGGTTCAGTTATCCTGCTATCCAGTTATCCTTGGTATAAGGAATTGAAAGGAACAACAATATGACTGTATTTGAACTAAACATACTACATTTACATACCAGATTACTCAATGTGACTATAGACACATGAATGACTAATGTCAATACATAAATCACACAGATGTTCTCTTGCTAACCACCAATCCTTCTTCTTTTAGAATTAGTCAAGTTTCCCACCTACAAGTGGCTAGAAGCCAGATCTTGGCCTGGCATGGCTTTGGCTGATGTTGTTTTGTACGTCTTCCTGCCACCCCTGTCCCCACCAACTCTTGCATCGCATGATTATCTTGGCCAGTCTTTGCCTTCTCAAGTAGTTCTGTCTTTAAAGGAATGCTGGCTGCAAGGGTGCTGCAGCCGCTGTATTTACTTATGGCTCTTTTCTGCCATTCCTGTCTTTCTACCTCATCTCCCACCATGGGTCCCTCTCAAAGTGCATGTTCTAGTTACATAAAAGGTCAAGAGATCTTCAAACACACAGCATGGTTTCATGTTTCTGTGCCTTGACATATGCTCTCCTTTTTCCAGGAATGTCATTCCCGGGTCCTTTTCTACCTAGCGAACTTCTTTTCATCCTTTAAATCTCTGCTCAAGCATTGCCTTTTCTAACGAAATTTCCCTGACTCTCCAAGGCCCGCCTTGTCCCTGTTAACTCTGTTAACACAACAGAGTTAATCACTCTCTTTTCTGGATTACCCCTGGAATTTGTACTTGTTTCAATTTCTGAACCATTCTTAATTACTTAATGGTAATTATTTTTTTTACACATGCATCTTCCCAAACAGTGAGCTGCTTGAAGGCAGACTGTACTTTTACCCCAATACCTATCCTCAGTGCCTAGACTATAATAAATTTTCAATAAATATTTCAATGAATGAATGGGGGAACTGAGAAACCACATGCCCAGACACTGCAATGCACTGCTAAGTGACAGACACCTCTGGTTCTAACCTGTAACACCACAGTTCTGTTTATGGACTCACTTGGTGCACCCCATCCATCCGTGGGTGGCTCCATTCCCTACGTGCTAGACCAAATGCTGGGCTACATCAATCTTTACTGCTTCTTCTGAGTATCTTTGCCTTTGCTTCTCAAGGGGTCACTTGCTTACTGGCCAATTGACAGTCCTCAGGTCTTCTCGATTCCGAAGGGCTCATTCCGGTTATACGGAGAAGCCAGGCTGTGTGATGCGGTGATTAAACATGTAGGTTTTGAAATATACAGATATGGGTTTGTTTGGTGTATGATGTTGGAAGAGTGACCTAGCTTCTTAGTGCCTGGGAAAATAGGGGGAATAATACTTCAGCTTGTTTTGAGGACTATATGGGTCAGGTCCCGGCAGGAAACTGATTTCACCCCAGGTTGTTCAAATGAATAGATTACTTACAGAAGTGTAAGCAACGATGAGAGAACAAACAAGGGTTAGCGAGGCACCCAGAGACTAGCCACAGTAGGAAGCCATTACTATCCCTTGGCTGAAAGGACAAAGGGGGAAACAGTTACCTGAACCCGCTGAGAACTGGAATCATGGCGGGGTGGTGGGGGGGTACAGGGCGCTATAGGGTGGAGGGACACTGCTAAAGCTGAAGACGCAGCCTGAAGCACGGAGGGAATGAAAAAGAATTATCCCAACGTCTCTCCCATCCCCACTTCCAATCACCTGCCGGTGTTATCCATTGGACAGAAACGGCAGTCAGGAGGCGAGCAAGACTGGGAGGTGCGGCCTGCAGGGTTCAGCTTCCTAGCACACAGAGCAGGGCAGAGATGGCTTAGAGAAGGGGTCGAGGGGCCAAACAGAGACTAGGCAGCATAAGGATTAGTTGAGAAAATGTATACACTGTACTTTCCACGGGACCTGGCACATAGCAAGTGCTCAAGAAACAGTAGTGGTTACTATTAGTATTACTATGCTGCGAGGTCAGTGCGCACTCTGGTTATACCTGATGCCATTGTAGCCCCTCTAAGCAAGAGCCACAGGGATCTGACTTCATCGTCGACAGGCCTTACTTTAGTAATGTGCTCTCTTTGGTCTGCTCAGTCTCACAGCTCTCTTTCTCCTGATACTGGGGCTCTAATTTCAGTCTGAAAATAGTCTCCGTTTTCATCAGGTAAATTAGACTGTTTAACCTGCCCCCAGGTTTGGCGCAAGAAAAAATAATTTCTAAGCAAAGTTCTTTTGAGAAAACTGTCCATCTGGGCACCACAGATCCCTTTCCATATGGTCAGTTTCAAAGACTTTCCTTTTTCCCTTGTGAAAGATGACATGAGTGGAGCTATATTAAAATGGAGCCAGAGTAGCCATTTCAAAGGAATTGCCTTGCGTATCTTTTATCTTCCAAACTGGACCAAACCACCAACATTTCAAGAAGTCAGGACATCCTGTGGGTAAGGAGTGATGAAATTGTACTTTTGATAACCAATGAATCACTAACCAATCAATGAAGTACAAGTCTAGCCTTACCTCATTTAGCACCAATGAACTCTTCTCTAATACAACTCACCTCATCTTCCTCTTTTTCCCCATAAAAACCCTGAGCCCCTCTCCTGTAATTGGGACACCATTTGGGTTTCTACCTGCATTTGTGCTCCGTGAATTGCAATTCTTTGAGCCCAAAATAAATGTCTCTCTGCCTCTCATTTTGGCTCTTTATTTTTAGGTTAAAACTCTTATCTAATGAGCCCAGACAAAATGGCTATGCTAATGGAAACCGTTTTGCATTCCAACTGTTGCTGCCCCAGCATAAAACACACGATTTCATAAGGGCTTAAAAATGTTTTTTAAAACCCTTTACCTCACCGTTCTTCAGCTCGCTGCCGTCTTTCCTCTGCTTTGCCTTCGTCTCTGTCACTGGTCCAATGTGTCAGAGGATCTGATGCCCCCTGCCCCCAGTACTGCCTCTAATCACCACAGAGACTGCCGACACCATTCTCTTCCTTCTCTTGCCTTTCTTTCTTCTCCTCTTAGGTCTCTCATCACATTTCCTGTCCTTCTCAGCTTTCACGCTAGAAGGCTGGTCTCCGAGTCAACACTGCCGGCCAATCAAACTGTTCCTGTCCTTCAAGGAGGCACACTGATTAATCACCGGTGAGATAAAATCTTTGGTTCTTTGACTCTTGGCTGCTAGTTTGTTGCTCAGCGCCCAAAGTTTGAGATTTCTGAAAGGCTGAATGTGATCACTAACCTCCTTGCACTGTAGTAGAAGTTGTGCAGTTTGGTGGAGCGTGTGCTGCAGGCAGCAAGTCAGTCAATAAGCAGGTAAGGCTTAGGAAAGCAGAGAAATGCGACTGCAGGTCAGGTCTTAGATGGAACACTCCCCCCTCCACCTCTTGGGGCAGGAAGGTGAACTGAGATGAAATAAATACTCAATGCTTTTTGAGCTCGGTGCCAGATACTTCCAAACAGCAGCTACAGTTCTTGGTGGGCCCTCAAAGGACTTCTCCCATTCTGCGCATAATGAGCTTCTATGGGTCAAGGGTTGGATGGGGGCCATTTAGCAAAATTTTACTAGGAGATGGGAAGTGACTTTGAGGTCTCTCCCAACGAAATCAGAGGAAGCCATCTCCCCTGGCGGGCTAAACCTGTGAAGGGGCCAATTTGTATATTAGTACTTAAAATTTTTCTTTTAAATATTAGTTCTTTGCGATAGGAAACTAGTTCAAGTTACAGAAATCAATGAACCTTAACTATAAAATGAAACTATAGCTACGTGAGTAAATTTCTTCTCTGCATCTGGAGTGAGATAACTTGTGATGAATGAAGGAAAGAACTTACAGTTCACTTAGGTTTTTTAAATTGTATGTCTCTAACATAAAATAAAGTGAACGCTGAACATTTTTAATTCAATATCGTGTTGGCTCAAAAAAGAGAAAACCGGGGCCGGCCCGGTGGCGCAAGCGGTTAAGTGCGCGCGCTCCGCTGCGGCGGCCCGGGGTTCGCTGGTTCGGATCCCGGGCGCGCACCGACGCACTGCTTGGTAAGCCATGCTGTGGCGGCGTCCCATATAAAGTGGAGGAAGATAGGCACCGATGTTAGCCCAGGGCCGTCTTCCTCAGCAAAAAAAGAGGAGGATTGGCGGATGTTAGCTCAGGGCTGATCTCCTCACAAAAAAAAAAAAAAAAAAAAAAAAAAAAGAGAAAACCCATGGGTCCTACCCTCAAAAAGCTGAAAAATTTGACGGATAAACAAGATAAAGTTCAAAAATTATTAGAACAATTTAAAACCAGGCATGGGCATACTTTATGAACCTAAATATTGGCTAAATAATTGAGCCTAAATTGTGTGGTCCTTAAAATATGTGCCTTGGATAATCATTATTAATGGCACATGAAATGCATGAATTTCATCATTCTTTATATATTCACTTAGACGACTTGTAATTTGAGAGCTATGTACAAAACAATGCTGTATATTGCTAAGGATCCAAGGTATAAATTTTGCCGCGAGAACTGGGCAGACAGGATTTAATAGGATTACGCTTGGCTTTCAAAGTAAACTCTGAAAGGAACAAAGGAAATGCTCCTCACATTGTAACAAGCTCAGAAGCCACTGAGACGTCTTCATTTACCCAGCTTGTGCAGGACTCAGCTTCCGAAGATCTGAAAAATTCTATACTGAATGGCAATTGTTTTATTATTTATGAAAAAGGTCAGAACTAAGGTATGTTAATTTACAGATTAAGGATAACAGTTACCTAGACCCTCTTGCTATACCCAAGGACAAAACTAACAATAACCCACTCTTCAACCAAACAGGGTTTCTGAGAATTGCTCATCTAAAAGTTAGCTTTAAAAGGGGAGGGCGAGGGGGCTAACAACGCCCATCAACAATACATAAACTGTGATATATTCACACAACGGAATGTTACTTGGTAATAAGGAAGAGACTGTGAATACACTCACAACATAAATGTATCTCAAAAAATTGAACAAAAATCAGACACAAAAGAGTACGTATTATATGATTTCATGTGTATGAATTTCCAGAGCAAGCAACACTAATCTATGGTGATGGAAATCAGAACAGTAGTTACCCAGGGAGAGATTAACTGAAAAGGGGCATGAGGGAATTTTCTGGAGTAATGGAAAAGTTCTATACCTTTATTGGGGTTGTGGTTACCAAATCTCAAACTACATATTTAAAATCTGTGTGATTTTATTGAATGTAAATTATACTTTTTTTTTAAAAAAAGTACTACTTATCTACTGGATCTTAAAGTATAATCTATCACTGCAGAAAGCATCTAATGAATTTAACTATTATTAAAAACCAACGCAGGCCATTCAGAAAGCAAACATGAGCTTTAATTCACCGTGGGCATTTCTCTGACCACTCTCTACATTATAAACCTTCCACACGTCTTCACACAGATACATCCTTTATAAGACAGTTTTTCTACCAAGTACTGTGTACCACACCACCATTCCATTTAACCAGTTACGGGCGTACCATAAATATCATCAGCCACTGAATAAACAGAAATACAGAAGTTGATACAGATGTTAGAAAATTTAAATAAAAAAGTTTAAGAAAGGCTAAATACCATGAAAGTTTACATGTATTCTTTAATTCTAGATATCGCATCACAGTGACAACCAATTACAATAAAATCACAACCGCTTTTAGATGATAGTACATTCAGATTTCTAACATCCAATTGTTTTCACTTCCACAATGATAACTCCACACTACATTTTCATTTCTACAGAGAGTAGACTGGTTTTTGGACTGCAGACCAAGTTTCTTGTGTAATAATAAGAATTACCACCTTGATCATGACCACACGAAACTAAATACTATATGGAAACAAGATTTTATTAAGTATATAATAAGATAGAACTCTTCCGTGATAGTGTTCAAAAGAAATTCAAATAGTAGCCTGAAAATGGGTTTTAATTGCTACTGCAGTCTATATATATTTCATTAAAAGATGAAGTCTCTGTCAAATCATTTAGAAATAAATATATAGTACAGCCTTCCCCCCTCCAAAATGCTGCCTGGAAGAAAAGTCCAAACTGACTTAAGGGGAAAAAAAAAGACCTCAGAAAACAAACATTCTATGATGTTCCAAGCTGCAATCTTCCTGAGTCTATTTTTCAACTGGAACAAGTTTTGCAGTCAGTTCTATATCACTTTAGTGTCCATAGTCCAAAGGGAGTCCTTGAACATCTAGTTCATATTCTACAGAAATCCAAAAAGACTTCTACAGACCCCTCAACTAAATTACTCAAGGGAAAGCTGATCACGGGTTATATTAAAATCTATGTGAATCTCAAACATAGTTATAACCCTTCTTTTAATGATGATAGAATAAATGATGAAAACATATGCACAGCTATACACAGATCACCATTAAACACAAGAACAAAATGCCATTTGATGCATATCACATAAGCTCCCAAAAAGCCAAGTGGTATATATTTATTTTCATTTACTTTGATACATCATTAGAAGTGACTGCATATAATTGCGGAGACTGCTGCAAACAACACTTGATGCTACTAAGTGTTCTACTAAATAAGCATCAGGCATGCACAAATTACCTTTTAAAATTTCTCATGTATATAGCATATAACATTCCTAAGCTACAATGTTTAAAGCATTTAGTAATTTTGAAATCAAATATTTTAATTGACCTATGTCTAAGTGGGGGAAAACCAAAAACTTCTTCCCCCATCTCAACACCAGTAACATTAAACCTTACTCCCTGAATTGATATTTAAACTTATTTTATATATGTCATCCTTAAAACTCCAAAAGTGATGAAAATTCTTATCATTACTAAATTAGAAGTATGATTTCCCGGCAGCAGTCTACCCACCACACACTTACAGCATGCCGAGCCTTTGGAGATTACATGATAAGAGTGATGTGCTGGTCGCTACAGATGACAGTAACTGAATATTATCAGTCTCTTCTTTTTATTCTGGATCTTTTTATTTCAAACTAAATAAAGCTTTTCATTAATACAAACTAAAAGAATTCTTTTTCCTTTTTTTTTAATTTTCTTTCTTTCTTTCTTTTTCCCCAAAGCCCCAGTAGATAGTTGTATGTCATAGCTGCACATCCTTCTAGTTGATGTATGTGGGACGCGGCCTCAGCATGGCTGGAGAAGTGGTGCCTCGGTGCGCGCCTGGGATCCGAACCCGGGCCGCCAGTAGCGGAGCGCGCACACTTAACCGCTAAGCCATGGGGCCGGCCCATCTTTTTTCTTTTTTTAACATCATTGTAAGAGTAGATAAAACTAAAAACGTTTATTGTCTTCAAGCGAGTGACAAAATAGAAAATGTTTCCATTACATCAGGTACGCAGGGGTGGGGAAGGGAGGTTGCTTAGTTCTCTGTCATTTATGGCTTAAAGTACTGGATTTGAAAACCACTTCAGGTTAAATAAATTTATATGAATAATGCATAGATTGTATATCTAGGAAATCATGCAATAAATAAATGTTCTCAGGTACACTGGAATCTTAGTGACAAAAAGGGTCTGCAGGTGTGAACAGTAGCGTTTCTTCCCTTTTACCGAAAGAATACGTCCAGCATTTCGGCCCGTTCGAGATTCTATTTGCCAGGTCATTCTGATTTTCTCAGGTGGATAAAAGAAGCCAATGTCACAAGACATCTGCAACAAGGAGCTGACTTGCCTCAAGTGCAGGCGTCGCGAGATCCGAGCTAGGCAGGAGACTCCTGTGATCCCACCACCCTGCTGCAAAGTCTATCTGGAGCACTTGACAAGCTAGAGTATCAAATGGGTAAATGCTCAGAATGACCCACTGGAAATGTTTACTGTATTAGTGCCTTTTAAAAATCTATCTGCCCTTTACATCTATTTCATTTGAGAATTGCCAGGGTAAGATCCACCCACTATTCCTGGTTTTGATAGGCCCCTACAACATGAGAATTGAACTGAACTACAATAATTGTAATGTCATCTCTGTACATCCGAGCAAGTTCTTCAGGAAGACTAAGCATTTTGGAGAGGCGCTCGTGATCAACAGCCCCAAACTCATTGTTGCCCACAGCGTGGCGAATGAGATGGGTTGCTGCATTCTGATCCTCAAATACCGAGGACATCTTGGCTCTCCTTTCTGTTAAAAGGCCATGCATCTGTCCCAAAGTCACCTTGTAGCCACCAACAGCTATCGGCTGTTGGTGATGCATGCCTGTTAGGTACTCACCCACAATCCTGACCACATCCTGCCTATGCATTGTCTCCCACAACCCATCAGTAGCCAACACCAGAAACTTATCCTGTGGCCTTAATCGGTGGTAAGTTACCTCTGGCTCAGCAGTGAGATAAGGAGGTGTGTAATAATTAGGAGGGATAAACTTGGTATATTCATTGTCATTCAACTGGTCTGGGCCAGATTCTATCACTCTCTTTTGAAGGTCAATGCTCCATTTGAACTTGACATCTCCAAAAGCCCTAAAAGGCATCAGCAAGCCAAGCAGCCGATCTTGTTTCACCACACTCTTGGCCTCATTCTTCGGGTGTTCCAATTTCAGCCGTTCCAGTTCTCTTTCATTCTGAGCATTGTGGTCGTTAGAGAGAGTGACTGCCGACCAAGAGCCGTCCTCTTCCTGTACACCCAGCATGGCTCTGCTATCACCGGTATTGGCCACATGAAGGTCAACACCATCCACATGGGCCACACAAGCGGTGGCCCCAGAAAATGCCACTCGAAGCACCAGGTAGTTGAGGAAAGAATTGGGATCGCCAACTTGAGCCTCCAATGAAATGTCATTATCAAGCCTCTTGAAAGCATTAATTAAAGCCTCCTTAACATCAATATCAGGTGACTCCCCAGTGTTGAGGTCTATAAGCTCCTGCCAGTAAGTCCTCAGGCTGTTAAAATACAATTTGGACGCCTCCTTACTGAAGTAATCATTGGGGTGCTTGTGCCACTGGAGAATGGGTAGCAGTGCCCGACCACTCTCCACTGCATTTTCAATCTCTAGCAAAGTCTCATGGGGTAACAAAGAGACAGCAATATAATAAAAGAGTCTTTCACTGACTGCCTGGGAACAAGCACAGCCTGCATGGCCGTCAAAAACCCCCAAAAGCATCCCTCTGGTCTGCAAGCAGGTTGCCGCACTTCTCCGGTCCTCGATGGGTGCATTTGCAGGCAGCTGATTGCTGTCAAATCCAAGGACAGAACTGACATTTTTGCCATCAAATTCTGGCACTTTGAAACTATATTCATTAGCTTTCAGGATGCTGTTGACTTGAGGAGGAGTGAGGTAAAATTTCTGTGGTGTGGAAGCATATCTCCTTCCTTGGCTGTACTGCCACCAGTTCTCCTTTGGCCGGCAAAAGGTAGCATATGCAGGGTGGGGTGTGTATCTCAGGCGACTCTGAGGAAGGTAAGGAGATGAACAGCAGAGATGTTTGTGGTGGCAGTAACATGCAGTGCCATAGATTCTGCTCAGTTCACAGTTACGGATCAGAGGAAAAAGCAGTTGAGTTGGTGCTGGCATCGCATCAGAGATGAGTGGCAGGCCAGAACTTCTGACTGGGATTCCTGGACAGCAAAATCACACAGACACACACAAAAGAAAAGAGTTACATTTCAGACTACTTCATCTATCTTTCCTTTTATAACAAATAGTTAGCAGGTGAATCTACATGCTAAAATAAACCCAGTGCTGGGAGGCAGTATATTTTATCCAGCTATGATGTGCTATTTCTACAGGGTAGATTCTGCTAGGCACAGCTCCCAATCATTTATGAAGCCAGGACTGAACTGTAATCTGGTTCTACTCTTCTCTTTTCTTCACAGCGCTGTGTGCAGCACCGAGTGTGCAGAATGTACAACAGACTTGGCTGGGGAAGCTGAGGAGACGACGGTTATATAACGCGATGCAGTGGCAGTCTACCTGGCCAATCACCCTTCTCCCTCTCTGTCCTTAACAACGGCCTTAGATTTCCTATCGCACAGGGATTTCTCCCATTTACAAAGACCCTGTTTCTAGCAATTTTTAGCATCTGATTACACATGGCCATCACCAAAAAAGTGTTAGGATACATCCCCAACACATGCATATTCATGAACTATTTTGTAACTTATACACATACGCTACTGTATTAATATAATGTTCATTATAATTTATACAGAAAAAACTTTACATAATGAATAAAAATAGAAATTTCAATATTCCCTTCCTGCACCCAAGTGGATAGTCTTGCAAACAATGCTTCTCTAGACCACTGTGCCAATCTGGCAAGCTTAGGAACACAGGTCTGTCACCAACTTGCCAAATGATCCTGGAAAAGCTGGCTTAACTCTTGGGGCCTCACTTCTCTAAGCTGCAAGTAAACACATGGGAGCAGATGCTGTCTAAGGCCGCCTCTAGGACTCCACATCTTCGTGAAAAGTGTCTGTTGAAGAGAGGCTTTGAAATACAAATGCAGGTTTCATTTATTCATTGTTTAATTTTACTGTATCCTTCATGACAAAAATGTTTAAGAATTTTAGTAGCTCTAAAACTTTGTTAGTAACATAAATGGTCTCAGTTCTAGAATTTAATTTACTTGCTAGCATTTTCCTCTGTTTACCAGCCATATGGGGAAGATACAGAAATATTACTTACATCTATTATGAATCCCAAGTAGAATTCACCCCTAGGAAAATATTTTCTCTTACATTAAAAAAAGAGGGGGGTATCTATTTGCTTGCCCTCGGAAAGCAATAAAAAGTGAAAATAATAGTCTAATAGTCTAAGGTTTGGATAAAAAAAGTACAACATTATAATAGTGAATAAGAATAGTGAATAAAAAATATAATAGTGAATAAGAAAATCATATCACTGACTATATGACACTGAACATATTTTACTGGGCATTTATCTAGAAAATTTAACGAATGTGTATTATTAATCCAGATAATTTATGCAAGAAAAAAAATCCCTCTTCTTCCTCAATAACATATATTTCCCCTGAATTCTTGAGGTATTGCCTCAAAGTATTCATTTGGCCTATAAAGAAATAGGTTTTAGAAATACTTTAAATAAGGAACAAATGCAATAAACAAAAAGGAATAAGGAAAATAAAACCACTTGAGTCTTAATATGAACTATTCCGTCCTAAGGTTGAACCCATTACGAAAAAAAAATTACAAATATCGAGAGTGTCAGCTATACATTACATTATTTTCATGTACCCTCTTTTGAAGAGTAATTTGAGAAGAAGTGGTAAGTGGGATGTAAGAGAACAGAGAAAACCAAACACTGAAGGGATTCCTGTTTGCTTCTGTAATAAGCACTACTTAAACCAGTCATATAGAGCCCCTGTTGCAAGTGATAGCAAGTACCATTATTTTAACTGCACTATTTAAGAAGGGATTTGTTTACATAACTGAAGATAAGATTAGGCAATAGAAGGTAAGGATTAGAATTTTGGAAGTAAGATCAACAACTAAATAACTATTAATGAAAAATAGAAATTCCAGAAGAACAGGAATCTATCAAGGCTAACCACTTAAATAACAGCACTTCAAACTGAATACCTGAAAGTCATCCAAAGGTTAAGTGTACATGACTGAGCCAGGAGATGGGCTCATATGCTGGGCCACATGACACTGGTTTCCAGACATAAACCAAATCTCTGTGAGGTTTGCATGCAGAAAGCACATTAACTCATTTCATGCTTTGTATCAAGATTTTCTATTATTAAAAATGTAAATAGATGCCAATGTTAATGAAAAGAAATTTTCTCCATAACTTTATACAAGTTTGGATTTGTGCTTATATTAAAATTCAAGAACCTTAGGAAAAAATAATGTGTGTTTCTGTATGGAATGCAGATTGAATCAAAGTACTACGTGTGTGTGTGTGTGTGTGTGTGTGTGTGTGTGTGTGTTGTGGGGGATTTCATAGCCGCATAACAGGGTTTGGTTATATGACGTCTAATCAAGAACTAAGTCCAGGAAACCTGTGCTTTCCTTAAATGCCTTTGTTTTGACAGTTTTTCTGTTTTTCTAGTTAACTGCAAAATGAATGAAATATTGTGGCCAAAAAACTAATGATTCATGCAGCAGATGCTCTGAATAATACATCAATTCAAACAGCAAGCACTCAAATAATACACTACCTTCTTCCTTCAAGGCGAAAGTTCCCAAGATTAAAAACAAAAAAGCCGAGAGTGAATTTTATCAACTGTTATCTTTCAGTTACTTAGGAGTTTAGCATATGGACTGAGATTGTATCCTAATCCCCCAACTCCCAACATGCCTTCAAAAGACAAATTCTTAGGGAAGTTGGAATTCAGGAAAACCCTGCTCCGCGATTCATGAGCATTCCATCACCACAGTACAACTGATAGATTCTCTCCAACAGACCAGATACCCTTAGAAGTCAAATGCTTTCATAAATCACGAGCATTCAAAAACTCTGAGTACCTTTCTGAATGTCCTGTGATTTAATGACAACAAAAGCCCACGAGATCAAAACTTTTACTGATAAACTTGCTAAATTAATGAAGCACAAGGCTCTTGATCAGGCAATAAGAACAGCGACACGGTACAGTTGTAAATTGGAGCAGTGTAAAATTTTCAAGTTATTTCTATTCACATTTTCACTGAAAAGTTCCTATCCCATGGTGCAGACTCAGCCACGTTATATGCAGCATCTTAGTCGGATTTGGCCGATTTTAGCAGATTTGGCCGATTTTGCCAATGACTAATAGGAAAGATGCGCTGCAACCAGAAACAGGAGAGAGACCCATCCATTCTTACTAATGTGCTCGGCAGAGCCTGTGCCAAGAAATGATTCCACTTCATCAGTAAACCCACGGAGCAAATTAATTAGAAAATTCTGTTACTGCACTGACTCTGGAGCTCTTTAGCTTTGCAAAGCTTTTGGTGTAAATGAAAATAATGCTATACTAATCGTTAAATGTGCCGGAACCTCAGTGTACCTAATTTGATTGCACTAAACACCATGCATAAAGACTCTTCGTGATTTTTTACCGTTTTCTGGAAATGCCTAGCCATTTCACAGCTCCCGTTATCTTTCCACGAATGAAGAAACAGGTTTCCTTCGGAAGACACGAAGCCCCAAGCCAGTATTTGTTTGATTAGTTTCCTTTGTCCCTATCTGAGAACCGCACTCACTAAGGCATCAAAGCTATCCCGGTCCAGGACGCCTTTGTCCCCTTTTTCTACCTACCTCACCCCTTAATTCCACGGCGACCCACCTAAAACCATCCACACACAAAATCAGTCATCATCCTTCCTGGGTACCCAACGCAGGTAGTTAACTGAATACCTACCAATTCGTCTGGGCCCGGGACACACACACATTCTCCTGTCATCACAACACGGAGCCGACAACATCCACAACCCGCGCGGGCAGCAGCAGCGACAGCAGCACCGGCCCATTGAAAGCAAGGCAGAGATGCTCATTAGAAGAGGCGGCGGCGGGGGAGGCGGGAGCAGAGGAGGGGCGAGGTCTCGCTCCAGCCCAGTGAATGGGGCTGGGAGGGGGGAAGAGGATGGAGGAGGGAGAAAGGGGTGGGGAGAAGAAGGAAACCAAACCACCCCACCCCGCGGGAGAGGCAGAGTCACAGCGCGAGGCGGCGAGGGCCCACACGCGAGCAGAGACGCGCCCCGGGACCGGCCCCTCCATCCAGCCCAGGCACGCAGCCCACCTGAGCGCGGCATCCTCCGCTCGCGGCCCGCCCCGCCCGGCCCCACGCGGCGCCGCCTTCCCTCCAGAAGACCAGGGGTCCGCCCGCGGCCGTCCCTGTCCGCAGGGTCACCCTTGACCCCGCGGTGTGTAAGGGGGGACCCTCAGGCAGAGACGCCGCGCCGCCTCTCCCCGGAGTCCCCCTCCCGCGGGTCCCCACAGCGCTCCCGGCGCTGACAGCGGGCCCGCCCCCCGCCCCGCGGCTGCTCCCCCGGGGCCGCCACACCCTCCCGCAGCCCCGACGCCCCCGCGCACCCGGCGCTCCGGCGCTCGTCCCTCCTCCGCCCCGGCCCGCCCTCCGCACGCCCGCGCCGCCGCTCCCCACGCGCCCCGGGCGCCGTCCGCACAACTTCGGGCGGGTGGAGGAGGATTCCGGACGGGCGGCTCGGGGCCAGGAGTACGGAATACGAACCGGGCACGGCAGGGGAGGAGCCGCTCCTTCTCGACGACGAGGCGGCTGCACTCCGCGGTGCTCCTTCCACGCAGCCGGGTGCAACTGCCCTGAGCGCGGCCCCTCGACCCCGGCCGGCCCACTCCGCGCCGCTGCCCCGCCGGGCCGCCACCCTGCCCCGCCCGAACGTTGGGGCTGGAGAGCTTCCCGCCCCCCGATTGGCTGCGCACTGGCGAGTGGGCGGGGACGAGGAGAGCGGCCCGCGGCCGGGGGCGGGGGCGGAAGAACAGCGCGCTCCCCGCCAGCTTTGTGACGTCATGGGGGTCAGACAATCCCTTCCATTCGGCGCGCGCGGCCCATTGGCTCCGCGGGCCCGCCTCACGTGACCGCGCCTGTCGCCGGGTGGAAGGTGGGGTGCGCGGCGTTTGGGAGCCGGGGGAGGCGGGACCGGGCGGAGGTGACGGCGTTGGCGGCGGTCCACGAGGGAGGAATCGCCTGGGTCAGCCCCAGCATCCCCACGGGTGCGGGGCCCCGGGCACCGACCACGCCCGCTGGCCGGCTTCCGCGAATCCTGGCACCGCGGCGGGGGAGTGGCCGTGCGCACAGGCGACCTGGCGGCCGAGCCTCCCCCGCGCGTCTCCGGATGGCCGGGCTTCGCAGGATAGGCTGCGAGGGCGGCTCCCAGCCCAGCGGGAAACTAACTGCGCTGCGTTTCGCCCCGGCCTAGAATATAAGGCGTGGCAGCCCGAGAGTGTCCGCAGCCTCTTTCATTTGATGCTTTGCGGACTTGAGGAGCGTTAACTCGGTTGTTAGCATTTTCTGGACACCTCTCAGGTCCCGAGGAGAGGGGCTGGTGTAAACAGCAGCAAGAGGAAGTTGTGATGAAGGAATTCTTTTCCCTGTAGAGAAGGTGTGTGCTCACGTTCTCTGAAGGGCTTTGAACTCACTATTGTCGCGTTTGCCCTGAATGGTTACAAGGAAAAGGGTAGAATGCAGCCTGCAGAAGTGGAAGGAGCACTGGACTTGGAGTCTGAGGACTTGCGTCCAAGTCATTTCCGCTCCATAAGAATCAGTTTCCGCCTTAGTGAGATGAGGTTAGGCTTGGGGTGGCGTTGCCATTCTGTTGTTAGAAGACATCCCGAGGGCTTCTTCACTTGCCTCCATCCACACTTATCCCCTCTGTGTGGGAACTGAGTCGTAAAGGCTGAGACTTCTGAAAGCTTCCTCGAAGAGGATATCAGGTAGATCATTGCACTTACCCTGCCTAGTGTCAAACAGTGAGTTTACTCTGATTTGTTAAGCATATCTGCTTACTAGCCAATAAAGTTCACAGAGTGATGTGGGCTGGATATAAAAAGTGTTATGTTAACAGTATTGTGGAATTTTATTTTTATTAATCTTGCATTATCTGATTTTTATGTAATAAAGGAAAAACTTAATAGACACAAAAGTGCCAGGAACTGGTTCTTCATAACTCCAGGGTCTTCCAGCCTCCTCCTCTGTTCTCTAAATTAGAGGAGAGCATTTTTTTCCAGCCCCAGGCTCCCCTGGAGCTTGTGGCTACTCTATGTGGCCTTCATCCCAGTTTACACAGGTCCGTCTGCCTCACTTCAGCCCCTTCTTTTTACTTCCTAAATGAGCTTCGCATAAATTTGTGAGTGTTCATTGTCCTTTTTCCCCTTGAGTATCTGGTTTATGTATCTCGTTTTCTCTTGTCTCATAGAGGCAGGATAGGATGGTATGCCATAGTGAGGAATAGCGTAGCTGGAGCCAGACTGCCTGGGTTCCAGTCTCAGTTCTGCAGCTTGCTGTATGGTCTTGGGCAGCCTCTTCCTGGCTCAGTTCTGTCGTATGTAAGATAGGAATAAAAACAGTTGTAATTCACAGGGTAGTATTAAGTGAGTTGATATATATCCTGCTAAGAATGTACATAGCAGGTAGTAAGGGCTATATATGTATTAGCTATTATTAATATTATAAATGTATTTCCAGGTCAGTTTGTCTTATTTAGATTTAGGATTCCTAGAAAGTAGGAGAGCCAGACCCCCAAGTGCAATATGTTCCACAGTTAGATACTAATAAGTTTTAGTAGGCTGGAGAGTCTTAGAACCTTCGGATATCAGTTTAATTTACATGAGGAGTGTCACTACCTCTTAGCCCCTACTTTGCAGACATGGAGACCAGTTAACTGAAGCTAAGAGTGGATTTTCACAAGTTTCTGCCTGAGGACTCAGAAATGAAGTTTATACTAGGCTTGGGTGTTGTCTATAAACTTTTTCCTAATGATTGTGAAAATAGAGTAATGAGACTCCAGAAATGTATACATTCGTATCAATGATCTCTTCAAAGTTGTCACCTTGGTAGCATGTACCTTATGCCACACCAACATTGCCATTATTCAGAGCACTTTTAAAATTACCTTTTCAAATTGTTTTTGGATCTGCACAGGACACTCCAACTTGTTTTACTATAACCAGCACCTTGGTTTTTATACCAAAACAGCATTGATTTTCCCATATTATTATTCTTAGTTCTGAATGACCTGGCTATTTCTGAAAATAACACCCACTCTTAAAAAATTGGTATTTGCCACCACTAAATATAGTCACAAGAATTTGTCAGGAGTATTGAAAGCAATGCCAAGGTATTTCTGGCATCAGAATAAAGGCTCCCCAAAGTACTAGCTGTGAAATAAACTCATTTAGAGGTGTAAGTTTTGTTTTCTAGCTGCAAAGTTGTATGATTCAGTGATATGTATATTATAAACAAAGTCATAGTCCTTCTGCAGAGGAACCAACTGCTTGTACCCCTGGGGGAGATTCTTTAGTATCTCAACCTTGTCTCCCCTCCCAGCCTGGCTTTCTTCCTGTCTCTAGATGGAGCTCCATTTGGCCACTCAATAGGCTTGCTTCAAAGTGCTGTTTGTTATTACATGACCATATGGCCAGGGCAGGGGCAGGTCCTTGGGTTTGCTGCTCTGATTCCACCGACTGCCAGAACACCTGTTGACACTTCAACATTGGAAGATGTAGAAAAGTAGCCCTGAGACAACCCAGGATTGTTGTAGAGAGGGGATGGCCAGGAGAGAGGAAGGGTTTTCAAAAATAGTATGGTACAAAAAAAGTGCTATGCAAAAATACGTATTTTGTCTACATGTATGATTTCTGTGATACCAAAAATGCCAAGACAGTTCCCTTCACACTTAGTCATTTTCTTGCCCTGGAATAAACCTGGAAATGAGCAAGTGCTTAATCAGATTGGCCTGGTATTCTTGTGGGTAGATGATAAAACCTTAAGGGTATTGGAGGTTAGCTGTTGGAACACAGAAATAGTCCAGCAGAGTCTCAGAGCCAGCCAGGAAGCTTAGAATAGACCTGCATGTGGCCTGAGGTGCTGTTGGCCCGAAGGTTAGTGCCTCACCATGGCTTTTGCCACATTCAGCAATCACAGGGAAGAGAGACTGGCTCACTACACTCCTCTTTAGCTCCTACAGCTTCCCTACAGGTCTTGGATAGGAAATCAGCAAGTAATTACTAAGTACCTAAGCAATAGGCACCTTTTTTATTACCATCCCAGGGTTGAGCGTTACTTCTTTGAAATTAAGTTATTTGGAGTTATGCACTGAGATTGACGAGTCATCTATAAGAAAGAAACAAAACATGTAATGGGGCTCATCTCTTGTGGGCCAGAGGTGGTTATAGTTGCTTTCACATTTGTCTCATTTAATATTTTAAAAGTAGTCTGTTCTCATCAGAATTTATGAGGCAATAGTGGATTTGAGAGGAGAAAAAGAAAGCTTTATTCTCTTCAAAATTAGAGACAAAGGTCTCCTGGCTAGTAGGCAGGAAGTTTCTGTGCATTAATTTAATGTGATGAAGAATACGGAAAGTAGGTATCTGGAGTTGCTTAATTAGAGGTTCAAGGGCGTTTAGTAGAAGACTGTAGGTCTGTGAACCTGAGACTGCACATATTTTAAAAATCCCTATTAGTAGGGATATATTCTGATACTAATGGTGACATGCATGGGGGGGTCAGTATTATTGTCTAGCCATCAGACAATCTGGCAAGATTAGTTTTTCATTCAGTGTGATTCTGTAGGTGGATTTCCCAGAATAGAGAGGGTAAATGGTGAAGGAAGGGCTTCAGGGGAACTGAGACGTTGGAGTGGATCTAGAGCTCTTTTCACAATAGGTGCCAGGTCATGAGTGCCTCTGGAGCAGATCAGGCCGATCTGCAGACTTCAGCAGAAGCTCCCATGCTCTGAACTTAAAAACAGTAGCTGCTGATTTGCACACGTCTTTTTTTTGTTTTTTAATTTTTTGTTTATTGCAGTAACATTGGTTTATAACATTGTATAAATTTTAGGTATACATCATTATACTTCTATTTCTGCATAGATTACATCATGTTCACCACCCAAATACTAATTACAACCCATCACCACACACCTGTGCCGAATTATCCCTTTCGCCCTCCCTCCTCCCCCCTTCCCCTCTGGTAACCACCAATCCAATCTCTGTCTCTATGTGTTTGTTTATTGTTGTTGTTATCTACTACTTAATGAAGGAAATCATACGGTATTTGACCTTCTCCCTCTGACTTATTTCACTTTGCATAAAACCCTCAATGTCCATCCATGTTGTCACAAGTGGCTGGATTTCATCGTTTCTTATGGCTGAGTAGTATTCCATTGTGTATATATACCACATCTTCTTTATCCATTCGTCCCTTCTTGGCTGGATTTCATCGTTTCTTATGGCTGAGTAGTATTCCATTGTGTATATATACCACATCTTCTTTATCCATTCGTCCCTTCTTGGGCACTTAGGTTGCTTCCAAGTCTTGGCTATTGTGAATAACGTTGCAGTGAACACAGGCGTGCATGTATCTTTACGCACTGGTGTTTTCAAGTTCTTTGGATAAAGACCCAGCAGTGGGATAGCTGGATCATGTGGTAGTTCTAGCCTTGATTTTTTGAGGAATCTCCATACTGTTTTCCATAGTGGCTGCACCAGTTTGCACTCCCACCAGCAGTGTATGAGAGTTCCCTTCTCTCCACATCCTCTCCAACACGTTGTTTCCTGTCTTGTTAATTATAGCCATTCTGATGGGCGTGAGGTGATATCTCATTGTGGTTTTGATTTGGATTTCCCTGATAGTTAATGATTTTGAACATCTTTTCATGTGCCTGTTGGCCATCTGTATATCTTCTTTGGAGAAATGTCTGCACACGTCTTAAAAGCTGTAATTTTTTGCTTACCTGTGCACCTTAATTACTGGAGTATAAGCTTCTCAAGGGCAGGGTCCGTGCCTCTTTTATGCATCAATATAAAGCCATGGCTTGGCATATAGTGAGAACCAACAGGACTGGTCTGGAGGTGGCTGGTGCTGAGGGGCGGCAGGATCTCTCTTGATTTGGCTTTTCCACGACAGCAACCTAAGAGAGAGGTTCTGCCGGGTTGAAGCTACTTCCTTCTGCCACTTATGTGAGACCTCTTACAGGCAGGTCCGCATGTCCAGGGCTTGGAGACATGGAAGCTGAGGGACAGAAAGGCTAGGTGACTGCTCACAGGTGGCAGAGCCAGAATTCAAAGTCGTCAGCTGGCTCCCAGGCTCAGCTAGGTGCTCAGTGTAGAGCCCTGCACAAAGTAAGTACTTAATAAATACGAGTTTATAGTTGTTGTTGGAATTATAGTACCGTCTGTACCCTGTCTCAATCAGAAAACCTCTGTACAAATTAAAGCTCATAAGTGAGTAATAAAACTGGGAAATGAATCAAAAAAGAAAAGAACTAGCAAGTAGTGAGTGTTGAACTTTACACTACCCCCTCTTGTCAATGCATTGTCTCATTATATCCTCATAATACTCACATGAGGTAGGTATATTATCATTATATCTATTTCACAGAAGAGGAAACTGAGTCTCAGAATAGTTTGCCCCAGGGTTTCGTAAGTAGGGAGTACTAGAACCATCTACCCCAGAGCTTTCCCTCTGAGGCATTATGTTATAGTGACCGCTACACATAACAAGTGTGCAGTAATGAATGAACTCGTTTCAAATGAAGAAAAAAGTGGCATGTTGCAACAGATGAATGCATTGTGATAATTAAAGAACTAAAGAAAGTTTCACATTTTCATTATAAATTTGAGGGTAAACTATATCCTTATAATTGCAGAATTTCTTCTCATGCTTATTGTGTCTGTAACCAGCGATAAATTTTGCACAGCTAAGTGTATCACCACTGAGTGACCACTCTTGTCAGGGCACAGCAGGGTTTGGTTATGGTTTTTCAGGAAAACCAGTTGTGGCTATAAAAGCATATTTTCCCTGGAAACCAGATATTATAAATGTTTGTAGATGAATACTTTATGTATTCAATTCACATCCCAGTAATAAATTATAGTTGGTTGTATGATATGAAGTAAACAATTTAATCTATTGAAAGCTCTAAGTTATGTTCAGTTTAAAAAGTTACTTTTATTTTTAAGCAGTATCAACGAGAGAGAAAAGTTCAAGGACAGAAAGAAGACAGATGAATTAAAGAGGAATGTTAATAAGAGCTATTGAATTATGTGTCCAGTTTCTGCTCGGAACAATGGGCTCAGGAAGTCTAGTCAGAATATTTAGAGAATTTCTCAGGTACAATATCTGGGTTGTGGTTTTATCCCTTCTTAAGGATCATGGTTTTGTGAAACGCGTATAGGTTGAAGTTAGAGAGGCTTGAGTTCAAATCTTAGCTCTGCTTCTTGCTAGCTGGGTAATATTTCCAAATTTACCCAATAGCTTCAACTCTAAGGTGTGTTGTAAGGAATAATGATAATCTAAATGAAAATGCCAAATGATGGCTGGCAAACAGCACCAACTGGTAGCACTTAAATGAGTTCCCTATTGGTGCTCTAACAAATTACCACAAATTTAGTGGCTTAAAATACCACACATATCTTACAGTCCTGGAGGTCAGAAGTCTGACATGGGTCTTTGTTGGCTAAAATCAAGATGTTAGCAGAGCTGCATTTCCTCCTGGAGGCTTTAGGGGAGAATCTGTTTTCTTGCTTTATCTAGTGTTGAGAAGCTGTTGCATTCCTCGGCTCATGACTCCTTTCTCCATCTTCAAAGGAAGCAGAGTAGCATCTTCCGATCACTCTGACTCAGAAATCTTCTGCTTTCCCTTCTAAAGGGCCGTTGTGATTATATTGGACCCACCGTGATAATCCAGGATAGTCTCTTTATTTTAAAGTCAGCTGATTAACAACCATAAATCCATCTGCAACCTTAATTCCCCCTTGCCATGTAACAAGCATTTTCACAGGTTCTGGGGATCGTGATGTGGACATCTTTTAGGGAGGGGTGTTATTCTGCACACCACAGTGCTTTACTCCCTTATCACTTGCACATTCTTTCCTATACTTATTAAAGGTAAATATGATTAATAAAAGTATCTTTATACCCAAGAAACCTTCTGTTTAGGTAGAGAGCTTAGATTTGTACGTAAAAAAAATTAACTGACAATACAAGATAGTATGCAACAAGTCCCGGTATAAGCCATTCAAGAGGAGAGATCACTTAGGTGTGTGAGAGAGAAAAAAAGAATCACTGGAAATTTTGATTGTCTATAAGAAGTAATAAGGGTGCCCCCTTCCTTCCCCAAAAGGTACATGTGATCTTAGGTTGCATTAAGATAAGAACAAAGGAGGTGATAGCCTCACTCCATTCTATCTTGGTGGATCCCACCAAACTTTGAAGGGTATAAAAAATCATCAGTGGAGCCAGAGGAGGGCAGCCAGCAGGGTGAAGAGCCTAGAATCAGAGCATATAAGTTTAGGGATATTTATGGTGTGGTCTTCAAATATTTAAATGACAGTCATATGAAAAGAAAGCTAGATTCATTTTTGAAAACTCTGGAGTTTGAAAAAACAAGAATAAATGCATAGAAGTTAGATTTAAACTCAATATGATTACCTTAGGTGGTTACAGTTTTCTGAAAATGGAATGAGCTGCCCCAGTAAGTGGTTTCCTGTTGCTGGAGGTGTTCAGGTAGGATCTAGATGACAAGTGTCAAAGAATGTGCTCCCAGAGCACTTTGTTCATGGCTTGAACATTGTAATCATTTGTATTCCAGTCTCCCTGTACAAATTGTGATCTCTTTATGGGCTGAACCGAAAATTGGATTGGTGGATGGATGATGCATGGGTGAGGTTGAGGGTTGGTCAGAGGGATCTTCAGAGTCCTTCCAATTCTGAGACTCTCAGTTCTCAGCTAGGATTTGGACTAAGCTTAAAGAATGGAATTGGAACCCAGAAAGCGGGTGGTAGTGATGGTGCATTCTAGGTTTCACAGTATAGAAAGGCCCAGAGAGAAAAGAGAACAAATCTGAGTGGAGGAGCTGTGTTGGAGAAGAAGGCTGGGTCTTGATTCTTGAAGGTCTTTATTTTCAAGGATGTTGGACTTTCTCATCCTGCAGTCTGGACTCAGATTGACGCTTGACTAAATCGTGATGAAAGATAGAAAAAGTGCTCTGACAGTCGTATACATCATGGCTCGATTGGGAATGACTAAGGGCTTGCTATGGAATGAATTGTATCGCCCCAAACTTCATATGTTGAAGCTCTAGCCCCCAAGGTGATGGTATTTAGAGATGGGGCCTTTGGGAGGTGATTAGGTTTAGATGAGGTCATGAGGATAGAGCCCTCATGATGAAATTAGTGCTCTTATAAGAAGAGACACCAGGGAACTTGCACTCATATTCTCTGTCTTGCACTCATATTCTCTCTCTCTCTCTGTCTCCCTTGCCCCCCTCCTTCTGGCACGTGAGGACACATGGAGGAGGGGGCTATCTGCAAGCCAAGAAAGAGTGCCCTTACCACGAAACAGAATTGGCCAGCACCTTGCACTTGGATTTCCCAGCCTCCAAAACTGTGAGAAATAAATGTCTATTGTTTTGGCTGCCCACTCTGTGGTATTTTGTTATGGCAGCCTGAGCTGACTAATACAGGTCTATTGCCTAAATGTGAGAGTAGAGAGTTAAAACTCAGAGCTAGATGATAGCAGCAAGAATGTAAAGGAGGGATCAGATGGGAAGATTACTAGAAACATCAGGACTTGGTGGCGAGGTAAATAAGAAAGGGTGAAAAGGGGAGGGTATCAAAGAGGCCCATTTTTTAGAGGTGAGCTGTAGTCCTGGTAAACTTTGCCCTGAATGGTAGTAGTAACAGCAGGCACTGTTGTATGAGACCCTGTTATGGGCCTGCATGATATGAGACACTGTGTATGTATCATCCCATTTCACTAAATTACCCATGAGTATGTAGGCCTCAGCTTATACTCCAGTCAGTGTCTGCTTTAGGGAGTGCCCAAGGAAAATTCTCATCCATGTTAGCACTAAGGATAATTATATGTCTCCTAAATAATTGGATTTTCTTTTTTAGTTTTTGAACTCTGAACTGAATAAACACCTGACTGTCTCTGTGTGGGGTGGGGAGGTTGGAGGAGTTACACAGTTTCAGAGGCAGAATTGTGGCCCAGTTATAGGATGTGTGTAATAGATTATTTTTTAGCCTCTTTCCCATTTCTTTTTTATATCCCACCCTTGTCTTTCTATCCTCCCTTCTCTTTTAATGTATAATTCCTTGTATTTTATGCATCCCTGAAAGTAGTCCCAAATTCATTCAGGAATAAAGGAGAATAAATCTATTTTTATTTACATTAGTCCCCACTTTATGGATGAGGAAGCAGAGGCTCGATTAATTTATCTAACTTACCCAAGATCACAGTGGATGTATTAGTTATCTACTGCTGGATTACAAATCACCCCCAAAATTAGCAGCAAACATTTATTTTCTCTCTTGGTTTCTGAGCGTCAGGAATCTGGGAGCCACTTTGCTGGGTGGCTCTGGCTCAGAGTCTGATGAGGCTGCAGTCAGGCTGTCAGCTGGGGCTGCAGTCATCTGAAAGCTTGATTGGGGCTGGAGAATCTGCTTCCAGCTCACTCACTTGGCTGTTGGGAGAACATTCCAGTTTCTTGCCTCATGAGCCTCTCTATAGGGCTGCTCACAACATAGGAGCTGGCTTTCCCCCAAAGCAAACGATCTGAGAGTGACACTCAAGACCTAAGCTGCAATGTCTTTTATAACTTAATCTCAGAAATGACGGACAATCACTTCTGTATTATTCTATTGGTCACGCAAACCAACTCTGGTAAAATTTGGAAGGGAGCTTTACAAGGGTATGAATTCCAAGGTAGGGATCATTGGGGGCCGTCTTGGAGGCTGCCAACCACAGTGAGTCAATAATGTAGCTGAGCCTGTGTGATGCTGCTTTTACAAAAGCACTGGATCCAAACATGCTCAAGTTTGGCCCCCAGAGCTAATTCCATTCCTTTCATCTTGAAGAGTAAGTGAATGAGCACCAGTAAGCAGTGATGTTCTGGGTTTCCAGTTTTCTTCCTCTGATCCTGCCTACAATTGCCAATGCTGCTGAAATTTCATCCATAAAGCTTTCTGTAGCCTCATAACTCTGTTTAATCACTACTAGAGGTAAACACAAATTTGACCCTTAGGACAACACTAAATGACTTAACTTTTGGATACCACTAAAGAGTTAATAGCTACCATAACGCTATATATGCTTACATTCTCTGAATTTGGTAGTGCAAGAAACGATTATAATTTTAATTCCTTTCACTTTTTATATTGTTTGCTTCATGGGAGATATATGTGTATAAAGGATAAAAATTTTTGGTGATTCTGCCCCTCATAAGGCGATTCCACTCCTCATTTGTCAATGTAATGAGAAAATCCATAAAGATATTTTTATGGGACATATTTTTACTGCATTGCTGAACTGTAGCCAAATTTTGTCAGGGAAATAAATTAGGACATGTTGTTTTCCTGGATTCAAGGAATTGCCAGCTCACTGTTCAGTATTCAAACCACAGATCTGTGACTTTCCAATAAACCACCTGGATGAATGAACACAGAGGATCTCATTTGCTGCTGGCTATGACCCTACCTTTTGATGATTCTTACTCTAGTCTGCATCTGGAAATTCCATTTTCATTTGAAGTCTGTATAAGTCGATGTCACTATCAATGTTTAAACACAATGCCCAACCAATTTTTTAGCTGAGATTGTTTTTTAGAACAATGGTGCTAATTATTTCAACTTTAGTTTAAATTTGCCAGCCATTGCTGTGTGCTAATGGTATTTGATTGTTCTTGTAACTTTCTTTACATGTCTGGGACCTCTCTCCGGGGCCTATTGTGATATGCCAGTTTGCAAATAAAATGATCAGTTTTGTCTAGGGAGAGAACTTCTCTTTATATTTGACTTACTTATGTACAAATTAATTTGATCAATTCTCTGAGAATGCATACTGTGTTCCAGGCTTTGTGCTATGTTCTGTAAATGAATAAAAGGGTAAGACAGCCTTTGTGCCTTTAAGAACTTGTGGTCTAGTTGCTAGATAAACATTAACAGGAATAATTATGAAATCATGTGATATAGCAGAAGTATTCACAAAATGCTTGAGAGAAAGAAGGGGATTAGGTCTGCCTGGTGGTGGAGGGAGGAGATACCAGGAAAGACTTCTCTTAGATCAGTGGCCCTCAGATCTTGGTCCCAAGACCAGAGCTAGTCTCTGATAGAATTTTCACTGACTTGTGGTAGAGTGAGGGAAAAAAAAAAAAAAAAGGAAGAAAGAACAAGGCAGTGATTGTTTTTTCTGTAAGTAAACTAAATTCCATGAGCTAACTTTATGATTTTTAAAAATTCTTTAGCCTGAAATTAACTACTTACATGTTTTTTTCTGTTATATTGTCCTTTACTTTATGAAGTCATGATGATAATATGTACTATTATTTGTTTTCTTTAATTGCAAAATGAAACTTAGCAACCTCATATCAGTCCCCATTTTCATGTACTGTTCATTCATTTCTTGGTCCTTGACATCCAAAAGGTTAAGAGCCCTTGTTATGGGCGGTTACATTTAATTGGGGTTGGAAGAGAGATAGAAGCTCCTGTATAAAGAATTCCTGCTATTTGCCTGTCAGTGATTTAGCTGCATCTGTGTTAAGGGTAAATTAATTTGCAAGAAAGAAAATAATACATGCTTGCTTTTTAAAACTAGTTTTGAATGTTTTCCTTGCATGTGTCTTGGGGAGTGGGTGTGGGAGGTGGGTATAAGGGAGAAACCTGTGCCCACAGTGGTGCAGAATCTGGACTGTAGCTTTGGGAAGCCGCTGTTGCCAACATGAATACTGGTTTTAGAAGCATTTCCCCCCACATAAAATCTTATGAAGTTTAGATAAAATTAGGCTTTGTGAATGTAAACTTGCTCTTTCTTTCTAGGTGTTAGGTTAAAAAATCAGAACCTTTGTATATACGGGCCCCTTCCCCCCCTAATTTTTCACAAGGCAACGGGAGAAAGAGTGAGCCATTGCGTCTGTGTGTTTAAGCAGGTCAGCAGTAATAGCATCTTTAATGTGCCACATCGAGGACTGGCTGTGCCCAGAATCCCTTATTCATCTTACCTGTGGTAGCAAAGCTTTTCATCTATTTATGAATGGATACCCCTCAGGAGTTGAGCTGTATCCATAATTTTAGGGAATATGTCGTGTTTGAAGAAGGATTCAAGGAGCATGACAAAGATGGTAAACGGACTGAATAATGTCAAAAGATGTTTAAGAAGACCATGGGGATTCCCTGTCTGAACTCTGGGCCCTGATCTTACAGGAGCTTATCTGCCCTGCGTTCCTCCCAGCATAAGTACTTTAAGAAATGATCAAAGATTTTCTTGAAAACTTGCCAGACAACACTTGTAAATAACAGACTCTCATCGACTGTGCACTTGGAAGCAGTCCCTTTGTATGGTAAAGTAAGAGGCTCTGAGGTCAGAGGATTCAAATTCTTGCTCCACCCCTTCTGTCAAGTCACAATCTTGCTATGCCTCAGTTTCCTCCTCTCTGCAATGGGAATAATCGTTCTTATGCCATAGGGCTGTTGTAAACAGAAGTAATAAGCATGCAATAAGCACAAACTACTACTATTCTTATATTTTAATTTTTATTACTGCTATTTCCTTTTGGGAGGAGAGCTTCTCTCCTGCCCCTTTTCTCCTTCTCTACTGTGCGTTGTCTTCCGTCTTTGAGTCTGGAGGGTCCTGATTCAAGTGAACACATGTACTAGTTGGTTCTTTCAGCTTCCTTGAAACTAAAGCATCTGCACATGAACAACAAAAAAATACCCTAGGGGCCGGCCCCGTGGTGTAGTGGTTAAGTTCACACGTTCTGCTTCGGCGGCCCAGGGTTTGCCAGTTTGGATCCTGGGTGTGGACCTATGCACTACTCATCAAGCCTTGCTGAGGCGGCATCCCATGTGAAATAGCTACAACTCTACAGCTATGATACGCAGCTATGTACTGGGGCTTTGGGGAGAAAAAAGAAAAAAGAGGGAGATTGGCAACAGGTGTTAGTGCAGGGCCCACCTTCCTCAAAAACAAAAAAAGTCAAGGTGAAGTAAAAGAACCCCTAGAGCCCTATGCGTTTCACAATGCACCACAGCTATCAAGTTACGAACAGTTAAAAAAAATACTCTAATGTTTATAGGGCATATCATTTATTTTGGTTAACTGTCATATATTTAAGCAAATTAATCAAAATTTTATATCACAGTATTTCTAGACAAAATCATGAAGAGAAAAAATGTTAAGTATTTAAGCAAATTATACATTCTATTAACAATCTGCAGACTTCCCTCTCCCCATGACCTTTAGCAACTCAACAATGGAAATATTGGAAGGAGATAAGTATACCAGTGATGATGGGATGATGGAATGTTCCATGTCCTTCCTGGTTCCTGCTTTACAAAGAAAAAAAAGAAAGAGATACGTGGCCTTGAGGAATAGAATCATGACACAGGGTGTGCCTTGAACCTGTCTGCCCTGAAATGACTAGCTAAGCTATTGAAGGTTGAGATAGAGAAGCTAAGAAGGCCCCCTTTATTCACACACTCCTGAGCAAGAAATTTTGTAATTAAATTAAAAGGGAATGAAGAGGTCATAAGGTTACATCTGTTGCTTAGAAATGTTAAATTGAAGAGCACTATTTTGAGTCATTAATTCATTCAACCAATAATTATTGGACACTCAGTGTGTGCCAGACACTGTTCTGGACCCTAGACATCAAACAGGACCAAGTCCATGTTCTCATGGAACTTGCCATCTAGTGGGGGAAACAATACAGAAAAAACTCCACAGACATTCACAGCAGAGCCAACCCTCTCATGGCACAGGAACACCCTCAGGGTGGCTTGGTGGCTTACGCACTGTAATCACCATGCTAAATATTCACTCATAGACTTAGGGCTGTGTTTCTGTGTCCTTATACTAATTACCAAAGCAGTGATTTCCAATTAAAGATGTGAGTATTTTTGACCTCTCCAAAATGATTGACATGGCTTTGGAGGTCTATTTTTGTCCTACTTTCTCAAGTTCATGTCCTTTGTGGTAGCCAACAAGGAAGATACCTCCCTGTCATAAGTTTAATAGTATAAGCTGTATGTCATTTGTGATATTTGAGCTATCATGATACTGGCATACTGAGAAGCAAAACTGGTTTACCTAATGTAACTTTATGCTTTAAGATTGGGGTTACCTACCTAGGGATTTACTCTATGTTTTTTTTTTTTTGGTGTGCCGCCTTATGTTTCAATGTAAATTTTAATGAGTCAAAAATCTTGGCTGAGGCCAAAACCTGGATTATATTACATGTGCTGGTAGAGCCATGAGAATGACCTTCAGATTTCTGTAGGTTGGTGCTTTTAAAGGAGGAGGGTTAGTTTTAACCTTAACCCCCCCATGTTAGGTGTTGCATTTCAGCTACGGAGTGATATCTAATACCAAATCAACATCTGATTCTAACTCTGGGTGTACTGTATTAAGTAGTTAAGAACAAATCTCTCAAATATCCCCCACAGATTATTCATTAATTACAATGGGAAAAAGTGGTACCTTTACAATGGGGAGATCTGGCAGATACCACCATCACCAATGAATCTAACAGCATCATTGATGGTGATTATTGACTGACATGTTCTCCCTGATGAGAAGCGATGGGAAGTGCGCGGCATCACCTAGGTAATATTCTGACCAAAGAATAGAGGGGAAGGGAGGGTTGGAGGGAAGAAAATATCTAGAAAGGACATTTGGGGGAAAATTGGAGAAATTTGAATATAGTCTTTTTATTAGATAATCCTTTTGTATTGGTGTTAAATTCCTTGAATCTGATCATATGAAGGAGAATGTCTTTGTTCGTAGGACTTACATGCTGAAATATTTTAGGTGTGAAATGTCATGAGGTCTGTAACTTTCAAATGGTTCAAGAAAAAGCAAACATATATGGAGACAGAGAAAGAGAGAAGGAAACAAACATGGCAAAGTGTTCATTGGTCAATAGGTGAAGGGAATGTGTGTGTTCATTCTGTTATTCTTTCGACTTATCTTTAGGTTTCAAAATTTTCAGAATAAAATGAGGGAGACAAGGAAAGTCTATTTGAGGGAAATTATTATAGAAATCGAAATGAAAACAAAAAGATGTAAGGAAACACACAACTTAGGTGTGACACATCAGACGAATAAAGCCCAGGATGGGCACTCTGGAATGGGAATCACAAGGGCTATGTTCTTGAGTGTCCTCTGCCATCAGCAGCCATGTGATCGTGGGCAGTCTGCCTAGACTCTCTGTATTCATTTCCTAGGGCTGCCGTAACAAAGTACCACAAACTGTGTGGCTTAACACAACAGAAATGCATCATCTCACAGTTCTGGAGGTTAGAAGTCTGAAATCAAGGTGTCAGCATGGCCGTGCTCCCTCTGAAACTGATACCGAGCAATGGAGTCGCTCTCCTCACCATGATCTGAGCCAATTAATCATGAGTTACGGATCAAGAAAGGAAGTTCTAATTCGATTAGCCAGCATGATTGGGAAGATGGCAGACTAATGTCTCAAAAAAACCATCTTCAAAAATCACAGAATCTTGAGGTCGTTGTATGGGGAAAATGGGCAGTGAGGAGGAGATGCAAGGATGTTGGTCTCCAGGCATCACATTGTTCCATTCTTCTGTCAGCTGTGATGGATACCTTATAGGTGTATTTCCTGCCTGTGGTCAGCCTGTTCCTGGAGAGAAACTCATAGAACAAAGTTTTAATTTATCAAGCTATCAGGGAGTACATACGAAAGAGGAGGCCATGAATCAGGAGGGCATGTGAATTTTTTTAGAGTACGTGCAGAGCAGCGAGTAGTCACATAGAGGAGGGGCTGGGGCCAATTGGCGTAACAAGATGGCCTCACTTATGCTCACTTACCAAACCTTTGGGGAGAATCCTTCCTTGCCTCTTCCTCGCTTCTGGTGGTTTGCCAGCTATCCTTGGCGGTCCTAGGCTTGCAGCTGCAGCACTTCAGTCTCTTGCTGTGTCCTTACAAGGCATTCTCCAGTGTTTCTTTTCTCTTGTAATGACAGCAGTTATTTCGGATTACGGCCCACCCTAATGACCTCATCTTAAACTTGATTACATCTGCAAAGACCCTATTTCCAAATAAGGTTGCATTCACAGGTACTGGGGACGAGGGCTGTGACATGTCTGTTGGGGATACAATTCAACCCGTAACACTCTCCATCCTTGTTTCTCCGATTCTCAAACAGGCCTGGGGGATGCAGTGGAGCTGGTGAACCAAAATGGAGTCTTTGGTCCCTTTCCCAGAAGGTCTGTTCTGTGTGTCCATCCCTCTAGGTTCAGATGTTAGTCAGCCTTGGGCAACTAAGGCGCCTGAGAGAGACTTGGTGAGGACGGGGTTTCAGGTCGTTACAGAACAGATGAGAAACGCGGCCTTTGGAAAACATGATTCATGAACATTCTTGGCATAGCAGGCTGTTTTATTTTGCTCATCACAGACATTCTCTTTGTCCTCATTTTTATTTGTCTCAATGATTGTTGGTCAAAAGTTTTCTAAGCTGAATTCCCATCCTCTTAGCCGTAAAATTACATAAAATGAGGTGCTAGCATTCAAAAAAAATAATTGTCACATCACAAGTGGTTTCAGATGTTGTATAGTACGCCAACTGGAGCACATTAATGGAGGACAGTCAAGACTCCTCTCCCTGTGTTTGTCCTTCAAGCTAAAAAAAGGCAAGATAAGAAGAGAGAACGTTCTGTACTGAATAAGGGCGGCCGGCACCTTCAAACCGGCCTGGCCCCTCCTGCTGGGTCAGCTCTGAGTATCTGGAGGAGGACACCCTTTGAGGCCTTGAGGGGATTGCAAGCAAAGGAGGCAGGGGGCAGCATAAATGGAGATGAGAACTGTCCACACTCTTTCCTGATGTCCCTGTGCTTCAAAGAGAAAACTGTGTCAAAGCTGGGGAAGGGGCAAGCGCTGAACACCGAGTTGAAAGAGGACATTTTCCAGAACTCCAGGCCCACAGCCCTCAGTGCAATGTGTTGTGTACAAAGATGCATCTGCCTGCCTCCTGCATCTCCCTCTATGTGACCCAAGGTGGACGCCAGGTGTATAAACCAGGACAGGATATTGTCCCATCTGGGAGGTTTCTGACTTGTGGGCAGGAAACAAAAACCTCAGGGAAATGGAATCTTATCCACAATTAAATAGTGCTATTTTTCCTCCTGACTTACAGAAATTATTTAAACAATTGGTAATTTAATTATGATGTTATTGTGAAAGCCTGTTCTGTCACTTGCTGCCAATGCTAGGTAAAAACACTGGGAGTTCACACTGTGTCATATTATTCTGGTCTTTCTTTGCCATTCTTTCAGCAGTGGGAGTTATGGGTTTGTCAGCATTTCCATTATTACCTCTTATTTTCAAGGCCTCTGTCTTAGTTGCTGAAAATTGCACTGTACTGGATGAAAGCCTAGCGGTAATTTCCTTTAGTGTTATAGCAGCTGCATTCTTTTATGGTTGTGTGTGACTTTGCAAGTGATTTCAATATTTTTTATTAAAGAAATTAATTCAGACGTAAATCTCAACTCTTGTATTTATGCATATAGCCCTTATCCAAGATTGGGGTATGAATCATGTGAAGCAAACGTTTACGAACAGTACACAACTCAAGAAAGGCACTGCCTTGGCAGTGACATAACAAGGCATGACCAGGAAGTAAGGAGATGGATGTGGTGATAATCAGTCATAGTTCTTTTGGCCACACATTGTGTAGCTCTGGGATTTACAATATAAAACAGAAAGGAAGAGAAGGTATGGTCTTAAATTAAAAATTTTAATTATGTGTGTTATACTTGGTGTAGAGATTAGGATCTTCTCATCAAATCATAGAATTTCTGAAGAAAACCTTAGTTCTTATCTTATCCATTGATTATGGATACTTATTCCATCAATTCCATGTTCCCTCTTCCACCCTTCCAACAATGTATTGGTTATCTATTGCTGCATAACAAACAACCCCAAAACTTTGTGACTTAAAAACAATCACTGAGTAGCTCACAATTCTGGGTGTTGGCAATTTGAACAGAGCTCAGGTAGGTGGTGGTTCTGCTGGTCTTGCCTGGGCTCACTCGTGTGGCTACAGTCAGCTGGGGGTTCAGCCAGAAGCTGACTGAACATGGATGGCCTCACTCACATGTCTGGTGGTTGGCTATGGTGCAGAGGCACCTGATCCACGTGTCTGCAGCATCTAGCAGGCTACTCAGGCTTTTCACCAGCCACTGGGTTCCAAAAGCAGCAAACGAGGGCAGACTCCAATGCACAAACTCTTTTCAAATCTCTGTTTGTGTCACATTTGCTAATGTGTCATTGGCCAAAGCAAATCATGTGGCCAGGCTCACATGCAAGAGGTGAAGAGATAAGACTCCATCCCTCAGTGGAAGGGACAACAACATAAATGGAAATATGCATCCATTTGTTTTTATTCAGAAACTAGGGTCCCATCCTGATAGCTTCAGCTGGAATCTCCCTACTATTCAGTCTTGCCTGAAAAGAAACAGAAGGGGAGACAGTTACAGGCCTACGTGCACAAAGGACCAGAAAGCCTCCTAAGGGAAGTGAGAATTCATCTTAAGGAAAGAGAGAGAGGAGAGTCACAAGACTGTCCAAGGACATTGAGTCAGTGATAGGACAGACAGCCCTTGTCTGTCTGTCAGATGGCCCCAGCCTGCCCCTATGATCTGCACCCAAGACCTGAGGAAAAGAGGCGGCTGCAATAGAAAGAACAAAATGGGGTCTCAGTGAAGTTTCTAGAGAAGACATGGGAATTTAGAGGGTGAAGGGAGCATTCTTCATTTCGGTCTCCTCTGACGGGGAGCCAAATCCAGCCTGCTTCTGGACCAGAGTTGATGTGGGAGAGGAAATTGGCCTGGGTCAGGCATCCGGGCCTTTGAGATAGGCTTCGATGGAATGTCCAGGAGGAACTCAGAGCCTCAGCATGTCAAGGTGAGAGAGAGGATTCGTTCCCAAGTGGACAGGAAACACCTTCCCAGGCCTCTTAGGTCAACAAGGGGCGTTGAGGGAACTGAGGTTCCTATAGAGCAAGCAAGGCTGGAGCCAGAGAGGCGTTTTCCAGTCACCTTGACCCTATCTACTTCTAGCTCTGGCTGTTGTGGCTGAGGAACAGGGATTAGAGCTGCCCCTATTGATGAGCTCTGGTCTCTTAACTTGGCCCAGGCAAAAAGGCTGACAGGTCGTAACCTACGACATAGACTCTCTTTGTCCTTTCTTATCCTCATCTCCTCTACATTTTATTTTCCATCACAAAAGACTCTGACAAAGAATTACCCCCAAGATTAAATTACTTCCCTGACCTGAGGATATTTGCATTTTGATAAGAGATTTCTGATGACCCAAACTCCATGTAGATCTAAAGGAGTCAGTCTTTAATAGAAACATTCAGTTGTGACAGGAAGCAGAAGGGGCCAGGGGCGATGCTGAGTAGGAAGGCCTTCTGGATCCCTGGATTCACACCCCCGGGAGCTCTGGTAGCAAGGCTGTCTCTGGGCCTCTAAGGACTGTGAAGGCCAAAGAGATGTGAAGAGGAGGAGGTACCAGTTCTGGAAGAGGAGAGAAGCTAATGAGCTTTTATTAATATTTTATTGTAAAAAATTTCAAACATACAGAAAATTTGGAAGACTTTATACTTAACATCCACGTACTGACTACCTAGATTCTGTCATAACATGTTAATAGACTTGCTTTATCACATCTTTACCCATCAATCCATCTAACTTTTTGATACACTTCAAAGTAAGCTGCAGACATTACTTCCCCCTAAATACTTCAGCATACGTTTCATTAACTAGAGTTTCAGTTTCTTGATTGACTTATTTATTTTTGTTTATTTATTTATTTATTTATTTATTTGTTTATTTTTGGTGAGGAAGATTGGCCCTGAGCTAACATCTGTTGCCAATCTTCCTCTTTTTGCTTGAGGAAGAGTAGCCCTGAGCTAATATCCGTGCCCATCTTCCTCTATTTTGTATGTGGGTTGCCACCGCAGCATAGCTTGATGAGTGGTATAGGTCCGCGCCTGGAATCCGAACCCACAAACCTGGGCTACCAAAGCAGAGCACGCCGAACTCAACCACTATGCTACTAGGCTGGTCCCAGTTTCATTTTATTTACAGTTGTTTCTTAGATATGCACAATGATATATGCACATTTTTTGTTTTTGTTTTTGTTTTTTTGTGAGGAAGATCAGCCCTGAGCTAACATCCATGCTAATCCTCCTCTTTTTGCTGAGGAAGACTGGCTCTGAGCTAACATCTATTGCCAATCCTCCTCCTTTTTTTTTTCCCCCCAAAGCCCCAGTAGGTAGTTGCATGTCATAGTTGCACATCCTTCTAGTTGCTGTATGTGGGACGCAGCCTCAGCACGGCCAGAGAAGCGGTGCGTCGGTGCGCGCCCGGGATCCGAACCTGGGCCGCCAGTAGCTGAGCGCGCGCACTTAACTGCCAAGCCATGGGGCCAGCCCCGATATATGCACATTTTAAGCAAACATTCTCTGAGTACAATGTGTGCACCTGTGTAAGTGAGACCCCAATCAAAATAACATTACTATCATCCCAAAATGCCTAATGCCCCTTCTCAATTAACCCCTGCTCTTACCCACCCCCAGAGACAATCACTCTTCTGATTTCTTTCCAATATAGATCAGTTTTGCCTGTTCTAGAACTTCACGTAATTGGAGGCATACAGTGCACACTTCATCATGCAAGGCTTCTTTCACACAGCACGTTTCAGAGATTCATGTATTGTTGCTGTGTCACTAGTTTGTTCCTTTTTGTTGCTGAACAGTGTTCCATTTGTTAAATTTACCACAGTGTGTATATCCATTCTTCAAAATAAATACCTGGAATAGAGCTGTCATGAACACTCTCGTATAAGTCTTTTGTGAATGTGTGTTTTCATTTTTCGTGGGTAAATACCCAGAAGTGGAATTGCTGGATCGTAGGGTAGGTATATGTTTAGTTTTATGAAAAATTGTGACTTTTTCTAAAGTGACTGTATCGTTTTACAACCCCACCAACAATGTTGTTCTATATCCTCATCAACATTTTGTATTGTCAGTCTTGTTTAATTTTAGCCCTTCTGGTCAGGGAGTAGTGAGAGAAGTTAATGAACACTTAAAAGAAACCTAGTGGGGCAATGAAATAACCCATTATGGCTTTTATAGTTTTTTTCTGTTTAATCCTAGCGTAGATTCTGGATATTGTAAAAGTTAGAAATTATAGAGGTAGAGTAGCTGATTAAAACTTTTAGCCAATTAAAAAAATATGTGAAGGTTTTCTTTTCTAAGTATAACATTGTCATGAAGACAACACAAGAAACAATTATTGGTGGCTGTTGTTTCTAAAAGACAAACCAAGAATGAATTTAGAATAATTAACTGGAAATTTTTATTTTCAGAAATATAAGCTGCTGGGCTCTCGAGCATTAAAAACAAATAAAAATATTCTAGAAATTTCTTTGTTCTTTCATTAACTGTTACTTAATGAGATCAAAGCCGATCAATTCTTATCGTTCTAGGTGGCAGCATATACTCAAGTATAAGTCGTAGTTCCTGTTCTTAAGCTAGTATGTAAGTATGAATATATTACTCAATGGTGATATATAAGCAATATCTGATATATAAGCAACAAGTGCTAGAGAAGGGGATCTGGAAGCCCTCTATTAGAGAGAGACTTCAGACAAGACATAAGACTGAAGGTGGATCTGCAAACATGGGAGGGCTCAGGTGAGGATTAAGGTGGAGAATATTCCAAAGAGTAATCAAAGAAACACCCATAAGGGTAGATTAATTCTTTACTGAGAAACCTGCTCCTTTATGAAAAGCTACTTTGTCTTAGATCACTGTGGTGGAGACAGGAGAGAAATTGTAGGATCAGAGGAATTTGGGAGGGATGATGCTCCCAGATGCCTCTAGAATCTCAATATGTAGAATCACTAGAGAAACCAAGTTTCTTTAGCAATGGCATTGGTGAACTATTGCCAGAGAGTGAGTGGGGGGTGTGTGTGTGTGTGTATTTGTGTGTAAAATGGGGGCAAGAGGAAGCAGAAAGAACATAGAAGTCTTGGATAAAACAATGAATGACATATAACACATTTATTGATACGTATTTATTTATATGCTATCTTGTTGCAGAAGAAAGGATGACTTAAATGAATACATATAGCTTGAAGGCATAAATTTAAAATAAGGATGAAATAATTTTTGCATGAGTTTTTTTCTGCATCACTGTAGTAATAACTTTGCACTTGTAGGGACAATTGAATGGTACTTACATCCTTCGACCTGCATTAAAAAAGCAGGTGTCTGAAGGTTGTGCAAGTTGGGGCCCTTCTGGGTCACCACCTGTTCTGCATCAGGTTTGGAGTGAATTCTACAACCTCACCCAGTTTGGGTTAAGGGATAGGCTTTGTTGGGGAAAGGGAAAATCTATAAGGCAGATCACACAGAAAGAGAAGCCATAGGGTCCCTGCCTCCCATGGTCCCCCAGAGAGACAGGTGAGGGTGCTCTGCAAGACATGTAGTGTGGGTTTATATTCCGATAGAGGAACAATGTCCACCCTTATTCTACCTTTTCTATAAAGCAAGTATAAGAAAGGAGCCTTGTCAGTGGGGGAATACTCAGGCACCTTGGTCCAGGCAGTCTGGATTTGGGGGCCCAGCTGTTTACAGGAGTTGCTGGGAAAGCTAGCTGCCTAGCAGCTGAGGACCTTGGGTCCATAGGATGCTGCAGTCCTCTTGCAGTGGGGAGGACACCACCAGTCCCATGGGAAGCTGAGCTTGGGTGCAGAAGCTTAGCAGGGCTCTTCTGCTGGGAGAAGGAGGTCTCTGGGCCCTGCTAGCTCATTGTACAGGCAACCAGAGTGAGCTGCCAGGGTCATTTTCAGACTCTTTTGCTCATCACACTATACTTAGTGAGAACTCTGCATCTAGGAAGCCTAAAACTTGCTATGGGGGCCTTACAAGAGTCCCTTCCCATCTCTGACCCTAATTAGAGGTTCTAGTACTTACCCTACTCTGTAGGTTGTTAGGGAAACAAATGAGAATGACCAGTTGCCAAAGTGCTAAAATGAGAGGCTGGCAATATAGCCAGCAATATTTTGCAGCGCTCTGCTTTTAGAATTAAAAGGTAAATTATACAAACAACTGTTGGTAATTTGTCCAAAACATACCTTCTGAAATACATCCCAGTAGCCAATGTAAATTCAGCCCATTCTTCTCAGCCTCCTAATCCTAGAACCCAGTATAATGGAAAATTGATGATCCGAATAGTTAGCTGGGGGTATTTCAATATCTCCAATCATCAAAAAGGAGGAATGTGGACCAAGAAACATGAGAAAAAGATTAGCCAAACATTTGAGTCAAAAACAATAATAATAATAAAAGATGGTTGTGGCAGACACTGTTGGCTGACCACCCATTAGGCAGCCCCTTCCTCTTTGCTGATAGAACCCTGATTTTGCTTAGCCTTCATAGGCTTAGGACAAGGGCACTTCCACAGCCAAAGGAGCAGATCTTTGTTATTCTAAGTCAATCATGGTGATTCCACAGGCTTGTGATGTGATTCTGGCCAAAGAGATATGAGAAGAGGTCTTCAGAGGACTCCTGGAAAAGGATCTCCTTGTTCTTGAAACAGGATGACTGCTGAGAGGTCTGCCGCCTTTAGAATTGCTGTGTGAAGAGGTGATGTCTAGGCTTGTGGCACCTTCTTGCAACCCAGGAAGCTGCTAACAGTGAAGTCAACCTTTTGAAGTTGTCACAGGAGAAAGATGCAAATAACTTGGATCCTTGATAATATCACTGAGCTGCTGAAACCCTGAAACTGCCCAACTTTGGGCTCACTGTTATGTGAAATAATAACTTTCTTGTTTTTCAAGTCTTATTTTTTTGAGTCAGGGTTTCTCTTTCTTGCAGACAAACACATTTCTAAGTGATACACTCATTAAGTTTTGTTAGTTTACTTTTTAACCAGAAAATGTGAATTAAAACACTTCATTCTGGTAAATAAAGGATTTATTGTAATAGATATGAAAGAATCTTTTTAAAAGTTAAAAGAGTACTCTAAGATACTGCAGTGGTCGTTCTAAAAATCTGGTTCTTGATATATTGCCATTCTTTTTGAAATTATTTTTAAGCACTTCTTTTTGCAATCTATTGCCAAATTAATTCAGTTTGGTGAGCAACAGAAAAATATTAAACGCGGATTACCTTGAAGCATTTTGCTAGAATCTAGCTAAGTTATATTGCAGTAGAATTGTGTTCAACTATAGATGTTTGGAATTTCCTGAGGTATTCCATATGCCAACAGAAAACACAGTAGCCAGCTCACGGCCAGATGAGTGTATTATAGCCTAAACTCATTGGGAGGAAGTCCGAAGTGAAGACTATCCATGTTGGACCCCATTTATTTTTTCTAGTTTAGAGGTGGCCTCAAGAGTACAGCTTGGAGGTCCATGTACATGGTTTACCACAAGATATGATAGAGAAAATGCAGAACATGACACCTGAGTAGTAGTTCTCTTGCAACTAAGATAATACATAAAAGCATGAGCAGAGATAACAAATGCTGGTGTGGATGTGGAGAAAAGGGAACACTTAGGCACTGTTAGTGGGATGGTAAATTGGTATAGCCACTATGGAAGACAGTATGGAGGATCCTCAGAAAATTAAGAATAGAACTACATATGATCCAGCAATTCCACTCCTGGGAGTATGTCCAAAAGAAACAAAAACACTAATTTGAAAAGATATCTGTACCTCCATATTCATAGCAGCCTTATTTGCAATAGCCAAGACATGGAAACAACCTAAGTGTCCATCAATGGGTAAATGGATAGTGAAATTGTGTTATGTATATACTATGGAATATTATTCAGTCATAAAAAAGGAGGAAATCTTCCCATTTGCAACAACATGGATGGACCTTGAAGGCATTGGGCTAAGTGAAATAAGTCAGAGAAAAACAAATACTGTATGATCTCACTTATATGTAGAATCTAATAAAAAACAAAAAGACACCAAACTCATAGAAAAAGAGATCTGATTTGTGGTTACCAGAGGTGGAGGATGGGTAGGGGGACTGGAGGAAGGTGGTCAAGAGGCACAACCTTCCAGTTGTAAGATAGACAAGTACTGGTGATGTACAACGTAATGACTGTAGCTAACAGTGCTGTATGATATACGGGAGAGTTGTTAAGAAAGTAACTCCTAAGAGCTCTCATCACAGGGGGAAAATTTTTTTTCTTTTCTTTTTATTGTATCTATATGAGATGATGGATGTTAACTAAACCTATTGTGGTAATCATTTCACAATATATGCGGATCAAATCATGCTGTACACCTTAAACTTATACAGTGATGTATTTCAATTATTTCTCAATAAAACTGGAGAAAAAAGTAAAAAATAAAAAAAGCATGAGCAGCAGCAAGAGCTGAGAGGATTGAAGCAATTGAGCCACTGCATAGACTTCTTGGAAGAGGGGAACATGGAAACAATTGAGGCCCCAGTTAGATTAAAGGGAAAACCAAAGGCAGAGGGGGCTTCTGCCTCCCTTCCAATTTGGAGCTCTGAGAGGAGCTCCCTTCACCAGGGGAGGCTGCAGAAGAGCAGAGGGCGATGTGGCACAGTCAGACGGTGAGAGGGCCTGTGCCTGCCTGCAGGTGATCCAGTATCCCATGTGTCCCGCTGAGAGAACACAGAAGTTTGAAGGGGCGAAGAGGGACCTGGTCTGGAATGAGGAGGGAGCACAGGGCATAGGTGGATAACAGTGGAGCACACTCCAAGGCTAGCTGGAACCAGCTGTGTCACCACTGAAGGCCAAGTGAGATGCTTTGGTAAATTTCCGAATTTCTTTTTCAGATAATTCATTATTAGTGTGTAGAAACACAACTGATTTTTGTATGTTGATTTTGTATCCTCTAATTTTTCTTTTGCTGCTTGTGCTTTTGGTAATATATTTAAGAAACCATTACCTAATCCAAGGTCATGAAAATTTACACCTATGTTTCCTAAGTGTTTTATAGTTTTAATTCTCACATTTAGGTGTTTGATCTATTTTGAGTTAATTTTTGGATATGGTGTGAGGTAGGAGTCCAAAATAAAAGATATTCTCATAATTAATTTCACTTAACCTTTTTACTTTTTTAAATGTGGTTACTAGAAAATTTAAAATCACGTTACTTTTCTATGGACAACACTAAAATAGACCAGTGACAACATCGGCATCATAGCTATAAATGCTATAAAAATGTATTGAGCACATACAATGTGCCAGGTACCGTTCTAGGCACTAGGGATATTGAGACAATGAGGCACAAACTCTCCTCTCAAGGAGTTACAAATATTTTGTGGGAAACAGACAAGCAAACAATTCACCATGGTGGAGAATCTGGGTCTCAGCTTCACATGTCTAGAAACTCAATCTTATCAGTTCCATAGGAAAAGTCCTCCTGGAACACTGGCTCACACTGTCCTCATGACAGACTGATGTATAAACCATAGTGCCGCCATTTATCAGTTTCCATTGGGATCTGTAATAATAACAGCTCTGACTTATTGAGCACCTACTGTAAGCAGGCACTGTTCTAGGTATCTACATGCATTATGTCATTTAGTCCTTACAGTAACCCTATGAGATAGTACTATTATCATCCCCATTTTGCAGATCAGGGAATTGAGTTGCAGAGCTTTGAAATAACTTGTCCAAGGTCGCACAGCTGGAAAGTTTCAAACTCAGTAACTATGCTCTTAACCACTACACTCTATTGCCTCTTGCCAAATGTACTGGACGTTCGTGTTGGCCACTCAGTGGTTTCTGTTCCTCTGTAGGAGGGTCACATGCAAAGCAGAATTATAATCAGAACATGGCTTGGTGAGTACCAAGTCAGAGCAAGGAGAGTCGGTGACATAAATTGAAAGGCTAATGGCATCAAGACCCACAGTAGGGTCAAAATATACCCGGTGCAGTGACGGGGCAATTGAATTTGGGGGATCATCCTTTCCCCTGGACACTGCCGACGTCTGCCTCTCTGTGCTGGTGTTTTCTTGTTAAGTGTTTCTGCAGCGGCCGTTCCCCTTGCATTGGTCTGCTCCTTCTTTCGACAGCGTGACACCCACAGCCATGTTCTTGCTCTTCCCATCTCAAGTGTAGGAAATGTTTTGTGTTTAGGTTGACTGATTTTCTGCACTCTCCCACTGGGTGTTGGCTTCATTAGTCAAAGCAGCAGAGCTCTGATTGACCACACTCCATCTCCCCTTCCCTTCTCATGTTGAATCTAAGTCCTAAGATTTTTATGCTACCACCAGCATTTCTGTCATAGTAACTGAGACTAACCTGGATTAAAATGATAGACCTTCTTGATCTTCCTGCCTAAAACTTTCCTGCCTCCTCTCCCACCTCCACATGCATGCAGCCACCCAAAATAGCTCCTGTGTCGACCTACCCCTAAGGTGGTTCCCTTTTGACTTCAAAATAAGCTCCTCCGGGTGGCATTTCAGGCTCTTCATGATCTGGCCCCACCCTTATCGTCAGTGTTTCTCCCCACCTTGCGTCCTCTGTCCTTCAGCCACCCCACCTTTGCTCATGTTGGCCCTACTACCTAGAATGCCTTTCCTCCCATCTCTACCTATGTCCCTTCTTCTGAAACCTGTCTCTAATAAGGCTACCTACTCTTATAGGGTCTCTGATTGCTCCCTCTCTCCCATCAGAATGTCTCTTTCTTTCCTCCAGTGTGTCCCACAGTGGCAGACAGCAGGACACAGCTTACATTATGTTTAGCTCTGTGGTGATGAAAAACATGGGCTCTGGAGCCCTGCACTTGGGGGTGCCCCCAGAACCCTGGCCACCTATTCGAATGCCTTCATCCCGCTATTCCATAATTATCCGGTTACTTGATATTTCCCCATTTGACTGTGTCCCACCCTCAAGCCCATGTCTGATCACCACGGTGTCCTCAGCCCCTAGCAAAGTTCATGGCACCAGAAGCACCCAGTCAATGTTTCCTGAGGGAGGCCAAGAGGGAAATAATTCATCTCAGTTGCTTTTCTTCCAAACGGTGTGATCTGGGGAAAGTTGCATAACCTGACTTTGTTTCCTTAGTTATAAATAGGGGAAATAACACCTGTTAGTAAAGGTTATTGAGATAAGGTATGTTAAAAAAAAGAAAAAAACTATAGGGGCCAGCCCGGTGGCGTAGTGGTTAAGTTTGCATGCTTCACTTCAGCAGCCTGGGGTTCGTGGGTTCAGATCCCAGTTAGGAACGTACACACCACTCGTCAAGCCGTGCTGTGGCGGTGTCCCATATACAAAAACAGAGGAAGATAGGCAGGGATGTTAGCTCAGGGCTAATCTTCCTCAACAAAAAGAGGAAGATTGGCAACAGATGTTAGCTCAGGCCCAATCTTCCTCACCAAAAAAAACAAAAAACAAACAAAAAAAACCCTGTAAATGCCGAGGAGGGGTAGTGAATGTGAGGGAATATCCGTGTCACATGAGTGGTGGGAAACATATCAAGTAATAATGATCATAGCTAGAACTTTTTCAATAGCTGTCACATAGTAAGTGTTTTATACCATTACCTCGTTAACTACTTTCAACTCTTTGAGGAAGGGATTTCTCTACTCATCAAACAGATAACAAAACTGAGACTCAGGAAGGAAAGTACTAGCCAGGTGGAGGAGCTGGGGTTCAGAGCACGCCTAAGAGGCTAACGTTGGTATTTCAGTGCCTGTCTCCAGGGCGAGCTGGTAGCTGGCTCCTGGGAGGCATCAAGCGGAAGACCTGGTCTCGACTGTGCTCCTTTAACACCTGTTCTTAATACCTTGGAAGAGAGCAGGTACCGTGGCTGCTGCAAAGACCAGAGGAAGAAACCAAAGCAGATGTCCAAAGGGGCAAGTGCACAGCAGGAGAGGAACCGGGATCTGGTGTGGGGAAGTGCAAACCAACCTAGCCACTAGCTAATCCACAGCGAGGGAGAGAGATCGGGAGCGAGAGGAGAGCTGGGAGGCCGAGAAGCGGCTAGACAGGCTGACGCAGTAGCGGACACGGAGCGCAGAGGAACGCTGCTCTGAGATGTGATGAGGCAACAGGGGCCAGGGCAATTCCGGACAGCACCCGCTGGGGCTGTTGAAGCACCGAGAGGCCCTGCTCTCCTCTTCCTGTTCACAGAGGCGAGCCCATTTCACAGGCTCAGTGTGTGCTCACACACACACACACACACACACACACACACTTTGATTCTGAGCCCCATCACATCTCATAAAGCTTTTTAACTTTCTTCCTTTCCAAGTTTTGCCTGTATATTTCCTACTGTCTCTGGAGAAGTTGTGGGGCTCTTGCCTGGATAGAATCTGGGGTATAGTTCAGAGTGGATGGGGAGGCAGCGAGTAAGGAACTGAATAAAGGAGCGCTTGGCCATACTGATGAGTTAGTCCCAAGTTCCAGAAGATCTGTCTTTAATCAGAAGCTCTGATGCTTCTGGTCCATCTAGGGGCAATGTTGTTTAGTGGTTTAAGGCAGGAAGCTGGGTTTACATATGGCTCCCCTTTTACTACCTGCCTAAACCTAATTATTCTATGATATCTGAGTCTATCTCCTCAGCTGTGAAGTGGGACTAGTAATAACAACTACCTCATCGGGTTGCTGAGAATGTTAAATGCAAAAGGACTGCCCCGTGTAAAGTTGGTCCTTGGTAAGTGGCCATCATTATTCTCTTTAAATCTGCCCAGGGGTCGATAGTGTCGTGTGTTCACAATTTGTCTATAGGCTTCTTAGCCAGATGCCTTTGGATTTTGATAAACCAGGCTCTGCAGAGATTACCAGATTGAAACCCATAGTGAAAAAAAAAAAAAAAAAACAGTTTGAGGGTTTTCTTTTAGAGCTGGAATAAAGTGATCCCAGTCTTTGGGTAGCTGGTTGAGTGGGTTCAGGGATATACCAGGCTTGAGAGCCATATTTCTGTGTACCTCTGGGCACTTCTGGGCCTGGCACCATCAGGAGGGTGCTCACTGCCTTGGGAGGTGAAGCTCCATGGTGATCCTTGCTATTCCCAGACCTTGCTGCCAGCCATGCCTCCTGAGGCTTGAGAGCACTGTTCACATACAACGTAGCATACGTATCAAGGCTGTGGGCCTGCCCACAACAAGCTGAGGGGGAAAAAGGGTGAGGGGGAAAAGCTCTGAGAGATTCATCTTTCTCCCCCTTTATTTAGGGGACTTATACAGTGCCTGTACAGTGTCAAAAGGACAGTCAGGGCACTCTCAGCTGCCTGATTCCCAGGAGGGGGAAAGGGACATCTCTGGCCTTCCAGCTGGAAGGACCCTCTGGGGTCATCCAGTCCAGCCTCTCTAAGGCTCAAGAGCCAATAGTGCTTGTGTGCAATACCTTGTCAGAGTAAGTGACAGGCGAGCCCGCCGACACCTGCAAGACCTCCCAGCCAGGGCTCTCCACTGCAAAGTCCTGGGTTAACAGGGTGCATCCAGGAAGGGGACACACAGAAGCCATAAGGGTTCCTTTCTTTCTCAAACCCAAGCAAGGAAACTCAGAGACGCACGTCCTATGCCTTTATCTTCTATCTGCAGAACTGACTAAGCAAAATTATGAACAGGCCCACACTGATCTTTGTCCTGATTCATGAACCTGAATTTATTCTTGTAGTGTTTGATTTATTCAATTAATAAAATGCTTACATGCTCCTTTTGTCCTTTATAATAAGCAGATAAATTTCTCCATAAAATGTCCTGGTGACTGTGCTTTTGGACCGAGTGTGACCCTCTGTGGGTGATTTCTGTGCACACTGGAATGTGAACAGTGTTTATTGATAAGGATTATAGTGGTATCTCTCAGTAGAGAATGACGGTAGATCTCCCCTCCTCTCCCTCCCTTGCATGTATCCAGCAGGCCTGCTTGAGAAGCTGACCTGGTAGATTCTTCTTTACAAACTTTTCTTTGCTCAGTTTTATGTGACAGAGATACTGAAATGTTTTGCCAGTTTCCAAGGAAACCAATTGGGAAGACAGAGTTGCTGCTGCTCAGATGCAGTGTAAGGAGGTGTCTAGGTGCCCACAGAACCAGTAAGCCATGGCTCCCTCTGGCACGGCACATGCCCCATGAGCTGTGTAATCCCAAGCAAGTCACTCAACCTCTCTGGATATCTTATTTCAGCATTAGGAATATTCATAACTGCCCTATCTGCCTTATATGGTTGTTGTGGGGGTGAAATAACATAATGTATGACAAAGGGCTTTGTAGAGGCAACAAGCCATACAGATGCTACGGGTAATTATTGTGCTGTTGTGGCTCCCTGCCCTTAACTGGAGTCAGTCTGAAGAATTTTATTTCCCCAGGTGAAAACTTCTTTGTTTCCAGGTTAAAATGGTTAAGTTCCATCACGGACCATGTGACAAAGGCATCGATCTTCCACTCTCACTGACAATGGAACAGTATCTCTTGGAGACAAGTCTGAATGTGATCTGTGTACCTACTAGTACTAAAAAATGTTTCTAGACACTATGTCCTTGGATTTGGAAATCATTATCCAAAAAAAGTCTCTTCCCCTGCAGTTCTGCAGAGCTATTCTGCACCACCACAGAGCTGGCCAGTGTGGAGCTCAGACACATGAGCTCCGTGGAATGGCAGCACAAGACCTGCTTGTGGTTGAAGTGTATTTCAGGAAAAAAGCAGGGACTTCAGAGGAACGAGCTGACAGGACCTCACTATACTGACCAGTTTATTCATCGAGTCATAAATACTAAAGCTTGAAAGTTATCTGGGCCAAACTCCTCATTTTAAGATGAGAAAATTATGGCTCAAAATAGTTTTTAGTAATAGGTTAAATAGTTATTCTTGGAAAACTTAGTTGTTACGATTTCCAGGCCAGTGTTCCTTCCATTACCTCATTAACGATATGAACAATATCAACAAGCACGAGAGCTACTGTTTATTGAGCAGTGAGTATGTGTTAGACGTTGTGCTAAGGTATTTACATATGTTCACTCCTTTAACTCCTGCAACAAATCAGTAAGGCAGATCTCGTTCTCATTTTACAGGTGAGGAAAGTGAAGCTCAGAAGTGTTAATTACTTGCCCAGGGTCCCGGTACTGATATTTATATCAGTCCATAGTATAGAGAGCAAGAAAGGGTGTGTGTGTTGTGGTTGTTGCTGTTGTTTACATACAACATTGTGTCTACATTCTTAAAAAGTTTAGAGATGAAAAATCACTCCTTACCCCAAGTATCAAGGGCCCTAGAAAATACACTCTGAATTGAACTGTCACACAAGCCTCAGCCTGAAGTGCAGCCTGCCTTTATACTGACAGCGATTAACTGGGAATGAGGGTGTGGAGCCTCCACCTGCTTCCACATGCCAAGCTTTTAGAATTCAGACTCAAGATGAGTCATCAGAGACATGTGCAGGCTTTTGGCCGCAGTGGAAACACTCATTTCCTCAATTGCTCAGCAGCAAAACACTGAGGCCAACTATTTTTATGTGCTGGAAATGTTAAAAGCATTTTTCAGTCTTAGTGTTGCTTCTAAAATAATTAAACCAACCTCTGCTGCCCCTGCTGTGGTTTCATTCTAAAGATCCTACACTCAAGCTTCTTCTCCTCTTGCTGTATGGAAGTTATGATGAGAAACTCACTAGGCCTACAATTGTCAATTGCCACAATACGTTTCTCTCCTCCTTCAACTAGACATCGTTTCTTTCCCACTTACGTTAAAAAGCATAACTCCTCTATCAAGTCTTTCCACACTCTGGCACAAGTTATAAAGCTTGAATTTTAAAACTCTGTACGTGTATTTAATTATAATGCAAAAGATCAAAGAACATTTTTCAGAAATTCTGTTCTCCTTAAAATGTTTCTGTTCTCCTTAAAACTTGACATTAAGCAGTGCTATGAACAAATGTCCTTAAAGCACCAGAATAAGGCCCTGAAGTTTCTCCAGCACAGAATAAAAGTATAATAAGAGAGAGAATGGCAGTCTCTAAAACCAGCCCAGGTTCTTTAAGCCCAAATAGAAACTGGATGAAACTTGACAAAAATCCTATGAAAACAATCCATTGACTGGGTCAATCAATCAAGCAATTGATTATTGGCTGTTATTGGGATGTAGTGCATAAATAATGTTGATGGAAAAGAGGATCATAATATTAATTAAACAGCTCATTTAAAGAGGAGAATGAGCTGTGGTAAGTGGGGTCTATGCCATCACTCTCGCTTTCTTTGTCTCTTCCATGCATTTATCCGTGTGTTCATTTATCTGTCCATGCCCAGCATTTCAGCAGTTAGGGACTTGAGTCCTAACTACATGCGAGGCCCTTGGGATCCAAAACTAAAACTGTTATGGTCTATGCCCTTGTGTAGCCTTCTGTCAATTGTCAGGAATAGATGCTACATGAATCACTACAATAAGATGTAATATCTGCCACAACGGAGACAGGTACAAAATGGAATAGGACTCAGGCTGCATACCTCAGGGAGTCAGGGATGGATTTGCAGAGGAGCTGACATTTGAAAGGGACATTAAATGCTAACTAGCAGTTAGCCAGCCAGGGAGACAAAGGGGAAAGGGGACTCCAGCTAATGGGAAGAATTGGTGCAAGAGGCACAAATGCAAGAAAGACCATGATGAGTTTAGGATGGTGGCACTGGTACTGGGGAAAGAGAGGAAGGAAGGCTGAACCAGTAGACAAAGGCCAGATTTTCAAGGACCTTTTACTCTAAGGTAGGAATTAGGAAATATAGGTAACTTGGAGCTAGAGAAGAATATCAAGGGAGGGCCTGGCCTGCTCAGATATATGGCAGAAAGATAACTTGGCTAGAAATATCAAGGGTAAGTGGAAAGGAGGGAAGCCTGGAAGCAGAGATCAATGAAGATTGCAGGGTTACAGGGCTACTCCAGTGTGTTAGTCAGGGTTCTCCAGAGAAACAGAACCAGCGGAGGGTGTGTGTGTGTGTGTGTGTGTGTATGTGTAAAGAGATTTATTATAAAGAATTGGCTCATGTGATTATGAAGACTGAGAAGTCCAGACCCAGGAGAGCCGATGGTTTAGTTCCAGTCCAAGTCTGAAGGCCTGAGAGCTTAGACAAGTCCCCAGTCCAAAGGCAAGAGCAGACCAATGTCCCAGCTTAAAGACAGTCAGGCAGAGAGAGAATTCTTTCTTACTCAACCTTTTATTCTACTCAGGCCTTCAACAGTTTGGGTGAGGCCCACCCACATTAGGGAGGGCAATCTGCTTTACTCAGTCTACCAATTCAAATGCTAATCTCATGCAGAAACACCCTCACAGACATACTCAGAAATAATGTTTAACCAAATATCTGGGCACCCTATGGCCCAGCCAAGCTGAGACATAAAATTAACCATCACACCCAGCTACCAACACCCCCACTCACTAGTTTCCTGGCCCCTCCACAACAGCTCCCCGCCGTCAGCTTCCAGAGTGATCTTCCCCAAAACCCAGTGTGGGTCTGCCACGGCCCTGCATGAAGTCCTCCGTAGTTTCAGGCTGCAGCAGAGTATACAGCAAGCTCTTAGGCAGGCACAGGGGCATGCCCTTGCTGGTGAGGACCTTGTTTTTCTAGTCTCCACAAGTCAGTTTCCCCATCACCCTAAATCCTAGCCACACTACCTGAACTACTCCAGAGTGGGCTGTGTGCTCTCTGCTCCTTTCCACTGGCAGCACCCTCTACCTGAATACCTTTAGCCTTGACTTTATCTACCTTCCTCTTCCCCTGGCTAACTAATTTTCAAGACTCATTTTGGGCCATTCTTCTGTTCTAGAAAGCCTTCTCTGACTTCACCTCCCTCTCAGGTCTAGGTTGAGAACCATGCCCATATGTCCTGAAACATCTTTCTGCGTGCCCCTATTTGGCTCTTGCCCCCCTGTAATGTGATAGTAACAGAAACTGCTTACCATTATTGAATATTCACCATCTGCCAGGCTCCATGCTAAATGCTTCACATGCATTTCCTCTCATAATCCTTGCAACAACCTTTGGTGGTAGGTAGTGTGATGAACCCCATTAAGCTGATGAGAAAACTGAAGCTTGGAGAGGTCAAGTAACTTGTCCTAGGCAGCCACTAGTTAGTAGGAGAGACAGAATTCAAAACCAGGTAGTTGGACTCCTAAACTTGTGCTCTTAACCACTGTGCTATACAACTTGAGTTTCTTTGCCCTAGACCATGTGCATTTTAGGGATAGGAATGCTCCTTATCTTTGTATCCACAGCACCCAGCACAATGCCTGGCATATACAAAAAAAAAGTTTGTTGAATGAAGACAAAAGAATGAATGAGTGGTGAAGAAAAGGAGAGAAAGAGAGGTGAGAAATTGGGCAGAGCGATTGCAGAGTACTCCCTCACAAATTTTGGCTGAGAAGAAAGAGAAAAAGAACCAATAGAGTGATAGCTAGAGGGCTACGCAAAATTGAGGGAAGTGTGTGTGTGTGTGTGTGTGTGTGTGTGTGTGTGTGTAGATGGAAGGGACTTAATCACACTTCTAGGCTGAAGGAAAGGAGCCAGTGAAAATGGAGACTGCAGACAGAAGAGAAAGGGATCCAGTGACAGGGCGTGTTCCCACTGCTCACACGAGGAGATGAGATCAAGCAAGAGCTTGGATAATGTGAATCAGCCCTTGGGCATCATATGCACAGTCTAAGCCCAAAGTTTTACCTTATAATGTTTCTCGAAGGATTTATTTCCTTAAGCCTTCCACTTAGAAAGTGTTTTAAAAATATTCCTTGATGATTGCATAAATGAGTGCAATAAAATCCTATTAAATCTAATTAACCTGTTTCACCCACTTTTGCAGCTGCTCTATAGGTCAAGTCTGAAACATGCTAAGTAACGAGACTAGGCAGGGCACAGAACATGAGAAAATGAAGAAGATCTGGAGCACAGATAGTGTAAAACCCTAATTGTGCAAAAAAGGAAACCAAGGCCCAGAAAGGCTAGGTAAGTGACCCAAACCTACACAGCTACTGAGGGGCAGCAGAGTCGTACCTGGCCCCTGAATCTTCAGACTCAGGCCGGGGCTCATGAACCTCATCTTTTGTTGTTTGGCATTATGAGCAGCGCACCAACATGGAGTCAGGAGAACAGAAGGTAACCTTTAGCTTTGCAAAGTACCTGGAAAGGCTGTGGTGATGATGAAGAGGCAGCCTGTGTGAAGCACCTCACACATTATCTGGCCCATAATAGGTGCTCAAACGGAGGCTGCATCTGTGTGACTCCACAATGAACAGCCCCAATAAAGATGTGTGTGCCTGTGTGTTCACCTGCAACAAGCCAACTACCCAGAGTAGTTCCGTCACACTCCATTCAGACTTAGTTACAGGAGAGGATCTTTGAGTACTTTAAAAATAAGTTTAGCAGTCACAGATTTAGTGAGTGCAACCTGAAACAGAAAAGTTTCGGTGCTCCTTCTGGGAACAGCTATTCATAGGAGTTTGCTGAGAAAATCCATTATCTGCATCTATAAGAACAAGTCTCAGATCCAGGATGAGGATGGACATTTCACCAAGTGCAGCCTGAGGCCCACTAAGAAACACTGCCCGGGGCCTGGCGAATTCACCAAAGTCAAAAACACTTCCCTGCCCCAGTCCCACCTTCCACACCCCTACCTCCTCAGCCTATAGGAGGCCTTGGAGCGGCCAGTGGGCTGGCTCTGCACTGTTCATTCTCCATGTTTTCCATGACAAGACTTCCACGATCTTCCTGGTGGGGGCAAGAAGACAGAGGCCTGAGGAGGGTCATGAGAGGGGCATGGCGAGCTGTCAGCCTGTGAGCCTGACAGAGAGGCTGGGGCTTCACTGACTCGAAGAGGTTTAGGCACTTGTTTGTTCAGATCCCTTGGGTCCTGACATTGCACCGTCTAAGGACTGCCTGTGTTCCCTTCTGCCCCCACAGCCACTCCTTTGTTCCTTGTCCTCATTACACTCCCTCCTCCCATGCCCAGGGCTGTGGAAGCCTCATAGAAGCCACTGTGGCTAAACTGCCCTTCCCCTCTTTGGGGACATGATGTGCTCCAGGCTTCACCTCCCATCTTCCGCCTGCTTCAATCCTTCTCTTGTCCGAGACTTCTCAGCCTCAACCCTCTTCACATCACTCCCAGATTCTCCTTCCTTTCTGGCTTTCATTTATCTTATCCTCAATGCAGTATCTTTGGGTCAACCCCCTCAGCACCACGCTGGCAGCCTAAGACAATATGGTCAAACTTCAGGGGAGGTAGAGGGGCTTCAGATAATGTTCTAAGTTCTGCTTCTGCAGACACTGTTATTGCCCTCCGCCACGCCAACCCCAGTATCCTTGGACCTTAAAGTTTTAGTATTTGCATCCCTGTGCCTGAGAACTTTTGCCCCCAACTTTGCTCAGAAGGGCCACTGTCCCCAGAGCAGTTCTCAGTGGAGACTGATGGGAGGTGGTGTGCAGACACCCCAGCTCCCTCATCTCCCAGGTGGTGGCAGTCTGAGGCATGTGTCTCACACCAGGGTTTCCCATGGGTCAAGGTCTAGTCACCACTGAGGAAGCTGGTTTAGCTCACACATTACTGGCTGCCTTCTCTTCTCTATCACTTTCCTGCTCCCCTGCCAGTGTTCCCTGCATCTCCCAAATAAACCCCTTGTGGTCAAATTTCTGTCTCAGAGTCTGCTTCTGAGAGAACCCCAGTTAAGACAGTTTCAAAGTTCTTTGCTTGGTGGAGACTTGGAAACAGTGCCAGACTAGAGAGTAAGGCAGCTAGAACAGAACATTTAAGGAGACGCTTGCTCTCAGGGTTGGGCAAGTGGCAGCCCGAGAGTGAGCGCCTCCTTAAATGTGAGCCCTAGGCAGCTCACTGGCCTCACCACAGTCTGGGCCCTGCTAGAGAAGATACCTGAAGTGGCATCCATAACTAACTCGTATTGTCTGCAATAGTCCCACCAGTCTAGAGTTATCATTTCATATCCATGTGTTTGTTGTTTACAGGAGTATTTTCCATTTTTAAGTGTAATCTCTGAAAGAGCCTGTGCTAATCTGATTTGTCTTTAGATTATGCAGTATGGGACCATATGTTTAAAAATCCAACACTATTACCTTCATTCATATATTCGTTTATTTTCATAAATATTTAAGGAACATCTACTATGGGTGAGCAAAGATATAGTGATACTCAAGATACTCTGAAGAACACAAAAATAAACAACTTCCCCAGCTCTGATTCAAGAGCCATATCATTATCAGCATTATTATTTTAAAAGACGCATTTGGACACGTTACTGCACTGACTGGGACATCTGAGAACTTGCATTTCCTTAGGAAGCCGTCTATGGTGATGGGACCTGGCGCCTGTCCCCTTTCCAGATTTAGCTCCTGTCAGTCCTCTCCATTTAGCGTGTGTTCTAGCCACACAGACTGTTTGTGGCCCTCTTTCTTTACTGTGTGACTGTGCTTAGTCTCTCTGGAATCTTACTTATCCTTCCAGATGCGGGAGACATGGCACTACTTCCATAAAACTGCTGGGATCCTTCCGTGCAGAATTCACTGCTCTCTTAACTGTCCTGATAACACTTTTACACCCCTATTATGGTATGTACTATATTTCACAGCTTAATTTCTACACATTTGCTTCCAGAGCTAGACTGTAGGTACCTCCAAGCAGAGGCCTTCTCTTCTTTAACAATTTCCAGTCACCTAGTACAAAGACCCTCTCAGATAGGTACTAAATACATGTGAAGGAATGAATATGATTGATTCCTTTGGGAACTTAAAATCTGTTAGGATAAGTCATCCACAAAATTATTTCATACATCAGGCAACCATCATTAATTTTTTAAATAAATATTTTTGGAGGAAATAGTGTATAAAGACATATTCCTCAGCAGGAACACAATCCATATGGATTTCTAAGACGTATTAATTAGGAATAGGTTTGGATGTAAAAAACAAAAACAAATCCTCAAATAACAGAGGTTTACAGAAGGTAGAAGTTCATTTTCCACTCTCGTAGAGGAGTCCAGAGGCAGGGTCCAAGGCTGGTGTGGCCAAACCATGATCCTCAAGGACTCTGGCTCTTTTTACCTTGCTTTGCTTGCCGTCCAACACGACCATCGCATCTCCCTTGCAGCCGACTTGAAGGAGCAAGAGCCCAAGCAAGACATAGATGCTCACACTCACCCCACGCAACACCTCCATCTGCAGCTCATTGGCCAGAACTTGGTCACATGACCACATCTAGCTGCAAGGGCAGCCCGAAACGTAGTCTTATTCTGTGGTGCCAGAATGTTAAGCATATTAAGTACCAGAACAGTAAGTGTTCCAGTACTAAGGAAGAAAGGTGGAAATGGATTTGAGGCAGACAATGAGCAGTCTCTGCTATCCTTACCGCGCATGTCACCTGGACCTGTTTGTTTAGGCTGAGATGAGCTGCTGCAATGGAGTATACCCAGGATCATTTGTGTGGCTGGTTCACCAAAACAACACATTTCATATGAGAAAGTGTGCTCTACATTTGGTCCTCTAGAATAAACTTGGAACTTAATAAATAATTATAATTAAGAGAGAACACCTTAAAGTGCTTTGGACAGTGCATCTTCCTGATTAACCTGAAATATGTCCTCCATAAAGGTCAGTTTTGTCTTTCAGAAGGTAAAACACGATACACATCTTCCACTAAAATGAAATGCCTGGAGCTACGTGACCCGGGATTTTGTTGTTGTTGTTTGTGGCGTTAGACCAGCATTTTAGACCAAAACAGCAAGGCGGTATACAATTGACTCCATAAGCCAGAGACCTCAGGTTGGGTGAGAGTTGTAATTCCCCTCCCCCAGCATCTGTTTCTCTCCTATAAATTGGGAAGAATAATACCTTCCTCCCAGACGTTTTATGAGGATTAAATGGAAAAAAATACATATGTGAAAGGGTTCTCAATTTTTGAAGTACATCACTGTTCTAAGACGTCTAGGCAGAAAGCTGATATCAAACCATTTGATGTAAAAGATAAAGTACAACACAATAGCAGTTGTGCTAGGGTAACAGAGAGAGCTTGAAAAATAGCCGGGCCCCTCACATATTGTCTGAATCTCGGGGATGGAAGGCCTTCACAGAGCAGGCACGTTGCCAGCATGCCAGCCACGAGGCAGAGTCTCTAGGAGCTCTAGACCACTCCCTCCAGCTCCTCTCAGAAATTATCTGCATCCATCTCCTGCCCTGGAGAGAAGAGAAGAGAAGAGAAGAGAAGAGAAGAGAGGAGAGGAGAGGAGAGGAGAGGAGAGGAGAGGAGAGGAGAGGAGAGGAGAGGAGAAGAGAAGAGAAGAGAAGAGAAGAGAAGAGAAGGGAAAACCAGCAGGGGCCGGGCTGACCAGCCTCTGGCCCAGTGACCTTGCACACAGAGCTGAGTCTGGATTGTGGAGCTGAGGCTGGCACCGGGAAGTTCCTGCCCCAGCTAATGTGTCAGGCTACGGTATTCTGGAGAACGCCTCAGACCCCAATAGTAAACATTCTGTCCTATGTCTGCCTTAGAGAGAATGTGTCTAGTGTTTCACCATATTTAAACACAATGCTGTTTTTAGATTTATTTTAAATTAATGATTATTTTAAATTTTTATAGGCATTAATAAGTTACCCTTTCAAACCAGTCATTAGAATTTACACTCTTATCAACAAAGTATGAGGGGCTGGCCCAGAGGCATAGCGGTTAAGTTCACGAGCTCTGCTTGGGCAGCCTGGGGTTCGCCGGTTCAGATTTTGGGTGCGGACCTATACACCGCTCATCAAGCCGTGCTGTGGAGGCGTCCCACATACAAAATAGAGGAAGATGGGCACAGATGTTAGCTCAGGGCCAATCTTCCTCAAGCAAAAAGAGGAGGATTGGCAACAGATGTTAGCTCGGGCCCAACCTTCCTCACCAAAAAAAACCAAAAAAGAAAGTATGAGAATACTTATTTTCTTACAACCTCATCAACCTGGTATTATCAATATTTTATATCTTTGCCAATCTGATGGACAAGTAGTGATTATCTTTATTTGTTTTTCATTAGTGCAGTTAAGCATCTTTTTTCTACATATTTATTGGATAAACTTTTTTCTTCCTTTCATTTTAACTCCATGTATGATCCTTTGATCACATTTCTCTTGGATTGTTCATTTTTCATCAATTTTTAGAAGTTTTAGAAATATGTTATAGGCATTATTCCTTTGTCATATATTTTGCAAACACTATTTTCCTTGTTTGCCTTTTTTTGTTTCCATTTTTATTGTGCTTTTTCTATACAGAAATTTTAATGTTTAACTAAGCAAACTGGTCAATCTTTCCTTCACAGCTTTTTTCTTTGCTGGATTAATCAATCTCTGAAGCTCTTAGATTTGAAATCCTTTCTCCCAGTCCGGCCCTGTCCTAGACAGGAGTATTAGTCTGGGTTTACACTAAATAACTAATATTATTATCCAAGTCTCCACTTCCAACTGTATTCTTTTTTTTTATGTGAGGAAGATCAGCCCTGAGCTAACATCCATGCCAATCTTCCTCTTTTGCTGAGGAAGACTGGCCCTGAGCTAAAATCTGTGCCCATCTTCCTCTACTTTATATGAGATGCTGCCACAGCATGGCCTGACAAGTGGTGCCTCGGTGCACACCTGGGACCTGAACCCGCGAACTCTGGGCCACCGAAGTGGAGGGTGCACACTTAACCACTACGCCACCGGGCCAGCCCCCAGCTGTATTCTTTCAATCAATAAAACTCAAGTGTACTTTTTTTTCACTTTGAATTATCTGCATTTAAAAAAAAAGTTCAGTATTGGGTTACTGAGGGAGTAATGACACATAAAGGAGAGTTTTGGGGCCAGGCCTGATGTGATGAGGAAAACATTCAGGCAATACTTGAAAATACAAAGGAAGGAGCAATAATAAAACTTGCCAGACCACTCACTGAAATGCCTTTTGTTGTCTTGCAATTTACTTGAAACTCAGTGGAACAAGACCTTGCTAACCTTTCCTTCCTCTGCCTCCCACGGTAGCTGGATCCTAACGGTTCTCAACCCTGCATTGTAACAATCACCTGTATTCCCCTTCACACTCCATTTCCAATTCCACTTCTCTTTCTAGCTTTCCCTGATCTTCCCTGTCTTTGCTGGGCTGCTGGTACACCAGTGCCTTTTATTTTCAGTCCAAACTTCCTAACAATTAGAACGTGGGGCTGAGGGCAGGAGGGAATGGGCTGCCTTGGGAAGCTTTTGAGCTTCCCAGATTGAAAGTGTTCCAGAGAGGCTGAACACCTGTTGGGAAATAGTGGGGCAGGAATTCTAATACTGAGTGGAGTTTGGATTATATGACCTGCAATATTCTTTTCAAAACAAAGATATTGCCTTCATTAAGCCTTAGCACATGCACACACAGACTCAAAGACTCAAAAACTATTCTGCAGAAGAGAGCAGTGTCTAGGTTAGAAAAATTCCGTATCACCTTGTAATTTCAGCTTGTTAGTGTTGACCAGGCCACTTTTAATTTCTAGTTTTATCCAGTGTCGGATAGATATGTTTGCTACATTTGAAAAGCCTAATGATTAAGAAAAAAAGAAGAATGGAATGAAATATACATGTATGTGAGTTTATATGCATAGAAAAATCTGGAAGGGCAAACATCAAAACATTTCAGTGTTTATCTCTGAGATGTTAAGTTATGGATGATTTCAACGTTTAATTTTTGTTACCTCCATGTTTCATATTTTCTACAAGAAAACAAGATTTATGTTTACAATCAAATGTCTGTCTATCTGTTTATCTATCTATATAGGTTTTTTTCCCTTAACAGGCTGGAATATGGTGGAATCAGGAATGATTGGTAGCGGGTAGAGCTAGGGATCCTGTGAAGTAATATCTCTCTAGCAGAAAAGAGATGCTCAAGACGGAGAGGGCTACGAGCATTAGGCTGACACCCAGGGCCAGGCCCACAAGGAACTATTTGGGGAAGTCAGTTAAGGCAGCAAGAACCCACGGCCCTGGAGTGGGAGAGCGAGCAGATTGGCTCTCTATCATACAACTTGGTTGTAACTCAATAGAAGAAAGAATTTTCTCACCCTCAGAGCTTGCTGAAAGCCAAATAGAGAGCACTGTAAACAGTGATCTCCAAATGGAGAAGGAGTGCACGTGGGGATCCACTGGGGTACGGGAAGCAAATAGATCTTGTATCCCTTCCACACGCGAGGCGTCCTGAGGGCAGAGCGGCAGCGCCATAGCATGGAGTGTGGACACAGGCAGCCTCACTCCTCGGTTGGCTTTCAGTTATTGTGCTGTACAGCATGTTAGATGCACTCAGTGAGGATATTATCCTGATGTAACTAAAGTGGTCCCAACAAAATGGATAAGTGGCTTAAAATGATTCCTGCAAACAACCGCTATAAGCACAAGAGAACACCAAGGAAATGGCACAGCTGGCTCTGCTCCAACACTGAGAGCAAGGTCTTTGTCAGCCACGTTATGATGTGGCTAGAAGTTGGTCCAACACGGCTGAAATTATCAAAGACTATTTGAAATATGAATTTACATCCACTATCATTAATAATAAATCCAGCAGTAAGGCAATATTATGCCTTGAGATATTAGCCTATGATAGTAGGAAGCCATCATGGCTATCAAGACATTTAAAAACTCAGCATTCAGAACATTATTAATAATAGTATAATTATAATGAGAGCAAAGGGGTGGATAACAATAATAAAATAAAACGTAAGATCATTTCAAAAGTATTCTATATCTTTCTTTATCTCATCATTTTTTATTTCTGTTTTTATACCTGTCTTAATAGTACCTGTATAGAACTATAGTACCTGCACATGTATAGAGGTGTTCCTGAATAGAACATAGAATATATTACTTATAGGAGGGCCCAGTGCTGGACAGGACAGGACAGGGGGTTGCACCCCAGTGGTCACCCCACTCGTCAAACATGGGATCCCATATGTATCCACTGATAAGAGGGAAAAAACAGTTTTATGGGCTTAAAACTAGGAATCTGGGAGATAATGAGTTCCTATCACTAGAGCTGTTCAAACATAGGCTAGAGAGATGGTTATTCGATTATATTGCAGAAGGGATTCAAGTAGCCTTGGGAGAATTAGACTAGATGACTTTTTTTTTTGGTGAGGGAGATTGGCCCTGAGCTAATATCTGTGCCCATCTTCCTCTATTTTATATATGGGTTGCCACCACAGCATGGCTTGATAACCAGTGCATAGGTTGCGCCTGGGATCTGAACCTGCGAACCTCAGGCCCCCGAAGCGGAGTGTATGAACTTAACCACTACGTCACCGGCCTGGCACCTAGACTAAATGGCTTTTAAAGACCCTTCAACCCTAAATTCTATATTTCCATGATTCTTCTGTTTCCAATGTATTTTGGTTCCGCTTCTTTGACAGAATTTATCCCACTCTGCCTTTTATTATATTGATTTATGTATGTATATACCTCTTCTGGTAATCTAAATTCTTTGAAGGCAGAGGTTATTTTGTATTTATCTTCATATCCCCAAATTACCTGAAACCATGTTGTGCACAATGGAGGCATTTAGTAAATGCTTGTTAATTTAAATGGTAAAATGTTATTATCTTTAATAAAGTGGAAAGTATTGTCTGACTATTTGGGGAATAAAATAAATGGAATACCAAAGAAAGCAGAGGAGGAAGTTGTTCGGGGCCTCAGATCATTTTTTTTTTTTGTGAGGAAGATCAGCCCTGAGCTAACATCCGATGCCAATCCTCCTCTTTCTGCTGAGGAAGACTGGCCCTGGGCTAACATCCGTGCCCATCTTCCTCCACTTTATATGGGACGCCGCCACAGCATGGCCTGACAAGTGGTGCGTCGGTGTGCGCGCGGGATCCGAACCCTGGCCGCCAGCAGCAGAGCACGCGCACTTAACCGCTACGCCCCGGGGCCCACCCCAGATCATTTTTGATGTTGAATGCAGATCATTTTCAGGACTGAGTGCACCACCATGTATTAAAATGTCCTCATGCAAGGACAGTGTGGCTGCCTCCTCACAAGCAGGTCAGGGCACTGCATGGGGTTTTCTCGCCCAGTGATTATCAATCCACATGTGTTTACTGAGCAGTTATCCTGTGTCTAGAGCTGTGCTGTACACTGAGAGGATTAGAAATAAATAGTTATATGGTTTCTCTTCTCAAAGACCCAGAATTCAATTCAGGAGACAAAGGACAAGACATGCTCATGAAGCGAAGAATGCTGAAATACCAGCTATTACCACATTAGAAACTGGTTCCAACTGAATGCTCTAGGGCTCCAGGGACAGGAGCGAACCTGTGGGTAGTGTGACTGGGCAAAGCTTCTTGGGGAGAACGGCTTTGAGCGGGACTTTGAAGCACCAACTGCTTTGGTACCTGGTGAGAACGGATCTCCCATCAGGGGTCAGCCCTCACTTTGTGGGCCATCCTGGATATCTGCTGTTAGGATTCTGGGCAAAATCTGGGTCACAAATCAGAGAGCTTCTTTGTCATCAGAATCATTAACAATAGCCTCTGTCTGCTGCCATGATAAAGCCCCCAACTCAGTGTTTTCATCTATAAATGTGGTGAATTCTGGTTGACCTGATATCAAAAATTCCTTCCAGTTAGAAGACAATTGTAATTTTATGAGAAAAGATAATTTCCCGAGAGAAGGACAGATCTGGGGAACTTGGCCTTGCCAGGTGGTCTGTCTGGGTACAGCCTGAAGAAAGAAACAGAGCCCTAGGGATCGTAGAGGAGAGCACAGCAGGGTGAGGAAGCCTGAGCTGCCCGGCGCCCTGGCTGCGGGTGTCTCTGGCATGGGTGGCCCTGCGGAAGCTGCTCCGCAGGCTTGTCCTATAACCAGGCCTGGTTGTCATCGGGCTCTGCCGTGGCCGCAGTGCTGCAGCCACAGAGAGAACTGACTTGGTTTTGTCCTTCAGTCAAATCCATCTCAGCTGCTAAGCACAAGAGCTCAGCATGGCAGAGACTCTCAAATGACAGCTTCTGGGGGCAGGCTTTGCCGTTAATGGTCAAGAGAGGGAGTGCCTGTGAGCACAGACATGGGACAAGAAGAGCTCAGCGGCCTGTATCACTTTTCTATATGTCGTTATCAGGATGAGGGTGTCTACCGAGGGAACCACCTATCAGAGACATTTGTGTTTTGCTTTTCATTTTTTCATTTGACAAGTACTAATTAAGCAATATCTATTCATTTATGTAACTGTTCATCAGCCCATGAACTCAATAAATTTATATAGATGCTCTAACACATCAGGCACTGTGCAATACGTGTGCAATGTGGAGACCAAGACCCCCCGTCCTGCCCTCCAGCAGTTTACCGGAAAGGCAGGAGAGGACACAGCCATTATGACGCACTGTGACAAGTGGATGCCGAGGGAACACTGTAGAGAGTGGACACTGTAGCTCATGGCTGGGAATCAGGGAAGAATTCCAGGATGGGAAGCCTTGGTTAAATCTGCAGAGTCTGACAGTGGATAGGAGAAGAGAACGCAGGCAAAGGACCAGCTTAGGCCACGGCACAGAGGCAAATATGATGAGTTCTCCTACAAAACTCATTCACTCAACCAATATTTATTGGGCATCCATTGTGTGCCAGGCACTACAATACAGCACTGACCCCAACAACAAAGACCCCTGCCTTCATGGAGCTGCTATTCTAGCAGGGCAGACAAACAAGAAATAATAAACACGATAAATAAGTAAAGCATGCAGCATGTTAGAAGGTGAGAAGTGTACAAAAAAAGGAAAGACAGAAAAAGAAGAGCAGGGTGGTGAGGATGGGGAATGCCCAGGGTAGTTGAATGCTTCTAAAGGGCAGGTGCTAGTTGGAGGGAGTGGGGACCACCCTGAGTTGCTCCTCCCCAGCCTATCTTCCAGACTTTTGCCTGAGTGATCCTCCTGAAATGGACTGTGCCACTCGTCTGATTAGATCATTCAGTGGCTGCCCGCTGGTTTCAGGTTCAGCTCTAAACCCCTTAGCCCAGCACGTGTGGTCCAGCCTCTGCGCACCTCACACTTCACTTCTCCTGGGGTTGTGGATGTCCGTTGACTGCCTCCCCAGTTCACAATTCCCCTTGGCCCAGCTTCAAGTCGAAGCCAACCCACATATTGCACACCCTGGCCAGAGTAACTGGTTGTCGGGGCATCAGATCTGAAGTGATCCAGTTAGGCTTGTGCCTGGAATGCCGGGACAAAGGGCATGTCTCCTGCTCTGGACCACGTGGTATGCAGACATGAGAGCAAGAACTGAGGCAGACGCTTTAGCTCTTGTGGAGAAAATCAGCCTGAAGATGAGCTGGATGATGGAGGTTAGAAGGAAGAGACCGGCAGATCTGGAGCCGGAGCCCTGATGCCGGAGACGAATGTGAGCCCACGTACGTCAGTGGTCCTTGAAGCCGCCTCCGCACCACCTGCAATGGCTTAGACGTGCACCTCTCAGCCCCACTCCAGACCTAGTGAAGCAGCAGCTACGGGTGGGGTCTGGCAGTTTGTGTTTCAACAAGCCCTGCAAGTGATTCTGATGCTCGTGAGATTTGAGAACCGCTGGCCCACAGCAGTCACGTCAGCCAGTAAATCCGCTTTCCAGTTTGAGTCAGTTTGAGTCAGATTTTCTGTTACTTGTGTCACCTGCACTTTGAACCAGTAAGACTCAGGTGGTGTAGAAACAAATGTGACTTCATTTTGCACTCCCTGCCCCTGTAAACCTGCTCAGTGTGGGCAGTCCTCTTGCCACCTGGGGAAACTTTTCCATCTCCTCTTTTTCCCCTGTATTTTCTGTATTGCTGTAAAATATACATAACACAAGATAAACATAAAATGTACCATTTTAACTATTTTTAAGTGTACGGTTCTGTGGCGTTAAGTACAGTCCTGTTGTTGTGCAGCCATCACCACCATGGACCTCCAGAACTTTCATCTCTCTCCACACTGAAGCTCTGCACCCATGAAACACCAGCTGTCCATTCTTCCTGCCGTCTGACCCTGGAAACCACCATTCTACCCTGTGTCTGTGAATTTGACTCCTCTAGGAACCTCATATAAGTGGAATCACACAATATTTGTCCTTTTTGACTGACTTACTTCACTTAGCATAATGTCTTCAAGTTTTACCCACATTGTAGCGTGTGTTAGAATTTTAACTTCCTTTTTAAGGCTGAATAATGTTCCATTGTATGTATATACCATGTTTTTTTTATTCGTTCATTGGTTAGTGGACTCTTGGGTTGCTTCCCCCTTTCGACTATTGTGAATAACACTGCTGTGAACATGGGTGTGCAAATATCTGTTCTAGTCTCTGCTTTCATTTCAGAGAAATTCCTATTACAAACCCACTTCACAAATCCTCTCACTCTTTACTTTCTCCCTTTGTGATGAGGGGATTTTGGTGTCCTGAAATTGGTTTTGGATACTTGGAACATTTTATCTTGCATCTCAAAGTCTCAGGTAAAACGTACAACTGAACCTCCCATTATACAGCTGACAGCACCTGAGCCGTTGCTGATCTCCGGCGATAGTTCTTTAAATATGAGTCAGCCCTACCCTCCAAGAGGAGAGGAAACTCCCAGTGCTCAGACACTGCCCAGCACTGGGCCTCAGAAAGGGCTTTACATTTTTTAATGTCATTTAATTTGTGGAACGAAACTGCCAAATGAGGATTCTTACCTTCTTTTCAGATGATGCAACTCAGCTTCAGAGAAGACAATTAGCATGTCTGAGGTCCCACCGCCGGAAGATGGAATCCAAACACAGGTCTGTCGGTCTGCTACGCACTTCCATGATCTTTGCATCCTACTCCAGTTTCACACCTAACTGGAGAGAAAAAACTGTGAAAGAGTAGATTCTAGAGTGCTGATGGTATGTTAAATTTCAGGAAAGGGAAATACCAGTGTGGGCTACACTGATATGAGAATAGTCTATGGTGAAGATTGAACTTGACCAGGACCTTGAAGAATGAGTAACATTTAGATGTTAAGAAGTTAGAAGGGAGGGCATTCCCGGGGTGAGCAAAGGCAAGGAGGGGGGAGTTCATGTGGAATATGTGAGGGACACAGACTGGACCTTCCTAACTCAGTAGAGGAAGGAGAGCGGAGGGGACAGGTTGGATCAGAAGGGGCTGTGCACGTTAGAACAGAACTGGAAATCCAAGCGAGGGTTTTGAAAGCAGCATGGCATAACATGTACAGCATGGGGTTAGACTTGGGCTTGACTCTCTGCTTTGTCCTAACTTGTGAGATCTTGGGCTATTTAAGTCATTTAAACACACTGATCCTCAGTTTCCTTACCTGTACAAGGGACGATAATCTGCACTCTGTACCGCTGTTTAGAATTAGCAATAGTATATGTACAAAGTGTTTGTCCCAGGCCTGGCACAGAGTAAGTGCTCAATTCGTGTAGTGGCTGTTGCTACCATCACCATCATTATTATGCTCATCAGTGCGTTAGATGGTAAGGGAGCACTGGAGCTTCCTAAACACAGCAGTGGTCGAACAGAAGTGCTGTTTTCGGAAGACTTGCCCACAACAGAATGCAGTCCGGATTGCTCAGGGTAACGCTGGAGGCAGCAGGGACTCTAGAGGCTCCTCAGGTCACTGGGGTGCGAAAGCAGGGGCTAGAGCAGAGTGGAGGACCTGGAATGGAGAGGGAAGAGCAAACTAGAAGCTCTTTGACGGAAGAGGCAGCAGAGCTCAAGGAAGCTTGGAAGTGAAATACCAAGGAGAGGAGAGTCCAAAACCACACCAAGCTGTCTGGTGAGAGAGACGAGGAGGAGGATGGGAACACTGCCGTGGACTAACAAGAAGGACGTAGAGCCGATTGTCCGGGGAGTGGCAGTGCCGCGGGGAAGCTTCTGTGGTCAGCTCTGGGCAGCTTGAGTTTGAGGTGATGATAAGACATTCAAGTCAGACAAAACCATTTTGTTTCCATACAGGGGTGAGTGGGAAGTGATACCAGAGAAAGTGGGAAAAAACCAGAGTCCTTGAGAGAGAGAGCGCAGCAAGAGTAGATAGGGGCTGAATGAGCTGGCAACAGTACTCTGCACACAAAGAACTCTCATTGTCTGAAGCTGCTAACAGAAGAACAGTACGCTTGTTTTACTGTGGAGCAGCCACAGAGACCCAGGAATCAGGAGAGCTGGCATGGCCGTCCTTTGCTTACATGTCCAATGGCTACTCCTGCGCTGGGCAAAGCGCCAAGTGGTCAGCGCCCATGGCGGAAGCAGGGAGGACAGCGCCACTGCTGCGGGAGGCTGATCCTCTGTCCACGTCCACCTCATGTGTCAGTTAATATAACATAGAGGTGATGCAATAGTACTGATCCTAATGCTAGGAGCTGACATTCAACGTGTATTCTGCTGGAAATTCCCTAACACTTCTAGGTGGCCTGGACACTATTCAGAACCACTCCAGTATATTTTTCTTGAAAGTGTTAATGTGGGTCCCCAATACTTTAATTGTGACCCATTATTTTAAAAACTAAAATGGAATTCATTTGATTTAGAAATGGTCAAAAGTTTTATCCTTCTCAGCTTTTTTTTTTTTAAATCTTATTTCTGCAAAAATTACCTAATGCAAGAGTTATTCTCAGTGTGATAGGTTTCTTTTGATTTCGAATCATGTCTGATTATTTCTATGTGAATCACAGTGTTGATCATTTCTCCAAGGAATGAAAGCACCGGAATGTAGGTACATTTATTATTTGAGTGAAATGGCATGCATCATTCTTTGAATCCTTGTTATGGGTTCCACCTTATTGCTATTCTGAATTCAAGCAGATTGTAAATGAAAGTTTTTAAATTTTATAGAAGCAACACAATGTCTCCAAAAGTGGCTTCTGGGTGGGAGGGGGGTGGAAGGAGGAGACTTTATCCTTGCTTTTGTTGCTGGGCTATACAGATGCCCAATGCCAACTTGAGAGTTTGTGTGTGCAAATGCACAGCAAACCTCCAACCTGAAATTTTCACACCACCAGCTCTTCTGTTTGGCACATGCTGCATTATCGTGAGCTGGTAGCCCCGGTGAAATAGAACACCAACCACATGGAGGAATGTTTTGATTTTTATTATAGAATTCAAATAACGAAATTTAAGATTTACTGATGATGCCCCTCTTATGTGCTCCCATTTCCTCCAACATTCTCTAACACAGAAACACTGCGGTGTGTTTATTTAGCTCCTCTTCGACTAAATTGTCAGTTCTATGTGGAAGAGACCACATCTGCCTGGTTCACCATCATATCCCCTGTATAAATTGTAATATGCATGCAGGACATATTTGAATATCTAAATCCATGAATGACAGCAATAAACTGGTTCATTTGACTAGTTAACATGAAATGCAAAGGCATATTTTTTATGTCAATACAATCTTTTATATCACCTATTCTTTTAGCTCAAAATCATAGAAATATAGAGTTATGAAGGCCGTATAGTCATTTAGTGCAGTGGTTTTCAACTTTAGATGCACGTTGGGAGCATCGTGGAGCTGTGTAAAATACTGATGCCTGGCTCCCACTCCCAGAGCCTCTGATGCGATTGGTCTGGGATGGAGCCCAAGCACTGGGAGAATTAAAAGCTCCTCAGGTGATTCTGATGTGCAGCCAAAGTTGAGAAGCATGATATATTGCAACCTCTTACAGTTGAAGAAGTCGAGGCCCAGAGAGGTTAAGTGAATTGCCACATGTCACACAGCCAGTTAGCAGCAGAGGACAGAAACCCAGGTGTTGTGGCTCTCAGCCCAGTGTTCTTCCCCCGTACCTGGGTTTTTCAATCTTGACTCATTCACAAACCACTCACTCTGTCATTCAATATTTTCCTTTAAAATGACTCCCTTTTTAGCATTTGACCTATATATTTTAAAAGAAAACTTTATATCGTTTGATAACTGGAAAATCTGTTTCACTTGCTATACATAGATGAGAACTAAAAATAAGAATAATGAAATAAAATGTCACTAAGTTTTAGCTAGATAAAACTGCCTGCTGAAGACTCACAGCCTAGAACTTGTTCTCCCCTTAAAAAGAACAGCAAGTGGGAGAGAGGAGGAAACATGTAACTCATTAAGTTTCGGCTTCCTCCTTAGCGAGAGGACTGAAAGAGGAGGGAAACAGAGTGACTTTTCCACTAGAGGAGTCAAATAATAAATTCTGGAAGAATTCATTAGTTTTTTCTTGACTTATAAATTCAGTGTCCACACAGCACCTGTAATTGCCTTGAGTGCCTCGGTGGCCCACATACACACTCTCTGAAATGCCACGCTGCATGCTCAGTCGGAGGCACGACTGTTTCACTGCTTTCTTTGCAATGGCCATCTAATCCGAATGGTTGAAGATCAAAACACATTAAGGGTACAATTCTGGCATAAAAAGAACTGTGTATAATGGGGAAGAAAAGAAAAACACAGAACTTTCTTTTGATACACCAAAAAAGGAAAAACTCACCAAGAACTTCTTTTACTGAGTTTAAAGCTCTTTACAAATGATTAAGTTATCATGTTCTTATGCAGATTACAAACAAATACACATTTACTAAGTGCTCTTTCCAGGCAGAAAAAGTAAAAACACTGGGTGGGATGAAAACAGAAGATAAGAAGGGGATGGCAGACCTGCTGGACTTTCAGCTAAGTCAAATTTGATTAGACCACATTTTCTAGTGCAAATTTTTATTTTCCTAGGCAAAAGTTATTGTATCAGACATATCTCAGTGGCATAGACCCGGTGGTGTGGCACAAATTATGAGCCTGATGTATGTTTCCTCAAGCATTGTTCCATAATGAGAAAACGTTTGCTGGAACAATCCTTATACTTTCTGTAACATGCAAACTTACCGGCACTTGTTCAGTCTCTTTTTGGGGGGCTGAAAATGTCTTTGTCTACTTTGTGCTGTTTAAAAGTTGTCTAATCAATGCTGGCCTAATGCTCATGTCATTCCTGCAAAAAAGCCAGCTGAGATCTTTGGTTCCATCAGGGGGCAAGTGACAATACAGCCACTTTCCTTTCAACACATTGGCTAGGAAATCTCCCCTGCCAGGAACTAAAAGGCTTTAATTTTATGAGTCATCAAAGCCTTTTCTCATACGTGATGTGGAATAACCTTGTCTTTTCAGAAGGTCTAATCCAATAGCCTCCCAGACCTCAGAATGTCACCAAACGGCATGTGCGTGGTGTGCCGGAAGAACAAAGGAGAAAACTATTCAAAGCTGAGCTGCATATTGCATAACACCCTATATTAGAAAATCACGACCCATAAAATGCTCACCTACTTTGTGGAGTTTAAATAAAGCAGAATGGTGTTCCTTTTTAAAGAATTTCTTTACAGTGATCTTGCTGTCAGAATTCCAATTATTCTATGACTCAGTGGGTATATGTCTAGCTTTTTTTAAATTCTTTTTTTGGGTAAGAATGTGAAGAAGTTTTTATGAGAAGTTTGTAAAGGAAAAGTTTATGTAATAATGCTGAGCTGCATCAAATACAAATACATTTTATTTCATTATTTGAAATATAATATTTTAAAAATAATATTTTAAGAATTAAGCCTTAGCTATAAAAGTGATACACATTTTCTTGGTGCTTTTGAAAGCACAGTAATTCACTGCTGCTTAGCAATTAACTGATATTTATGGCGGGATTGAGAGTATTCCATAGTCACATCTCTCAGTCCTTTGGACTAGGACTTCCATAGAAGAAGAATCAGGCTGAAATTTTTTACGTGCAAATTTTTTATATGCAATTTTCACAAAACTTGAGCGTAGGCACTTTCTACTTCATCTGTGGCAGAGCCCGGCCAGCTGCTCATTACGCCCACTTCCGCCTTCTCCTGGCGTGCAGCTAGACTGCATTCCCAGCCCCCATGCAGATTCGCACGGCCTTGCAACTAGCTCTGGCCAATGGGACAGGTACAGAAGGTGCGCTGACCTTCAGGACTCACCCATAGAAACTCTCTGATCTCCTCTCCAATCACCGAATGGCAAGGATCCAGGTGAGGTCGCAAGTTGAGTGGCCATGTGCCTATCACAAACATCCACAACACTGAACTTTGAGTAAATGAGAAATAAACTTTCATCTGTTAAATCACTGAGATTTTAGAGTTTTTCACTTTTGTGTTAAAGCACTGAGATTTTAGAGTTTTTTCGTTGTTGTTGTTTTTAACGGTAACCACTAATAACGTCACCCGATGGCCTTTCTTCGCTCCTTTGGTCCCCTTCTGCTATCCTCTTTCCCTTGCTCCTACTGTCTTTCTTTCTCTGTCATATGATCAGTTCTTTCTAATTTCATAACCAAACCAAACCGCTTTTATTGGATTTAGGATTAAGGCCTAACAGTGTTGAAATAATAAACAGACTCAATTTAATTAGGAGAAAAAGTTCAATCAATTCAACTTTTAAAAACGCTTACATGTTAAATATCTAGGATAATTTTCATTAAACAACTGTTTGAGTAAATGGGTAACATTTGTCCAGTTTAGAGATCCCATAAGAGTTTCATAGTAACTGGGACAAATGTGTTTATCTCAGTGCTAATGACCCAGCAGATGTGTACACTGCAACCATCTCCTGCGGAGGAAGACCAACGTGCATGGCCTTGGAAACAGAGATTAGTTTAAGCTCTCAACCAACTTTTTTCATGTGAGTGGCACTGTGGCCTCCAGTGGGCAAGCCTGACGTTGTAACAGCGTCAGGCACCTGTAAGAGCTGGCCAGAAAAAGGGAACCCTGTATACTGTTGGTGGCAATGTAAATTGATGCAGCCACTGTGGAAGACAGTACGGAAGTTCTTCAAAAGATTAAAAATAGAACTACCATATGTTCCAGCAATTCCACTTCTGGGTGTTTGTCTGAAGAAAAGGAAAATGTTAATTCGAAAAGATATCTGCACCCCTGTGTTCATTGAAGCATTATTCACAATAGCCAAGATATGGAAGCAACCTAAGTGTCCACTGGTAGATGAGTGGATAAAGAAGATGTGGTATATGTACACAATGGAATATTACTCAGCCATAAAAATGAATGAAATCTTGTCATTTGCTACAACATGGATAGACCTAGAGGGTATTATGCTAAGTGAAGTAAGTCAGAAAGAGAAAGACAAATACCATATGATTTCACTTATATGTGGAATCTAAAAAAACAAAACAAATGAACAAACAAAACAAAACAGAAACAGATTCATAGACACAAAGAATACACTGGTGGTCAGCAGAGGGAAGGGGGTAGGGGATGGGCAAAATAGGCAAAGGGGATTAAGGGGTACAAACTTCCAATTATGAAACAAATAAGACATGGCGATGTAATGTACAGCATAGGGAATATAGTCAATAATATTGTAATAACTATATGGTGATATATGGTTGCTAGACTTGTCGTGGTGATCATTTTGTAATGTATACAAATATGGAATCACTATGAGGTACACCTGAAATTAATAGGATATTGTATGTCAATTATACTTCAATAAAATAAATAAATAAAAATTAAAAAAAAAAGAACAGGCCAGAAAAAATATTAGTACTGCATATGACTGGGTGAGTCTTCCAAAAGAATTAGAGTTTCAAAGCTGCTTTAAAAAAAAAATCCAAAATAAAAATTCCAATCTGATTTTGTGTAAGCTGCTTTCCTTCAGACTCAATATGGCAATTAACCCTTCTCCTCCTTGTCTTGCTCCAAGTTGGTGATTCTCCAACAGAGCTCAGTGAAGCCCATTCAGAGTTTGTCTCAAGAAGTTGGCTCCGGGGGCCCGCCCGGTGGTGTATCAGTTAAGAGCGCGCGCTCTGCTGCTGGCAGCCTGGGTTCAGATCCCCGGTGTGCACCGGCGCACCGCTTGTCAGGCCACGCTGTGGTGGCGTCCCACATAAAGTGGAGGAAGATTGGCATGGATGTTAGCCCAGGGCCAGTCTTCCTCAGCAAAAAAAAGAGGAGGATTGGCATGGATGTTAGCCCAGGGCTGATCTTCCTCAAAAAAAAAAACAAGAAGTGGGCTCCAGACAACTCCCTCTAGATTCAACCAGAAAAGTTTATTTTGATCTGTTTTGCAAATTGAGTTTCTGCATAAGCATTTATTTGTGTGTGTGAGTGGGGAAGATGCCTTTGCTTTAAAGGATCACAAACCATCTCTTTGGATGTTCTACCTGGACTTCACATCTACCCTCATAGTTTTAGTCACACAAGTACCCAAAATGTCCAAATCTGAATCTACAGCACACCTCTGTTCTGACCCCCCACTCACAGACCCACTCACATTTCATCATCTCCACTTGCTGGATGCCTCATAGCCACCTCTTCACAATATTCCTGAAATAGAATGTGTTATCCAGCCTACCCTTCTTCCTGCACTAGTGACATTACCATCCACCTGATGACTCAACAGAAAACTCTGAATCATCCTGACCCCCTTTCCCTTCCCTCCCCATATCCAATCAGTCCCTTAGTCCAGTTTGTAAATTGTCCTAATTATCCATTAAATATGTCCTTCCTTTCCATCCTCATTGCCACTGCAATGAGGGCCTTGTCATCCTCCTTCATCTGGACTATCACAGTGGTCCCCAATGTCTCTCATATCACTAGAAATCATAATAGTTAATATTTATTTTTAGCTTGGTAGTTAACAAATTGCTTTCATGTACATTATCATGTTTAAGTATCACAGCATTCCAGCAAGAAGACATTGTTGATCTTAATTTAGATCAGGAATTTGAGGCCTCAGAAAACTGTCTTGATCAGGAGTCCTCAAAATGTCATAGAGCTGGTGTTTGAACCCTCGGACTCTACAGTTTATGCTGATGATATTAACCACACTACCAAACACATATCAGTCCTTGGCTTTGAGACCTTCGATGCCTTAGCACTGCCTACAAGAGAAACCCCAGACCTTCTAGCACATCGAAAAAAGCTCACTATACTTGTGCCCCAGGGAGCTTTAGTAGTTAATGTGATAGTTAATTTAGTAGTTAATATTCCAGCTCTGGAGACAGAACCCAAATTCTAGTGTAAAACCTTGGATACGTTACATAACATCCCTAAACCTCACTTTCTTCTTCTTTTTTTTTGGTGAGGAAGATTGGCCCTGGACTAACATCTGTGCCCACCTTCCTCCACTCTATATATGGGACGCAGCCACAGCATGGCTTGATAAGCAGTGCGCAGGTCTGTGCTTGGGATCCGAACCCGTGAACCCCGGGTCGCCAAAGCAGAGCATGCGAACTCAACCACCACGCCACCAGGCCAGCCCCTAAACCTCAGTTTCTTAATGTGCAAAGTAAGGCTAATAATACAGTTTATCCCATGAGGTTGTTGTGTGGCTTAAATAAGACTGTGTGAGTGAAGCGCTTCACACACTGCTTGTCCCATAGAAAGTGCTCGGTGAATGTTGGCTGTGGATACCCCCCGATTTACCAGCCTCATCCTGCACCATTTACTTTCCATCTTCCACCCTTCAAGCAGCCCACACTCTATCTCCTCAGTGAAACCTCAAAACTCCCAGTTGATACCCCCCCAACCCCCCACCACCACTTTGCACACACCTTTATTTTTAGATACTTGGTTGGGTACTACACCTCTTAAGACCAACGGTGGAACGCCCCTGGTGCTGGTCACCAGGGTGTGGAGAAAGGCCCCACTGCAACAGAATGCTCTTCCCACAAACTGTCCCAGGTCTCTTGCTTTAGGTTTCTCATTCCCCTGCCCCGCCTCTCCCCCTCCCCTGCCACTTCTGACTTCAGGGATGTCCTCCAGGCTTGCTCTGGCTCCAACTTGCCAGCCCTGCTGCCCAACTCCAGTAGTTTGATGGCTGTCTGACCTCGGCTCCATGCCAGCGCTGTGCTCCTCTTGCAAGGCTTTCGCATCTTGTCCATATCTCTCTGGCATCTGACCTCAGTCTGTCTTCTGTTTCTACCTTTTCCAAAGCTGACAACCCCCACGGACTGGCCAACAATGGTGCAGATAGGACGATCATGGATCTTATCACGCTGTTTTGCGTAATTTGTTTGTCTTTCTTATCCGTTAGACTGAACTCTTCCAGGGCAGAGAGATCTTGTCCTTAATCTTGGCAGATCCTCCACAGCACTTGGCTTAGAATAAACCCTTAATGAGTGCTTATTTATTGAATAGACTATTCTTTCCCAAACAAGTGGCTTGGGGGCTCCTGCTGTATATGTTCCTAAGACCACGCAGGGGCGTCTGACAGTGCACACAATCTTCTGAAACTCCTCGTATACAACCAGACTCAGAGCAGAACGAAGTACGTATAACTGTGGTCAGATGTGGCTTTTTTCCCCACCAGAAGATAAAAGCATTCCACCTATAAAGTGGTTTTTCTTATTTTTTCCATTATGTGTTGATAAGTTTCCATAAATTTGACTATGTCATCGACGTCCATTCATTTAGCTTCATTCTAAGCATCTTCAAGTTTCACTCTTTTCTTTTTACCAAGCACTTTGTTGATATTAATCCCTCACTATTGTACATAAATTCTTGAAAAAGGTCTTATCTTTGTAAGTTATTTTTTGTTGTGTGGCACCTTATTGAGCAACCTTATGCAAAGTGCATGCTACAAAATATTGCTTAAATTGAAAAACACCACAGTTTTCCAAGTTTTGCAGCTGAAAAATAATCTCATTTTGTGTTTGATTCAACTATCATGGCTTTCATTGGATTCATTTTTTAAACCATTTATTTATTTTTTTAATCTGTAAAACAACAAGGTTGCCTAGATAGATGATCACTGGTAATTTTCAACTCCAACTATCTTTAGTGTATAGTTCTAAGATACGATTAAAAACTCTGGTGTTTCCTTGTCTCAAATGATCTCAGAATTAAAAGACAAAAATCTTGAAATTCTACAGGCTTACTAAAAAGAAAAATGTACTTTGAAATTATTTAAATCTTAAAACATAGGCTTTAGAGAAATGCAAATTAATGCAATAATGAGATGATTATCCCAAATAAAAAAATAATTATCCCAATGCTGGGAGTATTACTGGACACCACTGGTGGGAACGTAATTTGGTACAACCTTTATGGAGGGCAGTTTGACAATATGTATCATCAGACTTAAAAATGCCTATAATCTTTGAACCAGAAATTACTCTTCTAGAATGTTTTCCTAAAGAGATAATCGTGGATAGATGCAAAGCTTTAGCTAAACGGTGGTTCTTCTCACCATTCGATTACAAAAGAAACTCATTAAATGTTTTTGGATTGAATAAAGTACCATTTCCCAAACAAGTTAGACACATCTTTGGGGCTACTGCTCTGTAAAAATTGTGGGCTGGGCACACAAGAGGGAAGAAACCTCTAATCACCCCTGTTCGGGGCTCAAGTCTTCAGAATGAATTACTGAGGGGAGAGGGGTTAAGCCCGGCAAGCCCACTCTCCTTTATCCTCTCCCCAGCTTCATTAAGGACAAACCAGAGGGAATCGAACATCTCAAAGTCTGAGCCAGAGGTTTGAGGAAGAAGAACCTGGATGGGGTAAGGGAGCGGAGAAAAGGTTAAGAAATAAACAGCTAGAAGAAAGAGAAAGCAGGCGGGGTGGGGTGGGGGCTGATTCCGGTACCACAAGATGACTGGGGTGGAAAAAAGTGCTCTTTTGCGCCACCTTCTGGTATCCAGGTGTACGTGCACCAGACAGAAAGCCATCCTCCTGCTCATAGACTCTGCTAGTTAGTTGCTTTTCTAAATTGTAGGACACAGTTAAGGGTTTACAATAGAACATAAACAAAAGGTCCAACAATGGAAGATGGGTTGAGAAAATTTTTATAGAAGACTATTGCAGGGGAGGAAAAATAATTTTTCCTATACCCTTCTAAGTTCTTAGCTGAGATTCCTATAATAGAAGATAGATTAACAAGAGAAAAACAAGTTTATTAACATGTATACCTCATATATACGTGGAAGATAATGAGAGAAAGTGAGGAATTCTCTGGGGTGGCTTAGAGTTCAGGTGTAAATACCATCTTAATAGGGACAGGGGAGGGAGGACGTAGATCTCCTAGTGGGGAGTAAGTGATTTTTAGGAAAAGTGAATGGGCCCTTAGAAGAATAAATGGGAAGTATGCTAGTTTGTGACAGTTTGTGTGGGGTGTGACTTCTAGTCTCCTCCCCTGTGATAAGCGCCAGTCCTCCCTGGAAGGGAGGAGATCTATGACAATTGAGTTCTTTTTAAGGATCTGCCTTTAGGCTGATGAGGGGAGTTCAGAGAAAGCCTCTCCCTGCATTTGCTGCTTTTCAAGTGCCTACAATTCAAAGTAATCAATATACCTAAGTGGCATATTTAGGGACGGCATGTCCTGAACTCCTGCAGTCATGTCCTGCTACCCTTCACTATTTACTAACACGAAATATTCACCATGTATAGTTGAATGAAAAAAGCGGGTTACAAAAAAAGTGTGCACAGTCATCTCATTTCTGTAAAACAATAACATACACAGCATATATTGTATATATATAGCGCCACAAACACGGAAAAAAATATTGAATGGTACTCTTTAAGGTGTTAACAGAATTCTAGGCCCAGGGGTTAGATACTGCAGCAAATACGACAGACAAGGCTCCCACTCATGGAGCTTTCATTCTCATGGGGAAATACATAACATACAAAATAAACTAACAAGTAAATGCAAAATATGTGCCACGTACTGTGATCAATGCTGGGCATACAATTTTGTGAACAAGATAGATAGACAGGGCCCCTGTCCTGACAGAAGCCTCTGTTCTTCTGTGGAGGCAGACAGGAAAACAGGTTAAGTCAGTACCAGGATCAATGCTACGAAAGGGGAAGTGAGGACGCTGTGGGGATGTAGGAAAGGGACACCTGAGCACAGGGGACCAGGGAAGGCTTCCTGAGGAGGGGAATCGGAGCTGACAGCTGAAAGATGAGGTAGGAGTTAGGTAGCTGAAATAAGGCAGAGTTCTCCAGAAAGAGGCCGTAGCAGGTTTAAAGGCCTCGAGGAGGAGGGAAGGTGGGAGAACAGACAGACATACTGGCTGAATGACCAACGGATTCATTCAAGAACTTAGTCTGGAGTCTCTGGTGCTTAGAGCTTAACTATATACAGAGCAATGAGAAGAAAAGAAGCTGAGAGGTTAGTAAGGGCAGACCATGAAACCATGTTAAGGAGTGTTTGGACTTAACCTTGAGTGACCTCTCAAAGGTCATCATGAGTAATTTAAGGGATCAGAAAATGAGGTTAGTTTTAGTGTGTACCTTTTTAGGAAGAAACCATTTTAAAAAATGATACCTGAAATCAATTTCTGAGGAATATTTAATCTCATGGAAATATGCTTATTCTGTGTAGTTTTTTTTATAAAGCAGGCTACAAAACAAGGTATATAGCATATAATCTAATTATGGAAAAAAGTATAAGTATGGTATACATTATTTAAAATGCAAAGAAAAATGTCTAGGGAATACGCTAATTTCAAAATGTAATTTGTAGTTATCTCTAGTGATGGAATTATAGACGGTTTTTGTTTTCTTTTCTTTATGTTTCCTATATTGTTCAAAATTTCTACAATGAATATATATTATTTTCATGATCAGAAGAAAGATTTAAATGCATAAGAAGTGTGATTTAGAGACAGAGAGCAGTGTCCTAAGAATCAGAAGTCACTAAGCATCCTAATGATGTCCAAGAGATATAGGCCACTATTTGCTGGGAAAAAACCCAGACTCAACACTGAGGGCTGAATGAGACTCAAGGGCCCATGAGATTTGATTCTCATTTTTTCTATAATAATTTGAATTGTAATCTGAGCAGCACCAAGGGCTCTGTCCGTCTTTTGACAATACAACACAAATTTCCCTATTGGCAGGGAAGTTTTAACTGTACAACTAATATAAATGCATATATTTTTGCATGTCTAAGCATGTTATTTGCATATGATTTAAACGCATAAGTCATGTTAGTAACAATTCTGGGCATACTGGTTGCACCCAACAAGCAAGGTGAACAACCTCTATTTTATCCTGTCTCCATTAGAGTATTATCAGACCAGCAGTGGGTGTCCTGAGGAGGCTTTAATCCCAGCTCTCCATTGAGGGGCTTGCCAGTGACCTTGGGCCAACCACAGAACTACTTAGGGCCCCAGTTTTCTGATCCATAATTGAGAGAGGTAAGCTACTATGGCTAGGTCCATTCGAGTCTGTGATTTGGGGATTTCTTTTTCCCCATGGTAAAACTTGACAACATCCTAAAAACATAATGAAGACTGAACGTTCTTTGACTACTAATCATCTTTATTCTACAAGTTTTACAGAAAAGGAACAATTGCTATTTTAAAAAGAAATATCTGAAGCTGCTTTCCCAATCTGGAAGGTGGAAGAGACAAGACTGATCTTTTGTTTGAGAAATTCCTGGAGGGGCTTTTGGTTATCAAAGGTGAGCTCTGCAAGGCATATTCTGCATGGAGAGTTTGAGAGTCACCACTGGCAGAAGGAGAAAGGTTTAGGAACCCTGGGGACTCCAAGAAGAGGATAAACTGGAGCAGGATCAGGGTAGAGAGGAAAGTAGGTCCCAGCAGCACGCAGCAACCAGGGCCTAGAAGGAGAGAGCGATGTCAGTTCCCCACAGTGAAGAGTCGGCGGAAGCACTCTGAAAACAGCAGCTGATCTTCAACTTGTCGTTTTCCGATCCGTGCTATGGTGCAGACCCCTCTCTTATTCCAGACCTTCGCGAAAGCTACATATATATGGTTGTCTAGTGTTCATAGCGCTTTGGGGAATGAAGGCAGCGGGTGGGGTGCCCGTAGGGGTGAAGTGGGGGGCAAGAACTGTACCTGCAGGAGGCGAGACGAGAAACAGGAATTGGGCGGAAGCAGAGTGAGAAGCGACCTGAAGAACTAAGCCACCATGCATGCCTCCCACACACTCTGGTCCTGTGCTGTGACGCACCCCACACGCACGCGAGCACACGCACATGCGCGCGCGTGCACACACGCTCACGCACACCAGGAATCCTCAGAAACACCAGCAGGTGGCAGGACTTATATGGGTTGAGAGCTGGAAGCTCATCATTTCATCTGGCTCCCATAGGACAGGGTATTCTCAGACGGCTGGAAGATTGGTGAATGGCTTTCATTTGAATGTATAATTCTTAACAGAGAACACATTCTTGTTATGTTAGTAAAATTTAACCTCAGCTCAATTTTTTTTCTTTAAAGGAGAGTGGCAATTTCCATTGTAATAGAAATCACTTCCCCAATTGTTGGCAAAATTTTCAACAAGTTTGGTTTCTAGTTTAATCTCTTGCTTAGTCAGCTGAGCTCAGTTCACACCTTATGCTCACAAGTGCTCCTTAACCTGGCCATTCCTTCAGCCCCAAGGAGCTCTGTCTCCCGTGGGTCTTTCCTGAGATCCTTGCACTTCAGGAGGCCCAAAGCAGTGCCTGATCCGCCACCCGCCTCCACCGGCCAGCTCCCCTTACTTGTCACTGGGGTTTTTTCATTTAAATGACTGAGTTTTCGTATTAGGTGCTATGCATACTCCCCCATTCGGAAAGTGTAAAAGTAGGAACACAAACGTGACTGTAACAGAAGTAAATATACAACATGTGGCTTGGGTCTCAAGGATCTGCTTTGATCCTGATTTACTCTGTTAGCGTCCATGACCACCACAAACTAAACAAAGCTCCAAATCCTCTGTTCCTACTCTTACTGCTCTGTCACTTGTAAAAACAAAGTTTATTAAGTACGAGACCATGAAACCATTCTATAAGCCGGAACTTTCTTTGGTTATTCATGAAAATATGTGAGCAAATGCCTTTTGTGTGTAATGATTATAAGTGTAACAAGATGGGAAAAAAATTCTATTAGCAGCTGGTACCAGAATTCCTCCCAGGGAGAGCTTGCCTTCATTAGGAAAATGCCGTTCCTACCTGGGGTAAAAGCTGGGTCTGCAGAGGAGGAGTTTGGCTTGTTATTACACAGGGAGCTCCTGGGTGAGTCTGGGAGGGAGGAGGAGAGGAAGAAAGGGAGAAGGAGAGAGATAAAGTGAGAGAGGAGATGGGTGCTGTGCCATGATTGGGGCCCCTTGAATCCTCAGAAAGCTAAAGACAGTCATAGAATGCTTGGTGTGATTGCATTTCTTATGGAAAACGTGGAGGGACTGAGGAGCCAACCAGCTAGTGCCTCTGCAGTCAGAGGGAGAAGGCCTGGCTGCACTTGAGGGACCTGGTTACAGGCTCAGAGGGAGACAGAGGAACAGACCTAGTGAACAGAAGCTGAGAAGTACATCAAGTGTGAGTACTAAGGAGGCGAACTGGGACGGTGAATGAAATGATGCACGGAGAGAGAACAGATCTAGGAAATCTCACGATTTTCAGGGCAGACTTGAGTGAGAGAGCTTCAAGAAGGCAGCTTGTCCTGTCCAGCAGGAACATAGGAGCCAAATCTTTATAGAAAAAAGAAAAATATGCCTACTGTTTGTTCTTAAATGGAGTGCAGACATTCCTGGAAACTGCATCGTAAAGTGGACTGCTACAAAATCAAACCTGATTTTTGCCAGCCCGGTGGTGCAGCGGTTAAAGTGTGTGCGCTCCACTTCAGCAGCCCAGGGTTCGCAGGTTCGGATCCCGGGCACGGACCTATGCAGCGCTTATCAAGCCATGCTGTGGTGGCGTCCCATATAAAGTAGAGGAAGATGGGCACGGATGTTAGCCCAGGGCCCGTCTTCCTCAGCAAAAAGAGGAGGATTGGCAACGCATGTTAGCTCAGGGCTACTCTTCCTCACACACACATACAAAACAGTTCCCTAAGGAACACAGTTGCGGCTCACTACTTATTTGTTATTCTTGTTGTTGTTGAGGTTAATGATGATAATGATGGCATCTTCTCAGAAAACACTGGCTACCATGTTTCGAAGAAAGAAGCAGAGAAGAAGGTACAAGAGGAGGATTCTCCACTGTGTCATTGACTACTGATTGGGCTGGTGATGAGCTCCTAAGAGGTAGGACATTCTGGAGGGTATCAGGTGAAATCAGTTCATACTATAGTGTAACTAATGTGGAATGACAGGGAAGTAGTTGTTTAGAGGTATTTTATCAGTCAAGATTGCATTAGGCTGCATGTAATAGATATCTGTCTACAAAAAGGGGTTTATAGTTCCCAGTAACAAGAAGTGGAAGCAGCCTTGGGCTGACACAGCTGCTCACAATAGTTGTCAAGGACCCAGTCTTCTGTACTTTCCTGCTCTGCATCCTCACGCTTGAGCTCAAGATGATTTCTGCACCTCCAGACATCATGACCACATTCCAGGCGGGAAGAGATGGAGAGCAAAAAGTGTGTGCCAGCTAAGTTTATCCCTTTTATGAGGAAATCAGTAGTCTTTTCAGAGGCCCCTTCTAATGGACCTCTGCTTACCTCTCATTGGCCACCATGAAACATAGCCACCTACACAATGGATATTGAGCACATTCCATCCCAAATGTAACCAGTGTTCTGTAATAAATAAGGGGAGAATGGATATTCCATAGGCAAGCAGCAGTATTCTTCCACAGGTTGATTTATTTTGGGGTAGTAATTCAGGGCTTTGTGGTGGCACACTCCATATTACAGGTCAAATGTCAAGGTCATTAACATTTTTTAACATACATTGACTGAGTTTAAACTGATGTACTTCTTACAAATCCTGCCCACTTACCCTCTCAAGGTTATTATTTACCATTTAAAAATACATAAAACTAAATTTTAGGTTAAATGATTTGTACGAGGACAAGTGAGCTCAATAGGAACATTAATCATCTTCATCCAGCGTGTTACATGTAGAAAGTTATCAGTTGCGGATCATGGAATTAGAGACAGAAGAGGCCCTAGAGATCACTGCCACTATAAGTGATGGAACAAAAGCCCAGAAAGCATAACTGATTTAGCTAAGGTCTAGTTCCCAACAGAGATAGGACTAAAACCCCAACGTGTTGACTTTCAGTCTAGTTCTTTCCACTACTTTCCCAAATCTGCCTGTGAAATATATATCTAAACTCTGAACTTGTTTCTCTCATGAGGAAGAAGAAATGAGTCACAGAGCTTTCACTCAATCTCCATCTGTTTCTTTCCTAAACCACTTCTTATTTATAGCGCTCCTCAGGACAACCCTAATTACAAGGCTTGTTACTTTATGGACTTAGACACGTAAATCATGGAATAAATTATATTTCCCAAATGGAAGAATTATATAAATAAGAGTCTGTTATGATCCAGTTAGTCTCTGACCCTTGAGTTTATTCTGTGTGCAAAGCAATTTGCTTTAAGGGTTCTTCAGTATTTTAGTTCTCAGGGCTCACCATCTGGGAGACCAAATAGACACTCTTGTTTGATATTGTGATTTTGTCTGGGGGTGGGGGGAAGGCTTTGTGTGCACACCAAAGTGGCAGACTCGGAAAGGATGATGGAATCCATGTGGTCCATCCTTTCCCCCAAGGCAAATAACCCTTGTCTGCATCCCAGACTCATTGCCATAAGGCAATGAGTAGGAAGACCTGACTGACAAAGAACCACAATTATTTAGGCAGCTCTAAATTATCTGAAGGTTCTTTCCTCTTTTAGAGCTGAAATCCACTGTTTCATAGCTTCTGTTCATTGGTTCTAGTTCAGCACATGGGAACTTTATGGATGTTAACTCCATTTCCATGGGACAGATATTTGAAGAAAGCCATCATGGTCTTGGTTAATCTTTTTCCAGTTCCTTTTGTTACTCTTCCTGGGGCATCTCTAGGTCCTTCATCATCCTGATCACCCCCCCAAAATAAAATCCAATTTATCAAGGCCCCTTAGAACCAGGTACATTCAGAACTAGACACAATACCATGGATAAGATGTGAGTGGCACATAATAGGGCCATTTCCTCCTTTATTTTGGATACTCCATTAAAGTGGCCTTAAATTGCATTAACTGCCTCATCCCAGCATTGTTCCATATTGAGCTTCTTGGTCAGTTGAAGCTATTACAACAGCAGTCCTTCCTTATCTGCAGTTTTGCTTTTTGTGGATTCAGTTACCCTCAGTAAACCATGGTCCAAAAATATTAAATGGAAAATTACAGAAATAAATAATTCATAAGTTTTAAATGCTGTTCTGAGTATGCATGCTGTTCTGAGTAGTGTGACAAAATCTCTCGCTGTCCTGCCCAGGACTTCCTTTGTCCAGCGTATCCACGCTGCACACACGCCCTACCCGTTAGTCACTTAGTTACTTAGTAGTCAGCTTGGTTATCAGAGCGACTGTTGGGGTATCGCAGTGCTTGTGTTCAAGTACCCCTTATTTGACTTAATAATGGCCCCAAAATGCAAGAGTAGTGATGCTGGCAATTTGGATATGCCAAAGAGAAGCCATAATGTGCTTCTTTTAAGTGAAAAGGTGAAAGTTCTCTACTTAGTAAGGAAGGAAAAAAATCACATGCTGAGGTTGCTAAGATGTATGAGAACTTTTATTATAGTATATCATTATAATTGTTCTATTTTATTAGTCATTGTTAATCTCTTACTGTGCCTAATTTATAAATTAAACTTTATGGCGGGTATGTATGTATAGGAAAAAACATAGTATATATATAGGGGTTTGGTACTATCTGCAGTTTCAGGCATCCACTGGGGGGCTTGGAACGCATCCCCTTGTGGATGAGAGGGGACTGCTGTACTCTTTCTGGAACACCGTTGTTTAGCTTGCTCTCCTCTTCCGGATTGTCATATCTACACTTACCTCACGTATACCACAGAAGCATTCAAACCAGTAAACATGTTACATAAATTTGTGTTGTGATGGTCAAAATACTAATTCAGGACTACATTCATTGTGCACTTACCTATTCCAGGCGCTGTGCTCACAACTTTACATCTATCATCTCCTTCAATCCTTACAACGACCTTCTTGAGACAGACATTATCCAGTTTTACAGATGAAAAGCAGGCTCATAGAGGTTGAAGAGTTTGCTTACAATCACACACAAAGGAAATAGAGAAGTGGGGAATTCAGATCCAGGTTTTCCAGAATTCAAAGCTTTTGCTCTTAGCCACAATTCTACTCTGCCTCTTTATCCTAAGCTCAGAAAAAACCTAACACGGGGATTCCGTGAGGGCTCTTCCTGCAGCTTTATAATAACCAGGGAAAGCGGACAGAATAAGAGAAATGGGTCTGGAGTTCTGGTTTGGTTAGTGTCTGGGACAGATACTTTGGTGTATAAAATCTCACAGCCCTTTACCCTCTGGGGGTGAAAGCTAAAGTGGTCTATTGACTTCCAGAAGTATCATTGAAAATGTAATTAAGTGAGTCTCCCTGGCAGCTAGCATTGCTGTGCTTGTGTCACACAAGGCAGCTAAAAAGTATACATGGAATGACACTCAGATATTTATTAAAATATTGGGAATCAAAGTGCCATGGAAATACTAGCTACAAACATATATTAAGATATTGGAAATCAAAGCACCATGCAAACACTGGCTACAGTTATTTCCAATCAGAGCTGGCTTGGGAACAGTTCAATAGTGACATAAGGGGAGTAAAAGCTCTATGATTCATTTTAAAACTATTTTTTAAAAAGCCCTGGTTTGCTAATAGCTGTTTTTGCCTGTTGTGTCAGTTCTGTCCGTCAGCTCCTCACAAAAAGAGTGGCTGCAAGAGAAAACTGCCAACGTGAAAACATGATCAGAATAATAGCCAACTCCCAGCAAGGAGCAGACCTTCCCCAAATAGGATTAGGGCACTGACTTTGGCTTTGTGTTCTGAGCTTGGTCTCTACTCCTTCTAGATAACAACGATCCTTTGAAACTGTGCATAATGATGGCTTTGAGAGAGGCTCCAGAAAATGAGACTTGTTCAGTGGACGGAACCACATTTAGCTAGCTAAAACCAAACCAAACCAAACCAAACCTTGCTCTGGTTGCTGCAGTGGGGAAGGCCAAAACCATAAATTAGATGGAATCAAGCACTTAGTTTTTTCTTGCTTTGGCCCTATATGCTTGACTCTAAGCAAATCCTGTCTTGACTATTGGTCAGTTCTGTCAAATAGCCAGTGCAGAGCCTCTGTAAACAGGGTTGCTCCCACCACAGAGCCTGTGCACATGTCCCTTCCATCTGGACATCTTCACCCTCACTCCCACTCCATCATCCTGGCTACCTTCTGCTCATCCTTTACATCTCAGCTAAAATATCCCTTCCAGGTAGTCTGGGCCTTTCCAGACTACCCAAACTATTTTAGGTATTTCAGGTTTTATGTTCTTGTATCCTGTAGATTTTTTTTAGTGCTTGTGATAGGCAGAATAATGCCCCCCTAAAAGAAATCCATATCCTAATCCCCAGAATCTGTGAATACATTACCTTTCATGGTAAAAGGGACTTTGAAGGTATGATTAAGTTAAGGATCTTGAGATGGCGATTATCCAGTGGACCCAGTGCAATCACAAGAGTCCTTATAAGTTAAAGAGGGAGGCAGGAGAGTCAGAGTATGAGAGAGATTTGAAGATGCTACACTGCCGGCCTTGACAAAAGAGGAAGGGGCCAGGAGCCAAGGAATGCAGGTGGCCTCTAGGAGCTGGAAAAGGCAAGAAAGTGGAGTCTCCCCTAGAGCCTCCAGGAGTAGCACAGCCCTGCTGACAACTTAATTTTAGCCCAGTGAGACCCATTTCAGACTTCTGATGTCCAGAACTGTAAGATAATAAATTTGTGTTGCTTTAAGCCACTAAGTTGTGGTAACTTGTTTATAGCAGCTATAGGAAACTATTTATTACACTTATATTTATTTGTTCTTCTGTCTTTTCTGTTCAACTACAAGCTCCATAAAGGTAGAGGCCTCCAGATCTAAGGATCTAGCACAGTACCTGGCACTTGTAAGCACTGGATAAATATTTGCCAATTGATTATGCTCCACAGAAGCAAGCAGTAATGGCACCATGAGATCTCACCCAGAGGCTCTTCATTATAATAGGCAATAACCCCAACCAGAATACTCATGCATTCATTCATTCTTTCTTTCAAACCTTTACTCTTCTGTTCCAGATGCAATGCCAGACAGTTGGCACAAGAGAGTGATGAGAGTGGTCTTTTCTCTTAATGATGAGTATTGGTAAGTGGCGCCACCAGCTACCCAGGAGCTTCCTTTTCTGTTACATGGTTGTGCCAAGTGTCCCAAGTAATTGGTTGTGGGAGAAATAACATAAATCGTGGGTGAAAGATATTGTTTGTATTTGCTATGTCATTTGTCAAAAACAAAAAATGGATTTATAAGTGGAAGATGTGTATAAGAAAGTTTTAAGTTCAAATATTTACTGGGATGTTGTTTGAGTAAGCAGCAATTCAAAACAATTTTGACCACTATCTGTAAATTCCACCATTCTCTCTCAAAGGAAAAGAAACAGGTACAAGTTAAGAGTAAGCAGACTGGTGGAGACCAGACCCAGTGGCGGGCTTGTCCATAGCTCTCTGTCAGGTCAAAACTGTATGTGATGGTTTTCTCTTTTTCTGCTTCCATCAAGCAAAAGAATAAATGTAAGAGATATAGACTAGAAAATTAATAGCATAATAGTACTAAAAAGTACAAATACTGTGTAAACAAAAAATAGGGGGGAAACACACACATGTATATATACTTATACATGTGGAAAAACGTCTTTTGTAATCTTGGTTAATATGGAGGCTCACTCTTAAAATAAAAAAACCTCTAAGAGAATGTAAGAGAAGACAGTGGGCTTCACGGTCTTTGAAACTATATTGCCTTTTGGTGAAGGTTTAAAGTTGCCATATTAAAATACATAACATATAGGATTAACATACTATATTATATTCTATATAGTTATATTCTATAATATCATATATTACATTATGATATATTGTATATCATAGTACATAAGGAAAATGTCACATACAGTCCCATTTGGGGAGTTTGTATTTGTAAAAGAGGCGTGACATACTCTGGATAATGGTTTGATTTTTTTTTTTTAAGATTTTACTGTAAATGTGTATTTCACTAAAATGGGGGGAGGGCGATTCCATAATCATTAAATAATTAGCTCTTTTTTTTTTGAAGTATGACCTCTTTTGTGATCCTCTCCCTTGGAGATGGATGAAAGTGTATTTCTATTTTTAGCATCCAATTCCCAAACCTGAGCTGAAAGACCTCAGCACGACATATAGGGTGGTACACTTGATCCTCTGAGCTACCCAATGCTCTGGTGCAGCAAGAGAAGGGACAGGAGAAGTGAGGCGTGGTGACAAGGCAGTGCAGTGCGGGGACAGGGAGCACAGTGTTCTCAGGCTCTGCAGTCCTGTGAGCAAACCGCTCTGAGGAAAACCTTCCCAAGAGCTCAGTGTGCGCTCTACTGCCATCTGCTGTCACCCTGGCTTCAGTCAAACAGAGCAAAGATGTCAAGTGTTCATGTCTTGAAGATACTTACAAAACAGTCCAGTCGAAAGTTACAGATTGAGACTAATCTCTTCGCTTTATATAATAAACGTAGTATGAAAGTTCATTTGTTCCACATCTTTTATCAACACTTGGTATTTTAAGTTTTTCGATTTTAGCCATTTTGGGGGTTTTGTAGTGAGTGGTATCTCTCGATTTTATTTTGCTTTCTCATGATGACTGAGGTTGAGCACTTTTCATATGTGCCTACCGGTCATTTGGAGACCCTCTGTGGAGAGATACATACTTCAGTCTTTTGCCCATTTTTCTATTGGGTTGCCTGTTTTTTCCCTATTGATTTGATGACTTCTTTATTCTGGATGAAAGTGCTTTGTCAGATATATGTTTTTAAATATTTTTTCTCATATTGAGGTTTGCCTTCTCATCCTTATAATGTTATCTTTTGGAGAGCAGAGTTCCTAATTTCAATGTAAATTGCAAATTTAAATTTACATTGAATCTAAATCTACATAAGTGTAAATTTCATGTAAATTGTAAAGTCCAACTTACCAATGTTTTTCTTTATGGTTGGTTTTTTTGGGGTCTTGTTTAAGAAATCTTGGCCTACACCAAAATCATGAATAGATTCTCCTATGTTACCTTCTAGAAGCATTATCATATAACCTTTTACATTTACATCTACCATTTATCTGAAATTGATTTTTGTGTAAGCAGGGGTGAAGATTAATTTTTTTCAGTTGTGACATTCAATTGACCATTGAAAAACCATCCTTTCCTCACTGCACTGCATGCCTGCCTTGTCATAAATCAAGTGACCATATACACCTGTGGATCTGTGTCTAGTCTCTGTTCCACTGGTCATTGTCTACCCTTGGGCCACAGCCACGCATTTCTTCTGTAATAATAATTATAATAGAAGCAAAGTTATTTTTTAAAGCCCCCAGATTGCTTTATGTTGGGCAGTTTGTCTATCTCTGCTTCTGACACTCCCAGCAATGTGACAGGGTCTTAATGCAGGCTCTGGTAAGACTAATCTGAGTCTTTCAGAATTAAATATTAATGGGACTTATGACCACCACCACCACCACCACTGCTACATAGCTAACGTGGTATTTACTATGTGCCAGGCACTCTTCTACACTGTACAAACTCATTTAATCTTTCCAATAACTCTGTGGGGTAGCTACTATTATTCCCTTTTACAGATGAGGAAATTTAGGTACGTGACTTGCCCCAAATCACCTAGCCAGTAAGTGGTGGAGCCAGGACTTGAATACAGGCAGTCTGGTTCCAGAGTCCATGCTTTCATCCACTACCCTCTTCTGCCTCTTTTACAGCCAATGTAGTTTCTTGTGAACCATGCCATGTAGCCAGGCAATAGCGGGCGGGAGCACCAGTCTCCCAGCCCACAGACCATCAATTATCCCAGAGCAGTTTGACTGCAGAAGGTCCCCTCTTGCCCCTCTGTCCATTCACTCACTCTTTGGGGGTACTGAAGTATTCATTTGAAGGTAAGCTGGTAAATGTAGCTTGGTTGAACTCTCCATACGCTGTGGCTTGATGTAAAAACCTTTAATGATATGGCGCCTGTTTTCCTTTCCAACCTCATCTCCCTCCAAAACCCCCAAATGTACTGTTCTGTGTTCTTTTATGTGGTGGTCAGTCAGGTGTGGCTACAAGAGGAGACACAGGAGAGGCTCAGGGAAACAAAGGTTATTATACTCACAGGTCCTAGAAACAGGAGGCATGCCACACTCACAGGCACCACACGCCACGCAGAGCCACATGGGGAAGCATCAGTGTTGGCAGGAGGCAGAGGGCCAGGTGCAGGGGGAGAGCCAAGGCCATGGCCTTTGTTAGTTTCTGCATCTCTGCAGGAGCAGGGTAAACAGCTTAGGATTGGCTAGCTTGAATAATTACAGTGGGTTCAAAGCTATAGGAGTGGTCCCTGGTCGCCTGGTACCTGGTCATGGGATAATCAAGACAGAGGAATAGTGCCACCTGGCGTGGAGAGGCCAGACAGCGGGTATGGATCTGGATTGGTGAGTTTGCATATCCAAGGTTTGCTCCTGCCTGGGCCCTTTGCTATCTCTGGGAATTGGTTAGTCCCAGTAGGACAGTCTCTCCCTAGCCAGAAAAAATTTTTAAGATGTCAAAACACATCATAACACACAGAAAATTTAAAAAGCATGAACAATACATGTATTCTGTATTCAAACTACCTATAGTACCCAACTGCCATGTGCATCATCTCAGAGCACATATCATTCCTTGCTTTCATTGCACTTGTCTTGTTTATCTTTAAATCTTAGATCAAATACCACTTTTCTCAGGTCAAAGCTCTGATGACCACAGATGCACGGTTAAGAGCTTTCCCCATATCACACCCCGGTGGCTGTAGCCCTTTTCAGATCACTGTAATTACTGGTTAATATACCTGTTTCCTCTACTAATTCTAAGATATTTCTGAGGGGCTGGGGAGGGAAAGAGGTAGAAATATTTGAATTGAAAAGTTTGAATGAACGTATAAATGAATGAGCAAATGAAAGAAACTCTCCCTTCCAGAGACAATATGCCACTCTCTTCCCCGTTTTTCTAATCTGTACCATGAACCACATCTACAATATGGTGTGGTGACAGCTCCTTCTTGCCTCCTTTCACCGACAGCTGTAACATCTACCAGGGCCTCTTCCTGGCGAGGCTGGGATGGCTGAGGTAGATGTGAGGCCCAGAATTTTCATTGGTCCATTATTGAGATCAGTAATCTGAGTTTCAATATCATGGAATTAAGTTATTGGCAAGATAGAAAATATATTTTGAGGCAGATATTTTAAACTAAAAATTATAAAAATTCCAGTGTTCATAGTTTACTCAGTTATAAGCCTATCTTAATGAATTAATCCTTACAACAAGTAGTAAGCAACGAGAATTATTTCTATTGTAGAGATGCAGAATGAAGCTCAAAGATGCCATATGACTTAAAGTCCCAAAGCTAGTAAGTGACAGGGGCAAAATTCTAACTCAAATCCAGGGCCTCTGTTACTAAATTTGGAGCATTTTCCATTAAGCCACGCTGCTCCTCGACTTACATTTATTTCCTCTCAGCTTTTATTTGTCAATATTTACAGACAACAAAAAGAATACATGTTTCATGCTTGCAAGCACAGTTATGGTCATTTTGAATGCTTCTTGATCTAGGTAAGCAGCGGAGCCTTCTCAAAAGGCAGTTTGTTAGGACAGCAGTATCAGAGAAGTAAGTAAATATAAACATCTCATAACAGAGAGACTGATCTGCAGAATTATTTTAGGGGCCTATGCATTTCTAAGGAGGAAACAAAGCACATGGCAGCTTGCAAAGAACCTCTAGGTGAACCCACAGTTTGTTTCATTATGAAATGATGAAGAGACTTATCAAATGTTTCTAAGTAATCATTAAAATTAGGGATATAAGATGCAAAGTACAGTGAGTTTGTGCAACAGAAATATACAAAAGATTGTGGATCTAGTGGGAAATTAGGCACGTGATCACAAAATTTAAATTGTGGCAATATGAACAAAAGAGTCAACAGTGTACGAAAATCCGAACACATTATTATGTATCTAACCAGAGTAAAAATAATATTGTACAAAACTAGTTTAGAATGATTTTTTAAATGTCTTTTCCTTTCTCTGTTTTATCAGCAGGTGAGCCAACTAATCATATTTTTTGAAATTTCTATTTAAAAACACTCATACTAATATTAACTTCTCATATATGGAATGAGAGTTGAATTTCTTTCTTATGCTTCTGAGTAGGTGGTTTTAAAAATCCATGCTGGTGGGGCCGGCCTGGTGGTGTAGTAGTTAAGTTTGCATGCTCTGCTTCAGCAGCCTGGGGTTCGTGGGTTTGGATCCCGGGCGCAGACCGATGCAGCACTCATCAAGCCATGCTGTGGGGGCATCCCACATACAAAAAAAATGCAGGAGGATGGGCACAGATGTTAGCTCAGAGCCAATCTTCCTCAGCAAAAAAAGGAAGACTGGCAACAGATGTTAGCTCAGGGCCAATCTTCCTCACACACACACAAAAAATCCATGCTGGAACATTTATTTATCTCTGTGGCTTTTATAAAGGCATTTCTTTTTTGTGGGTGTGTGTGAGGAAGATCAACTCTGAGCTAACATCTGATGCTAATCCTCCTTTTTTCGCTGAGGAAGATGGGCCCTGGGCTAACACCCCTGCCCAGCGTCCTCTACTTTATATGGGACGCCACCACAGCATGGCCTGACAAGCAGTGTCGGTGCGCGCCCAGGATCTGAACCTGTGAACCCCGGGCCGCCAAAGCGGAGCGTGAGCACTTAACCCCTGCGCCACCAGGCCAGCCCCTATAACGGCATTTCTATACTGTGACCTCTTAGAAAGTGGAGTTTCAAATACTCGACTTACTAGCCCTCCCTCTTTCTCCTCAGTCATACTCAAGATTCAGGGAAATGTAAAAAGATTCAACTTTGGCAATGGCTGGGGACCCCTGTCCCAACAGTGCTGTACTCCTAAGTGCTATTTCATGAAACACACATTACTCAAACAGGAAACAGAAACACCAAATGTTTTACTTTTATATTTTCAATTCAGAAATATAAATAATACTTATATAGCATTACATTTACGTATTTACATAGTATTAACATAGAAGGCAGTAAGAAATGTCGGTTTAGGGTTAATGAACTGTTACACTTGAAATAAGGTGCTTTTCAAGTTCATGGTATACAATGAAAAGGATTATTAAGGAGTATATTGAAGAAAAATCATATCATGGAAAATTATTAGCTACATGGCTCAGAATTTACACCAATTATATTTTGAATCCTAATATTTTTCCTTATTAAAAAAAAAATACAAGCCTACTAACTTATGAAGCCAAGTTTGCTTTCAATAAATCACCTTGTTAAAATAACATGACAATCTACAGTTTATTTGTTATTTACAATCTTTAAACATAATTGAAGAGCAAATCTTTGGGAGTGCTTTTAAAATGTTAAGTAATTAAAATGTATAAAAAACTGCATTGGGGAAAATGTCACACATTATAGCTTAATAAATGTAAATGATATTAGAGATATAAACATACGTTAAGCGACATGCATCGCTTAACAATGGGGATCCCTTCTGAGAAATGCGTCGTTAGGCAATTTCGTGGTTGTGGGAACATCATAAAATGTACTTATACAAACTTAAATGGTACAGCCTACTACACACCTAGGCCCTATGGTACTGATCTCATGGGAACACCGTCGTATATGCAGTCTGTTGTTGACTGAAACATCGTTACGTGGCGCATGACTGTACTTCATGGAAAGAGTATACTGACCTAATAATACAGGTATACAAAGGAACGAATACATACCATTTCATGAAATGCCTATTAATCCAATAGTGAATCAGTCCACTGCCAAAGAGGGTGACCAATTAAAAAGAGGCAAATTGAATAAGCAATATACAATTTCAAATTTCTAAGTAAACTTGAAAATATTTTTCAATTTATTTAACCATGAAATATATAAAACAAGAAAATACTGAACTGAAAACTAGGCTTGAACTTGGAATCAATAATTTTGTCAACGTGAGAAAATGTAGGCAAATCCCAGTTTATAAAATAATCTACAGAGACAAATAACGGGGACTGCTTTGATTATCATTAAAAAGTGTTATGCTGAAAGCAACATTTAAATTTTTTTGCTATCTAATTTATGAGTTGGTGAATTAAATACCATACATACTGGAAAAACAATATTTTCCATTATATCACATTATACATTCACACAGCAAGTTATGTTTCCACAAGTTATAAAAATAAGTCTTTCTGTAGATTACAAAACAAAAATAGAATAATTTGTATCACAAGTTTTAAAAAAACATGGCAAACTAACCTGATAATCATGACTTTTTTTTGCCATGATTATATATTGAGTCTCTAAGTTATCTATTCAATAAATTAAATCAGAAATCTTTGATCCACCAATGTTTTGGATGCCAAATTCTTCTGTCCTACTGTATTACGGATAAATCTAAAAATCTGGAAAAAAAATTAAAACAATTCAGAATAAAAAATATATATATAGAAGAAATTAAGTACACACATCAAAATATCCAAATTAAACTAGTTAATCACCTCAACTATTTATTTTCATATATCAAACATCTGAATTCCATGGTGATATACAAAATTATTTCAAGATTATTATCATGTTTCATAATATTGAAGCAGTGTATGTTCCTGCTTAGAATATATACATATATATATTTTTTATTTTGTGAGGAAGATCGGCCCTGAGCTAACATCTGCCAATCCTCCTCTTTTTGCTGAGGAAGACTGGCCCTGGGCTAACATCCATGCCCATCTTCCTCCACTTTATATGGGACGCTGCCACAGCATGGCTTGACAAGCGGTGTGTCGGTGCGCGCCCGGGATCCGAACCAGCGAACCCCGGGCCGCTGCAGTGGAGCGCGTGCACTTAACTGCTTGCGCCACCGGGCCGGCCCCTAGAATATATTTTTATAAATTAATAATACAAATCCTCTCATGTTCACAGCAATGCACTTTTAAGTATCTGGTAAGGCAAATTTCCTCTAGCTCTAAAAGCTATGGAAACATCAAAAGAACTGGTAGGGATAGAATTTGTTCATAATTCTAGATTTCTATCAAGGACTAATAAACTATATCTTACTAACTTATATACTTCCTTTACATAGTGGGAAATATTTGGGTGATAGTAATAACAACATTTCCAGAACAAATTTGTCATTTCTTGAAATCTCCATTTCAGGCTCCACACCCATCCAGGTAGTTGTTTTGCCCACACTGGTAGGGAATGTGTGAGTTGCAAGTTGAAGTGGCTGAGCCCTGAGCTAGATCTCCAGTGCCTGCCCTTATGCAGCGTTAATATCTGGGGCAGAGGGTGAATGGGCCTCTATTACTGTTCACTTCTGGCATCTAGGAGATCGGCAATCGAAGTCTCTTCCTACTGGATTCCTTTCACGTTTTCTCAAGCAACTTATGCCCAACTCAGGACCCCAGTATTTCACTGACCCTGAAGGAGAGTGTATAATGAGGTTGGTTGAAATGTTATTCCTTTTTTTTTTTGGTGGGGTTAATCATATTCTAAACCTTTACAAATTCCTAATGAAAGCAGACATTGTTACTCTCAGCTATAAAAATAAATATCTGCTTCCAACATATTTCTTTTAAAAGAAACCCAGAAAAAATTTTAAAATTTACCTCTTGTTGTAGGTATGTAAGGAAGGCTGCTAAAATAAAATTCTGGCAAGCCAAATCCACAACACAGAAGAACAGCAGGTCATAAATAAGAAGAGTGGCTTCATTTCCATAATACAGAACACTGCTGAAAGAATAACCTTCATCTATTAAAAAAAAAGCAATTTTTAAGCTATAAATTAGAAATTTGAAAACAGAATAAACCTGTGACAAATTTCTGGTGATAAAATTTGGATATTTAAAAACAGCATAATAGAAATGAGTTACTATTATAATACTTCATGGCTTATAAAGAAATAAATGAAAGGTATTGAAATTTGCTAATCTAAAAGGTTAGTCAAGGAACTCTGCTCATAAAAAGCGGTTTTAACATTCACATCAAGGATTGGTAGTCTCTAGCACTGCAAGTATACAGTCAATACCTTTCAAATACCAGGTGATGAATAGCCTTTATTTGTTTATACAACTAAAGGGTAAAGAATCTTAGAAAGATTCTCTAAGACAAAGTAAGTTAAAAAAGCAAAACAAAACCAGCAAGGACTAGAACAGTACCTAGTGTGCTATAATTTGTGTCTCCAATAGCTCCCTAGGGCTCTGCTCTGAGACCTCTTCTCTTCTCACTCCACAAGGAGGGGTTCATCCTTTTTGGGATGTGAACACTCTTTTAAGATTCTGATGAAAGCTAGAGACCCCTTCATCGGAGGGGAACAAAAATACACATATCCGAATCTTGCACACAACTTCAGGGAGGTCCAGAGAACCAGTGAAGCCGCCCATAGGGACCCAGTTAGGAATTCGTTTTATACAAGGGGACGTCTGGCATGCTGGTAATATTCTTTTTTGATCAGTGTGCTAGTTAGACGGATATACTCAGTTTGTGACAATTCACTGACCTTTAAGCTATATCCTTATAAAATACACACTTCTGTATATATACTATACTCGTATATCTACTTAAATAAACAAGCCTGCTCTATATGCTCTTCCTGGGTGATCTTTCACTGCCATTGCTCCAGCAACGACCTCATTTGATGAGACTCCTCGGCTTAATACTGTGTGCCTTGACTTTCTCCTAAGATCCAGCCCCTTACATTTAATGCTTTACTGGACATCTCTTCCTAGATGTCCCAGAGGTATTTCAAGACAACATATTCAAAACTAAATTCATCCCCTTTCCCTCACAACCTGGTCCTCCATCTGCACTCCCTGTCTTAGTAAAAGGTACCACCACCAACCACCTAGTCACACAAGCTGGGATTCTGGATAATTTTTGACTACTTTTTCTCTCCTACCTCTTTTTTTCCTTAACATCTCTAGCAATCCTTTCTTCTTTATCCCCATCATCAGTACTGCCTCAGCTCATATTCTCATCCACTCCCAATAAAGATGAAGATGATGATTGTATTATTATTAGAAACAGTAACATCATCACTTTACTGGGTGCCTACCCATATCAGGTACTGGTACATAACTGGTTCTTTATACATGGTAACACATGTATAAACAAAACAATCTTTAGAGGGTTATACTTAATTTTACAGAGAGAGCATTAAAGTTTAGAAAGGGTAAACAACTTTCTGAAGTTCACAAAATTAGCAGAGTCAGATTTTGAATCCAAGACCAGAAGACTTTGAAAGCTACATTCTTAATAACTGAGCTACATTATTATAGACTTGCATCTCTTTAACTCAACCTACTCACTACTGCCAGAGCAGCTCTTCCAATTTACAAATCAGATCTGCTTAGGACTTTTTCATGACATCCATGTTCATCAGCAGTGGTTTCCAAATTGTTTTGATCACGTATCCCTATCAGAATAAAATGTTGAGGATGCATCCCACAACAGGCATATTTTATTATTTACTACTATATATTATAAATTTTTAAAAATATAAATTAAGAATGATGGAATTGCAAATACACAAAAAGACATTTTAATATTTTCTTCTCAAATCTCCATGGATCAGCCTCCACACCTCTGTGGGACAAAAATTTAAAAACATTTTTTTTGGAAAAAACTGCTCTATAGGATAAAGCAAAACTCCTTAGGGTGTCAGACAAGGCCTCTGGGATTTGGTCTCTGCCCTCCTTATCTCCCATGCACTCTCTGCCACTGCCCCGCCTCAAGCCAGGCTCCAATCATCAAGTTCACGAGCGCGTCACGCCCTTCCCCGCTCTGCACCAATCTCTTTGCCTCTCTTCCCTTGACCCTCCTGTTTGACAACAGCAACTTATTTTTAAGACCCAGTTCAAATTTCTCCATGTTGCCTCTCTGGCTTCACCCTGTGTCTGGTTAGATTTTCTACTTTCCTTTCTATACCCAGTGTAACCTGTGTCTGCACAGACTTCTATCCCAGCCTCACTCCACTTGCCTATTCACATGCCTACCTTCCACAGTCTAATAAAGAAGATGCTCAAGGGAGGGACCATTGGTGTGTGTATCCCAGGACTGGCCAACTCAGTAACACAGGGTAACTGATATCTAGGCCAGGACATTGGTCATACCGTTTCCATTTTTACCAAGCCATACAAGAGGCTATCATCACATTTAAAGTGGCAAATATACTACTTTTTTAATGATAAGAACCCAGGTTTAGTTACTATTCCTGTCACAGATATCTGCAGTTTTTAAGAATTTAGATAAAATGAAAAATTAAATGTTAAAAATTAATTACAAGTGTTATCCTTAAGTGTTTCATAAGGTTGCCACTGAATGAACATTCCAATAAAATCTAAATTTTATGTATTTGTTTTACAATCTCTTCTATGCATATCATTGATTTCAAAATTCAGCTGTTTTACTTTCTTGTAGAATAATTATCTTTTATATATTTTTTTCTTGCTACATGACACAATGAAATGGAACACAGAAAACTACTATAATTCTATGAAGGTAAGTCCATTATGTTTCCTTTGTTTTTATATAAAATTATAAAATCAAAAGAAAATTAATAACACAATAAGCACTTTTTCTCAACCTTTGAAAACAGTAATCAAGTTCAACAAAGGCATTTGTAGGATACCATTGTAAAAGATGCTTTTTTCCATTGGTTCCATGAATTCCATGCCAAGAATTCTTTCAAGAAGCAATTTATCTTTTATAAAGTAGTCCATTTCCTTATGAACCTGAAATAAAAAGCCAGAGTCATTTCAAAAACAACAGTGAAGTAAATGCTTCCCAATTTTTATAAAATCAGCAGGAGAGAAAATGAAAAATGAATAGTACACCAAGAAAATCTGTTCTTCAAAAGGACTGAATTTACTACACTGGGCTTTATAACAAAATTCTCTTCAAGAATGTTTTAAATTTTAAATACCCGTAGTAGTATTCAGGGCTAGGTAGACTGAAAATCCATTTCTGAACAAGCTTTTCAGGAATACAACCACAGCACAACATATTTCTATAATGAATAATACAGTAACATTCTGATAACAAAATTTCAGTACAGACATATTTTAAGGTAATCATTATTATGCTAATAGACATGTAAAATCTCATTTTACTTTTACATAATCTAACTCTATCCCTAAGCTACAGTATTAATTTTGACAGCCAAAAAAAAAGGGGGCGAAGACTCTAAACCCATCAACTTGGCTGACTGAAGAAATAATTGATACTCCTGGTTAACTTTTTAAAAACTGCATCTGACTCTAGATTAAATATAAATGCTGACATACATACATGATCGATGAAAGAGCCAAGAAATTTATTCATAATATGATACGCTTTTATACTCTGCTCAAAAGTACTTGCTGATGAACTCAATAGTCTAGCAGGGCCATTTTTCTAATGTGAAAAAGAGACAAGGATAAATGCAACATGCCTTATGTTCTTGTTATTTAAATAATATGAAATATTGGCAAAATATATCTGAATAGTACTTTATACAAACCCTCGTTAGTGTCTCATGAATTCTGTCATAGTGTTGTCTCATCTGGCTAGAAATCGCAATCTGAAAAGTCTGACCATCCGTGTTTGGTACTAAACCTCTCTGGCTACATAAACTTTCCTGAAAAGTTAAAAGATTTAAATTAAGATCAAGATTATGAAAATTTTGCCTATCTCAAAAAGAAAATACAACATTTTTCTCCTAGTTGGTATCACACATTACAAGATTTGGAAGTCAGTTGAAATTTTACTGGAACTATCTCAGAGATAAAGAGATTCTAACATTACCCCAGGTTCCCACTCCCCTCCAGGTTTTCCTCATTTCTGTTTTGTCATACTCCCTGGGAGCTCTTTATATCATCTCCTTTACTCTGCCCTACTTTTAAAAAAAAAAATCTCATACTAAGTTCATTGAGTATTGGATATTCAGCTTTTTTTCACAATTAACTTTACTGCTCTTTAATGCATACCAAAAAGTCTAGTCTTGGAATTAACTACTTTTATAAATGGTCTTTTTTGTTTTCTAAATACTTTTAAAATGCTTCCTAATTAATTCCAAAAGGTAGTGATACATGACCGAACAGCTGGTGTCATGGACCAGATATCCATTTCAGGCCTCCCTGACGTGACGTGAATCCCGAAAACCATAACAGGTAACATTTTGCCCCACCCCACCTAGCTAATTCCCATTGGTGCTTCAAGGTTCAGCTCAAGTTCTTGACTCTGTTCTCTTGCCTTTATTTGCCTACTCCAGAGCTTAACGTTCTCCTTCTTTGTCTAAACCTAATCTGCAAACATAAGGTAACATTTGGTTATTCTACTGACTTAAAGGAAGTCTACGTGTAGTGAATTTCTCTATTAAAAAAAAAACCTTTTTTTTCCCTGATTAAAAAAGTACATGCTACTGCAGAGAATTTATGAAATATACAGAGGTAAAAAAACAAAAGGAAAAAAAATTACCTATAATATCAACATCAAGAGATACAGGTTTATAAAGTATTTCATTTCCAGTTCGTTGTCTAGGCATATACATATAGATGGCAGAAAATTGGGATCACACCAATTTCTTTTTCAATTAACATTATATACTGAACAACTCTCCATGTTATCAAATATTCTAAAAACATGACTTTTAATGTCTACCTAAGATTTCACTGTATAAACCAATTAATATTCTCTCATTTTTGCATGTTTTTGCTCTTATAGATAATCCCTGTGATGAAGATCCTGAACCTGATTAGCTATTCACATTACTAATTATTTCCTTAGATTCACAGAATCAAAGTCAGAGATAATGAACTCATAAAAAGCTCTTGGTATGTACTGCCAAATGCTTTCCAGAAGGTTTGTAAAAATTTCTCCTAAGACCAGCAGTTTTATGGGTGCCCATTTACTGTGTCCTTGATGCTATTAAGTATTAGTTTTTAAAAAAGTTTGCTAATTTGAAGAGAGCAAAAGTGTTATTTTTACATTCATTTCTTTCATTATTTATGAGTTAAACATTTTTTAGAGGTTTACTAGTCTCTTCTGTTTCTTATTTATGTAATTTTTTTTTTTTAGGTGAGGAAGATTGGCCCTGAGCTAACATCTGTTGGCAATCTTCCTCTTTTTGATTGAGAAAGATTGTCGCTGAGCCAACATCTGTGCCAATCTTCCTCTATTTTGTATGTGGGACACCACCACAGCATGGCTCGATGATTGGTGTGATGTGTAGGTCCGAGCCCAGGATCCAAACTTACAAACCCTGGGCCGCCAAAGCAGAGCACCAGAACTTAACCACTACGCCACTGGGCCAGCCTCTTATTTACGTATATTTAAAAATCTTTATGTCATTTTTCCATTGAGGTTTTAACTTAGCGTGTGCTTACTCATTTGTATGACTTTCAATATTGTTATCAATATCTTTTTCATATTAACTACGAGAATTTTACCCTAATTCACTATGTATTTTATTTATATAATTGTTGGATATGTAAACATTCTATACTAATAAAGTAAAATCAATTAAGATTCCCTTTTTGATGCTTTGTACGTTTTATGCTTAGAATGTCAACTCTCAATCCGAAATATTCTTTTCTAGGTTTTTATAGTTTTTTTTACACTTAACTTTTCAATCCAGGTGTAATTTCTAATAGCTAACCAACTGATCCAGTTCAATGTATTAAGTAAATCATTCTTCTCTGAGAGGCTGTTATCATGCATTAAATTCTTACAAGTCACAGGCATAGTCCCTTAATCAACAAATCCTCTTGGTTTTTCCTCTTAAGTATATATTTTTCTTTTTAAATTTTCTTATGGAAGTTTTCTAATGTACATAATAGAGAATACTAATCCACCCATCACCCAACTTCAACAATTACCAACATTTTACCAATTTTGTTTCGTCTATCCTAACTTTTCTTTTTTCTTTTAAAGCAAACCCCAGATAACATGTCATTTCAGCTGTAAATACTTTTGTGTGTATCTCTAACTAATAAGATCTTAAAAAAAATCATGCCATTTTCACACCTAACAAAATTAATCTTTCTTAATATTATATAATTTTTAGCCCATTAAATCTCCCAGATTTTTTCCAAAGGTTTTTTTATAGTTGGTTTGTTTGCATCAGGATCCAAACAAAGTCTACACATTGTCTTTGCTTGTTTGGTTTCTTAAACCTCTCTCACTATCTAACAGTTCTTCACCCTCACCCCCACCCCTCCTTTTCTGTTCACGCCTCTGACTTGTGGGAGACACTGGGTCATTTGTCCCATGGGACACTGTGGACCTGGCTGATTGCTCCTGTGGTATTATTTAATTTGTCCCTCTATCCCCTCTATTTCCTGTAAATTGGTGGTTAGATCTAGAGGCTTGATTATATGCAGGTTTTCTCAGGCAAGAATATGTCATGGGTGATGTTATGGACTTCCTACTGAGTCATCACAGGACGTGCATAATGTCAGTTTTCCTAATTTTTACTTGTAGTAAGATTAAGCCTGTGTGTTCAGATTATGTCAGCCTGGTTCCTCATGACAAAGTGCCCTGTCAAACTTCACTTAATTGTTTTAGCATCCACTGATAATTACAGCCTATATGCATTAATCTATTAGTCATTACAAAATAGTGATTTTCTAACTTAGAATTCCTTTTACTTTCTTCTATAAGGAAGACCTTCCCCTCATAAATTGATTACTCTGAAATACAGTTCATATAGGAACTGCAGGATGAAATTTGCTTCTTTCCCTTTACCAATATTCAAGGTAATGAGTTGGTACTCTAGCAACTTGCAAAAGTAATCAATGAGGATTTTTTTAAAATATTACTACAAATCCTAGATATCTAAAAAAAGAGAACCCATCTCTCAACTTAAAAACAAAAAGATGTAAAATACATTCATACCGCTTCTCTTTTAAGATTCATATTCATTTCTTCCATATTAGTATCTGCATGCCCATGTACTGATCTACCATGAATGTAATATCCAAAACATTTGTGGGATAACAGAAACACTGATATCTATAAAAACAGAGGAAGAAGGAGCAATTAGCAACTCATCTATAAAACAACAAAAATTAAGTTTTAATTAAAATTGCTTCCTTTCTCAAAATAATAAGGGTTGATGTCTTGGAAAATATATAAAGAAAATAATAAGGTAATAAAGGATAATGAGGTTACTAAAAAAAAGTAGATGGAAAAGAGATTGAAGATATTTTCCAAGAAAGGAAGAAACAGGGTTGACATATAAAAACTATTCAGGGAGTCTGGGCTGAGTGAACTATTTGGTGGCATAAGGAAGTCATAATTAAGAAACTGCAAATAAAGAAGAAAAAACTAAGGCAGTAAATATTAACTTGTAACTCATTGTAACTTTCTGGAATTAACAACCAGTGGAAATTAGGCTAAAAATCCAATCATACCAAATCACTTTTAAAGCCTCTCTTAATGTACTCATGACCTTTAAAAACGGGAAAAATAGCAGTTGCAAGATAAAGTCAGAAAGTACTTACATTGCTCATACAGCATAAATCAACAAACTGTCGAATTTTATCTTCTATAAATCTCTCATAAAAGACAGCAAAAAACATGATCTGAAACATTAAGCCAAGTTCATGCTTATTAGCTTTTAGGATTTAATTTTCTTTTATAGCCACAGTGTAGTATCTTAAAAAGAAGGTTTTTTTTTGAGCACAGTGGCCTCTAATTACTGTGGGATAAAATCCTACTTATCATTTCTGATTCTTCTGTCAAAGGAAGAAGGTTTTGGAATTGTGTTAAGATTCATTGAGGGAGCTTATTTTGAGTTTTAAAAATTTTTCTGTGTCATTAAAACAAGATAGGACAAACATGAAGGAAGAAAGAGCTTTAAAAAATTTAGAATAGGGGCCGGCCCCGTGGCATAGCAGTTAAGTGCTCACGCTTCGCTGTTGGCGGCCCGGGTTTGGATCCCAGGCGCACACAGATGCACCGCTTGTCAGGCCATGCTGTAGCGGAGTCCCATATAAAAAAAAGTGGAGGAAGATGGGCACTGATGTTAGCCCAGGGCCAGTCTTCTTCAGCAAAAAAAGAGCAAGATTGGCATGGATGTTAGCTTAGGGCTGATCTTCCTCTCACACTCTCACACACACACACACACACACACACACACACAACTCCTATGTAGGGGCCGGCCTGGTGGCGTAGCGGTTGAGTGCACGCGCTCTGCTGCTGGTGGCCTGGGTTCAGATCCCGGGCATGCACCAACGCACCGCTTGTCAGGCCATGCTGTGGCGGCATCCCATATAAAGTGGAGGAAGATGGGCACAGATGTTAGCCCAGGGCCAGTCTTCCTCAGCAAAAAGAGGAGGATTGGCATGGATGTTAGCTCAGGGCTGATCTTCCTCACACACACAAAAAATTTAGAATAAACCAATGGGGGCCGGCCCGGTGGCGCAAGTGGTTAAGTGCGTGCGCTCTGCTGCCTCGGCCCGGGGTTCGCTGGTTCGGATCCCAGGTGTGCACTGACACACCGCTTGGCAAGCCGTGCTGTGGTGGCGTCCCATATAAAGTGGAGGAAGATGGGCATGGATGTTAGCCCAGGGCCAGTCTTCCTCAGCAAAAAAAAAAAAAAAGAGGAGGATTGGCAGATGTTAGCTCAGGGCGGATCTTCGTCAAAAGAAAAAAAAAAAAGAATACCAATGTATTAGTGCCAGATTTATGTCTGGTTCTGCAATTCTGCCCATCTCCCAAATTCCAAAAGCCATTAGAGAAGTTGCTGTTTTTTCAAATTAATCTTCTCTGACAAAGTAGCACATAAAAAGCATATATCAAGTATTCTATTTCAATTACACATGTGTTAAATATTCAAATGGAATGGTTTCAAGTGTTTTCTTAGATAGATTTAATTACAGTACTACAAAGGGATATTTTATTTTTTGTGAGGAAGATCAGCTCTGAGCTAACATCCGTGCTAATCCTCCTCTTTTTGCTGAGGAAGACCGGCTCTGAGCTAACATCTATTGCCAATCCTCCTCTTTTTTTTTCCCCCAAAGCCCCAGTAGATAGTTGTATGTCATAGTTGCACTTCCTTCTAGGTGCTGTATGTGGGACGCGGCCTCAGCATGGCCGGAGAAGTGGCACATCGGTGCGCGCCGTGGGATCTGAACCCGGGCGGCCGGGAGCGGAGCATGCGCACTTAACCGCTAAGGCACGGGGCCAGCCCTCAAAGGGACATTTTATAAATCAAAAGAGAAAAGTTTACATTGTAGACCTTAGATATGCTTCAGAGAAAGATACCATGTCCTAACCACCCAATTTAAAGCTGTCCCCACAGTCCCTCATTCCTGACTTCCATTCCCCTCACCTCCATTGACTCGCTATCTCGTCTCTCTGCTGATGCCCTTCACAGCACTTGTCACAATCTGTAACTTGTTCCTGTTATAGCATATCCTTGAGCTCAGCACAGTGCCTAGTACATAAAATGTACTCAGATATGTGAATGAACAAGTAAATGAATCTACAGCAGCTGATTATTGAAAACACTCTCCTAAACATCTACGTACATATTCTTTAAAACCCTATAAAGGACATGAAAAACAGCAACATTCAAAGTTTAAAAATTAAAGGATACCACTTAAAAGTTGAAGGTGGGTTTAGGGAAATAAAAGGAGCGAACAATAGAGCTTAACATTGTAAGAATGAAGAAGAGTTTGTATAGACAAATTTATGGAACTAGAACAGGTTATTAAAGGAACACTTAAGGATATTTGAGTAATAAACACTGATAACCTTAGAATGTGACCATTGAGAGAAGTAGTTTCCTACCAGAATGATAGTGAGAAACAAAGAACAAGGTTAGATGGTGGTGCCTGAGATTGTCACCAGGGTACGCCCTAAGCAGCTCGAAGGAAATTTAAGTGTTTAACACCTCAAGGTTGTTTTTCAGAGCTATGCTGGAAAGAAATACTAGCATCAACCGGCCTGAACCAGATGGAGCCCCACTGCAAGGGCAGCGCTTGCGCAGACAGCCCGGAGATGACCAAAAGATGCCCTTTACCTCATCTCAGTAGTAAAATCTCCACCATAGGAGAAGCCTAGGCCTTATTAGCATAACATGTGATGTACGTGACAGCATGTTTTCAGACTGCACCTGCGCAAGCTAACACCTACTTCTATATGTGATGACAAAACTTCCCCCTTAAATATTTATTCCCCACCGAAATAAAAGACATCTGCCTCCCTCTGTACCGGGAGCCACGACTTTGGAAATGATTCTGTGAGGTCTCCTACGTGCTGCAAATAAACTCTACTTTGTGTAACAACTACTTATGCTGGAGGCTCTGATATTAACTCGCCAGGAGGAGAACTCACTTTGTTTTGATAACAAGATGGCTAGTTGCTGCCCCAACAATCCTTTCCCCTTTCTCCTTAGTGACAGACCCCTCCTTTGAGTGGGTGCACTGCTGCCCAGCTGAAAGATGCCAGTGCAGCCAAGTGTGGCTGTGTGACTAAGTTCCGGCTAAGGAGAGGCTGAAAGGCACTTCCGAAAAGGCTCTTAAAGAAGAGAGGGTGAGCTTTTCTCCCCCGACTCCCTCTTCAGCTCCGTCAGCCATTATGGACCATGAGGTGACCTTAGAGACAGGAGTCCTGAGTACAGAGAAGAACAACAGGCCTGGGTCCTGACAGCAGCCGCCATGCTGGCCTGCATCACTGACCTCTGCTCTCCTTTCTCATGGGGGAGATCAAGTTCTCTTTTATTTCAGCCACTATTTTTTTTGTCGTACTTGACCAAATATGAAAAGCTTCAGATGGTATTCCTTTAAATTCTCTACATCCAAATGAATCCTATCTATTCATAAAAACATACTGGTGTATGTACAAAATAAGATATTTTCTTACTATTATATACTGATGATAAACATCAAACCCCATACTCTTTTGATCCTATCTTACTTCAAATTCTAATTTCCATTTCTCCTTCTTTTCTGATTGTCAAACTATCCCTCACTAGCTAGGTCCCTGTAGCCTCAAGTTTGAACAAGTCTCACCAATTTAAAATAAATGCAAATTTAAAGAGTCTATTCTCAGGTTACAGAATGCCACCTAGATCCAATTCTGTAGGAATTTTGGGATTTCAATCCCAGAAGATCTTTAAAAATAGGCTTTTTTAGGCAGATATTTGTTTGCCAGGCTATAGAGGTTTAACCTGGTCTTTCTAGAGGTCCCCTCTTCATTTGTTTATTTAAAAGCTAAAGGAATTTTTAATCAAACAGAAAGGCTCTTTCCATTAACAGGAGTGTCTGGAAACAAGAGAAAGAAGCGCAGGTATTAGAGTTAAGTGTTTTAGCTGCTGATTCTTTCTTCTCTCCCTTTCATTCTTTTGTTTTGTTTTGTTTTTCAAGTTTTAAGAAGATAAGGAAAGTAAGCATAGAAGAGATCCTCTTTTAGAGCCACAGGACCTGAGGCTGAGAAGATTTATTTTTAGTTTCAGCTTCGCCAATAAATATTTCAAAGAAAATTTCACAAGGGTACTGGCAATTTGAGGGAGATTTAATGATACATAAATAAATGTAAACAACAAGCTACATTTCAAAAGAGAAAATATCAAGGGTAACTTTGCCGTCCCTATAGTGACACATAAAGCAAACAAGGAGTCCACCTTATGACTAGAAAGCTGCAGCCTGTGAATGAGCCTGCAGGGCCCCACTCCTGCTAAGACAGGAGCTCTGAAATCAGACTGCCTGGGTTCAAATTCCAATTCTGCCAATCTCTAACTGCATGACTTAAGGCAACTATTTAACCCTTCTGTGCCTCAGGGTCCTCGTCTGTAAAATAAGGATACTAATAGAACCTATCTCTGAGGGCTACTATAAAGACTAAGCAAGTTAATATGTATAATGCAATTAATTAACACAGTGCCTGGGTTATAACACTACATAAGAATTAGCTAACAGCTATTATTATTATTATTATTTTTTTTTTTTTAAAGATTTTATTTATTTTTTTATTTTTCCCCCCAAAGCCCCAGCAGATTGTTGTATGTCATAGCCGCACATCCCTCTAGTTGCTGTATGTGGGACGCGGCCTCAGCATGGCCGGAGCAGCGGTGCGTCCATGTGCGCCCGGGATCCGAACCCAGGCCGCCAGCAGCGGAGCGTGCGCACCCAACCGCTGAGCCACGGGGCTGGCCCCAGCTATTATTATTATTATTTTTCTTGTTGTCACCTTTTTTCTGCTATAAAAATCAGGACATGGTCAATATTTGAGGATAATGAGTATGTAAACAGTTATAAACACATGTTGCTTAAGAGGCACACTTAGCTATGTGTGAGGCAATGCTGCTTAAGCATGATATAATCTCTTGTTACCTGTATAATTCCAATGACTAGCCAAAGAGCAGTAGACACCGCATATCTCAAAATGCGGCTATAAGGAGCGATGTAGCTAGCTGGGCTTCTGGAAAGACTAGATGATGAGTCCATTAATGCTAAGTTCTTGAATCCCACAACCTGGAGTAAAAAGGAAAAATAATAATTTAAACAAACATGGATAAAGAAAACTCTTCCAGTCTGGAAATGAGACACTCCTCCCTACTACTTATCTTGAAAAACTAAAATATTCAAGTTTGTACAAACAGTAGAAAATCTAGATAAAAATAATTATCCAGTACATTAAATACAAAGTATTTAATACAAAATATTTAGTTAGTTCATTTGGTATTCTCTTCAATACGACTAAGGGCCAAATATAACTTTATCATCATATACACTAACAAAGCTCAAAAATTTCTGCCAAAAGAATAAAACTTTCTTCAGTAAACTACCAATGAACAACCAGCATTTCGTAAGTTTTTAACATATGCCAGGCACTATGCAAAATACTTTTTATACTTTGAAACAGCATTTTCCAAAATATCTTTTGAGGAAGATACCTTCTTTGAAAAAAAGGAAGCCACGGTTAAATAAGTTGTGTTAGTATATTATGCTCACTTCATGCCTTCCATCCTCATAGAATAAACGCTCTGGGAAGTTTTATGGCAGAGGAATTCTACATGACTTTATTGAATCCAGTGTTTTCCAAACTTACTTTACTATAAAACTTCTTTCTCATGTACACCTTTTAAAGCTTTAAAAAACACTGCTATAAATGAATTTTTGAGATATTGTTCATATGTCCTAGGGACACACACATTCTTCTAACTTTGAAAAAGGAAAGGAAGGAAAAAGGAGGGAAAGAAGGAAAAAGGAAGGAAGGCAGATAGACATAAGAGTTAATAATTCATATCTTATTTAAGCTGCTAATTCCTGAGAAAACCTGTTACCCATATAAATGGTTTCCATATTTCAGTCTCATACTCAGTACTGAATACTTCAACAATTCCAGTCAGATCCATGAAATAACTGCAAGGGATCATAAGCATGTACCCATTCACTGTATCTTGTTCAGCTGTAGCCCCAGCTCTTAACACAGAAAACAGTCCACAGTAGGTGTTCAATGATAATTTTTTGGAAAATTTCAACCTTATAATAGTGGGTGTAATACAGGAGTGAGAATACGAATCATGGAGGGAGAGAGTTTTTTCAAAATACAGATACCTGGGGTTACTTCAGAGCTACTGAATCAAACATAATCTCTAGGGGTGAGGTAAGGCATAGGTATTTTGCAAAAGCTTCCCAGGGGATTCTGCTACAAACCAGTGGTTTAAGAGCCACTCCTTACCTAGTGTAGTCAAATTCAAAGAGACAGAAAGTAGAATGGTGGTTGCCAGGTGCTGAGGAGAGGGGAAAATGGGGAGTTGTTTAATGGGTTTCAGTTCTGCAAGATGAAAAGAGTTCTAGAGATTGGTTGCACAACAATGTGTGTGTACTTAAACTACTAACCTGTATACTTAAAAATGGTTAAGATGCTAAATTTCATATTATGTGTATTTTACCATGATTTTAAAAAAGCCATTCCTTTTTAATGGGTTGATAACAATATTTTAACCTTTAGAAAACTCTTCCACTGACATGAAAACATGAAATATTAAATTAATATTTATGAGTACCCATAAATTGCATAGAATTACGTCAAACAGTTTATACCTCCAAAAGGAAGAGGACAGTAAGTACTTGAAAGAGGGGATTAATTTTTCTCACAGTCTGAATTTCATTCCATTCATTTGCTACAAAATACGTTCTCCATATGCTCACGGGCACGGTAGCACTCCGAACACCACCCTCACCTGGTCAGGGAGATAAAATGAGTAAAAGAGTTTCATCTTCTTCACTCTGCAAGGGTAGCAAAAGCATTTGGTACAAATGGTTATTTCAGTTACCTTCAACAGCTTTAAGAACCTTTCCTTTAGGTCGCTCCCAATCGATAAAGAATATATCTATGGTAATCTGGGATATGAGCTTATGCAAAAATTGCAGAGCCTGAGAATGACAAACAAAACACCTAAAAGTATCCACATTAAGCCTGCTTATGAAACCAATACTGACTCTTTAAGAAACAAACATACCATAATCACAAGAATACATAATTTTCACAAATGACAAATAAAGTTAAAATACCATTGGGGATCACTAGAAACTCATCAACATGGAATCACCAAATTCACAGAATTTTTATACACGTATTAATTCGTCTTCCCTTCCTCCGTCTTTCTTTAAAACACAAATACAAAAAAAGGAGACATACTACCTCCTCCTCACACAGGGGCCTTGCATAATTGACTCTCCTAAGGTTTCCAAAAGCATGCTTTGTCTTCTAGATCATCTGACTTCTTTATAAGTAAAGAAATTTTTCAACTGTAATTTGCCTGTCTTAATTAAAGTTTTAAGATGCTCTGTCTTTTTTCTATTTCTGGTATTGAAATTTCTGATTAAAAAAATGTATTGTTGAGGGCCGGCCCCGTGGCTTAGCGGTTAAGTGCGCGCACTCCAATGCTGGTGGCCCGGGTTCGGATCCCGGGCGCGCACCGATGCACCACTTCTCCGGCCATGCTGAGGCTGCGTCCCACATGCAGCAACTAGAAGGATGTGCAACTATGACATACAACTATCTACTGGGGCTTTGGGGGAAAAATAAATAAATAAAATTATATAAAAAAAAAAACGTATTGTTGAAACACATCTTTCTCATTTACACAAGTAAAATGTTTAAACTGAGGCATTCCTCCTAGTAGATGCATTATTGATTAAACAAAGGATAAAAGTCTAAGTATGGGATGATTCCTCTCTTCAAGGAGCTCATAGATCAGTGGGAAAAGCAGACACTTAATAATCACAATACAATGGGATGGGATCTACCACAGAGGCGTGTAAAGAGCTTCACATACATTGACAGAACAATGAAGTAGCGAAAGGGGTTGCCTGGGGAAGAGGAGGAAAGAGAGGAGACAAATTGTAAGATATCAGCACTTTACCCAGGGTGGTACCTTCTACTCTCAATTAACAGAGACAAAATTCATGCCTGAAGGCATTTTGTCCTGTTATGAATGGATCATCAGACTTTAAAGAAGAAAGTCATATAATGAAATATCATTTTATCAAATTAGCTATACGTCATGTTAATCCAAAAATATTTATGGCTTCTTAGGAAAAATTATTTAAGGCAGATTTTCAGAATGAGCTATCTATTATAAATAAAAACAGACTTCCTATGTAAAATAGAATAATTCATGCTTTCTTTCAGAATCAAACTAAATTTTACACCAAAGATGCTGAAAGCATTTTAATTCTAAAGACTTACGAGTTTATTAGCAGGCCTTCTAAACTCGGTAACCAGTCTTTTGAAACTTACCTTCAGAGCAAAAGCACATCCCACATAAGTAACAAAACGTTTTTCCTGAGCTGGCATTGGTAGCAAAACAGAGACAGACTTCTGTGCCTAAGATAAAAATTATGCTGTTAAATATGACCATACAAGGTTTTTACTAAGCACAATTTATAACCCAAAGAAAGCATAAAAGAGGAAGGTGGTGATGTACTCAGTAAACACAGCACACTCAGGGAAAGGTGAGTTTAGCACTTGCCTCAATATTCTTGATCAGAAATACCCCCAAATAAAAATAGTTCCTTTATAAAGAGAGCTTACTAGTTATTCAGGTATTGGCATCTAGGTTAAATTCAGAAACTCACTTACTTTGAAGAAAATAAGCCAATAAAGACCTGTTCCCACGGTGATGATAAAGAAAACATTGGCCAGATCACCAGCATAGTATACCAAGAATTTCATAACTGTCTGCAATTTAAAAAGAATTACAGCTGTTATAGACTCAATCTATTTATGCTATCACTTTTAATAACATACTATCTACCCAGTTCTCAAGCTTGAAGCCTCGTTTCATGTATCCATGGATCAGTTAGAAAGACCAACTGCAGACACCTCCCAGACATACTTCTGGTCCATTCCCAGTAGCCTCTGTCTTAGTCAACCCTTCTCATCTCTCACCATCTAAGAAAGTGAGAACCGCTTCCTAATTTTCTCCTAGTTTGGAACCCTTCTTCTCAATCTATCCTCCATACTACCACAAGAGTTAGCTTTCTAAAATGTAAACTGGATTGTCACTCTCCTTCTTAAATATGTACGGTGACTCCTCACTAAATTCCTGACCTACCAGGTCCTTCACAACCTAGACCAAAATTAACTTTTTTAGCCTCATCTGCCAGTTCCAACCACTTATTCAATGATTAACCACTCCACACTTTCACCTCAAATATTTTGTGGAATGAAATGGGCATTTTTCATCAAATATTCTTCCCTTCTCTTTGGCAAACTCTCGTGAGCTCTCAGGGCAGGACCATGTCTGTCTTTGCTCACCATCACATCTCCCAGCGCCTGGTAGAGTGCCTGGCACCCAGACAGTAGGCCCTCATTCCTATCTGTAGAATGCACAGACAACCTAGCTTAAAGTTCACTTCTCTGGGAAGCCTTTCTTGACTATCCAAAGAAGAAACCAAGCCCCCTCCTCTGATTCCTTGGCACACTGGCTTTGGAGTCAGGAAGATACCTCAGCACAAACAAGTGACTATGTTGTCTTTCTCATGTTCTTAATGAGCTAAATGGAAATACCATCCATTACTGAGTTGCTGCAAAAGTCAAATAAATAGAAAGTTTATTCATATTTAACCTCTGCCATAATTTCATCATGTATAAAATGGAAATGATAATAATAATACCCAAATTCACAGAGCTATTGTAAGGATTAAATGAATTATACATGTAAAGCTTAAAAATATGCCTGGCACATAGTAAATATTCAATAAATGATAGATAAAAACAAAAACAAATATAAAAAAAGATTAAATGAGAAGTAAAAATATAAATTTACTAGAATAAAACATGAAGAATATTTTGATCTTGAGATAGGGAAGGTTTTCCTAAACAAGATTCTAAAAGCACACGCCATAATATGAAAAACTATTCAGATGTGACAGTATCAAAATTGAGAGTTTCTGTTAAACAAAGGAACACACCGATAAAATAACAGATGGGTCACACTTGGAAAAGAAATTTCAACATCAAAACCAAAAGGGTATTCATCTTTAGAAACTACAAAAAACTCCTTTAAATAAATAAGAAAAACTGAAAACCTAATAGAAAAATGGGCAAGGAATATAAACAGGCAGTTCACAGAAGGGGAGACCCAAATGATTAATCAAGCATAGGAAGAATAATAAAGAAAGGAAAATTAAACTCAACACTGACATGCTACTTATACCACCACAGAGAGGCTGGGCAAACGCCAAGCGTGGGCGAGGAGGTGAGGAGACAGAAGAGCAGGCGGGGGGTGAAGGCTGGCCCACAGCAGCGTGCGGGGAAAGCAGCCATGTGCTGCTCCTGGTTACCCTCCCCGAGAAACTAAGGCAACTTTTTATTCACCCTCTAGCTGGGTCTTATTTGTAGGATATAAAAGAGTCAAAAGACAGAAATATACTTTACCAACTCCTGAGGTCATACCTGCAGATCAATCACGGGGCTCCCAATGCGCCTCTTCCACCCTGCTGTCTTCAGGAGAGATGACAACACAGCTAGCCCACCCAACACACCCAAAGCAATCTAATGAAAGAAAAGGGAACATTTTGGAATTTATGTAATTTCCCTCATCAATGTTCAAAAATACTGTAAATAAAAAGTAAGGAAGTACTCAAAAAATGGTGGTGGAGGGTAAGCTGAAAGGACACAGGAACCAAACTGAAGGAACTCCCAACGGTCAAATTTGGAACAATTTGAGCAAGAAAATAGACAGTAAATGGATTATAATCACTAGAATAAATAAATATCCACACGTCCATACTGATTCAAATAAATAATTTTTTTTAAGTTTTATTTATTTATTTTTTCCCCAAAGCCCCAGTAGATAGTTGTATGTCATAGCTGCACTTCCTTCTAGTTGCTGTATGTGGGACGCGGCCTCAGCATGGCCAGAGAAGCCGTGAGTTGGTGTGCGCCCGGGATCGAACCTGGGCCACCAGCAGTGGAGCGTGCACACTTAACTGCTAAGCCACAGGGCTGGCCCCTCAAATAAATAATTGAATAAATAAATCAATGTGAGCAAAGGGATAGCTCCCCTTTACAGCAGAATTCCAATTAACACATAGACAAGAAATAACAGAAAGAGAAAATCACCAGTATCACAAATATCACAGTAATACTTTTTACAGGCAAGAATTATCAATGGATGCAAAAATCAGAAGGCAAAAGAATAATGAGTAGCAGGATATTTGCATAATCTCAAAGTATCTCCCCACAAGATGGGGAGATAAATTAAAAGATTAATATTTATTAATTATAAATGGAAAAATACAGTGGAGAACTCTGCAGACACCACCTTAGCCATATGATGAAAGTTAACATCACCAGTAATAAGACATACTGACATCAAGTAGCTTCTGATATCACTCACTGAGAAGGGCATGACATCATCTCTGTGGTATCTGTGCTCAAATTATATTTAATCACGGGAAAATAAATTGACCAATACTCTTCAAAAATGTTAGGGTCAGTCATGAAAGACAAAGAATGACTGAGGAACTGTCATAGATTGAAGGAGACTAAGGAAACATGACAGCTAAAAGTAACATGCAACTCTGATCTGGGTTCTGCAATTAAAAAAAGGAAAGTGAAAAAACTTGTGAAATTCAAAGAGTATTTAGACTAGTTAACAGGACTATATCAATATTAATTTTCCTGATTATGATCATTGTACTATGGTTATGTAAGATGTTAACAATAGGGGAGGCTGGGTTAAGGATATATGGCATATCTATTTTGACAACTTTCCTGTACATCTAAAACTTTTTTTTTTTTGGTGAGAAAGATTGGCCCTGAGCTAACATCTGTTGCCAATCTTCCTCCTTTTGCTTGAGGAAGATTGTCCCTGAGCTAACATCTGTGCCAACCTTCCTCTATTCCGTATGTGAGACACGGCCACAGCATGGCTTGATAAGCAGTGCGTAGGTCCGCGCCGGGGATCTGAACCCGCAAACCCCGGGTCGCTGAAGTGGAGTGTGCGAACTTAACCACTACACCACTGGGCCGGCCCCTAAAAATTTTTTTAATTAAAAAATATACTGTAAACATTTTAACAGGTCAAAATAAACTCACATCTGTCTGGACATGCGCTTCTCCTTGATTCATTTCATATTTGACTGAGAAAGAAACCTGATATTTAAAAGAAAGCAAATCAGCCATACTGAAATAATATAACACAACCTACTTTACTATAAAAATACATTTGCAGCTGATATTTTTAAACTATCAATATGACTAGAGTTGACCCTTACTTAGACATAAATGGATATGCTATTGGGAATTATTCATGCTGCTTTGAATATCCCTTTTGAACACACATTAAAGAAAGAGAGCTTCATCAGGAGCTAGATTAGGTCCATTAACAGCAGTCAAGCCAAACTAATCATATTTCATTTTTTGATAGGGTTCTATAACTAAGGAATGTGACTGATCTTGTGTACCAAGAATTCAGCAACCGGCTAAACAATCACACTCTAAGAAAGGAGATGAGTCAAAGGGCTGAACAGAATCTTAGGGAAACCACTATGCTAAGAGTCAGGAAGAGAAAGAAGAGCTAAAAAGGGTTAGAGAAACGGGAGCGTGAGCGGTAGGAGAGGCACGATACCTAAGTCTTACCATGCTCATAATAGCGAGCTTCAGGAAGAAAGCAGTCAAGAGTACAACGTCGAACGCTGTATAAATGCCAAGTTAAAGAAATAAAGCCCGTGTATGTGGAATTCATTGCTGACCTACATGAAAGAGGTTTTCAAAAAAACAAAACAGCAAGAGCCAGACTGCAAATGACAAAAGAGTGAACGGCTGGGAAATCAAGCAGAGACATACGACAGCAAGCTGAAAAGGTGGCAGAATTGAGGAAAGATTTTATTGTTCGGTGGTTTTAGTTTAATTTGTTTTTAAGAATGGACGAGGTGTTATAAGCAAAGGGACCAGCAGAGAAACTGGCTGAATAAGGAGCTGGGGGTGAAACAGGATACTGGAGGCACTACCGTAAACAAGTACAGATAGAAGACTAGCGTAAGAGAGGAGGAAGGGCCCTTTTTTCTTAGAAATAGGAACAAGAGACAGGAAGGATAATGAAACAGAGATTCTCAAGTATTGAAGAGGAAAGGTGAGGGAATTCATATTGGATGGTCTTGATCTGCTCAGTAAGATAGGAAGGAAGGTTATTTGCTATTGGTGAGATGGCAGAGATGTAGCTGGATGCTTAAAACTAATGTAGAATTTTTGCAATGGCTGTCATAAGAAATTAAGGAATGATGAGAGAACTGTGCACTCTACAATTAGAATGAATCTGAGGTGGACTGCGTGAATGCAGTGTCATGACTCTCTCAACTCTTCTTCCATCACTTATTTCCCAATTTGTCAAGACTTAGTTTGGAGTATTTTGAACAGGAAAAATATTTAAAGAAAAGACTCAGAAGTGTTTTATATTAAAATAAATAATACTCTTGGTTACCCAAGAACGATCACTCCAGGAAATTCTGAACTAGGCAGTCTTTTGTTGTTATTAAGCATGTTTCTGGATTTTCTTCTGCTCTCACTACAGTGTATACAAGCTCAGGCAATGGAAACTAACTTTAACATCGAATTAGGTAATACAAATGAGGATGTGAAATCTTTCCGAGAAAAGTTATGTTACGTGCCTACTTTTTGCTTAATGAAAGCCTGAATCCAAGAGTAGCCGAGTACAAGCACAAGCACAACAGAGAGGTCAAAAGCACTGGCTGAAGAACTAGAACACTGAAATTCAGAAAAGTAAAATGCAGACATTACAAGCTATTAGTGAGTCTGGGAGGTAAGGAATGCTTATCCCCAATTGCCATGTTTCAGGAGAGGGAAGGGAATATCCACTTACTCTCTGAGGGAAAAAGAGATCCGGTTTTGATCTCTACCCCTCTCTCATTTACCCCTCCTCAAAACAGGGAGGGTTTATCTGACTGGTGAAGTTGAGAGGAGGAACTGAGAACGTGTGGCTCAGCCTTTTCCAGGCTCATCCTCTTTGGGGTAGCCTGTCTTCAGGGTGTGCACGGTCTCCCTTCCCTATTCAGGCTCTTCCAGGCAGGGGAGGCCTTTAGCTCTGTGTCAAGTTTAATTGAGTTGGGGAAGTAGTAGGAAGCCTAATTGGCTGCATGTCCAAACTGCATTCTCTAGTTCACTTTAACCCTACTAGTTCTAAATTTGAACCTCTTTCTGCCTGTTGGAGTGTCTCTCTATCAAGCGGCAATGCTGGTAAGAAGAGAACACACACGCTCACTGTAAAGTTTGAGCTCCGGGTTTAATTAGGCAAGGAGACAAAATCTTAACAGAAGTGAGGCAGCAAAAGAGGCCAGGAGCAGAAGCTGCATATCTCAGCTCACCCCAATGTCCCGAACAGGAATGCCTGGCTGCTGCCGATGCTGTCTGCTGAAAAGCTTAATTCTTGCTTTTTGATACTCAGGATCCATAAGAACTCACGTCTTACCATTATTAGTAAAAAATAATTAAGGCTTGATTAGATAAAGTGCAGTGCTTATTTAAAACTTGAAAAAGGACTAATTGTCTTTTGACCATTAACGTCAACTACATCAGTATTATATTAACACATTTAAATAGAGACACTGGTTAGTAAGGAACTCACCTTCACAGACTGGCTGTTGGGATCTTTGATATCAAGGTCACTGTAGGCAATGGTAATTAAGGGAGGGTAGATGTTTCCATTTTTTGTGTTGGGTACAAGGTGGATACTGTTGAAAAGAAAATACATTTCTAGTTATAAATACATGTAGGCCCTTAAACATACATTTAACTTATTTCTTTCGAATTTAATATGGATAGTCTTGGCGATCTCAGAACTAACTAGTTAATAGGGACTAGGGAAGGTCAAACAAACTAACAATAACAACACAAGCTATCTTAAGTGGTCAAAACTTTAATGTTAAAATATACCCTCTCTCAGGGGGCCGGCTCGGTGGCGCAAGCGGTTAAGTGGTTAAGTGCACGTGCTCCGCTGTGGCAGCCTGGGGTTTGCCAGTTTGGATCCCAGGCGCACACCGACACACCACTTGTCAAGCATTGCTGTGGCGGCGTCCCATATCAAGTGGAGGAAGACGGGCATGGATGTCAACACAGGGCCAGTCTTCCTCAGCAAAAAAGAGGAGGATTGGCAGATGTTAGCTCAGGGCCGATCTTCCTCACCAAAAAAAAATATGTATATATACCCTCTCAGACAAGTGAGAAACTCTTCAATCTAGGTAGGTCCTATGAAGCTCACAATGAAATCACTGAAGTACTGTGAGCCATCTTTGAGGAATACTCAAAAGAGCAGTGTTACATGAAGCCTAGAGAAAGGCAGATAATATCTTGATTTTCAAGAGAAAGATGAATTCCTAACAAAAAAATGTGTCACATCTAGTAATGTTTATGGCACACAGCACTCATTACTGTTTTTTTCTGAATTCAATGCATTAGTAACGTACAGTTTGTAAACTTAAAAAGGAAAGTGCCAGGGGCGAGCATGGTTTCACCAAGGTCCAGTCAGGCTTGACTAGTTGACTAGGGTCAATTTCGTTTTCACTAGGGATACACATTAGCAGATTGAGGAAATGCTAAAAACACAGTACATTTGGATTTCAGCAAGATATATGACAAAGTTTCTACTGCCTACCTCATAAGATTGTTATGAAAAGCAAAGTGAAAGCAAAGTGAAATAAGTCAGAGGGAGAAGGTCAAATACCGTACGCTCTCACTCATTAAGTAGTAGATAATAACAACAACAAACAAACACATAGAGACAGAGATTGGATTGGTGGTTACCAGAGGGGAAGGGGGGAGGGAGGAGGGCAAAAGGGATAATTCAGCACATGTGTGTGGTGATGGGTTGTAATTAGTATTTGGGTGGTGAACATGATGCAATCTATGCTGAAATAGAAGTATAATGATGTACACCTGAAATTTATACAATGTTATAAACCAATGTTACTGCAATAAATAAAACAAAAAAAGACAGTGAAAAAAATAACATATATTAACGTGCCAGACTGAGGTAAGATAATGGTATTGATTTTCATCAGTGTATTCAAGGTACACACCATAAAATATTGGAGTAGGAAAGTCAGATAAGGTCTTAGAGAGAGGAATCTCACACTGGAAAAGAGAGAAACAAGGGCTACATGGCACTACCTTAAGGTAAGGTGGTCATTAAAGTATCCTAGGAAGAGGGAGGTGTTGATAATTAACAAGGGCCCATCTAGAACAGCAGCTATGAAAGGAGACGAGGAGAGATGAGGCCTGCCTATTGCAATCACCTGGCAGGCTCTTTCCACCACACCAGTTTCAGCCCACTGATATTCTCCTTCCTTCCACCTTTCAACTCATTCTAATTCAGCAGGTCTAGAGTACCGCTAGAACGGCAATTTTGACAAAACTCCTCAAGCACTTCTGATATAATTCTCCCCTTGGTCCTCACCTCCATTGGTGTCTATCAGTCTACACAGATATCTAAAAAATCCTTATGTACTGTTCCAATTCAGTTGTCCTTATGGTTTTCATCTGATACTTACTGATAAACACTTTCATTATGACATTCATTATATACAGTTTCCTCTTCCCATATACTCCAAGCCTAATTTAGTGCATTAGACACTTGTTTACCTCAGTGATATCTGGGTAGCAATTCGAATTAATCTTGGCTGACTTCCTAAGTCATTTTCTCGTCCACTTACTGCATCCACTAAGAAAATACGCCGAGTCAGAAGCCACTTGCTAGAGCTGCCATCTTTTATCGTAAAAAGAAAAAAAAAAGATGACATTAAAAAAATGCCTTCAAACTGTTCAAGATGGCTCTCAAGGAAAAGTTTACTGAACAAATTTAAAACACAAAATTAGTACATTTTATTTTAGTTAAGATGGCTGCAAAAACAGCTACTTCTGTAAGAAATTCCTGCTAACAGCCTTCCTCACCTCACTTGAACATCTTCTGACTGGATTTTTCATCAATTTGGAAGGATTTTCCCTGCAAATCACCTGAATAAACAGGATTTTATAATACGGGAAATAACAAAAGAAACTAATTTGTCCAAAAAGCAGTTGAGGACAGCTTGAAGAAGTCCCAGTTTACAGTTCTACTAATTTTTTATCAGGATACACTTTTAGCAATAATATAATTTCTTAACAATAAGTCTGACACACTGAGTAAATATTTCTAAATATATCAGCAATCTTACGGTTTTACTCTTTGGCATGCTATATAAAACCACACAATAAGAGAGAATCCATGACCTTTCTTATAACCTATGGTTTATTAAATTATCATGTTGATTGACTTATTTGTTGGTTTCAGCTCAGAGAAAGAGTGGTATGTATGGATGTCTTACCTTGGTTCACAAATATTTTATTGTGTTGAAGATTTAAATTTAACACAGGCACAGCCCAAATATGTTGGTGTTGATTTTCATCAGTATATTCAAGGTACACATCATAAAATATAGGAGTGGGAAAGTCGGTTAAGATCTTAGAGAGAGGAATCTCACACTGGAAAATAAAATAAAAAATAAAAGCATCCCAATTGAAAATTAGAAAGCATATTTATTTATCTATCTTCAAAAGAATGTTTTTTTAATTTTGTAAAATAAAGTATCTTTAAACTATCTTGTTTATATGCATTTCCATGTGCCTTCCAAAACATGAATACTATAAATATGTTTCTTTTACAAGGGCCAAAAATACTAACAAAAAGAATTGCCTGGTTCTCGTCCTACAGTCTAGCTGGAAGAGGGTATGCCTTCATTCTCAACAGTAAGTATACAACAGTGAAAAGGTTTAAAAACTCCTGTCCTATGGGATAAGATCCTAATTCTTTCTCCTGATATACAACGCTGACTATGATTTGGCTCCCCTTAACAGAGCCACACTTATCTCCCACTGCCCCCTACCAGTCTGTCACTCATTCTGTGAAGCCTTTCTACACTTCCCCAGGAACTACCAATGACCCCTTCTTTGCATGGTACCTTGTACACACCTATAGAACGACACATCACATTCTTTGCAATTCTTTGTCTATAAACTCTCTTTCCTACTAGGCTGTGAAGTACTTGAGAGGCAGCCAGGTTCAATGGAAAAACCATGGTTTTTAAGCCTAAAAGAACACTGGCTCCACAGTTTGCTTGACGCAAGACCTTGAGTAAACTACCTAATCCCCCTGAGTACCACTTCCTCATCTGTGAAACACAGATAACGTTTCTCACATAGTTATTCCATGGATCAGATGGGATGATAAAATGCTGAACACACAAGAGCAGGCAGCTAACAAATGCTGATTCTCCTGGCCCAAGGTAGACACACAGCCACATTTCTTTTTTTTTTTTTTAATTATAAGTCATTTCTGATAATAAAAGTAAATTCATGTTCATGATAGAAAATTTGGAAAATATAAAAAAAAAAATCACCTGTAATTCCACCATCCAGAGATAAACACTGCTACAAATGTTTATTTTCTTCTAATCTGTTTTCCATGATGGTATTTTTCATTACAGTTTTAACAAAACTGGAATTACAGTTTTGTTCTATGGCGTGTATATATACATTTTATCAAGAAGTATTTTTGTAGACTAGTGAATATCTTTCAAATGTTTAATGGCTCACAATATTCCTTTGTACCATACTATAATTTCAAAATGGGTTACCAAAAGAAGAAAGTCAGAGAGGGAAGCAAAAAGAAAAGTATGCAGAGAGAAAAGGAAGCATTTTTATTTGTTACTGGGGGGTAGAGGGAGGAGAGAGTAATAACATTTTTATTAGTCACTAAAAATAAAGTAATATTTTTACTTTATTCCAAAATGCTCAGAAGTAGACATTATTTTAAGATCTATATGCCTAGAAGCAAATAAACAATTTATTATGAATATCTAACATTATCTGATGTTTAAGACTCTATAGATGACAAGGTACTCTCTTCATGCTGATTAAATTAAGATTTTCTATACCCAGATAATAAAAAAATAGATTGAGTGAAATTATTCATTAGTATAAAAAAATTTCCAATTTCAAAAATTCAAAGATTATTCCAATTATTGCTGATGTAAAAAACGAAGCTAAAATATAAAATGTCTAAAATAGTTCAAACTTACATTTTGTTGATAGGTTGTTCCAAAAGAATAAGCAGCATTTAGTCTTGTCTCTGTGTCTGGACAAAGCTACAGCAGAAGAATACAACTGATAAAATATCTCTCACAAATGTTTTCTTTGCTTATAGTCAAGGGTTCTCAAGCCCCAACATGGATATATGCTTTATACAATACTTATTTAATGTATTAAGGGTATGAAAAGTTAAGGGAACATCTTTATTATAAAGTCATAACTTACTTTTAAAAAAATTCCTATTTAAAGCACAGGAAAAAATCAACTGTAGCATGCAACTGATGCTCTAGTCAAGCAATAATCTAGTCTTTGACTCAATCAAAAATAAGGCACATAGTAATTCTTTAACTAAAATCATGCTCACCTGTAAAACACCTCCTTCTAAAGTTTGCCACTTGAGAAAATTTCCTCTTACATCATAGGAAGCAGCAACAAACTTCAGTTTTGTATTCTGATTAAAGAGAAACAAGAATAAAATAATGTCACATACTCTGAAAGTAATATAATAGTCTGTAAAGAAATTTTCATTGTTGACCGATCCTTTCTTTTTCCAGAGATCAAATGTTAAATTCAATTATCTTTACTTTGAAGCAAAATTAATCTAAGTATCTCTATGATTAAACATACCAAAAATAAATGGACTATTGTTTTGCACAAAAACTATTATTTCAGAAGTAAGAGGATGCTCTAGTGACAGATAACGTCCTTTCAAATTTGTTAAATGTGTTCGTGTGGAGGGGGTGAGTAGGGGACGGAATAATCTATTCTTTCATTCTAGAAGGTCAAAAAGTTGGAGACGAAAATTTGGACCTGTGAAGTGATGAGGAAATGGCACAGAGTCCCAATCAATCTTTGGAAGCCCTTCTTCAAAACATGGAGATACAGAAGGACAGAGACTGTTCTGCATTTGGCGATGAAAACTACCCTCCCCAACCCCACAAGTACTACTTGCTGCCATAACCACATGATCCAGAGGTATCCATATACTCAAGGAAGACAGCCAAACTCTATACAGTTTAGTTCCTATACGCAGATGATATTTGGATTTAGTTTAGTAATTAAATTTTTAAAAACAACCTAAAGAAGCAAGAATTATGATTAGTAACATTCTTATTACCATTTTAAATTGTAAATCAAAACGTAGTTATCCTTTAATAATATAGTGACTCGTACCTGGTTTTGATCTTTAAAACTGAAATTTGTAGGAAGAGGTGTAGTACTGAGTACTTGAGGTGCTAATCCTAGCTGGTCTCCATAGAACAGCCATGGAAGATTCTGTCTCCTATAAACAATTACAATTGTTTTAATAATGGGGAATATTTCTTAGTATATATTTGTGGAAGTAACTGCACTGAATTTGGTCAAAATGACAGTTTATTAATCAGAATATCCTTACCAAAATGAAACAGAATGAACAGTACGCAGTCCAACAGTATTTTCAAAGATAAACTGAAACAGTCGACATGCATCAAAAGTGGCAGGGTCATAAGAATTCATGTTCATCACACATATGTTTCCGAGAGCTTGGCAAGATGTTAGATTGGCATACAACTACAAGAGAACAATGGCAAAGAAACGTAACACAGACTTTAATACCCTAAGCAAAAGTTGATATAAAAATTATGCTTGGTTTTTAATTTTATCTACTCTACAAATTCTTTTTAGGGGTATTCTTTTGCTTTTTAGTACCCTTCCTCTTATTTAAGAAGAAAAGAACTTTCCATATGGCAGATGAATAATGTGTACATTTTAATTATAAATTTTAGGTGAAAATGCAAAGACAAGCAGTTGAAAGAAGAACTAAAACCTTACAGTATGACATTTAAGAAAACTATTAAGTAGAAAAATTATATTTGAAAGAATAATAATTTGTTTCTATACTAGAGCTTATGCATATAAATCTAATCCATTTTATTTAAGTAATTTGTTTTATGAACAATAAAATAAGATCATTTGTTGAGTCTGCCCCTCAAACTTTTTTCTCGATTTTCCCTATTAGGAAAAGGCAACTCCATTTTTACAGTTAGTTAAGTTGAAAACATCGCAATGATCTTCTTTCTCTCCCTTCCCATAATCAACTCATCAGTACATCCTGTTGGCTCAATCTTCAAAGTGCATCCAGAAGCTGAACACTTCTCTCGTTTCCGTGGTCCATCCTTGTCCATGGGTCCACGAGCTCCCACCTGGATTACTCTAACACCTGCCTCTGTCCTTGCCCCAACAAAATCTATCCTCCTTGCTAGAGTGATCCTTTCAACACCTGAAAGTTCCATCATGTCTTCCTTTGCACAAAATCCTTCTATCTCCCCTATAATAAACTTCAGGTCCTTGCCACAGCCAGTCCCTTCATCCCTGAACTCATCTCTCCACTTTCCCTGCTCACTCTGCTCCAGCCACTCCAGCCTCCTTCCTGTTTCTAAAGCATGAACACACCACAGAACTCCTGCTCTGGCACCTCTGCACGTGCTGCGGTCTCTGCTTAGAACTCTTCCCCTAGATATTTACATGGCTCACTTTTACTTCCTTCAGATCTTTGCTCAAATATCACCCTCTCAGAGATGCCTGTCCTGACTGCCCTATATAAAATAGCACGCCCTTTGCACTCTCTATGCCCTTTATCCTAATTTATTGGTCTTTACAGCACTTAGCACCATCTGACATTTACTTAGAATATAATTCCACAAGGGTTTTTTTTCTGTCTTTTCCTGAAATACATAAACTGATCTGAGAACAGGACCTGGCACACAGTAGGTCATCAATAAACATTTACTAAATAACAGTATGAATCAGTTTCCCCTAACATTCAATTCCAGCTGAATAAGCTTGGACACATTTAATTTGTGTATAATGAAATGTGAAATGAATAACATTTTCTTTATGTATTCTCTTTCAGCCCACTAGAAACGGTTTACTCTTCTTATAGAACATGACCAAAAAGATATATCTACTTAGAGAGAAAACTTTTATCTGGGGAAAAAATGGTACCACAATTCTTCAGAATGAAATAAAATTATTTTCTAAAAATTCAAACTTACCCAACAAGCAGCTGCTGATGATTGCAAATACTTTGCAAACCATTCTGAAGTGAAAGACTTGCCCTGTAAATAAAAAGATGAATTTTAGTTTTAAGTTCAAATGAAAATTCCTTAACCCTACACTGTTAGGAAGACATTAATATGTATATTGTTGAATGGGAAATGACTATTATTACTTTCTCAATTTATCAGAAAAATAGACTCCAATGAGAATATAAGAATTCTAACTAATGTCAGTTATTAGATATATGACTGCATTACAAAATCACATTACTTAGGCAAAAGATATAAAGAAACAAAGTACGTCTATAATCCAAAAAAACTATTATGTCTATTTCACTAAGAAACAAAAATCAAACTGGCAAAAAAACGAAAGAAAAACTAGATCCTGACTTCATGTTGAATAATTAACATTTGCTGACTTAGGATTATCATACTGTATTAAATTGGCAAGTAATAAAAAAGAAATATTTGTGAATGATTTCTAAGCAACAGGAGATTGTTGATATACAGTTGGCCCTCCATATCTGTGCGCTCCGCATCCAATGATGTGGATACAGGTAGAGAGGGCCGACTAAGGGACTTGAACATCTGCAGATTTTTGTATCCTGGAACTAATCCCCCGAGGATACTTAGGGACGACTCTACAGAGTAACTAACGTTTAAAATCTCCTAAGTGGTGATTGTCAAGCAATGATGGGCATCAGAAAGAATCACCTATGGAACTTCCTAAAAACAGAAAATGCCTGGCTTCATTCCAAACCAAATGAATTAGAATCTCCAGGATGAGACCAAGTTCACGCATGTGCTCTGAAAGCTGCAGATATAAGCCTCTGGCTAAAGAATCACTGCTTTAAAGCTTATTTGCACATCTTACTAAAAAATGAGACAGTGAGAAGCATCATTCAGAGTAAATTCTCTGGACACGGACAAAGGAGATAAAACTGGATTATATGGAACATGGCACCACAGCTATCAAAGAAATCTAAAGTAAAATTATGAGTCACTATTTTCATCTCTTCAATAAGCAAAAATTCTCATTTTGTAAGAAAAAACATAGGCATAGAGGGTTGAACAACACACCAAAACACTAGTAAAAATGGAAGGCAATGGCAACAGTGCTGGCAAACGCATGTAAAACAAAGCTACAGACAATGCCAGTGATAGTGTTACAGCTGCATGATCCTTTATAAAACACTATCCACATTCTTTAACCCAGGAACTTAGAAACACTTAGGAAATCTGTTGTAGGCAATAATCTCACGAAAAGGAAAAACACGTCTATGTGCATAAAATGTTTGATAGCAATATCATTAACAAGAAAAAACTTAAATATTCAATGGATGTACAATTACACAAATTTCAATGCATAAACTAGAGTATTATGTGACTATTTAAAATTATAATTAAATTGGTTGGGCCTGGAATATGGTATGGAGAAACCAAGGTAGCGCCTAAAGACTGACGGAGGCATGTCAAAATAACACAGGAGCTATTTCAAAGGGAAATACAAATTTGGGACAATTTGAGCTTTGAAAAGAAGAATAACAGTAACAGATATAACACACTGAATAAACAAAGATTCTAGGAGTTTGCAGTAAAAAAATAGAAAAAGAAAAAAAGCACAGGGAAAAAGGAAATTGCCCTTTATAGAAGATTGCTAACTAATAAATATAAAGGGAATAATAGAATTGTGAAAACATTTTGAAATAACCAGTTTAACTACTGATTCAGGCAAGAATCATCAATGGTTAATAAAATGGGTATTTACATAGTCTCAACATAAAATATCAGACTAACATATTAATCACAGTACTTTACAATGGAGAGAAGTGGCAGACAGCAGCGTGACCAGCGTCAAATCTAGCATCACCAATAATTTGACAGCCTGACATTATGTGCTCCTTGTTATGATGCAATGGGCTGTACACAACATCTATATCATATTTTTGCAAAAAGGTGTTCCATGAGTCTATCATGAGAAAACAATAAGAAATATCCAGATTGTGGGACATTCTATAAGAAAGCTGGCCTTGATTCTGCAAGAGTCAATGCCATAAAAGCAAACAAAGCAAAAACAAAAACAAACACCATAGCAAAATAGAGCGAGCGTCTCTGTTCTAAATTAAAGGAGACAAAAAATGCTAATTGTAATGTGGGATCCTTGATTGGATTCTGGAAACCTCCCCCCCGCCCAAAAAAGTGGAAGGGAATAAAAGATATTTATCAAAACAAGTGGGAAATTTGGATATGAATAGTATATCAGGTAATTCTATTATATCAATTTTAAATTTCTTAGGAGTGATGCCAGGAAAATGCCCTTGTTCTTAGGAGCTACATAATAAAGTATTTAGTAATGAAATGTCATATGTTTACAATTTATTTTCAAATGGCTCAGAAAAAAAATATGCGCATGAGTGTGTGTGTGTGTTGGGTGTGCATGCATTCACATACACAGAGAAAGATAAAGCAAATGTGGCAAAATATTAATAATTTGTTAACCTAGGTAAAAGATATATGCATAGCCACTGTCTTACTTTTTTCAACTTTCCTGCAATTTTGAAATTTTTCAAAATAAAAGTTGGGAAAAACCAAAAACAAAGATGTGAGATCTTTGGAGAAAGGGAATGATGGGAAGACATTGACCCATATATATGCAAATTCTTTACTGACTAGCAAGTATATTCCTGGAACAGGACTGGATGCCTCTCTAGTAAAATACAAAAATAATTACATTCCAATTCTGTATTACCCACAAAAACATCTGACCTGTAACGTTCTAACTACACTTTCCAATTAGGAAGAGTGTATGTTATTAGTCAATACAAGTATTTTAGTTTAGTTGGCAATTACATTCTCAACTTAAACTAATAAACACGCATTCTGGCTTATCAATCAGTCTAATGTCTTGTGAATTTAATTACATTGAACTGGTCCCTTAAAACCTGACTGACCTACAAGTGCACTGATAAAACTGAGTCCTTACACCTGCCAAGCTGAGGACTGGGCCAAGACAGTCAGGCCATCTTACCTACATTTTGTTGACATGTTTCACACATTGGCTATGCAGAACCAGTCTGAACACCAGTTATGACTTAAAGTCAGGGACTTCACGTTTGTCCTTAGGAAAATGCCAGTGTTCAAGACTGGCATGTTTAAATAAAATGCATTAACTGGATAAGATAAACTTTAAGAGTGGAATAGCCTTTCCCTGCCCACCTGCCCTTCCTAGCAGAGAAGTCTGCAATGGATCTACCGCACAGTGGTGTCGGGGGAGGGAGGATGTGGAGGTGGTGTGGAAGAGAGCTGTGTTACATGAAGCAAATGAGTAAATTGAGAATGACACCCAGATTTCTCACTACTGAAGAAAGTACTGTCAAAAGTCTCACTACCATCAAAAGAAAAGGCTAAAAAGAACTCTGAGGTATTGCTTTGAAACTGTATCAGTACGAATTCATTTATTTTAATATATATACAAGATAAATACAGAAATAGACGTATGTATGTATTTTCTGGCTATGTCTGCTAAGAGGGAATACTAATTGTGGTAATCTTGGTTTCTAAATATTATCCTTAAGAGCTTCTTAGAGAAATGATTGACTCCAAGGCTGAGGCAGGAAAAGTACAAGATGAGCCTGGATATCTTGTGCCAGAAGGTAAGGAAATGTTCAAACGATGATGAGGACAGGTCAATAAGACACAGGAGCCAACTTCCAGGGGCTTCTATTGGCCAAATCTAGGAAAATTTGAGGATCAAAACAAATAATACATGTATTGGATTAAGTATTGAATAGGAACCAACTAAATAAAATAGGAATCCACAAATCCATACTGTCATTAATAAACAAATAAATATATAAATGAGAAGAAGGGAAAATTCTTCCTTAAGGTAGAATGTTAATTAATAAATGTGGAAGGAATGATGGAAACATCTGGCAACCATCATAGTAGTGGTTGAGAAAGGCAAGCAACATCTAGTGGAGACTAAAGCTACTATGTTAAGGTTTAGTGAAGAAGAGGAAGTGTAATCTCGGAAATTCTCTGCAAAAATACTAACCAGAAAGGTGATGTCAGCATCATGGCAGAGTGAACTCTTCCCTTAGACTCTCCCCTCTAAGATACAACAAAAAGGACATTCACATACCAACAGAGGACATTCACACAACACAAAAGACGTCTGAGAGACTCATGCAGAGATACGTCTGAAGGTGGATGTGCGGGACCCCCAGAGGAAAGTGGAAGGGGGTAAGAGGACTCCTCTCCCTCCCGCAAAAGCAGTGACCCAAGGTGCAGGACCACACACAGCTCTGAGATGAAAGGGGGGAGGGGCAGCCCTCCGAGGAACACCTTCACTCTCCAAGTTCCCTCACAGCCCGTGGGAAAGCCCCACGCAGAGGTGACTAAGCTATTGTGGGGGTGTCTTCATCAAGCCAGCACCCCAGGAGAGAAGATAGTGAGGGCAGAGCAAGAACACCCCTGGGATCATGCAGGTGAAAGAAAGCACCCCTTCCCCTACCTGGCGCTCCAGCTCAGCCAGTCAGCCAGAGTGCCTGCACCTAGGTTAAAAAAACAGCAGCTGTGAGCCAGCAAACCGGAAATTGCAGGCAGGACCTATCAGCGTAGATTCTAAAGACAGGCACAGACGCCAGGGGTCACAGCAAGCTCAGAATACACGGCTCTTGACCCCCAGCCAGTGTTGCCAGGTGGAAGCTGCAATCAGATACTATCACTATGCGGAGGTACAAATCCACACCATCAAACAGTATGAAGAAATATATTAATACTCCAGACCCGAAGGAAAATGACAAGGACTCGGAAATCAACCCTGAAAGCACAGAAATCTATAATCTAAATGACAGAGAATTCAAAATAGCTATCATTAAAAAACTCAACAAGTTATAAGAAAATACAGATAGACAGTGCAATGAAATCAGTTACTTCTTCACAAAAGAGATTGAAACTATAAAGAAAAACCAATCACAAATGTTAGATATGAAAAACACAATGGATGAGATAAAGAAAAATCTGGACCCTGAATAACAGAGCCAATATCATGGAGGAGAGAATCAGCAGTCTGGAGGACAGAAATACAGAAATGCTTCAGAAGGAGGAGGAGTGAGAACTAAGACTAAAAAGAAATGAAGAAATTCTCCAAGAAATATCCAACTCAATTAGGAAATGCAACATAAGGATTACAGGTATTCTAGAGGACTTCAGAGAAGGAGAATAGAGTAGAAAGCTTGTTCAAAGAAATAATAGCTGAGAATTTCCCAAACCTGGGGAAGGAGTTGGAAATACAAGTGAAAGAAGCTAACAGAACTCTGAATTCTATCAATGTTAAAAGATCTTCCTCAAGGCATATAGTAGTAAAGCTGGCAAAAGTCAAGGACAAAGAAAAAATGTTAAGGGCAGCAAGGCAGAAGAAAACAACTTACAAAAGAACCCCTATCAGGCTTTCAGTGGTTTTCTCAGCAGAAACCTTACAGGCTAGGAGAGAATGGAATGATATATTCAAAATTCTGAAAGACAAAAACTTTCAGCCAAGAATACTCTACCCAGCGAAAATATCCTTCAGGTATGATGGAGAAATAAAACCTTTCCCAGATAAACAAAAGTTATGGGAGTTCACTGCCACAAGATGCCCCCTACAAGAAATGCTCAAAAAAGCCCACATACCTGAAAAACAAAAGGGGTTACAAAGACTGGAGTAAGGAGATAAATAGGTAGACAAAATCAGAAAATTGCAGCTCTCTATCAGAACAATTATAGCAAACGATTATAACATTAAAGATAAGGGGAAGGAAAATATCAAAAATAAATAAAATCTCGTCATTTTAACCACAAACTCACAACACAAGACAGAATAAGTTGTGGCAATAACAACTTAGAAAGGGAAGAGGAAAGGATGGAATTGGCTTAGTCTAAGGAAATAACAGGCTATGAGAAAATGGACTATCACATGTACTAGATTTTTTACACAAACCTCATGGCAACCACTAAACAAATAATCAGAACAGAGGCACAAATGATAAATAAAGAGAAAACTAAGAAACCATCATAGAGAACTACCCAACTGAATTGGTAACCCAAAATACACGTGACAAGAAACAAGGGAAATGCAGAAGAACCTGAAAATGAGCAATAAAATAGCAGCATTAAGCCCTCATATATCAATAATCACTCTAAATGTAAATGGATTGAATTCTCCAATCAAAAGACACAGAGTGGTGTCTTTTGACAATATGCTGTCTCCAGGGAACACATGTCAGCTCTAAAGAAAACACAGGCTCAGAGTGAACGGATGGAAGATGATACTCCAAACTAATGGCAAACAAGGAAAGTAGGTGTTGCCATACGTAAATCAAAGTAGACTTCAAGATAAAACAGGTAATGAGACACAAAGAGGGGCAGTATATAATGATAAAAGGGACACTCCACCAAGAAGACATAACACTTATAAATATATATGCACCCAACACAGGATCACCAAAGTACATAAAGCAACTATTAACAAATCTAAAAGGAGATATTAACAAAAACACAATAATAGTAGAGGACTTTAACACGTCACTTACATCAATGGATAGATCATCAACAAGGAAATACTGGATTTAAAAGAAAAACTACACCAGATGGACTTAACAGATATATATAAAACACTCCATCTGAAAACAGCAGCATACACATTCTTCTCAAGTGCACATGGAACATTTTCAAGGATAGACCATATGTTGGGAAACAAGGCAAGCCTCAATAAATTTAAGAAGATTGAAATCATATCAAGCATCTTTTCTGACCATAATGCTATGAAACTAGAAATCAACTACAAGAAAAAAGCTGGGAAGGTGACAAATATGTGGAGACTAAACAACATGCTACTGAACAACCAATGGATGATTGAAGAAATTAAAGGAGAAAAACCAAAAAATATGCAGAGACAAATGAAAATGAAAATACACCATACCAACCCATATGGGATGCAGCAGTTTGCTAAATGGTCCTAAGAGGGAAACTCATAGCAATACAAGCCCACCTTAAACAAGAAAAATCTCAAATAAGCAATCTTAAACTACACTTAACAGAATTAGAAAAAGAAGAACAAAGCCCAAAGTCAGCAGAAGGAGGGAAATAATAAAAATTAGAGCAGAAATAAATGAAATTGAAACAAACAAAAAAAACAGTAGAAAGCATCAATGAAACTAAGAGCTGGTTCTTTGAGAAGATAAACAAAATTGACAAATGCTTAGCCAGACTCACTAAGAAAAAAAGAAAGAAGGCTCAATAAATAAAATTAGAAATGAAAGAGGAGAAATTACAACAGATACCACAGAAATACAAAGGATTATAAGAAAATACTATGAAAAACTACATGCCAACAAATTGGACAACCTAGAAGAAACGGATAAATTCTCAGACTCATACAACCTCCCAAAACTGAATCAAGAAGAAATAGAGAATCTGAACAGGTCAATCACAAGTAAAGAGATTGAAACAGTAATCAAAAACTTTCCCAAAAATAAAAGTCCAGCACCAGATGGCTTCTCTGGAGAATTCTACCAAACATTCAAAGAAGATTTAATACCTATCCTTCTCAAACTATTCCAAAATATTGAGGAAGATGGAACACTTCCTAACACATTCTACAAGGCCAACATCACCCTGATCCCAAAGCCAGACAAGTACAACACAAAGAAGGAAAATTACAGGCCAATATCGATGATGAACATAGATGCAAAAATCATCAACAAAATATTGGCAAACTGAATACAGCAATACATCAAAAAGATCATATACCATGATAAAGTGGGATTTACACGAGGGACACAGGGATGGTTCAACATCCACAAATCAATGTGATATACCACATTAACAAAATAAGTGATAAAAATTACACGATCATCTCAATAGATGCAGAGAAAGCATGTGACAAGATCCAACATCCATTTATGATAAAAACTCTCAATAAAATGAGTATAGAAGGAAAGTACCTCAACATAATAAAAGCCGTATATGACAAACCCACAGCCAACATCATACTCAATGGAGAAAAACTGAAAGCCATTCCTCTGAGAACAGGAACAAGACAAGGGTGGGTGCCCACTCTCGCCACTTATTCAACATAGTACTGGAGGTTTTGCCTTGAGCAAGTAGGCAAGAAAAAAGAAATAAAAGGAGTCCAAATAGGCAATGAAGAAGTGAAACTCTCGCTGTTTGCAGACGACATGATTTTATATATCCCTAAAGAATTTCATATATAACCCTAAAGAATTGATCGGAAAACTATTAGAAATAATTAACAACTACAGAAAAGTTGCAGGGTACAAAATCAACTTACAAAAATCAGTTGCATTTCTATACTCTAATAACGAACTAACGGAAAGAGAAATCAAGAATATAATCCCATTTACAATCGCAACAAAAAGAATAAAATATCTAGGAATAAATTTAACCAAGGAGGTGAAAGACCTATACAATGAAAACTATAAGACATTATTGAAAGAAATCAATGATGACATAAAGAAATGGAAAGATATTCCACGCACATGAATTGGAAGAATAAATATAGTTAAAATGTCCATTCTACTGAAAGCAATCTACAGATTCAATGCAATCCCAATCAGAATCCCAATGACATTCTTCATGGAAAGAGAACAAAGAATCCTAAAATTCACATGGGGCAACAAAACACCTTGAATAGCTAAAGCAACCCTGAGAAAAAAGAATAAAGCGGGAGGCATCACAATCTCTGACTTCAAAATATACTACAAAGCTATAGTAATCAAAACAGCATGGTATTGGCACAAAAACAGACACACAGATCAATGGAACAGAATTGAAAGCCCAGAAATAAAAGCACACATCTGTGAACAGCTAATTTTCGAAAAAGGAGCTAAGAACATACAATGGAGAAAGGAAAGTCTTTTCAATAAATGGTGTTGGGAAAACTGGACAGCCACATGCAAAAGAATGAAAGTAGACCATTATCTTTCGCCATACACAAAAATTAACTCAAATTGGATCAAAGACTTGAAGGAAAGACCTGAAACCATAAAACTCCCAGAAGAAAATATAGACAGTACATTTTTTGACATCGGTATTAGAAGGATCTTTTTGAATACCATATCTACTAGGACAAGGGAAACAAAAGAAAAAATAAACAAGTGGGACTTCATCAGACTTCAGAGCTTCTGCAAGACAAAGGAAACCAGGAACAAAATGAAAAGACAACCCACCAACTGGGAGAAAATATTTGCAAATCATATATCCAACAAAGGGTTAATCTTCAAAATACATAAAGAACTCACAAAACTGAACAACAAAAAGACAAACAACCTGATCAAAAAATGGACAGAGAATATGAACAGACTTTTTTCCAAAGAAGATATACAGTTAGCCAATAGGTGCATGAAAAGATGTTCACCATCACTAATCACCAGGGAAATGCAAATCAAAACTATACTAAGATATCACCTTACACCCGTTAGAATGGCTATAATCACCAAGACAAAAAATAACAAACGTTGGAGAGGATGTGGAGAAAAGGGAACCCTCAATACACTGCTGGTGGGAATGCAAACTGGTGCAGCCACTACGGAGAACAGTATGGAGATTTCTCAAAAAATTAAAAAGAGAAATACCATATGACTCAGCTATCCCACTACTGGGTATCTATCCAAAGAACTTGAAATCAACAATTCAAAGAAACTATGCACCCCTATGTTCACTGCAGCATTATTCACTATAGGCAAGAAGTAGAAGCAACCCAAGTGCCCACTGACTGATAATTGGATAAAGATGTGATATATATATACAACAGAATACTATTCAGCCATAAAAGAGACAAAATCATCCCATTTGCAACAACATGGATGGACCTTGACGGTATTAGGTTAAGCAAAATAAGCCAGACAGAGAAAGACAAACACCGTATGATTTCACTCATATGTGGGAGATAAACTAACACACGGACAAAGAGAACAATTTAGTGGTTACCAAATGGGAAGGGAGCTGGGTGGTAGGCACAAGGGATGAAGGGGCACATTTATATGGTGATTGATGAATAATAATGTACCACTGAAATTTCACAATCTTATAAACTATTATGACCTCAATAAAAGAAAAAAAACTAACCAATTACAAAGGGAAAATGGTAATGATAACAGACACGGTGACTTGATGGCAAGTGATCAAGGTTAACCAGTGGTGGAACAGGTGAACATCAAGTGCCCAAGGATGGAATGCAATGCACATCTGTGTTGTGGTTTCCTGCCAAGCATGTCCTGATTATGAAGGAAGATTGGATGGACCCAGCTCGAGAGTCATCCTAGAGATTTTAAGGCCTGTAATCTTCAAACCTGTTGAGTTCATGAAAGACAGGGAAAGACTGAGGGCCTGTTCCAGACTGAAGGAGACTGAAAGGAACATGACCTCTAAATGATTGGTGATCTGAGACCAAATATGAAAAAGACACATTGTTGGGACTTTTGGCAAAATTATTTCAACTTATTTTGAAAAGGAAAAAGTGAAAATTAAACGCCTGCAAATTTGATAATATTATATACAAGTTCACTTATAATCAAAGACCAGGGAAAAATGCCCCAGAAGACATGCATCTTGTTACAAATGAGGCAATTTTGGGATGATCTTTTAAGCTTCGTATGTATATCCCGATTTTGGCATTTATTTTGTTGTTTTGCAAATATTTGGTACTTGCTTGTTACCCCACAAGACTATACTGGAAGAGGAATTTTTGCTTGATTTATCAAGACCCCAGATTCCATCCTCATCATGACTATCATCCTCACAGCCCTCCTAATCACTCTCACTTATTCAAAGATGATTTTAGCAAGCAGATCCTAGACTGAGCCCCAAGCTCTGCTGGCATACTGGATATCTTCAATGCTCATTAACTAACTCCTAGTTAGTCAGCTAACTCCTTTTCTTTTGGATTCGTGACCTCTTCAGTTCCAATTCATCCACTTACTTCCCATTTTACGTCTCAGACCTTGTCATCACCAGCATCTGCTGCAAAAGCTGTAACTCTATGCCACCATGCTCTCATCTATAAAATAAGGAACCTGGCCAGATATGAATAATCCTCATGTCCCCAGTGACTACCATGTACAGGCACTGTGAGGTAGGTATTATTATTACGCCCAATTTACAGACAATAAAACTAAAAATGTTAAGTCCAAAGACATTTAAAACTAATGACTGATAAATCCAGGATTCAAATCTAGAGTCTCTGGTGCTCTTACCTCTATTATACTGCATTCTTTATAGGATCTATAAAGGAACTTTCCAGCTTAAACCTTCCGACATTCACTGAAAAAGGAATGAGCTAAGGTAGAGAAGAGAGTAACTGTACTTATAAATTATAATGCTGAGTTTGTTAGTGTGAGGTTTCTGACACTGATAATTTCTGTTTTAAAGTGATTTACACATAAACGTTTCTCATTTTAGTCCCAAATTAATTACCAAAGGAAGAAATGCGGAAAGATCCTTAGCAATGGAACAAAAAAATTGAAACACACTCACAAGCTCTCCATAACGTGCAGCTGAAATCATACGTGGAGGAAAATTCCCTGTGCTGCTGAAACATAATCCCCCTGTCTTCATAAATAAATAAGAAAAAAAATTCCATAAAATTCCAGTATATGGAAAGGTATAAGCAATTTAATTTTAAAATATATACTTTATCAATTTGATTAGCCTTACTAAAATGTTAGGGTCTGAACATGCACAGGATCTGCTGATATTGATGAATGTTGGTTCACATCGAACACATCTGTCAATATAACAAAGATAATTTTTAAAATGTTAACGAATTATACTAAACCTAATCGAGAACTTGTCTTCCTAAATGCTGGATTAGAATAGATTCATTCAGCTAAGCTATTACTTGTAATAAAGTGAACAAATTAAAAATATTAACACTGATTTGAATAGTTTTATACCACTCTTTGTATTACAAAGGAAGGTCTAAATAATGAAATTAACCAACAATAGGAGAGTATTCTTTTGAAACCACTTGGAATGTACAGAATAAATAATACTGAATAGCAAAGTTGGTTAAGTCACTCAATTAACAAAAGAGCCAAAGAAATTCATATAAGTGAAACCCAATTCATTTTTATAAGTAGTTATACCAAAAATAGTTTTCTTAAATACTTTGCCACAAAGCAAAAACATAATATAAGCTGAAAAGATACATGTATCGATCCCCTCATCAAATCTACAACCAACACTCTTTAAAGTCTATTCACCATCTTTGTTAATTTGAGGAAAATAGTTTATATTTTTCATTAATGAAGGATATATAGAGAGGGCGGGCACTGGACTAGTGGGGAAACAGATGGGTTTATATGAATATTCATTACTTGCAAGATAGAGCAGGTAGGAGGAGGGGCTGGGGCACGGCACAGAACTCAAACTGGGCTTGGGAAGGTACTGAAGGGGAAGAATTGGGGATCAGCCCAGTAATCAGTATTTGGATGCTACAACCCAGGTCAGGCTGAAAGAAAAGATAATCCAATACTAAGTATCTCCAGAAGAAGCTGCTCAAGTATTTTCTATCTTAAACTTGGGAATCAAAGATAAAACTGTGCTTAGAGGGAAGTCATCATGTAGGCATCTAAAAAAATTGAAGAAGTTGAAATAGGGATAATGTGTTTGAGTCAGAGAGAGGGAGGGGTGTATGTGTGTGGTGTGCACATATGCATGAATAAATGGGCAACAGGAAGTGATAGAGAATAGGGCTATAAATCAGGTTACTTGGGTTACTACAATTACGATTATATTTATTAATATGCTTTTTTATATAACATAATACTATATAAAGCACAGTACCTGGCACACAGTAAGTATGCTGCAAACAGAAGTTACTATTATATACTATACATCATATTATAGATGATGTACAAATTACATAATAACAAACAAAAATAGCTACAGCAGTCCTCCCTTCTCCACGAGGGACACATTCCAAGATGCCCAGTGGACGCCTGAAACCGCAGATAGTACCGAACCCTATACAGTCACGTGCTGCATGACAACATTTCAGTCAACGACAGACTGCATATATGACAGTGGTCCCATAAGATTAGCCTAGGTGTGTAGTAGGCTATATCATTTAGGTTTGTGTAAGTACACTCTATGATGTTCACACAATGACGAAATCGCCTAATGATGCATTACTCAGAATGTATCCCCATCATTAAGTGATGCATGACTGTATATACTATGTTTTTTCCTGTACGCACACACCTATGATAAAGTCTAATTTATAAATTAGGCATAGTAAGAGATTAACAACAATAACTAATAAGAAAATAGAACAATTATAACAATATACAGTAATAAATGTTACCATAGATCTCAGCAACCTCAGCATGTAACTTCTTTTCTTTCCTTATTAAGTCAAGAACTTTCACCTTTTCACTTAAAGGAAGCACTTTACACCTTCTCTTTGGCGTATCCAAATTGCCAGCATCACCGCTCTTGTGCTTTGGGGCCATTATTAAGTACAATAAGGGGTACCTGAACACAAGCACTGCGATACCGTGACAGTAGATCTGAGAACCAAGACAGTTACTAAGTGACTAATGGATAGGCAGTGCATACAGTGTGGATACGCTGGACAAGGGGATGATTCACATCCCAAGCAGATTGAAGCAGAACAGCATGAGATTTCACTTCTCAGAACTGTGCCAATTTAAAACGTGTGAATTGTTTATTTCTGGAATTTTCTTTTTAATATTTTCAGACCGTGGTTGACCGCGGATAACTGAAACAAGGCAAGTGAAACTGCGGATAGGGGGGACTACTGTACCTTTTACTGAGCACTTACTCTGTAGCACTATGCTAGGACCTTTACATATTTATTTCTGAGCTGTGATAACAGCCACGAAGTGGGTGGTATATCCCCATTCCAAAGACAAGCGCTGACTTACTGAGCTGTCCAAGGTAAAACAACTAATAAGAGATGGAGCCAAGATTTGAACTGTATTCTGTCTCATTCTCTGGGGTTCAGCTTCTTTATCTGTTAATGCTACTTCTATCCTTCCTTGGGTTATTGTGACGAGCAAGTGACATGATAGGAAAGTACTTTACAAAGGTATAGATTCTACATAAATACAAGATATTAAAAAAGTCAGCACCCAGCACACTGCTTACCTGTCTCCTACAGCATTTGCTACCGTAAAAGAGTTTTCATTTTCATCACAGAGCTTACAAGTTGCTTGAGACAACAACGTTCCATTAGTATCTCTTTCCACTAAATAATTTAGAAACAAAATTAAGATGTAATCACAGTCAACATACAAGCTTCCATATACTTAGTAAAACCCATTTGTAATTATTATTCTAATAATTCTTGAAATATCTTATTTGCATAAAAGGCATGTCAAGAATCTCCATGATGAAGTATAGAAAAGCGAAGCCTCTTAGCGGTTAAGTGCATGCACTCTGCTACTGGCAGCCCGGGTTCGGATCCCGGGCACGCACCGACCCACCGCTTGTCGGGCCATGCTGAGGCGGCGTCCCACATACAGCAACTAGCAGGATGTGCAACTATGACATACAACTATCTACTGGGGCTTTGGGGAGAAAAAGGGAAAAAAAAAAAAAGGAGGAGGATTGGCAATAGATGTTAGCTCAGGGCCGGTCTTCCTCAGCAAAAAAAAAAGAGGAGGATTGGCACAGATGTTAGCTCAGGGCTGATCTCCCTCACAAAAAGTAAAAATAAAAAAAAAAGAAAAGTGAAGCCTCCCCCATTACCACATAAAAAAATACAGAAACTAATTTTCCAAATCATCATAATAATAAATTAATATTTTTTCCTCCAAAATTTTCTTAGCTCTTATCTGTATGTTCCTGTTATACTGGGTATGAGGAGAAAAGTATTTTCAGAGACTGCTGATAAGTTTCTGCAACTTAGAGGGCTTTTGGTAGTATCTATTAAAATTTTAAATTCACATACCCTACAACACTATGACTTCATTTTTAGATACCTAACCTACAGAAACACTTGTACATGTGTATAAGGATATTTATCAAAGCATTATTTGTTAGAAAACAACCTAAATACTTAAAATAGCAAAATGGTGGTATATCCATGCTGTGAAACTATGGAGCGGATTAAAAAGAATGAGGTAGATCTAACAGGTCATAATGTTAAGTGAAAAAACTGTACTGTAGAACAATATTTTTGGTATGAAACATTTATTAAAATACCACTGATATTTCCTGTGGCCACAATGTATATCTGTATGTTAAAAACAGGAAAAAAAAAGATTCCAGAAGGACACACTCTCACACACACACACCCCCCAAAATGGTAACAATTACTTTGGGGCTGAGGGAGTAAAAAAGAATCAGCATTGGGAAAAATGGTCAAAGATCATTAGTCTCAATGATAATGTTATCCATAATGTTTTATCCATGATGTTTTAAGTTTTTGCAAGGTGGTAAAAATTATTTTAACAAAAGGTGAACAACTTGTTCCTCCTACAGTCATCCCCATTTCAGTAAATGGCAACTCCATTTGACTATTTACTCAGGCCACAGTACTTAGAGTCTCTCTCCTCTTTTCTTCTCATGCTCCACATCAAAAAAATAAAATTAAAACTAAAAAGTAGGGGCCTGACCCATGGCATGGTGGTTAAGTTCACTCGCTCCGCTTTGGTGGCCTGGGGTTCGCTGGTTCAGATCCTGGGTGCAGACCTACGCATTGCTCATCAAGCCATGCTGTGGTGGCGTCCCACATACAAAATAGACGAAGACTGGCACAGATGTTAGCTCAGGGGCAATCTTCCTCAAGCAAGAAGAGGAAGATTGCAACAGATGTTTGCTCAGAGCAAATCTTCCTCAGCAAAACAAATAAATAAATAAAATAAAATAAATCTGCAAATCCTGTCAGCTCTCTCTTCAAAATATACCCAGAAGCTGAACTATTCTCTTACCTCCACAACTATTTCCAGGGCCCAGAGCCGCCATCTATCACCTGGACTTTCGTGACAGCTTCCTAACTGGAGCCCTGGTTCTACCTTCCAGGCAGAAGCTAGAGTGAGCCTTTTAAAAACTAAGTGTGATCATTTCACTCCTCTGCAAACCTCATGGTGGTCTTCCTTCTCATGTGGGGTAGTTTCCAAGGTCACCATCACAGGCTTTTAAACGGCCTTACAGGATCTGCACACCATCACTCCCAACTTCTCAGACCCGCCTGCTTCTGCTTTCCTCCTCCTTTGCTTCAGCCACATTATGGTGCTTGCTGACCCTTGAACAGGCCAAATATGCCCCCATTTTAGGACCTGTGCACTTGCTATCCCCTCTACTAGAATGAGTTCCTCAGACATCTACATGGCTCTGTCCCTCACTTCCTTCAAGTCTTTGCTCAGATGTCACCTTTCCAGAGAGGTGTTCCATGATCGTCTATGTAAAATAACACCCTGCTCTCTTCCTTGCCCTGCCTTATGTGTCTTCATAGCACTTACTACCACCTGACATATACCCAGTCATCTGTTTATTGTCTTTCTCTTGCCACAAGAACGTAAGTTTGATTCACTGCTGTATCCCAGCATCTAGCAGGTGGTGCTCAATAAACTTTTTTTTTAATTAGAATAATTTAAAATTGAGGGATTTCATATAAAAATTTATATTTCTGGCATGTCTTCAAAAACAAGACAATCTAGTTTCATGTGACCCACGTTCTTACATGACAACAGTCTGCTGGAGCTGAACTGGGGCTACCTACTGCCCTTTAGCTTAACTGTCCTTATGCTAAATAAAGTTTTAAAAATTTATTTTAAAATTTATTTTAACTTTTTATCAACAAATATTTATGAATAGATGAATAAGTATGATGACACTTCCATAAATATTTTCAAGGGTATATAGAGACATATAAATACACAAAGCATTCCTGGAAGAATATAAAAGAAACTTAATAGTGGTTACATTTGAAGACTGGGAATGGGAGTGAGGATAAGAGGAAAGGACCTTTGGTTTTTATTTTGTATTTTTCTATACTATTTAAATTTCTAACCATATGCATGCATTATAATTTTAAAAACTAAAATTTTGAAGTTGAAGTTGATAAATACAGATTCATGTATTTTTAAACAGTAGATCTATATGTGCTCTTTTGGATCTATCTCCAAAATACACTACACAGAAACACTCTGAAATATTTGCACATAAGAAAAAAAACTTCACAAGGATAGAGAAGTAACAATTACCTTAGGGTAACTTCTGGAAAATGAAATAGGTGGGGAGTGTAGACTTTCACTTCTCATTTTATAGCCTCAAGAATTATTTGATATTTTTAATCATGTGTACTTACTGTCTTAATAATTTTTAAAAAATTATTTACCTGATAACCCAGGCATTTTCTTCTTCTATCAAAAATGGGAAGAGTTGGGAGAAGCTGTGTAAGAAGAAAGATGTACCCTCTTTCTGTCCACTCTTCCATTCCTCCCCAACCCCTCTTGCAAATCCACAGAAGAAACTGACAGCAAGTGCAAGGTGGCTCTAAGGAGCTCACACCATACAGAATTTTAAATATGTAATAGTAGCCTCTAAAATAGTGAAATATGGGGGCCGGTCCAGTGGCGCAAGCGGTTAAGTGCGCGCGCTCTGCTGCGGTGGCCCAGGGTTCGCACCGACGCACCTCTTGGCAAGCCATGCTGTGGCAGCGTCCCATATAAAGTGGAGGAAGAGGGGCACAGATGTTAGCCCAGGGCCGGTCTTCCACAGCAAAAAAAGAGGAGGATTGGCAGATGTTAGCACAAGGCTGATTTTCCTCACCAAAAAAAAATTAAAAAAAATAAAAATAAAAAAATAAAATGGTGAATATGTTTCCACAGCTGACCCAACCTTAAGGGGTCACTAGGTGTCAGAGCCACTGTTTAGAACCCCTGGAATCGAGCCTTCATTCTCAACAACTCACTGAAACTGCAACTTCAGCACCAGTGATTTCTGACTGCCAAAAGTAACCTCAGTAACTCAGTCCACACTGACTTCTCCACAACATTTGAATCTATGGACCCATCATCGCCTTCACTCCCACTTAGAAATCCCAGAGATATTTGTGACTTTTCCCTTTTCCTCATCCCCATATTCCTCCACTCATCTAGGTCTATTATCATCCTTTTAATGTTTCTAGCATCTACTCCTTTGAGTATATTTGTCTTAACTCTGGTTCAGGTCCTTATATCCTCATGTCTACAGAACAGCCTTAGCCTCTTCAGTTCTCCCTACTTTCGGCCTTCCATTCCTTAAATGTAAACTTCATGAGGGCAGGGACTTTGTTTACTGTATTCTGTTCATTGCTTTATCCCTCGTGCCCCTGGACAATGACCAGCACATAGCAGGAGTTCAATAAATATTTCTTGAATGAACATACACAACAGATGGCTGCCAGATTAATCTTAATCATTCTCCTCTTCAAAACCTTCAAGGAAATACCTATGCCTACAGAACATCCTACCATTCAAGGCCTTCCACAGTCTGGACCAATGCACCTAGCAAACTGTTATCTCATTGTCCCTTCACATTCCATCTGGATGTTTACATTTGTAATAACACCCTTACTCACACTGTTCTTTCTGCCTGGAATGTTCTCCTCTTTCTTCCTACTTTTTGAAATCCCATTAATCCTTCAAGGTCCAGCTATTACACTGCCTCCTCATGGCAATCCTCTCAAACAAGCCTGGTTGAAGTGAGTTCTTCCTCATAGAGCATTTACTGTCTATAGTGCTCATTTGATGATTTAATATATGTGACCCTTGTGAAAATCGTTTATTGCTATCTTGCTCTGCAAACTACTTTTCCATATGCATGTCTTGCCTTCTAACGAAATAAATTGATGACAGGGATTTTTATTCTTTTTAAAAAATTAATTTTTGAAAAGGTAATGCATAAATAAAGTTTAAAAATAAAAGGCACATAAGAATTTAAAGTGAAAATTAAGTCTCTTCCCAACTCCTTTCCCCCAGACACCCAGTTTTCTACCCTGGAGACAATAGTTACCAGTTTCTTATGAATTCTTCCAGAAACTGGCTATGTATAAGCACATATGCATAGATAATCTTTTTTAGAAAGCATAAATGGTAGCATACCAAAAACATAAAACAGAGCTTATGATAAATAGCAAGTACTCAATACACATTTGTAGATGAATGAATAAACTTTTCTATACCTTGCTTTTTTACTTAACATATCTTGATTTCTTTTCATAGCAATACTTATAGAACTGCATTATTTTTCTATAGCCACATCCTATACCATTGTATGGATGTACTATAGTTTATTTGTCCAATATTCTCTTGACAGACTTTTACATTGTTTATAATCTTTTGTCTTGGGAATAATGTTGCAATAAGAAACCACGCATACACTTCTGCAGACATATATTTACCTATACTGGAACAAGAAATTTCTAGACAAGGGCCACTGGGCAATGATCTGCATTTGATAAATATTGTCAAGTTGCTCTCCATAGATATTGCGCCAATTTATTCTTCCCTAATAATATATGAATGACTATTTCCCTGTATCCTGTACCCCTTGCAAACACATTGTCAAAGTTCAAAAAGTTTGATAAAAAAAATCTGGTAGGTTAAAAATAAAATTTACTTTAAAATTAAAATTTTAATATTATTCTAAGGTTGAGCATTTTTTTATGTTTAAATATTTTTTTCTCTGTGAACATTATTCATGATTTTTGGCCATTTTTAAAATTCAGTTATTCATCTTGCTCTTAATTATTTGTAGAAGCTTTACATGTATTGTAGAACTTAGCCCTCTGTCTGTTATATGCATCATAAATTTTCTCTAGTTTGTAGTCTTTTTTCTGATGTTGTTTATATTTTTTTTCTTGTGGTGTTTTTTTATTTTTATGTAGTCAAATTTACCAGTTTTTCCTTCTATAGCTCCTGGGTTTTTTCCCATACTTAGAAAACCTATTCCACACCAAGACTATAAATTTTTCCTTATTTTTTATGAACTTTCATAGATTCATATTTAATATTTAAATATTTGACTGACCTGAAACTTGTTTTTCTTTAAGGAATAAGGTGGAAACCCAACTTTGTATTTTCCCAGTTTCCCCAACACCATTTATTAATCAATCTTTTCTCCATTGATACGAAATGGCACTTTTATCACATACCCACATTCCCATACAGGCTGAATCTATTTTGATTTTCCACTTAAAGCTCCATCCACCAGTATGCGTTACTCATATGCTAGCCACACATTATTATAGTAGCTATAAAGTGTACATAATATCTGAAGCAGCTGTTTCCTCTTTCCTTTTTCAGAATTTTCTTAGGTTTTCACATATTTTTCCAGATAAACTTTAGAATTAGTTTGTGTGGTCCCTAAAACAGACAAACAAAATCTTACCAGAATTTATTAGGGCCCCTTTAAACATAGAGACTGGTATTGGGAGAGCTGACATCTTATAACATTTAATCTCTCCATCCAAGAATGAGGTATGTATTTCATTTATTAAAGCCTACCTTTGTGTCCCACAGTAGCATTCTAAGGTTTCTTCAATTAATTTATCTTGTGCATTTCTTCTAAAGTTTAAGCTTAGGTGTTTTTTTCTTTTTTGTTGTTACTGTAGATGAGATCTTTTCTTCCTTCACATTTTCTAAAGGATTGTTGTTTGGATAGAATTTCTGGATACTAATTTTGTATCCAGGAACCTTTACTGTTTAAAATTTTTAGTGTTTCCCTTGGGTTTTCTAAACATATAATGAAATCATTGGAAATTAATAATGTTTACCTTTTTAATTACTCTACGATCTATCTCTTTCTAACGGCATACTTTACATCTTTATCTGGGTTCTGACATTAATAAAAATGCTTATAATTTTTCCCTATTAAGCATCATGTTGGCTTTTGAGTTGAAACATACATATTTTATCATGTTATGTTAAGGAAGTGTCCATCTAACCCTACATTATTAAGAATCACTTTTCTAATCAGGTAGGGCTTTTTATTCTCTTCCCAATCCCTGCTGCTGTCTTAAACATCATTAAATTTTGGACAACATAAAAAGAAATACTGTTAAGAAATCACCAAGCTATTCCAATTAACGTCCTTATCAAAAACAAACACGAATCAAGATTCACCACTACTATTTCATGAAGAATCTACTTCTTACCTAAAATATGGCCGGTGGGACAGTGGCATTTGCCTTCTGTAGTTAAACCACTAGGGCAGGAAATGCAGTTCCAGCCATCTTGAGTAACACCTTTCTAAATTTAAAAAAAAAAAATTATTTTCTCCTTAACTGATTATATAAGTTCAAAAAGCCACAATAGTGTATAATTTGTAGTTAATATTCAAATAAATCATAAACATATGAGCCACATAAAAATTTCCTGGATAGCCAATTTGTACTTATATTTCCAAATGGAGCTATACATTATGACTATGTACTGACGACTATTAACTCTGGCCAATAATTCTTTCTTCTTCATGATTTTCAGTTCAAATGAGTCCTTACTTTCATAATTAATATTGTCATTGAGTTTTTCCATTTATAAAGATAAAACAACAAAATTCAACAAGATTTTATCAATAGATAGCCAATTAATAGGTTAGTCTTATTTGTTCTAAAATAATTATTCTAATTTTTAAAAATTCAAATACATTAGCTTTTAAAAATTGTTATGATTCAAAATGGGTGAATTTTATGGTATATAAATTATATGTAAATAAAGTTGTTAAAATTAAATTATGAGGATATTTCCTCCCATCCATTAATAGCTTGTATTAATAAAGGTTTTTGATAAAATATGACATCATTCAAAATGGGCTTATTATATTATATTGTTTAGGAAAAACCTGGGGAAAATACAGTAATTATAGTACAAACATGGATGTAACCAAAATTAACGGAGAACAATGGCAATAACAAAACAATGCCACAAATTATTTTAAATTTTGGTTGAAAAGACTGAATATGTTCATAATTAAATTCACTCATCTACTTTTCTTTATAACTGAGTTACTCTAAGAGGAAAAATAGACACAAATTTTCAAAGCTTTTTGGTTTTCTGGATTCCAGATTTTAAAAACCAAAGCAATACATTTCTGTTTTTTCTAAGTTTGCATAAAATTTCACTTATCTCCCAAAATCTATTCAAACAAAAACAAAGTCAGCTTAATAATTGTAAAGTTTGTGGGAAAATATTAGAGTACAGCATCTAGTCATAGTTTAAAAAATAAAGACATTTAATTTACTTTTTACAGTAAAATTATTTAAAAATAAATACTCCATACCATGTTTTCTGGGCACTTTTTACAAATAATATCAGGTCCTCCATTATTAGAGATCATCTGAAATCCTGGTAGACACACACATGAAGTTCCTAAAAAGAAAAGAGCCAACTTTGACCTTGGTAAATAAAAATAAAACTCCAAGATAGGGAAACTTGTAATAATTCTTAAGATCTTGAAAAGCAGCATAGTAGTTAAGAGCAAGACTCTGGAGCCAGTACTGCCTTGGTTCAAATGCAGAAACATACTCCTTGGGTTCTAATCTTGATTCTGCTACTTGGTTGCATAACCTTGAACAAGGTACTCAATTTCTCTGTGCCTGGGCTTCCACTTTGGCAAAATGAGGACAACAGTACCTACCTCACAGGGTTAGGATGAGTATTAGTTATGTATGCATATGTATTAGTGACATGTCAGTATGTAAAGGTCTTAGAATACATCTGGCACACAGTAGGCATTGTGCTTGCTACCATAATAACTAGACTATTAAATTACTGGATTAAACTAATAAACTATTGATTTATTGCTATGGGAAATTTTACCTTTCTATTTCACCCAATCATACACATATATTCAATGAATTCAAATTTACTTTGTCAGAACAAAACCGTATTAGGAAAGTTACCTTGATTAGAGTAAAAATCAGTTTTCCTCTGTTTGGACAGACAGTAAACATTATAAGATAATCACTATTCAACTTGCTGGGTAGGTAAGGACGGCATTTTCTAAGGAGGCATTAAGTGGAAACAGCACCCACAGGAATCTATGTAATAGAACGCACATGATATCTGGGTTCATAATGCTTTCTCATTCATATTTTCTCAGCTGCCGAGCCTGACCTGTCCTATACAATGAATTGCATGAGGATATATCACATTTGAAGATGGCAGAAAGTTAATACCACGGGTGACTAAATCAAGATTAAAAACATCTTAGACTTTAGAATACGGGAAAAGTCTTATTCTGAGCAGTGCAGGGAGGAGAACTAGGATCAAATGATGGACGTACCAAGAAAAAAAAATAAGCTTAATCTAAAGAGACTTTAAGAGCAATTAGAAATATTCAACAATAAAAGGGATAAGTCCTAAGGAAATCTATAATGTTAAGGACACACTATAGAGTGGAAATACAAAGTTGGAGACTGAGAGCAGAGAGACACTTCCAGAGTCCCCCAGTCCTAATTTAGGCGACACAGAAGACATTACAACATCATCTGGGCTTCAATTTCCTAATCTGTAAAATGAGATGACTGGACCTGATCATGGTTAAGGTCTCTTCCAGCTCTCAGTTCCTGGGATTTGAAAAGCAAGATGACGGGCTATTCAAGTTCACACGCGCTAATTTGCATTCCCTTCCCAACCTGTCCTGTCTCCCGCTCCTCTGCACCTCAGGTTACTCCTCCATTTCTTTTCTACCTTCGGGGGGCAGCTTTCCAGGTGCCTCTCTAAAGACCCCTCGGACGAGGAATGGGGGACTGGCGACGGCTCACAGGGTTGCGGGCTCGGGATTCCCCAACCTCATCACCGTGCAAGCTGCAATCCTCAAAGGGAACCCTTCTCTCAGGCGCCGGCGGTTACCTTTCCTGAAACATTCTTCCCGCAGATGAAACGGTGTTCCAGCGACGCCGGGGTCTGGGAGCAGCGCCAGGGCGGCAATGTTACTTTCCAGAGCCCACCCCAAACCGTCTCACCTCGGGAGTCCTGCCTCTGGTTGGCTCCACACGAGACACAGGAGAGCGCGGAGATATCGAAGTACTGGTTGTGGCCGCACGTCTCCGGCTGCCGGAAAGGTAAGGAGAAGGTCTGGGCCTGTGAGAGGCGAGGGAGGACCAACACGAGGAGCGCAGTCACAGCCGCGGGGGAAGAGGTGGACCAAGCCTCCATGGTCGCCGCGGTCCCACCGCCGCCCGTCACCATGGTGCAGACGCCGGCGGCGATCAGCCCCATCAGCCCCTGCGGCGAGTCCGCGGAGCCGATTGGACAACTCCCGGCCTGGGGTTCCGGAAGTATCTGCCTGCACTGCCTGGTTGCTAGGTTACCAAAGCCCGGAAGCTGCCTAGTCCGAGAAAGGATGGGTTGGAGGAAAGCTAACCCTGGATCCTGCAGGCGCGACCGGCTGTTTCAAAAGGTTGTTTCAAACTCTGGGACGCGACCCATTAGCGGGACGTGAAATCAATTTAGGAGGTCAAGAAATAGGATACCACAGCAAAGAAAATATCTGATTGTACCACAAAATTAAGAGTATTGTTTCATTAAACCGTTGAATGATGTTTACCTCAGAATTTATCCAGACTGGGTCGTGGTGAAGGAGACATTCCATCAATGTATTTGTCAAAATACATTTGTCAGGGGCCGCCCCGTAGCGCAAGAGGTTAAGTGCGCGCGCTCCGCTGCAACCCGGTTCCGATCCCTGAGTGTGCACGACACACCGCTTGTCAGGCCATGCTGTAGCGGCGTCCCATATAAAGTGGAGGAAGATGGGCACGGATGTTAGCCCAGGGCCAGTCTTCCTCAGCAAAAAGAGGAGGATTGGCAGATGTTAGCTCAGGGCTGATCTTCCTCACAAAAAACAAAACAAACAAAAAATACATTTGTCAAAAATGTGGGGAAAACACCTATTTGAAATATGCAATGCTGGAAGATTGGCTCAAGCACTAAAAAAAAGATCTTCCTGCCAGACCTTTCTTTGTGTTTCTACTTTCCTTGTTTTGAGGACAGGAAATAATGTATATAAAATGAAATAATCTTTACCCTACTTGTTAATAAAGAAGGAACCTAATTTTTTAAATCAAATTTACACATACATGAATTTTGTCTTTCAAAGTAGGCACCCTTGGAGGCTGTTAGCCCCAAAACATTTTAGAATTACCTTCAGAGCCAGTTTATAGATCATAAAAGAAAAAATATATATATATTTTTTTTTTTGTGAGGAAGATGGGCCCCTGAGCTAACATCTGCCAATCCTCCTCTTTTTTTTGCTGAGGAAAACTGGCCCTGGCCTAACATCCATGCCCATCTTCCTCCACTTTATATCGGACGCCGCCACAGCATGGCCTGACAGCAGTGCCTCGTTGCGGGCCTGGGATCCAAACTGGCGAACCCCGGGCCACCGCAGCCGAGTGTGCGCACTTAACCGCTTGCGCCACCAGGCCGGCCCAGAAAAAAATATTTCTTAATATTTAAATCTCACTTCTGTTTTTGTTGTATTTTGTTTGTTTGATTGTTGTTATTTTGTCCTCCTCTCCCCTTCCCAATAAAATCAGCCGGCATAATTTTAAGCCACTTTATTCATCAGTAGTAGCTTGAAATGACTTTTGGCTTTCTCAAAAAAACAAATTTTGGGGCTGGCCTGGTGGCACAAGCAGTTAAGTGCACGTGCTCCGCTGCGGGGGCCCGGGGTTCGCTGGTTCGGATCCCGGGCACGCACTGACGCACCACTTGCCAAGCCATGCTGTGGTGGCATCCCATGTAAAGTAGAGGAAGATGAGCATGGATGTCAGCCCAGGACCAGGCTTCCTCAGCAAAACAAAAGAGGAGGATTGGCAGATGTTAGCTCAGGGCTGATCTTCCTCACCAAAAAAAAAAAAAAAAAAACTGTAAAATAAATTTCCATTAAAAAAACAAATTTTGTAATAAAAATGATAATTTGTCACTATTAAGGAAAATACACACACACACACATAATATTCTCAATGCATGTGGAAAACACATTTAAGGAAGTTACATAACTTTAACCATTAGCTACCATTAGGCCTAGAGTTCCTCATGTGTCCTTCCCCAAAAAAACCAGCATTCACTTAGTCACTAATATCTATGACACAGGAGGTGTATGTTCTGCAAACTCTTCCTTAAAGAGGACTTCTAAAAAATGTTTTTGAGTAATTACCGTGTTGTTGGAGTGACTAATTTGAAGTGGAAACCACTTACCTGAAAACAATTTTGAAAAAACACGTGACTATACAAATGTTAATGGGGACTCAGAAACGGTGTGGTCAGAATAGTTGAGATTAATCTGCAAAAGCTTCCTACAGGCAAATTTTAACTTTAGTCTTCCTTAATGAAGTGCATACTGTTATATGCTCAGTGGAAGGGATTAGGGCAATAATATTTACTCATTGCCTACTATATAATTAAAGCAATAAAAGAGCTCCCATTCATGATGGTCTTCTTTGTGTCCCCCACTAAGCACTGTGCTAGGCACTTAACAGCATTAACCTTAACTCTTCATAATAACCCTTTGAGGGAATACTATCCATTTTTTTGTATCCTTTTACTAAAAAAGAAACTGAGGATCAAAAATGGTACATTTTAGGAAGTGGTGAAACTAGAATCTATCTCCACCTGGCCAACTCCATAACCTGTTATCGTTTCAATCTATTAAGTGGCTTCTTTGTGGAATAGATAGAGAAAAATTTTGGTATATTCTACATGTAGGACAAACCTACTGTCTTTAGTTAACAAGATGATATTGACATAATATACCACAGACAGCTGAATGATGGTTATCTGAGACCTTTGAGTGCTGCATCTAACAAAACTGCCTCAAAGAGCTAAATAGAGATTATTTGTAGCAGAAAGATTAAAATAGACACAGTTAAATTTGAGATAACTGTAGATACTATAGGTTTGTCTGTGTAAATTGCCTACAAGGATAGGAGAAAGAATGTTAGCTAAAGCTGTTAAGCATCAATTGGGACTGTATCATTAGGGATATTTTTGCTACAAGTAATAGAAGATCAGGTAGTTTAACCCAGTTCACAATGGCTTAAACAAAAATAAATATGAGAAGTCTGGAGGTAAGTGGCTGCTGGTGTTCGTTCAATGATGTCAGATAGTCATCTCTGCAGTTCTCTTGGCTTTTCCCTCTTAGTTGCAATATGAATGCCTTACACCAGATATCAAAATTCGGATTTAAGATGAGAAGAAGGAAAAGAGCTGAACTAGAGATGTTGCCTCTGTCTCTTTAATCAGGAAAGCAAATGTTGTCTCTATGCCATGTGTTGTGCTAAACTTCCTCCATGCATCATTTCAGTCTTTTTAACAACCCTATGAATAGGCAGTACGGTTATACCCATTTATCAGGCTTAAAGACATGCCCAGAGTCATCCAGCTGAAATGTGCAAGAGTTATACATAGAAGCGGATGTGACTAGGAGAACATGGTTTAATGTCAGCTTAGGAAGAAGGGTACCAAAAAAGGTGAGAAAGTGGGTTCAAAGAGGATATCAAACGCTTATTGAACACCTAGAATGAGATAGGTACTGTACCATGCCTTACCTACATTATCAAAATTAATCCACTCAACAACCTTATGAAACCTATAGTGTTGTTACCATCTTTTTATAGGTGATTGAATGGAAGCACGTAGAGATTTTTTAAAACCTGCGTCAAAGCACAGCTTGTAATTTACAGACACAAACTTTGAATCATGGTATTTTAACTCTTGGGGCTGCTTAACCACATGCCCCCTAACAGTACAAATGCTGCAAAAAAGTCAAGGAGGCTGAGGATGGAGAAAAAGTGTTTGGATTTGGCAACTAGGTGATCATTAGTTACCTTTTAGAGTGCAGTTTCATTACAGTGGTAGGAGTGGAAGCAAGCCATAGAGCAGTAGTGAGAAAGAACAAGCCCCAGATAGAGGCTACTCTGAGGAACTTGGCATTGAAAGGAAGGCAAAAGAAGGGACTGAGCTAAAAGAATTTTAATTTTTTTTTTTTTTTTTTTTTTTTAGGATAAGGAGAATATAAGTGGAAAGGAAAGGAGTAGTAGAAGAGAGATTCAAAATAAAGAGAGGAATAATTGACTCTCTCTTGAGCTCCTAGGAAGGGGTCAAGGACTAGGATGTAAGAGTGGGAGAAGGACCATCTCAGGGGAGGAGAGTCATTCTTTCACAGATTGGAAGAAAACAGGAAGATGAGTGAATCCATAAAGAAATCCTGGGCTGGGGAGCAAAGAAATAGAGCAAAATCAGTTTCCTGAGTAAAGAACATAGGTAAAAGTAGGAAATATTTTGAAAAGGCAGAGTGGATAATTGGAAGGGAAATCATTTAGTGATGAAAACTGACAGCAAGTCTAGATCTTGCCTTCAAGGCTAAATCCTGTTGGAGCAAGAGCAGATAGAGGACAGGCCAGGATATTTCTAGGGTTAAGGTGAACAGTTTGTGGAGAAGATGAGTGCAGTTTGGTTATGCTGAACATGAGTTGCCTACTTAGGTAGAGAGGTATAGTAGAAATGGATGTCAAGGTGTAGTGCTTGATGAAGAAGTTGGAACCAGAAATGGGAATCATCTTGAGTATTCCAACGACTATTGTGTTTTGAATCCCCAAGCTGAGTTAAGAGAGGCATAATTGTCTTGACATGAGTACAGCCATGTTTGGCCGCTCCATTGACCTACAGCCACCAGCACAAAAAGAAATATAAAAGCTGCTTTCTGTGTGGTGGGAACTGGCCTTTTCCCGGGAACTGGCCTTTCTCTCACGGAGGGAGTTGCAAGTTGTAACATTTCAAGGCTCTTGGAGCGTCGTAGCACAGGATGGACTGGCCATCTGTGCCGGGCTGGGACGATAACCAAAGAGAACAATGCACGTACACAACTACTGGGCCGGGATGTTAGCCAGGGGGCTCAGTGCACGTACGCCACTGATAACCATTTTGTACATGGGAACACTAAATGCTTGCTCTGCAAACTCTGTAATTGCTTACTCTGAAAATTACTGATGGTATAAAAACTGCTGGAAACTGAGACCCGGTGAGAGTTCCACCTGTGGAAGGGACACCTTGCCCAGGACGTGTGATCCTTGCCCAGCCGCGTCGATTGACAGAGCTCTCCCGGCAGTGGGGCGTGGATGTTGTGAGTAACTGATTTGATGTGAAGTAATTGATTTGATATGAAGTAATTGATTTGATGTGTTCTCTTTTCAGTTAACCTGGTGTTTCTCCTTCTGGTTGATTTGTGTCATTTCTCTTCAGCCGATGTGGGTGTTTTCCCTTTCCAGTTGGGCTGATGTTTTTTCCCTCTTAATATTTGACCTATTTGGATCTGTTTGCAGACTGTCACCTTTACTATCCTCTATATAATAAAATATACCTTCAGTCCATTTGTTTGGAGTGGAAAGTGTCTTTTACGTCTCCGATCGAATCCCCGAACCTCTCGTAACAATAATCAACAGGAAAGAGAGCCCTAGGTGAGAAGTCAGAAGGTAGCTCATCTTTGGTAGGGAGTTCAATAATTTTTCAAACATTTATTGAGCACTTGTATGAGTAGACACGTGTTAGGGACAAGAGCTATCTGTGGTGCTTTTCCTCAGGGGCATCCTAATCTAGTAGAGAAACAGACATAGAAACAACTCATTAAAATATGTTCAGATAACTGTTCTAATTGAGACCATAGAAGTGGAAGATGGGATTAACCCTGCCTTAAGAAATGGGAAGGAGATCAATGGAGAAGTCACAGAGGAGGAGATATTGTAGGACAGGACAGGCAGAGGGACCAGCAGGAACAGACCCAGACGTATGAGTGAGCGAGCAGACTGGGGAATGGTACGTATCCCCACATCCCTGAGGTGTACAATGTGGTCAGTGGCAGGAGATGAGGCTGGAGAAGTAGGAAGGAAGAAAAATGAAGGCTCTTGAATGCCTATATTTGCCTACCATTTCAAGCTTGTTAGGACTTTAAGCTAGGGAATACCATGATCAGATTTGCATTTTAGAAAATATCTTGGAGCGCCCGGCCCGGTGGCACGGTGGTTAAGTTCGCATGCTCAGCTTTGGTGGTTTGCAGGTGTGAATCCTCGGCATGGACCTGCGCACTGCTTGTCAAGCTATGCTGTGGCGGCATCCCATATACAAAATAGAGGAAGATGGGCACAGATGTTAGCTCAGAGCTAATCTTCCTCAGAAAAAAGAGGAAGATTGGCAATGGATGTTAGCTCTGGGCCGATCTTTCTCACCAAACAAAAAAAAAAAAGAAAAGAAAATATCTTGGAGAAGAGGTATATGGAAACCTCTAGAGGTAGAGATCACTTGGGAGGCTAAAGCAGAAGTCTAGGGTCTAAATTAGGGCAATGGAAGAAGGGAGAGGCAGAGAGGATGAATGAAAGAGCTGTTTAGGAAGAAGAATCATGAGAATTTTATGACAGAGGAAGTAAAGAAACAGAAACAAGGATCACTCCCAGTTTCTAATTTGGGTGGCTGGGTGGATTATGACATTAAAGGAAGATAGGAAATACCTGAGGCAGATAAAAGCTTCTTATTGAATAAAGAAAAAAATTTAAAGGTAGAAATTAAAGCTATAACAATTATCTAGTATGTTGGTGCAAGTTAGGGCCATGGATAATAATTGAAATAATTGATATTAATTGCTTGCTTTCAATGTGTCAGGCACTGCAATATCTCATCTCATAAAATTGTGGCCATTATCATCACCTTTATTTTACAGATGAGAAAACCAAGGCTTAGAAAACATATGTGACTTCCTAAGGTCACACTCAGATCATGATTCTAACCCTGGCAATTTGATACCAGAGCCCACACTCAACCCTGATTCCTTACTGCTGCTCTGGAATCCCTGGATGTGCTTTCTTGGGCATTAATTTTAAAAAAAGGGAGAGGCAAATGAGCCTATGAGGGGATTAATGAATTAAAATATTACAAACAACTTGAAGAACAAATTCAAAGTGTGGAAGCGGAGGTGGTGGTCAGAAAGGGGAATTAGTGAGGTCAGAATCTTACAGTTGGGGCACTTTGTGTGGTGAGCCCTGCACTCTTTCCCAGTCTCCAAACTCTTAGTGCCAATGCCTAGTAGACATAAACAACCACTGCATCATATTCAGTATGTTCCAAACTGAACTTGGCTTCCATGATGGAATACTCTCCTGGTTTTCCTCCAGGTTATTCCTAGAATAAACTTTCTGGTTATTCCTGCTCTCTGCCCTTTGTAGGCTCCATCTCCTTTACTTGGCTATTAAATGTGGAGTCCCTGAGGGTCACTCTAGACTTTTGTCTCTTCTCATTCTTTGGTTTCCCTTCTAGGTGATGTCAGCCATGTCCATGACTTCACTGACTACTTTTTGCAGATGACTCACATATTTATATATATCCAGGCCAAGTATCTTTTCTGAACTCTGAACCAGTATTTCTATTGCTTGCTTGAAAACTCCATTTGGGTGGAATAAAGCATCTTTAATTCAAGGTGTCCAAAAGCAACTTATCTCCATCCCTTCCCCTGCCCCTAACCTTGTCCTCTTCCAGTGACCTCTATCTCAGTTAATGACAACATCATCCAACCTGTAATATAGGCCAAAAATCTAGGAGCCACTTTCGATGCTTTCCTTTACTTCACCTTCCCATTTCAGTCTATTAGCAAGACTTCTTGATTTTTATCTTCTAAACATCCCTTGAATTCTTTTACTTTTCTTAGCCTCTACCATCACTACCACCCTAAAATGCTATCTTCCATATGAATTACTGCAATGACCTATATTAAAACTTAATTTTTCAGTTTTAGGCATTATCAATTGCCTGACTGCTGTAAAAGATGAAGATTTGCTTTCTACTACATTTTCCAAACTTCTTCATCTTCCTAATATATTTATTTTAAAATTTCAGTTAGAGTAGTAATCATTTTACATTATTATGACTACTTAAATGCTACTCACAATTGTGTCATGTACCATACCACAATTTTTATCTTTCTCTTATATGAATAACTGTCTTCTTAGTTATCCTCCGCTATCATTAATTAATTCCTAAATTCTTCCTCAGAGCTATTAATCGCCTGTCAATACAGTTAATACATTTACTATGTGCCATGTTCTCCTCCAAGTGCTTTTAATCCTCATAATAGCCCTTTGAAGTAGATTCTGTTATCCTCAATTAATAGATGAGGAAATTTAGGCATAGAGAGAGCCAATAAAAACTGGCATTAGGATCCACACAACCATGTTTTTTTTTTAGAAAAATATTTTAACTTTTTTATTGAGGTATAATTGACATATAACATGATATTAGTTTCAAATATGATCATTCCATATTTGTATATATTGCAAAATGATCAGATAACAGATTAGTTATCTGTCAACATACAGTTACAAAAATTTTTTTTCTTGTGAATGAGAACTTTTAATATCTACTCTCTTAGCAACTTTCAAATATGCAATACAGTATTATTAACTATAGTCACCATGCTGTACATTACATCCCCATGACTTATTTATTTTGTAATTGGAAGTTTGTACCTTTTGACTCCCTTCACCCATCCACCCCCCATCCTCAACTCCTGCCTCTGGCAACCACCAATCTGTTCTCTGTGTGAGCTTGGGTTTTTTTTGTTTTTAGATTCCACATATATATGTGAGATCATATGGTATTTGCTTATTTTATACAGTAATCTGAGTTATTTCACTTAGCATAATGCCCCTAAGGTCCATCCGTGTGGTTGCAAATCACAAGATTTCATCCTTTTTTATGGCTGAATAATATTCCATTATATATATATTCCATTTTATATATATATATATATATACACACACACACACACCACATTTTCTTTATTCATCTCTATATGGATACTTAGGTTTTTTTCTGTATCTTGGCTATTGTAAATAATGCTACAGTGAACATGGAGGTGCATATATCTTTCAAGTTAGTGGCTGTGTTTTCTTTGGATAAATAACCAGAAGTGGAATTTCTGGATCATATGGTTGTTCTATTTTTAATTTTTTGAGGAACTTCCATAATGTTTTCCATAGTGGTTTCACCAATTTACATTCCCACCAACAGAGCAGAGGGTTCGCTTTTCTCCACATCCTCACCAACACTTATTTCTTATTTTTTAGATAATAACCATTCTAATACATGTGAGGTGATATCTCATTGTGGTTTTGATTTGCATTTCCCTGACGATTAGTGATGTTGAGCATCTTTTCATGTACCTGTTGGCCATCTGTATGTCTTCCTTGGAAAAATATCTGTTCAGATCTTCTGCCCACTTTTCAATCAGATTGTTTGTTTTTTTGCTATTGAGTTGTTTATATATTTTGGATATTAACCCCTTATCAGATATATGATTTGCAAATATTTTCTCTCATTCAGTAGGTTGCCTTTTCGTTTTGTTGATGGTTTCCTTTGCTGAGCAGAAGCTTTTTAGTTTGATGTAGTTCCATTTGTTTATTTTTGCTTTTGTTGCTTCAGGCATTATGTTCTTACCACTGTTATGTGGTCTCTCTTCAAGGCAGTAAACCAAGAATGAAGAGAGTATACAATCTATTAAACTGGAAGGCAGAAAGGGAGTGATATTAAAGAGCCATCTCAAGTTGAGTGGATTGCATATCCTCTTTCTTGGTTTACTTCCTTATTTGGGTAGAGCTCATACTTTAGCAGCTTCCTGAGAAACGGTGCATAAGATGTAAATTTTTGAGACTTTGCATATCTGAAAATGTCTTCTTCCCTCACACTTACTTAGTTTACTTGGGTATGGAATTCTAGTTTGGGAGTAATTTCCCCTCAGAATTTTGAAGGCACTGCTCCTTTTCCTTTTGGTTTCTAACATTGCTGTTGAAAAATCTGCTGCCATTTTGATTCTTAATCTTTTGTGTGTAACTTGTTATTTACTCTATGGAAGTCTTTAGGATGTCCCTTTGCTCTCATTTTTCTTAATTTTACAGTTTTATATGGAGTGTTTGATTATCTTCTTTTGTATTGAGTCCCTATTGGACCTCAATTATTTCTTTGAAGATCTCCTCTCCTTTTTTGGTATTCTTTCTGGATACCCTATTTTTCAGATATTAGACCTTCTAGATTATTCTTCTAATTTTCATATTATCTTTTCCATTTTTCCTTTTATTTTGTTTTGCTCTACCTTCTGGAAGATTTTCTAAGCTTTCCCTGTCAAACCTTCCCTTGAACTTTTCATTTCCACTATTATTAATTCAATTTCTAAAATCTCTTTTTTGTTTTCTGACTATATCTTATTTATAACATTCTAGTATTCTTTCATGGGTGCAATATTTTATCTCTTTGAGGACATTACTGATGGTGTTTTAAAGTTTTCTTCTACCTGCATAATCTCTGTTTCTTCAAAGTTATGTTTTGTATCAGAGGATTTCCTCATAAATCTGGTGACCCTTTGCTATCCATGTATCTCTATATTATATATGTATATTATATATATGTAAGATATATAGATATATCTTCAATCTATATTAGAGTGAAGCACACTGAAAAGCTAACTGGAAACTCTGCAAGAATCAGTGGGGTTTCTTGCCTGGGCTACAATGTGTAAGGCGATTTGCCTGGGCTGTTTCATAGGGCATTCCCCCATGTCAGAATTTTTTCTTTTTTTCCCCTCTGTTGTACTGATCAAATTCTCCAGAAAGAATCTTCTCCCTGGAGGATTTAAGCCTGGGTGTCAGGTTTAGTGGGGAACGAGGGTGTGAGTTTCATCATTCACATAATGCCCTTCTACTACATATAGACCTCTGATCTCATCTGTACCCACTGTCCCCTAGTCATACTGTCTCCGGACAATAAACCTTCAATATTCTGCTTAGTGGGGGAGAGAGAGATTTCTTCATGCTGGAAGGAAAGGGTGTTAAATGCATGTCTTTAGTGCTTTATAAATTGATAGTCAACCAACTCTGTTTTCACCTCCTTCCCCAACAGAAGATATTGAGGCCTCCTAAGCCTCTGAGGACTTGTTTGCTGCACATCGGTTGCTTCCTGGCTTTTCCCGCTGTTAATTTAGGATTCAGCCCTCTCAGATTCACAAAAGAAATGATCGCCTATCCGTCTGCTTCCTGCTTGCAAAGTTTTATTGCTGTTGCCAACTGACCTATTATCTTCATTCTTGTCAGTCTTTGCTTCTTTTGAAAGTCCCTTTCTTGTTATTTTATTAGGATTTCTGGAAGAAGTGGACATAAATACCTGTGTTCAAACTGTCACCTTAAACTGGAAGTCAAAATAACCTGTTAACCTGTCTTCATACACATACTCTTGCCACCCTCTAATCCATTCTGCACACCTCAGCTGGAGTAACCTTTGAAATGCAAGTCTAATGTCACCTCTCTGCCTAAAATACTTCATTGGCTTTCCAGTGGAGAGCTCCAAGTCCTTCGCATGAACTGTAACCCCAGCAGGCTCTGCCTTCTTCCCGCAGCCTCTCACTGTCCTGTGCACTCCTGTGCGCTCTGCCCTCACTGGTCTTCTTTCAGTTCTCTGAATGTGCTAAGCCTGCGCACATCTCTGCGTGGACTGCTCCTCCTTTCTCCCCCTTCCCAGCAACTTCCCTTTACCTTGTTAACTCCTCCTTCCTTCCAGCTCATCCACCACTTCCTTAGGGAACTCCTCCTGCCTTCCGTGTCCAGGCCAGGCCCTCCTGTGAAATGTTCTCACAGCACCGTGTAGTTCCCTTTTATAGCTCTCATCTCTGTTGTAAATTTACATTTAGTTGAATACTTCTTTCAGTATTTTTTCTCTCGTTCCTAGACTGCAAGCTTTGTGAGATCAAGGATTATGTCCACTTTTGTTCACCATTGTCTCCTTAGCACCTGGAGTTGTGCATAATACATTGTAAGCATTTAATACACATTTGTTGCAATGGAAAAGAATAAATCAAAACTTGCTTCATTCTCTCATTCTCTAACTTATTGTCATCTTCCAAACTCTAAGAAGAGCTCAATTTCATCCTCCCCTCATTTCATCCCTGGGAAGGGGACAGAAGACAATGTGGGTTAAGCCTGGACCAGGAGGCCTCTGGCCATAGTCCTAAGGGGCAGAATTTTTGTGAGTCCACATGGGACGGTGTCAAGTAGACACCACGTCTGCAGTACCATGCACCAGTTACCAATCCCAGAGGAGGACTTCAAACACTTCTGCCTTTCGCATTTCGGTATCAGAGTCACCAAGAAAAGCACAATGCCGTCAAGCACTGGGTGGAACAATGCTTTACTTACATAGAGAAGAGACAGAGCAGGATCAGCCTCCATGGTGGGTGTCAGTCCCCCATGGTCAGTGGGTCTCTCCTGGCTGCTGACACAAGGCAATTGGCATATGCACCACACCCCTCTCAGGCTGCAGTGGAAAGAACCCTGTCCCCTCTCCTCAGAGGACAGATATAACAGTGTGGTTGCCCACGTGCCATGTGATGCACATGCTTTAAGCAGAGACGAGTCCTCACTGAGCCTGAAACAAGGGAAGATATTCTGACACATGGTGATAAGACAAGGCACAGTGGGTGTGGGCTCTTTAACTCTCAGTAAGGAAGTGTTCCAGACCCAAGGCCCATTCTTATGTGGCTGAGTTTGCTTGCATGAGACTGCCTTTTCCAACACAAGCTCTTCTGGATTTTCTTTTTTTTTGGTTTTCTCCTCATATTCTCTCTGTGGAATTTCTCTTAGATTCTTAGGTTTTCCCCTTGCTTCTTCCTGTTGTTTTATGTACCAGTGCTGGATGGAATGCAGGGTAAGGAAGCCTATGCAGAAGGAGACATCCTGTCTCCCATGTGGTCCTGCCTGTTCACTAGAAACGGGCTCTACACTGAGATTTGGGGGCCAAAGCTTCATCAGTAAAACACAGAGATTTTATCCAGGACCCTTTCTGCATGCCTACTTTGTTAACCTATCGCATCCATAGAACATTCAGGATCTCAGTCTCCTCCATCTTTCCACCGTGGAGACAAGACTCTCATTTACCTCAGGTAAGAAGTTATCCAAGTTGGAAAGCTGGAGGTCCTGTTCAATTCTTGTTTACCACACATCATTCAGTTGTTGATTCTATTAAGGCCTCCTGAATCTCACTTCTGTCACTCACAACTAAGCAACCTCCTTTACTTAATTAGTAGCGCCCAAATCCAGCCTTGGTGGTCTAGTGGTTAAGAATCAGTGCTCTCACAGCTGCAGCCTCGGGTTTGTTTTCTGATGGTATTTGAAATACCAGTGGCATAGCTTTCAGCATCACAGCAACACTCAGCTACCACAGTATGACACCCGACAGATGGGTGGTTTCTGAGGTCCACTGCAGGGGACAAGTTGGAAAGCAGTATGCAGGCCATCAGAGCAACATGTAAGAGTTCATGTTATATGCCTTTCTTGGTGCTTTACTATGTGCTCTTAATGTTCTTATATATTAGCTCATTTTATCTACATAACAACCCTACTATTGTCTTCATTTGATAGGTGAAGAAATTGAGGAACAGAGAGGTTCAGCAAGTAAAGTGATACAGCTAGCAAGTGGCAGTTAGGCTTGGAACTATGATATTCTTATTTCTGAGCTAGACTTTTTTTTTTTTTTTTTTTTTTCCCCCAAAGCCCCAGTAGATAGTTGTATGTCATAGTTGCACATCCTTCTAGTTGCTGTATGTGGGACGCGGCCTCAGCATGGCCGGAGAAGCAGTGTGTCAGTGCACGCCTGGGATCCGAACCCGGGCCGCCAGCAGCGGAGCGCGCACACTTAACCGCTAAGCCACGGGGCCGGCCCCTAAGCCAGCCTTCTTAATTTCTAAGTTTTACTGGGGTTTATTGTGTGTTAGGGACTGTACTAAGTGCTTTACAAGCATTATTTCATTCAATCCTCATAATGGCCCTGGATGGTGGGTCCTGTTATCTTCACTCTACAAATGGAGAAGTCTAAGGATAAAGAATTTGTCCACTGTCGTGAAGTGGCAGAGGTGGGATTCACATTTGGATCTGCCTGATCTGAGAGCCCATGGTCTGAATCCCTATGCTCTACATGTCCTCCTGTGTGTTACGACTGGCTGCATGTGTGCACTGTCTCTTCGGCTATAGTGTGAGCTTCTTGAGGAGAGAGGACGGTAAGTTCTTCACCTTTGTCTTTCAGAAGCCTTAGCAAGGTGCTTGACACACATTCCATGCTCAATAAATACCAGTTGAATTGAATGGAAGTCAAGGTGTGCAAGAGGGATGAGGGTCGTTGGAGTTGAGAGGATGGAGGAACTCTGAGACCAAGTGATGAAAGGCTGTTCTTGTGGATGTCGAAGACCTAGAAAGGGCAGCTGAAAACTGACACCAAAATTATTCAGGAGGGTAGGTAGTGCTGTAGTTGTGGTAACACGCTCGGGGAGGGGGCTCTTGCCCAGGCAGAGCCACAGAATGACCATGGCTTGGCGTGGTTACCATATCTCAATCTCACGGTATAGTCTTCTGTTTTGCTGTTCCAGAAAGTTAGTTTTCTCTTTGTCCCCTAAAATGGTTAGGTTTTTATGTTGACACACAAAAGGCCCAAGAAACTATTCAATAACCAGAATACCATGTAGTTAAACCCAATTAACTTGACCGGAATTTTCTTTGTTTGTAATGGTATGGTCATCTGAGAAAGGCAGAAGGCAGACTAGAAAAGACAGGCGTTCACTATAGTGTCCTGTTTGGAGAAAATCTGTGTGACTAGAAGGGGATGGTCATTCCAGAACAACATAGGAGGCTGGCAATATCTGTCTGAGTCTGTCCAAGGGAGGGAGTTTGATCTAAGCATGCTTGTTCAGATGAGCCTTACTGTAAGTGCTCATTAAGTGATGACAGCTGTGATTTTTGTTAAGATGGGTGACAATGCTTCCAGGTACCCTTAACTGAGAAACACTTTTTGAGATTAGGTAACTCTCCATGTTCTATTTCCATGACTAGTGAACAACCCTCTGATCATCTGACTTCATACAGAGAGCGTATACAGCCAGGAAAGTACTGATCAGCCTGAGTTGATCTCAGGTTCACTTTATTACTGTTTCTTCTTGTCAATTAATAATGACACTATTGACATTCTCAAGCATTGCTTCTGTGTGCTTGTTTAAAGAGACTCTGCATCAAGGGACAGAATCCTCCCCACATGTAATACCAAGTAGTGTCCTCTGGAAGCAAACTACCAGGGTTCAATTCCTGGCTTGTACTATCTATGTAACCTTGGGCAAGCTATGCAATCTTTTATGCTTCAGTTTCCCTTATTTGTAAAATAGGAAAAATAATAGTACCTACCTCTAAAAGTAGTTGGAGAATAAAATGAGATAATGCACGGGGCCTTGTACCTAATAAACCCTCAATAAATGTTAGCTTTTAAGTTCAGGTTCCTGAGCTTGCCAGGCCAGGACCAAACCCTGGACTGTGGGGGAATAATCAAGGTAAATGCTGCCTACTCAATGAGCCTAGCTCCCCAAGATGACATCCTCTGCTTGTCTATGGAACATCTTAACATTTGAAACAAGTCACTGATACTTATACAGTCTCAGATATTTACATATATTAACTCATTTAACCTTTCTGGCAACCCAAAGAGGTAGGTACTCTTATTATCCTCATTTTACAGATGAGGAAACTGAGGCATAGAGAGGCTAAGTAATTTGCCCAAGTGAGTATATGGTGGCTGTCACTCCTGGAACCATCTTTTATTCACTTGTTAAACTACCTCTTTTCTTCTCACAATCATACCATTAAATTAAAGACTAGGTATTTTGCAGTGAGAAAGGGATTGAAAACATTTTTTCTCTCATCTGTAATGGTATTTTAAAGATATAGTTTCTGCTTTCTCAGTGAGCTTTGCATCCACCAATAAATGCACCATGTAGTTATAAAACATGGTGGGCTGCTTTGTTACTTGCAAATAAAATCAAACAAGGTTGTTCACCAGTTATTACATAGCAGGCATCACAGAACGTGCTATAATTGTGCTTTTTACTTCCCAATTTTCAAGATTAGTCTATCTGTTCTCACGTTTCAAAAAACCAGAAGGTAGGAACAACAAATGTATAACGGCACTTCTTCATAAAGTTTTTAATGTCTATAAAAAATTGAATAAGTATGCCTTAAGCCCCCTGGGTGTTAGCATTGTACCTGGCGAACGTCTAAGGTAGTAAACTAACGTTTCTGTGGCCCTTTAGAGCTCAGAGAGCCTTTCAGAAGATGCTTACACCACACAGTAAATGCAACGATGAAAAGACAAAGAAATCGCCAGCTTCCCTCCGCTTTTGCATCTCCTTCCTTAACTCCTGGAAATTACGTACGTTTGCCCAGCGTACGCTGGCAGTTATTTACCGAAGCTTCTCATTACCGCAACGGGTTTACTCGTAACTGCGTCTCGGAATCTCTTCTTTCCCTCGTAGAGGCTCTCGGGTTGGCTGGAATCTGAGCATGCGCAGAAGCTCAGCAGACCCAGGGCGGGCTGGCGCTCTTGCAGGCGCCGCCTCCCTTCCCTTGACAACGGGAAGCGGGTGAGCGTCAGGGCGCGTGCGCAAACGTGGCCCGGGCGCCGGGGCGGTGGGTTACGCCTGGAGAGCGCATGGGCAGACAAACTGTACGTCCGTTTGTCCAGAGCGGAGGGGAGAGTGGGCGCCATCTTCTAGGCTCACGGAGGGCTTCACCTGTTCCGGAGAGGCTGCTGCGACAAGCAGTGTCCCCCGCCCCCGGCGTTGTGTGTCCGACTCGGCAGCAGTGGTGTGTGTTTATTGCCAAGTGCGAAGTAGTTACCCTTGGGGCGTCGGGGGTGAGGAGGGGCTGGCGACGGGGACGGAAGAACAGGGAAAGGCGGGGCCGGCTTCTGCCGTTAGGGCACTCTCTCTCCTTGCCAAACACCGACTCTCCCGTCACCTCCATGTAGTGGTGTGTGCGCGCTTCCCAGTCTTCTTGAGAGTGAAGATCTCGAAGGATTTCATAGGTATTTTTTTCTTTGCTATGTCATCGTAGTCAGTGGTGGCAGGAAGGCGCTGAAGGCCCGGCTGCTTAGGCTTGAGAGGGGCCCCGGTGTTTGAGTTAGATCTGGGGGCAGTTCTCCCTCTGGCGAGTTAGGGCGGCATGTGTGCCCTTGGGACGGCGTAACGGAAAGGCACGGAGGTTGGGCGGTCCAGGTTAATTTGAAGGCTGATTTTGGCTGAAGGTCTGGCGACAGCATCGGATCCCACGTAGCAACTTCGGCCTGGCGCGAAAGAAGGAAGCACTGACCCCCTGGGATATGGACAAAGGCTTTGGGCTATAGAAGCGATGTCTTCGGATGATCCCCGTTTGAGAATGATGGATGTTATGGGAAATCCTGTGCCGTGTGGATTCGTCTTCATTTACACTTCCTGTTGGGGACTATGGCTCTGTGTCGTCATGCTCTGGTTTTTATTTTAACCATCTACATTTTAAAAGGATAAAAGGCAGATCATCATAAAGAGTAATTATGGACTGGGATAGATCATTTTCTTGCAGGGGAAACTCAGGCGTTTACAATTTGAATGTGCTTCATCATAACTTTGGGGTTTAAGAAATAGTCACAGTTTTATCTCCCTTACCATGTCTAGAAAATGACTTAAAATCAAACGGATCTGAGATAATACGTATTCAGGTTTAGCCTCCCTACTGTTTCCCTCAGGCTTGTTTAGAAGATGCACATTTCGTATTGTTTAATGGTAATGGTGAACAAGTGGGATGAATCGTTAGTTAAAATCAGCAAAGTTATTTAAAATGAGCTTATTAATTTCAGTGACTTGCCTCTAAATGTGGTTTCTTTAAATGTGCTTTCAAAAACCCACTTCCTTCTTTTCATGGATTAGAAGTTTTAACAGATCACTGTCTTTAGATCAACACAGTCACAAAAATGCTTTTGTTGCATTCATAAGTAGAAAATTTTTAAGTGCAGAGTACTTTTGGTGTGTTTTGATTTTTGTGTAATGTTCTTAGAATTTCTGGGGAATTTACATAAGGAAATAACATGGAAACCACAGGAAAAGTGCTCATTTTGAGAGCTGTTCTCTTTAGGTGGTCTCCTAGCTGTGTTATTGTAGAGGGAAAAATGGTACATTAACCTACTATCTCAAGGGCAAAAAAGTTAAAGCATTAGTTACATTTAACTGGCAAATTAGAACAAATTTTTTAGATAGTCTGCTTGAATTAGAATTCATGAGATTTGCACTCATGGTATGACTTAGTTAAAATAGTGTTTTTAAGTTAGGGAGTATAAATTACTAGAAATTTTTTGAATTTGACTTATAATTATTCCTTGAAACGTCCCTAACTTTTTTTGTAGCTATATTTATGTTTTCAAAGTAAATTCCTTTAAAATTTTTTAAAAAATTTAGGAGGGACAAAATGATGTGTATCTTACACTGCTTTCTAAAATATTTTAAAAGTTAAAAAGGAGCTAAGTCAATTTGCATGGGAAGGAGTCTTGGAACTTAAGTGTAGACAACTAGTCCATAAGCCATTTATAGTTTTTGTTAAAATGTTGATGTGGATATTGGTTTGGGGAAGAAACTAGGCTTATACTTTTTTTTTTTTTTTGGTACCATACAGAGTTTTATTTTAATAAACTCTTTTAAGAGCAGTTTTTTATGTTCACAGCAATATTGAGCAGAAGGTACAGAGGTTTCCCATATGCCCCGTGCCCCTACACATGTACTGTGCAAATACATTTTAATAGTAAACCTCATTAATATTTTTAGTATCAATTTCGCATTGATAATTGAGATGTAGAATATGCCAAGTAATTTCTTGTAGTTTAGCTTGTAGTTTAAAACGTTTATGGCCCTCTTTCAAAGGAAAATAAACCTTGCATACCTCAAAGAAAATATCTTCAGACCCCACTTTTGTGGAAGAGTGGTACTTAAGTGTAAGTACTGAATTAAAGCAATATTTATTTGCACATTAAAAACATAAATTTATAATTATTAATTTAGCAGTTCTTTAAAACTTACTTGGTTAAGAGTGCAGTATGTATTGTTAGTTTGGGTATCTCTGAAAGTATTAGATGTAAATTTCCTTAAAGATATACTAAGTTGAGGTTTTTCAGTAGTTAATACTGATAATCCCCAAACATTTGCAATTAATGTATGTTTATTATATTTTTACTGTTCTACATTGTATTTGGGTTTCGTCAGTAGAGTGCAGGACAGTTTAAATGGAAAAAACTTATTAGCATAATAAGATTCTATATTTATCTGGACATTTTCTACTTGGCTTGAGATGAATTTTAATAGTAATTGTTTTAGGAGTTTAAGATAAGGAGTAGTAGTTGAGTTTAAGGTAAGGAGTAGTAGTAGTTGAGAGTTTTTATTTTAGGGATATTTTAGTATTTGCCTTAATTATATTGGAGTCAGGAAATTTGGGTCTATGGAAGCATGAGCTGTGTATATAGAACTTAAATTGTATCCAATGGCCACCATTGATTTAGATGTAAAAATTGGTTTTTGAATTCAGAACATTAGTGTTCTGTTCATTTATTGTACCATATTAATTTGAGTTGGTCTTACATTTTGAAAGGGAGGAGAATTGCAAGAGTTGGACATAGTAATGAGCTAGATGTTTGGTCTTTTCAGGAGTGCAAGTGATAGAAAGTTTTTTGGGAATTTTTGGTGTTTTTAAATTTTATTTTACTTGTAGAATAGTTATTTTTTTTAAATGGATATAAAATTTATATGCAGTGAAATGCACAGACCTTAAGGATAGAACTCATTTAACCTTGATAAATTTATACACCCGTGTAACCAATACTCCAATCAAAATATATAACATTTCTATCACCCCTTTCCTTGTGCCACTTCCAATCAAGGAGCAATTGTTTCATTTTCAGAAGGTTTTTTGTTCTTTAAATAATTTGCAGATGTCTACTTGGAATTTGTACCTCCTTTTTGCTGAGGGATGATTAATTTCCCTTTGGAACAAAGACAACCATTTTATGATGCCCGTAGTTGTGGTTTCTTATATTGCTTCACTTTTAATAGGTAATTCTGAAGTGAATATCCTAATCTGGCGTTGTTTAAGATGAATTGCAGGGTCCAAGGATTAATTATATTTCATTTTCTTTCCACAGTTAAGTTGCTTTTACAGAATTAACAGGTCTTCAAGAAATTTAAACAAAGGTAAGATATCCAGAGCTTAAGGCTTTTCACAGAGGCTTGACAAAAAAAAATGTAAAGTAGAGTAGTCTATCGAGGACACATGGCTTCTGTACTTTATGTCTGACCAGTGATGTACTAGGGTTAGGCAATTTATTATCATGAACAGAAATCGTATACTGACCATAGATGGCTTTTCTAAATATGTAAAATTCATCATGGTTGGTAAAATTCTTTAATCCGCAAAGCTCTCTCCTGTTTCAGTAGAAGATATGTTTCTAAGTGAGTCTGAAAATAGTTTGGTCTTGTTGTGAAACAGCAGTTGGCAGACTTACCAAGATTTGATATTTTTGATGCTCATACCGTATAGGATAGGTGATATGAAATGTTTCTTCAAAGTAGTTGGTTTATTTGTATGTTTAGATGAGAGAAAGTTTATTCCTTATTTTTTTTTAAGAATTAGATACAATCAATATTTTTGTGAACTTGTATCTTGTTTTCATTTTTAAATGCGGAAGAAGGTAGGAACCAAGTAATTATTAAGCTTAGTTTGGGATAAGGTACTTAAAAAATAAGACTTGCTATTATGTGTACCTTTTTGTCTGCAGGTCATTATTGCTGTGGTTTGAGCTCAGCATGGCTGTAGTCATCCGTTTACTGGGGCTTCCTTTTATTGCGGGGCCTGTGGATATTCGTCACTTTTTCACGGGATTGACTATTCCTGATGGAGGAGTGCATATAATTGGAGGGGAAATTGGGGAGGCTTTTATTATTTTTGCAACAGATGAAGATGCAAGACGTGCCGTAAGTCGTTCAGGAGGGTTTATCAAGGATTCATCTATAGAGCTTTTTCTTAGTAGTAAGGCAGAAATGCAGAAGACTATAGAAATGAAAAGAACTGATCGCATAGGAAGAGAGCGACCAGGATCTGGGGCATCAGGGGTTGGCAGCTTCTCTAATTTTGTTGAAGCTATTAAAGAAGAAGCAATTAATTCTGGATATGCCTCTCCAATTAATCAAGATGCTGGGTTTCATACTAATGGTACAGGACATGGTGATTTAAGGCCGAGAAAGACACGACCATTGAAGGCCGAGAATCCTTACTTGTTTCTACGAGGTTTGCCTTACTTAGTAAATGAAGATGACGTACGTGTCTTTTTCTCTGGTTTGTGTGTGGATGGAGTAATTTTCTTAAAACATCACGATGGCCGAAATAATGGTGATGCTGTAGTAAAATTTGCTTCATGTATTGATGCTTCAGGAGGTCTTAAATGTCATAGAAGTTTTATGGGTTCACGATTTATAGAAGTAATGCAAGGCTCAGAACAACAGTGGATTGAGTTTGGTGGTAATGCAGTTAAGGAGGGTGATATTCCTATGAGAACTGAAAAACATTCTCCACCAAGAGGAATTAATGATAGACATTTTCGAAAACGATCTCATTCAAAAACTCCCAGAAGAACACGTTCTCGTTCCCCTCTCGGATTTTATGTTCACTTAAAAAATCTGTCTCTCAGTATTAACAAAAGAGATTTAAGAAATTTCTTTAGAGATACTGATCTGACTAATGAACAGATTAGGTTTTTATATAAAGATGAAAGAAGAACAAGATATGCCTTTGTGATGTTCAAGACTCTGAAAGACTACAACACTGCTCTGGGTTTACATAAGACTGTTTTACAATATCGTCCAGTTCATATTGATCCAGTTTCTAAAAAACAAATGCTGAAGTTCATTGAATGTTATGAAAAGAAAAGACCAGTGTCAATAGAGAAAGAGAGGCTTGGACATGTTTCACAAAAATACTCTCAAGAAGGCTACTCTGGCCAGAAACTGTGCATATATATACGAAATTTTCCATTTGATGTTACAAAAGTTGAAGTGCAAAAGTTCTTTGCAGACTTTTCTCTTGCTGAGGATGACATTTACTTGCTTTATGATGACAAAGGAGTTGGTCTGGGAGAAGCATTGGTGAGATTCAAATCAGAAGAACAGGCCGTGAAAGCTGAACGTTTGAACCGACGAAGATTCCTAGGGACAGAGGTATTGTTAAGAATTATATCTGAGGCACAAATGCAGGAGTTTGGTGTAAGTTTTTCCTTGATGTCCAGTGAGAGAATGCAAGACCATTCACAGTCATGTGAGAGAGATGACCACTCCCACTCATTCGACTCAAATGATCCACCGGTATACTTAGTTGGCCCTTCTGAAAACTTTAGGCATCAGGAAGAGGACTTGAGGCAACTGGACAATTTCAAACATCCCCAGGGGGAGTTCGGACAGCCTGATAGGCGCCCTCCAGAAGACTTTAGGCATTCCCCAGAGGACTTCAGGTGCTCCCCGGAAGACTTCAGGCGCCCTCGGGAGGAGCACTTAAGGCGGCCTCTTGAGGAGGACTTCAGGGGCCCTTGGGTGGAGGACTTCAGATACCCTCGGGAGGAGGACTTCAGGTACCCTAGGGAGGAGGACTGGAGACGGCCACCTGAGGAAGATTTCAGGCGGCCTCCCAAGGAGGACTTCAGGCGACTCCCTGAGGAGGACTGGAGGCGGCCCCTGGAGGGAGAATTCAGGCGACCCCCTGAGGAGGATTGGAGGCGGCCTCCTGAGGAGGACTTCAGGAGGCTTCCCCCCGGGGAATGGAGGCGACTACCTGAGGAGGACTTCGGGTGGCCCCCTGAGGAGGATTTCAGGCGACTTCCAGAGGAAGACTTCAGGCGGCCCCCTGAGGAGGACTTCAGGCATTCTCCCGAGGAGGATTTCAGGCGTTCTCCTGAGGAGGATTTCAGGCGGCCACCCCAGGAACACTTCCGGCGGCCACCCCCAGAGCACTTCCGGCGGCCACCCCAGGAGCACTTCCGGCGGCCACCCCAGGAGCACTTCCGGCGGCCACCCCAGGAGCACTTCCGGCGGCCATCCCAGGAGCATTTCAGGCGGCCACCTCAGGAGCATTTCAGGCGGCCACCCCAGGAGCATTTCAGGCGTCCCCGAGAGGAAGATTTCAGGCACCCACCGGATGAAGATTTCAGGGGCCCTCCTGATGAAGACTTTAGACACCCTCCTGATGAGGACTTCAGGAGCCCCCAGGAGGAAGATTTTAGATGTCCTTCTGATGAGGACTTCAGGCGGCTCCCGGAGGAAGACCTCAGGGAAGGTCCAGAGGAGGACCCTAGACTTCCTGACAATTTTAGACCTCCTGGTGAGGAGTTTAGGAGCCCACCTGATGATTTTAGAAGTCATCGCCCTTTTGTGAATTTTGGTCGCCCAGAGGGTGGCAAGTTTGATTTTGGAAAGCGTAATATGGGAAGTTTTCCTGAGGGGAGATTTATGCCTGATCCAAAATTAAATTGTAGTTCAGGTAGAGTAACACCTATTAAGATAATGAATCTTCCATTTAAAGCTAATGTTAATGAAATTCTAGACTTTTTCCATGGTTATAGAATCATACCTGATTCAGTTTCAATACAATATAATGAGCAAGGATTACCTACAGGGGAAGCCATTGTTGCTATGATAAACTACAATGAAGCTATGGCTGCTATTAAAGACCTAAATGATAGGCCAGTTGGTCCGCGCAAAGTTAAGTTAATTTTGCTCTAAAGAGCATTTATAAATTCAGAGTTACCTCCCCACAGTATTGATGCAGTAAAATGCATTTTTTTATGGTGTTTATTTTTAATTATCTAGTGAAAAATATTTTAATTTTGACCTGTGAATAGAACAAATGTAAATAGTAGAATGTGAATCTGGTTTTCTTTTGTTTGCAAATTGCCGTTCATTTTTTCTAATTTAAAATTATATATGCCTTTTTTTTTTTGACAGTGGGGGAGAGAACTAATATTCCCTGAGTGCATTAATTTTTGTTGCTGTCATGGGTAAACCTCAAGACTTGTATAAAGTAGAGCTGTATTTGGGGAAGATAAATTTTATATTCACTTTTGTTTCCATTCTGTATTCTGCATCCTTTACTCAAACTTTATAAGGAAATGGTCAGTGACTGATTGTTCAGGTTTAGCATTTTCCTTGCTAACTGCCTGCAAAATTAATGCCCTCTTCCTCGTCTGAGATATTACTGTGTTAAGCCTCCCGTTAATTATAAATAGTTCAAAATGGACAGACTGTGAACTTGAAGTTTACTCATGTAAGAAGCTTAGGAGATTCTTAAGTTTCCATGTGCATAACTTTGGAAAGTTTTATAAAAATAAAAAAATTGCAACTGAACAGACCAACTAATTAACTTTATTTGTATTTGTATAAAAAGAAAAAAGAGCTTCTTTTGGGAAGTTTTTCAGTAGCTACATTAAACAATATTTATGATAGGAGGACCAAACATTCTATAATAATAATGTAGAGTGCTATGTGTAGTTCTACAGTTTCTTCAACATCTCATCAACCAAACTGATAACTCAAAATACATAAAAGACAAAAAATAAAGTAATTGTAGGTACGAGGGGACTTTCAGGCTTATGCTGGGAAGAATCTGATAAATGGATATAGTTTGTGTTTCTAGGAAAGATTTACTGATGTAACTTGTATTTTTTATTAGGTTCTCATTTTTTAATTTTAAAACTTTGTATCTAAAGACTCAGTCACTAAATATAATACTTTTGTGAGATTGAATTTTGACTTCTTTGATATTCAACATTTAGTGTAGACATTTTGCAAATATTGGATTTGATTTTCTATACCCATAATAATATTAATAGCTAACATTTATTGGGTACTTACTATGTCCCAGGCAGTATAAGTGCTTTATATGCATAATCTCAGTATTCCCCAAGAAGCATCGAGTATTATTTAGCTCTGTTTCACAAATAAGATAATGCAGTTTAGAGAGGTTAAATAACTTGCCTAAAGTCATAGCTAGTAAATCATGGAGCCAATTTCAAGCCAGACAGACCACTGACTCCAGTTCATGCTCTTAAGATTTTGCCTACTAACTTTGTTAAATGATATATATATATATATATATATATATATTTTTTTTTTTTGTGAGGAAGATCAGCCCTGAGCTAACATACATGCTAATCCTCCTTTTTTTGCTCAGAAAGACCAGCTCTGAGCTAACATCTATTGCCAATCCTCCTCCTTTTTTTTTCCCCAAAGCCCCAGTAGATAGATGTACGTTGTAGTTGCACATCCTTCTAGTTGTTGTATGTGGGACGCGGCCTCAGCATGGCCGGAGAAGCGGTGCGTTGGTGCATGCCCGGGATCCAAACCCGGGCTGCCAGTAGCGGAGCGTGCGCACTCAACCGCTAAGCCACGGGGCCGGCCCCTAAATGATATTTTTAATTTTAGTAAGACCATGCTAAAAATATTTTCAAGAGTAAATGATATTTTCTTACCTCCATTATTGCTTTAAAAATACCGTTAAAAAAGATAAAATTAGTATGTTCATTCTTAATAAAAGACAAAGTAAAAATTTTTATCCAGAGTTTCTCTTAGATAATTATATATTGCCTTCTAATTTAAAATTGTTCGTTTTATCAAACATGATTTGACTTTGGTTAGCCTTTTATAATTTATATAAAATAAAGTTAATTTTCCTCAATTCTATGATTGAGATATTTCCCACATTGAGCAAAAAAGAATAAAATTTGAATTTATATACAGTTTAGTTATTTAATACTAGGATGCTGCAGAAGTAGAATACTTTGTCAATACTTAGTACAATAAATATTTGGATTAATCTTCAGTGATTTAATGAAGTCTATGAGAAGCCAACTGAAGTTTCTGTGTGGTTTTTTAAATTACAGTGACTATCCTGCTTGCTAGTAGAATGAATAAACTGGTAAATTTGGTTCAAAAAGCACATCAATATGGCTCTTTAAACTAGTAAGCTTATAAATAGCTAGGAGAATGATGAACTGTAATATCCAAACCAAGCACAACAAAAAAATAGGAAGAAATGATATTTTTAAATGCTCAAAGCTTAGGTAGATGGTTCATTTGACAGCCTTGAATGTATGGAAGACTTAAAAATGCTTCTCAAATACATAACAATAAAAGCTAAGATGAAGCATAAAGTGAAGTATTTAATGTGGACCTGCTTCTCAAACTAGGCTGGGGTGGGATGGTGGTGGTAGATAAGAGGCCAACAATAGTAAACACAAGCTTTGTATTTTGATTGTACAATTAATGAATTGATATGAAGAGTAAATTTTACTCCATAATCTATAAGAAGTTTAATATATTTTTTGCCTTTTTTAAATAAAAATATTATTATAGGAAGCTGGCTTCTCCTGGTTGGGAGCCATTTTTGCACATCTCTTCCCAACTCTCCCTTCAGTGATAGGTTGATAACTTAAATTGGCCGTGGAAGGAGCATTTAAACCAAGGAAATTGGCAAATGCAGCAAATCGGCATTTTCCACCCCAGAGAGCCAGTTTACCAGCACACCACCAATTTCAAACACATGAAAGAGAATAGTGTACTAAATCTTCATATAGCCATCACCCAGCTTCAATAATTATGTCATCACCAGTTGTACTTTCTCCTACTCCCAGATACATCAGGTACATGGGGGCATACTGGTTTAATACCCAGTGGCATTTTAATTACCTTAAAGCCAAATATTTTTATCTAGAAGTTATTTGAAAAATATAGATCATGCCTAGAAAGTAAACTTAATCCCATAACCAAGAGATAGGTAAGAATCATTATATCAAGAGTGCACTTTTATCACTTACTGAGAACATTGTCAAGAGCAATGGCTCTTGGTCCATGTATCACCTCTTAGACCTCAAGCAGTGACCCTGTCACCTTCATCTTTGTAGTAAATGTTAGCTGCTATTTAGTGAGCTGCATTAGATACTATATGATCTGTAATTATATATGAATTAACTATCATTTAGTCTCAATAATCTTAATAAACCTTTTTTGGAGATAAGCAATGGAGGCCTGTAGGCTATATAGCTGGTGGGGTTAGTGCCTGTTTTCTCAAGGAAGCTGAAAGAGGTCTTTACATTTTTAAAGGGGGTTACATTTTAAATGGTTATATAAGTACAGATGTAATAGCCTTGATTTTGTCTCTCGGCCCACAAATTGTAAAAATATTTACCATCTAGCCCTTTAAGAAAAAGTTTGTCAACCTATGCCTGGTCTAAAAGAACTTAATTTTACACTGATGAAAGTGTTATCGTGTATAGTGTTCCTTTTGTCCTTAGAATATTTCTTTGAGGTAAGCAGAGCATACATTTTATATTAGAATTATTGCTAATTGCTTCATATATCAGGCACTGTTTAACGTTACAGATAGGGCAGCTGATGCTCAAGAGAAGTGAGTTGCTTTAGTAAACAGCAAGAGAAATACTATAACCCTGTCTTTTCTCCCAACTACACCACCAAATTTAAAATATTGAGAAAATAAAAATGCAATGATATCCTCAGTTTCTTAAGAATATCAATTTATTTAGGGTTTTAAAGTTTTGAATATTTTATTTAAGAAGTACTGAAGTAATTTTATCTATGAGGACTATTCTTAGGAACCAGTATTTTAAGAACAGAACCATGACTAACAAAGACAAACGTTCTAGAAAGTTTATTTTTCTGTTATGAATAATTGCTTTTTGTGGTTATGCCAGATGATTTTATAAATTTCATAATTTTTATATGCCTGACTGGGATCCATGAAATAACAAAAGTACAATTCCCTATCCAAAGAAACAAAAGCAACAGACATAATGAAAGGCTCTGATTAAACTGTTTTATATTTTTAGGAATGAAAGTGACTAAAAAGTCTTTCATTAATTACTGGTAGTTTGGTAAAATTTTTATAGAATTTTTAATGATTTATGGTTTCCCTGTTTTCTTTTCTTTGGCAACATTCCACCAAATTACAGCTTTCCATAAGTTGTAGTACCATGTAAAATGCTTTAGTATGACAGCAGTTTCATTTTAAAACCAGAATCAGGCTGAATGTGGCTTTCTTTCTAAGCTAAACTTTATGCTTTACGTATAGTCATAAAACACTGATACCCTAGTATCTCATTTTAATCAAGAGAGATTACGCTCTTGTTGAAAAGTAAATTTATGTATCAACAGTGAAACTTCAGGTTGTAGTAAAAATGAAAAAAAAGTAAAGAAAACTTGTCTTTTTGATTAAGGCTTTATGAAATAGAATTTGTATTCAATCAGAATGACTCTCTAGGACCCTTTTCTGGTTATGAAAGCATGGTATCTTAACCTCAAAGAAACAAGTGGAATAGATCTTTTTTTTTTTTGTGAGGAAGATCACCCCTGAGCTAACATCCATGCCAATCCTCTTTTTGTGCTGAGGAAGACTGGCCCTGGGCTAACATCTGTGCCCATCTTCCTCCACTTTATGTGGGACACCACCACAGCATGGCCTGACAAGCGGTGTGTCAGTGCGCGCCCGGGATCCGCGCCCGGGATCTGAACCCGGGCCACCAGCAGCGGAGCGCATGCACTTAAGTGCTACGCCACGGGGCTGGCCCCCTAGATCTTTTTTTTTGTGGTCTTACTGTTACAACCTCCACTAGGTAGAGTGCATTAATATGAAATACTTTTGAAATACATCATCTTTTTAAAAAAAATGGAACCGGTACAAAAAGATCACATACTGCCAGATAGGATGTTGAAATGACTGGTGTGTAATATTTTTTAAAACCTTGATGTTGGTCAGCATAAATTTCCTTTAATTATTTTTCATTTCCAGTAGGATTTCATTTTGAGGTTTAAGGTATCAAGCCAGTATAAAGTTTTACAACTCAGTAATTTTGGATTCCAGGTCATTTAAGATGAAAATGGAAATGCGAAGTTTACTTAAGAAAATTAATTTTCTTCTTCTGTACCATCTAAGTCTTCATCCTCTTCATCATCATCATCTGCTTGTTGATCCTTTCTTAGTCGACAGGTGGATACCTGTTAAAAGTTAACACATTTTAAAAAATACTAACTTAAAAACATTTTTACACGCTTGTATCTTTTTAAATATGCCCTTATAGAGAAAGACACATAGAACAAATATTTCAGAGAAATGTCTGTTAAGTGATAATTTTTAGTAATGAAAATTTCCTATGAATTATTGTATTTTAAGGTTGAAAACAGTCACCAAGTTTTTTCATTCATTTATCATGTTATTTTTTGAATAAAAATGTGAAATTAGCCATTTGATTCTGGTTGGATACCAGTACTTCAATAACATAAAATACTTTCAGCGAAAGCAGAGTCTCAGTATATTATAAATGTCAAAAATATTTTAGGTTAAACAATTCTTGGGTCACAAAACAGGTATTTGAGAATCATCAAAGGGATGGCAAAACACAAGGATATTTCAACTAGGCAGTTGAAATATTGAACTTTAACAAGTGTGATTTACATGGAATGAGTTGAGAAGCTGAATTCACCACTTGGCTTTAAGTCCTGACTTGCTACTTGGGTCATCTTGCTTCAAACCTTTCTGAGGGTGATTATTACGTCCCAGGGGACATCTGGCAATGTCTGGAGACAATGTTGATTGTCACAGCTGGGGGTGTGTGTTTGTGTGTGCTACTGGCATCTTGTGGGTAGAGGACAGGGATGCTGCTCAACATCTTGACAATGCACAGCAGCCCCCCGCACCACCCCCCCACCACCAAATTATCTGGCCCAAAGTCAATAGTGCTGAGGTCGAGAAACCCTGGGATAATGTAAGATGTTAGCTCACTTAGCTCTAAATAGTGAAACAGAACTTTGTATGTACTATAATACCAGATTTATGGAATTTATGTACAAGGCACTTAATGCTGGAATAATAAAAATAATTTGGTTAGGGGGAGAGATGCACAAATATAAAGCAGTAAATAAACGCTTAGAGGAGAATCAAATGAAAATAGAAGGTATTGGGTCAAATTTACCTAAAAGTTATATTTTGAAAATATTTTGCTCAATTTTAAATTTGAAGGGTTAGATATGAAAAAGGGCATAGCTCTCTAGATCAGGAGTTGGCAAGCTCTGGCCCAGTTTGTATCCTGTTTTTGTAAATAAAATTTACAGCCATATTCATTTGTTAATGTATTGATTATGGCTGCTCTTAGTTGGGACAGAGACCACATGGCCTGCAAAACCTGTTATTTTCTGTGGCCCCTTAGAGAAGAAGGCTGTTGACCCCTTCCTGTTCTAAATACTAGGTAACTCAAACTTTCTGGATATAGAAGAAATGAGAAAATTGGCTCTTTACCTAAAGATCTGTGCTTCTGGATCTATGATAATGTTCAGCAAAAGCCCTTTTTAGATACAGTTTCCAATAAGTGGTGATAGTGGGATTTAAACCCTAAGCAGTTTGACCTCAGAATATGTCCTCTTCATATTATTTGTTGTTAGTGCTGTTGAATCAATTCTGACTCCTAGAGCGACCCTGTGGACAGCAGAGCTGAACGTTGCCTGGTCTTTTTGCTCCTCCTCCTCCTTCCGGTGCTGTATCAGACAATGCTCCGCTGTTCACAGGGTTTTCATGGCCAGTTTTTTCGGAAGTGGATGGCCAGGTCCTTCTTCTAGTCTGTCTTAGTCTGGAAGCGCTGCTGAAACCTGTCCACCATGGGTGACCCTGCTGGTATTTGAAATACCGGTGGCATAGCTTTCAGCATCACAGCAACATGCAGGCGCCACAGTACCACAACCGACAGACGGAAGGTGTGGTTTCCTGACCAGGCAACGAACCTGGGCCACGGCAGTGGGAGTGCCGAATCTTAACAACTAAACCACCAGGGTTGGTTCTTCATAATCAGAACAAATCTAGATTGGCATTCTTCTGTCCCTTCCACCTCTGCTCTCAAGTATTCTGCTTTAGAGAGTAATATGTGTTACAGTATACAAGATTATATAAGAAATAACAGCTGCACCTACTACAATTTTCTGTTATTTCACCTAAGAGAGGGTAAGAAATAACAGAGCTGCACCTGCTACAATTTTCGGTCTTTTTATGTAAAAGGGGGTAAGTTACATGAGGTCATAAGACTTAAGAGAGACATTTTTAGTACTGAACAATTCCAAAGGCAGCAGCTCAAATTCCTTTAAATAACCATTGCTAGCTCACCTGTCCTGTTCCAGATACACACTTAGCTGACAGTGATCTCTGAAGAGGTGACTTCGAATTCGCTCTTACGATATCTAAACGAGATGAATAATCTGGTGGATACAGAGAATTTCGGAAAACCTGTTGCAATGATAAAAGAACATTATAAAGTAGATAGTAAACTGGAAATCTAGAAAGCCATGTTAAGTTCCTCTTAGTTAAGATTTTTTTTTTAAAGCAACCTCCCTCCCTCTGGGGACAAAATTTCAATAATTGTAAATTTAAAACACAAAAAAATAGAAAAATATTTTAGGTTGGAAAGATGAGAGCTAAAAAAGCCTATTTGAACCATGCAAGAAGATGATGGGTCCTGAAGCAATCACTTGAGAGCTTTTGCTGGAGCAGTGTGAAAGTTCCTACCCTCGGAGTATGCAAGCCAATAGGGAGGCTGCAAGTCATACCTTTGATTCCTTCCGTTCTGCCTATCCTCAGCTCTTCTATCAATTTAACTTCGCTGCAGTACTTTTATAGTACATCACATAAGAGTAAACTGTAGCCACTACAATTTATTGATTCCAATCTCACTAGGATCTGTAATGCCATTACTTGTCAGTTCTATTTCCTTAAAGCAGTAGTTCCAAATCTTGCCACTCTCTAAGCCTCCCTATCCCTGTATATATTTCTCTAACATACAGACCAACAGGTAAGGTTATCAGATGTGAATTTCTTCAGCTTTCCCTCTCTTTTTCTTCAACTCTTCACCCCATTCTTTTCTTTTTTTTTTAAAGCAAATGTTATTCTGATTCTTTCCAAGGTACATTTTACCTTTATCCAAAACTTCAAACTAAACCGACATACAAAAGTTTTCTTTCTCCACAGGTTCTCTCCGCCAGCAAACAAGGTCAAGATCAATTTTTTTTTTTAAATTACTTCAAGGTTCAACTTCATTCTTTAAAAAACTGAAATATTCTACTTCATCTCCATTCATCCGTCAACAAACTACAGTTAGGCTTTCATCTTCCACTCAAATTGCTCTTGCCAAAAATCACCAAAGTCATCTTTTTGCCTTCCTCTTCACTGACCTTGTCCTGAAACTTTTTCCTGCATGCCGTCACTAAACTCTTTCATGTGCTAGCTGCCCTGTTTCTTCACATCTCCTTTTCTACTGCTTACACCTTAAATATTTTTAAAGGGTTTCCCTTAGGCCACTTTTCCTTTTTTGATACATTTTTCTGAAAGATCTTATCTACACAGTGTGTTTAATGGTTACCCTTCAACCAATTCTCTATAGACTCTTTTTATAGGCATATTTATGCTCCCAAACTACATTTTGTTCTCTTAGACCAGCACTGTCCAATAGGACTTTCTGAGATGATGGAAATAAATGCTTGCTGTTCTGTGCTGTCCAAAGAGGACACACATAGCTACTGAGCCCTTGAAATGTGGTTCATGTGACTGAGGAACTGAATTTTTAATTTAACCTTAAAATGCCGCATATGCCTAGTGGCTACTATATTAGATGGTGTAGCTCTAGATTCATCTTTATAATGAAAGACATTACCATACACTTAGTAGACCAGGTTAGAAGCCTGGGCATTCCCCTAAATTTCTCACCTGAGGTACTTGTATTTTAATTTATTGACTCGACACATCTTTCCTTATAGCTTACTTAGAATTATCTTACTAAAGGCCAATGTATGCTTTCTCTATTAAAAAACTTGGTGGCTCCTGACTACCCAGAGTCCAGATGCCTTTGGTGACATTCAAGGCTTACGATCACCCAAACCTACCCATCACTCTTCACTTCTAGCCTATATACCCATATGCAGAACATGTTATACTCTGTCTTAGCAATGCTGATTCCTCAGCCTGGAATTCCAGCAAACTTACTTGTTCAGGAGCCAAGTCAAATGCTGTCTGCTGCTTTCCCCTGTTCTCTGTCAGTAGATCCTGTTCATACCCTCAGTACAGCTCTCATCTCACTGTGTCGTAATTGCCTGTCTGTCTCTATCACTAGTTTTAAGTTCCTCTAGGGCAAGGAGCCCTGTTCTATCTTTGCAACTCCTCCCAGCTTAAGACAGTAATTTGGTAAATGAGTGATGTTAATATGAGTTTTGGGGAAAAAAGGAGACCCAAACTAGGGGATGTCGCCACACATTTCTTTAAACCTTAGAGAAGTATAGGACGCAAAAGGAATCAAGGGATGCAACTTAATACGAGAGGTATTTAGGTTATTTAGGTTAACCTAATTAGGTTATTTAACAAGTTACTGAGGACCCCATTGTATTCTGGTGCCAGACATGGAATACTGGCATTCTGGTATGATATAAAAATTAGACGACTCATTTATCAACTGGTATTTGGAAGGGATGTATTTTTGTTAGAACAGCATTCCTTTTTTAACTTTTCTAGCAAAGATCAAGTTAAAAGTGGGAAACAGAAGACAATATACAACCCTTGGGATAAAAGTCTAAACCAGTTAAATATTAAAATTAATCTCTTACTGCAAAACAACAGATTTACAGAAATATTAGTTTATTGGCAATAATGCGTTTCTCAATGTGGTCCAAGATCTCTTCTAGGAGTGAGTCTCAAGATCTGAATATGCTCTGAAGTGATTACACAGAAATGATCTTTTGAAGGGGAAAATGGGCCTGACAATACTTTTTATGTGAAGAACAAATAAGGTAAGATGGTTTGTGATAATACCTAGATGCCTAACTGCAAAAAAATAGCTGCTGCCAGAATAAGTCTCAGCAGTTCTCATAAAGCACAGACTACCTAAGGAGATTGGCAAGTTGTTTCTCTGCCCCTCTCTGCATATTTTCCCTACTTGTTTCTAAGAAACCTTGTGTTTAAAGGATTCTTTCTCTTCTTGGTACCTTATTGATATAATTTTACTTCTGTTGGTCCCACAACTCTCCCCAGACTGCTCTCCTCCCTCTCTACAATTTCTATGTGGCATAATAGTTTATGCCTGTAATTCATTATGCCCCAGGACCTTTGCATATCTATCTGTACCCTCCACCTGGAAGTTGTTGCCAGGCATCCTCCTACTCATCCCTCAAGCTTCTACTTAAGAAATCATTCTTTGATTCTCCAGACTAGCATTTAGGATCCTCCAATACATAAACTCACCACACACTATATTTCTTCTTTAGGGGACTGGTTGCATTATAAAACTTAAATAGTTACATAGTATACTTTTTTAATGTCTGAACTCCCTGGTAGATTTTTAAGTTTCTGCTTTGACAACTCGGACCATTTCTAATTTATAATGCTAAATCCTCAGCACTTAGAATGGTGCCTGGCAATATAACAGGAGCTCAATAAACAGTTGATGAATGAACATTTTATGACATAAGTACTATAAGTATCTCCATTTTAGAGAGGAGGAGGCTTAAATGTGAAGAAGTTAACTGCTCAATATTGCCCCACTAGAAAGTGGGCAAGTTGACACTCAAAAACACATCTACCACACAGCCCTGAGATCTTTAGTTTTTTATAAATCTCTCCTCCTACAAGCTACCTAGCTAGCTGATTAGGAGTAGTGGTAAGAGAAGTTATAAAAGAAATGGTGTGACAGGGGCTGGCCCCATGGCTTAGCGGTTAAGTGCGCGTGTTCCACTGCTGGCGGCCCGGGTTTGGATCCCGGGCGTGCACTGACGCACTGCTTGTCTGGCCATGCTGAGGCGGCGTCCCACATACAGCAACTAGAAGGATGTGCAACTATGACATACAACTGTCTACTGGGGCTTTGGGGAGAAAAAGGAGGAGGATTGGCAATAGATGTTAGCTCAGGGCCGGTCTTCCTCAGCAAAAAGAGGAGGATTGGCATGGATGTTAGCTCAGGGCTGATCTTCCACACACACAAAAAAAACAGAAATGGTGTGACAAAAAAGATATTGAGGAGCTCTGGAATGACAAGGAAAATCTAGGGGTCCAAAGGGCTTGAAGGAACTTTAGTGTCAGTTAGCAAATGTCATGTCAAGGGTATCAGAAAAAGGAGAATAAAAATATTTGTAAAAGGAACTCCAGTCTTGTAGGAAAAGTGGGGGATCAATTTTGAACCTGCCCCTCAATGCAGTGTTGTTTCTTGCAGGAAATGGTTCATGTCACTCATCAAGAACCACGCTTCTGGCATTATAGTGCAGAGAGGGTGAAAACACGGTGTCTGTAGTCAGACTTCCAGGTTTGGCTCTCAGCTATGTTACCTGCTAGCTATGGGACCCTCTGGGAAGTTTCTTAACCTCACTGTGCCTCAGTTTTCTCATCCATGGAAAAGAGGACAATAAGTACTTTTATCAAAGTTGAAAGGAGGATTAAAATAATTAAAGTGCACAGATCAGTAGCTGCTCCAAAGTAATCATTCTATAAACATCTGCTATTTTATTATTTTACAAATGACAGGTAAAAGCATGATAATCTATTTTTTAAAAAATAGGACATGAAACAGAGTAAAAATTAAGAAACCTTAGCTTTAGTATTTGGAAGGAATGGACATTTAGGAAGCCATCTATTGACAGTTAATAGAAAAACAATAATGTATGCATAACATGTAAAACTGAGAGATCAGATTTTGGCATTGGAAAACACATATACACATACTAAAACATGCACCTTTCTTCATTTTAGTCAAGCTATAATCTGGTTTTACTGAATTAAGTTTCCTGGAACCAATGGAGTAGTGGAAAGGCGCAGGGGATCTCTTTATGGATAGTGAAGTTAGTAAAAAAATTGGAGGAATCTTCAGAATTGTCAAACAGCAGATACTCCCAAATTCTATCACTAATTAATACAGAATTCTAGGTATATCTTGAGAGTACATGGATTTTTTCACTTCTGTAGAGATAATATGGGCAAAGTATGTCTCGAATATTTGACTTATATCAGCAAAAATACTTCTGTGCCTTTTTTCCCCTCTTCTGGAAGGTAAGAGGGTGGGACATTTACTCTGCAGATGTGCTTGCTGAAGCCAGGCTTTGGTATTTAATTGCTCTGTTAGCTGGCCCATCAGATTTATTTGCATTTAACTGTCAGTAGAAAGCAAGCCTTATATATAAACCTACATGTATTTCAGAGCTTACTGATTAAGTCACACAAAACTGGTTAGAATCCTGATTTTGCTATTTACTAGCAAGGTGGCATGGGCAAGGTAAGTTACGTAAAGCTTCTAACTCTGTTTCTGCAGTTGTACAGAACTACAGAAACAGATTAGAGGAAAAATAAATCAACTGTTGTAAAATGAGATAGTAACAGCACGTACCTCACTGGGTGTGTGAGGAGTAGATGAGGAGATGCATGTAAAGCTTTGGGTCCTGGGCATGGCATCAACACTCAACGTTCGTTCATATCAATGAACGTTATTCTTAGTGCACTTAGTGACTTATATCACCAGTCAAAATGATATTTTACTGGCTATTAATACATTAACTCTTGGAACTTCACCGTGGTTAATTTGAAAAGTTAAAAATAAATAAATAGAAAATCAAAAGTTCAGCTATTTGGGGCTGCACACAATAACATATCCATTGTAGTGTTCTAATTTAAGATTATTTTACCCACACAAACTAATGCTCTCTTTTAAACATTTCCATATTAATAGAAAAACTGAGCTTAGAAAGACATAGTCCTACCTCTAAATCTTCTTCTTCATCAATCTTTTGTATATTTTGATAGGCAGCAGTGTAGACTTCTAAAGCTTTGCCATGAAATAACATTTCGATAGTGATAAATTCTGAAAATATAGTCTAAAAAAAACCAAAGATTTGAATTTAAACAATCATAAAAATTGCTTTCTGAATTTAGAAAATCTATTCCTGACTATAGTCTTGGCTTTTTATGAAATACAGAGGTATCTGTTTTTCTACAGGATAAATTAAGTACAAAAGATAACTGGAATAAAAACAGCTAGAAAGACCTGTAGCAAGCCTTCAAATTATACAAAATATTTCCTATCTCACCATTTACTTCTCATTTTTTCAGTCAGTTCTTCTATTTATACCTTGTAATTGACATCTGTGATTAAAAAAGATCTGACTACAGTGTATGCCATTGTGTACTCTGTTACCACATGCCTTATGATTTAGATAAGGCAGCTCAGTTCTGAAGCTGGTATTTTAGCAACTCCAATTGATGTTTAAACAATAGGATGTTTTCAGACAGGAATAATATCCCATCATATTTCTGACTATATGTTACTTGAATTCTCTAACCACAAAAGAATTGGTAATAATGATTTTCCTACCACTGATAATAGCACCATATATTTGCGAACAGCATTCCAGTTTACAAATATATGACTTGCCCAGTGTTGCTCACAGCTAAAATGTTGAGACTTGGATCTGATTCTTCAAAGGTTATAGCTCTTGCTCACTGTACTGGGCTGTTTTTGCTGGAATCAATCATTTCCTTCACAAATAAACTGCAGGTAAACTCTTTAAACTCGTATGAGCATGATGACAACTTATGACAAGGAAGATAATGAGCAAAGAGAATGAATGAAGATGTGCATGTTGATCTAAGCAGGGGTGAGATAACAGGAGGCAAGGAAAGGATAGAAACCAGGCAAGTTTTCAATAAAATAGGATCTTATCCTTTTGTTAATTATCTTGTCCCTTATCAAAAATAAAAAACCAGAGTATTAATATAGAGAGAAGTGGGCAGAATAAGAACAAGGTAGAGGGCCGGCCCCGTGGCTTAGCGGTTAAGTGCACATGCTCTGCTACTGGCGGCCCAGGTTCGGATCCCCGGCGCGCACCAACGCACCACTTCTCAGGCCATGTTGAGGCCGCGTCCCACATACAGCAGCTAGAAGGATGTGCAACTACGACATACAACTATCTACTGGGGGTTTGGGGGAAAAAAAAGAAGGAGGATTGGCAATAGATGTTAGCTCAGAGCTGGTCTTCCTCAGCAAAAAGAGGAGGATTAGCATGGATATTAGCTCAGGGCTGATCTTCCTCACAAAAAAAAAAAAAAAGGTAGAAAATACTCAAGCACTGTCCTTAAAGGAGCAAGATAGAAGAAATGAGTTAGGCTAGAAGGCAACAGTCAAATACCCACTTCCCTTCATTCCTGCTTTCCTGTGGTGACCACCCAGAGAGGAGTAGTCCTGTACTTTGGAAGATAGCCATACAGATATCCCACAGTGTCCTGTGATTTTTTGTTTCTCTATGTCTATTCTTTCTTAAGGATTAGAAAAATATTTAAGGGAGTACTAACAGGCTTTGGATCTCTACTCAATGGAAGCAGATCTGTAGTTGAAAGTATCCCTTTTGGGCTGCCAAGCACATGTTGGTTTAACTGCAAAGACTGGGCTCTGGGATAAGAGACTCATAACTCTGACTAACAGCAACCCTTACTGTCACTTCATATAGGTCACAGAGGGCTCTGGCATACTGGACTGGCAACTGACTACTCGAATAAACGGCATTATGCCAAGATACAATTTTGGATTTGACACTAAGAATCTCCATATACCCAGGAATACCTTAGAAGTGGAATGGTTTTGGCTAGGGCTGGGACTTACTCTCTTAACTGTCAGTCTTCCTAAGATAGTTGGCTAGCTAGAAAGGAGTCACGTGCTGTTTCAGAGCATGGAAACTCCCAGAGGGAAAACAGCAGAACTAGAAGTCAATGACAAGCCAAAATGCTGATCTCAAAATTTAGTTTCAATTAGTGATAAAAACACTTTACAAAGTATCTTTAATTTATAAATAGCTATTATTTACTACTTGGAAGGTGGGAAAATCACTCTCAAGTTTCGTGATACTTTGGTTTAATCCTTTACAATTTGAACTTTTATTTCTTGACAAAACCAAATTATACACCTATATAAGATGGGAATGGCCCTTTTAATTTTTTATACTGTTTATTTTTCTTTCAAAAATAGTGATGGGGAATCAGTGGCATTGCTAATATAGTATCCCAGACTTGGTATTTTTGACCCAAGAGCCATAAAGCCTTAGGATTATCACAGAGGAGATTTATATCCCTAGTACAGTGAGGAGGGAAAACTGCCAGTTATACTCTTTCCTTTCTAGCTAGAATTTCATAAAGCATCCAAAAACCGGAAGAAGGGAGGAGAGTAGCAAGGAACAGAAAAGTCAGATGGCAACTGGTATAAGACAGAACCTAAAAAGCATTATGTTTTTGAAATAAAATAATTTCAGTGAGTCACCAGAAAGGTGGTGGAACTTTCTAGGACCTAATCATATATAGAAATGATTTTCCTCAAATAAATCTAGCTAACTGGCAACGATCTTGTGTAGTCTTTTTGTCTGGAGTGGGTCAGCCTGGTCAGAGACAGAGGCATTGCTGAGTTACTTTGTTTCCCCTTTTCAATTTTATTGTGTGTGACTAGAAGGCCATTCGGGCACATACAGTCATAGGCCACATAATGACACTTCAGTCAGTGATGGGCCGCATACAACGGTGGTCCCATAAGATTAGTACCATATAGTCTAGGTGTGTAGCTATGCCATCTAGGTTTGTGTAACCACACTCTATGATGTTCACATGACGACAGTGCCTAGTGACACATTTCTCAGAATGTATCCCCATCGTCAAGCGACACATGACTGTACTTAATTTTTATTGGGGAGGGATGAGAGAGCTAATCTGAAATTCTCTACCCACTGGCAAGTATTCTGTAAAGCAGGACAGCATCGTAGTTAACAATATGGGCTCTGGATTAAGATAAACCTGGGTTCAAATCGTGATTGAAACATACCAGCTATGTAATATTAAGCAGTTTATCTGCTCTTTTTTCTCATTTTCCTCAACTGTACAACAGGGCTAACAACAGTATCAACCTCAGAAGTTTTACCTTAAGGATTAAATGAGATAATTCAAGAAAAGGTATAGTATGGTAACTGCCTTAGAGTAAGTGCTCAACACAAATTAGCTATTTTAATGCTCAAGAAGTAAACCAGCTAAATTAGAAACTATTCCTTATCCTAATATTAAAGCCTCCATCTGGTTTAATTAGCAAGCAGTATATTTAACAAAAAAGTTATAAAAGGTCTTGTTAACATTTTGGCAAATAAAGGGGAAATGATAGCGCTCCACAGTAGAAGCTATTCAATAAATGATGTCAGGAGAACTTTCTATTCATTTGAAAATAATAAAGTTAGATATCTACCTCATGCCATATGCACAAACTGCCAGATAAAATACTTAAATATTTAAAATATTTAAAAAATCAAACAAATATTAGAAGAAAATATAAGCAAATATTTATATAATGTTGAGGATGAAAGCAACCTTTCTAAGCATGACACCAAGGCAGAAACCAAAATGAAGACCAATAGATTTGGCAACAAAAATAAAACTTTAAGGTGGCAAAAACACACCATAAGCGACAAAATGTGAAAATACATTTGCAACGTATCTTCTCTTTAATATAAATGGTTAATTTTCTCAATATAAAGAATTTTTATAAATTAAGAAAAATGCCAACACTCAATAAAAATATAGGCTAAGAACAAGTGTCATTTACTAAAGAAGAAATAGAATGTCATTAAATATATGAAAAAATACTCTGCCTCAACATTAGTAATAATGCAAATTAAGATGATACTGATTTTTCACCTATCAGATTGGCTATTATTAAAAATGCTACTACTCATCACTGTTACATTGGGGTACTCATGCAGGGTTTTGTAGGAATGTAAACTAATTCAAGCTTTGTGGACAAAAGTTTAAATATAGGTATCAAAATTGAAAATGTATGCTCTTTGAATGAGAAATGCCACATCTGGTCATTTATCCCAAAAGAATAACTGTACCAGCAAAAAGGCTGATGTTTAGTGATGCAATGAGATCTTTAATTGCAAAAATAACCTAGATGTCCACCAATGAGGACTAGTGAAATAATATATCCAAATGGCAAAATACTATGAGGACACCAAAAAGGATGATATAGATGTATTTCTTAGCACAAATAAGTCCATGATATATTAAATTTTAAAAAGAGATGCTACATATAGTGTGGTCCCATTTCAAGATAACTGTATAGGGCTAATAATATTACCTTCCTCATAAGGATGTTGTGAGGAGTAAATGAGTTTATCCACATAAAATCCTTGGAATGTGTGACATAGTCAATGCCTAAGAAATGTTATTATCACCATATCTCTTGTGTATATATACATAGAAAAAAAATCTGGAAGGATATAAACTAAAATGTTAACTGATTATTCTGAATAGTGAGATTATTACATTTTTCTCAATAATTTTATGAAAAAATTTATGGTGATTTTATATTTATAAGAAAAATAAAGCTATTATAAATTATATATTATATATTATAAATTTAGAAGATGTTTCTTACTCATGTCACCTACTTTACCACATACTGAATTCCTGTCCCTATCTGTTTCAGGAGTGATCCCTGGTCAAGATCTTTTTTGTACATCTGAAATTCCCTTGACATACCATGTAACATGACTCTTCCTTTTACCTGGGAAACAAATGGGATTTTGATTTTTCTTTCACATTCTGTACACTAAGTTCCCTACCAATTTTTCTCAGAGAGACAAATTCTTTGCAAGGTTCCTATGAAAAGTCTTCATCTAAAAATTGTGCTACCTTGCTGATTAATGCTGATACCAAAATTCAGATGGACTTGTCGATTAAACCCCATCTCAAACAAAGTAATACAGTTATGAGCAGTGGCCACTATTGGCAATCATTTCTGCCCCCAGGGAGGTTAAATAAGGAGCCGGAAGCTCTACCCCCATCTGAAGCAATAACCTGATAATAGGTAAGAATAAGAATGTTCTAAGTCTGGTTCTCCCAAAATATAATCGGCAGCAACAATTTTGACTTTTCCAAGAATTTGCCTAACAAACAAAAACGTTTGTGAGACATGCTAAAATCAACATGGCAATATCTGAATATTGTTTTTATTAGAAATAACCCTTTTTGGCTGATCTTTGAAGCTTTTAGTAAGGGATTTGTGTACCCCCTTTATCATAAAAGATCTCAAATGAGGGCTCATGTGGAAAAGAAACAATTTTACAGTGAGGAGGAAATATGTACAGGAGATTCAGAACCCTAACAGACTGGTATTGATCTCTGGAACTCATATTTCTGGGAATTTGCTAGAGTCATGGGGGTCTGCATTAAAAGTGTAGGTTGTCACAGATGACATGATCTTGTATGTAGAACATCCAAGAGAAGCTACTAAAAAACTATCAGAGCTAATGAGTTCTGTAAGGTTGCAGGATATAAGATCAGCGTATAAAAATCAGTTGTATTTCTGTGCATTTGCAATGAATAATCCGAAAATGAGATTAAGGAAACAATTCCATTTACAATAGCATCAAGAATTATAAAACACTTAGGAAAAAGTTGAAGAAAAGAAGCATAAAATTTATACTCTGAAAACTACAAACATTGTTAAAAGAAATTAAGGAAAATTTAAATAAATTGAAAAATATTCCATGTTCATCGGTTGGAAGAATTAATCTTAAGATGGCAGTACTCCCCAGATTGATCTATAGATTTGATGCAAACCCTATCAGAATCTCAGCTGACTTCTTTATAGAAACTTACAAGCCAATTCTAAAATTCATACTGAATTGCAACACATCAGAATAGCCAAAGCAATCTTAAAAAAGAACGAAGTAGAAGAATTCACACACCCTAATTTTAAAATTTATTACAAAGCAATGTTAATTAATCAAGAGAGTGTGATACTGGCATAAGGATAGACAGATCAATGAAAGAGAACAAGAGTCCAGAAACAAAACCATGTCAACTGATTCTCAACAAGGATGCCAAGACTATTCAATGGGGAAAGAGTAGTCTCTTCAACATGGTGCTGGGACAAGTGGATAGTCACGTTAAAAGAGTAAAGTTTATGCAGCATTATTCACTATAGCCAAGACATGGAAGCAACCCAAGTGCCCCTCAACTGATGAGTGGATAAAGAAGATGTGGTATGTATACACCATGGAATACTACTCAGCCATAAAAAAAGACAAAATCGTCCCATTTGCAACAACATGGATGGACCTGGAGGATATTATGTTAAGTGAAATAAGCCAGAAATAGAAAGACAAACACTGCATGATTTCACTCAAATGTGGAAGATAAATCAACACACAGACAGACAGAACTGTTTGGTGGTTACCAGGGGCTAGGGGGGTGGGGGGGTGGGCACAAGGGGTGGAGGGATGCATTTATATGGTGACTGACAAACAATAACGTACAACAAAAATTTCACAATAAAAAAAATAAAGTTTAACCTTTAGCTCACACCATATACAAAAATTAACTCGAATGGATCAAAGACTTATATGTGACAATAAAAACTATAAAACCATTGGAAGAAAATATAGAGGTAAAGCTTCATGATCTCAAATTTGGCGATGGGTTTTTAGATACAACACTAAAATCAGGAGCAACCAAAGAAAAAATAGATATACGACTTAAAATTAAAAACTTTTGTGCTTCAAGGGACACCATCAAGATAGTGAAAAGAATCCACAAAATGGGAGGAAATAATTGTAAATTATATATCTGATAAGGGACTTGTATCTAGAATAAAAAGACTCAATACAACTCAATAATAAAAAGACAACCCAATTAAAATATGGGCAAAGGGTCTGAACAGACATTTCTTTAAGGAAGATATGCAAATGGCCAATAAGCATCAGCAGGGAAATGCAAACCAAACCGAAATATCACTTAACACCCACAAGGATGGCTATAATGAAAAAGTCTGATGAACAGCAAGTATTGGTGAGGATGCAGAGAAACTGGAACTCGCATGTACTACTGGTGGAATGTACAATGGTACAGCGCTTTGGAAAATAGTCTGGCAGTTTCTCAGATGATTAAAGACAGAGTTACCATATGATCCAGCAATTCAACTAGGTTTATACCCAAGAGAAATGAAAATATATGTCCATACAAAAAATTGTACATGAATATTTATATAATTATACATAATAGCCAAAAGGTAGAAGCAACCCAAATGTCCATCAACTGATGAATGGATAAACAAAATGTGGTAATATCCATAAAATGGAATATTATTTGGTCATAAAAAGGAATGAAGTACTGATACATGCTACAATATGGTTGAGCATTGAAAGCATTCTGCTAAGTGAAAGAAGCCAGTTACAAAAACCATGTGTTTTATGATTCCATTCATATAAAATGTCCAGAATAGCCAAATCCAGAGACATGAGAATAGTGGAGGTTGCTTAGGGCTGGGGTGGAGGAGGTAGGGGGAACAGGGGCTAAAGTGCACTGGGTCTTACTTTGAGGTGATGAAAACGTTTTAAAATTGGTGATGGTTGCACATTATCTGAACACGTTAAAAAACACTGAATTATACATTTTAAATGGATGAATTGTATGGTATATGAATTATATCTCAATTTTTTAAAAAGTAGTCTTGTCTTCCTTTTGTTGTGATCATCAAGCGACTTCCCTCTTCCAGAGGCAAAGAGAAAAGTTTGGGAGCCCTTTTCTTCTCTGTGCACCCTCCACTATGCAGTCCCTCACTCCTGTTGCTTCGGGAAATCCTAGGTAGCAGGAATTGTAGTTGGGAATTCTGCACTCACTCTCTCTGCCTCAGTTTTGTAATTGGTGATGCCCAGGGAATTAAAAACACCTGTAGAGGTAGCCAGCATGCAGGTGGAACACTGAAGTGAGCCCAAAGATCAGACACACAGATTGCCATACATAAAAGAAAATTTTGTAGGCACGAGGAACAGCAGGGGAGCAAGGACTCAGACTCCCATCACTAAAGAAGCTGTCAGGTGGCAATGGGATCACGCATACCTCACCAGTCTCCATTCTCATTTTTCAGGGTAAAGCTAATTATTTTAATAACCTTCCTTCCTTTCTCCCTCAATTCAAGAGAGGATGTCAGCAATTGTAAAACATTATACCCTGCCTATACTCTCTTACCTCGGTAAAAGGCTGTCTCAAGGCAGCTTCCTGAGATGCTCTTCGTGAATAGCAATCTACTATTACACAGCAGGGTGCAGAATGAATTGAGAGCCTTTAAAAAAAAAGCTTTGGTCTTCAAGACCAAACTGGAGACCTTTGAGCCTGGCTATCAGAAAAATCAAAGTTCTGAAATCCTTTGAAACTATGATAGGAAATTAAAAAAAATAATAAGTGCAAATGAATGTTCTTTCATGGTTTATAGAGAGGAATGATATAAGTAAGTGGCAGATAATGTTTGTTTTATTGATAAGAACATAACTTTTGAAAGCAGGACATTTTCTTTGTTAAGAGTTGTAAAATGATAAAAAATACTTTAAAGCTTGTTCTAGGAAAATCTGCAGTAAGCCAAAAGGAATTATTAAATGATTTGTTTTAAAGGACATAATATGGTTGTAAGCAATCCTCCAAATATTTCCAAGACACCTATGAAAAAGTCACCAAAGCCCTTCTAAAGTCCGTGATCCCAAAAGTTTCAAATCTCCTAATTTGCTACAATAAAATAGGGCAATTCTTCTTGCAACACCATATCATGGTGGATGCAAGTTTATTTGGTTGGCTACTCGTAACCTATTTAATTATTTGATAATATGTAGTTATTAGAAAGCTTAATGGTATAGAAATTAATGCTGGCGTATTATAATGGAAAGCACATATGTTTAAAATACATGATTGGGTTATATGTCAGATATTTGGCTATGATATTCTGGGTAAGTTACTTTATATCTCTTCTTAATTTTTTATACAGTATATGGGTAACACCACCTCATTCTCATGGCGTTGCTGTAAAGATTAAAAGATAATTTGTGTAAAGTGCCTGGAACAGCACCTGATACATAAAACATAATAAATGATAGTTCCTTTGATTAAATAGTATTTGTGATAAAAAGTTGAATATCTGGCCTCTGGTTGGGAATGTAGCCCCCTTATATACCATTGTTTCCATAAGAAAACAACATTTGATATATTTTTATTTATAATATCTTTTTCACACAGACAATTTATGGCCTAAAAAGATCAGAGTAATTTAAATTTTTCATCAATTTAAATAAAACAAAAAATAAGATTAGAAAATATGTTTTGAACCTTAACAATTACTTTATTACCTTTATATCCTTTATTTTCTGCTTTTCAAAATTGTCAATAGTTTCCTCCAGGTGACGAGTTGTTCGGGTAGCATCCATTGTAGCTCTCTGCAATTCGGTTTCTGCCTACAAAAGTATTCCCCAACCAAAGACAGAAAAAAATCAAGTCAAAATCCATTCAACTGAGTCTATTTGTAAATGCTACCATTGCAGTATTGGCTTTTTGGCATAACAGTGTAAACTGTTCAATAATATATTTTACCACATGAAATAAAATGACCTATATAATTAGCACATGCAAAATAAAGAACTTTAAGTGACATGATTCATAATCTCAAACAAAACTTACGTTTCTTTCTACGAAACCATTTTTTCCCTACATCACCCTTAGATGATTTCCTGTAAAACATTTTCTATATTTTTCACTGCTTTCATCTATTTCACTGCCTGTGCCACTTATCATGCTATCCTTTTTCTTCTCACTCTGTCTCCCCTTTAACCCTTTCTTCCCAAAAAAGAAAGGAGCTGTGACTTAAGTATTTTCAATTTTCTAGTTCTCCAAATGCATTAAATGTTTCTAATTCTGTAATATCCTAATCAGGTAGAGTAGAATATATACTATGAATATTTATTTCAGCATGGGGTTTCTATTTGTATATTCCTATAAGCTAATAATATCATACTGTTACTATTTAGTTAGTGCTTATTACAAAAAATACATATACCAGTAACTAATAAATTAGCTGGCAAGTCTAATGCTTTGCTTTATATACGCTAATGACAAGTACTCATACTATCTAGATCTGTGTTGTACAATCAATATGGTGGCCACTAGTCACAGGTGGCCACCATATTTACATTTTAATTAATTAAAATTAAATGAAAATTTAAAAGCTGGTTCCTCAGTTACTCAAGTTGCATTTCAAGAGCTCAACAGCCGTATATAGCTAGTGGCTACAGTACTGTCAAGTGCAGAACATTTCCAGTCTAATCATTTATTTCTCTTAAAAAAGCATCTCATCTTTTAGGACAACAGCCACACAAAAATATTTAAAATTTTTTGTTAAACAGTAACATAGAGATTTTAAAAGACATAGTCCAATTTTCTGATTAAATTCTTTCTAATAATGTTTTGTTTCCTATGCTAGTACTGCATTTACTCAAAAGTATCATATATCATCATTTAATAGTTAATTCATGGGAAAAATCTGCATTTGTCATCAAAGTTTTGTGATGTAATATTCTGACATTTAGCCCTGGCTCTCTTTTTCAAGAAAATGTATAAATGGAAATAAGTAAAAGGGTTTACTATAAGGATCCATCTCTTGACACACCACTTTATTACCCACCTGTGACTGAAATTTTTCATAAAGGAAAAATACATTTCAAAGAGAACTGTTTTCAATAAATTCAAATCATATACTCTTATAGAATTATATACTCTTGCAATTAGACTATACATTAATTACATCTTTATATTGATTATATACTCCTACAATTAGGTTAATTCAAATACACAATTTCAAGATACTAAGCATTTAAAAAGATATTCATTTAATACCTGTGTGTGTATGTGTGTATATTTGCCATATAGGGTGTAAAGTTTTTTAAAACCATACAAACTTTTAACTTTTAATCATAACCAGTAATCAAAAACAATTCTCTATACTGCTACTGGGCTTGGGATTTTTAAAAAATATAACTTCATCACAGGAAATTCAAAGTAAAATAGAGCTCCTTTGAAGATTTGTTAGTATGAAAAAATTTCTATTTGATGCATGTTAACCTTTTACTAATGACAATATTCAAGCAGACTCATTTCCTAATACTATCACATGTGACTGATGCAATTCTTTACTTATTAGTTCTTCTTTTTGACTTATGTCTTTCCTCTCCCCATTTATTAACAGTTCCTTTTAAAATGTGGAAGGGTAAGCAGCATTGGCTACACTAGGCAAGCGTGGGGAAACAGCAGCCACAGCTGGGACGCGTGTATCTTCACCTTCTACCATCCTCCAGCACCTGCTGTCCATTTCTTCAAGTCTCAAACCCTTGTACTTCAGCATAGCAACTTGCCCAAAGTTACACAGCTATTTTTAGCAAAGAGGATACAGATTTCTATTTCTTCCTTTTGTTGAAAATTCTTCAAAATCCTATAATGTCTCGATTTGAATAGGAAATGCTTTTGATTAGAATACTAAGATACAACTCTGAATTATCAGTATATTTAATGAAATTAGTCACAAGTGCAAAATGGCTTATAAAAGAGTGAGCCAGCTTAGTGTTTTTCAAAATATGTTACAGGAAGCTTATTCAGAAGCCACTGGGGGCCTTGAGGGGTGAGCAGGCAAATCCCTGGGATTTTTCTTTACCCCATCTTGTGCTAGAGCTATTCCATTTTATTTTACACATTGAACTTAATGTGCTTCTTTTGAATAGTCAGATGAGTTTTAAGACTCTATCCTGGTAAATATTCTATGATGCTATGACTGAATATTTTTATATTTATATTGAATACATTTATACGTAGATTGTCTTTTATTTTCTAGTGTCAGGTCGTTAAAATCCACTGGAGTCATAGATCTTTCCCAGTGAGCATCGCAATTCACCCATAGCAAGAATCTACTCAGTTGCTGCATTTATTTCCCCCAACGTGAACCCACAGACTAGCTTCATCTATAGTGTAAGACCCCTCCTCCACAGCAGTGTGCACAGCAGAGCATCTAAGTCAGAAACATCTTTGTATTAGGACCTTTTTTCTTTTTTTGGTGAGGAAGATCAGCCCTGAGCTAACATCTGCCAATCCTCCTCTTTTTGCTGAGGAAGACTGGCCCTGGGCTAACATCCGTGCCCATCTTCCTCCACTTTATATGGGACGCCGCCACAGCATGGCTTGACAAGCAGTGCATCGGTGCGTGCCCAGGATCTGAACCTGCGAACGCCGGGCCGCCGCAGTAGAGTGCGTGCACTTAACCAGATTGCGCCACCGGGCAGGCCCCATCTTTGTCTTAGGAATGGATTCATTTCTGTGTTGAGTGTCCATACTAATAAGACCCGATTCAATGTTGCCAACCACTCAGGATTCCAAATGTGACATTTTTCCTGCCTTTATATACTCTCCTCCAAACAAAACAAAACAAGAAAATTTTGACCTCTGGCTTAATTCTTAAAAACTGCTGGCATTCCCTCACCTCTGTGTTAGTCCCTAGTTGTCGGTCATAAATTTTCCAGCAGTCTCTGGTTTGTCTGAACCCAGACTCTATAATCTCCAATTTATAGATCTTAAGCCTCAACTACTGTCTAGATGTTCCTGTTCCAGCCTCCAATGGGCAGTCCCAGCCCTGTGGCTGCCCATTTTTGTTTATTACAAGGTTGGGCGTATGTACCTTTGGTCCAAAGGAAGGAGGACCAGGCAATTGGCGCAGCCCCAAATCACTGCTCAAGGGATTCCCCTCAGGAATGGAGGTGTTCTGGAACCTCAAATGCCCCCAAAGAGTCACTCCTCATGTGGTTTCTGGCTGATCTGGGCAGTAAAAACCTTAAGGAAGTAGGAAGGAGACATAAGAAGGAACGGGAGAAAGAAGCAGCTGGATGAGTTAGTACCTGGTATACAAGTGCACCTATCCCACTTGCTGGCAATTAGCCAGGCACTATTTTCTCTTCTTTCGTCATGAACAAGGCACATTCTAGTTTAAGAAACAGTCATTCTTAACAGAAGAACCTTGTTACAGTAGACACTCCTATCTGGATCCTTTGTGTCCAGCTGTGGACCTCAATTATACTCTTGAATCTCCTGAGGGTCTTTGGCTGGAAGTCATATTGTGGTTTCACATGGTTTTTTTTTTTAAAGATGAAGGGAATTATACTGGGGAAAAAATTATTTTTCCTTCCTTTTCTCAAAAGCAGGGCAGAGAGAGCATTGCTATATTAGAATTAATAACAGATCTTTAAGTTAATTTTATAATTAATAATTAGTCGTCATCATGTGAAAAAAATCTCAAAATCTGAATTTACTCTTTATAAAAACATCTACATTTATCAGTGTTTTATTTTTTGTATATCGATTGTGGAAAACAATATAAAGGGATTGAATTAGGTAGTGTATACTCTTTAAAATTAGCTAATTTCTATAGCAAGAATTCATAAATGCATTTATTTCTTTTCAATCTTTCTATGCAAATTCTCTGCACATTTAAAAGTAGAAATGCATAATTTCCATATATATATTTCATACTGCACACCTTACAAAACATGTTTTTAAAGACCAAAATTCAAAGGATACAATAACATGTCGATCAGATGGGTTTCGCTGACGTGTTCTTTCTAACTGAGTTAACTGTTTAGCTTCTCGATTCCTTGCTGTTAATGTTGCTTTGAGGTCATCCTGCAAATAGGCATTCTTTGTTAATAAAAATCTATGATTTAAGAAATAAAATACACACACTTTGTTTTAAGAATGAGAGAACACTCCTTGTTTGGTTCAGGCATCATTACCACAGGAATTATTACTGCTGCATAATTAGCGTGGGAGAGTGCACACGTGTGGGTTTCTTTAATATCCTCTCAAAATAACGAAATAGACAAGATAATTTCAATGCAAAACTATAACCATATATATATACACACAAAATATTTTGATTGTGGTGGTAGTTACATATGTATACACATTTGTCAAAACTCAATGAACAATTAAAATGAGATTTTATTGCATATAAATTATACCCCAATAAAGTTGATTTAAAAAATAGAACTTTGGGAACGAAGAAGTGAAACTCTCACTATTTGCAGATGACATGATTGTATATATAGAAAACCCTAAAGAATCTGTTGGAAAACTGTTAGAAACAATCAACAACTACAGCAAAGTTGCAGGGTACAAAATCAATCTACAAAAATCAGTTGCATTTCTATATGCTAATAATGAACTAACAGAAAGAGAGCTCAAAAAGATAATACCATTTACAATTGCATCAAAAAGAATAAAATACCTAGGAATAAATCTTACCAAGGAGGTGAAGGACCTATACAATGAGAACTACAAGACATTATTAAGGGAAATCCACGAGGACATAAAGAAATGGAAAGATATCCCATGCACGTGGATTGGAAGAATAAACATAGTTAAAATGTCTATATTACCTAAAGCAATCTACAGATTCAATGCAATCCCAATCAGAATCCCAATGACATTCTTCACAGAAATAGAAAAAAGAATACTAAAATTTATATGGGGCAACAAAAGACCCCGAATAGCTAAAGAAATCCTAAAGAAAAAGAACAAAGCAGGAGGCATCACAATTCCTGACTTCAAAACATACTACAAAGCAATAGTAATCAAAACAGCATGGTACTGGTACAAAAACAGACACACAGATCAATGGAACAGAATTGAAAGCCCAGAAATAAAACCACACATATACGGACAGCTAATTTTCGACAAAGGTACTAAGGACATGCAATGGAGAAAGGAAAGTCTCTTCAATAAATGGTGTTGGGAAAACTGGACAGCCACATGCAAAAGAATGAAAGTGGACCATGTGCTATCGCCATTCACAAAAATTAACTCAAAATGGATCAAAGACCTGAAGGTGAGACCTGAAACTATAAAACTCATAGAAGAAAATATAGGCAACACACTATTTGACATTGGGTTTAAAGGAATCTTTTCGGATGACATGCCTACCCAGACTAGGGAAACTAAAGAAAAAATAAACAAGTGGGACTTTATCAGACTAAAGAGCTTTTATAAGACAAATGAAACCAGAATCAAGATGAACAAACAACCAACCAGCTGGGAGAGAATATTTGCAAAACATACATCTGACAAGGGGTTGATCTCCATAATATATAAAGAACTCACACAATTGAACAACAAAAAAACAAACAACCCGATCAAAAAATGGGCAGAGGAAATGAACAGACACTTCTCCAAGGAAGATATACAGATGGCCAATAGGCACATGAAAAGATGCTCAACATCACTAATCATCAGGGAAATGCAAATCAAAACAACACTAAGATACCACCTCACGCCCGTTAGAATGGCTATAATCACCAAGACAAAAAACAACAAATGTTGGAGAGGATGTGGAGAAACAGGAACCCTCATACACAGCTGGTGGGAATGCAAATTGGTGCAGCCTCTATGGAAAACGGTATGGAGATTCCTCAAAGAATTAAAAATAGAGATGCCCTATGATCCAGCCATCCCACTACTGGGAATCTATCCAACGCACCTGAAATCAACAATCCAAAGAGGCTTATGCACCCCTATGTTCATTGCAGCATTATTCACCATAGCCAAGAAGTGGAAGCAACCTAAGTGTCCCTCGACTGACGATTGGATTAAGAAAATGTGGTATATATATACAATGGAATACTACTCAGCCATAAAAAAAGACAAAATCGTGCCATTTGCAACAACATGGATGGGCCTGGAGCGTATTATGTTAAGTGAAATAAGCCAGAAAGAGAAAGACAAACACTGTATGATCTCACTCATATGTGGAATATAAACCAACACATGGACAGAGAAAACTGGACTGTGGTTACCCGGGCAGTGGGGGTGGGGGGTGGGCACAAGGGGTGAAGGGAGTCATATATGGGGTGATGGACAAACAAAAATGTACAACCCAAAATTTCACAATGTTAGAAACCATTAAAACATCAATAAAAAAAAAATAATTAAAAAATAGAACTTTGGGGATGTAATGTACAGCATGGTGATTATAGTTAATAATACTGTATTGCATATTTGAAAGTTGCTAAGAGAACAGATCTGTAAAGTCCTCATCACAAGAAAAAAAAATTTTTGTAACTATGTATGGTGATAGATGTTAACTAGACTCATTGTGGTGATCATTTCACAATATATACAAATATCAAATCATTATGCCATACACTTGAAACTAATATAATGTTATATGTCAATTATACCTCAATTAAAAAAATAGAACTTTGTCACACTTATTTTTAGTCATGTTATTGCTTGCTTTCAAACAAAAATACAAACATTCATTTAGTAAAATAATTTGTCCATATAGTCTCCATAACTATAAATATTAAATATTTTAATGTTTCCATAATAAACAAAATAATGCTTTATGTTGCTACAGCAGTTTACTTAGTAAGCTCAATAAAAATATTTCATTATTCTCAAAGTTCTAAGAAATGATGCTTCAGAGTGTATAAAAAGAATGAATAAACATTAATTTGTACTTTTTATTAAAAGGACAATTATTGGAAACCTCATACTCTTTGCCATAATACCTAATAACAGGAGAAAGAAATGAATTTACTCACTCGTTTCATTTTTACAATGGTTCCATACGCTTTCAAAGGTTCAACTACTTTGGCTTCAAGTCTTTCAACCTATTGAAAATTATTATAAAATATAACTGAAAAGAAACACATACATATCAAAATTTAAATTCTGAAATAAAACCTGTGCTATTTAACCTGAACATAATTACTACACAGATTAATGTTTTAAATATTTTAGATTAAAATGTCACTGTTATCTTTATAAATAAAAGAATAATCATGAGAAATTGATAAGACTCAGAATATAAACTCAAACACATTAAAAACTGTAAGCTGTATAGTAACAACAAAAGCAGAAAAGCAGCTGGTGTGTAATAGGACAAGAAAATGTCTCAGGTTTCTGAGGAGCTCATCTTTGCCCCACCATCATCTCTGTATTACTTTTCTATTTTAAAGTAGTAGTTTTGGGGTAAGTTTTAAAACATCTCAAATTTTAATACAGCTACCACTTTCGGTGTGTTTAGCACACTGTTGGATACTTTACATAATCTCCGAAATGTAATAGCACAACTTTCCAAATAAAAAAAATCAAAGCTGCAAGATATACCATAATGGAAACATTTAAAGTAACATAATCCTCAAAGGCAAAAAAGCTTAGAGACCACTGTAGTAAATGCAATTTTTTTCTGGGAAGCTATTTGTAAATTATCAAAGCTTAGAGAACAAGATAAATGGTCTCAGGGTTGCTGAGCTGTCAAACTGTATGGTTGATCTCTCTTTTATTCAGAATTAAACAGTTTTTCTTAAACATTACAATTTTTATCACATTTTGAGTAATTCTTCTTTTACTAATAGCACTACTGAAAGGCATGGAGGAAATGGATTTTTTTAAAGGCAAGTATATAAATATAGCACATGAAAAATAACTCTTGGACATTAAAATTTTCTATTTCAGGATAGGTAATACAAGGTGACACATATTTAACTGTTTAAAATGAACATATATGACTTTTGTAGCAGGCAAAAGGCTTTTTGTGATGACAAATGTTTATATAATCAGTGAATACATTTCATATTGATTTTTCTTTTGTTTCTGTCAACAAAATGTATATGAATGTTTCATTTTAAAAGATTTTAGGAAAATGAAGAAAACTGCTCATTGAGTATTTAAATATTAGGAATCCTAAAATCAAAACCATGACTATTCAGGATAGTTTAGTCTATGCCATTTTTAATAATCCACACACTGACTATGCAGTGTAAGGATCATCCACGTCTTTTTTCTGTTCTCCTTTTGGTCGCCCACCTTTTGCTCATTGTTCATTAGCACCTCCACCATTTGGTAAGCAAGGGAAATAAACAGAACAAGTGTACATCAATTCACTTTGCTATTTGATAAATAGCATAAAAGTTTCCTAGAAAGGGACATTGAAATTATTGGCTAACATGGGATTTTAGGATTATCTGTGAGTATAAACTATTTTTGAAACAGTAAATCCCTAGTTATGTATAAATGAGAGTTACTTATTACAGAAAAAACATCATATGACAACATGAACTCAACATTTTCCCAAAAAGTACCGCTAAATATAATTACTACTCAAATTTCTGTATGAATAGCTAATATAGGTTGAAAGACCATTATCCTCATTTTGTTTTTGTGGGGTTTTTTAATTGAAATTTCTGTTTTAGGCTTTAAAAAAGGATCAAAAGCACTGATGAGAAAAGTACAAAAAAAGCAATGCAGCTCTAATTGGGCAACTTCTGACAAGTTAACTTGTATCTTGAAACCTAAAATAAATATAAATGAAAGTGTTTGTAAGGTATTAAAGGAAAAAATGAGTTTTTAGAAAGAAAACAAGTACAACACCACCTTCTTCCCTCCCCCCCAAGCAAAAAAAACTCCAAAGTTTCACTGCTGGTTTGCATCCACGATATAAATCAGTTCCTTTTTTTTTTTTGGTCAATGGACATTGGTCAACTTTACAGAGCACTGAAGCAGCAAACATCTCTTGTCCATTTATTACTTATTCACTCACATTACCATTCCCCACATCTTCCATCTCCAGACATACTTTAAAATATACTTACATGCATACAAGACACAAGTCATGCTCCTTTTCTTCCCCATGGGTATACTATGTTTACTACTCCTCTAAATAGCCACCCCTTGGCCAAAAGTTGGCAAATGAAATGGGGAAATTCAGGACTTCAAGACACCCTAAAGTTTAATTTGCAAACGGTAAAATCACGGGAAGCTTCCCTTTAATAGACTCACACAATGTTACAGACACGAAAATGTACGTTTATCATCAAGCGTGTTCACCACCGCACTTAGGTAGATTACGAGTGAGTCTTCCGGTTTCCTTCATCCACTACTTCAGGGCTCATTCACCAAAATCACGCTGTGACCTCACTCCATACCTCTGCTTGTCGATAATCCTGAAGTTTGGCAAACTCATCAGCAAAGTTTTTCAGGCCCTGCTTTAAGTGTGGGGTCTCTGTAGAGGCATACATGTTGATTTCATTCACCAGGAGGTCTGCTTTGTCTCGCAGTCTGGCAGTTTTCCGCACATAAGCAGCAAAGATTTGGCACAGCTCCCCAAAATGCTTCTCTACATTTGTGACAGCATCTTGCAGTTGTCTGGTTTGAGCGTCCCTAGAGAAAAAGGTGACACAAAAGGCAAATCATTCTCATTAGAGATGAGATGACTTCATCTTCAAGTTAATTTGATATGCAAACATTCCCGGGGCATTTTGCAGCTTCTAAGGCGCAAACCATCAACACTCCCACCACCTCCCGAGGCGGATTCCCCTCCTCTACGTCCCCATTCGGGGCCTGGGCTCAATATCCCGACCGTGGAGGCGCACCACGAGGCCAGGCTCCGGCCGGCCGCGCCGCTGCGAGGTGGCGCTGCTAGGGCTGCTCGGCGCTGCGCGGCCCGGGCGCCCGGCGGCCTCCCAGGCATCCGCACCGCCGGCGGCAGCGCGGGGACCGGAGCCCGGGGAGAGCGGGCGGGTGGAGCCGGCCCGGCCGCGGGCTCGCCGCAGCCCTGGGAGGTAGGCCCCAGAGCGCAGCGGGGACGGTCCAGCCCCCGGCCCGGGGTCCGAATTCGGCGCGGAGGCCCCACGGAGAGAGGCTCCACTTCTCCCACCCTGGCCCTCGCGTGTGGCGGGCCCTGGGCAGCTGGGGCCCCGGGGCTGTTACCGGTTTTCCAAGACGCGCCTCAACATCTTGCCTCGCGCACGGCCTGGGACCCGGGGCTGGACCCAATGATCGCGGCTCCGAGGCGCCCGGGCGTGCGCTGGGGCGCGAGCCGCCGCCGGGAGCCCGAGAGCCCGCCCCGCGCGCCGCCGCGCCGGCCCCGGCGTTTCTACGGCAACGCGGCGCGCGCCCTGCGGCCACGGCCCGAGTCGGCGGGAGCGCGGCGCCCACCCCCGCCCCGGCCGGGGTTGCCGGGAAGGTCGCGGAAGCCGGTGCGCGCTGCCGGGCCCTTCTCGCTGCTGGAGAGCCGCGCTTACCCAACTCGCGGCTCCTGCCCTTCCCGGCCGGACTGGGGGCAAAGGAGGAAGAAAGCCCATCACCCAGTAACCAGGAGGGAAAGGCGAAACCAAAGGCCAGGGGTCCCCTCTGCGTATGCGACAGTTGGTCTTAGAACATATGCTCAGTTTGTCTGCTTCTCTGCGTAGATGCTGAAAATGTGGTCTCTTGGAAGCTGCCTTTGGAAGGAGCAGTGCTTATCGCCTCATCTTTAACTTTTCATTTAGTCAGCAAATATTTTCGAGCTCCTATTTAGTGGAAAAGATTGTATTAGACAATCTTAGAAGAAGAGGCCTCTACGCTGAAGGGCCTTAGAGTGATGAGGAGACAGACACGTAAACCGTAACAATACCCTGAAATCAAGAACAAACAGGAGACTTGCCTTTGAACACCCGTGTTCTTTCCGCCCTCTTGGCCTTCGCTTGTGCACCTGTTCTCCGTTAGGACTAAATTCGAGATTTACCCCTCTCCAGAAACCTCCCTTGACAACTCCCGCGCTTCCCTTTTCCAGACAGCGTTAGAGCCCCCTTCCTCTGGTAGTCTATTCTGTTGATTTTGTACTGTCTCCTGTAGTCTAGACTTTGAGCTCTTGGAGGCAGAGGAAATGTAATTTTGGTCTTGTATTCCTCAGTGCTTTGTGCTGATAAAGGTTTCTTTTGGACAAAGGGATGTCCCCAGTCCTTTGTTACTTTTCTTACAGAACTCCTCTTAGGCTCTCATGTTACAGTGTATACCCCTCCTCTCCCCTTGCATTCCTTCAGGAAGTTGTGTTGAATGCCTGTTGTATTCCAGATATTATGCCGAGCTCTGAGCTGGAGTGGTAACTTAAAATCAGAATAGTCTTTGCTCTTACAGAGCTTGCAGTCTGATCGCAGGGATAGACACCAATCAAACAAATACATGTAAAATTGCAACTAAGGTATGTGCTACTGTATCAGCTTTTGCTGTGTAACAAACTACCATAAAACCTAGTGTCTTACAACAATCCTTTAGCTAACTCAACATTCTCTGAGTGGGCTGAGTGGTTCTTCTACTTTGGGTCTGCTTGACTGGGCTCTTGCATATTTTTCTGGTCAGCTGGCAGGTCTGCAAGTGGCTGGAGGAGCTGGGAAGGCCTCACAAGTCTGAGGGTGGGAAGGCTGTCAGCAGGGGCAACATGTTAGTGGCCACTTTTGCAATGTAACACAGCTACTAAGGGAAAGTACATGGCACCAAGAGAGCATGGATGTGCTTAGTACAGAAGTTTCATTTGAACTAGTTGGGGAAAGAAATTCATTGAGAAAGTGACATTTAAGCTGAGATCCAAAGATTGGGAAGGGGTTAACTAGGTGAAGAGGGAGAGAAAAACAGTCCAGAGAGAAGGACAGTGTAGGCAAATTATCCTCCTCCCAACCCCATTCCCATCTCTACCCCAACTTCTATGTCTCAGAAAATGATGCCACCCTCAGGCTGATTGTTCAAGTCAAAAACCAAGGAATCATTCTTTCTTTTCCCCCGGGTGCACTGGCAATTTCCATCTGGTCCACCTCCAAAACATATCCTGAATCATTCAGTCTTCATTTTTCTACATCACCATAATCCAAGCATCACTCACCTTTACTGAAAACCTTTCTTACTGTTCTCTTCACATCCACAGTTACACAGTGCAATGCAAAACCAAAAATGTAGATCAGATTATGCCAACCTTTCAAAGCCTCTGCTAAATGATCTGAATATTTGTGTCTCCCCAAAACCTATATGTTGAAATCCTAACCCCTAAGGTCGTGGTATTAGGAGATGGGGCCTTTGTGAGGTACTTGGGTCATGAGGGTGGAGCCCTCATCAGTGTGATTAGTGCTCTTATAAAAGATACTCCAGAGATGTCCCTAGCTCCTTCTGCATGTTACACTGAGAAGATGACCATCAATGAGAAAGAGGCTCTCACCAGGCCCTGAATCTGTCAGTGCCATGATCTTGGACTTCCCAGCCTCTAGAACTGTGAGAAATAAATTTCTGTTTTTATAAGCTATCTGGTTTATGGTTTTTTTGTTATAGCAGCTCAAGTGGACTAAGAAAGATTCCCAGTGTGCTTAAAATAAAATTTTGAATCCTTATTCTGGCTGTTAAGGCTATATCTCATTCCTGCCTACCCATCTACCTTCTCTCACTGCCCCGCTGTGCTATAGCTACAAAATCTTTCTTTCTGTTACTAGCATGTTTCAAGCTCAGAGTCAGTTTTGTGTTTGTTATTTTCTCTGTCTAGAACACTCCTTACTCAGATCTTCGTATGGCTAGCCCCTTCTTATCATATAGCATTCTGCTTAAAGGCACCCACAGAGTGAGGCTTTCTCTGATCACCTAGTTATTACCATATCACCCTGTTTTGTTTCCTTTGAAGCACATGTCACTCTGTGAAATTAACCTATTTGTTTATATGCTGTTTCTGTCTCCCATGACTAGAATACATTCTGTATGAAACTAGTGCTGTCTGGTTCACATTATATTCCCCATACCTCCACAGTCTTTGACTCACAGTGGGAACTCAATAGTTGAATTTATTGATGAATAAGTGAGTGAGTGAAAACCCCATGACAGAGAGCATGGTGTGTGTGAGGAAATGGGAGAACACCAATGAGGTTGGAGTGGAGGAGGTGGGCATGATGATATATGATATAGCTAGAGGGGTAGGTACGGACCAGGTCGTGAGGATGTTTTGGCCATGCTAAGGAGTTTGGTCCTTGTGTTGGTCAGGGTTCTCCGGAGAAACAGAGGCAATAGAAAGAAAAGAATATATATAATGATGTATGTATATATGTGGTTTTATTATAAAGAACTGGCTCATGTGATTATGGAGGCTTAGTCCCAAGATATGCAGTCAGCAAGCTGGAGACCCAGGAGAGCGGATAGTCTAAAGTCCAGTCTGAAAGCTGGCAGGCTCAAGACCTGAGAAGGGCTGATGTTTCTGGCTGAGTCTGAAGGCTGGAAAAAGCCAATATCCCAGCTTAAGCAGTCAGGCAGGAGGAGTTCTCTCTTCTTCTAGCCTTTTTGTTCCAGTCAGGTTTTAAATTGATTGGATGGGGCCCACCCACATTAGGGAGGGCAATCTTTTTACCCAGTCTACCAATTCAAATGTTAATCTCATCCAGAAACACCCTCACAAACACACCCAGAATAATGTTTGGCCAAATGTCTGGGCATCCTGTGGCCCAGTCAAGTTAACACAAACTAACCATCACAGTCCTTATCTTAGTATTGATGTGTTACAGCAAGGACTACCTTATTCCTCACGTATCTCGTAAATTTGTTAGCAAATGCCTCATGTATAGTATGGTAATTATTGAACAAATGTACATTGAATTGCACTGTTTCAGTCTCCACTCAATATATGGAATGAATATGTTCTAGGAACCCTTCTCCTGAGACCTGGGCCCTTTGTCTCCTGTCAACAGACATTTCAAAACATGCATCAACACAATTGTTCTCAAGTCTTTTCACTGCTTGGAGGCACTTTCTTTAAGGCTATGCTTCTCCTAGGACACATCATCTCTTAGAAGAGGAGCTGGGAGCCTGGGGTGGCCAAGTGCCTTGGCCAAAGTCGCATGATGAAATGGTAGGGGAGCTGGAATTAAATCCATTGTCTTCCCTCTCCAATGCTCTTCCCCCTGTACCAGAACATATCTATCTTTCTATCTTTCTCTCTCTTTCATTATGATTTTTTTGCAAAGTTCTTAAACAAATGTAAACATAAATAAATTACTTTAGGTAGTTAATGAATGCCATTCCATATTTGGATTAAGGAGAATGTGTGTCAATGATCAATCATTGGGTGCAGCATTCCAAAGTTTCTGGAAATTATTGTTCCAGATTATAAGCAGTATAACATGACATTTCAGGACTTTTCCTAAACTACTACATGATACTTGTGTATTTATTGTGAAAACAGCACAATCTTATTTTGCGTAATATTTGGTGAATTTCAGTTTGTTTAGGATGGTTTAAGAAAGGTCCAGTGGAGGCACAGAGTTACATTAACCTGCTTCACTCATTTATTCAACACCACTCACTGAGAACTCATCGCGTACCCGGTGCTGGGTTTACCATTCTTTAACCCAAGTGCTCTAAGGTGGAGAGAGACAGCAATACACATAACTGGATCATTTTTTGAATTTTCTTCCAGTCTTATTTCTTTGGAACTTTAGAGGTGATGATGTAGTTTAAATTAGGTCATTTTATTTAAATTATGTTGTTATTTTGTTAATCTTAGCTTTCTCCTTCCCTCCTACTTTGTCCCACTTTAGAAACGAAGAAAGATGGTAAGTGACCAACCATGATGTATTTATTTGCCATTGTTTATGCCTGAACAATGTAACTTCAAATGAAGCTGTTCCATGTTAAGTAGCTTAAGCAAATTGTTTTAATGCTGATACATAGAAATAAAACTTCTCTCCAGAAAAAGATTTAATGTTTTGTTTGTTTGGTTTTGTTTATTTTTTACTCCTTAAAGATTCAATATTTGAAAGGTTATAGGGACTCCCTCTAGTGGTGAATTTAGTACCTAAAATAATTTGGTCAAGCGCTAGAAGCTAAGGGGATAGAATGAAACTGCCCCAGACTCTGATCTCTTTTATGACCAGTTTTTAAGTAGAAATCACCTATAACTGGTTTTCTTCTTAGTATATTGAGGAGGGAGTATTACTAAGTGATAAAGCTCATGGGTTTTGATGGGATCTGAGGTCTCACACCTGGATTTAAAGTCTGCCTCCATCACTCTTTCAAGGGTTAGCATGCCTCAGAATCACCTGGAGGGCATGTTAACACACAGATTTCTAGGCCCCGGCCCCAGAGTTTCTGATTCAGGAGATCTGGAGTGAAAGCCAAGAATATGCATTTGTAACAAGTTCTCAAGTGGTACTGATGCTGCTGGTCCAGGGACCACACTTGGAGAAGCACTGTCCTTGATTCCTAGAGTGCTAAAACTAAGCCTTATATTCCTCAAGGTTAGCTGTAGGGTTGTTGTGAGGATTAAATGGAGCAGTAGATGTTAAGTGCTTATCATGGTACCTGACACAGTAAGTGCTCCACAAAGGTTAGCTATTATTAATATCATAGATCTCTCAGTGTTTTCTGATTGGAAAATTTAAAAAATAAGGTAGAACTTTTTAATAATATTGTTGTTGAGCTAGTGTTGTTAGCTGTTATATCAGTAACTTTACTTATGATTAAGGTCTTTGTGCTTGGGCCCTCCCGTGGCTTAGCTGTTAAAAGCGCGCGCTCCGCTCCTGGCAGCCCGGCTTCGGATCAGGGCGCGCACCCATGCACTGCTTCTCCGGCCATGCTGAGGCCAAGTCCCACATACAGCAACTAGAAGGATGTGCAACTATGACATACAACTATCTACTGGGGCTTTGGGGAAAAAAAGGAGGAGTATTGGCAATGGATGTTAGCTCAGAGCTGGTCTTCCTCAGCAAAAAGAGGAGGATTAGCATGGATGTTAGCTCAGGGCTGATTTTCCTCACAAAAATAAATAAATAAATAAGGTCTTTGTGCTTGACACTGTACTAAGCCTATTAATATATCTCTTAGCATCTATCTCATTACTAATACATTAATCTTTTTGCATATTGCTTTGAAAAATTGACACAAAACAAAACAAAAACAACACACTGAGGGGGTATGTAAGAGGGATACAGAGACCAAATGAAAGAGCCCCCAACAACATAGCATTAAAGTAAAGTAGTAATGGATTATAACCCAAAGTAAAAAAGAAATGTCCCTGAGTCCATGCTGAGATAAATCAATGAGTGAATGAGTGAATAAATAAATAAATGGAGAGGGAAAGACAGATCTCCCAGGCAGAACAATTCCAAATAATTAGTGTAGATACTCTGCCCTCAGAGAGGTGGAGCGTAGCTGCCCACTTCTTAAGGGTGGACAGCACATAGCGACTTCCTTCCAAAGAAAGGGGAAGAGAGTAATTTACAGCGCAGAAACATGGCAAACAGCACCTCAGCCAGTTGAGTAACATCAATATCAACAGTGATAAGTCATGTTACCAATATGTCCCCTTGATATGATATGATGAAAAGAGCACCTTACACCTGTGGTCTTCCTCCTCAAATCCCATAACCCTGTGTAATCTTGAGAAACACATCAGATAAATCCCAGCACAGGGACATTTTACAAAATGCCTGACTAGTACTCCTCCTCAAAACTGCCAAGGTCATCAAAAATAAGGAAAGCCTAAAAATCTGTCACAGCCAAGAGGAGTTTAAGGAGACATGACAACTAAATGTAATGTGGTGTCCTGGATGGGGTCCTGGAACAGGAAATGGACATTAGGTAAAAAGTAAGGAAATCTGAATAAAGTATGGAAAAAAAATAAAGCAAAGCTTTTATTAAAAAAATTGATACATATTTATTATCAAAACTTCCATCAAAACTTGAGAAGCACAATAAAGAAGAGCATGCCAATGCTGTATGCTAAAATATTATGTTGATATTAGGTGAACATTTTTCTAGATCGATCTATCTATTTTTCTAGATTGATCTATCTATCTGACAGGTAGAGGTAGAGCATATATATATATAAATATGCATATGTATAACAGACATGACGACAAACAATCTTATAAAAATAGGATTTGTGTGTGTGTTTAAAAATTTTATTTGGGGCATTATTTAACTTTTTTTTTTTACATTATGAAATGTATCAAACATACAGAAAATAATTAACTGACCCCTATATATTCACTGGGCAGATTTTACCATATTCTCTTCAGATTTTTTTTTACAAGAAAACATTTTGTATTTTTATTTTTCAGATAAAGAAAGCTGCCGAATTCAAATGAAAACATGACAAGGTTTAAAAGGGAGAAAAACAAAAAACATTCACAATAGTGATATGATTTACAATATGTAGGTAGACCTTTTGGATAAAACAAAGTGTTGCTTGAACAATAGAAAATTAGAAATGTGTAACAATTTAATGTTTTTTCTTTTATTGAGGTCATATTGGTTTATAACATTGTGTAATTTCAGGTGTACATTATTATATATCAGTTTCTGTATAGACTGCATCGTGCTAACCACCCAATAGTCTAGTTTTTATCTGTCACCATTCATATGTGCCTCTTTACCCCTTTTGCCCATCCCCCTACCCCCTTCCCCTCTGGTAACCACTAATCTGTTCTCTTTATCCATGTGTTTGTTTATCTTCCACATATGAGTGAAATCATACAGTGTTTGTCTTTCTCTGTCTGGCTTATTTCACTTCACATAATACCCTCAAGGTCCATCCGTGTTGTTGCAAATGGGATGATTTTGTCTTTTTTTAGACTGAGTAGTATTCCATTGTATATATATACCACATCTTCTTTACTCATTCATCAGTTGATGGACACTTGGGTTGCTTCCACATCTTGGCTACTGTGAGTAATGCTGCAATGAACATAGGGGTGCATAACTCTCTTTGAATTGTTGACTTCAAGCTCTTTGGATAAATACGCAGTAGTGGGATATTTGGGTCATATGGTATTTCTATTTTTAATGTTTTGAGAAATCTCCATACTGTTTTCCATAGAGGCTGAATCAGTTTGCATTCCCACCAGCAGTGGATTAGGTTTCCCTTTTCTCCTCATCCTTCCCAAGACTATTTCTCTTCTTGTTAATTATAGCCATTCTGATGGGTGTGAGGTGATATCTCATTGTAGTTTTGATTTGCATTTCTCTAGTAATTAGTGTAATTAGTGACATTGAACATCTTTTCATGTGCCTGTTGGCCATCTGTATATCTTCTTTGGAAATGTCTGTTCATATCCTCTGCCCATTTTTTGATCAGGTTGTTTGTCTTTTTGTTGTTGAGTTGCATGAGTTCTTTATATATTTTGGAAATTACCCCCTTGTAGGATATATGATTTGTTAATATTTTCTCCCAGTTGGTGGGTTGTCTTTTCGTTTTGTTCATGATTTCCTTTGCCTTGCAGAAGCTTTTTGGTCTGATGTAGTCCCATTTGTTTATTTTTTCTTTTGTTTTCCTTGCCTGAGTAGACATGGTATTCAAAAAGATGCCGCTAAGACTGATGTCAAAGAGTGTACTGCCTATATTTTCTTCAACGAATTTTATGATTTCAGGTCTTACATTCAAGTCTTTAATTCATTTTGAGTTAATTTTTGTGTATGGTGTAAGATAATGATCTACTTTCATTCTTCTGCATGTGGCCGCCCAGTTTTCCCAACACCATTTATTGAAGAGACTTTCCATTCTCTATTGTATGTTCTTGTCTCCTTTCTCAAAGATTAGCTGCCCATAGGTGTGTGGTTTTATGTCTGGGCTTTCAATTCTGTTCCTTTGATCTGTGTGTCTGTTTTTGTGCCAGTACCATGCTGTTTTGGTTACTATAGCTTTGTAGTATATTTTGAAGTCAGGTATTGTGGTACCTCGAGCTTTGTTCTTTTTTCTCAGGATTCCTTTGGCTATTTGGGGGTCTTTTGTTGTTCCATATAAATATTAGGATTCTTTGTTCTCTTTCTGTGAAGAATGTCGTTGGGATTCTGATTGGGGTTGCATTGAATCTGTAGATTGCTTTAGGTAATATGGACATTTTATCTATGTCTATCCTTCCAATCCATGAGCATGGAATATCTTTCCATTTCTTTATGTCTTCTTTGAATTTTTTCAATAATGTCTTTCATTGTATAGGTCTTTCACCTCCTCGGTTAAATTTATTCCTAGATATTTTATTCTTTTTTTGCAATTGTAAATAAAATTGTATTCTTGACTGCTCTTTTTGCTAGTTCATTTGTAGTGTATAGAAATACAACTGATTTCTGTAAGTTGATTTTGTACTCTGCAACTTTGCTGTTGTTGTTGATTATTTCTAATAGTTTTCCAATGGATTCTTTAGGGTTTTCTATATATAAGGTCATGTCATCTGCAAACAGCGAGAGTTTCACTTCTTTGTTGCCTATTTGGATTCCTTTCATTCATTTTTCTTGACTAATTGCTCTGGTCAGAACCTCCAGTACTGTGTTGAATGAGAGTGGCGAGAGTGGGCACACTTGTCTTGTTCCTGTTTTCAGAGGGATGGCTTTCAGTTTTTCCCCATTGAGTATGATGTTGGCTGTGGGTTTGTCATATATGGCCTTTATTATGTTAAGGTACTTTCCTTCTATACCCATTTTGTTGAGAGTTTTTATCATAAATGGATGTTGGATCTTGTCAAATGCCTTCTCTGCATCTATTGAGATGATCATATGGTTTTTATTCCTTGTTTTGTTAATGTGGTGTATGACATTGATTGATTTGCAGATTTTGAACCATCTCTGCATCCCTGGTACAAATCCCACTTGATCATAGTGTATATTCCTTTTAATGTATTACTGTATTCGATTTGCTAGTGTATTTTGTTGAGGCTTTTTGCGTCTATGTTCATTAGCATATTGGCTTGTAATTTTCCTTCTTTGTGTTGTCCTTGCCTGGCTTTGATATCAGGGTAATGTTGGCCTCATAGAATGAGTTAGGAAGCAATTCATCTTCTTCAATTTTTTGGAATAGTTTGAGAAGGATAGGTATTAAATCCTCTTTGAATGTTTGGTAGAATTGTCCAGAGAAGCCATCTGGTGCTGGACTTTTGTTTTCTGGGGACATTTTTGATTACTGTTTCAATCTCTTTACTTGTGATTGGTCTATTCAGATTCTCTATTTCTTCTTGATTCAGTTGTGGAAGGTTGTATGAGTCTAAGAATTTATCCATTTCTTCTAGGTTGTCCAATTTGTTGGCATATAGTTTTTCATAGTGTTCTCTGATAATCCTCTGTATTTCTGTGGTATCTGTTGTAATTTATCCTCTTTCATTTCTAATTTTATTTATTTGAGTCTTCTCTCTTTTTTTCCTAGTGAGTCTGGCTAGGGGTTTGTCAGTTTTGTTTATCTTCTCAAAGAACCAGCTCTTAGTTTCATTGGTCCTTTATATTGTCTTTTTTTGTCTCTATTTCATTTATTTCTGCTCCAATTTTTATTTTTTCCCTCCTTCTGCTGACTTTGGGCTTTGTTTGTTCTTCTTGTTCTGTTAAGTATAGTTTAAGACTACTTATTTGAGATTTTTCTTCTTTGTTGAGGTAGTCCTGTATTGCTATACATTTCCCTTTTAGAACCGCTTTTGCTGCATTCCATAAGATTTGGTATGTTGTGTTTTCATTTTCATTTGTCTCCAGGTATTTTTTGATTTCTCCTTTGATTTCTTCATTGATCCAATGGTTGTTCGGTAGCATGTTGTTTAGTCTCCAAATATTTCTGACTTTCCCAGCCTTTTTTTAAATAGTTGATTTCTTGTTTCATAGCATTGTGGTCAGAAAAGATGCTTGATATGATTTCAATCTTCTTAAATTTATTGAAGCTTGCCTTGTTTCCCGACATATGATCTATCTTTGAGAATGCTCCATGTGCACTTGAGAAGAATGTATATTCTGCTGTTTTTGGATGGAATGTTCTATATATATCTATTAAGTCCATCTGGTCTAGTATTTCATTTAAGGCCATTGTTTCCTTGTTGACTTTCTATCTGTATGATCTATCCATTGATGTATGTGGGGTGTTGAGGCCCCCTACTATTATTGTGTTGATGTCAATTTCTCCTTTTAGGTCTGTTAATAGTTGCTTTATATACTTTTGTGCTCCCATGTTAGGTGCATATATATTCATAAGTGTTATGTCCTCTTGGTGGAATGTTCCTTTTATCATTATATACTGCCCCTCTTTGTCTCTCATTGTCTTTTTTATCTTGAAGTCTGCTTTGTGTGATATAAGTATGGCAAAACCTGCTTTCTTTTGCTTGCTATTTGCTTGGAGTATTGTCTTCCATCCCTTCACTCTGAGCCTAAGTTTGTCTTTAGAGCTGAGATGTGTTTTCTGGAGGCAGCATATTGTTGGGTCTTATTTTTTAATCCATCCAGCCACTCTGTGTCTTTTGATTGGTAAATTCAATCCATTTACATTTAGAGTGATTTTTGGTGTGTGAGGACTTAATACTGTCATTTTATCTCTTGTTGTCTGGTTGTTCTATATTTCCATTGTTTCTTTTACCTTATATTTCTGACTGCCATTTCAGTTTTGTGGTTTTCTGTGATGGTTTTTTCAGTTTTCTCTTTTTTTATGATTTGTGGCTCTGCTCAGATTTTTTGTTTAGTGGTTACCATGAGGTTTGTATAAAAGATCTCACAGATGAGATGATCCATTTTCTGGTAGCCTCTTATCTCCCTTAGCCTAAGTGGGTCCCATCTCTTTGCTCTTCCCCTTCTGAGTTAGTGTTGTCACAAATTGTTCTTTTCTGTCTTGTAAGTTTGTGACTAAATTGGAGAGTTTATAGTTATTTACTTCCCTTCGTATTTTATGTTTTAATTGACTGTTTACTGACCTGACTAGAGCTGCACTTTTCTGATTCTATCTGTCTGTTTATCTCCTTGCTCAAGGTTTTGTAAACCTATGACTTTTTGTTATAGGTAGGAGGGCTTCCTTCATTGTTTCTTGTAAGTGAGGTCTAGTGGCAATGAACTCCCTCAGCTTTTGTTTACCTGGGAAAGCTTTTATTTCTCCATCATATTGGAAAGATAGTTTCACTGGATAGAGAATTCTTGGCTGAAAGTGCTGGTCTTTCAGTATTTTGAATATATCATTCCATTCTCTCCTAGCCTGTAAGGTTTCTGCTAAGAAATCTGCTGAAAGCCTGATAGGGGTTCCTTTGTAGATTATTTTCTTCTGCCTTGCTGTCCTTAGTAGTTTTTCTTTGTCATTGACTTTTGCCAGTTTTAATAGTTATATGCCTTGGAGAAGGTCTTTTTGCATTGATGTAATGAGGAGTTCTATTGGCTTCATGTACTTGTAAGACCAGTTCCTTCCCCAGGTTTGGGAAGTTCTCTGCTATTATTTCTTTGAACAAGCTCTCTGCTCCTTTGTCCCGCACTTCTCCCTCTGGAATACCTATAATCCTTATGTTGCTTTTCCTAATTGAGTCGGATTTTTTTCGAAGGATTTCTTTGTTTTTTTAAGTCTCAGTTCTCTCTCCTCCTCCATCTGAAGCATTTCTATATTTCTATCCTCTAAATCACTAATTCTGTCCTCCATAATGTCAGATCTATTTTTTTATGTGTTCTAGATTTTTTTTATCTCGTTAATTGTGTTCTTCATATCCAGAATTTATGTTTGATTTTTTTTAGAGTTTCAGTCTCTGCGGTGAAGTATTCCTTCTGCCCATTAATTTTATTCCTGAGTTCATTGAACTGTCTTTCTGAGTTTTCTTGTAGCTCGTTGAGTTTCTGTATGATAACTATTTTTGAATTCTCTGTCATTTAGATTGTAAATTTCTGTGACTTCAGGATTGGTTTCTGGATACTTGTCATGTTCCTTCTGCTCTGAAGTGTTAATGTAGTTCTTCATGGTGTTTGATGAAATGATCCTATGCCAGTGCATTTGAGGTAGTATTAGGTCGCAGATTCCACCTGTCACTACTGGAGGGCAGGTAGGAGCTGTGTTTTCTGATCCTGCCCCATCTGCTGAAAGTCGTGTGGATAGGGCTACTCTGCATTCCCCTGGGCTGGCCGCAGCCACTCTGCAGGTTGTGCTTATGTAGGCAGGGCCTCTGCATTGCGTGGGTGGTCGGGCACCTGCTGAGCTGCTGCACACTAGACGGGAGGGGCACCTACACAGGGGCTGAGCTGCCACTCAGTGGGTCCCATGGGCTACTGTGCTCTGTGGGTGGGGTGCCTTCTGAGTGGATGGCGCACCTTCTTGCCCTCGCTGTGCTAAGGGTGAGGGGCGCCCAGGTAGGGGCTGAGCTACCACTTGGTGGATCCCATGGACTGCTGTGCTCCATGGGCAGGGGCACATTCTGAGCTTGCAGGGTGCCTTCTCACCTATGCTGTGCTGTGGATTGGGGCGTCCATGGGGTAGCTGAGCCACTGCCACTTGGGTGTAGAGCGTTCCCTCAGGCAGGGCTGCCATGGCATGTTGGGCGCTCCTGCAGGCCAGGTTGCTACTCCTAAAGTGTTCGCGTAGGCTGGGCTGTCCCTGCCTCCTCTTACTTGCACATGGCTGCTATGTGAGGATCTGAGAACTGGCTCGCTGCTGCTGGGTAGGGGTAAGAGTGCACTTACTTAGTTCTACTGCCTCCCAGTCCACCCACCTTCAGATGTACAGCTGCGTGGATCTCTCAGAAGTCTTGTGTTGTGCAGGGAGTCCTCTGCTGGTTAATGAATGCCCATTTAGTTGTAACCTAAACGGGAGAGACTGAGGGAATAACTCACTCTGCCATGATGCTGATGTCACTCCAGATATTTTTAATAAGCAAAAGTTGTAGATAGTTAAAGCCATACCCCTACATCTTGTTCCCTCTCTCCATTTTTCTCATGATAATCAATGTCTTCAATGTGGTGTGTGTTCTTTCCATGCCTATTTGTATACTTCTACTTTAGATGTTTGTATCCATTAATGACGTAGTATTTTTTGTGTTTTTAGATTTTATATAACTGGTATAATATTTTACATACATTTTTGAAATTTACTTTTTAACAGAATGTTGTGTTTTTAGAGATTTATCCATGTTGTTACATTTAATGCTGTATAGATTTCTATTGTATGAATAAATCACAACGTTTGCATCCTCCAGGTGAGTATCAGTTGTTTCCATTTTTTCCTATTACAAAATATGCTGCACTGTTTATGTACTTGAGAATCTCTATAGAAATGGCTTGTCTTTTTGTGTCATTTGTAATAACTTTTGCAGAACAGAATTTTTTAATATTAAGTCTTTAATCTAGCTAGAATTTATTTTTGTATATACTATGAGGTAAGGATCTAATTTTATCTTCTTCTGTATGGATAACCACTTGTGCCAAATTAATTTATTGAATTAATCATTCTGTTCCTCCATCCCAAATGATTTTTATTACTACTTCTGTGTCTAGTTTCCATACATAAGTTGGCTTGTTTCTAGGCATTCTATTCCATTGGCCTATTTGTTTATAGCTGGGCCAATTCTAAGCCATTTTAATTAGGGATATTCTGAATGGATCAAATTATTTGAAACCAATATAAATTTATTTGTAGATTTGTAAGATAAATCAAGTTGGCCTTAACACACAAAATTTTTTTTTTTTTTGTGAGGAAGATCAGCGCTGAGCTAACATACATACTAATCCTCCTCTTTTTGTTGAGGAAGAGCGGCTCTGAGCTAACATCTGTTGCCAATCCTCCTCCTTTTTTTTTCCCCCCAAAGCCCCAGTAGATAGTTGTATGTCATAGTTGCACATCCTTCTAGTTGCTGTATGTGGGACGCGGCCTCAGCATGGCCGGAGAAGCAGTGCGTCGGTGTGTGCCTGGGATCTGAACCCGGGCCGCCAGTAGCAGAGTGCGCTCACTTAACCGCTAAGCCATGGGGCCGGCCCCACAAAAAATTTTTAATGGATGTAATCACATTTTATTTTCCTAATCCACTTTTTCGGGGACAGATTTTTTGAGATATAATTTACACACCATACAATTCACCTATTTAAAGTGTACAATTTAATCATTTTTAATATATCCACAGAGTTGTGCAACCATCACCACAATCAATTTTAGAACATTTTCATCACTTCCAAAAGAAATTACACACATTAGCAGTCATTCTCCATTTCTCCTCAATTCTCCCAGCCGTAGGCAATCAGAAATCTACTTTGTGTCTCTGTAGATTTGCCTCTTCTGGACATGTCATATAAATGGAATCATATAATATGTGGTCTTTTGTGATTGACCTCTTTCACTTAGCATAATATTTTCAAGGTTCATTCCTGGTGTAACATATAACATTTTTATTGCTGAGTAATATTTCATCGGGTGGATATACCATTTTGATTTATCCACTCATCAGTTGATAGAAGTTTAGGTTATTTCCACTTTTTAGCTATTATGAATAATACTGCTGTGAACATTTATGTACAAGTTTTTGTGTGGACAAATGTTTGCATTTCTCTTGGGTATATACTTAGGAGGGGAATTGCTAGATCATGTGGTAACACTATGTTTAACCTTTTGAGGAACTTCCAGGCTGTTTTGCAAAGTGGCCGCACTATTTTACATTCCCACTAACGGTGTATGAGGGCTCCAATTTCTCTACATCCTTGTCAACACTTGTTATTTTCTGACTTTATTGATTCTAGCCATCCTAGTGGGTATTAAGTGATATCTCATAGTTATTTTGATTTCCATTTCCTTGATGGATAATAATGTTGAGCATCTTTTCAAGTTCTTATTGATCATTTATATATCTTCTTTGGAGAAACATCTATTTAGATCCTTTGCTTATTTTTTAAAATCGGTTGTCATTTTATTACTGTTATGATTTCTTTATATATTCTGGATACAAGACCCTTATCAGGTATATGATTTGCAAATATTTTCTTCCATTATATGGATTGTCTCTTCATTTTTTGGTGGAGTCTTTTGAAGCACGACAGTTTTTAATTTTGATGAAATCCAATTTATTTAATTTTTCTTTTGTTGCTTGTGCTTTTGGTGTTATTAAAGAAGGCTTTGCCTAACCTGAGGTCATGTAGAATCACTCATATATTTTCTTCTAAGAGTTTTATAGTTTTGGCACTTACATTTTTGTCTATGGTCCGTTTTAAGTTAATTTTTGTGTATGACTTGAGGAAGGAGTTGAATTTTATTCTTTTTCATGTGAATATCCAGTTGTTCCAGAACACTCATTGAAGAGACTATTTTTTTCCCAGTTGAATTGTCTTTGCACCATTGTGAAAATCAACTGACCATTAATATAAGGATTTATTTCTGGATCTCAACTGTCTTCTATTGAGCTATATGTTGATCTTTATGCCAGTACTACTCTGTCCTGATTACTGTAATTTTGTAGTCAGTTTTAAAATGGGGAGAAAATAGGATATTTTTAAGATATTGTTTTTTATTAAAATGTTAACTTTAATTTTATTGAATTTAATGACAGAGAAAAAGAAAACAAAGTAGAGCACAAGGATCGCTTGAAATTTAGGAAATAAATAAGTTTCTAAATGAATTTCCTGTTCCACAAGATGTTAGTTCCTAAAAGATCTCACTAAGATTTTAAAAAAAGAGATTACAGAAGTAATTAAGAATTGAAGTTTTTATATTTTGTAAACATGTAGTTCAATTTCAGATTCCATGCTTAACTTTCTGCCATGAAAAATAAGGAAATTAGCATCTTCATATTCCCTATCAGTTCCCTTTCTCACATATTTTGTTTGTATTAGTAATGCTATCATTTTATATTATCAATGTTACTAACAATATATTTGAAACTGTAACCCATACAATGATTAGTCTTAGTTCTACATTAGTTCTACATTTACATGGACTGAATGCTCCCTACCAGTCCTTTTCGTCTAAGTTGTTGACTTTATAAAGTCAAAATTGTGTGTAGCATTCCCTTATCAGTATTTTAATATCTGTGGGGCCTGTAGTGATGCTTCCTCTTTCATTTATGAGATTGATAATTCGTGTCTTCTCTCTTTCTTGATTAGTCTGGCTAGAGGTTTATCAATTTTATTGATCTTTTCAAAGAACTAGCTTTTGGTTTCCTTTTTTTTTTTCTTTCTCTCTACCTCTCCATCTCTCTCCCTTTCTTTTTTTCTTCTTATTTTCTACCTTCTGCTCACTATAAGGTTGACTTGCTCTTCCCTTTTTTTCTAGTGTCTTAAGATAGAAGCTTAGAACATGGTATTTAAATCTTTCTTCTTTTCTAATATGTGCATTTAATGCTATATAAATGCTAGGCACTTTTCTCTAAGCACTGCTTTTTCTGCATTCCACAAATTTTAATGTGTTGTGTCTTTATTTTCATTCAATTCAAAGTATTTTCTAATTTTCCTGTGGTTCCATTTTTGATTCATTCTTTATTTAGAAGTATGTTGCTTAATTTAAAAAATTTAGGGGGATTTTATAGATATATTTCTGTTATTGATTTCTAGTTTAATTCTGTTCTGATCAGAGAATATACAATTTATGATTTCAATTCTTTTAAATTTGTTGAAGGATTTTTTTAATGGCCCAGAATATTGTCAGTCTTGGTGAATGTTCCATATGCTCTTGGAAAGAATTTGTACTCTGCTGTTGTTGGGTTGAATGTTCTATAAATGTTAATTAGGTTAAGTAGTTGATAGCATTGTATTATAGATTTTCTATAACCTTACTGAATTTCTCTAAACTTGCTCTGACCATTACTGAAATAGGAGTGTTGAAGTCTCCAACTGTAATTGTGGATTTGTCTATTTCTCCTTTCAGTTCCATCAGCTTTTGTTTCATTCATCTTGAATCTGTGCTGTTAGGTCCATACATATTTAGTCTATGTAGCATAATGTTATGTCTTCGTGGTGAAATGACCCTTTAATCATTATGTAATATTGCTCTTTATCCCTGGTACTATTCCTTAATCCAAAGACTATTGTGTCTGATATCAATACAGTCCTCCAGCTTTCTTTTCACTAGTGTTAGCATGCTATAACTTTTTCCTTCCTTTTCCTTTAACTTATCTATGTCTTTCTACTTAAAATGAGTTTCTTATAGGTGGAATATAGTTAGGTTGCTTCTTTATCCAACTTGACATCTCTGCCATTAACTGGTTTGTTTAGACCATTTACATTCAATGTAAATATAGATATAGTAATATTAAAATCTACCATTTTGCTGGTTGTTTTCTATATTCCATATTTCCTTTTTTGGAAGACCTGAGTCCTACTATTTCTTGATGTCTTTGTTAATGTCCTGTGTCAGGGCTTACTCCGTGTACTTGGAGTATATTCTCTGCCTATGATGTGGGATGTCTGATGGCTCCAATTCATCATGTGGCCATGAGATACAGTCACTTCAAGTTCTTCTTCTATCACAGTGATGCCCAACTCTGGATGTACGTTGGAAATACCTGAGGGACTTTAAAAAATAATGCCTATATCCTGCCAATAAAAATTATAATTTAGTTTATCTGGAATGCAGCCTGGCATTTGATAATTTTAAGAGCTTCCCAGATGATTCTAATGTGCAACCAGGTTCCAGCCTCTGGGCAGATCCTGAGTGAGAAGTAGCAAATTCTACTTTCATTGATTTTTCTTGATGCTTCTCTGAGCTGCCTACTCATTTCTCTAAAAATTTGGGGATAAAAGAGAATTTCCAGGGTTTAGTTGAACTCAATATTTTCCTTTATAACCATTCCTTGGACAAAAGTATGAGATTATGATCCAGTCTTGGCTGAAACTTTTCAAGGTTTATGACATGATTTAGTACCCTTTACTGTGTTTTACTTTTGCTTGTAATTATTTGGAAGTTTTTACAACCTTTGTCTGTTTATTTTGTCAAATATTGGAGGAAAAGGATTCTGTGATCCAACTCTATTCTATCATCTTTGCCTGGAAGTATTGACACTTTTTATTGTATTATACTATTTCCTCTAATCCTCATAGTAACCTTGTGAATAGCTGTTGCAACAACAACAACTACTACTATAGTTATAGCTTTTCTTGTTTTACAGATTCCTAGGTTTCCTCAATCACAAAAACGAGACAATACTGGTGCCCACCACATATGTTGCTATGAAGATTAAATGAGAGAATGTAAGACATTTTGCACAATGCCTAGAAAATAGTAAGTGCTCAATGAATGTTAACTAATAATAATTGTTCCATATTAAATATTATTACCCATGAATATAAAGACAATAGTTATATTCTACTCAAGGCCCATTAATTTCATTTCTTGGTCATATTAACTTTTCAAAGGATAAAATTAGATATAAATTATCATTTTTTTCTGACAGAAATTTGAAAATATTCAAACTACTGTATTTTGAGCTTTCTTCATAACTTTTTTTTTCTCCTTTAGATTGGAAGATTATCTTTCTCAACTTGTAAAAGCATATGTTAGCAACTAATTTTATTTTACATTTTAGCTTCATAGTTTTGTCCATATGCATTTTTTCTTTATTGGTTTTCAGTATTGGTATGAGTTTTTCTGAGTCTTCACAGATGTTTTTAGTGAGCAATTAGATTTTTACTTAGTCAATGTATTACAAGTGATTGAGCCATTATTCTTTTAGATGCTCCAATTATCTAAAAGTTGGCCAGTGGGAGCCCTTCCAGCTGGCTCTTGTGTTTGACATGTTCCCATTTTTCTTAAATGTGTCCTGGGTTCTGGCACAAGATGTTCCAGGTTCATCTTGCATCTTCTCTTCTCAAGACTTGGAATCAGCCAGTTCTCCAAGGAACAGCCAGAAATCACTTTAAACTGAAAATTCCAAATTCCTTATTGAAGCATTCTTTTGAGATTGTTTTGGAATAGCTAGCCTGCTGAGTAAAGAGTTGGAAGCACCTATTTTGACTGTTAGCTATAATGGTCCCTGAAACAATATGTTTATCTTTTTAACAATAGAATGTCACAGTCAATAAGCTGGGTTAAATCATAGCTCCTTGTGCTCTTATGCTTTTGACCTAAAGTAGCAAAATTCCAAAATAGTCTGTTTGAGATAATACACTATACTTGTACTAGAGACACTTCTATGCAGTTTAACATACTCACAGGCTTAGCCTAATGGGAAGAAAGAGTAATGGTTCTTCAGACCATTGGTTTTTGGAAATACTTCTCATTCTGATAGTTAGCAGAATCTAATAAATACAGTATTTATATGACAAATACCATGGAGTGAAATGTTTAGTCATTTATCACAACGTGTCCAGATCTGAATTCTGGGAGTAACTGAAGCATTTAAATAATTTTCATAAACATTTACTTTTCATCTAGATGATGTTATAATAAGATAGAAAAAGCAGTGTATATTTTTATTATTAAAAAACAGTGTACCTCAAACTTTTATTTTCTTTAAAAATTCTCACATATTTATTGCTTTGTTATTACTACAAAGGTTATAATCCTTTTTTTTTGATAGCCTGGAAGATGCAGACCCACTGTTAATTACTCTCTATCTGATGCCTCATACTTCTCTGTAGCATTGCTCACATTTGTAAGTAAATACTTGATTGGATAATGAGTACTATTTGTGTCTGTCTGTCCTGCTAGCATGTAGACTGCACGTGGGCAGACACCATGCTGCATCGTTCACCACTGCATGCCCAGGAACGAGTGTCTTACATGTAATAGATGGTCAATAAATTTTTGTTGGACAAATCATATTTGCTAAAAATATTTTTCTCAAATTTGTAATTTTTTTTTTGTGAGGAAGATCAGCCCTGAGCTAACTTCTGATGCCAATTGTCCTCTTTTTGCTGAGGAAGATTGGCCCTGGGCTAACATCCGTGCCCATCTTCCTCTACTCTGTACGGGACACTGCCACAGCATGGCTTGACAAGCAGTGTGTAGGTGTGCACCCGGGATCCGATCCTGCAAACCCTGGGCTGCCGAAGCGGAGCGCGTGCACTTAACCGCTACACCACAGGGCCAGCCCTCAAATTTGTAATTTTGCCTGTTAAGTTTATGCTTTCAAACAAACAGATAATTACATTTACATGGTCCCCTTTAGTGGTATTTACTATTGTAATTTGCTTTTACATTTTGAAAGCCCTCTCCCAACCTGAGATCAATGAAATATTCACTTTTCTCCCCCATAACTTTTTAAGGTTTCATTTTATGTAATTAACTTTTTAATCCTCATAACATTTATTTCATTCTAAGTTGTGAGGGAACAGTGTTATATGGCTATTATGGCCAATATGTTTAATTAGTCATTTTCCCCAGTATCATCGATTTGATAATATATACTTTCACTGATAACTTGGGGCCCCATGTGTTTCTTTTCCTCTTACTGGTCTCAAGGAAGCTTCTTTAAAATATGTGCCTAGAAATGGGACCAGAATCCTAAATCACAAAAGTGTTCTTGAACTTATCCCTGCTCTTCACCTTTGCACATTTTGCTCCAGGAACATTGAATGGACCCGGAATAGTGAGAACAATCACTGAGCTTTTGGCCAAGTTTGAACTCTCAGCTAGTGACGTGTTGCCAGGTCTCACCTAAAAAAACAGTTTCAATTTTTTTAATAGATAATATTCTGGCAATCTGCTTTGGGAATTGCATTAAGCAGCAGGCAACAGGGGTGAGAGTGGCTTAGACAAGATAGAAATTTATTTTTCTCTCATATAAAAGATGTACGGAGGTAGGTAGTCCATGGCTTGTATGGAGGCTCCACAAAGTTATCTTGAATGCAGACTTCTTTCTTTCATTGCAACAAGATAACAATTTAGCCATTATGTGCAGATATTTGGCTTCCAACAATTTTTGGAAAGGCTGAAGGGCAAAAAAGTCTTTCCCTAAAGATCTGTCCCCCTTTAAAGGAACTTTTTATAAGTTCCACACAAGAAACTTTGGCTTACATATCATTGGCCAAAAGTCAGCCACAGGACTTCACCTGGCTGAAGGGAAGCCAGAAAATGTGATCTTTTAGCACGAAATATTGCTTATCTGAATAAAACTGGGGTTCTGTTAACAAATAAGAAGGGGGGATGAATCTGGCATGCACAATGGCAGTGTCTGCCGTGCTTGCTCTTTGGACAGGCTCCCTGCTTCATGGACTGCTTTGCTGTGTAGAGATTTTGCACTTGCCTAGAAATCTTTTCCCAAAGCATCAGGAGTTTCTACAAATTGTTTATGATGCCTCCTATGACTTTGGTCTCTCCCCTCCTTTCCAGGTAAGATAAGCTCATGGGAACATTGCTGGCTAGGTTCAGGCCATTGAGCTGTTGGTACTGTTCCAGAATTAAGCCTCTGGCTTCACCCCAAGCATAGACATCCGAGTCTGGGGCAGTCTTACAGAGGCATGGCCAGTTGACTATTCTAAACCAATATCTCCCTTGACTCAGTTTCTACTCTTCTATTCTATCTTCAATGAGGTTAGAGAAGTTCTAGTTTCTTCTTTCCTCCCATAGCTGAGCAAACCCTTGGGGAAGACTTCTCCCTCCTGAGTTTGAGCCAATGACTTAATTCTCATTTATGTCTTTGAGTTTTAGAAGTGAGATCTGTTTTCTTTTCCCCATGTTTCTGGGCATCTCTGCATGTATCCTCTCTTACCTGGGGGCATTGGCCTACATTCATCTTGTCCCCTAGAACTGCATTGATTTGTCCAGAGTACCCATACTCATATGCTTCTGCTGGAGTTTTCTGGGGATTCTCTCCTAAAGCTAGGCTGCTAATGCACCACCATTTAACTACATCAGTTCTCCTAACCTGTGGTGTCAGCTGAGCGGATGCCCACTGTAGCTTTTGGATTGCTGTTTCAACCCTCTTTAGAGATGGACTCTCTCCATTCTCTTTTAAGGGTTATCTAACTTTTGGAAAGATGAGTACTGACATTCTTCTAGATGAATATTGAAATTCTTCTTGGTTAGCCAAGGATCTGAGTAAATTGGACCTCTCTGCACTGGTGCCTAGCCATTTGGGTCCTGAGTATCCCTAGAGTTGACTAGTTGAACTCTTCCTCTAGTATTTATTCATTCTTTCAACAAATATTTATTGAAGGCCCAAGGCCCTATGCACTGAGTTGAGCACTGGAGATACACAATGATAACAAGACAAATATGTTAGCTGCTCTCATACAGTTTCTAGACTACTGGGGCTACACACAAGTAAACAGACAATTACACAGAAGTGTCCTAAGTGCACATTGATCAGGGCACATATCATGTGCTATGGGGGCACAGAAAGATAGGAAATCAGCAAATCCACTCTCAGCTAACAGGTTGTTGGATTCTTTATACCCCTCCCTGTGGGCAAAATATCCAAGGGTCTTCTTTATGTAGACACAGACTCAGCTACTATAGAATGGAGTCTCTGGCTCTATCATTATGGTGAGATGATAGAGCTGATGATAGAATGCATCTAGGAAATTAGTACACCTTCCTATTTCTATATTAAAGATTGGTGGATTCTGAATTCACTTTCCTATGAACTCTTCTTAAAGTGGACCCAAACTCCACTGGTCAACAAAGAGCTTGGTGGGTGCCTACATGGACAATTTGAAGATCAGCAGGCAATGAATTCTCCCACCATCACATCCCCTTTCCACAATGTTAGGGAGGTCTCTTCTGCTCGGGTTCCTCAGAGTTGCTGTCCAAGCTCCACTCTGATCTTTTGGACTTCATAGCCCTGATAACATCACTGTCAATCATTTCATTGACCACTGCTTTGCGCCTTACCAACTCTTGTTCCTTGGTCTGGTCTGTTATGTCCCTCTTCTGCACAATGTCCTGGCTCCTCAAACAACTGTGTGCCAAACTGGACAATCTGGCTGCTCTACCAGCCACGGTGTCATCATGGTCATTTTTCTCATTTGTTCTCAAAATTTTCTTTCGGTAAATATTTCTTTTCTATTGGCTAGAGTTTTAGATAGAATAATTATATACATGTGAGTACATATATATATCTAGCCATATACAGCTGTGGTAATTATTCCATTTAAACTATAGCCAAGAGAAAAGAAGTATATACAGTTGGCCCTCCGTATCTGCGGGTTTCGAATCTGCTGATTCAACCAATCACCAAATGAAATTTTGTCTCCTTATCTGAGGTTGGAACCCATCCCCTGCTGATACCAAGGGATGACCGTATATATTTTTTCTATTTGTATGAAAACACAATGACGTAAGCTTATTCTTTTAATGGGATTGTACTATATAGGCTGTTTTGTAAATCATTTTAGAAAATACTGACAATGTATCTTGGAAATTTTCTATAATAGATTAGCGATACGTATCTCATTCTATTTAATGGCTATGCAGTACTCCATGGTATGAATGTTCCATTGTGTATTAACCACTAAATATTGTTGGATATTTAGGTCACCTACCATTTTTTTTGTTATTACAAACAATGCTGAAGTGAGCATCTTATATCTTATCAATGTGCACAAGTGTGTGCAATCTGTAAGAAAAATTCCTTGAAGTTGAACTTCTGGGTTAAAAGGTTTAAAGTGGAGATAGATAGTGTTAAATTGTCCTCCTAAAAGGAGTTGTCAATTTCTCTCCCTTCAACAGTGTGAAGGGAGTATTAGTGTGAGAGACAGTATTAGTTTCTCTACATCTTTACCTTTCCTGTATACTATCCATCCTTTACATTTTTGCCAATAGTGAATAATGCTCTCTCATTGTTTTAATTTGCATTTCTTTGAATAGTAGTGAAGTTCAGCATCTTTTTTTTTTTTCAGGAGTATTGATTTTTTTTTCTTTTTTTATTGTGAAATTTTTGTTGTACACTATTGTTTATCAGTCACCATATAAGTGCATCCCTCCACCCCTTGTGCCCACACCCTACCCCCCTAGCCCCTGGTAACCACCAAACAGTTCTATCTGTCTGTGTATTGGTTTATCTTCCACATATGAGTGAAATCATGCACTGTTTGTCCTTCTCTTTCTGGCTTATTTCAGTTAACATAATACCCTCTAGGTCCATCCATGTTGTTGCAAATGGGATGATTTTGTTTTTTTATGGCTGGGTAGTATTCCGTGGTATGTATATACCACATCTTCTTGATCAAATCATCAGTCAAGGGACACTTGGGTTGCTTCCATGTCTTGGCTATAGTGAATAATGTTGCAGTGAGCATAGGGGTGCTTAAGCCTCTTTGGATTGTTCATTTCAGGTTCATTGGGTAGATACCCAGTAGCGGGATAGCTAGATCATAAGGTATTTCCACTTTTAATTTTTTGAGGAATCTCCATACTGTTTTCCATAGAGGCTGCACCAGTTTGCATTCCCACCAGCAGTGGATTAGGGTCCCCATTTCTCCACAGCCTCTCCAGCATTTGTTGCTTTTTGTCTTGGTGATTATAACCATTCTAATGGGTGTAAGATGATATCTTAGTGTGGTTTTGATTTGCATTTCCCTGATGATTAGTGATGTTGAGCATCTTTTCATGTGCCTATTGGCCATCTGTATATCTTCTTTGGAGAAGTGTCTGTTCATTTCCTCTGCCCATTTTTTGATTGGGTTGTTTGTTTTTTTGTTATTCAGTTGTGTGAGTTCTTTATATACTATGGAGATTAACCCCTTGTCAGATATATGGTTTGCAAATATTTTTTCCCAGCTAGTGTGTTCCCTATTCATTTTGATCCTGGTTTCATTTGCCTTGTAGAAGCTCTTTAATCTGATGCAGTCCCACTTGTTTATTTTTTCTTTTGTTTCCCTTGTGTGAGTAGACATGGAATTCAAAAAGATCCTTTTATGGCTGATGACGAGTAGTGTACTACCTATATTTTCCTCCAGGAGTTTTATAGTTTCAGGTCTCGCCTTCAGGTCTTTGATCCATTTCGAGTTAATTTTTGTATCTGGCAAAAGAAGATGGTCTACTTTCCTTCTTTTGCAAGTGGCGGTCCAGTTTTCCAAACACCATTTATTGAAGAGACTTTTTCCTTTCTCCATTGTATGTTCTTAGCTCCTTTGTCAAAGATTAGCTTGAGCATCTCTTTAAATACGTATTTTTTTTTTGTCCTTTTAAAAAGTTTCATTTGGAAGTAATTTCAAAATTGCAAATATAAAAATAGTACAAGGAACATATGTAGACTCTTTATCCAGGTTCGTCTATTGCTAACATTTGACCCCATTTGCTCTATCTTTTGCTCCCTTTGTGTATGTTTGCATAGGTGTGCATGTGCATAATTTTATACTGATATTATAGTCCTTTACTCTTAAATATTTCCATGTGTATTTCCTAAGAATAGGGATACATTTTTACATAACCATGATGAAGTTATCAAACTCATAAATTAATAATGATACAATACTTTAGTCTATCATTTCACATTCCAATTTTGCCTATTGACCTAATAATGTCCTTTATAGCATTTCTTCCACTTCAGTAAAAGATCCAGTCTAGGGTAAGGTATTGCATTTAATTGTCATGTCTCTTTAGCCTTCCTTAATATGGAACATTTCCATAACCTTTCTTTGTCTTTTATGATATTGACATTTTCTAAGACTGTAATCCCCCCATGCCCCACTTTCTTAGTAGAATGTTCATCATTTTGTGCTTGTCTGATGTTTCCTCATAATAGACTGAGGTTATGCATTCTTGGCAATAATATTGCATAGTTAATGGTGTGTCCTTCTCAGGGTATCACATCTGGGGTACATCTTGTCCATCTCTTCCTTATGGGTTATGGTAATAGTCATATGTCAAATCTTCAGCCTGCATCTGTTATATGTTAAGTACTGGGTTCAAAGATAAATAAGATAATTCCTTTGCCAAGGAGATTACAGTCTTGGAAGGAAGCAGAAATGTAAACAGAAAAAAGAAAATAATGTGTATCGAATGCTGTAATAGCGGCATGAACAATGAAGAAACTAAGTCTACTTTCAGGAGTAATTCTGGCCAGGAAAGTTGAGGAAGCTTCACAGAGATAAGTTACTCAAGAACAGGGACTCTGCTTATGGATGTTTGTTTCCTATATAGCATTTTTCCCTATACTCATTAAATAAGTATTGAATAAATGAATGAAAAAAAATCCAAGTACCTCAAAATAAAACTGTCAAAATATGGTACAAAAATATATTTGACTTTATCTCTCTTTTTAGCTCACCATTGATCACAGAATTGAATGTTTTAGGCACTATGGAAATATATTTACATGGTAAGAGAAAATGCTCATAGTAAATTATGTGCAAAAATGTGGTTTATAAATTTATGATATGATATAAGCTTTTCTATCCAGTTAGAGACCTGGATTACAAAACTGAAATATGTATAGAATCGTAGATCTTGATGTGGAAAAGGATTTCAAGAGTGTATCCATTTCAATCTCTTCTCTTTAGGAGAGGCTAATTTTACAGACAAAGCCATGGGGCTCAAAGAAGTTTAATGACTCAATAAGGTCAAAGTTATATAGTTATCAAGGAGTCTATAGCCCTGCTCCAATGCCAAGCATGTTCCTGGCAATAATCGGTGCTTAATTCATATTTGCAGAATGAACAGTGTTCTTTCCTCTGGTGCATTGTATTTTCCACTATTCACACTGAACTTTTAGGAATCCCTGTGATCAGAGTTTCTATTTATGGGCTCCAAGAGTCACAGCTAATCCTTCTAGTCATATCGTGAAGTTATAAGTTCTATTGGCATGAACTAACACCACTGTTGAATAGAACCATAAGATGATCCATGTTTGTAAGTATAAATCTTGTAGTAGCTACATTAAAAAAGTTAAAAGAAAGAGTGAAGTTAGTTTTCATAATATATTATTTAATGAATATATCCAAAGTTTTAGAATTTCAATATGTAAGCAATATAAAAATTATTGAGCTATTTTACACTTTTTTCATAATTATTTAGAAATCCAGTATGTATTTTTTTGTGTGTGTGTGTGAGGAAGATCAGCCTTGAGCTAACATCCGTGCTAATCCTCCTCTTTTTTTGCTGAGGAAGACTGGCTCTGAGCTAACATCTATTGCCAATCCTCCTCCTCTTTTTTCCCCAAAGCTCCAGTAGATAGTTGTATGTCATAGTTGTACATCCTTCTAGTTGCTGTATGTGGGACGCGGCCTCAGCATGGCAGGAGAAGCGGTGCATCGGTGCGCGCCCGGGATCCGAACCCGGGCCGCCAGTAGTGGAGTGTGCGCACTTAACCGCTAAGCCACAGGGCCGGCCCTCCAGTATGTATTTTGCAGCCCATCTCATTCTGGACTATCTACGTTTCAAGTGCTCCTGTGGCTAGTGGCTACCATATAGTCCAATACTCACAGTATGGTGTGTGTGTTGGACAGTGCAGATTAGAATGACCCTCGGTAATCTATCTTTATGCTTTGCATTGCTCGATGCCAGCTGCCAAAGGACAGATGTCCCAAAGAAGGGTTTCTTCTTCCACCAGATCTGATTTTGACATAATCTCAGGATTACAGGTGCAGATCTTTATATAGTTCTTTCATAGAATTGCAGAATTTTGGAGAGGAACAAGAAACTATAGCACTACTTTAATAAAAACATACACACACAACCACTTGCTTCTCATGCTTATGGTGTCAACAGCTAGTTGTGATGTTTTCAGAATTAGATCATGGATAATGTGTTTATCTAAACTTATCTCTATGTTCCTTTTGTAGATTGATACATCACAGCATCAAGATAAAATTGCTTACTCCTAGATTTAAGGGAAGGAGGAGAAGGTAGCTTTGGTGAAAATGTCATTCAGATTTTAAATTCCTTATTTCATATGTCGACAGGGAACATTTTTTTTGCCTGCCACTAAAGCAGAAGCTTTTAATAAGATCATTTCAAATTAGTGGGTAAAGATGATGTAGTTAATAAATGATTTTGGACCAACTGAGCACACATCTGTAGAACTGTAAAATAATAAAGTTGGATCCCATCTTTACTTCTATACCAGTATAATAGCATGTGGAGCTAGGACATTTTGTCTTGTATGTTGTTAGTGGAGTGCAAAATTGGAGGGCAATTTGGCACTCTCAATTTAAGTTGTATGTTTCCACCTCTAGGAATTTATCCAACATATATATTCATACATGTGCACAAAGAAGCATGTAAAATGTAATTCACCGTAGCAATTATTGATAATAGCAAAAAATTAGAAAACAACCAAAATGTCTGTCAATTGGCTATCAGTTGGATTGGCTAAATAAATTATGACACATCCATACAGTAGCTTATATATTCCTTTAAAAATGAGATCTTTCTGGGCCAGCCCCGTGGCTTAATGGTTGGGTGTGCGCGCTCCGCTGCTGGCAGCCCGGGGTTCAGATCCCGGGCGAGCACCGACGCATCGCTTCTCCGGCCATGCTGAGGCCGCATCCCACATACAGCAACTAGAAGGATGTGCAGCTATGACATACAACTATCTACTGGGGCTTTGGGGGGAAAAATAAATAATAAATAAAAATGAGATCTCTCTAATGTCTTGATATAAAATTCATTCTAAGATATATTGTAAAGAAAGAAAATCAAGATACAGAACAGTATATAGATCAGGGGTCACAAACAATTTCACTTGTTGCCTGTTTTTGTAAATAAAGTTTTATTGGAACACAGCCTCTCCCATTTGTTTACATATTGTCTATGGCTGCTTTTGTGCTACAATGGCAAAGTCGAGTAGTTGCTACAGAGACTATATGGACTGAAAATCAGAAAATATTTATTATCCGCCCTTTAGAAAAAATCTTGCTGAGCCCTGTATGCTGCTATCTGTGTTTTATAACTTTTACTAGTTAAAAAAGAATATAAAATAATTGGAAATTATCCCACCTCCAATATATATACCATTTCACAATTGTAAGCCCGAAAATATTCTCAATGGCATACTTGTCGAAATTCTCTGCCTTTAAGGAGGTTATAATAAAAATCATCAAAGATATATTTCTACATGATTTTTAATCTGATCAGTTCATGGAAGGAAATTCCATTTCCCTATGATGGGATCTATACCGTACAAAGAAGAGCAATTGGAAAGGTGAAAAAATTCAATCAACCAATTCATTACTTTGTGTACGGAGTAATCTGTTTGATGGTTTTTCTTTCCTCCCTGAACTCACTACAACAACTGCTTCACCTTGAGGCAATTTGCCAGAGTAGTGTGTTACCAGCTAGCCGAGTGACTAACACCACAAGGTCTCAGAGCGAGAAGACTGGACGTGATGATTGTTAAAGCCCAAGGCCAGACTAGCCTTCTATCATTCACTAAGCTCTGGCTCCGGCCTTCTTGTATACCATGCCAGCATGCTCACCTGCTGGATGCATTGTCTGGCCTTTGAAGAGGTTGGCACACCCAGCCAGAGATAGTTTGTTTGGACAGCATTCTGTGGCTGGTTTGCCCTCTCTGGACACTAGGATGGTGGCTGCAATGATAGTTAGGGTCACTCAGTTCAGGTTCCCCTTCTTAATACCTGGAGAGATTGTTTAATTTGAAATTTCAGAGACATCAAAAGCATTTGTTGAGAAGAACTGCATCCACACTGTGAAATGCATTACACTTAGATAACCAGGAAACTTAAATATCTATATCTATACCTATACCTATACCTATACCTATACCTATACCTATACCTATACCTATATCTATATCTATATCTATATCTATACCTATATCTATAACAAATTTGTAATAATATCCAGGCATAACAATGGGGTGACTCGGGATTAGTGTTAAATCCTCCTCATTCAGGTTGTTCTTGTGAGGCCGCTTAGCTAGGTTCTCTTCTGGCCCAAGGCTGAGTATTTTTCTTCCTTTGCCATCCCAGTTCTGGTCAGCCTCCCTCTAGAGCTTGCACTGGTTGTTCCAATATGCTGATCTATAAAACTTTTCTTTTTAATTTAACAAAACTCTTTTATAATACTTTGGACTCCCACACAGAAAAGAGCCATAGTTATCTCCTTGACGTCTTCCCCTTGACCTCCTCTAGTTCTCATTTCTTTGTATTTCCTGGTTCCTTGCTTGCTCTCATCTTGAATTATCCACCTGTGAAAACCTGGATTATCTACCTATAAAAACGTGGTCTCTGTTTGCCTGATCCCCACCCCTCGTTGGTACCCTACCTCTCAGCTTGTAGTCTTGCCTGGTTCAAACCAAACCAAACCAAACACTTTTTAACACCCGTAATCACAAACATGGCCCTTGTACATCCGAGGGCGTCTCAGCCAATATTACAGAGATCAATCTCCTTTCCCCGTCATAAGCACCCTATGCTCCTCTCTGTTCCCCAGATACACCGTGCTCTTCCATGGTTCTGTTTCAAGCTGTTCCTGTGCTGGAACATACCCTGTGCTCTCTACCCAGAGAGCACATCCCAGTTAGTTGTCTCTGACTCCCCTGAAGAGATTTACACTCGCTCGTTTTCAATCCTCAACATTTTATTCTTAACTCTATTACGGTATTGAAATTATTTGTTTTGTGCTTGCTTGTTCCTTGATTGCAAACTGTGCAGTAGTCATTTTGTATACCATGCCCCTTGAACAACATCAGTCACAGGGTAAGTCTACAACAAAAGGTTGATGAACGAATGTGCTGTTCTTGAAAACTCTTTGCAACCTTAAGAGTCTAAGGTTCTACGAATATCAACAAAATTATGGCAGCAAATTCATTCAATAGCAAATATTTATTAAGTACCTACTATCTGCCAGACTCTGACATGGTGCGTGGCATGCCTCAGAGAACAAAACAAAGATCCCTGTGCCCTTGGATTTTTTCTTACTGATGAGATGCAGGCAAAGAATAATGGATATCATAAATAATCCAATTCTATAGTATGTTGGAAGGTGGTAAGTGCTCCAACAAAAGGAAAATATAGAGCAGGGTCAAAGGGATTAACAGTGCTGGTGTCACGGTGGATGATTTCCAGTTCTTCACTGTTGCTTTTAAGGATGACATCTACTCATATTCAACAGTTGAGCCAAACGGTCAAAGCACTTCATGTGCTCATTTAATTCTAAAATACCAGCCATATGAGGTAGGTGTTATTATTCCTATTGTCTTCATTAATACGGATTAGGAAATAGAGAGAGAGGTTGAGTAACTTGATCAAGGTCACACAGCTGGCGCGTGGCAGAGCCAGGGTTTGAACGCTGATGGTCTGATCTAAAAGTTCAGCTGCCTATTCAGTATTGAGTACCCTGACATCTACGGGCGGTGATACAGTTCCTAAATTCTCCACTTCACTTTTTCAATATACAGTAATTTTTTCTTTTAAAGACAGTAGTTTTATTGAAAGATAAGAAATCTCTTTACAGCCAGGGGGCAGCAAACGATTGCTTTTGGACTATGTATAAGGCAAATGAAAAAATGCTCATAGCTTTTTAGACTGTTTGTCAATAAGCTCCCAAATAAGAAAATGGAAGTCTTCCCTGGGCTTTGTTTTATTCTTTTAATAATAAATTAATAAAATTAGTTACTTTCACGTTAACAGTAACATTTCAAAATGTTACTTTAAAATAATAAATTTACAGAAGGAATATCACATCTTGATCTGAATCTTGATCTTGATCAGAATCTTTAATGTTTTTCCACTTTGATTTTATATTTTCAGATGCCAGAATATATATATTCTTTACAAATATTTTAATTGCTGTTTTCACAACTAGAGAATAGAATAAAATGGGTATTTATGCTCATATATTCTTAATTAGAAATGACATTTAAAATTCATGTATATAAAATATTTTTTAAAGATTCAAAAAAGAAGAAAGTGGTGCGGAAAAATGACCACCAACTTAAATATTAATCTAGGTTTTCTGAGTTGTAAAAAGGTGTATTTGCTAGATACTGTAAATGAAGATTTGGGGGTACTTTTAGAGGTTTTTAAAGGGACAATGTATAGAATAGCAGAATGGGGCATTTGGTCTTTAAGGAATGTTAATAAATAGCAACTCAATAATTCTTAGATAACCTAATGGGAAAACTGGGGCTTAGATCTTATTTCTCCAAATCAAGTGGAAAGAATGGGAAATTGGGGCACAAGATCCCTAACATTCGGATCACACCGGTTTTCAAGCTGAGGGGATTCATAACTCTATACTAACCATCAGGCTGACAACCCAAAGCGAGGACCGCAAGCACTCCTCGGAGGAGGGCCGGGGTGACCGTGGGGGGAAAAGGCAGGAGGCGGGAGGGGGCGGGAGGGGGCGGGAGGGGGCGGGGCGGCACGTGGGAGAGCCGCGCCCCGGACGGCGGGGTGGGCCGCCGGCGCTCGCGGAAGCCCTGCCCCCCGGTGGGTCGCCGCGGCCAGGGGCTCCGGGGACCGTGCTCCCAAGAGTGTCCCTCAGGGGCCCCGCTCCGTGTCGCTCTTTGCAACAAGTACCCGTGCTTGCAGAAGACACGTTGTACCGCCGGCCATTATTAACACCTTCCGGCATCTGATTTCCCGGGCTCGTTCTCTCCAGAATAGGGCGCAGGCTGTAGCCTACTCCCGGGACTCAGCCTTCGGGTCCTGTTTCTCACCCCCTTCCCCCGGGGCTAGCCCACCGCCCTCGCCCGCTCCCGCAGCCCGGTGGGGGCACTGCGGCGGCTCTGGGCACACTGTCCCAGAAGCCCTCGCCCGAGGCCGAGCGGCAGGTCACCCTCCGCCCCAGCACGGGCGGGGCGGCGGGAGCGCGGGGCGGGGCGGGGCGGCGGGAGACAGGCTGCGGGGGGAGGGTGCGGGGAGATTGGCAGCAAGGGCCCGGCCAGGGGGCGAGGCGTGGATTCCGGAGGGAAGAGCGGGTGGTTGCGGGCGCGTGAGAGGCCCGCAGCTGGAGGGTGGGAGCCCCGAAGTAAAGTAGAAATTTCATGATCTCGCTCAATGCTTGCGTTTTGCCAAGGTGAGAGAAAATAACTATCTGGACTCTTCTGAGTTCGCAACTAACAGCTGGTTGCCAGTTCCTGACTCTTCTCCCGCCTCCATTTATAGGGCTCTATATCCGACAAGGAACTTGCACTTCTTTTTCTCGAATAATATAAGAAGAGGCCCTTTCCATATATACATTTGAAGAACTGAGGAAAGTTCTAGGCACAGGGAAATATATTTTTAGTATACGTCCAAACATATTTTATATATAATATAAATATTGTAGAATATTTATATTTATAAATTTACATGATATACGTATATCTGTATTTCTACGTGTCATGTCACATTTATTAAATATTTCCCCCCTGTTTTGGTCCTAACTCTAGGTGGCCCCACGGGTGTTGCTTCATTGGCCCACGTGCTTTGTGCAGACTTCTCAGATGTGAGCTCCCCTCTGGACCCCCGATAACCCTGGTCCTGCCTCACCCTGCCTGCTGACCCTTCCCAGCTGTATTGCTGTGTTGCCGTGGCATCTGAACTGCTGTGGAATCGTGTTGTCTCTCTTCCAACTCAACAATCTGCTTGATGTTAGTTTTAGTACATTTGCATTCTAAGCTTCCTTGCTGGAGTTTAAGCTCTTCGAGCTCAGTCATCTTTATGTCTTCTGCATGTAGCGTGTTCCTCCTTCTGGGCTTTGCACTTGCTGTCCCTTTCGCCAGGAGAGTTCTTCCCCCAGATGTCTGCACGGCTAGCTCCTTCACTTCCTTGACATCTTGACTCAAAAATCACCTCGTCAGTGCCTAAAATCCTCCTGCCCCACGCATTCTGTAGCTCCCTTTCTTGCTTTATTTTTTCTCCTTAGTACACATACATCTGGCGTTCTATATATTTTACTCATTTATCTGGTTCATTTTCTGTCTAAATTACAAGTTCCACGAAGACAGAGATTTTTGTGTATTTTGTTCAGAACTGTGTCCCCAGTGCTTATCACACAGTAGGTGTCCAATAAATATTTAACAAATAAGGAATAAATAAATAGTGGCATTAAATAAATACAGTAGAAATCAATCAGAGTATATAGGCATTGGATCTGAGCCTAGAACTGATGTCAAGGGAAATGAATGATTCTTTCTAACATGTGTAGAAGGGCACTCTAAATTAATTCACATTTACCTGGATCTGTTAAGTTTATGAAAAGCCAAGTGATTGTTTCATCATGTTTATGAGGTATATATATATTTTTTAATAATGAGTGGGTATATAAAGATTTCCATCCTATTTCCACAGACCAAAGGGAAATATAGGTCTTTGTGTCTTGGATTGTCAGAGAAATGATTACGCTTCTAAGACATCTGTTCAGCTCATCATTTTTGTTTCCTCCTGCGGTTTATACAGTTGAGCCCATTGGTACATATTTGTTTACATGATATGGCATATGGTGTTGGTCAGTTCTGACCGTAGAAGCGTCCTGAAGACTTGTGGTAGCACTGAGCTTTACAATGTGTGGTTTTGTTGTTGAAAAATTAGATTTCTTTTCTGGTAAACAAGTGAACACTGAGCATATTGACAGGTATTTTGGATAAAGATATTTAGATTTCTCACCCCACCATAAAATAATGAGTTGCTAGAAGATTTAGTGAGCTAATACTAAATAAGTAGTTCTTTCACTCACTGAAGGTCAGCTTGGATCTGGGCAAATTTGGGAAGCTTGATATGCCAGGATGAAACTTGGAAAATACTGATATTTTAGTAGAATTTGTAAAAAAAAGAAATAATAATTTCACTATTCATTTGAATGCAAATGTTTTCCAGAAAGCATTGCCCTTGAAAAGTTTTGAAATTTTATCTTGGAGTAAAGAAAAAATATGAGAAATATGAATACCCTTATGAACATTATATGATTTTGCTTCTAAAGCAGGAAGACTTTATTTTATAATCCTGATCTGTTTTAGTCAGTTTCCCTCAGCTTTAATTAGAGTTCTTGGTTTTGTCAAATAAAACACAAATTCGGACTTAGTAAGGAGAGACTTTACTTAAAAGGATTGTTGAAGGGGGAAGGGACCGTTGCAATGTTGTGAGGGACTGTTGCAATAGGGAGGCCACTGTGACCACGAGATCTGCACGTGTCTCAGGAGTTAGGGAATAGGGTGTTTCTTTTGTAAGAGGAGCGAACAAGGCTAGCCAGAACCGGGTGTGGGGAAGTGAGATGAAAGAGTGATGTAAGGAGATCAGACAATGTTTTACTCTGATACCAACCTACTTTCGGGGAGGGACCCATAAATCGGGGCTGTATCTGTCTTAGGCTGAGAGTGGGCTCAAGTTCAGCGGCCCAAAAACAGGTAAGAAGCTTCACCCGACTTTAACAAGCATTTTGTTCCGATTGATCAATGGGGACAAGGGGTTTGGCTAATCATTTGTGAAGCAAAGACTGGCCTTGTCATGGGTAAACAAGGGAGGCATCCTTGAGTCCTAAGTCTTGTGGGAAGGGTGGTTCTTTGCAGTAAGCTGTTTTCCAGAACACAAAAGGGTGGGAGAATTCCTTTAACCTTTGCTGTTTTCCAGGAGCACAGAGCTCAGGTAAAATTCAACATTGTCAGCTTCTATACCTGGAATGAATTTGGAAAATACTCTGGCCTTGTTCTGTCTTCTTTATAAAAGGATTACAATGAAAACAATCTGATGGTTGCTAATTTTGACATTTGAAATTTCCTCTCCAAGATGTTCCTGGAAAAAAAAGTGAATATATAAAATAACTCATTAAAAGAAAAAGGTGTGTTTGGACCTTTTATTCTTGCAGATAAAGTGCATATTAAAGGATATAATTTTCTGGTATATGGTGGCCAACTAGCAGAGGCATTGCATATTTAATTGTTGCAAATGAGAACTGTAGGAGAAAGTAAATCTTCTTTAAAACATTGATTAATCAAAATTAATGTTTAGAAATTTTATCATAAAGGTAAACACGCAGATCACTGTAAGCTACTTGCCTTACAAAAAAATTAAAGACTATTTCCTGACTCTCTGGAAGTTTCATTCTATAATGAATGACATTGTTATGGCAGACAGTTGCATAGAGATAGAAAGAATTAAAGATAAAAAAGCTGGATGTTTCATTTTGTTGTACTGTGTTAAAAAAGACCATAAAAATGCAAAATTTAGATTTAAATCAGTTTATTCTTTTCAGAAACATTATATTGACTACATCAACTTAGAGATAACTGTTCATTTTATTTTCTCTTGTAGCTATGTTTTTGTATTAAATTCTGATTTTCTTCAAAATAGCTCAAAGAAAACTCACATGAGGAAAATGTATAATTTTATTAAGCCTCTGAAATTCAAACATATGCAAAACAAATAAAAACAGGCTGGAGGTGGGAAAACTTTTGAGGAACATTTTGTACGTGTGGCCACCTTGCAGGAAAATTTATTCTCATTGGGCCCAATCCATGAGAAGAGCTCCTATCCAGTCTGAGTCTGTCACTCAGCACCAGGGGGACCCCAAGGTCACCTAAATTTTCCGAGCTTCAGTTTCCTCATCTGTTAAATGCAGACTAGATGGTCTGTAAAGATCAGTCTTTAAAAGTTTATTGTCTTAAAGCCAGAAATTCCTTAATTTATGAAGCAATTTAAAAAACCTAGAATCATCAACAGATTTCCAGCTCTAAAGGATTTGTTGGAGGTGCAATTACAGAAAAGGGTAGGAAAGAAGGAGAAAAAAGAAAGAAATATAAAGTAAACTGCCTGGGAGAGAGATTTTCTCTGAAAAAAGCTACGTGCTCAGAGAAAAAATAATTTTGCTGGTGACACTTTCCCCAGGATCTTGCCTTCCTCCTTGCCTCTCACAGAGGCTCATCCTGGCCGGGAATCTTCACAGGGTCACCACTTATGCCAAAGGAACTCCCCTCTCTCTGTTTTTCTTCTCTTTCTTCTCCTCAGTCTCACGAGCCAAGGCTCATTCCGGTTTGCGGAATTAGCAGCACCTGTGACACCTCCCCCATTTTTCCCAGAGCCCTCCACGTACCGTGCATGAAGTGGCTTCCATGGCTAATTCCATCTTCAGACAGTAGATGTCGCTGGTTTGCTATTAAAAAGGCCTTCCTGGTTGTCATCTGTGTTTCAGGTCTCCTATAACAAGTTCTGTGTTGAACCACCGTAGAGGTAGAAATTTTTCCAGGCAGTAATTTCACAAATTTATGTAAAATACTCAAACAGTGCTTCCTCATTTTAGATATTTCTGTAGAAGAGTTATTTTCTGATTGTGATGCTAGTGGGTGGGGAAAGCAAGCTCCCTGCCTTAGAGATCTTCAATAAATCATGCCATCCTCCATGAGGCATTGAGATGCTGCCTTTTGCAAAGGGGATTTTTTTCAAAAAAAGTGTATAATTAACAATATCTTCCAGCTAAACCTTTGAAGTTCTGGTTCTAATTTTTTTAAAGAAACTTTTTAAATTGTATCACCCATTTGATTTTTATTCCTTTGTGTGTTTCCCTTTCTCTTTAAGCTGTAGGACATGCTTCAGCCTTAAAGGATGCAGTTGAGAATCAGTTTTCTGGAAACAGTTTGCCATTTTCTCCCTAATGCTGTGCCAGTAAGCCAAAGGGAGCCTTATAGAGCAGATACACACATCTCCACAATAGACAAAATATATTGCCATCAGGAAGATCAGTCTACCTTTTGTAAAAATTTCAAAGGTGCCTTCATGGGAGGTGTCTTAAGAATTTTCACGGAAAACAAAATTATGGAGAATCTGAAGAAAATTTCTCTTATCGTTAATAAGCTTATATTTTTTGTAACTCTAGCAACTGATTTTCCCAGTATACAATTCCATTTATTTCACTGAACATATGTTTTAAACATAAGTTCTTTCTTCCTTTTTTTTTCCCCCTTGGTATTTGACCAAATGCAACTTAAAACTAAAAACTTAAACGCATAAATTAAAATAAAGAGGGTTTTGATTTCCGTTAAAAAGGTCTTTAAAACTCACAGTTTTTCTCAAAACCCTGAATCATATTTGCTTTTCTGGAAAATATCTATTTGGTTTTAAGAAATCAATGAATTTTTGGCGCTGTTGTTTAAGATAGTAACCTAAAGATATTTTATGAGATAAATTAAAGTTTTGATGAGCTCTGTGATTAGCATTAAAAAGACTTGAAGATCTCCCATATACTCTCACATCTGGTGATTTTCAACAGATTATAATCTAAAAATGATCTCTAAAATCTTTCCCAACAGTGGGGTCCTGTCATCTCGCTGTTGCCCTCTTCTTCCCCAGTTACCTGAATGCCTGCCCACTGAACACAGTGCCTCCCTGACTGGATGATGGGTTTGTGTAGCTGTCAATTCTAGATTTATTGCTTAGTTTGGGAATGAGCTGTTTCAATGGCACATGCCCTGCAGATCTCTCAGAACTAGCAAAAACTGTTTATCTGAAGCAAAATATTAGTTTATGCCTCACATGCCTGTAATTCTGAGATTCTGTAGTTTTTTTCCCCAAATAAAGTTAGAATTCCAAAATGACAACAAAAATTTCTTAACTTCGTCCTAACTCTATGATATTGTTGTCTGGCAACAGCTACAGCTAAACCCACGGTTTAAATTTCAGACTTAGTAAGTGAGAAATCATCTTTGAGAGCCAGAATACACAAAGCAGCAGTTGCAACAATATCCTTCCACAACACGTTAGAAAGAACATCACAAACACATTGCCAAAATTATTAATTTTCTAGAAGAAAAACACATGAAGCAAATGGTCTTCTAGAACTAATATATACGTACCTTGAAAGTTGCTTTAACTAGCAATAATATCTAATTGCTGAATTATATGTTCAAGACATTGGAATTCTTGTTAATTCATACTTTAACTATTTCCTTATTAAATGTACTTGAGGAAACCAAGTATCTTTGAAAGCTGAAGTTCTGAGGACACAGAATATTTTCTGCAACCCAGCCCCAGTTCGTTATACCTAAGAATTAGACGAGGAAAGTGAGGATGCAGGTAACACTTCCTCTTTCTGCCCTTCCCTTCATGTTTCTCATAAGCAGTCATGATTTGACAACACTGTTTTGCTCAGGTGTTCTGTCTTCAAGTTCAATATCCCAGTCGTAAACCAAGCTCTCTCTCTCTTCCAAACTATAGTATTTTTTTGTGTTTGTGAGGAAGATCGGCTCTGAGCTAACATCTGCCAATCTTCCTCTTTTTTTTTGCTGAGGAAGACTGGCCCTGGGCTAACATCTGTGCCCATCTTCCTCTACTTTATATGGGACACCGCCACAGCATGGCTTGACAAGCAGAACATTGGTGCGAGCCGGGGATCCTAACTGGTGAACCCTGGGCCGCTGCAGCAGAGCATGCGCACTTAACCGCTGCGCCACTAGGCCAGGCCCCAAACTGTAGTATTTTTAATCCCCTTATTTCTGTCTCTTCCTTCAGGTTAAAAAACCAGTGGCCATTTGGAATCTTTTCTTGTTCCTCCTCTAAACCCTTGTGGTCACAAAGTTCTTCCTCAGAAACATTTCCTCCTTTTGATCATCGAAATAAATGTTTTCGCTCTCTCCTCTTCACATCTGATTGACGGGTCAAAATTCAAATTAATCTATTCACAACATTGTTTTTTTCTGTTTTTCCTTCCTCTTCCCCAGAACTTAGAGTTTAGACTCTATTGCTGGTAAAATCAAGTACAGACTTTGCTGGTAGATTTTTAGAAAACCTGACCCAACTGGCGTGATCCTTTCTATCCTCCCCACAATGACAGCACCGTTCCTGGGAGGACACCTCCTCGCTGCCTGTCCATCCCTTTCAGTGATCATTCCACCTCTTGCCCTGTGTTCACGCCGTCTCTGCCTAGCTTCGTTTTGCCTACTCAAATTCAACATATTCTTCATTCAAGTCACAGTGCAAGTCCCAGATGTTGCATTCTTTCCCCAAAGAGCGCCCACATGGCCCTTCTCCTGCTGGAAGTCCTTTCCTGGCACCTCTGATGAACATCCTGACTTTCCTTGTGCTCTTACTACAGCTTCATGTGACCACTGCTGCATCTCCAAGAATGTTTCAAACTCCAGAGGCTGAGCATATTGATTATCTTTTTTCAAATCACCCACCATGTTTTTCTGTTGTGTTGATGACATTTGTATCTCCTTCAGGATCCTGATGACCGCTCCTCCAAGTGATCGTCACACCTGAGACCATGGTTATTGTTCATTTAGAGATCCCTCCCTTCTTCAGACAGAAAGAGGTGTATGACTTCAAATGCTGCCTCTTCTTTTGGCTTTTTAAAAATAGCCTTATTGAGATATAATTTACATACCATAATGTTCACCTGTTTTAAGTGTACAAACCAATAAATTCTAGTATATCTACAGAGTTATGTAAACTCCACCGCAATCTAACTTTAGAATATTTTTATCACCTCCAAAAGAAACCTGGTTCCCATTTCAGTCATTCCCCTATTGATTGGCATTTAACACACCAATATTTTAAAATATTGAATGCATCAGAATATCTCCATTCAATAGTGTGGCTATTGTTGAGGAAAGGCTATTAACCAATTTTTGATGGATCTTTTAATCTATTATAAATTTTCCCATCACTCACTAATGCTTAAAACTAGTTGGTTAGGTATTCTAGTTTTAAAATTTTGTTTTTTGATGCATCAAACTCCAATGCATAAGAACATTTGGCTTTTGTGCAATGGCAGATTATTATTATTTTTTTTTGTTTTGTTTTGTTTTTTGGTAAGGGAGATCAGCCCTGAGCTAACATCTGTGCTAATCCTCCTCTTTTTGCTGAGGAAGACCGGCTCTGAGCTAACATCTGTTGCCAATCCTCCTCCTTTTTTTTTTCCCTAAAGCCCCAGTAGATAGTTGTATGTCATAGTTGCACATCCTTCTAGTTGCTGTATGTGGGATGCGGCCTCAGCATGGCCGGAGAAGCGGTGCATCAGTGCATGCCCGGGATCCGAACCCGGGCCGCCAGTAGTGGAGCGCGTGCACTGAACCACTAAGCCATGGTGCCGGCCCGCAGATTATTATTATTTTAACAAGAAACTGTGTCAACAGGACAACTAATTCAACCATCTCGATTGAATTGATGAGTCAATTTAGTTTTTATAACACGTTAAAAATTATTATTTGATCAAGAACATTTGCCATTTTATTCAAGATTGTCAAATAATTTGAGTGTGTGGACATAGTCTTATATCTGTGTTAATTAATTTAAAAATTAGTGGCAAAGAAATAGGACCGAATGCAAAAAGAACTTCAAGGAAGCATCTCTCTGGAGGCCAGCTCTGTGTCTAGCTCCAGAGCTCCACGTGCTTCTGAAAAACTGAGTAGTAATTTAAAGATTTTGTTAAACAGATGGGCCTGGTGTAGTGAGTGAAGACATTGATTTGTAGATGGCAAATCAGGAGTTGCAGTTAATCTAGGTACCTTATGCCCTTGTGACCACTTCCACTATTTGGAAACCATTAGTCAGAGGCTGACATTTTGATACTCATTTATTTATTACTTCTTCATGGTTGTATGTATAACTTGTCAATTTTACTTTCTAACTATTTCTTGCATCTGTCCTCTTACAGCATCTCCTAGCTCAAGCCCTCGCTCTCTCTCGCGGATTTTTGCAGTATGAGCCTGACTTGGTTCCTGCTTCTGCTCTCGTGCTCCTGCCCTCTCACCCATCCCCAAGCCCGTCTTCACAAAGGGCAAGCGTCTTAGCATAGCAGACAAGGCCCTCGGTGTCCTAAGCTCCACTCAGACTTCATTTGCTGCCAGTCTCCCTGCACTTTCAATATTCTAAGAACACTTTGCTGCTGGATGCTCCTCTGCACACACTCTAGTGTTTCCTGCTTCTCTTCCAGCAGCTCATTCTGCCTGCAGTTGTAGCCCTTCCGTCTTGCTTTGCATAGATAATTTGGATTCATTTTTAAAGACAGTTCAGGTATCATCTTATTTGGAAAGCCTTTCCTTGACCACAGGTTAGGTGAAGGGTCCCTTTTCTATGCTCCATAAGACCCATTGCCTACTGCCATCATGTTACTTGTCTTATCATTTTTGAAAGAATTTGGGTATATGTCCCCCACTGGTGTGCACATTCCTCAATGGCAGGGAACACATTTTAATCATCTCTCTAGTCCCAGTGTCTGGCAGGTAGTAGTACTTTATAAAGGTTTGCTGACCTGAAGTGAATTTTGTTGAATAAATGACTAAATTTCTTGGTTCATAGATCACTTCTGCCTTTTTTGTGCCTTTTTTCTAAATGTTTGTTCATCTCAACATTGTCACTTTAATTTACAACCAGTGTTTTTCTAGAACTTTATGGGTACAAAACACTTTTTCATGATATTTACGGTAGTGGATCAAGCCTGATCTTAAGATGAAAATGGTAGATGAAGGTCTGTGTGGTATTTCTTAAATGAACCATAATGGCTCTGGGCCAAAAACGCTCTCCGATTGCTTTAGTGTCAAGCTACTATCAACCTTTTATGTTTCCATTTATTTGTTCATCAGACATTTTCCAAACTGAAAGTTAGATAAAAATGTTAATATTATTATAGCTCCCATTTCTTCATTTATTGAGTACTTACTATCTGCCAGCCTCTGTGAAAACCCCCTCACATTTATTATATTTAAACATCCTATCAGCAAGTGCAGAAGAAATGATTATTCTTATTTTACATCCAGGGAGACTGGGTCTCAGAGAGGTTAAGCAAGTTGCCCAGAGTCACACAGCTATGGGCTGCGCAGTTAGGATTCAAACCCAGAGGTGTCAAGCTCCAAAGCCCATGTCCTTTCCACTTAGTCTCAATGCCTTCTGGGAAGGCAGTTTCTGGAAGAACGAGCCACAAAGTAGGTACACTGTGATAATTAGGAGGTAGAGAGCAGACAGACACTGCTTGGAGGGGGTAAGCGTTGAACTAATAGGTCATGACTAAGGATAGGGTGGCAGAGTGGGTGTCCCTTGGGGGGAGGCAGGCTGTGAGAAGGACACTGGAAAGGGAGGTGAAAGTCTACCACAGACACAGTGTGCGCAGGCCCCAATTTAACAAGTGGCTGGCTCTGATGGGAAACATTTTGGTGCTTACTACTCATCACATGAACTAGGAAAAACTATGAATGGAGGAATCCTTCCCTTCCCCTAAGTTCTGTAAAAGTTTTCCAGAAAGTGATGAAAAAGAGGAAAAAGAGAGAAATTAAAGTAAAAGGAGAAAAATAAGTATAGATTGGTAAAGAAATAAAGAGAAAGAATTGAGAAATAATTATAACAGAGCTGGGACGGATCACTGGGCAGTTTTCTATGCAAACATCAGATCCTTGGAGAAATTATCCTTTCTGATATATTTTGGGAGCTGAAATTATATATGCCACAAATTATTTTTCAAGAAAATCCATTTGGCTTGATTTTAACTTCAATATTTAAAAGACCTACAATCATTATTCTTTGATACACTTTAAGATTTTTTGAGGTCCCATTTTCTCAACATTTGAACAAATTATTGAAACAGAAATGGAAAAACATAAATTTCTTCCAAATCATGTGAGCATTGCTTTATAATTTGGTAGCATATAGAGGTGGCAGAATGCTCTGTAATTTTGTCCATAAACCGTGGGCTTGAGTGTTCAGTTTTAAATGAACATCATTTGTAAATGAACATCACTTGTTTCTAGAAATTTTACACTAAATCAATTTCTTCTCCCTTTTTGGTACAGAGTTAAACTCTTCACGTAGGTGCACTTCTTCCCAGTACAAAGGAAGATTCAAATTAACAATTTTTTTGAAATTGAAAGAATGGTAAGTGTATGGATAAATCGTGCCATAAATGGTTGTGTAGAAACCATTGACGTTGTGTATGAATTACAATTTAAAATAAGGCTTAATTTTCATATATATTTTTGTAAATTAGACTCAATCTCATGCCTTTGCTTTTAGCTACTTATCTATATAAAATAGTACATTTAAAAATAGTTTATTTTAAAAGGAGACAAAATTTAAAAATTTGACTCAGAGGAAAATTGAACAATGGGGAGAATGAACTTCCTTTGACCTGGGATAAATGAAAAAGTGATTTCAACCAAAAATAACGTTTCTCCCTGCAGAGCAGGAAGGTAATATATGGAGATACCTTTGCAGGATCCAGACGTGTGATTTCAGGATGCTGCCAGATGTTATATGTGCTCCAGGAGACCTTACAGAATTGGGTAGGAAGCGTGGAATTTGCTGCCTGAGCCACACACAAGGAGCACCGGGGGCCAACAAGGAGAGATTGCTGCCTCTCTCGGGTTGTGCCGGAAGCTGCCTTAAGGGGAGGCTGGGAGCGCCCAGGTGCTTGCCTTAGTTTACCTCCATCAAGCAACAGGCAAGGCCAGGTGGGGTGAGGAGAACCAGATCCCAAACTGACTCCCAAGCCCTTTCCTCATCCTCTTGCCCTCGGATGTGGGAGGAAAGTTCACATAAAGAAGTTCAGATTATGCCGAATTCACTTGAATTTAAATTTCAGGCCAAGATGATATGACTGCAAGGGTTAGGCCTATCTGTTATATATGTCCTCCTTTTTAGTGTTTATTACAAATGGGCCCATTTGTTCATTTCTGCCTTCCTTCCTTCATTTAGCTGTCAAGCAGTAACTGCATTATCGTTTTGCTCGGAGCAGCACACAAGGAACCTGTGATTGGGCGTTAATGTCCGTTGCTCGTGGAATTCCGTCTCCTTGGGGTATAATCAATAAATTAGTACATTGAATAAATAATCGCACATCATGATGGCTGCTGTGAGAGGAGTGAACAGGATACCATGGTAGAGAACAGTGCTGGGGAGAAAACTACTTAGATAGGGTGGGTCAGGGACAGCCTCTTTGAGGAGGGGACATGGAAGCTCGAACTGAAGACAAAGAGGGGCCAGCCGTGCAAAGACGGGGGGCAGAATGTTCCAAGCAGAGGGAATAGCACGTGCAAAGGCTTCAAGGTTTGCACTGCTTCAGGTGTGAAGGAGCTTGGTGTTTTCAATGCACAGAAAGAAAACTACTGTTTTCTTCTACAGCCAGAGCTTTTGTGAGTAAGAGAGAGAGGCACAAACTGGGGGGATAGGTAGGTGCATGCCAGGTTATGCAGAGTCTTTTAAGGTGAGACATTGGATTTTCTTTAAAATGAAATGCAAAGCCATTAAAAGGGCTTAGGCAGGGGAGAGATATGAACTAGTTTATGGGTTTTTTTGTGAGGAAGATCGGCCCTAAACTAATATCCGATGCCAATCCTCCTCCTTTTGCTGAGGAAGACTGGCCCCGGGCTGACATCCGTGCCCATCTTCCCCCACTTTATATGGGACGCCGCCACAGCATGGCCTGACAGGTGGTGTGTCAGTGTGCGCCCAGGATCCTAACCTGCGAAGCTTGGGCCACCGCAGCGGAGCATCCGCACTTAACCAGTGGCGCCACAGGGCCGGCCCCAGAACTAGTTTATGTTTTAAAAAGAATGCTGGGCCTGCTGTGTGAAGAACAGATGCCGGCGGGCCGGAGAGGAGGCAAGGAGAGCCACGAGGAGGCTCTCGCACTGGTCTGGGTGGAAGGACAGCGGCTTGTGTCTGGTGGTGACGGAGGTGTTCAGATGGGGAGGGGGCAGACCGCACAGGCAGAATCGCTGGGGCTGCGTGTGGGTGCTGTTCTCTGCTCGTCCTTACGTCCACCTGTGTGGCGCCTGCGGCTCTGGGAACACAGTGTGAAAATCCCTAATCTACATGGTGTCAAGACAAGTTTTTTTTTTTTTTTTTTTGTGGGGAAGATCAGCCCTGAGCTAACATCCGTGCTAATCCTCCTCTTTTTGCTGAGGAGGACCGGCTCTGAGCTAACATCTATTGCCAATCCTCCTCCTTTCCCCCCACCCCAAAGCCCCAGTAGATAGTTGTATGTCATAGTTGCACATCTTTCTAGTTGCTGTATGTGGGACGCAGCCTCAGCATGGCCGGAAGAGAAGCCGTGTGTCAGTGTGCGCCAGGGATCCCAGCCCGGGCTGCCAGTAGCAGAGCGCATGCACTTAACCACTAAGCCACGGGGCCAGCCCTCAAGATGTTTTGACTGACATTTTTAGACCCCTGACTATTATTTGCCTGAACTGACCAGATTACCTGGTGGGTGAATCTATAACTCTTCTAAAGCTAAGATTCTAGTTTGTCATATTCAGAAGTTACAAGACAGTTTTTGATGATGGAATAATATTTATTGAGGTATATAAAACCTGTTTACCACACATGTTTTATTTAAAGTGTTCTTTGGAGGAAGTAATTTGTAAATACTTGACTTTCAATCTGATGATTGAAATCTCATGCTTGAAAGTCAAGATCAAGGGGACAGCATAAAGTAGGGAAAAGACCATCAGGAGAAAGAAAGAGCAAAGGTGAAGGATTTAATGGCACACACACAAATCACACTAAGTCATGTTGCCGGGCTCGATCTCAATGTTTTAAAACTATACCCCTTCTTTCAACGCACAGTGATGGGAAGGTTAAGACAATGGTTTTGTGCTTTCCGGGCCTTGGGCAAGTTGTGCTCCTGTCTTTAATTTTGCTGCAGGAACACATGCCCCGGTGGAGCCAGGCTTGATTACAGTAGTTCTCCTTCAGTAGGACCTCCAGCGGGGCTTCTCTGTCACCTGCCGCTCTCACGGAACGCGGCAGCACATCTGCAGCTGCTGGAGAACAGGCAGTCAGGTTACCCCATCTCGCATAATCGCATATGTGAGGGTCACTGAGGACTCCGACGATGTGTCTTTCTCTCTCTCTTTCTCTTTTGTTAAAAAAGCATGAAAATTGCATTTCCTCTGTATCCACTCCTGTTTTCACAATCATTTTTCTTTTCTTAGGGAGAATTGTGTGGCATTTTACCTACTCTCAAGTCACATGTCATTTTAGGCTAAAGGTATTTATGCTGTTTGTAACATGAATGACAAGAAAAAAAAGGAGACTATGTGTTAAGATTATGAGGCCCTGTTTTAATAGATTTCATTTCTACTTAATCAAGAGTCTTGTATCCTGTGGAAGGATGAAGAGTTATTCTGTTCTGTTCTGTTCTGTTCTGTTCCATTCCATTCCATTCTGTTTCATTCCCTTCGGTTCCCTTCCTCTGTTCACCCAGCGATTCTTAAGTGTGACAGCAGCCTGGAAGAGAGAGACAGCTGCTGCTGCTGCTGGAGCTTTGTCTGCGGTTGGTAATGCAGCTTTTGACCCACATGGTTAGTGACTGCTGGAAAAGCTGTGGATGTAGAGGTCAAGTCAGGAATCATGACACTGTGGACATGTCTGGACCACCAGGTGCCTCTGTTTTTTGTTGCTTGAGCATCCTAGTTTAAGGTTGTTCAGAATGATAGGAAATTGGATTGGAACAAAGATCAGCAATTTGTGTGCACAACTCTGGGCTCCTACCCAGAGAGGAAGTATAAGAAAAGGCACACAGGTAGGGACCATACATCCTGCCTTCAAGGTCAGATGGGTGTTGGGTCTCTGTTTCCATTACTAGAAGGTTTACTGATGTTAAATTGGGCATGGGGAAGATGAAAAGATTGGAAAGTTTGGCAGGCAGCTCAAAGGGAGGTATTCCACCCACCCCAGGCACCCCAGGAGGTAGAGGTGGGCTGAATCTAGGGAGAGGATCTCAAGGGACATCAATCATAACTAACCATTTCCCGATTACCTAGTATTTTCTGGATAAGGAAATCAATCTTTTTCTATGGTCTCATAACATTTACCCAATTTATTCTTTCGATATTTTTAGTCACTATAGGGTGAATGCTTGTCTAACTTTTCAAAAGACAAGAACAAATTTTAGGAGGGAAATAGAGCCCATGTGTAAACCATAATTTTCTTTATTAGACACTGGTATAATTTACTCGAGGTGTTAACTACCGAGGTGTAGGCTGGGGTAAAAACCCTAGCCTTGATCACAACTCTAATCTCGTTAGTGTCTCCGTAGGCTGCTCCTACATCTCTGCTCCTCAGTTTCTTCATGTGTAGAATGTGGATGATCATATCACCCTCTCAGTGTTGCTGTGAGGATTAAATGAGATAATAATTGTGAAGCTCCTGCCAGCACCTTTTCCTGCCTCCTTCAGTGTTAATCTTGAGTTGCATCTACTTTGGAAAGCCCTCCCTGACTAATCAAGCTCACAGTGTGGTACATATTTATTATATATTGCTATATACTACTAGTTAAGTATATATCTTATGTTCTTAACTAGTCCAGGTACTTTCTAAAGTCTTTGAGAGCATAGCACATAACTTGTATTTTTTGGTGTAGGCTATTGAGTCTAGTATGGTGAGTTGTACCTGAGCCACACTTAGCAGAGATTTGTTTGTCGAAGGCTGGAGTGACTTGTTGACTTTTCAAATTCAGTAGCTTCCCTAGTGATATTCTTAGGGAGCCCTATATAAATCACTGTGTAATGTCTACAGACATTTTCCAAAGGATTCAGTACTTCTCTTGGAAACTGGAACCAAACCATATTCTTGGAGAATTTACCTGCCTCAAGAGAGGGTAGCAGAGAGCAGGAAGCCATGGAGAAGAATTTCCATGGAAGATTTTCCTTAAATACACTACTGCCTTTGGCAGCCCAGGTTCCAACTGTAATATGAAGTTGACGATGACAATTATGAGGATAATAGTAATCGTAATGGTGATGGATGGCTAGCACTTACAGTCCTTACTATGTGCTGGTCCTGGGACAAACAATTTACAAGCATTTTCTCATATGATCCTCACAACAACCCTTTGAACTAGGAATAATTATAATCTCTCCTTAACAGATGAGGAAACTGAGCCTCAGAGACATTAAGTTATTGTTAAGGTCACAAGTAACTTACTCAAGGTCACAGAACTAGTAGATCTCAGTATGTATGAAACATGCAGGATGACTCCAATGCCTTGCTTTGGATTGTGCCTCTACTATAACCAGCATACTTGAATGTGTGAGGATGTATACATACATACACACATACATATATACAGACACACACATGTATATTCTGTGTATAGCTACTATGTGATAAACTAGAGGGAAAGAAACTGCTAATTAATTTTGATTGGTATATTTAATCCTATCCATGGAATGAATAACTTTTAACTCAACAGAGTTAATTTTTTCTGTTATTTGAGTTTTACTTTTCTCTTTTGTGACGCATTTTTGTCCTGGGCAATAACTTTATTCAAGCAAGTTTCTCCATCCATTCCTCCTTCTATCCTTCCCTTCCTTCCTTCCCCCTCCTCCATCCCTCCTTCCCTTCCTCCCTTCCTCCCTTCCTTCCTTCCTTCTTTCCTACCTTCCTTTCAATAAATAGTCAAAGCAGGCAGACAGACATTCTTCTCTAATTGGTGTAAACACCAGATTAGTGATTATGTGGCTATAGCAAACTAATCAAATTCCATGAGAAAGTTGTGAAAAATGTTCATTTTAACACTATTTTGTCTTTTATAACATGGAGTACCATATCTGATGATTTATCTTATACAAATACAACGGAAGCAATGTGTAAGAGACTAAAGCATATTTCATTAGAGTGAGATCTAAGAAAAGCCCAAGAAGAAGGTATCTAACTCGTAAGCATTTTAATAAATGGATAGTCCTTCTGAAATCAGAGAGTGCTTTGTAGAAAGAAATATGATAGCTATAATTAGTGCTGGATGTAAATGGTTAAAGCAAGGAAGTCTCACTTTATACAGTATTGAAAGCCGTCCTTGCTGTGCAAATATCATCACTTTTGCTGAAATAAACTGTACAGTGTCAGTCTCAGGTTGGTGATTGGAGAATCTAATTCTTGGGACTTTTCTCAACCAAAGAGTACTAAAACTTTTGAGATGGTGTGACTGTTCAAGGTTGCCCTTGGCTTTATAGACTTACAGTGATATATTGCTGGGCTCTGTTAGGTAATAGAATTGGTTACTGGCTTTTGGAGGGATTTCAGTTTAAATTTGAAATTTCCAGGCCAAGAGTGGGAAATTTTTCCTGCTGTTCATTATAAATAAACGAATCTTCAATGAAGCTACCTCTTTTGTGAGAATGTCTGGGGCAGGGGCCCCATCAGCGAAGGCATCATTTCTTGGAGATAAAGAACATGTAGCAATAGGGTGCTACTTTACAGTATTTTTAAAAACAATTAGATGAAATTACTCTCCGATTTATACTTGGAAGTAATAAATTAAATATTTTGGGGGCATATACTAGAATCAGTCACTTAATGAATTCTAACAGGGGTGTGAAAAAAGATTTGTGCAGTGATCCAGCCTGTGGCTTCTGCAGGACATTTCCATGAGGGGAGTCTGACAGACACTATGTATCTGAAGGAGACATTGTCTACTGCCAACCTTGAAGGCACAAGCAGACTGCAGGTGGTGGTGAGATGGAAAGGAGATGCCAGGGAAGATAGGACCCAAGGCTTGGAAGGGGTGGGTGAGCTCAGAGGCATCCTAGACAAGTTTCTAGATTGTTGTGATTAATATGCTTTTCACTCTTTTACAAAAACACCTCTGAGGATCCTTAAGGGAATTTATTTGTATCACATGGGTTTTTAAAAAAAAAAAAATATGCCTAATAAATTGTCTTCCAACTCATGATATCCTAGACGGATCAGTTCTACAAGACCTTTTAGGTGATCAGTATAACCTTATAGAAACAGATAGACTCAAAGAGAATTTTTATTTAGAGATTAAATGAATATTTTTATGAATGTGTGTGATTAATTTCATTTCTTTCAGAGATTTTTTACAGCGTATATGTGTGTGTTTTCATTTAGGGGAATGGCCAAGACCTTATTGTAAAACAGAGAAAGTACAGGATGGCGTGGGTTTTAGCTCAGCTTTGACTCATACCTTCTTGTGACTATGGGCAAGTCACTTCACTTCTCTGGTTCTCTGTTACTTCATTCATAAAATGAGAGAACTGATATATGTCCTTGGATACTTGTGAAATACATGATGCTGTTTGTGTGCAAATATGCTTTTAACGTGCATAGATGGTTGCTTATCTTCTTCACTCATCACTGTGAGGTGGACACTTACATGGAGGAACGGAGTAGGAATGCGGAGCAGGGGTGAGGAGAAAGATAATACGGGAGAGACTGTATTAGTGTGTGGACTTAGGACAGTAGTGCACCATGACCTCAGGAGTGTTATTAATTCAACTCTTTGCACCCATGGCTCCCAAAATTAAAGCAAAAAAGAGAGAGCTGGACCCAGCAAGCAGTTCTCAATCTGTTTAGTCTCATCAACTAGCAATATTTCAAAAACAATGTTGGGAATTGACAAATCATATTTAGTAAGGATGTTAAAAAGTCTAGTATGAGGTATTACCTTCATTTTATAAATAAAATGACATTCAAATATGTAAAATATAGGGATCATATATTATCAGAAAAAAAACCAGTTCTTCAAATTCAACAAATTTATCTTTTGGAAAACTCATCCTGTTGTCCTTATTTTTCTCATTTTTCCATGAACTGGTAAAAAAGTCATCTCATAGGGTCACAGGTCCTAGGACTGGCATTTAGAAACCAGTGAATCCTTTCCAGAATTCATTCTATGATTCTTGTTTGTATTTTCTGGGAAAGAACTATTAGGTGAGTGCTCTTGTAGGCTTGTTTAAGATCCCAAAAGTCTAATGTTTAGTGGAGCTAGTAATGCAGGGACTGGAGGGGGAGAACAACTGTTTGTAGCCTTCTTGGGGTACCAGCCAAGGGAAGTGTGCGCAAGCGCATGTGCCTTTGGAAACAGTGAGGAGCGTTGGGGTGGAACCTTCGCAACCCTGCTGGGATTAGCATCTTGAGATGGAGTTTTACAATTAGAATGGTATGAATAACATAAATAAACTGATGGTGATTTACCTAGCTTTTTTATTTCATTTCCTGGAGTTTTATGACTTGAGTTTTGTGAAAATCTCCATTATCAGTCAGCGGGTAGTCCACCCATCTAAAATTATTTGTTGATTGTCTGAGAAATAATTTTTCCCCAAGGAAGTCCAGCATTGACATAGTACCAATTTAATTGCTAAACAATTCTGCTGATTTTTCCGTAGCCTTTTGGCTGTGTGTAGCCTCTTGGTGTTCTGAGGGGCTCCCTAGCGTTGTAGTAGTACTATCCGCCTGAGTCAGTCTGTGCTTGAATGGGAAAGCTTGCTTTCAGGGGACTCAGTTTCCCACTGTGTGGGAGGATACTAACACCCAGGCATCTCCTGGAGGCAGAGAAGAGAGCATCTTTCTGCCCTGCCATGATTCCGTAATGTCCCTGGGCTCACCACCAATGTGTATTTAGGGTGTGAGCTCCCCACTACCTGAAGGCATGATTTGTCGTAGCAAAGTTGCAGTGTGTATAGTGATATATTAATCAACATCCCTTAAGAGGAAACTAGAAAGCACCTTGGATTATTTCTGTTAGCACATGTGAATCCTCTAATCTCTGGCCTTTTTCTGGTTAGTTCGTTTTGGCAGGCAAGAGGCCAAAATTAGTCTTGGCCCAAGGCACACTGCAGTGTGGAAAGAGTGAGTAAGGGATATGTCTCCCCTTGTTTAAAGTCACACAGGGATCTTAAAAGACATCCCTCTGATGTTTATACCAGGTTACTCTTTTCCTCAAAGAGAGATGTTAAGTTCATTAAGTGGAAATTTCATTCTATTCATCTCCAACTGAACATTGTACATAATTAACTTACTGTCTTTTTTTTTTGAAGTCCTGTCCTGGTATTGAAGTAGCTTTGAAAAATAACTCCTTTGTTTCGTGAAGACAGGGCCCTTTAAAGATGGGGAAACAAAAGGAGGGGGCGTATAATAGATTGAGAACGTAGCAGCCTAGAAAGTGATGTGTGAGTTTATACTTCCAACCTCCGCTCTCTTGTCAGGCTTCCTCCTTCCTATAAACACAGAGGCTCAGTTTCACCTGAAAGCAGAACTCTGCCCATTAATCATGTCTGCATCCTGCCACTCTCTAGGTCTCAATCAATGAAACCATATCATTTCAACCATCTACAGTAAAAATTTTAACCCATTAAAAACAATTTATCTATGCTCTTGACGTTTCACATTCAATCAATTACTAAGTGAAAGAGGTTTTCCCCCAAATGTTTCTATTCTCTTCATGGTTACTTAGTATACATCCCTATAACATCCTGCCTGGACTCCAGCATGGTCGTCCTAGGTAGCTTCCTTGAACTCAGTCTCTTAGCCCTTCCAATCCATTATGTGTACTTGTTTTTGGACTTATCTTTCCCCAACCCCTGCTTAGAGCATCTTCCCTGTCTTACCCAGTATCTAGTATACCAAGTCTCAACTCTACTACTCGAGCTTCTCTAGATTCATCTACTCCACATGCATTTATTGAGCATCAACAATGTATCAGGCATGGTTCTAGGACCTAGATATAAGAAGAAGACACAAGCCCCGCCTTTGATGAGTGTTGATTCTTGTTGAGGAGAGAGACATATAGTGTAGGAGGAAGTTCTGGAATCAGGGAAGGCTTTGCGAAGGAGGTGACCTTGGAACCCCATCTTCAGGGAGTGGAATTCATCAGACAAAAGGGATTTCCAAGGAAAAGGAAATGTGTGAAGAGAAATGAAAGAACACCAATTTGAGAGGTGGCATGAATTCAGAAGTTAGCTCAGCATGCCTTGAGGGCGGGTGTTGGTGACAGTGGCTGTAAGTGAGACTTCATGGGTGGGAAAGAGGCAGCGACCAGAGCCAGGCACCCTCACTGTGGTTCCCTCTCCCCAGCAGAGAGCCTCACCTCTGACCAAGCCTGCTTTCTGCCGTCGGGTTCCCTTTCCCAGCTGGGCCCTCACTCGCTTGTTCCCCTTACTTGGAACATGCCGTTTTCCCACATCTTCCTGTCTTTTAAGGTACAATTCTTGTGCCACTTGCTCCAAGGAGACTTCTTGGGCCCTGTTTACAGTGCCCTCTGTTTCTAAACTTTTTTTTGTGGTAAAATACACATAATATAAAATTTACCTTTGTAACCATTTTTAAGTGTACAGTTCTGTGGCATTAAGTACATTCACATTGTAGTGCAACCATCACCACCATCCATCCCCAGCACTTTTTCATCTTCCTCAACCTGAAACTCTGTACTCCTTAAACACTAATTCCCCATCCCCCCATCCCTCCAGTTCCTAGAAGCCACTATTCTACTTTCTGTCTCTATAAATTTGACTACTCCAGGAATCTCATATAAGTGGAATCATACAATATTTACCTTTTCGTGACTGGCTTCTTTCACTTAGCATAGTATCTTCAAGTTTTATCCATGATGTGGCATGTGTCAGAATTTCCTTCCCTTTAAGGCTGAGTAATATTCCATTGTATGTGTCTACCGCCTTTTGTTTATCCATTTATCCGTCAGTGGACACTTGTGTTGCTGCCGCCTTTTGGCTGTTGTGAATAATGCTGCTATGAATGTGGGTGTACAAGCATCTGTTTGACTCCCAGTGTTCACTTCTTTGGGGTGTTTCTCTACTTTTAAAAGATTATTTTAGCCTATGATACACAATTTGGTATGAAATCATTTATTGTCTCCTTTATTGCTGATATTATTTTATAATACTTTTGGACACCTACTAAGTAGTGTGGAATAGGTGCCTCCTGTATGGCAACAACCATAGCTGCTAACACTTACTGAGGACTTACTTTGTACCAGTCGCTTTTCTGCACGCTTGACATGTGGTAACACATTTAATCCTCAGAAGAACCGCACGAGCAGAACACTTACTATCCCTATTTGGCAGATTGAGGCAATCAAGGCACTGAGCAGTCATGTAACTTACCCACGGGCATATAACAACTAAGAGGTCTATATTATTAACTCTCACAGCAACTCAGAAAGGCAGATATTATCACCTTCATTTATTCAGACGAGCAAATTATCATTCCAAGAAATTAAGTGGCACCTAATACCACAAGTTAAGAAGCAGCAGAGTTCAAATACAACCTGGTTTAGCTGACTTCCGTTCCCGTGCTCTTTCCACTGCAGTGTATTTTATTTCATTCTATTTTATTATTTTATTTTATTTTTTAGTGAGTTTGCACATTCTTGAGAGAAGAAAACATCCTTCTTATTACAGCACCTTTCCAAGTACATAGTCAGTGATCACTAAAGATTTGATGTCTCATTGTTAGATCAATAAGTGAATGAATGTATAAGGTTCAAGGAAAGAATACAATAGTTTGAGTGGAGACTTGAGGAGTTTGAGGGCAGGGGAATGGGAAGAAATCATTTCAAACAATACTTTAACAAAGACCTTAGTGCTCAATAACCATAGTTTTTCATAACCCAGAAGTATGTCATAACACATGGAATGCAATGTTACATATGTTGCATCCCATGGAAAAAAAAAATCCCTTGATTATTCATGAGTTACACTGGTCTCGTGAATTATTAAAATTTGCTAATGAGATGAGAAGCAGCCCCAAAGTCCCATCAGACTGCTGTTTCTGCTCCTGCCATGGAGGGGCCTTTTCTGTGAAGAGGGGAGAGCTTGGGGGGAGCCAGGCTGGGAGGGGGTGGCTGACAGGGAGAGTCAGCATGAGGATGGATGGCCCGAGTGGGAGGAGGGCAGCATGAGCTGAGAAGTAGGATCCATCCATTATATAAAAATAAACAATAAGCAACTTTTGAATCGCGGTGCTGTATTTCCTTCTGGGATTCAAATGACTACACAAACCACTTGAGCTTCATTTCTATGGTTTATGAAGCTCAAGGGAATTATACGCTTGGAATTTACAGTTGCTGGTTCCACATAGTGTTTGTGGCTCTGTATGCTGTGTGTGACGGTATCATGTGCACGCCTGTACACAGGGTTTAATTAATGACCTAGACATTATCCTTGGCCTGAGTTATTGATGTCTGTGTGTTGGAAAACATGTGCTTCCATGCTGAAAAATGAGAGTGGTTTAGGGCCAAGAGCAGTAGCCTTGGAGTTTGGAGTGAAATTTCACGCCACTTCACGGTTATACCAGTTGCAGATTCAGTCTTTGGAATTCTGCATGTATGGTGCCCCTTTCCAGCTCATCCTCTAAGCTTTTGAAATAAGTGATGCAATTAAAAGTTAAATTAGATTCTGAGTCCCTTTGAATCAATTTCTTTCCTATATTTTTTTGGAGAGTGCAATGGATATAAAAGTTACCATTGATTTTTTTGGTTGTACTTTCCTAGAGAAGCAAAGTATTTGAGTTTTCCCCATTTCCTGCAATTGGGGGTGAGTCCTGTATGGGCCTGTGCAAGGGTGTCTTTTGGGGTGAACTTCCACCTGTGAAGAGCAGAGGGAAGGTCAGGGATGCAGGTTGCAGTTTTATTAACTTTTTTCTTTAGAGTAGCTCTTGCTAAAACTAGATTTTAGGGTGTTAAAGTGACTTAATTAGATTGAGTTCAGTGGTTCTCAAACCTTTAAAAATCCATAGATCCCTTCTTTAAAGAAAAACATGTGTAGAAGCCAACAGATAAAATAGATAAACAAGTAGGTGCCTTAATCCCTTTGGCTAGTTGAGAGGCAGTGTGGTGCAGTGGTTAAAAGTAGGAACTGTGGTACTAGACTCTGTGGGTTCAGGTCCCAGGTTTTCCTACTTACTTAGATGGGCAAGTTACTTAATCTCTTTGTGCCTAATTTCTCCATCTATAAAATGGGGATGATAAGAATAAAACCTGCTTCATGGAATTGTTATGAGGATTAAAGACAGAAGTTGATGTAAGTTAAGTGCTTACAACAGTGCCTCGTATGTGGTACCGTCTACCAGCTACTGCCATTACTATTTAACCTACTCAAGGCTCAGTGAAGCAGCTTGAAAACCTCTGAGTTATCAAATATATCTTGAATACCTACCATGTGCCACGCACAGGTCTCAGTGCTGGGGAGATGGTGGTGAACAAAACAAAGTCTGCTTTTATGGCTCTTACTCTGGTGTCTAGCCCAGGGGTCAGTGAACTTCATCTGTAAAGGGCCAGATAGTAAATGTTTTAGGCTCTGCAGACTAGACTGTCTCTGTCATCACTGCTCAACTCTGCTGTTGTGTCACTTAAGCAGCCATAGACAATATGTAAATGAATGGACATGGTTGTGTTCTAATAAAACTTCATTTACAAAAACAGGAGGTGGACTGGATTTGGCCTGAGGGCAGAGGTTTGCCTCGCTCTGGTCTATCTTAACCTCTTCTTTTATAAACGAGACGGTTGAGGCCCAGGTCGCATAATAGTGGCCAAATCAGAAGGAGAATCCTGTCTCAGACATCCTGTGCAGTGCTCTTTCCATCCCACCGTACTCGGGCACATTGCCTTTGTGAGGGCCCAGCCTTCTCCCCTCCTACCTTCTATCAAACTGCACAGTGAGCTGGGTGACAAAGGGGGTGACCAAGAGTCTTACCAGTTGATCCTGTGGTTTGCTTGCTTTTATATCTGTCATTAGAATGATATAGTCACTCATTCAACAAATATTTTATCAGGTGCCTATTATGTACTAGATACTGTTCCTAGACGCAGTGGCCAGTGGTTAGCACAGCAGACAAAAGCCTACTCTCCTGGAGCTTACAGTCTAGAGGAGAGGAGAAGACAGTAAATGATAGACAAAGTAACTAAGTATATTATGAGATGATCAGGAGGATCGAGAGTGTAGGAACAGGTTGCAGGGTTCCCTAGGGTAGTCAGAGTAGGCCTCACTGAGAAGGTGAAATTTGAGCAAAGCCTTGAGGGAGACGAGGATCTCAGCAGACTGAAACCGGGGCAAGAGTCTTTCTGGTAGAGGGAACTGTGGGAGCAAAGAACACGGGCCATGTCAAGAGGGTTGGAAGAATGGCCAGGAGGCCAGTGGGCTGGAGAGGAGTGTGCGAGGGGGGCGTGAGAGAAGACGAGGTGGGGGTGGGAGAGATCATGCACACTTCTGTAAGCCCGAGTGCAGTGGGGAGCCATTGCAGTATTCTGAACAGAGGAATGCCACGCTCCAGAAGAACAGGCTCCCTCTGGCTGCTCTTGAGAATGGAGTGCAGAAGCAGAAGCCATTGCGTCGATGTGGAGGATCCAGACCAGAGGTGATGTTTACTCAGGCCACAGTGTAGCGATGGATGGAGGGAGTGAGAGGAAGTCAGATCCTGGATATATATTTTGAAGGTAAGGTTGAAGGTGGAGTAAGAAGAATAAGGAATTAAGGATGACCTTCTGCCTACAGTATTCATAGGATTTCTGGGCTGATGACACAGTCCAGCACTCTTCTTTTATGGGTGGAGAGAACTGAGGTGCAGAGAAGATTGACTTGCTCTGGGTCCCAGCAGCAAGCCAGTGGCTGCCCGGCTATAGGGGGCACAGGTCTGCCTCCCTATTCTGTTCACCACCATTTGTCTCCTTGGGTTAAACTTCCTCTTCCTTCTCTGATGCCACAGAGCTACGTACCCCTCCTTATCCTTTCCACGTCATTCTCTTTTTACTTACCCCGTCACAAAATTTCTCTCTCTCTTTGCTGTTTCCCCCCTCTAACTAGCTTTTTGAGGACTCCGAGCACAGTGCTTGATACACAGTCAGTGCTTAATTCATGTTTGTTGTATGAAGAAATAAACAAGGTGTTTCAAATAGTCTTGAGTTTCCTAATTTACAGCCATCCTAAAATCTCGTTGTTCTTTTATAGTTTTTCTTCTTTCACAGACTTTCCCTTCAGTGTTTGCTTTATTTCTTTTTTTTCTCATAGAATCTTTACTTGGATTTGCTTCATATTTTCTATTTTAAGACTTTCACTAGAGCCTGTCACACTGAAGGGAAGAGTCTTTTGATTTTTATGTTAAATTATATCCATTAAACAGTAACACATCAGTAATGCATTTGATATTTTAAATCTCTGTTTTTTACTTTCTTTTGGTTCCACAACAGGTCTCTTGGGGGGCATACAAGTTCAGGACATCTTGAAATTCTGCCAGAAATAGGGCCCAGTTGCTGCGGTGTGTGTAATACTTGGCTGTGTGAAGTGCAGCTGGAGAAGGCACGCTTTACCCACACCCAGACTGTAATGCGTCTGTCTAAACCTGGGCCTCTCTTTGCCATTACTCTTAGTTGAGCATGTGCTATAAAAAGCACCAGGTGTCGGGGCCGGCCCGGTGGCGCAAGTGGTTAAGTGCGCGCGCTCCGCTGCGGCGGCCCGGGGTTCGCTGGTTCGGATCCCGGGCGCGCACCGACGCACTGCTTGGCAAGCCATGCTGTGGCGGCGTCCCATATAAAGTGGAGGAAGATGGGCATAGATGTTAGCCCAGGGCCGTCTTCCTCAGCAAAAAAAGAGGAGGATTGGCGAATGTTAGCACAGGGCTGATCTCCTCACAAAAAAAAAAAAAAAAAAAAAAAAAAAAAAAAAAGCACCAGGTGTCAACAATCTAGCCAACCATGCCCTGCCTAAATCTTCTCAGGATGAAGGTGCACCTGCCAGAAGCATCTTCCAGAACTGCTAGTCGCTGAAACTGTCAATTCACGTCACCCTTTGCTTTGAGCTAAATTATTGCTGCAAGTCCTGCAAGCTACACAAAGACAAAGTCAGATTAGAGTGCATAGTGGGTAGAGTACCTATTACTTACTGTGACCCGAAAGATATTTTTATTCTTTTTTATTCTCTTGCGTATTATTTTTTGAGGAATATGTGAGTCCTCTTCTTGTCTTAATAAGGGCTGTGAGCTGCAATAGACTACTAGTTGCCATATTTTTGGCTTTATGACCCATTGATCATAATCTCACTCTTTTGAATTCAGTGATAAAACAACAGGTAATACTTATAGCCTGGCATTGTGCTGAATATTCTACATGCATTGTTTAATTCTCACAACCCTAAGGTAGTTGCTATTATTATTATTCCCATTTTGCAGATGAGGAATGAAGTTAAGTAACTGGCCCCATGACAATATCTGCAGAGCCCAGGACATACTTGTTGTCACCAAATGGTTTTGGCATATATGCAGGTTCTTTGGTATTGTGGTGGCTTATGTTCAGTTTTTCCCCATGTATATTTAAAATTATGATCCTTTTGGGGGTACAGACTAAATCTCAGTAAGCGTTAAGGTTAATTTGTGTTTCATTTGGTATATGATATTTTATAAAAATTCCCAACATTTATATAACACTGTAGCCTTTACAAAATGCTCTTACAAATAATATCTCCCTTAATTTTAGTGTTCTGTGGACACTCAACTTATTTTCCTAGTATCAGTCGTACTGATCATCTTAAATGCAGAGAAAAGCTTCCCTGTCCCTCATTTTCCCTTTTAATTCCCCCCAACTCCCACCTCTCCTCACATCTATTCCTTTATGGTATTCAAAATAATCTCATATCTATTTTCTCATTTAATCCTCAAACCAGTCATCTGAGGTAGATGTTATTCTTCCCATCTTGCTGTTGAGGATATGGAGACTTAAGAGAAGTGATTTGACCGTCTGAGAGATGAGGCAGAAGGGAAGTCGGAGAGATTTGAAGTGTGCGGAGGACTCAGCCCACTATTGCTGGCTTTGAAGATGAAGGGGCCACAAGCCAGGGAAAATGGGCAGCCTCCAGAAGCTGAGACCAAACTGTGGCGAACAGCTGGCAAGGAAACGCGGCCCTTAGTCCTGCCTCATGGACCTGAATTCTGCCAACAACCCGGATGAGCCTGGAAACTATTCTCCCCTAGCGCCGCCAGAAAGGACACAGCCCTGCGCTGCTTTCTGCCTATGGGACACTTAGCAGGGAACCAGCTGAACTGTGCTGTGCCCAGCCTCCTGACTCATGGAAATCATCAGATAACACATTTGCTGTTTTAAGCGGCTAAATTTGTGGTAACCTGTTACAGTGGCAACAGAATATAAATACAGTCACAAAAGCTGTTCAGTTGTGACTCCAGTGATCCCAAGTTCCCTACTGTTTCCATGGCTGCCCAGGACAGCACCCAGCACTGCATTCTCTAAGGGTGGGAGGGCCATCTGCCCCAGGTGTGCACAAGATGAGAAGTTTAGGTAAAGGAAAAGAGTCCCAACTTTTAAACCTATAGTTTTGTGTAGGTTTTATAATATAATTAATGTATTAGTATAGGGGAGTATTTATAATTTGCATATTCACATATTCACATATTTATAATATTCATATTCACAATTGCATATTGCCTGCTCAATTTTTTTTTTTTAGTGATAGGGTTGCATGATTAAAAAGGCATGTCGAACAGTGACCTGGTGGCGGGAGAACAGAACATCGACTCATGCTCTAGTGGAAAGCTCACTGTATTTGGAGTGGGCACCATCGATTTTATTTCTACCTCTGACGGTAATTAGCCCAGTGACTTGGGCTAAGCCACTGCACATCTCTGGCTTACTTTTCCTCCTGGAACCTGAAGTAGGCATCCTGGCTGTCCCCTGAACTCTACTTGAGAATATAGAGATGCCACATTGACATCCAAATCAGTAACTACCATCTCTGAACCATGTCTTTGTTCTGATTGAGGGAAAAAAAGAGAAACTTAGACAAAAAAGCAGATTTTACTGAGTTGGCTGGTTGTTTGGACTACTTGATCAGTGCGTTTGACTGAATTGACTTGATATGGTAAGCTACTTCTGGGCAGGTATTTTTCTTATTCATTTTTTTTTAATCTTCCAAACTTCTAATCTGGTACTTTGCACCAGATTAATAGTGAGATTTTGTGGAATGAATGGGTGGACTTAAATTGGTAAAAAACTGTTAAAGTTAGAAAGATAGCATTTGTGCTCTCTCTTATTTATTAGCAGGGCCTGGGTTGCCTGACTGCTTCCATTAGAGCACAGGGTCTCAGGGGACCGGCAGTAGAATTATGTCTCTAGGGATGTTCCAACTGGACTGTCAGAATAATATAGCTACATGGACATAGTGCCCATCATGTGCCAGATGTCACTCTAAGTACTTTCTATACATTAACTCATTTAATGCTCACAATAACCATATTGGTTTGGTACTAATATTAGTGTCTTATTACAAGTGGGTAAAGCAAGGCACAGAGAGGTTAAATAACCTGCCCCAGGTTACACAGCTAGTAATTGACAGGGCAGGGATCCAAACCCAGCAGGCTAGCTTCAGAACCTGTGCCCCTCACCACTATGCTCTGTTGCTTCTCTAAGGTAGGAGGTGGTGAGGCAGGCTTAGGAGGGCTCTTATTTTGAGTCCTTCAAGCGTAAGTATTTCTTAAACTTCTAACCCAACAGGAATAATGCGGACCACCTTCCTGTCCCTAGGGACTCAGAGCATGGGACCAGCATGGGATAGCCCAGAGTGGGATGACCAGCGTTGCCATGGAGAGGAGTAGGGGGCGGGGATCAGGGCACAAAGAGTTCTCTGGCCTTTGGAAAATTAATTAAGCTTTCTGAGCCACAGTTTCCTTGCATATCAACATGGAGCTGACAATACCTACTGGATGAAGCTGTTGTCAGGATGAAATGAAATAATGAGTGTAAAGCGTAATGTTTCAGGCATGGAACACAGCAGGTGCTTGGTAAATCTTTGTTGAACTGCACTGCACCTCTGGTCTGAGTGACTCTGGATCCCAGAAGATGTTAACACACAGGAGAGAAGATATGTCCTACTGCCCACAGTACAGCTTTGCCTACACAGAGCTCAAATGCACCATTTGCAAGCCTATCCCATGACTTCTTTCCTGCCATCCTGATCTTCCCGTCGTGCTGGGTTCTGAACCTCTCTTCATGACTTCTCTGTTCCTCCAGTGTCCTAGGATGGAAGCCTCACAGGCAAATCCAAACAATTGCATGGCTTTGTTGAGTCTGCCTCTATAATGTCAGTAGGATTCATCTTCTTCTCTGTTTTCTTATGGCTAAGGATTTAGGTCAGGTCCTCACTAGCAGGCTTGGATTATAGGCACAGCCTCTTCACCTATCTCCCTGTCTCCGAACCTCCCCACTGCTGCTGTTTATCTGTATAAAACACAAGCCAACATATTGCTTCCCCATGAAAACCTCTTTTTACCTTTTCACTTTAGTGAGGCTGTGTGTAATCTAGCTCTTTTCATTGTCACATCCTGCACAGGAACAAGACATGTCCTTGGCTGCAGTAACCTTGTCTATCTCTGGGTACATCAGTGTGATGGTGGTGGCTGGATGGGGTGTACCAGCAGCTGGGTGAAGGAGCCCCCAACACCGGGGATGCTCAGAATAACTAGCCAGAGATTGAAGGTGGCTAGCTGTAGTCCTTGCCAGGACCATTACCTTCTTCTTCCTTCCCACTTTTTAAACATTTTATTGTCACCAACTCTTCCACCAAAGTATATACAAGAAGAACAAAAGCAAGCCCTTGAGAATTTGCAATAATCCTTGGCAGGGGCAATCAAGAAACTGGGAAACACCACGTATATAAGCTTTGGTTTCCAAATACACAATTTGTAGGCCTGAGATCTTTTAGATCACTAGGCTATAATTTAATGCACTTAAAAGGAATGGTTTAATAGTTATCTTTGTGTCCCCTAAAATGTAGACACCAGGGCCGGCCCCGTGGCTTGGTGGTTAAGTGAGTGCGCTCCGCTGCTGGCTGCCTGGGTTCAGATCCCGGGCGCGCACTGACGCACCGCTTCTCCGGCCATGCTGAGGCCGCATCCCACATACAGCAACTAGAAGGATGTGCAGCTATGACATACAACTATCTACTGGGGCTTTGGGGGGAAAAATAAATAAATAAAATCTTAAAATGTAGACACCATAATCTTCACCATTTTATCCTCCACCAAAAAAGTATATTTAATGTTAATTTATTTTCTTTTCATTTGTAGGATCCAATGGTATTCCCTGCTAATTTTTTCTCATTGCTTAGACAAAAGACCAAAATTTTACTTATTCGTTAAATTTAAAACATCTCTGTAATACTAATTGTGTATTAGGCACTGTTCTAAGAACTTTACAAATCTCAGCTCATTAAACTCTATAAGGTAGGTGCTGTCATAAGTTACTTAATCATGGGTATACATTCTGAGAAATGCATCATTAGGTGATTTCATTGTTGTGCGAACATCACATAGTGTACGTACACAAACCTAGATAGTATAGCCTACTACACATCTGGGCTATATGGTACTAATCTTACGGGAGCACTGTGGTATATGCAGTCTGCCGTTGACTGAAACATTGTCATGCGGCGCATGACTGTACTATTATCATTACCCTCATTTTGCAGATGAGGAAATTGAGGCATAGGAAAGTTAAATAACTGTCTGCTGTAACACAGCTGGTAAGCCTTCATGATCTGGCTCCTGCCCCTCTCTCAGACCTCATATCATTGCTCCCTATCGCTCTCTCTTTCTGATCATCTTTGTGTCTTTGTACAAGTATATCAAGCCTGCAATAAATTCTTCTCTGCTCTTCACTCAGTTGGTTCCCAGTGGTGGTAATATTATATTATGAATGTATTTGAAAGTGGCAGAATTCTAATAGCCGCAATTCCCTTGACAGTGGGATTTGATGATTCTTAATCAAAACGCCTAACGTAGTTAGGTAAATAAAACCTCTCTCACATCTGTGCTTCCCTGAGTCTTCCCCATCTCTTTTGGGAGGAATGCTGTTCATCCCTATGTTCAGGCTTCCCTATTTGTGTGGGGAGGGTCACTGTACATCCTTGTGTTCTCTCTTCCTTGTCTCTGTTGGAGGACTACCATATATTTTTGTGTTCAGGCCTACCACCTTGGAGTTTTCCTTGACTCCTTTCTTGCTCCCATACCCCACATCCCATCCCTCAGTAGACCCTGTCAGTTCTACCTTCATAACCTGTCCTGAACCTAACTACCTGTCTCCTCTACCCCTACCAGATTAATCCTAGCCACTATCACCTCTTGCCTGGACCACTGCAAGGGCCTCCTCTTGGTCTCACTCCCTCTCTTGCCCCTTCCAGTACACTCTCCACAGGCAGCCAGAGTGATCATGTCACTCCTCTGTGCTCACCTCCAATGGCTTTTGGTCACAATCAGAACACAATCCAGCATCTAACCTTGGCCTATGAGGTCCTTCACGATCTTGCCCAAAGCTCTCTCTCCATCTTTGTTTCCATCATCTTTCCCTGGCTTGCTGCTCTCAGGCCCACTGGCCTCCTTCCTTCTGCTCTAGGAGCACTCCAGGTGGCCTCCCACCTCAGACACTATGTCTGCTTGCTATTCCTTTCTGGAACACTCTTTTCCCAGATCTGCCCATGGCTGCTCCTTCTTATTTTTCATGTCTCTGCTCAAACTTTGTCTCCTCAGAGAGGCTTTTCTGTCCCATTGTTCTCTCTCCCTTAACCCTGTTTATTTTCCTTCATAGCACCTGACTTTTTTTACTACACATTTATTCACTTTTCTGTTTTATGTCTAGGATGTACAGGGATTCAGCACCTGGAAAGATACCTGGCATACATTAAAAATTTATTAAATATTTGAAATAAATGGATAAATGAATTATGGAAGAATTAAAAATGAATATGGGAGAAGAAAGAATTGGATATTTCCAAAAAGATTTCCGCTGAGAGCAGCAAGGGAGCTAGAAGGCAGTCCATCCAGGGGTGAATCCCTCCCCTCAACAACAAAAGGGAATTTAACTGCTCAGGGAACAAAGAGAGCCCGAGCCTAGGGAGCCCTCTCTGCCACTCTTGGTTTTAGCCACCTGTTGCCTGCCTTGTGGGGCCGCCATGCTGCTGGTTGGAGGCTGAGGGATGAGTACCTGATTTGCCATTACGGAGCAGAACTGCTGCGCTTCCCTCTCTTCCCCTGTGCTTGGGGTCTCGCCGGGAGTGGGCCGCCGGAAGCTTGGTGCACAGGATGGTATTCACTCCCCCGGTGGTTTGGGAGGCACCGAGAGCCTATTTGCTCACTTGGGAGTAAGGTCTTCAAGGAAAAGCTCAGTACTTTGGCTGAATAGTGAGCGTTTCTCAGAGAAACTCGCCAAGGAGTTTCTACACAGGCCTCCCCGGGGTAAAGTGGTGGTTTGCAGCAGTTTTAGGCCTCTTTCATTCCAGTTTCATCTCTCCCCATTGATTTTGCCATTTGTGGCTTATAATGGAAATGAGAATAGCTGGTACAGATGGAGCAGGTACCAGACACTTCTCTCGATCTTGTAGCTGGCGCACTCCTGGGGGATCAGCTGAATGGGTATTTGCCTCCTGAACTCTTCTCTGGGTTTCACCAAGTTGGGGTCACCTGGAAGGTGGTCATCAATTCTGTGGATTGGTTCATATTGTGCAGTATGAAAGCAGATGAAAGAATCTGGACCATCCCCCAACACAAAAGCTTAAAGGGGAACATAAGTATATAAGTGGTGACCATATATACTAATTTTAAGAATCCACTTTGCTAAAATAGCATGAAAAAATACATTACATTTGAACTACTTCCCTCTACCCAGTTCTTAGAGGACAATGAAATGTTTATTCTACTGCAGCTTGATTATGATGCTGGCATCGTAATCACCTCAAGATATATATGGTAGCATCTCATGTAGATAGAGCTCAGTCTGGAACACAGCTTTGATCTGAAAAAATAAGTAGAAAAGGCCTGTGATGATAGGAAGCAGGGGACTCATGTCCCTGCATGAAAGCCAGGCCCCTTAGCACTTCCTATTCCTGATTCCCATTTAGTAGTCTAGTCCCAACGTTTTCAGTTGTCTTCTTTTCCAAGCCCAGAGGGGCTAAGAAGCAGAAAATTGGAAGACGGCAGAAGGGTTTGCAAGTCAAAGTCACACTGATGGAAGAGAGGAATGACAGCTGACAGCAAGGGAGGTGACAGCAAAGCTTAACCAGCAATGCAAGACTGCTATAGACCAGCTCAGAGTTGCTGGGTTTTGTCTGCAAGTCCAGGACAGACACAGTGGGGACTGGCTTCAGGCATGACACACAGGAAGGAGACATTGGAGGGAATGGCTCCAACTAGGAGGATGTGAATTTCTAAACATTGTTCATGAATTTGCCAAGTCAAAGAGCTCTGCCTAGGAGGAAGCTGGGATAGGAAACTGGACAAATATTGCTTGGCTCAAGCCAGATGCTGGAAGAACAAGAGATGTTTTCCAAGGTAGTGTTGGCACAAGCATTAACAAATGGAGGTGTGCTGAGGTCCATGTGGGTGGTTAGGTTGATTCAGAAACTAGAGTAGAAGAGTTTAGGTTTTTGGTGGCCGAGTTCCTTTTATATAGCTTTTGAAAAAAACCTGCCTAATACCAGTAACTTCCAAGTGGAGAATGTGTGTTCTGGGAAGGGAGCATGATGATCTTAGGATATGTGATGTAGGTAGTATACAATGCCTTTTTATCTAAGTATAGAAAGAAAATAAGCTTTAGTTAAATAAAGATTGACAGTAGCATTTGTGTGACACGTAGATAGATAAATATACATATATTGGGAGGTGTGCTCAAATCAAGTACAAAATAGAAAAATGTTTGGAAATGGCTGTTCTATAGAATAATATGGCTCGATCAAGCAGTCTGCATGAATTCATTCAATTTCCTGCCCTCAATTTCATCTGCAAATTTACCTGTGTCTGTAGCCTTGTTTTCCCTCTTCACTCCTTTTGCTATGGAAGAGATATTTTTTAAAGGAAAGGATGGCCTTATTTCCTTCTTTCTGAAGATGTTGCCTCTTCCTGCATTCAGGGTCCCAGTCTCACTAGTTAATTTTAAATCCTTACTCCATAAATCTGTTCTCTCTCCCTTACTCACATATTTAACCTTTTTCTGCTCAACTTATGAACAGTTTCACAACTCTTCCATCTTAAGAAACACTCTCCACTCTCCATCCTGAATCTGTTGTCCTTTCTCCCCACTATACCTCGTTCCTGCCAAGTGTTTGCAAGAGGAGCCCAGGCTTCCTGTTTACACTCTTTCCCTTCCTTTGACTTCTCTCCTCTTGCATCCTGGGTTCTGCCCTAGCATTCCATGGAACTGTCCTGGCTTTCATGCTCCGGCCTAATCACAATAATCACCTAATGCGAAACCCAGTGTGCATTTTAATACTCATTTTAGTTAACTTCTCTTTGGCATCTTAACCATTCCTTCTTTTTTGAATGTCTTCTTTTAGTCCACTTCTATTTGTTAACACTCATGACCACTCACCTTGGAAACCATCTCTCCCAGGTCAAAAATAGAAAAGACTATCTTTGTTCTAAATTGGTTTCTCCACCTGTATCTCCCTATCTCGATGAACACCAACACCATCTGTTCTACTACCTGAGACTGAGCCTCAACTCCCTCTACTGATGAGCCAGTCAAAGGCATTCATCATTTCTGTTACTGTGTTTATGATTTCCAGCATTTCCTTTTGTTTCTTTCTTAGAGTTTCCATCTCCCTGCTGACATTGCCCACCTGTTCTTATTTTTGTCTTCCTGTTTTTTCTATTGGACCCCTTTACATATTAATCATAGTTATTTTAAATTCCCTGTATGATAATTCCAACATCTATGTCATATCTGAGTCTGGTTCTGATGATGGTTTTTCTCTTCAGACTGTGTTTTTCCTTGCCTTTTGTCATATCTTGTAATTTTTTGTTGAAAGCCACGTATGTTGTCTTGGGTAATAGGAACTGAGAGAAACCGTTCTTTAGTGGGAGGATTTGTTTATCTGCCTAGAAGTTGGGCTGTGTTTAATGTTTATTTTAGTTGTATGTGCCAGAGGCTTCAGTTTCCTCTAGTCCTTGTTTGCTCTCTCTTTTGGCTTTGAGGCTTCTGTATCTACTGCTCCTTGGAGAGAGTCTGCATCTTGCACCTCTTTCAGCTGTAATCCACTGTTGTTACACTGGAGCTTGTTGGTGTGGTGGGAGGGTGTGGGGGAGGAGGAGTGTTCTATGATCTTCTGATTAAGTCTCAGTCTTAGACTCATACGGGGACTATGTCTGCAGGCTGTGGCCTTCACAAGGTTTCTGTCCCTCCTCCAGTGCCATAGTCCTTTCCCCCTTGCCCCATACTGCATTCCTGGGGGCAGCTTTCCCAATCTATTTCCTTGAAGCCCAGTTCCTTGATGACTATGGGATCCACCCCCCCACCTTAAGTGTGACAGGAAGGCTGGAGGAGGCTGGAGTGGGGAGAAATTCCCTTCCCCCAGGTGAAATAAGATTTCAAAATTGTGCACAGGTGAAGTCTTTCCCCTAGAGAATAGGCTTTTGTTATGGCAATTGCTTTGGGTGGGTTTCACAATGATTACTCTTCCCCTCCCTCTGTCAGGGCTAGGAGGGGATCTTTCTCAGACCCTCATTGTGAGATCCTTGCTGGGTTCTTGGAGAGAAACCTCAGGAAAGGCTTTGTCCCCGCAAGACTGTGGCCCCCAGGAATTTCTCACTCTTACATAGTCTACACTGCGCCTCTAGCAATTTTGTCAAAATTACCAGTTAAGGGCTCCTACTAGTTTATGGCTCCTGCAACTTCTGCTCCAGGCAAACAGATTTTGGTTGTGGTATCACTTGGGATATGCCTGTCTCTCCAGATTTCAGGGAGGTGGTTTGCCCTGCTACCTCAGTTTTTAACTGATTTTCAGTTTGTCCAGTTTTTTCTTGTTATAAGGATGGGAATGATGACTTCCAAGATCTTTACATGTCAGAGCTGAGATCAAAGTCTGCCTCACTCCTAGCCCTTGTTGTCTACATCCAAGTCCTATTCTGTTTCCAAAATATCTCTTGAAACATCCTCAGCTTTAGTCTAGGCATATGATTTCTTGTCTGGATCATTGCATTAGTCTCCTGACCATTCTCTTCATCTCCAGTAGTGCACTCATTCAGTAGATGCTTTAAGTCTCCTCTTAGGACTGTCCTCGCTAAGGTCTTCTGATGGTCCATCCACCTTAGTACAGGATACAGCATCCTCCTGCTGCTCCTGCCCTCCAGGCCCTTACAATCTAGCAGAAAAGACTGAAGGTTCGGGGTCTGGAGACAAGGATGTGGACGCATCTTATAAGAAATTTAAAATTATTCCTTTAATTTCCATTGCTTTAATTAAATGATCCCTTTAAATTGGGACATGTTCAAAGAGTTAAGAAAACAGATCAAAGAGAAATGAAATTCAGGAAGAACAAATTTTAATATATGGTCTATTTATTTATATAAAATATATGTTTCTTTGTAGTCACACTAATATACCCATATTTTGCACTTGTATAGAGGAAGGGACTGGATTGAAACGTCTTTTATTTTGGCCACAACTGCAGTAAAGTTCTAAGGGTTGATCTGACACACTTTCTGTAGAACATACATGAGACTGGACATGGGTAAGATGAGGGCTCCTGGCATATGTGTTTGACCTATTTTCGACCTCAGGGGCTCTTGATTCACTTCCAAAGACCAAATGAAGTGATAACTGTAACGCATCAACAGTCTAGAATTTAGCTGGCCCTGGAGACATTGCATTAGTGTCCTATGGGTGAGGTCCAAATTAGATGGCAGTCAGGTATGTACACAGGAGCGGTCATTACTGCGGGCAGATGTGCACAGCTAATGGCTGGCAGTGGAGATTGCTACAGGGGGAATTCCTTGATAAAAATGAGTTAAAATGAGACAATGGATTATCCAGAAGGGTGCTTTTACACAGACTACACTTTTATTGGTGAAGGCAATCAAAGGAAAAAAATTGAGCCATTAAAAATGAAAGCCGCTATAATGTATTTATTTAATATCATCTATGTAGCCCACAACAGTATGCACATATATGAATTTTTTTCTGTTAGTCTGGGTAAACTAAAGGAAATACTGCTTTTATTCTTTTCCCAAATAAGTGTAGATGGGAGGCTGGTACATTAAGGCAATGTAGGAACCTAATGTACAGGGGCAGAGGGACTACTTGCAAAAGAGTTAAATCTCTATGCATGTAAGGCAACTGCCCTTGATCTCATTACACTGCAGAGAGCTTGCAAGCATTGCTCCCCAATCACAAAGAAAAATCAGCGCACAAGTGACCTGTGTATTAGCATCTCTGCAAATCTCAGGCAGGAGCTGAGATTTATACACACTTTACACACCCCTGAGGAAATACCCATTTTATGCCATTGACAGGCCAGATGTATTTTCCTCTGTGAAATGTGATCAGAATGTAATTAGAAGAAAATACACTGCGTATTCAAAAACAAATAGAGGGTATTCTTTAAAACTCCATGGTAATTTAGAACAGGCGGCAATATCAAATTAGAGGAGTTGTATGGAAGGGCTATTACTGTGTGGTTGGGGCGATGTGGTTACATTTGCGACAGTGCACTGATTTAGTTCTATAGCCATTGAGCTGAACTGAAAATTTCACGTGTTCAAAAAAACTTTGCCTCTGAACATGATTACTAATATGATAAAATATTTTACAATAGATAGTGTGATTCCTTGAAAATACCAATATGGATTTGAATCTTTTTTTTCCCAGAACCAATTTTACATGGAAGGAAAAAAATGAAGATGGCTTTGGGGGAAAAATACACACATTTCTAATAGAACTTGCTAGAGCAATCACACAGACTGCTATTATTCTGCTGCATCTGTGCATTTTACTGAAACAAAGTGATTAATATGCTTCAAATTTTGAACTTATGGACTCAATTATTTTAGTGTCATATCATCAAAATACACAAAAACCTGACACATCTAATTTCTATGTAATCCCAAGTAGTATAAAATTATATGTGTATTTACAATGTTTAGGCATTTGAATGGATTGTGTGACATAAGCGTGGACAATTATACACAGGAACATGAATAAAACATGTTCAAATGCATAAACAAGGCAGACACCAGCCAAAAGAATTGTATATATGCATGATGAATTAGGATGAAAATTCATCCTTTAATCTCTTCTAGACTTTGTATCACAATATTTTATACAAGACTGAATATAGGAAATATCTGGGGAAAAAAGGCATAATTTATAACCTGTGTACTACAAGGATTTTAATCCTTATTTTTATGTGAACCAAAAAGATGAGTAAAACATTGTTAGTGTTTCTAAACCTCTCTGAAGAGATCCAAAGAGAGGAGGGATTAGTGGCAATGGGTTTAAAGTCAGGATTAACAAGGGCTGCTTCCAAATTGAAGGCATTAGGAACCAACTTTACAAAGTAGAATGTTCTCATAAGCAGACTGGAGCATCATCTGGGACTAGTGATGGGTTCCAAGGAACCAGTAACCCATAGCCTTGCTCTGGTATTTGTCAAAACCTTATAAATGTGAAGAATGTCTAGAGAAAACGGAAGTTTGTAGGTGCACATTAAGGAATGGAAACAAGGCATATGGCAGTTTAAAAATACGGCCCCAAATTCTTTGATACTCCTCCCACTGAGAGACGGGCTCACGTTCCTCCCCTTTGAATCTAGGTGGGTCTGTGACTGCTTTGACCCACAGAAGGCAGTGAAAGCGATGCCACGTGGTCTGAGGCTGGGTCAGAAAAGGCCACGCAGTGTTCATGCAATCTGGCGAGATGCTCACTCTGGGAGAAGCCGGCCGCCACGTGAAGAAATCGCACCACCCTGAGAACTGCCCTGCTGGAGCGGCTGCAAGTGCGTGCTCTGGTTGACAAGCAGTTGAGCCTTCCGATGGCAACACCTCGAGTCTCTGCAGGCACTGAGGAGCAGAGACAAGCCACGCTCCCCTTCCTTCTCCAAATCTCTGACCCACAGAATCCATGGAAATAATAAAGTTGTTATTTTATACCACTTAGTTTTGGGGTATTTTGGTTCACAGCAGCAGTAACTGGGACAGCTAGTATTTTCCAAACTTATTTTTAATAATTATCACTTGGGGGAGCATGTTAAAACAGATTCCGACATTTCACCCATGGACACTCTGACTTAAATAGATCTGGCCAGTGGTAGGGATGGAGAAATCTGTTTTTAACAAACAGTACAGAAAGTTAACCATAACAAAATGACTCCAAGATGCCACAGGATTAGTCGGCCAATTTTGATATATGACTTTTTCATGACAAACAGATTTCTTTGATTACTTAGAATAGGCTCACAGGCCCATTGTTATCCTTATTTTAAGATTGTAGGGCTGGCCCCGTGGCTTGGCGGTGAAGTGCGCGTGCTCTGCTACTGGCGGCCCGGGTTCGGATCCCGGGCGTGCACCAACACACTGCTTCTCCGGCCATGCTGAGGCCACGTCCCACATACAGCAACTAGAAGGATGTGCAGCTATGACATACAACTATCTACTGGGGCTTTGGGGAAAAAAAAAAAGGAGGAGGATTGGCAATAGATGTTAGCTCAGAGCCGGTCTTCCTCAGCAAAAAGAGGAGGATTAGCATGGATGTTAGCTCAGGACTGATCTTCCTCACACAAAAAAAAAAAGATTGTAGAACACACCACTTAAAGGCCTATTTTCCTAGTCCCACTTGTGAAAAAGCAGTGAACAAGAAAAGATACTCTCATTAAGCGCTAAATCAGAGCAGCCAGAGGGAGGTCAGGGAGGTTTGGCTAGGTGGGTTTTATGGAGGAGGTGGGGCTGCAATAGGCCTTGGATACTGACAGTACTGCAACCTGCTTAGGGGAGAAGGAAGATATCACGGATGGAGTACAGGAGCAGGAGGGAGGGCAGATTCCATCACGGCACTGGGGCACTCTATTGCACTGGTTTATTACCGTTATTACTTCTAACAACGACAACGGCAACAACCCAACCATGTTTTATTGAATGTTTTCTTTATGTGCATTGCCCACATTCGCCCCCATCTGTCTCCTCCCTTTTTAGCGCCAGGATCACATCTTACTCCTCTTTGTATCTGTGATTAGTGCCGTGCTTAGCACATGGTGGGCAGGCCCATATATGTTTGTTGAATAATAATAATAATAAATGATGAGGAAATATTTGCAGGGCCTAGACTGTGTGCTAGGCACTTTAAACAGATTATCCTATTTAGTCCTAACAGCAAATCTATCATAGAGTAAGATCATTATCCTCATTTTACAGAAGTGAGAACTGAGGCCGATTTGCCCAAAGCCATGCAGATTGGGAATGGTCGCCCCTGCTTGCTGACCTGGGTGATTGGAGTTCAGAACTTGACTCTGAATGACAGAACAGAAACTGTAAAAGAGAATGAACAGAGAGTAGAGCAGAACCTACTGCCTCTACCTGGGGCACTCGTCTTGCCCTTCCTTGCCCAGCTAATGCCTACTAATCCTGCACTGTCCTTTCCTCGTGGGTGTCCAGGCATGACAGATCCCCAAGCTGTCCCCTCCCATATCCCTCCCTCTGTACCTCCTCTTACATTACTCACACTGCTGTTGAAAGTACTGGTTTAGAGTCTGTCCTTCCCTCTGGAAACGAGGGAAGGGCGTATGTCTGTCTTTTTCCCTCACCACGGCATTCCCAGGGCCCGGCACAGCAGCAGCACGGGGCAGGCTCCCAGCGCCTTGTTACTGACTGAAATCCTTTACGGGGCATAATGTATACTACATGCTACAGTGTGGGGTGTTGTATACTCTAGTGCAGGCAGTGTTAGGTACCCAGGAGTCAGAAATGAGGAAGCCAAACTCCCTCTTTTTATTTTCAGAGTCCAATGATTAATGGGGGCAGACTGACAACGAAACAAACAGGTTTTGAGTGGTGGCTGAGGTGGAGAAGTTGTCAGGACATGCAGCCAAGACAAGGAGATCCTTGAACTGTCCTTATAGGGTAAGCACTAGTTAGTCAGGTGGATGTGGGAAGCAGGGTTTGGAAGGACATTCTAGGCAGAGGGAACAGCATGAGTGAAGGTACGGGGCATAGGAGAACAAGGCACATTTGTGCAATGGCAGGTAGATTGGTGATGCTGGAGGCAAGAGTATGTGCAGCTATCACAGAAAATAAAACTGCCAATGGCAACAGGACAAGTCATGAAGGACTTGATCAGGTTTGATTAGGTTTGAACTTTATCCTTAAGGCAATGGGGGAGTCTTGGATATAACTCATCCAACAAAAGTTTGGAATAAGTTCTTAAGGAGAGGGTTGAATAATATGTGCGGATGTTCTGAGAGGTCACATCGAATGGGTAGCACCTCTGACATTTAGTGAGGGACAGGCATGATGCTAAGTGTCCCACAATGCATGGAACAATCTGCTCAAAATGCCAATACCGCCCCAGCGGAGACACACTGCATAATAACACTAACTAAAATCTTAGAAGAAAGCCCCCAAATATTTACAGGGTTTAGGTGGTGAATAATTTTATTTTATTGGTAAATGGGGAAAATATTTTCTCTTGGCCCTCTTGAAGTGCCAAACTTACAGAGAACAATTTATTAAAGGGCTGATTTCACAGAAAACTAAAACAGCAGCATTTTAGCTTTTGAATCTGAATCCAAGTATATTTTAATCTTCTAGCTCTTACTAAAGTTTATTCATTGGTTCACATGGTCATTTATTTAGTCAACAGATATTTATTAAACACTTTTTATGGACAAAGCACTGTTCTAGGCTTGAGAGATACAGCATGAACAAGACAAGCAAAGACTCTGCTCTCATGCGACAGGGAGTTTGCAACCCCAAAAAATTCCAAGGGGGGATAAAACATGAGAGAGATAGTTCAATTGCTTCTTTGCAGCCAAGAATTATTTATGTGGGATCTCTGGAAATATAACTAGGGTCACATTTCTTCCTAACTAGACAAGCTCATAACCCCAAGGGTGTATGCACTGTCCGTGCCTTGCAAGAGAGGTAGATCTAGACTGTGTCATTAAAGCCAATTGCTAACACATACCCAAGGCTGTTTGGGGACTAAGAGAATTGAGGATTTATTTAAAATTGGGATAACAGAAGAGTTGGCACCTGTAGGAAACCTTGCCAGTGCAGTTATGTTAACTGTCATAAATATTTCAGTAAAATCAGTGGATAAAGGATATCAATGTTGACCTAATTTGTTCCAAATAAGGCAAAACCCAAAGACTGCCAAGAATCCTTTTAAAGAAGAATTGGTTTCACTTTCTTTCGGCTCATTTTCCCAAACCTCTTTGTGGGGCCAGCCAGGCAGGAGGAAGAAATATATGTAGGCTAGAAAGAGAGTGTTGTCATCATCACCATCACTGTTTTATGTTTTCTTTTTTTTTCTGTGGTGGTACTTCAAGTAATGTTCTTTTTTAATTTTGTGGACCAGAAAAAAGAAAGCTAATATATATTCCTTTCCACTAGCTTGATGTAATTGAGGGCGAGACCAAGAGAAATATTTCCTACCTATGCCTAACGCCAGATACACAAAAGGGGTAAAGAGATGCCACTGGTAGGAAAAGTTAAGAGAACTACAATTAACCACATGGAGGGGTTTCTGTCATGGTAGCATCATTTATTGAGATATGAACTATGTTTTATCTTTCCTGTGCATAAAGAGAAGGTAGCCACTCCCTGGATTCACTTATCTCAGGGCAAGTTTGGGCCAGAAGGGAACATCTCTTCCTGTCTTTGGTGAAAGCCTAAACTATGGAGGTGATTATAGTGAAGTGCCCTGGAGATCAAGAGAGAGAGGCAAGAAGAGAGGGAAGAGAAGGAAGAACAGGAGAGCGGAGAGACCCTCTGAGACTGGTAAGATCTTGGCGTGGTGGAGACCTGTTCTCTGTTCTCTCACAGCGGACCTGGACCCAGGGGTGGAGGGCCTCAGAGGAAAATGGCAATGTGGAAGGCTGGAGCCTAGACACAAGGTTTGCTAGTCAAGGCAAAGATTCCACTGGCTATTTTAACTCAGGACCATTGGGGGCAAGGTCCCTCTCAGGACAAAGTGAGCATGGGCCATAAGGCACCAGCTGTGACCACATGGATGGGAGATTCGAGGTCTGTCTCTGTTTGCTGGATGCCATGTGAGCCTCCCAGGTTTCTGTGAGATTCTAGAGAGGGGAGGGTTGTAAGAACTGTGAAGGAGCTGAGAGCTTATATTACTTGCAAGCTGATAAGTTAACTTATTACTGTTTCGTGGTTGCTGGCAGAAGATGTACTTGTGGATCAGAGACGGGGGGTAGTTTATCACGCAGAGCAACACTAGCAGCCAGAGTATCCCCACTCTTGCACTGACTGCCTGAGTCCCAATGTCCATAGGATGACAGGAAGAGGGCCAGACGACACCTGCACATGCCGTGGGTTACATTATAGGAAAGGAACCCTGAGCTTAAGGAAAGCCAATCTATATAATGGGCAGTAAGCGTGCTTGCCCTTCGCTCTGGAGGGAGGTACTCCCTCTATCTTCCAAGGCTGTTTGCTATAGAAATATCTTTGAAACGATGATCTGGAACAAAGGGCAGTCAGTACCTCACCAGATGTGCAGAAACGTGAAAGACCCACGGAGAATTGTCTCCCAACAGAGAAGACATTCCACAGTGGCTGAGGTTAAAATCCTGCAGGGAATAAGAACTTGAAGTCAGATTTAACTTGATTAAAAGAAAATAAAGAAATGTGACATTTCTTAAAAACAGTCTGTGGAATAAGTTTTAAACCTACTATACTACTATGTGCCAGGCACAGGGCTAATGCCTGATGTGATTTATCTCACTTAAGAGCAAGGATTTTGATGTCAGACAGATCTGAGTTCAAATTCTGTCACCACTTCTCGGGGAAGTTGTTTAACCCTCAGCCTCAGGTTGCTCACCTGTGAAATGGGAATAATTCCTGCCTCAAAGATGATGTGAAGAATCAACAAGTGATGCATGGAAAGACCTTAGCACATTGCCTGGCATAGAGTAGGTGCCAAACATTTAGGCTCTATTAATATTATTTGAGGCACACAATGTAGTAACACTAAATGGAAATAGGGTGATCGAAGGTGGGAAAAGAGAGAAGGCTTGTTTGTCAAGTCTTCTGCCTTATCTCTGAGGTTTTCATTCTTTTTGACTGGGCAACTTAGGTTTGAAGAAAATTCAAGTTTTCCGTACCTGCATCCCTCATGCCATTGTTTGTGCTGATATACAACATTGAAATGTTATTACGTTACAGAGAAAATCGAGGCTAGAGATAGGAAGCCCTGAAAATCCAGGTTGACCGCAGAGAAACTATTAGAACACTGGACCAAGGCTGGAGGCCAGCTAGTCCTTAAGACTGGGCTGTGTATGGAATAGGCATGTCGGCAGGCCACAAACGGCTTACCAGTGTGCCCAAAGAGTTGTACCTTCAGGTGGAATGTGGCTGCAGAATGATCTGGGGTGGCTGGAGGCCCCTCCCTGGGCCAATTGCCTTTGACTGCACAAACATGCAAGAAAAATACAAGAACAAATCTTGTATGTGCAGCATGGTGACTATAGTTAATAACACTGTATTGTATGTTTGAAAGCTGCTAAGAGAGTAAATCTTAAAAGTTCTCATCGTGAGAAAAAAAACATTGTAACTATGTGTGGTGATGGTTGTTAACTAGACTTATTGTGGCAATCATTTCACAATATATGCAAATATTACATCATTATGTTGTACACCTGAAATTAATATAATGTTATATGTCAATTATAACTCAATAAAAAAAAGAACAAATCTATTTTCTACGTGCGCCATGATGTGTAAAATGTTGGGAAGCACTGATTTAAGGACTGAACACTTTAGGTCCACAGTGGAGAGGATTGTCTGTGGGGATAGGAAGTGATAGAATAGAGTATCATTAAAAAGCTTAAACTGAATTCATGATTTATCAAACCCAAGCCGGGACAGGAGAGGTGAATTCCAGGATTCCAGGAAGACAAATTATTTGCCACAGAGTTGCCTACATGGAGTTGCGTGATGCAGGAGATCCTGTGTGGGGATCCGGCTGTCAGGTTGTAAGAATCCTGGGGTTTAGAGGTGGAAATTCTACTCCTGCCAGTGGGGTTGCAGGATGAGGCTTATCTGTAGGGTAAGATACTGCCACATGGTTACAAAGCAGAAAACTTTTTAGCTGGGAACTGGGGTGCCAATGCCAGAGTGAACCCAGAAACCAGAATGAAGTCCTACTAACTGCCCAGGCTAGTGGTTTAAGGGTTCTTGTGCTTCCTTGACTTCCTTGTGCTTCCTCTTGCCCTCAAGAGGGCAAGCTTGGTGCCTGAGTCTGAAGCAGGGGCAGATTTTAAAGGTTTAAGTGGATTTAGGTTTGAATGTCAGAAAGGAAGCCAGGCAGGGAGCCAAGCAGACCACAAAACCACCTTCTCTTTAGGGCTCTTGTGGCTGTGCTGTCAAGTCTAGAATCCACCAGATGTCCACCCTCTACCCCCATAACAGTGGAGGGCTTTGTTCCTTGGTGAAATTGAAGAACATTTAGGTTCTGTTCTGCCGCATCATATAACAGGGTTTTAAAAAAATTGAGTGGGTTAAATAATAAACTCAGATAATCATGCTCAGCCTTTGTAGCAGCATTTGAGTCATTTATTAATGCAGGGACATTAATCTGCTCTATTATAAATACAGGATAATTACCCAGATGATGTGTGAAGCTCTTTCTAAATTTCTTTTCTTTATTTAGTCCAACATAAGAACTAACATATGGTGTCTTTGCCGTGGGTACATGAGGTCAGCTAGGAAGAAATCAAAAACTGATGGATAAGTGGGTGTGGTCTTGAGAATCGATCAGTCAATAAGGACATTAAGACCTTCTTCTATGACTGGAACTAGGTATTGTGGACACAGGGTCAAAAAAAGTAAAAACCATGGGCATGTGCTCCAAAGCATTTCTGATCTAGCAGGGGAGGGAAGGCTAAGCTGTAGAAGTCAATTAGAGTGGGTGAAAACCTGGAAACCCTTGGAAATGTCAAGCACACACTGGAGGAAGGTAGGCACGTGCAAAGACAGTGGTTCATATCTCTGATTTGCATCTTCAGTTTAAGGTGGGGAGGGTTTTTTAAAAAAAATAAAGAATTCAGTCCAATGTAAGGTAGGTGGTTGTGGAAAGAGGCAACCCTCTAAAGAAACAACAGCAGCAACAAGAAAAAGAAGGCAAATCTTTGGTTAACTGAGCTTTATGCCATCTGAGAAAGAGAGTCAGAATGATAGGCCTAGGACCCATGCTAAGAAATTTGGAATATTTATTACTCTTTAAACTTCCTGTGTTTTGTTTTTTTTTCTTTTTTCTCCATGGTGATTATCAGTGTGTTTCAGGGTAGGAAAACCAGTTTCAGGAGATTGGAGCTGGTGGACTGCTGGTAACAGGAGTCGTAACCATTAACTGTTGAGCTGTTTGCTGTGCTGGTTGCACTGAAGTTCCTCTGTCACTCTCAAAGCTCTGCCTTACACCTTTGTAGAGTGGTCATCATTTGTGGGAGAGTGAAAAGAAAAAGGGTGCCACATCTCATGTGGTGTGGATGTGGGCTGGAGAGAAGACAGTGACTGAAGGAGGAAAGACACAAAACAGAGGCAGAGAGCACTCACTGAAAGCAGACCATCAATGCAAGGGGAGACTAGGCAAATAGATTTCTTTTGAGAGTCCTGAGATGCTGGGGTGATGTTAATTCACGCTAGAGCATTTTTTGAATTGATGCGGAGACTGTCCAGAAAGTTTTATGAGGACATACAGGCAGCTGACATTTGGGTTATAAAGGTCCCTGTGTTTTCCTTTCTGGAAACAAGGAAGGAGTGGGTACTGTAGAGACTGTCCAACCTTGACAAGAAAAAAACCTCAAGGGGTTGAGGATGTGGTACAGAAGAGCAAGAAGACAAACAGAACTTCTGTCACTGGGGCCTTCAGTGGAGAAGGAAAGGAAGCCTGCCCATGTGGCTTCAGAAATTGTCCTGGACACCTTTGTAGTTTCCACAGAGAGCACTAGCCTTCATGTGCCTTCTACTGCCAAGGAAGGTGTCAGTTGACAATGTACGCATTATAAATTCAAAGAAGGGGTAAATGGGGCCACCAAAGCTCCTTGGAAGAGATCTGGCTTCAGTTTGATTCTAAGGATTGAGGGATTTGGCTAGGCAAAGAGGAGAAGTAATTTAATGATAGCTCCCATCTCTAAGTATTTCCTATGTGCCAGGCCTGTGCTATTTTACATATGTTATTTCGTGTAATCATTAGAATGCTTATTTAAAAAATGAGCAAAATGAGGTTTAGAGAGATGAAATTTGTTGTCTGATAGGTAGTGGAGCTGAGTTTCATATCTAAGAACCTCTGGTGCCAAAGAGTGTTTATAGTCACCACAGTTTGCGGTCTCCGTAGGTCAGACTGTATGGTTTTAAACTGGGGGCAATACTGCCCTCCTGGAAGATATTTTGAAAAGTGAAGGAGGGGGGCAGTTTGGGATTGTCACATGTACTGCTGGTTCTCCCAGAATTTAGTGGGAGGGGCCAGGGGTACAAAACATTCTGCAATATGTGGGCAGTCCTCTACTACAAAGAATTGCCCCAAATGCTGATAGTTCCTGCACTGAAAAACACTGGAGGGAAGGAGCGTAAATGTAGTAGATGAGGCAGTGGGCAATGGGAATTGCCGGCAGTAGGGCGCATATGAGGGGCAGGATGGAGACTTGTCTAATAGATGCACAGACTCAGGCTGGGGAGAAAAGTTTGTTTGCTTCTCCAACATTCCAAGTCTTGTCCCATTTCTGCTGGTTGCTCCCTTAACCTGGCTTTTCTTTGCGTAGCTCATTCTTGTCCTTCAGAAATTAGGGCAAATATAATCTCCTCATGTAGGTCTTTTCAAACCACTGGCCAGTTTATTTCGTCATCCTTGTATTAGTTCTCTATTGCTGTGTAACAAATTGCCCCAAAACTCAGCAGCTTGAAGCAACAAGATTTATTGTCTGCCTCAGATATTTCTGTGTGTCAGGAGTCTGGGAGCTAGTGTTCTGGTTCAGAATCTCTCGTGAGGTTGCAGTCAAGCTGTTGGCTGGGGCTGCCGTCATCTAAAGGGCTGGAGGATCCACTTCTAAGACTATTCACGTCATTGCCGGCAGGCCTCATTCTTTGCTGGCTGTTTGCCACATGGGACTTTCCACATGCTGTTTGAGTATCCTGAATACGTCACAGTTGCCTCCTCTGCCAGAGAGAGACAGAGAATGAGAGTGTGATCAAAAAAGAAGCCACAGTGTCTTCTATAACCTGATCTTGAAAGTGACAGACCATCACTTCTTTTGTATTCTACTGGTCAGTCAGACCAACTCTCTGCAACATGGGAGGGGATTACCCAAGGGTGTGACTACTGGGAGGCGGGATCATTGGGGACCATCTTGGAGGCTGGCAACCACAGTCCTGCTTATTTTCTTCATAGCACTTATCCCAATCTTGGATTCTCTTCTTTATTTGTTTACTTGTTGATTGTGGCTCTCTTCTTTACTAGAATGAAGGTTGTACTAGGGTACAGACACTTATCTGGCTCATGACACAATGAATACTGCTGAAAGAATGAATATGTTAGTGAACCACATGGAAAAGTATAGGAAGTCACTAACCAACCTTCATTTCTTCTGTCTAAATTTATTTTTATCACATTAGTTTGTAATCATGTTAAGAGTTGACTTATATGATCACTGACCAGACAAAGAGGCATGAAGTAGATGTCTAGTTTGATTTTTTTTTTTTACTCGATAAATGATTTAAAAGAATTACCTGTGTTAGTCTTTCTTTTACATTCTGTCAAATACATGCTCTAATAATCAAAATAGTCTGGTAGAGTACAACATAGTTTCAAAATTGCCTTCACATTCTGCACTTCATTTGATCTTAATAATGCTGTGTTTAAGTTGATAGAACTTATATTTGTAGATGAGGTATTGGAGGTTTGGAGAGGACAATGATTTCCCAAAGGGATATACTTAGGGGTAACGTGGGGAGCTTAACAAAGCCTCTGCCTCCAAATCAAGGACACTGCCCCTGAGCCCAGATTGCCTTTGTTCAATGCTTACATAATACTTTTCTCACAATAATTTGTAATAGTCTTATATAAAATGATACTCTCAGAATAGTTATTCTCAGAATAGCTTATTTTCTTTCATATGTGCACGGACTGTTTTTTGCACACCAGGGTGATTGTATTAACTTATCATTATGGCATAGGCTTTGAGTTGTTTATTTAATTTAATTTAGTTATCATTTTTTGACTGTCCACTGTGTATACCAGAACTGTGCTAGGTGCCGCATATAAAAAAGGCAAATAAGATATGTGCCCTGATTTTAAAGAATGACATCTCTTGTATTTTCTTTTCGTAATTCTAAAAGCAACTTAGGTGTTTTCTGGAATTTTTGAAAAATATAGAAATGTATAAAAAATAAAAGAAATTGCCTGTAAACCAACCTCCAAATGTTAGCTACCATTAACATTTGGGAGTATTTCCTCCCTGTTTCATGTATATGTATATGTATATGTACTGCCCTGTGATACTTTAATGCAAGAAAAAAATTATGTTTAAAAAAGTTTTTTTCCACATCCGCTAGCCTACCTGGTCTTGGGTTGGCCAGTGGCTCCCTTGAGGTTTTAAAAGACCCCAAGGGCTTAGACAGTCTGGGAAAATTGAGGAGGATTTTGCTCTTCAACCTATTGTGTTCCCACCCCTCATGGACGAGGTGGTGGAGAGTCCCTGGAGTCAGAGCTCGCAAGGGACTGCTGTTCAGGCGCCAGATCTCCAAGAGCTATACCCACCTGCGGGGCACACAGAATAGAGCCAAGGAGCAGAAACCCAGCACTTAACTCCTCCATCTTCTAGTCTTAAGGATCCTGACTCTCTCCCTGGGTCTCGGTCATAGCCCTCCATTAACCTCAAATCATCCCCTATCGTAACAGTCCAGCTTGCTTACTCTTGCTATGACTAAAATACCAAAAATGTTAACTCCTTTTGGAGCAAAAGGAATTTAGTCTCACAGGTCTTCTGTTCCTCAGTGAAAGAGGAGGGGAAAATTACATTTCCATCCTCTCACTAACCATTACTCAGTGGAAAAAAAGACAAGACGGTAATTAATTTATTAATTACACATGCTACTTTCTATATTTCTCTCTACTTATATTTAAATGATATTGAACATAGTTTGGTATGGTGCTTTTTAACCTGATGCCATATGATGAACATATCCCACATTATTAAATATTTTATAAGAAACAGAATTTTCCTACTTTTTGATGTTACAAAGAGTTCTGAAATCAACATTTTTGAGAATAAATGTTTGTTCCAATCTTTTGATCAATTTTTAGAATAAATAATGGGTTTCTGCTCTTAAAGAGGTCACATCTGGCTTGGGAATGGGAGTGGGGCAAGGAGACAATAAGAAAAATAATTTTCATGTAGGTAATGGATTGGACAATGGAGATAGAATACCAGGCGCATAGGTGGCAAAAGTGAGGGAGGCATCAGCATTGTGATAGATTTGCCAAGATGTGTTTAGGCATGATTCCTTAAGTCCTCTGACAGCCAAGGGAATATATTGTAGATCTGACCCCAAAAGAGTGGTGTAGGCTGAGGGCTTACTATCCAAAGTGTGGCCTCAGACCAGTGGCATCAGCAACCTGGGAGTTGCTACGAATGCAGAATCTCAGACCCCAGTCCAGACCTTGACAAATTGTAGATATCATCACTATTATCCCATCCTAAGTCTTTGTGTTCTAACCAGCTGATAGCATTTTTAGCTTTCAGCCTAATTTCCCTTTCCATCAACACAGAGCCCATGTTTGAAAATGCATGAGCAGTTATTGCTATTATGATGATGACTATTATTACTATTACCTTGATTTTATAGTGTATATTTTCTGCTAAGAGCCAAAAAGGCTTAAGAAATATTATATCACTAATCCTTACAATATCACTGTGAAATAGGTAGGTGGTGAATATAAACAAGTATCAATATTATGCTAAATCATACTTAAGTATATGGTGTGAAATCCTGAGCGATCTAATGAAAGCAATATGCTTTTGTTTCTCATGAAGTATTTTATGTTTATATCTCTTATGTTAAATCTCTGACGGATAGGGCTTGGTGACCTCTTGTTTTTCTCCATCTCTCATTTAGATAAGGTTCCTTTTGCATTTATATGAGAAAAGTTTAGATATATTTTTTAAAAACTCTGGGCCTCAAAGAGGTTTTACAAACACAACCTGAGCAATGCCCATATATAAGGAAAACAAAGATACTTGGATTTACCAAATGGAATTGAAATCAAAGGCTGTAATTTAATCCAGTCAGCTTCTATATTGAGGCATTTCTGGACTGAGTCCAACTCATTTTTCTGTCTTGCTGGTTACTGCGCCACATTAGTTCTTTCCAAACTTCGGTTATTTGTTCATCACATTCACTAATTCTATTATTTATCTCTAAAACAACTAATTTAAAAAAATCTTAACTAAATTTTTCTTAAAAGGAAATTTTATATTACCATTGCAAATGGAAGTCTATTGAGTACTACTTGGTTTAAAATTAAGTAACACTAAAAATAAACACCATGAAACCAAAAAATGTTTTTAAATTTTGGTCTGTAGCCTTTCAGCCTGAGGCTGACTCTCTCTTTGTTAAAAAGAGGGATTTAGCAAGTATTGGAGTGGTGTGAAAGAGACATTGGCACCAAACTGAGACTATCTTCTTGAGGCAATTAGGAGAATTAACAGCGAGTTACTAAGGGATTATTTTTCTGACTTTATAATTCAATGTTACTTAATGCCTACATGTGTACTACTCAAAATCATTTCCCTTAACTCCCATGTTTTGAACATTAATTCTCAGATGTAACCAGAGCGGTCTACCCACAACTTCCTCCATTACTCCTACTTCCTCCCACTAAATACTTCCTGCTCTGAGCCTTTGTAAACCTTTTCCCGTTTGATATTTCTCCTTTTCTCTGACCATCTGAATCTTTTCAGCCTTTAAGATTGGTCTCAAATTCCTCTTGGAGAAGTTCCTTGATTGCCTGAGCTTGTGGGAATCTCACTGTTTTTTTTAAATCCTTTTATAGTACTCAGTTCTGTGGAAATTAATAAAAGAAACCTTAACTAAATGGAGTCAGGAAGGCCTGTAGGGGGAGTGCTCATGCCCCATCACACATGTCAGTTACACCAAACAGGAAGAGACAAAAGCTTGCATCTTGGACAGGAAGTTAAGCTACTTTACTACTGAAGGAAGATTTCTTTCCCCACCTGGCAACAGCCTCGCCAATGAGAAATGCTGCAGCTCAGCTACTGAGAAGCCATTGCCGCCCTGAACTGTTTCTTTCCCAATGGACTTTTGTTTAGAATGTCCCTTCCTACTCCCCTCTTTTCTCTATAAAGACAGCTCCCCTTCTTTGTTGGTTGGATTTGCCTATGGTTTGCCACGGCATGCACAACCCAAATTGCAATTCTTTGGCCATTCCTGAATAAACTCGTTTTGAGGTTTTTTAAGTTAACAGTTCATGTTGATCGTACTCCAACTTAATGGTTGAGAATCCTCTTGTGGGAGAATCTGCCTTCGTTATTAGCTAGGTGGTAAACGTTGTGAGGGCAGCACGGCATCTTAATCTCCTTCTTAGCATGGTGTCTTGAGAGTAGCAGGTGCTCAATCAGTAACCGTTGCTTATTTGAGACAAAATTTCTCTGACCCTGCTCCATTTACAGTTTGAGTGTCCGTTTGCTAACTGGGGCTGTATCTACACTAGATTGATAGCGCTGAGGGTTCCCATTTGCACTTGTCATTCTCTTCAGTGTCATTACAGCAGAAGTAGAAACTTTCCACAGCCTTTAAGTAAGAACACAAAGTTTTAATTTATTTCTGCTTTGACCTGGAAGTTATGGTTTCTGCTATTTGTGACATTCTTAGGGGCCTTAGAAAAGCCCTGTCTAACTCAGAGAAGGTAAATTAAATCAGATTGAAACTTTGGATTTGGATTCAATCTAGTAGCCCAATCACCTAGAATTCATAGAAAGTGTCCTAGAAGAGGCAAGGAAACCATCTTAGACCACTCAGCAAGGTTTTCATCATTCAAGCCATCAGAGCATACTTCTTTCTTTAGTGTACGATGTTTTTCAAGCTTTCCCTACCACGATATGATTGCTTTTCAATTGAATCCTTCTTTTTGGGCTCTGTTTGCCAGGTTAATTAACTGCATTTGTCTCCTATCCTGAAAGGTAATTGTTTCTAAGATTTGGATGCAATATTCCCCAACAGATCACCAAATTTACAAACAAGTTGTTACCGCTGAGATCTTGATATTTCACTTGGGTGAAATCGAAAGTACTGAGATCGTTATCTAAATACTGATAAACTTTCCCTGTTTGAAATTTTTCCATTGTGTATGGTTACACTTCATCAGACTTTTAGTATACTTGATGGTTGTAAGGACTTTCTTCAGGAATATACTCTTTGCAGAGGCCTTGTCTTCATCTGTGAAACTTTTCAAAAACAGCTAGAGTACGTTTTAAACAACAGAGAATTATCATAAAAGACTGCAATTCACATAGGAACCAGAGATGTCAAATCCAACCAAGCAAAGCCATAGTTCCTTCTCCTTATTTTTGATGAGAGGTATTGAGATTGAATTTTCACGGCTTTTTTGAAATTGTCGGTATCTGTAGGAATACTAACGGGTTAATCCATTTCGTTTACTTAAATATTCCAAACCATGATGAAAACATTTTTGCACCTAAGAGGAAAGATTGTGGGTGAAAAACTGAAGATACATGATTTATCACTCCCCTCACAAATAAAATTTATTCATTGCATCCACCAGCCATCACACAGATGGTCAGAAAATTGGCTTTGTGTAGGGATGTGGATTCAGGCATGAATATTAATATGAGACAGATGTAAACGCATATTAATATGCATTTGCTTTGCATGGACTGACATTACAATATTTTCATTAAAGAAACTGCACTTGAAAAGAAAGTATAGGTCACCTTTTACAAAGCATAAAATTATATGGTAGAATATATTTGTTGGCTCTGGAAAACTGCCGTTGATAAGAAATGGAAAAAAATTAATGTTGAATCTGTGGTCGGACGTTGACAACATGGCAACAGAAGCATCAGAAAGATTTTGCTCCTCCGGATTACAATTAAACTATATTTTTGAACTCTAGCCACACAGGGTACAGGCTGCCACTCGCGCAATCTAGGAAGCAAAGCCCTGTTTGGATATGATACATGGAAAGTATAAATTAGGAGGAGTCTGAGATAAGCTCAACTATCCAGAAAGATCCATTCACATCCTAAGACACAAATTTTCAGTGTGTGGTTGCCGTAATGGCAGTGATTCATAAAAATTTAAGATTTATGCAGGCGTGGTACTTTGGGGATTTTTTTTTGGTGCGGGACAGCATTTATGCTCACATCAGCGCCAGCATCTGTGCTGCTAGTATCTGCTTATGGTAGCATTGTGCTTCCTTCCCCAGTGGAGGGAGAGAACGTGACATTGTAAAAAGCTATTCACAAGCTTGCTGCTTTGTGCTCACAAACCATTCACAGGGTGTTTTGCCACTAAAATATTGCTTACTGGCGAGAACGGCAGCTTTCTTCTGTTTGTGAATCCCTTTAAAACTGCTGTGTTGGCTCTTCAAACAAACGTGATTACATCCTAGCACATGAACGTGCAAGTTAATAATTATAAATGATCTGTTATTGATTATTCACTTCAGTGACTTCACTAATCCTTGCATGAACCTCCATGGAGCTTTTGAATTCCATTCGCCAACCCTGGTTTCTTCCTCAGACTTCTCACGCCTTTTCAGCTTCTCGTTCAAAATATTCATCTGGAAGTCCAGCAATGTGTCCAAAAATGGAGTTGACATCTTCCTCCTGCCACTAGCATGGAATAGTGGAGTGAGCATGATCTCTGGGGTTAGGAAGCTTTGGGTCTGAATCTTTCTCTGCCTCTCACTGGCCATGTGACCTAGGCAAATACTTTGAATTTTCTGAGCCTCAGTTTCTTACAGGCAAACAAGGGGATGGTTTACCAGTTTCCACAGTTATTTTCTTATGATTGTTTGGTGTATTAAATGTGAAAACTTAGGCGAAATTGCCTCGCATATCTGGCACATAGTAATTTATCAGATTTATTTTCATAATTTTCTATTTCTTTTGCTGGCCCTGCCATTTTTCCAATTTCTCTGTCTCTTTACTCAGTTATGTTCATTTCTGTCTCTTATTTATCTTCACTGTTATGATTCTGCTTTGGCCTTGATTATGCTTCTCCTGGAGTATAACCATTTATTATATAATGGTTTCCCCATCTCCTCGTCTAGACCATGGGACAGGTTGATTTTCTTAAAGCAGAGCACTGATCAGGATTCTCCTTTGTGCAAAATCCTTCAGGGGTTTAGCATTACTTATCAAGTAAAACCCAAACCCTTAGTTGGCAGACAGCGTCTCTTTTGCTGAGCCTCTAATCTGCCCCTTTAGGCTGGTCTCCGTCTTCTTGTGGCACATCTCCAGGACTGCTTTTTCCCAGACTTGCTCTCACCTTCCTGCCTTGGCCTTGCCTGGATTCCATCTGGAAGAGCACATTTCCATATCACCACCTGCGAGATTCCTACCCACTTCAATAACTCCTCTCCCAGGAATTTTTTCCCTCTGAACACCCATAGCATTTGGTTTCAGTCCAATAAATGTCTGCTGAAAAGTTTATTTGACAAACATGTTTATAGAACTCTAAGTCATTCAACTTTCATTACAACTCTATCATCCATCCATCCTACAGATGAGGAAACTGAGACGCAGAGAATCAGGCAGGTAACTCCCTAGGTCACAGAGTTGTTAAGTGGCAGATTTGGGATTCCAGGTGGTCTGGCTGTAGGGTCTGTGTTATTAGTCACATATGTTCTGTGCCATGATGCTTCTCAACTTTGAAATTTTTAATATTTCATGTGTCTTCCCACCAGTCCTATTCCTGTTAATGTACTACTGCAGTTCTCTACCAAGCCTTCCATTTTGTAAAAAAAAAAAGCAAGATATCATTTGTCTGGATTACTGAATCATTTAGCTTTTTCTGCCATGTTTGAGTCAAAAGATTGAAACTAGTGGTTGTCTGAAAGGGTTCTGGATGAGCATAGCTATTTGATAGCTGGTTCTCTCTCTCTTTGTATGTATATATCAGACGTTTCTTCATATATTTGCTAATTTTATTTCCTTTAGGGACTGATATGAAACATGTTCACTCTGGTTGCATAATTCTTATATATCCTTGATACATGTTGTTCCTGTACTGAAGATTTTCAACAAGATGGGATGTCTTGCATTAAGCAGGCGAAGAACATTCCCATGCCTCTAGGCACTTAGTAGTTTCTAGGTGGAAAACAAGCCTGTTTTTCTCACTGTCTTATCTCCAGTGCCTAGCATATTGCTTGGAATATGGCTAGTAAACACATGCTCAAAGAACCATTCTATTTCCTCCTGTTGTTCTAAGTACTCTTAGTAATAAGTTATTTATATGTTAATTTATTCCTTCCTGTTTGTTATGATCACCCTTGGTGTGGTTCCTGAAGTTGCAATTCAGAGTTCCACATCTAGTCACTTCCAAAGAAACAAAGAAATGAATCTTTATTTCCCACTTGAGGGCGGCTGAGTGTCATAGCAGATAGAGCCCGGGGTGATGACAGAGCATATGTAATAGGTCCCCTGCTCCTACTTCTCTCCGCTCGGGCAGGCGTTCATCCTTTAAAGCAAGGGCACCCAGCCAGGGACACATCCCCTTTAGGGATCCAAGGGTGGGCTGTGGCCCGGAGATTGCTAACATTGTGTGCATAATTGTGTATGAGTTTGTTGGGGGAGAGGGTCCATAGATTTTTAAAAAATAATTTATCTTATATTATTCTTATTTGCCTTTTTAAATGATAATGTGTTCACATTGTAAAAGAAATCAAACTGTATAGAAAAATACCAAGTAAAAAATTCAACCAGCACAGAAGTTTATCAAATAAAAAGTTCAATTCTTTTTTCCTTCACTTTTCACTCTTTACATTCTCAGCCTCTTTTCTCACAAGGGGATCATACCACAATTCTTTTTGGCAACTGACTTTAATAACTTAAAGTCATATTTTGCTATAAGTACATATAGACCTACCTTTTCTTTAAACTTTATTTTGAAATAGTCATAGATTCACAGAAAGTTTCAAAAAGTGTATAGAGAAGCCCTGTGTTTCCCCCAATGGTGACATACTGCACATCTATAGCACAATATCAAAACCAGGAACTGACATTGGTAAAATCTGCAGAGTTTATTGAGATTTCACCAGTTTTATGTATACTCGTGTGTGTGTGCGCGCACGCGTGTGTCTAGTTCTATGCAATTGTATCACGTGCAGATTCACGTAACTGCTACCACAATCAAGGTACAGAACTGTCCACAAGCACAAGGATCCCTCCTGCTGCCCCTTTTATAGCCACATCCACCTCTCTTGCTGCTATCCCTAATCCCTGGCAACCACTAATCTGTTCTTCAGCTCTATAATTTTATTTCAAGAATGTTATATACATGGAATCATTCAATTTGTAGTCTTTGGAGATTAGCATTTTTTTTTCCCACTCAGTGTAAGTCGGCAGAGATTCATCCAAGTTGTTGAATGTATCAATAGTTCACTCCTTTTTACTGCAGAGCAATATTCCAAACTGTTGTACTTCAGTTTGTTGAGCCATTTGCCCACTGAAGGACATCTAAGTTGTTTCCAGCTTTTGGCTATTATGAATAAAACTGCTATGAACATTAGAGTGCAGGTTTTTGTGTGAACATAAGTTTTCATTTCTTGGGGATAAGTGCCCAACAGTGCAATTGCTGGGTTATATGGTAAGTGCATGTAGTTTTATAAGACACTTCACAACTATTTTGGGGTCCATAGCTTTTTCACAGGCAGTCAAAAGGGGCTGTGACTCTACAAAAGTTGAGCCAACTTGACATGACCCAAATTTGGCATGTTATTGAGTTATTTGCTCCAAATTGTTATGTAAGGAAACTTCTCTTTTCTCATTTTTTTCTTCTGCTATTCGTAGGCATTTCACACTAAAACTTCAGCAACAGCTCTTTGATGACATTTCCTTGTCATTCACATCCCTAGTCCTAGGACTCCCCCAACTTCTATTCATCTACAATCTTTTCAACATCCATTATTTGCAAGACAAATCAGCATCAACTCTTGCTCTCAAGGATTTTGACTGCATTTGTCATACTGTTCTTATTTCTTTACATCGTTGACACTCCATCTACTGATTGTTAGTGTCTGCTCTGTTACTTCTGTGTTTTATAGAACTTTAAGTTCTTTCTAACTTACTCTTGCACTGCACTCCCTATATCCTCAAAGTGCAGCTCATTGAAACCTTATGTTAGCATCCTTTTTGCTGCAGGGAAAATTTAAAAGAAAACAGCTCTGCTTAGGCTGGTGGCGAGAGATGCATTTTCTAGGATACAGAAGGATGATGATAAAAATTGATCAGGTGGATGTAGGTTTTTAATTTCTTTGAAGTTAAGTCTTCACTGGTGCTTCATTCACTGGTGCTTGGCTTGAAGTGGGAAACAAAGGCACTAAGCAGCCATTTACGAATATAAACAAAATATTTCAGAGGTGATGGAGCAGATAGTCTGGGTCTTAAAGGGTAGCCCAATGTTTAATGCTCCCAATCAGTCTCTTTTTCCTCATTATCAGCCTATGTGATCCAACATTTTCCCAGCTTGTAAGTCTATACAGTTTCATCTGAGTCTGGAATCCAGGTATCCAGTGATAACTTGTCATCAGAGCTAGACAACTTGTGTTCTGGAAACTGCCTTCAGTTTGCTGCATTTGGTTTATACCAGATCCTCATCTTTAACACCTGATTCTAGCCTGACATCAAGTCCTCAACATCTAGGCTCTCTTTGCTTGGTCTTGGTTGAACTTTGACTAGATTCCAATGATTGTGAACAAACAGCAGAAAGGATTTTTGTCATTTTTTAATCCTCTCTTTCTCCTTTTAGCTAATGTTTATCAAGAGCTAATTAACTGCTTCACGTTGTGCTTAGTATTTTGTGTGCACTGCTTCTTTAATGTTCTTAGCAACCTTATGCACTTAGCCCATGGCTGTCTTCTCTGAAGCTTTCTTTCCCTCCAACACATGTTGACTGGTCTTCATAGCACACTGGATGCTCAAGGCCAGTGGCTTATCCTCTACTGTGCTGAGTCCTTCAGCTGCCCCAGCGGAGGGACAGGCTCAGAAGGGGCAGGTGAGCTTGTCCCCAAACCTGTGTTTTAGATGTGTTTGTTATTGAAATGATATAAATTGATTAAATATTATGTAAAATAATGATATGTAGATGGGAAAGAAAGAGGCATTATTTTTTATAAAAACCAAGTTGAAGGTTTAGAAAGTTAATAAAAGAATTCATTAAACAAGTTGTTGTTAAATTTAGTGTGGGGGAAAAGATCTGGAAGGATTTTGCACTTAGACGGTTTTACAAGTGTCTGTATGTTCTGTTCCTATTTAAAGAAGGTAAAACTATAGATACATTATGGGTGTGGTTTATGCAAGAAAGAAAAAGAAGCCCCTGGTACTATTTCACAAGCTTGATAAATGTTCGTTAATATGTTTCAAGTTACTGTAAAATATCTAAGTGGTGTTTGTATCATTTTAGGACTCCTCTTTTAACTGATATTTTTGCTTAGATAACTAATTTCAGGACCCAATTATGCAGGATAAGGAGCCTGCGACAATGCTGTGACATTTCACAGAGGAGGAAACTGAAGCTTACAGAGGTGAAGTAACTTGTCTCTTTCCCAGACAATTTGTGACACTCCGTGGGCTGTTGCAAAACTAGGATCGAGTATACATGTCTTCCATGTCAGGAAACTGCTTGATCCTATATTAATTTTTTTTAAACTTTATATAATACGTATATTGCTGCCTAAAGCCATTTTTGATGGTGATGATAAATCTAAAACATTGTAACATTATAATTAAAATATTCAAGAATGTTCAGTGAAAAAAAGAAGGTTATAAGTACTGCATATAATATAAATCCACTTTTGGGGAGAAATATATATGTATCCAATTTTGGGGAGAATTATATATATGTTATATAAGTTTTAGATTATCATCACAATCAAATATATGTATCTCCACATAAAATAGACCAAAAGAATTTATACCAAGTGTTAATGATTGTTTTTATTTCTGAGTGGTAAGAGGAGAGATTATTTCTTTATTTTGCTATTCTGTATTTTTCAAAATTGCCTCAATGAGTACATAATATTTTTATGATCATTTCAAATGTTCTAAAAAACCAATCATGGGCTTGATTTTTTCTTTTCCTTTCTACTCTAAAAATATGCTGTTTAGCCTATTATTACAGTCATCTTAATAATGGTGGCCTGGAGTCAGGGGAAGAGAAGGAAGCTTCTACAATATTTTCTCTTTGTCTGCCCTTCTGGACAAATTACCTTAAAAAACAGGCTTCCATTCTGATCTGCTTTTTTCTGATACCTGACAATTCGTCTCAGATGTTTCTCTCTTGGGTCCACCAATGCCTTATCAGTGCTGCGTTCTGAAGAATTGAATGCAGTATGAGTTGATTTAACAGAGCTTCTGTCATCCCAGGTCTCTATTGTGTGTAAGATTATAAGGAGTCTTCTGTCTGGAATGGCCCAGCTAGAATGAATAATTCACCATGTCATCTTCTCCAGTCACCTATTTATGCCTTACCTTTTTTAAATTGAAGTTTTCTAACAAATGAAAAAAAAAACACCCAAAACCATAGGTAAACAAGTTTTCAGATTTCGTTTCTTACACTCCTTTAGCAGACTCCTGAGCTATAGAAATGTGCAAATGAAAGCTGTCTCTTCCTGTCCACCTGGCTTTCTCAGTGCCATTCACTTAGTTATGTCTCTGTCTTTTCTTTTTGATGTAGCACTTGCCGATATGAAGATGAAGTGCAATGTTACTTGTCTGGAATCTAACTGAGTGAAGTATGCTTGAGGAATGCAATGATTAGGGGGATGAGGTGTCTCTATGTGAAAAACATATTTTTTTTATCACCATTGGTAGAAAAATTGCCAGCCAATACATGGAGATTTTGGTTAAAAACAAGCAAGGTCCTAAGTTATAGTTTTCCACAGGAACATGGTAATAATTCATTAAACTTGAACAATTTAATCCAGGAGTCAGTGATGGTGGGGGGCCTCTGTGTGAAGCATAGAAAAAAATCTCTCTGAGGTTTGGTGCAACTTGCTTGCTTTTAACCTGGTGCTCAGGGTGTTTGCGATCATCCTTGCTTCACAGTTGGGAGTTTTTCCTCGGTGTTCTGGTAGATTGTAGACGGAATGATAAAACAGCCGTTTTCAGGCTGTGTGAGAATCTCTCTCTTACCTCGCCACAATAGGAGAGCAAGGTACAGATGTCGTTTAATAAAGAACTGAAGAGATAAGGTCAGCCTGTCCAGCCTGGATGAACACAAGGCTGTAACTGCTCAAGTAGGGGACACATGTTGTACCCCAAAGAGGATTCTCTTTGACATCTCTGGCTTTTCTGCCTGAGCCCTCCGAGAGGTGAGAATAATGATGTCTGTGGGTGTATATTGATGTGTGTATGGGTCAACAAGAAGGGTGGCAGGTGGGAGATTTGAGGGTCACAAAATGTTTTATTAACTTTTCCTTTGTCTTCCAAATTTAAGACATTTATGGCATAAGAATAGTCCTGAGAGTTCAGTCTTTTGACTTTTGAACAATTCAATACTCACTGCTACTCCACCTGCCAACCAACAACTAGGAAGCAAATGGAAAACACCTGAGGATGAACCAAATACCTTTTTCTTTATAGAATTTTTCTGAGCAGAGAACAAGAGTTTACTCAAATGATCTCTCAGGACAGCATCCGATAACTTCTGCTCACAGTAAACTGATCCACAGATGCCTGGATTCTGCTCTTGGTCTATCAGGTGACAAAGGCTCCCCAGCCCTCCGAGTGCAGGGCGTGATCCTTTCCAGTGATTGGACACTTGTTGCACTTTGTTGGGCAAACAAATCACGTGTCAGTGTAGTAAGAGATCTAATGAAAAAATCTCAGAGGATGAGAAAGTTTCGTTTTCGTAAAGTACTGTTACTTTTATCTATCTTTTTAATGTAAAAGTAAGATATGCTCATTACCAAAAAAAGAAACAAATTAAAGAGAAATAAAGTATGTTTGAATTGTAATTCCATTATCCAGTGGTAATTATCATTAACATCTTGACATATGTTTTCCATACTGTTTCTCATGCATGTGTGAACCACCCCTACACAGATACTTTAATTTTTTTATATAATAATGGAATCATCACATTCATATTGTTTAATAGTATGCTACTTTCACGTGATAATATCATGGTCATTATTTTGTGTCAATATATTAAGCCTATGTCATAATTTTTAATAGCCACGTAGTAGTCAATGGCATTGATTTATCATTAGTTATTAAACTGATTTCCTACAGATGGGCGTTTAGTTTGTTTGCACTATTCTGCTATTATAACAGAGTCTATGATTAATACCTTTGCAATCTTTTTTTTACACATTTGACAAATTATGTTAGGAAATAGAATTTCTAGGAAAAAAAATTGAGAGCTATAGCCAAACTGTCACCTAAAGATGTTAAACCAATTTATGTTCCTGCCAATAGTGTATGAGAATGATTGCGTTCCTTCAAAACCTTGCCAACATTAGGTTTTGTGCTTTAAAAAAATTCTATATTAATCTGTTAAATTAAAAATATTATCAGTTTGTTGTCCTGATTTGCATTTATTTTATTGCTAATAAGATAGAGCATTTTTTATATGCTTGTAAGCCATTTGTATTCTTTCTTTTACGATCTGCCTCTTCGTAACTTTTGCTCGTTTTTTTTTTTTTCTATCGGGCTGTTTATATTTTCCTTATTGATTTTTGTTTGTTATGTATTAAGTATATTAATTATTTTGTCATAAGTTCTCCACCCAACCCCCTACTCATCAACTGACTTTTTAAAAACTTTGTTAATGGTGTTTTGGGTCAAACAGAATCTTTAAAAATGATACGTAATCAAATCTATCCATCTCTTTCCTTCATGATTTCTATCTTTAGTATAATTCCTAGCCCAAGATTATATCAATTTCACTTATATTTTCTTCTAGTACTTTTATTATGTATTTGTTCCTATTTGAATCTTTAGTCTATAAACTTTCCAATATACAGTATGGGTTAGGAACTTAGCAACTTTTCCTTCTTAAATGGTCAGCCAGGTTCTCCATCATTACATACAGAATTTTCTATCATTTCATTACAGTTTTGAGATGCCTTCTTTATCATATTATAAATTCTGATACATATTGAGTCTATTTCTGAATTGACTATTCTATTAATCCATCTACACTTATACCAGCACCACACCTTTTCAAAAGCTGTAACAGAATACATTGAATAAGTGGAGGGCATATCTTTTGTCTGTTTAGCCATTACACTACACCACCTTTCCGGAGCAGTTACAAACATATGCCTGGACTTGAATCTAACCCTGTCGCTTACTACATATGTAATCCCAGGCAAATTATCAACTTTCTCTTAAATAACTCATGCACTGATTTTTTCCTGTGTAAATTGAAGAAAATAATACTTACGTCACAGAGTTATTGTGACAAGTGAAATAATCTATGTAAAGTTCTTCGTGCAGGGCCTGGAATATAGTATGCTCAACAATAACTGTTAGTTCATAACAGAAAGACATTTAGGAAGTTTAGAACATAAAATTTCATGATTTTACTTATAACTTCATTTGAGAGATTAAATATAGACATGAAAAGGGAGATGACTTGATGACACACCAGGCACATTCCAACCCTTCCTTCTAGTAGATGGCAGACTCAGGACAGCTGTGGCCGGTACAGAGGTGTGAGTAGGGCGGCTGGCTGCTCAAGTCAGACATTTCAGAGTGGCAGTGACTTGGTTTGGTCATCAACGTCCAAGAATTGGTGCTCAGCTTTGTGATCCAGTTGATCTGGAGTCAGTTCAGATCTGGAGTACCAAGTCACACGCATCAAATATGTTTTGAGTGTTATCTGATCTGAGAAGATGCACAACCCTAACGAAACAGGGCTCACTCTCAGATCACGTGCCCTGTCCAGAAAGTGTGGAGATGTGTCTTCTGCTGGCCATTTTATGAGCACAGCACAACCCCCTCACCCATTTTTTATGTCTGCTAGTCACTATGATGCTTAAGTTTCCCAAATCAGATGGGTAGTGCCCACTGCAAATGCCCAGACGTCATTGTAACTTCCTTGATGCCCGCTTCCTCGTGGAATCTGAGTCCCCTAAGTTGTTGATGAATATGCGTTTCTCCTGATTGTAAGGCCTGTCTTTAATACCCTATCTGACACTAAAACAACGTGATGTAACTTATGTTACTTCTCAGACTCCTTTACTGTTCCTTAACTCAGCTATACCTAATGCGAGCCTCCTATAGCTGGATTAATTATCCCTGCACCCCAAAATAGAGTAACTCTTCCGGTAATAGGAATAGCTGTTTCTTAATACAATGTCTGTCTCTTGTTCACTATTGGATAAACACTGACAAATTCGCGTTATTTGGCCTTCCTTTTCCGTGATTACATACCTCTTTTCTGTTGATATGTTGCTTCTTTAGAGATGAGATAAACATAGTTGATTAGGTTATAACTTTCAAATACAGTTGATTAAATTCTCAAATATAGTTGATTAAGTTATAACTTTAATTCCCTACATTCTAGCCCTTAGTTGTTAGGCTTGGTGGATTCCTAAGCACATGCAGCAACACATTTACACACCAATTCTTAGGACCACTGAATATGCTAACCCCTTCTATGCCGACTTTTGCCACTTTTGGTTTCTTTTTCTTTTTTTTTTTTTTTTAGCTAGTCAGAAAAGGTGTTTTTATTTAAAGTGTCATTTGAACATAGGTAGAGAAAAATATATTTGAAAAAGAAAATTAGAAACTGTTTCCTTGATCTGAAAAAACATTCTAAAGTAGCATCCAGAGTACCTGTATATATTAGGTGCTTGTAAATATCTGTTGCATGACTCCTGTGCCTCTATGGAGTTTTGCTAAATTCTCAGTGGTATAGTAGGGTGGCCTAACTTAAAGTCTCATAGTGGCAACAAGATCATATATTTAGATGGTATTTATCTATGGGATTCATTTCAATACATGCATCTTTTTTTGTTTGTATGAGGAAGACTAGCCCTGAGCTAACATCCGATGCCAATCCTCCTCTGCCACCTTTGGTTTCAATGGGTGGTTGTTTCCTTGTCTCAAAATTTAAGGAGTATAGATTCTTGAATACAGCCCCCAAATGAGAAGTGACTTCTTTTATGCTACTAAAAGGAAACATGTGCTCTCATCCTAGTTCCACTTTCCTTGGGTGACACAAGACAAGAGAGTTTCAGTTTTCACATCTAGTGTTATCTCTCTATACCATAATGGCAGGCTTTATTGTTATAAACTGCTGTTGAAAGACACAACCACTACTAAGCCATTACCTATATATATTTTTATCACCCACTATTCATTATAATGACTTTGTGTTCTGTCAGCATTATCAGAGGCAACCGGTATTTATTAGGTATCCACTGGATGTGTGACATTGTGGTAGGTGCTGCCAAGGGCACTTATTTAGAATGAAGCATTACAAGGGAGGAAGGGGACAATTTTTCTCTAAGTCCACTACTCTACCTTTCACTGTGGTTTAGGCTACCAGGTTGGTCAAATTACTCACTATGTCCCATGTACTTTCTTAGGATTTCCTAGAAATATGAGTATGTTTATTATGGGTTTTAGATGGGCTCACTGCAATATGGCCTTGGGATGAGTTTGCAAATGTCATAAGACAAGATAGTCCTTCCCATTATATTTATACTTTAACACACAGTAAAAAGCAAGCAATACTAGTACCATACACCAGTGATTTGGAAAACAGCAAAGTTTTCTGACAAAGGAGAAAAAAAACGTGTGTGTGTGTGTGTGTGTGTGTGTATCTCGATCTCAAGTGGCATAGGAACTTATACTTTCATTTTAATATGTATGCTGTGGAGCTGGGTTAATTAAATATGAGACTTGTAAATATTTACCCAGATAAACTTAGCTTACCTTATTACACACCATGTCCTGGGATTTCTGGTGAAGCCTTAATGTTCTTTCCTGGGAACAGTTTTGGGCTTCTTGGCTTCTGATCAGCATAGATTCTGAACTCCCAGTTTTCTTTGTCTTTGGATTCATCGACCATCTGAAGTCTTACAGTGTAGATGTAGCTATAATAATCACCCTGCTGGTCTAGGGGGGGTCTTGAGGTGTCTGTCCATCTTGGCACACATGGTATGCCCTTTGATCCTACTCTCTCCTGGTCTCTGGGGTGCCTATCATTACATCATGGGGTCCTGCTAGATACTCACAAGTGGCAAATCCACCAAGATCTTGTTGAAGTTTTGGATGCCTCTTTTATTATGAGAATGATGATGGCTTGAATTATAACTCATTTATTGTTCTTTGCCCAAAGTTTCTTAGCAGAACTGGAACCTATCCTGGTGTTGTGATCACTAGACATACCAGCTAGAGGGTTACATGACATTTTCTTAGACACCGAAAGGGACTCACATTATGTTAAACACAGAAGCAGGCTAACTCATTGAACAAGGCATTTCCGTGTAATGGAACCCACTTCGTGTAGTCATTATTATTATTAATAAAAATACTGATAAATTTCAATGCATGCAATCTCATCATTTTATACAGTATCCGCATATTTATTAGGCTTTAATTTGCATGATGTGGTATGCTTTCCATGTGTGTCCTTTTATTCAACATAGGCGAAGGAGATACCATTGCCTTGTTTGGGGAGACAATATGGGGAATTGGAGAACCCAACAGGCCTGGGGTTGGAGTCCACCTCAACTACTCTAATCAACTCAGAAGTGAATGTGAGCAACTTACTCTCATCTCTGAAATGAGGGTTGTATCACTTGGGTTCCAGTCACGAGGCAGCAACCATAAATGGAGAGAATTTAATATTAAGGATTGTTAACCTGGTATTGGAGAAATGAAAAGGTTTAAAACAAACACCTGGCTATCATGGAGGTGATGACACAGGAAGCAGCTACCACCCCTTGGCTGGGGAAACAAAAGGAAGAAGTTGGAATTATGAAAACTTAGAAGACTGGAGAAGGGGCCCTGCAGAACTCGGATATCTCTGAGGAAGGTGTGCTGGCTGGTGGGGCTGGTGTCACTGAAGGGCAGCATCATGGTGCTGGTTCCACAAGTGTCAGAAAACTGCACACTTGAATCACTATTGCTACTGGAAGGAAAACCAGCACTGCAAGCTAGAATGAGCTGCTGCTGAAGGCTGAGAAGTGTTGCTGAGGTGATGCCGACAAGAACAAGGAAATAAAACAGAAAGCACCAAACCCCTTCTTCCTCCTGCAGCCTTGCAGTCTCTCTCTGGTGGGCCCTATTGGCAGAGCCTAACAGGGAGTGGCTGGCAAAGCAGAAATGCGGTCTGCGGAGTCCCAGCTGCATCATCACAGAGCAGAGCAGATAAGGGTGGTTTGAAAGAATCACTTAATAACCAACACAGGGGTGATATCACCTACCTCATAGATTGGTTATCATTTTAACCATTATGATTATTATCGAAATTTATGTAAAGAATCTAGTATGATGACTGGCTCATAGTAAGGGCTAAAACTCATCTGTTCTTTTCAATTCTCACTGGTTTACAAAATCTTGTACCAGCCTAGTTATTGAAGATGGCTGATTATACTTTGATACACTGATTCTTCCATTTTGACCCCAATCCCACCTTAGTAACATTCGTCTGTACAGATTAGTAGTGTTGGCTCTGGAATCCATTGGCTATTAGTCATGAATTTTGGGCAAAGTAATTGAGTTCCCGAAGCCTCAGTTTACATTTCATGAGGTAACACGTGCAGTGCTTAACTCAAAGCTCAGCAAATAAGTGTTTAAAACTATTAGCTGCCACTGTTGCTATCCTCCTCATCATCCCTGTCATTGTTTAATGAGTATGGAGAAATAGCAGCAAAATAGTCTCAACTTAAGATAGAACATTTGAGGGCCGGCCCCGTGGCTTAGAGGTTGGGTGCGCGCGCTCCGCTGCTGGCGGCCTGGGTTCGGATCCCGGGTGCACACTGACGCACCGCTTCTCCAGCCATGCTGAGTCTGAGTCCCACTACAGCAACTAGAAGGATGTGAAACTATGATGTACAACTATCTACTGGGGCTTTGGGGGAAAAATAAATAAAATTATTAAAAAAAAAAAAAAGATAGAACATTTGAGAAGCTGGCTTTCTCCAAAATCACCAATGATTACCTTGGGTCTCTGAAACTTAATCTTTATTGTGAAAAGTAAACACAGTTCATTTTCCTCTTTAGCCTTCTCCCTCATTTTTGGTTCTTCAAAAGACTCCCATTTTTATAATCTTTTATCTGATATTCTGAAAGAAGTCAATATAGCCTGTTCTGTTTTGCATTAGGGTATATCGAGGCCTGAAGTGTCTTTGAGACTTTCCCTGAGTCATGCATGTGTTTGTAAAAAGGCCTGGAAGGGATTCAAAAATCCGTCCTGCCACTATCAGGGACTCTTTAATTCTGAAGCATTCTTGGCTCTTGCTTGCTCAGGGATATGGAGATTGTCACTGGAATCTCGGAATGAGTGTTCTGCATGGTAATGCGGTGCATCACTGATGGGTCCTGAGGAAAGCTGGGGGCATCCTGGACTTGACGCATTACGCATGAGAGGGTGTGAGAAATAAAGGATCAGTCATCTTCCCCCTCAGATAACATTGATCATTTGCTGCGCATTATTTGGCTGGGCTCTGTGCAGATTTATTTTCTCCAATGAGAACGAGAAGCAGATTGCCTGTTTTCTTAATGAGCAATGACATCAATCTAGCCAAATCTATCTAATGCATTGGATGACTTCCTTTCTCTCTCTCTCTCCCTGCCCCACACCCCCCCCCCCCGTCACAGTTAAAAGAAATAGGGACAGCTTCTGAAGAGGGTGCCAGGTCCTGTGGGAGTGGTGACAGAGTAGGGAAATTGGGTCTAATTCAGGGTGATGAAAAGTCTCTCTCTCTCTCTTTACTTTTTTTTGTTTTTAATTTAAGGCAGTACTTCCACTCACTCTTTTTCCAGATGGCATATTCTGAGGGGCTGATCTGCAGAAAAGGCCAAGTGAAAAGTCACCCAATAACACGAAAGGAGGAAGAAGGCATGTAGAATGCACAAATAGTGACGCTAGGACTCTGAGCAGGCTGGAATGGCACAATCACTGGGAAAAATAGCAAATACCAACCAGAGAATGTTATTACAAGTACTCTTTCACCAACACAACTGACTTGTAATAACACTGGAATCAACATGTGGCATCCAATGAGAAATCGGAGCTGAACGTTGTCTTCTGTTGATACAGTGTTCTCCTCCTTGTGGTAGCCAATAGGTGGTAAAAGGATGTTGGAAGTGATGATGTGACCCAAGACTTGAGAGGAGAGTGGAATGTCTTGCTGGGGCACACTCACTCCTTCAATCAGACAAGTGTCCACTGAGGGATGCAGGGGCCTTGGGACATTGATTAGCCAAGGTTGGGCAACTTGGGAACTGGTGGGGCAGACCACTAACGGCAGGTCAGGGCTGGCGTGGAGTCCTGGCAGAATTGACCCCACTGCAGGCTCAGTTTGCAGGGAAGCACCATGCTTAAGGTAGAGCAGAGATGGCAGGCCCTGAGCCAGGCAGTCGAGGAAGAAACATTTTTGAAACTGTTGGAAGCTAATTAATCACGAATCATGATAGCACATGGAATCAGTGATGTCAACTTTGAAACATAAGTCTTCGTTCTGTATTTTTCCTGTAGAAATGTAAATCTGGGAGAATTTTCACCAAGCTAAAAATTAAGAACAAAGAAGACCTAGAGAGAGGAATTTCCTGGGGTGCCACGCCTCTACTGCATCAGGCGAGCTTTCCACTCTGAACACGACTGAGGCAGTTTATCGGAAGCAAGGCTCACTCAGGAACAGGGCTGGGGACAAAAGGCAGGTACAAAAGCAGTCTTTCAATGGAAGGGGAAGGAGAGCCTGGGAGGGTGTTGGAGGCTCAGCTGTAATAATAGCTCACTCTATGCCGGACGCTGTGCTAAGACTGTAGGATTTTCCCATAAAATCAGATGTTATTAGCATCTTTTCATTCTGTTTCCTTCCTTCTTTCCTTCCTTCCTTCCTTTCTTCTTTCTTTCCTTCCTTCCTCCCTCCCTCCCTCCCTCCCTCTCTGCCTTCCTTCCTTCCTTCCTTCTTTCCTTCCTTCCTTCCTTTAGCAAATGAGGAAACTGTAACACAGAGAAGTAAACTAACTTTCCCAGGTTAGTGGCAGGTAGAGAGCTGATCTATAATCTGCTCGAGTCCAGAGCCTGGTCTCTTAACCACTGTGCCACACAGCATCTGAGTGAGCTGATCTGGGATGTCACATCTGAGTCAGCCCTGCTCAGAGGTTGCCTGAGTCGAACCATCACCTTGCTTGTTCTAGACAGTCCTTTTACTGATTCACCCTGAGATCAGCTTCCTGTGTGGGGAGTTCAACCACAGCTGTTGATGGCAGTAACTCGTAGTCAGCTCTCAAACTGTCCTTTTATTTTGCACCCAAATGTAGATCTTACTTAAAGTCTTCTTTTTACATCTAGCTTGTCAAGATCTCTTTAAATCCTTATGAACAGCAGAGTCTTCCTTTTTTAATCCAACACAATATGAAATGAAAACCACAACTCTCCTAAAAGCCCTCTTGTTTCCGAAAGATTTGACACATGCGGCACAGATCTATTCCTCGGCGTCTGTCTGTGCCCTATTTATTTTCTGCTTTGCCGATTCGTGGAGCATAACTGTACCCAAATGTGCCTTTAGACGGCAAATTCTTGGGGGCAAGGACTCTGCTCTTTGTTTTGGCACATGCTACCCGTTACAGAGCTCAGTGGACACCTGGGGCTCCAGATAAATAGTAAAAATCTGGGGGTATTTCTCACTTGGAGAGCTGCACAGGCTCTTTCAGGTGGTGTGTTAGCTTTCTTTAAAGAATATCCGAGTGACTGATTTCACCTGGACATTGGAAGTGCCCATCTCCCTGCACCTGTTCCACCTGCTGCCGGGTTGGTATCTGCTTCTGTACTGTTCACTGTTTCTGCGCTGCCCTGAGGAGCCGTTCTTGAGAAGCAGTACTTTGGCTTGCTGTTATGGATGTTTGGATTCCGACCCCAGCCAGGCAGTATTCTTCCTCTCTTCTCTCTCCACCGCAAAACCCCTCCCCTTCCCCCCGTTGGTGCTGAAGTGTGAATCCCAGATGATTTCCAGTGGACAGAAGCCAGAACAAGAGGAGGTAAAGAGGTGGGAGGGGACAGTTATTTGATTTTTGGCAGAAAACAAGTAACTAAACCCTGACTTTTACAGATTTTAGTAAAAGGGTCTGTGATGTTGGTTTCTTTCTCTGTCTTTCTCATGAGGGGGTGGAGTGGGGGGAATTGCAGCTTTCTTTTGTTAGCTTTAAATTAAACTAAAAAGAATAGTTTAAATATAGTTAACGTGCATATTATCATCTTCAAAATATAGAAAGAAAGAAATCCTGGTTGGCTCCAATGGATTTGGAAGCAAAGTTGCCTGCTTTCACTGCAGCCAGATTAAATTACTGTAGTTCTCTCAAGTGGCACTTTTGCCAACAATTAAAGTGGATCTTATGGAGGGGCCAGGACTCAGTTAAGAGGAAGATGTCTTGCACTCGTAAATCAACTATATCTGTTCTCAGATTTAGAATAAAAAAATCAACTTTTAATTCCCCCCTTGGGTTGCCATTGCATAAGAAGGGGTTGCTTTTTAACAGACTGACACTTCAAACTCTTGAATGACCTGGCTCAATCTCATGCCTTCTGGCTCTTCTTGGCAACCAAACTCTGTCATTAGATAGTGCTTATATTCTCTAGCAAACGGTCCTTTTGAACATTCCTTTTTAGTGTGCTCACATCTCATTCACTTACCTCCAAAGTAGTCAGGGCAAAAATTGTGTGTCTAGGAAACTACTATATTATTCTGTAGTGTGTGATATATACATGTAATTGGTATAACTCTATGGTCATACATTTTTGTTCCAAAGAGTAACTTTATTTCTAGGCAGGCTTTAATTTCTGCCTCTGAGTCTTTAGCTTGTTTTAAAGTTAGACCTGTCCGATGCAGTAAGTTCTTGGCAAAAATCTATAAAATGGACATAGTACAGTTTATAGTTTGATTAGTTCAGTGTTCAACCGTATCAAGACTATTTTCTTCATGCAAAGTTTCTTCCTCTCTCTTTCTCCTGATGTAACTTCTAAACGACGCTGAGGTGAGGGGAACTTACTCTCATGATGTTGAAGGCAGAAAAGTCACGTGCGTCTTCTGTCCTGCTAACGTTCCTGTAGTCTTTTAGCCTGCTCTGGATGACATCTGGGGAGTCCCACAGAAGCAGCTGTCCCTCTTCTCACCCTACAGGTGGCTACAGTCTCCTCCTTCTCCCTTTGGGGATTCTTCCCCAGGTAGGCTCTTAGAGTTGCTCATGGGCTTGTCTTCACTTTGAAATACTTGCAGGTCTGCATGTCCAGCTTGTGGCTGATGACGGCGGTGGCCACCTGTCATGTCTATGTGTGCATCCCACCACGCTCCTGTTTCCTTCAATTCTCACTGTTGCAAAGACTGCCACTCTCCAACTGTACCTGGAAAATGTACTAGCAGCCTTGTTTTTTTTTCTTTCATACATTCCAATCACAGGAGAATGCCCTGGTATCCCTCAAGCGCCTAGTTTGGCCAGAGGTGGAAAAGAGGAAAAAATTCCCCACTGCTCGTTCTTTTCATCTTTCAGTCTTAGTTGGATTCCTCTCTCTCTCCTCTTCTCATATGCTCAAAGCCTATTGGAATGGCAATAGGGAGTTGGCAGTGGTGTTGGGGGTTGGTGGGGGGGAGGTAGTTAGGGTAGAGACCAGCTCCTCTGCTTTGAAAATATGTACCAGTATCCTCTTTTGTACACCTGTAACACCGTACATCTGAGGTCTTTTATCTCAAAGTCAAGACCTGGGCATTTCTTTTCACTGCTCCCTATACATAATATATCAACTATTTTTGTTTCCATATTTAGAATAAAAAAATCAACTTTTCAGGCAGGCCCTATGGCCTAGTGGTTAAGTTTGGCACACTCCACTTTGGCAGGCTGGGTTTTGTTCCCTAATGTGGGCCTACATAGCTTGTCAGTGGCCATGCTGCAGTGGCAACCCACATACAAGATGGAGGAAGATTGTCAAAGGATGTTAGCTCAGGGCCACTCTTCCTCAACTAAAAAGAGGAAGATTGGCAACAGATGTTAGCTCAGGGTGAATCTTCCTCAGCAAAAAAAAAAAAAAAAAAAAAAAATCAACTTTTCATCCCCTCCCTTGGGTTGATGTTGGGTTGATGATGGGCTCAACTGTTTCCCCATGGCAAATGGTAACTCAGTGTCTCCTGGTCTGAATGCTGACGTTGCAGGGGGTATGAATACTATAGCTGCGTGATGTCTCAGATTATTAGTGTGCCACAAATACTTTATATTTCTTCCTGCTATATATGTGTGTGAGCATGTGTATGTTTGTGTGTTTATTTTAGCAGTGAACGTAACTGAAGTATTTATACAAAGAACAAAAGTCTCAAGTAAAAAAAATTTTTGTAATATTAATGATACAAACATACAAATATTTAGGAATATTAACTATGATGTCATCTCAAGAACCATATATAAGAAAAGATCAACATATTTTTGTTCTTAGGAGAAAGTATTCATGGCTGTATCAAAACAGAAATATAATGATTAAATGTATATAAATATTTGACTATATTTCTTTGTTTTAGAGAATCTGGAAGCAAAACGACAATCTTTCTCTAATACTAGAGCCAATGATGCTGAAGCTGGATGGGCGTGCACAGGGGTGCTAGAATGGGGGTCTGGCGGTCAGGACCAGATGATCAGCTGGGAGGGTTTCATCCTTACTGTACATGGTTTATCTAATTTGTGGATTATCCATGGCAAATGCGAAGTTCCAAGATGGTTTTCTATACTGTGCAGCATAGACTGGGCCTCTTTTTAATCTCATCAGTTGGTGCATGGTGAAGGAATAATATTTACTTCCTCTGTAGTGACTCTTCACCCAGGCCCCTCCACAACCATTCTCTAGATGGCAGCCAAAGGGATCTTTTCAGGAAGCAAAACTGATCCAGTCATCCTTCCACTGAAAACTCTGCAGTGTCTTCCCATTGTTCTCAAAAGAAATAAAACATTTATTTTCACGGGTATCAAGGCCTCACGTGGTCTGGCCTCTACTAGCTCACTCACACCCACTCACTGTAGTGCTCTTTTCTCTGCCCCCTGGTTTTTTCTTGCTCTTTCCTATTTGCTGGGCTCCCCCCCACCGACAGGGCCTTTGCTCTGGTATGGTGTTTGCTCTGCCAGAAGTACCTCTCTTCTTTTTCAGACTTGTTCCAGTGCCAATCTTACACTTGTGTGATTGTTGCTTGATGTCTGTGTCTCTCACTGCATTGTGAGCTCTGCATGCCAGCTCTGCTGACGATTCGATTGTATTACCAGGGCCCAGGGCAGTGCCTGACATGTAGCTGGGACTCAGTGAATGAATGAATCTGGGAAAAGGTGTCATTTAATTTGGATGTTGATGGATGAACAACAGTTTGAAGCTGGGTATCTGAGGGGTACTATAGACATTAAACCAATTTGCTGTTTTTCTTGTTTAACTTGAGGGGTGACTCAGGGCTCTCAAGGATTTGTGAGCTTGTCTTGCCGGAGAAAGATAATGCCTTCGGGGAGGTTGCGATCACAGGATGGCCAATCACAGGCTGGTTGGTCCTCAGCAGCTGTTGAAGACCAGAAGTCAGATTGCTCAGAGGCTTATCAGGAGTGACCTCTTTGTTTCCCTGAAGCCTCTCCTGCCAAGTCCCTTAGCTTATAAACACCCCCTGCTTTCCCTTCTAGAGGAGGTGGATTTGAGCAAACCCAGTCTCCCACCTACGCATTTTGGCCAATTCGAATAAAGCTTTCTCATCTCCAAGCACCGATGTCTCAGTGTTTGGCTTGCTGGGCGTCGGGCACACGAACTTGAGATTAAAAGGTTCGATATAAAGCTCATCATGGGGTTGCGGAGAAGGGCATTCTAGAAAGAAAGCAACAGCATGAACAGTCTAGATAGAGGACTGGGATAAATTGGTACGACATTGAGGCTCAAGTGTAGAGTGCTGGGGAGAGGGAGTGGCTGCAGACGAGGCTGGACATATATTCTGGGACAGATTGTGAAAGGCCTGGTATGTTTTGTTGGAAAACTGGGACTTGATCCCAAGCAATGGAACCACTGAAGGTTTTGGAGAAAGGGACCGGCATAATGAGATAGAAACTCAACCTTTGTGACAATGTGGGAAAGGAATGGGCAGCTAGGAGCCCACTGAAGAGGCTTTTGCTTAAGATGATGGGACTGGGTCTGAGGAAGTAGCTGTGGGAATGCAGAGGAGGAAACGAGGGAATGAGCTGGCCTTGGCCGTGACCTGGACCCCAAGGTGAGGGAGCATAAGGAGCCGCAGCTAAACGTCATGTAAACCAGGACAGCAACTCCACTCTGAGGACAACTTGTGCATGAGACTTTGGATAATCTGCAGCGTCTCTTCTTGTACTTAGCACCGGAATGGGAAACAGAGTCAACTCTGTAAGAGTGAGGGAGACAGGGAGGGATTGAGAATGGGTAAAATGGAGAATAGTTTGTGGAGAGGGAAAGATGTGAATACCAACATACCACTCAACAGATGGGCTAAATGGCCCATTGGAGGTGGGCTAAATGTCTTCATTTGCTGCCCGAGGTCCAATGGTAACTATTGTCAATTCAGAACATTCCAGCACAGAGGTCTTTGACCCCAGTGTCTATATTTGTCTCCTTTAGTATCTGGCTCTCCTTTTGGCTAGTAGTGGGAAGTTGCTCTGACTCTTTGCTGGAGGCAAGGAGACACTCTGTTTGGTGCCCGCAATGATGCTCCCTGAGTATTCTGTTTAGTTTGATAATGTGAAATGGAGGCATATTAATCTTGTGCTTTCTTTGGGAAGCACTTTAGGTGGTTTAGTTGTTCATTTGGATGTCGAGTTATGATTAAAATCCAGAGGGGACAAAGTAGAAGGAGAAATATATGACAACACAGTATTGATCCAGCAGCTAATCTAATCTAGAGCGTTTGAACTGAGGAGGAGGCTCTGGGCAGTTAGGACTGGAACTAGCACGAGGGCTGTGCAGGCACAAAACATGCTTGAAGAAATGTACCATCCCAAAGAGATGGATCATAGACTACAGCTGGATAGGGAATCGATGTCTTTCAACTCACATAGATTTGAGCTATGATGGCCCCTTATTCATTTCTTCGGTCATAACCTTGTAAGTTTTGACTGTCAAAGTTGTACTGTTATTGTAAACTGGAAAGTGTCAGGAATATGGTGTGGGACTCCGTTCAGTGGACCCATAGTAAGAAAAAATAAGTTAAAAATATTTTTTTTGTCTTGACTCTATACCAAAAGATACGATAATAAATTTATATTTATATGTTTTAAGTTAAAACAAATGATTAAAATATACATATGTTTCATTTTGTTTTTATAAGTCCTTGTTTTAATAGTGTTTTGACCAACTAACCAACAACTGGTCCCAGTTGTACTGGATTTCATTTAGAGCCATATCACGTGAAAAAAATGTACATTTAACCTTTAAAATTAAACTTAATGTAGGAGACGTGTGGGAGCCCAATCGACTGAGGCAATAGCAGACTCTTCTTTCCTTATTAAGTTCATTTTAGAGCTACGCTCCTTGGGCGGAATCATTTAAATTATGGTTGCATAATTTAAATTATTTTTTCCCTTCTGCTCATGCTTACTCTTATTCTCCCTCTTTTGCTGAGATCACAGAGTTAAATTCACATAAATTAAGTGCACATTTACACTTTATTGTTATTTCCTTTTCACAGATGAAGAAATGAAGCTTAGAGCCGTTGAGAAACTTGTCAGCTTCTCAAAGCTTTAACAACCAGGGAGAGCGTTTTGAAAGCAAGCCCTGGGGAAAGTTTAGGCTTGTGTTGAAGGCTGGGAGAGCTGTTTCCCTCCATGTTTCTTATCCATTATCACCCAACTATTTGCTCAAAGTCAAAACATAGTAGTCATTCTTGATTCCCCCACCCTCTTTCTCACCCTCCATGCAACAAATATTTAAAATCTATCCATTTCCTTAGTTTAGGCACCATCATCTCTCACATGGATATTAAGAATATGATAATAGCAAATAGATGTGTGTGAGTATGTGTGTTTGCGTGTGTATGTGTGCGTATAAAGCACTTACTGTATACCAAGCATTATACCCAGCACCTTATTTATATTAACCTACCTATATTTAATTCTCACAAGTACTCCTTGAGGTAAGTGCTATTATTTTTCTCATTTTAAAAACTAGAAAACTAAGGCACACTTAGAGAGATCAATGGCAAAGATAACAAACAGCGTCCTACTTGATTTTCCTAACTTAGTTTTATTTTCTCCAATTCACTTTTCACAACATAGCTAGAGTGATAGTTCTATAATAAAAATCCCTCTATCTTGCTCAAGGAGTTAAAATCTTTTTCTTTCTTCCTGGCATCTTGTTGCCATTTTGGGCACACATTCTGTACCCTTTTCCATGGAGTCTTACCTATGTAAGAACAGTAACTGATGGAAGATTACTGGTGGAAGTTGGCTACCATGGCTGGTTTGGGAGAGATCTCTTTGGACCAGCACCTTCTTGGTGCCTTTGGCAGACTGTATGTTCCAAAGATGGCTGCAACAATATCTCCCCTCCCACATGGTCTTACAATGTGACACTCTGAGAAGTGTTTCCCTCTCTTGATCTGGGTGGGCACATAACTGTGGTCACTATGACATGACGACTTCCAAGGCTAGATCATAAAAGGTGACGTAGCTTCTGCATAGATCACTGGGATGATTGCTCTGGATCTCTAAGCTGCTGTGTAAGCAGTCAAAATGCTGCACGACCACTGTGCTGTGGGGAAGCCCAAACCAGCCTCGGTGGAGAGACCTCCTGGAAAAGCCTTGAGACTACTCTGGACAGAGATGCCTGGCTGACCACCAGCTGCTTCAGCACCAGCCATCGTCTGACTGTAACTGCGCGAGAGACTTCAAGCCAGAAACAGCTAGCTAAGGTCTTCCCAAATAATGACCTAGAGATAATAAAATGGTTGCTGTTGTTTTAAGCCACTAAGGTTTGGAATGATTTGTTATGCAGCAACATATAACTGGAACTATGTCCTTCAATTTATACCGCTTGAGAGTGCAGCTGTACGCGTGAGGAGGGCCCCTCAGAGTTTTGATGCCTAGTTTGTGCTGGGAAAAGGGGTTCCTACCTTGCCAGATGACTGTGTTCGGTGCTTGTGTTGCCCCTGCTGAACTACAATCTTGACTTTGTGACGCCAAAAGGGGAGTGGCTGAGACAGTTTTGTGCACTTGAATTGTGCTTCTTACTGAACTTTCAGCATCTTGGAGTGTCACAGGCGATGAAACCCACATTTTGCCAGTTGAGGACCCTGGTGGCTGTCTCCTGCCTCTGTTAGGTGGCTTGGCAGGGGGCTAGTAGCTCATCAGAAGGAGGCAAGGTCACTAGATATACTCGCCCTGACCCCCAGCCTAGAATCTCCCTTGTCGAGTAGTCCATGGATGTTCTCTGCTCCCCTCTCAGCTTCTTGATAAAAATTTACAGCAGCATTGGGGTGCAGAGCCCTCTTCTGGAGCACTTTCCATGGTGCATGCACTGTGCTGGGCTGGCCACACTGTCTGTGTGAGCTTGGGGAATTATAGACACTCCATTGCTGCTCTGCTTGTGTTATTCTCAATCCATCTCATGGTAGGCTTATGCTGTGTGTCACTTGTGGTGTCTTACACTGTTGTCTGTGCCCCTGACAACAACAAGTAGCATCAATGGCCAACATATTCTATGGATTTAGTCAGCCCAAGCTGGATTAATAGTGACAGAATATGTGTGTGTGGGGTGTCCCCTTCATAGTTAGCTATGAGAATTCTTCAGCAAAAATATCTCACCAAATATCAGGATGCCTGTCTGTGCCTGATATTTCACCATTACAGATTTATCTGATCAAGATTTTTTGAGAGTCTATTATATGCAAGACTCTGTGATGGTTACTAGGGATATAAAGTTGAATAAATGTAGTCTCTGTTTTCAAGAATCCTAGAGTTTAGAGAGGGAGACAGACTAGGGAGCTGGCAACTGCACTTGAGGATTCTAAGTACCAGGGTGGGACTCTGCACAAGCATCTTGGGAAGGAAACAGATCTCAGGGGAGTCAGGGGAAGTCAGGGACATGTGAGGAGGCAGTAATGTCAGGGCTGAGATCTGAAGATTAAGATGGAGCTGACCAGGTGAAGGTAAGGTGAGAGAAAGCCTGCCCCATTTCAGGAATTGAAAAACCACTTTCTGCTTCTGGAGACTGGGGGGATGGAAGAGATCGGAGGAGAGCAGCAGGATGGGCCAGGAGAAGTTGGAGAGTACAAGGAGGGCGTTAAAATCATGCAGGAGAGTTGGACTCTATTTTGAGGGCAATAAGGAGCTGCTCAGTGTTTTTAGGCAGAGGAGGGACAAGACACAATTTGTCTTTTAGGAACATCACCTTGGCTGTAGTGTAGAGTGGACTGGAAGGGGCTATGTTAGTCATCCAGGTGAGAGATGCTGATGACCTCAATGAGGATAGTGGCATTAAGGATGGACAAAAGTGGACACATTTTAAGGTGGTTTTCAATGTGACATCAGAATATTTTTCCACCCTCATCCTCCATAATTCCCAGTCACCCAACCCCAAACACTATGTTCCATCCTGCTAGTCCCTAAATATATCAGTTCTTCAGTGGTGTCAGGCATCTCAGCCTCTTCTTCCCCTCCACACTTTTCCCTAATGTCTTTATCTTCCACATTTGGCAAACTACTACTCATCCTTCAAGAATTCTCTCGATTTTCCCTGACTTCCTCAGGAAATGTTATTTCCTCCTTGATACTTCAATAGATCTTTACCCTGTCTCTCATTATATGCCCTGTATGCTTCTGTTTTCCCCTTCAGATCTACTTGCTCATCCTCTCCACCCTACTGGTTGCCTGGGCAGTCAGCCTGAATGGATATCAGTGGACTCTCTTGACCTTTGGCTTCTGATGGGGTTTGGCCATTGTCAGGAGAAGAGAGGGAAGAAGGAGAATAAATTTGGGCTACTTATTCCCCTAGTTTCCTTTCTGTGAAACCTCTGGGCTGATTGCTTCCCACAACAAAGGTTACACCTAGTGATGCACTGGTAAAGGGTTAACTACCAGGTTGGGGGTTGGGGAAGCCCTGATTTGTAGTGTTTGCCCCTTTCTGTGGTGTAAATACTCCTACCATGGCCAGTTTCAAGCTACCAATGTGATGTCACTCAGTGTGGAGTTGGGAAGAGATGGACACAGTCTGTTCTCTTAAGCTGTCATGAGCTAGATCCAGCACCCCACTGTTCCATTCTTTCTTTCCAGGTCATTGTGTTGGTTCTTCCTCTAGCTTTTCAGGCCTGGGAGGCGGGCTATGCCAAGCTGTTTTTAGCCCTGGGACACTGCCCTATCTCCTGCGGTTTTCCTCACTCTATCCATACCTTTGAAAATAATCCCTTTATTAGACCCTCCTCAAATTATTCAATATGAGCTACCATCTGTTTCCTGATGAGATCTTAATTGACACAGCAAGTTATACTGTGTGGAAGTCATTTAGAAATCTTTACAATTTCATTTGTAAAGAAATCTTTACAAATACCTAGAGTGCAGGGATTATGATTTATTAATTTTTATATCTTCAACACCTAGCCAGTGGAAGCAGTGAGAAAGGAAAGAAGAAGGAACTAATTTTCATTGAATATCTGTTATGGACCAGATATTGTATCAGATATTTTAGAAATATTCTCTGTTTAGTCCTAACAAATCAAATCAATCCCAGGCACTATTCTAAGCATTTACAGGTAAGGAAATTGAGGCTCAGTGTGGTTAAGTAACTTTTCCAAGGTTATGCAGTTAGGAAGTAGCTGAATTGGGATTTGAACCTGGGTGTCTGGCTCTAAAACCTACTCTTTATGCACTATTGCCTCAATTTATTTTTAGTGAATGAGTGGATGTTTTAGTCAAAGAGAAGATAGAGTGAGTGCCATCAAAGATGTCTGATAAAAGGGATCTTCAAGTGAGAGGGAGATAGACATGGCTTCCTTCTGTTCCTACGAGTGAAGTTTTTAGCAATCGGTCAGCTTCTGAAATATAAACTGTCCGTGTATAAGCATTCTCATTGAATAGGGTATTTTAGATAACATCAGGTAAATCATGTATTAGCAATAAATCTGGCAGATATTTTTATTAGTAGCTTAACAAATTCATATCTTACAATAGTACCAGGCAGCTTCTAATCTCCTTGAGGTTTAAAATTAGCTTATAACTCCGAAATGAGGAAAACTATGTCTACATGGTTGCAATAAATGATGGGGGAAACCACAAACATGGTCAGTTCAAGAGAAATTTTGTAAAAGAAAATACTTAGATCATCCTAACATCTCAAATTTTGTGCTCTAATCTTTTCATCTAGAAGACTGGTGACTCTAGTCCAGACCTGGAAGAATCTGTGAGAGGTCTGTTCTGAGGAAACATCTGTGATGCATTTCTGCTCTCTTAAAAGGGCTTAAAGCAACTAGGATTTTGTTTTAATAATGAGAAGCATTTGCTGGAAAAATTGATGCTTGTTTTGGCAAATTCAGTCTGTCAAGATGCCATGAAAGGGAACACAAGAGTTCTAAGGGAGCCGTTAGAAACTCGAGAAACTTGAGTCTAGTTCAGGCTTTGTCACTTGCCTGGTTTTATATTGTAGCTAAGCCACTTAAATGTGGTATGCCTCAGTCTCCTTATAGGTGAAAGGGGTAGTTAGATTAGATGTAGACTAATCCATCTTCCTAGCTTAACAAGTTGATGAAATGCTTAAGAATTTTCCTTTCTTTTTAGTAAAGCCATTACATTTTTTTTCTACATTTATTAGCCACTATGTCTTCTAATTTCAATTTTATTCTTATTTTCCTTTATAGTAATAATTTTATTATTTAGTTAGTAATTCTTTCTCTCTCTCTTTCATTATCTATCTATCATCTATTTACCATCTATCTATATATCTACAACTACTAAGGAGAAAAGCTGCCCAATGTCCAATGTGAGGGGACCAAAACAAAACAATCCCTACACTGTACCTCTGTCTAGCTTTCTATTTCTAAACATATGTTTTGTATGTATGTGTGTGTGTGCTCATAGATACATATACACATATGTGTATATAAACATATATGTGTATATTTATATACATATATAAATAAAAATTAAAAAAATATATGTACAGTTGTGTTTTGGTAAATGTTTACCAATCACTTCTCCATTTGCCAATTTCTGCAGTGTAGCTGCTCCCACCATGGCCAGTATCAAGTTACCCATGGTAAGGTGCTGAATGTGGAGCTGAGAAAAGATTCACAAAATCAGCTCTTGCAAGTTGGAAAAAGCTGGCGCCAGCACACCTCTGACAGTAAGCAGCCTGTGGAGGGCTAACTGCTCTCTTTCATGCTAGAACACCTATTTTAACATATATTATGAGAACTGAATACTGAACCTAAAACTAAGCAATACATAGCATGGATTTTTCTATTTGACTGATGTTTCACTATGATTTTTACCTTGAATTATTTTTAATAGCTCTTTCTCACCCCCATACCAAATGCATGCATACACAAGCATATATATGCACAAACACCCAAATTCTGTTAAACGTTTTTGATGATGGCTATGCCTTATATAACCATGTATAAGCAGACAATACTAAAATATGGTACAAATTTTCTTCTTCACAAGTCATCTATCCTTTCAAATTTAAAGTTAGGAGAGCTTCCTTAAAAATCTGTATTTCTGAAGGGTTCTAAACTTTTAAGCCCTTCCTCATGAATGACTCTATATTTGTACCCGAGATTTTCATTGATTAGTCGTTTATCAAAGGAGTTAGGGCTGGAAAAATCCCCAAACTATTAGATCATCAAGTCTGGGAATGATATAAATTTGATACACTCAGAAATCCAAAAAGCTGCACACAGTAATTTAGTATTTAGTCCATCACAGAAAGGCTACAATGCGTTAACTGTTGACTGAATGATGAGCATCAAACATAGAATGTAATTAACACAGACAGAAGCTTACTGCCAACAACAGTTTGAAACAATTTTAGTCCTCTATTTCCTGCCAACATTGATATATAAAGAACCCTTCATAGCAAGATTGAGAAAATTTGTTTTTGCATAGGGAATTCTGCTTGTACTCCCAGAGCCTCCAGAATAGTGGCTTTTGCAGGGTAGGAACTTAACGGGTATTTGTTGGATTCAACCGGATCTACATTTTTAAAAAATTAGTCCTCAGACGCCACAATTCTTGTTAGTAAATTCTCATTGAATTTCATGAACCAGTGGTAACATGTTCTCCGTACCCTTATGTAGTAAGCGAGCTTTTGCTAGGCTAGTGAACATTTCTTCAGGGAGAAAAGACAATAATGAATTCCTATCTTGCTCAGTGCAAGGAAAACTTTTACAAAAATTGTTTTTGGGAGTTTGAAGTGTGTGCTGATCAAATGTGCAGGAAGGAATACCACCTCTAAGTTAGCCGTTTCAGCTGCCACTTTCAGCTCTAAATTATCCATTAACAATTGACCTGCTACAACTGGAACCATGTTTGCCTTGATACCTCGCTGAGTCCTGGGCAATCAGCTTGAATTTTGAGCTGAGAGCCAGTGGCCACTGGACTTGGAAAAGGGTATGGGGCTGAGTGAGCTGCAGGTAGATGTGTGTGTGTGTATGTCAAACATTAAAAAATGTGTATCCTTTATCCACACTGATAGAGATAATTGTCAGAACAGAACTGCTGTCTGTAGCCCTTGATTGTCTTGAGGCTACAATTCAAAGTCACAAGCTGCCGCTGTGTATCTCTCTGACCTCACTCAACTCTTGCCACTCCCCTCCTTCTCTGCCCGGGCCAGTCGTGCTGAACTATTTGTAGCTCCCCAAAGCAGTCAGGCTTCCTGACGCCTCTGCGCCACGCCCAGCGCTCTTGCTGCTGGGCGTCTGCCTCTTCTCGCCCCGACACTCTCCCCCCACCCCGGCTCAGCTTGCTTTCCTCCTCTAACTCATTCTTCGCAACCCAGTTCAGCTGTCTCCTCCTCAGAACGTCACCCTAGTCTGCAGTGAGTGCCTGTCTTGCGGGGTCCATTGCATGCATTAACATATTTATCAATACATTTATCTACCACATTGTCTTGTAGTTGTTTGTCTGTTTCCTGTATAGACTGTGTGTTCTTGAGGAAGAGATTGAGTCCTATCTTTGTATTTCCAGGACCTAGCACAGCACTTGGCAAATAGTAGGTACTCTATAAATGTTGAATATTTCAAAATACAAATAGCTGGGCCGGCCCCATGGCTTAGCGGTTAAGTGCGTGTGCTCCGCAGCTGGTGGCCCGGGTTCGGATCCCGGGCGTGCACCTACGCACCGCTTCTCTGGCCATGCTGAGGCCGCGTCCCACATACAGCAACTAGAAGGATGTGCAACTACAACATACAACTATCTACTGGGGCTTCGGGGGAAAAATAAATAAATAAATAAAATCTTCAAAATACAAATAACTAAGATTAATAACATATAATTTATCAGTTGAGTATTCATCTATTCAATCTTGAACTGCTTTTATTAATCAGGATTTTTTGTTGTAACAAAAACATAACTCAAAGTCACTTAAGGAGAAATAGGAATTTACCAGTTCAAATACGGGAGGGTCTCAGCAGAGGTGCTAACTATGGGCATACTGGATCCAGGTCTCAGATGATGTCATTAGAAATCTCTCTCTCCAAGTCTATTTCTTTTTTCCTCTGGGATGTTTTATCCAGCAAGCTCTCTTTGTGTGATTGGAAAAGATGGTCCTTGTAGCTCTAGGCTTACATAGTCCAATACAGATCACAATTTCAGAAGGACATGAGTGTCTTCCTCAATCCGCCCAAAATGACCATGCTTGGCTCTAGTTGGGTTCCACACTCACCCTTGGACCAGTCACTGTGCCCAGGGCAATAGGACATTCTGGTTGGTCAGTTTAGGTCACATGCAAGCACCTGTGGAAGGTAGGGCTCCTTAGTTGAAAACTTCCTGGGGAGCGGTTCCTGGGGGTAGCTTGCAAAAGGAAATGATATAGAAAGTCAAAAATATAGCTGGTATCTATACACTGTTGTTGATTTTGCAGTTTGATCAACCAATATGTATTTTTAAAAGTCTGCCGTGTGTCTAGGCCAATTTAACTACTTCATTCATCTTTTCTAGGCCCACTGAGATGTACCAAGACTGGAATGAAAGAAACATCTGGAGGATGCTCAATTTTCAGGTACTTAGATGCTGGACTTAAGTGTATAATTCTATACCTGTGCCTTGCTCCTTACTGCTTCCCTTTATTTATTGCTTTAGAAAAAAAACATTTTTATTTTAGAATAGTTTCTGTTTGTAGACAAGTTGCACAGATAGAATAAAGAGTTCTCATGTACCCCGTCACCCAGTTTTCCCTCTTGTGAACATCTTACATTACTATGGCACATTTATCACAACTAACGTACCCATTGGTACATTATTATTATTAACCAATCTTCACAGTTTATTTGGATTTCACAAATTTTTCCCTAATGTGTTCTTTCTGTTCTAGGATCCCATTCAAGGTACCACATTATATTTAGTTCATCATGTCGTTTTGGCCTCCTGTCTGATAGTTTCTCAGGCTTTCCCTGCTTTTGATGACTTTGACAGTTTTGAGGAGTGCTAGTCAAGTATTTTGTAAAATGTCCCTCAATTTGGGGTTGTCTGATATTTTTCCTATGGTTAGACTGGGGTAATGAGCTTTTGGGACGAAGACTTCAGAGGTAGAGTGCCATTCTCATCACATAATATCAAAGGTGCGTACCATGAACAGGACTTATCACTGTTGGTATTCACCTTGATCACCTGGCTGAGGTGGTGTTTGCCAGGTTTCTCTACTACAGTAGAGAGTACAGTAGTAGTTATTTTTTTCTCCCTCTTCTTATACTCTCCTCTTTGGAGCAAGTCGCTAAGCTCAGCTCACACAAGAGGTGGGGAGGCCAGCTCCACCTCCACGAGGGCAGACTAGCTACATAAATTACTTGGAATTCTCCAGTGTGAGAGATTTGTCTCTTCTATTTATTTATTTATTCAATCACTTTTTAATGTCGATATGGAGCCATGGATGCTAATTTCATACTTCAGGCTGTAACTAGTACTGCATTATTTATGTTGCTCCTGAAAATGTCTCTGCGTCAGCAGTCGGGACCTCTTTCAGCGTCTCCTCTGTCCCCTTGCCACGCTCCTGTCCTTTTGTTTTTTGAGCACTTCTTTACTTGCTGGCTTTAAAAGACACTCCATTGTCACCTCGTGTTTTCTGCCCTAGTCTTAGAATCAGCCACTTCTCCAAGGAGCCCTGGTTCCTTCTACTGGAGAGTGGTATTAGGAACCAAGGACTGAGAGCTGGTTGTGGTTATTGTTGACACGGGGTATCATTATTTCTCTGTCCTCTCAGCAGACAGAGCTAGGAAACGTGTGGATGTATACCAACTTATTTCACTGCTTCCTTTTAATTTCCTTTGTTACTGACCTTTCGCTCTCTCACCCATGCACGCCTTCCTCTTGTCCTCCAGTTTGATGCATAATTTTTCTTCTGACTTCCAAATTTGGCTCATTTCTTGGTTATGCTTTTATTGCATTTTCTCCTTGATTCAGCGATTATGAAGTAAGAAGTAATGTGTTCAGCTTGATCTGGCTCTTGAAATAGCTACTCCTCTGCTCTGTCCTTGCATATTACTGTTCTGTCCAGGACTCATTGGTGACACCCAGATGCTATAGGATATATAGACAAGGTTTTCTTTCTGGAGTCTTGAGAAGCTTATAATACAATGATATAACTCTGTCTGAAAAAATATGTATTCTGTCTGAATATCCATTTTAAATATGCAGTAAAGTGATAAAGTAAATATTTTGTGCCAGGAAGCTGGGTCATGTTGTAAAAGTTTCTAGAATTCTGCTTCCACAAAGTTAGAACATTCTTTGGAAATTATGGTGTTATTGGGAAAGAGGACGAGTTATATGAAGAGACATATGAAGCAGACCATCTCAGAGTTAGAAGTGAATATAAGTGCTCTCTGCTCTTTACACTCACTCTCTCATCCTCCCCCCTCCACTCTCATTCTGCCTCTTACCCTCAGAGCAGAGACCAGGAGCTTCAAGTTTTGAAGTATTAACAAAATTGAGTCCTTTATAAATTCTCCTCAAGGGAGCCTTTTTAGATTCCATGATCAGGGAATGAAGACTGATCAGGATTCTAGGATTTAAGATGGGTCAGGTGTGAGGGATGGGGGTGGGAGGGAGGTGTATAGGAAATGGAGCAATGACAAGGGATGAGTCCAAAATGATCCAAGTTATCAGGCCTGGTGAGTGGCAATGAATGAAACTGACAGACACAAGAGTATAGCAGTCATTCAACACAGGTGGCAGTAGCCAGATGGCGTGGGTTCAAATCCCTGCACGAGTTACTTTACCCCTTTTTACTTCTGTATCCTTATCTGTAAGGCGGGGAGGGTAATTGTTGTACCCACCTTACGTGAGAATTATAGGAGTTAACGTGTATAAGTTCCACATAGTCAGTGCTATATAATTGTGTTGGCAATTGTTAAATTTATATATTGAACATTTTCTATGTGCAAGATGCTCTGCTAAACACTAGGAACTACAAAATATCTTCCAGGTAGGGTTCCTTCCACAGTCTTTATCAGCAAGTACTTCTAACTCCTCTCCATCCCAATGCTTTTTCATAATCCCATTTTTTTGCCATCACTTTAAGGAAATAATCTACACTTTCTCCATATACCTCTTTTGATAGACCAGCATTTTCTACTAGGTACCACAGCTGGCTGTTCATTAAACCAGGAAGTATACATAACTGTGAAAATTGTGACTTGGAGTGGAAACATCATCTAAGGCAATAGTGCTTGGATAATGAAGAACCCGGTTTACTTTGCCCAGGAGAGAGTGAAGTATTTATATGCCATTTTCCAATAGCAATATCGTCAGATATTCTGAGGGTCTTTAATTACCATTGTCGATTGCTGAAACTATTGAGAGCACACTGTACACATAAAAACAGCCATTTAGACTCTGATATGAACAGACCAGCCATGCTGTAGCATTTTACAAAATTGAGCAGTTTTTTTTTTTTGTGAGGAAGATCAGCCCTGAGCTAACATCTATTGCCAATCCTCCTCCTTTTTTTCCCTTTTTCTCCCCAAAGCCCCAGTGGATAGTTGTATGTCATAGTTGCACATCCTTCTAGTTGCTGTCTGTGGGACGCCACCTCAGCATGGCCGGAGAAGCGGTGCGTTGGTGCGGGCCCAGGATCCGAACCTGGGCTGCCAGTAGCGGAACGTGCGCACTTAACCGCTAAGCCATGGGGTCGGCCCCTGAGCTATTTTAATTGAACATGATATCAGAAAATAATAAAAAAGTGTTGACAATTTAGTCAAAAAAGAGTGGTCACCTCACTTCCTTGTATTTATAAACTGAGGTTGAAAGTCGAGGACTGTTGACAAGCCTAGAGTTCTAGTTGTGAGTCTGTGGGCCCATTACTTACTTTCTCTTTCTTTAATGGTAACAAATCAAAAGGTAAAATTGTCACGTTTCTACTTTTCAAGAATACTGTGAGGTTAAGTTAGAGAATCTTTTTGAAATTCTCTGAGACCTCAAGTGTCAATAGGTTTCAAAAGAAAGCTTTAATATTTGAGTTAGTAACTAAAAACGTGCTCATAGGTATGCTGAAAACTGTACACTTAGGACCTACATCTGCTAAAGAAAGAATCAGGAAAATAGTTTTAGCTTCAAGTAAAAATTGATACTTTTAAAAAGTTCAAAAATTGAAATTTTGACTGGTCATAATCCCAAATTAGTAGCTAAAGAGCTGTTTGGCAATTGTTAAATTTATATATCTGTATATATTATATATATATATATAAAATATACCCTGAAATACAAGGAATGGTTGCATTTTAAAAGATTGTCATGTTATCAAGAAACTATAAAAAGAGAAACACCAACACAAAGTCTTCTCTTGGCTCTCTTGATCTCACACAAAAAAATCCAAAATATTTCCTTTTGTCAGGTTTAATTTTAGGGTACAATCTAAGAAATTTGACATATGCACTAGGAAATTTCACTGACTTTTCCCATCCCTGAACTCTCCTTGCTTCTTATAAAGACTTTCCATGGGGTTGGTTTTGAAATTAATCCAGGCATTTGAGGGCATTTGGGCCCTCTGCACTTGAATAATTAAGTGAGTATTATTAAGAAAAGGCTACACATTAGTAACTTGGAAGAACCAGAGTGGATGAACCACTTTTCGGAACCTGCATGACAATTTTGAAAATTAAACCCAGTTAATAGAAAAAAATGCTAAATCGATGGCCATAAAATTTAATGGGTTTATAGCAGCCTTAACACAGTAGGACTGAATTATCATGTTAATTTAATTTCCATTTCTAAATGAACCAGAAGGCACAATAAAGGTCAATTAACCAGCTACCTTCTCTGTCTTCTCTTTCTTTTACTGCTGGTTTTAAATCACATTCAGCCCCAAAGCACTCACACTGCTTCTGGAAACTCATTAGTTTTTCTTGAAATTAAAACAAAAAAGAAAAAAAAGGAAGAAACAAAACTAACAACTAACCATGTGCTGAGAACAACCACTGAGAATGTGCCACGATTATGGGGATATATGTAGTCAATGAAAAATCTTTACTCTTGTCACATTGAGGCTACAAACTTAGTCACACCAAGCCTAGGGAAACACATGAGCTGAAGGTCTCAATTATAGTGTTTACCAAGTGTTCCTCCACAGTGAAAAAGCTGTGTGTGCTACTCTTAACGTTTATGAGGCGAATACGGAAGGGAACTCCATCTGTGTAATGTGGGGCTGTTGTTGGTACAGTGAGAACACGCTTTGCACAGCCTGCATTGTTTTTGCATTGAAATGTGTCACTTTATATTAATAGACTTTTATTATTACTTTTTTTTTTATTTAATAGAAAGAGAGAGAAAGAAGTCAGTTGTCCTCCCCCTCACCAGCAAGAAAATTCAGTCCTTGTTTTTGGTGTAATTTATTGTTGCCATGAATTGCCTGCAATTTGATACAATGTGGATCAAAATCTTCAAATATTCTCGTATTCTAGTGATACAAACAACATCAAGGGCACTAGGTCAGTGAAGAAAATATATTTTTATTTTGCAAAGTCTATAGTCACTAAAATTGGTTTCTAAATTCAATGTTTGCCATAATTTGAACAGTGACTTGGAGATACTGCAAAATGATCATAATTTTGATATCAATAGGGACCTCTTCAAAATTAAGTAAGTAATGGTTGTAAAGTATCTAATACCAGGTACCAGGTAGCTTTCAATGAATGTCAGTCTTTCCCTTTCTCCTCTTCAGTCTAAAGTGGAAAAAATGAAATATTCATTATTTAAAGTTCAGTTGTTTGTAATTATTTCTTAAGGTTACAGAACTTTAAGAGAACAAAGACTTCAATATCTTTATCAAGTTCTTATAACAAAGATATTGAATTTAAGTGTAACTTAGATCAGAAGTCTAAGGGTTTTACTATATGGCTAACATTTATCTTTTTTTCAAATAAAAACATTTAGATCACCTTTCGTTTAACAAGAATCTGCCCCTTTGCCTCCCTTTCTCACCTAAGATTACCTCTCTATCCATCATCTATCTTTCCATCTGTCTGTCTATCTACTCATCTATCTTCTATATCTATCTATCTATCTATCTATCTATCTATCTATCTATCTATCTATCTATCTATCTATCTATGTATCATCTATCTCTATCATCTATCATTTCTGGAAATCATAAATAGAATTTAATGATGTCATGACAATTTGTGGACTAAAGTGAAAAACACATTGCGTGCAGAAATATTAATTTAGGAGTATCTTTTCACAATGTACAGATTTGACAAATAAATACATACTCATAGATGTGATAGGTTTTGAGTGATAGGTTTTGAGAGGTGTCTTTTTTTCTGTGAAAACTTTTGTAGGCTAGTGACAGAATCCAACCTTTCTTTAAATTGCAACCTGTTTAATCCACTTTTAAAGTTCTTGCAATAAAGTAGAAAAAATTGAAATTTTATGACTGAAATTCTTTAAATATCAAATACATATAAACAATTTTGTTAATTGCATGCATATAATAAGCAGTGTTTTTATGAGATGGAAGGATTTATTGTCCTGTTTTACTCCTGGTTTTTCCTCAGATTGACATTTAGGGTGCACATATAAAGCATCCACTCCATCGCCTGTGCAAGGAAGCTCTTCAGTGAATGCTAGCTCCCCCTGCCGCCCCCCACCCCATCAGGGCTCTCTGTGAGCTCCAGAGTGCCGCCCTAGAAGCAAGTGTGAGCCAAGCGCCTGCTGTGGCCTCTTGCCACTTGCTGTTTTCTACGATTAATGAGGACATGCTATTATAGTGGATTCTCAAAAATTATTGCTGATTAACTGAACAATATCATATCATATGATGTAATGATCCTGCCCTCCTCCACCATTTTTTGAGGCTGAAAGGGCTGTCTTTAAACATTAGGCCACTAGGTCATGAATTATATCACTGAGCTGTTGATATGATTTAGTTATTGGAGTCACTGAAGTCACTAGACTGTGACCGACCATGCGCAGACAGGAAGCATGGAGAAGCAGTTTAGGTACGTGGGACGAGAAGAGAAGAAAGAAGAAAAATGGTAGCAAGAGGAAGAATGTAAGAAGAGAAGATAAGAATACAGTCATGTGCTGCATAGCGACATTTTCTGTCAACAAGGGACTGCTATACGACAGTGGCCCCATAAGGTTAGTACCATGTAGCCTAGGTGTATAGTAAGCTGTACCACCTATGTCTGTGTAAGCACACTCTGTGATGTTCACACAATGACACAATCGCCTAACAATGCAATTCTCAGGCCATATTCCCACCGTTAATCGACCCATGACGGTAGGAGAAAGCTGTGGCAATGCATGCCCTTAATGACCCACATTCATGAAGCAGAATTACCCATTCCCACATTTGCACATCTGTGTCTGCACGCACACACAGCACACACACATACCCTGCTTATTGACTCCTGCCAGCATTATTGCTGGTATTACTTGCTATGTCATGGTCAAGTTCCAAGGATTATTGAGTTTGGAACTTTCTGTCTTGATGGTTTTAAGGAACTTTCTTCCAGGTGAGAGGCTGACTGCTGTCTTTCCTCACCATTACCCAATATTTCATAAGCCCATGTCTCCCAGGAGTTGTCTTATCAGAATACATAAATGTGTTTTACAGCTCTCTGCTATCTGGCAGTGTGGTTTTGAGAAGTCACTTTATTTTCTGGGCTCTAGTTTCCAGTGGTGAAAAGAGTTTGCCCTTTGATCTTGAAGAAACTTCTGGCTCCAGCACTCTGTGGCTCTCTGAGACCCCATTTCAAGCACGGGGCAAGAATATAGGGCAGGATCAAAATGCCCCAGCTTTCCCCTTTGTCTTCAATTTAAACCGTCTTGTATAAAGTTAATTAATGAAACAAATTGATTTTTCCTACAAAATTATGTGTCTGTATATACATACACATACACATATACATACATACACATATATATACATATATACGTGTAGATATATATTCTACAGTAGTTTGAAATTTTAGTAATGGTGTTAAGTGCTTTAGAGGAAGAATTTGGATGTTGTCTAAATAAAAAGACAATGAAAAGAGAAAAAAAAGTCTGTTTCTTGACCTCTAAAATTTTTGGACCACCAGTTACATTTTTTTATTGAGATGGGTCTAGTATATGTATAGATGTGTTTGTTTTTAGTCTCAGCCTGTTAGGAAAACTGGAGAAAAACCGTAATCATTACTCACTAGGAAACATCTGTCCATTATCATAGTACAGTGCACGTATTTTTTAGTGACAATATTTCATATTACACACTTAGACCTCACCAAGAGAACCCAAGACATCGCACTAGGAGAGGGAGTCTGATGCCTTGTATAAAACGGGCCAGGTGGCTGACTGGTAAAGGAAGACACAAATTAGGTACATAGCAAATCTACTTTATCTTACTAAAAACGTGTTTGCTGAGAATGTAGATTGGTAGGGAAATTCTTGGGATTGTTTACTTTTTTTTACATTTGGAAGGAATGAATAAATACGTGATGTTAATAAAGCTTGTGTGTCTTTCCCTCCCATTGCAGAGCCACTGTCAGGAGAAGAGGACTGTGACTAAGAAAAACGGGCCAGGATGGCAGCAGAAGGCCCTTCCACGCAGAGGGAGAGCCATTCAGCTCCCTCTGAGCTCCCTCCTGCCCACGAGCAGCCAGAGAGGGGAGGGACACGGGTGACAACGTGGCACCTAGTGGCCTTCCCTCTATTTTTATTTCTCAGCTGAGGGCTGAATGTTCTCACTTTATAGTCATTTGTCCTTTTCAACTCTGAGAAAAGATGTGGTTTCTCTCTTCTCCAACTCTATTATCTATATTTCTTGTTCTTTGTTCCAGAAAGAAAAGAAAAACAAAACACTAAGATTATTTCTCTAAGAAGTTTCTCACATTCAGAAAACTGTGCATGAAGGTAGCGGAGCGCTGTGTGAAGGGGTGCACTCTGCTCCACTCCTGCCCAGTGTTTAGAGAGGCTTCCGAGGACGCCTGCAGCCTGGGCGTTAGGGAGGTATGAAGACGGTTCAGACAGGTACAGAACGATGAGTGTGATGTGCCTGAGAAACAAGTATATAATCCTTAACCCTCTGGGGCCGCCCTAGGATCTCCACTATAATCAGTGCAAACGTGGCTAGTGCTCTTCTTCATCCATCCACTCACTCATCTGTTCTTGGATCCACTGAATCAATGTGCCCTGGATGAACTTCTTCTCCGTGTCAGGCACAGACACCCTGTGTGTGAACGGGAATGTCTACCAAGGGAAGACACTCACAATAATGAGCTTTGACTTTGAGGTTTGCACTTTGCCAGGCATTGTGCTAAGTACTTTATAGGCATCATTTCATTTACTCTTCTTTATGATCCCATTTTTCAGATTAAGAAACTGAGACTCTGAGAGTCTAAGGGGCTTGCTCAAGATCACATACAAAGCCAGTAAATGATAGAGATAGATTTGAACTTGGGACCCTCTTACTCTGGAACTTCACATGAAGAGGTCATTGCACTAGAAAGTGATAAATACAATGATGGAGGCATGCCTGGACACTAAGGAATCAGAGAAGAGGGATTCCATCCACCTTTGGGCATTCAGGAAAGGGATTTTGGAGATAGTGGTTCTTGATTTAACGTTAACCTATGGACTTGAAATAGTAGATTGAGGTACTATTGGAGATTCTAGGCAGAAGGGATAACTTGTGAAAACAAGTGTGTATGAGAAATTGCAAGTGATTTAGTGTTTCTGAAACAACACATGCAAGGCAGGGAGGGAGATGAGCCTGGAGGGGTGAGGTGGGGCCAGATCACGGCAGATCTTTTAGAATCTACAATGTAGACGATGTCAAATGATGAGCTTGGAGTCTGTGCAGTGGTCCAGGAGAAATGTGACTGGGGCTGGACCTGGCAGGTGCTATAGGATGGGAAGGAGGGGAGAGAGGGAAGACTTGATGACTGACTGGGTAGACAGAGGGACTGAGAGAGATGAAGAAGGTATAGATACCTGTCAGACTTCTAGCTTGGTGGTTGGATGGATGGGAATGCCAACAATTGATGCAGAGGATCCAGGAGGAGAACAAGGTTCAGAAGAAGGGTGCTGAGCAGTTTTATTCTTCACCAGTCTATAGTTATAACCACATATTATTATTAAATTTTTAGATAGCACTTTAAAATAGTAATGTGTAGATTTCATACTTACTATGATTTATAGTTAATTACTAACCGCTATAATTTCATAAATAAGAAACATCTTGCTTGCCTGAACAAAATTAAATACATTTGCTTATAATCTCAAAAAATAAAACAGAGTTAAGTCAGCCATAATTTTACAGATACTAATCATAATAACCACCACTTATTGAGTACTACACATGGTCCAGGGATTGTTCTATGGCCTTTACCTACATCAGTTCCATTTTTCTTGCCTCCAGGGATTTTGGCTTGAAAACCTAAGTGGCACCTGGAGTTCATTCATATCCTGTTGTGGATAGAGACCTAGTGGTGGGTCTGCTAGGGGTGAGTTTGAGCATGGCACAATAAGAATTGCCTGGTGACTGAGACCTAGGAAGACAGCTTTGTGAAAATAGAGAAAGCTGTTTCACTATGAGTCGTATAAGGATAGAATGTGTACTTTCTTCAGACTGTCAAGGTTTGTATTCCAGTAATGCCAGTTAGAAGCTGTGTGACCTGTGGATGTTCATTGCAGAATTATTCATAATAGCCAAAACTGGAACAACCTAAATGGCCATCAACTGGTGAATAGATAGACAAAATTGACAGACATTCCACTGAATACCGTTCGACAATAAAAAGGAAGAAACAACCGACACCTGCTAGCCACCTCATGATGGACCTCAAAAATGTTATGCTAAGTGAAAGAAGCCACTTCACAGAAAACCACATATTGCATGATTCCATTTATATGAAATGTCTGGAAAAGGTAAATTTATACAGAAAGAAAGTAGATTAGTGGTTGCTTGAGACTAGGGGTGGGATGGATTAACTATAAATGGGTATGAAGTGTCTTATTAGAGATAAAATATTCTTGAACTAATTTATGGTAATGGTTGCAACCATTTGGTAAAGTTAGTAAAAATCATTTAATTGTATACACGAAATGGATGAATTTTGATATGTAAAATATACTTCAATAAAGTTGTTTAAAAAAAAAAGAAGCCGTGTGACCTTGGCTAAGTCATTCAATCCCTTTTTGTTTCACTTTCCTTATCTGTACAATGGGGTGGTGAATTTTTAGTCCTTATTTAATCTCTGGCAGCATTTGACTCAGTTTATTACCCACTCCTTGCCACTACCTCCTGGCGCCCATTCATTTTTTTGGAGCTACTTTCTACACTTGATTTCCCTGACACTGAACTCTCCTGATTTTTTTTAACAACGAAGAGGGGAATTGGGTCCTCTAAGTGTGGGGACTGCCTCAATTGTTTCACTCTGCAACTGATTATCCAGCTCTGTGCCTGTGGCATGCATCCTCACTCAACCTCTGCTGCTTCTGATGTTGGGAGTATTCGGGGTTCTGCCTGGGATATTTTGGGACTTGTTTGGGATATTTCTCTGACACCTGAATATCACTTCAGCTTCCTTAGCTCTACTGGGCATTTTTTATCAATTTTTTCCCATCAATTTATTCCAGAAAGCCTTCTTTGTTCAGTTTTGCTGGACATATCTCTCCAGATATTCCAGTGCAGCTGGAAAATTCATTTTATTTTATTTAAATTCATTTTTATATTTTGCCTGTCATTTCAATAGGATTCTGTGAGGGAGGATGTAGAGGATGCTGTGCGTGCTGTTGAGATCCCATTCAGGATTGAAGGGCTTATTCCTCCAGCTGCCCAAGGTTGGCCCCCTTCCTGGGAGAGCCTTTATCCAATGACTCATTGACTCAAGGCTCAACCTTCTCACCCAGCTTGCTATGACTTGGAAGGACCACCCACCCTCAGAGCTTCCTGTGGGGTCGGCAGAAGTCTTCATTGAGAATCCATCCAGCCTGGCTTCTCCCTCTGTCTGTTTTTGTTTTCTTCTCTTCCCTTCCACAGGTGTTGACCTCAAGAATACTCCCTAATAAAACATCTCCATGCTAACCTCCGTGTCAGAGTCTGCTTCCTGGAGAGCCCAAACTGTGACAGAGGCCATGTGAATACAAGTGTTTGGTCAGCCATCTGGAAGGCTTTTTACACTGCTTATTTTGAGATCATGGGCCTTTTTTCATAAGACAAGGAAATGTATGTATTCTTTCCATCCAGAAGGTGAGGTTAATTTCCCTCTCCAATACCAACTCACTTCTCTTGGCTTTTGATCAGATACCTCAGGCTCTATTGGCTTTCCAACTTCTCTCTCCTTCCTTCTCCCAACAGCTGGTACCATGTGACCCTTACTTGTGAGCTAGGCTTCCCACTTCTCAGGGCCAAATTCACTCTAAGTGGAAAACTCTTCACAGTTTGTCTTAAGGCAGGTTTTCTTGAAGCAGACCCTAAGACGAAGGCTTGCGTGTAAGTGCTTTATTAAGAAAGTGTCCTTGGAAGAAAGGGAGGAGAAGCAGGAAGGGAAAGGAAGGAAGCCCTGAAGGCTAGGATCTTAGGCAGAGTCCTTTGGAGGAAGTGTGATGGTTATTAATCTTATGCATCAACGTGACTGGCCACAGGGAGCCCATGTTAAACATTATTTCTGGGTGTGTCTCTAAGGGTGTTTCCAGATGAGATTAGCATTTGAATCACTGGACTTGGTAAAGTTGATTGTCCTCACCAAGATCATGCAATTTGGGCATCACTCAATCCATTGAGGACCTCAATGGAACAAAAAGGAGAAGAAGGAGAAATTGGTCCCTTTTTTCCTGCCTCACTGCTTGAGCTGAGACATCTCATCTCATCTTCTCTGCCCTAGTGTTACCACCCAAGGGGAGGAGTCTTCTGCTTGCTGCAAGACATGTCAATATTCAAGAGGAAAGGTGGTAGGAAAGAAAGGACTCTTTATTACAGCTTGCTAACAAGAGGGAAGATGGCCTACTAAAGTTTTCTGAAGAAAACCATCTTACTGAACAAAGATTACAGGCCAGTTATACAGGGGGCTAGTCTCCAGATGGGGTATCCATCTGACCTCCAGGTGGGGGCAGACATCTGGTCTTAGTTCCTGATAGTCTTCAGTTTTACTGGATATGCATCAGAGACCGGAGCAACGCCCTATACCCTGATCTTTCAGTTGTCATTGATGATGGCTATCAGCATAGACTCTCTGTTCTGGGGTCATCACATTTCTAAGAAACTTAAGAGAACAAAGTTATCAACTTATGCAGCTGGGAGGGGCCATAAAATCCACAGAGCATGTCTGGGCTAGTTAATCAGAGGTCATTCAAAGTTACAATATGTTTTTTTTTCTACAATATGGCTTCCCTTATGTCAGCCTTGTGTTTAGCCAGTATCACTAGAATTGGGATTTACACCACCAGCTCCCCTGGTTCTCAGGCCTTCAGACTTGGGCTGAATTACACTACTGGCTTTCCTGGGTCTCCAACTTGCAGACAACAGATTGTGGGACTTCTCAGCTTTCATAATCATGTGAGCCAATCCCTCATAATAAATGTATCATCTATCTATCTATCTATCTATCTATCTATCTATCTATCTATCTATCTATCTATCCTATTTGTTCTGTTTCTCTGGAGAACCCTGACTACTTACTATAGGTAGCTTTACCTTATCCGCAAAAGAACTCTGGAGTGTAACTGATACTGGCTCAACACAAGGTTGACATGAGGGAAGCCATATTGTAGAAAAGAAACCATATTGTAACTTTGAATGACCTCTGACTAACTCTGGATTTTATGGTTACTCCCAGCTGCTATAAGTTGATAACTTTGTTCTTTTGAGTTCCTTAGGAATGTGATGACGCCCAGACAGAGAGTCTATGCTGACAGCCATCATCAATGACAACTGAAAGATCAGGGTATAGGGCGTTGCTCCAGTCTCATGCATACCCAGTAAAACAAGAGACTGCCCGGAATTGAAACCAGATGCCTCCACCCAGTAATCAGATGTCTGCCCCCACCCTGAGATCAGATGCCTCCCCCACTTGGAGATCAGCCCCCTATATAACTGGCCTGTAGTCTTTGTTCTGTAAGATGGTTCTTTGAGACATTAGTTGGCCATCTTCCCCCTTGCTAGCAAGCTGTAATAAACTGCCCTTTCTTTTTCACCATCTTGCCTCTTGATGATTGGCTTTTGTCTCTCAGCGAACAGATCGTGCCCTTTGTGCAGCATATGTTACAAGTTATATAACATAACTTATACCTCAGAATTTTCCTAACTGAGGCAGAAGAGTTGGGCTTTCACATTCTTGCACCCAATATTCAGATTGATTGACAATGACTCTTTGTGGTGGAGCTGGGAGATGGGATGTAAACTCCCAGGCACCTCTGTCTCTCGGCTTATGCAGGGCAAAGCCACTTCAGTACCATGAGGGTTTCCCTCCAGAGAATACACATGAGTGCTAGATATTGAGAACCAAAGCACACAGAAGCTAGTGAAGGGGCACTCAGATGGTGGGAAGGGTTTGAGGGGGTCTGGGTGAGCAATGACAATGTCTGCTCCATAGTTCTGTCACTAGCATCCTCATCAGTCTGGCCTCGATGCCAGACTACAATTTAGATAGTGGTTTCTGACAGGAGGCTTTTGAAAACTGGACTTATAAGTAGTCTGTCTGTAGCATAGTAGAACTTGCAGAATATTTGATTTGATGTTGGACTGCATTCCACTGAGCCTGTTTAGATGAGTTAGTTGCAAAATGTCCCATTAAATAGTGAAATGAGTTAATCTTTTTATAGAGTGCTGTATGTTTGCTATCAAAATGCTGAAAAGTGTTTGCCAAAAGCAGCAATCCTGATATTGGTCTAATTGATATTGAGCTGGTCCTCATGGTAGTAATTGCCCAATAATCTTAGTGGCTCCTTGAGGCCATTCTCAGAATGATAATAGGACTATGTCATCAGCATAAAGAAGAAGCTATGACAGGAGGTCACGTATCTAGGTTATCTAAAGATGTATCAAATGGTTTGGGTGAAAATTAATGAGTAGGTAGGACAGGACATTTGTACCATTTTGGGCTGTAATCTGCTCTGTCAAGAGACCATTTCCCATCCATTTGATCCTTTTTTGATATTATGGTAAAGGCTCTGAAGGACCATTAAAAGCCAGGGATCAATAACGAGATCATGCAACTTGGCCCATAAATGGTTTCTGTCCATAAAATCAGAGGCTGACAATAGACTAATAAATGCCACAAGTCTCAAATTGTTTTTAACCATTTTCTCTAATAGAAGAAATAGAGTGTAGTGATAGTTCATAAAACAAAAATCTCTAAAGCATTTGTGCTCTTCTTGTAGGATATTATATTGAGACTTCCAGCTACGCAGTGTAGAAGAACAAGGATTTTTTTGAAAGGATATTCTGAAGATTCCTGGGTGGTAAGAAAAGATAGAAGGCTGCCCCCCTCTCCCATTTTTTTTACTAACAGCAGACTATTCTTTTGGTTCATTTTGTAGAAATTATACTGTATGTGATTAAGTCAATCATTTTGTAATGGATTGGCACCTACAGTATAGAATAGGATTTATGGTGGGAAAACTCTCCTTGCTGCATAGCTCAAAATAGTCATTATTTGAATGAAGTTTAATGAGTAGGGGCACTGGATCTGAGCTAGAGAAAGTTCTTAAACCATGGAATGAATATAAGAGTTCTAAAAAATAAGAAAGAAAGAGCACCAATTATTGAATTCTCTTAATGACAGGAGTCTGGCCAGGTAGATAGGTAGTGAGATCTGTGTGCTATGGGCTACAGAAGAGTAACTTGTACTAGGAAAAGGATGAGAGAGAGAGAGAAGATTCTTAGAGAATGCTCAGGGTAAAATCAGAGAAATGAAAAGGCAGGAACTAAGAACCAAAGCCGCTAAGAACCAGGCAGCTAAGAACTCTAGTATTATTACAACAACAGCTCAAAAAAATAAATCTATGAATAGATTATACTTCCTTAACATGATAAAGAATATCTGAAACCAATAGCCAAGCTTATGTCTAAAGAGGAAACACTTGAGGTGTTCCCATCAAATTAAAAAAGTTGGAGAAAGATGTCTGCTATTAACTAGCATTTGTCTGGAAGTTATAGTCAACAAAGTAAGTGAAGAAAAAGAAAAGAAATATAAATGTTGGGACTTGGATGATGGGCAGCATGGAAGTCTTGTGCTTGGATTGGCCTCAAGAGAGAACTTGCTGTTCAGCTGTAGGAAGTGCAGTTAACCGACAATTCTCCAGCTCTTAGCAACTTCAGATTCACCTCAGCTTCCCAGGCAGCCCCCAGCCAATAATTGATCTTATCTGCCCAATGTGGAGCTTCTAATTGGGTTGGCTGAGACTTTGTCAGGTCTGCATCGTAGTTAGCCCTCCATGCCCACTTTGTCTTCCTTCCCTCTTTACCCCATATACTTACCGCGTAAGCTTCTCACACTCTTACCTCTATCTCATTGTCTGCTTCCCAGAAGACCCAATACACATTGTTGGTAGCAAGAGTGTTCCAGGAAAGCAGGAGGTAAGATACGTTTTGGGGACTGGTTCCAATGAGACGTGAGGCACAGATGCTCTGGCACAAAGTGACATCCAATTGCTAAAACTAGTGGAATTGCCTGGTTGTTACCAAGTTGCACTGATGACCTACAGAGGCATAATGAAAAGTTGAGGGCAGTTAACAAACAATTGAATACTGCCAGAAAGCCTCTTGTGGTTTGCAGAGTCCTTTATTTCCTGCTGTGCATGAGTGGAACAAGCTGAAGACTAAACTCAGGATTTAATTGTTGTCAGGCTACTAAGATGATTGAATGATCAACGAAAGGCCTGTTATGCCAAGACCACGGTTCTGGGTGGGAAAACCTGGGACTCTGACATGTGAGATAGAGACATCTAGATCGATGCTCCCAAAGATTTTGGCTCACCATATTCCATTGAACTCTCAGAGTTGCAGAGATGGCCCACCCGTTACTATTAAGAGGTAGAACTCTTCCTGGTGGGAACACACTGTGGAGATGTCTTTTCTGCAAGGCAATGGGCCTCCCCCTCAGGATCTGCCCTTACCACTTCTACCCTTGATAATTAGGGTCAAGTTGCAGCAAAACCCAGCTAGGGATATGCTGAGCCTGATAAGAGAGGAAAGGAAGCTGCAAGAATTAGCCAGCATTAACTGGTAGGAACTGGGGAGTACCCAGGGGACTGGATTTGAGATTGCTTGATCAAGAGGTCTGGAAAAAAGACTGGATAAGAGTGAGTGTATAAACTTGGGGACAGTCTCTCAAGATATAGGATTTAACACCCTGGCAAAGACCCTAAAAGCCCACCGAAAACAGTGGCCTGAAGTTGAAGTGCCTGAATTACTGTGGCAGATGGTGGAAGAAGGGATTAAAAGGCTCAGGGAAGTGGGCATTCTAGAGCAGATAAATTACACAAGACCCAAAAACTCATCTGAGGTGTATGTTCCACAGGGAAGGCCAGGGAACACAGCAAGCTGGGATGAGAGAGACATCGACATCACTGGGAAGTTCAGTGGTGGCTGAGGGACTAAATATACAAATATTCCCAACTACAACCTCTGCTGCAAACAGCCTGGGACTCCAAACCACACCCTTGCAGCAATTGGCTCAGAATGGTCAGGACTCAGCCAATAATGGGCATTTTCCTTATTTTTGCCCCTGATTCCAACAGGACCAACCACAGAAAGCCAAATACACTCCCCAAACCGATCTCCTAAGATGCCCTGCTTCTAGTTAGCTTGCCTCCAGCTTCCCCATGCCAACAACCTGTAATCAGAACGTACCTGAAGCCTTCCCTATTTTCACTATAAAGCTTTCCCACTCTCCTGCCTGCCTCTGAGTCTATGCCAAACATGAGTGATGGTGGCTGTCTCCCTTGCTATAGCGAGCTCTGAATAAACAGCCTCTCTTCTTATCCTTTGGGTGGTCTTCATCTATTTCCACACGGCTTGCCTCTGCAGGCAAAAACTGATGGTAGGAGAGGCTATCACAGAGCTTGGCTCATTGATACTAATGAGGATTATGGATCACCAAAGCTCTAGAAGCCAGGTGGTAGCATTTAACTGCCAGAAGCCGGGGTTGGGGGTGGCGGGGGGTGGGAGGGGCAGAGTTGCAATTTTTGGGACAATTGCCAGGATTGAGTGGCAGCCAAGGAGGCTTAACCCACAGAGAGTTGTGGAGAGATAGTGAATAGAAATAACATTGCTAGAGGTAAAAGAGAAGAAGAGTCAAAGAAGGTATTGCTTAATACATATATTTATTCAAAGAAAACAATTCTGGAAGAGCAGGAAACTGAATGTGCTCATCCCAATAAAAAGTCACAATCCCAGTCCCAGTTCTCAGACCTGATCCAGTTTTCAGACCCACAACCAGTGCCCGAATAGGTAGATGGGCTCCAGTGGGAAGGATTCTGCATCACCACAGCAGTATATATGGTAATGATTCCTCTAGCCCTTCCACAATGGGACCTATGACTATTTATTTGAGTGATTGTACAATGGGGAAAGGGAAATAATAGGGCATTTCAGGGATTGTTAGATACAGGATCAGACATTGATACTTGGAGACCTGAACCATCATTACGGTCTCACTGTTAGATTTGGGGTATAGGAAAAGCATGTAACAAATGGAATCCTGGCCAAAGTCCAGCTTGCCATGGATCCCCTGGGTCTGTGGACTCACCAAGTGATCTTTTCTCTAGTTCCTGAATATGTAATTGGAATTGACAAACTTGGAAGTTTTATCCTTAGCCTGTGGGGTAAGAGCTATGATAGTGGGGAGGGCCAAGAGGAAGTCTTTGAAATTGCCTACTCACATCCCTACCAAGATAGTAAATAAAAAGCAATGTCACATTACTGGAGGGATGGTGAAGATTAGTGCCATTTTTAAGGATTTCAAGGACGTAGGGGTGGTGGTCCCCATCATATCTCCATTTAATTTGCCAGTCTGGCCCCTGCAGAAACTGGATAGATACTGGAGAATGACTGTAGACTATTACAAGCTCAATCGAGTTGTAGCCTTGCTTGCAGAGACTGTGGCAGAGTGGATCTAGTTTGCTAGAGCAGATTAACGTGTCTTTGTTACACATCATGAAGCCATTGATTTGATAACGGAACTCTTTTCTTTCCCTGTCAGGGAAAAGGTTGGAAACAACTTGCATTCGCAGGAAGGAAAATAAAATACATTTACAGTTTTGTCCTAGGACTATGTTAAGTCTCCTCTCCTCTGCCATAATATAGTCTGAAATATCTAGACTGTTGGGACATCCTGTGGAATATCAATTGATTCATTACATTGTTGACATCATGTTGATCAGGCAGGATGTGCAAGAGGAGACCTTGGTGCTCAGATGAGAGGGGGGGAGATAAATTCTACAAAGACTTTAGGACCTGCCACTTTGGTAAAGTTTTCAGGGGTCTAGTGGTCCTAGGGGCATGCTGGGGCATATTCTCCAAAATAAAAGACAACTTGCTTCAATCTTCATCCGCTATCACAAAGAAGGCAGCACAATGCCTACTAGGCCTATTCAGGTGCTGGAGGAACACATTCCACATCTAGGAACACTGCTTCAGCCCACATATCATGTGATCCTGAAGGTTGTCGGTTTTGAACAGGGCCTAGAACAGGAAAGGGCTCTGCAGCAGGTTCACACTGTGGTGTAAGCAGCTCTGTCATTTGGGCCATACAATCCAATAGGCCTAGTGACCATGAATCAAGAACTGCTTGTCATGAGTTGAGTTCTGTTGGACACATCAAGTCATAAAGTTGGGTGGACGCAGAGCAATCCATCGTAAGATGGAAATGGTATATCCAAGATTGAGGACCAGAGGGCAAGAATAGCCTAGACCCCCATATCACCCACAGTAGTTGTACAGCACCTAGTAGGAGGTTGAGATGGGAAGAGGGGTGCAAACAACCAGTTGAAGGAGGAGGATAAGCTTGATGTTGGTTTATGCATGGATTGGCTTGCTATATGAGTACAAGCCAAAAATGGATGGCAGCAGCAGTACAGCCACAAGTAGGGGTGGCCTTGGAAGACAACGTTGAGAAAAAATCTTCCCATAGTAGACCTTTGAGCAGTGTACTTGGTCATCTACTTTACGAGTAAGAAGAAATGGTTCATTCATCTGGGCCATGACGAATGGCCTGGCTAGTTTGGTCAAGGACCTAGAAGGAAAGAGATAGAGTCTGGGGTAGAGGTATGTGGATGGACATATGGAAGTTGGTATGAGGTGTGATTTTTGTATCATGTGTTAATTAACGCTAGTCGGGAAGCATATACCATTGAAGTGGCACTAAAAAAAGTAGATAATACGACTCAGACAGTTGACATTAGCCAGCCTTTGTCATTGGCCACTTCAGAACTTTACACTGGGCACATGAATGAAGAGGTCACAGAGGCAGAGGGGAAGGCTATACATGGATTTCCACTTACGAATGCAAATATTGCTATTGCTAACTCTGAGTGTCCAACCCGCCAGCAACACATCTCAAGGCTGAGCCCCTGACATGGCACTATTCCTCACAAGTAGCCAAGACCAACCAGCTACTTGGTAACAAGTTGATTATATTGGGCCCTTTTTGTCCTGAAAGTGCCAACGATTTGCTCTAACAGGAATAATTACCTGTTCCAAATGAGTTTGCCTTTCCTGCCTACAGAACTTCTGCCAGCACCGATACCTGGGGGCTTATCTGATCCATAGCATTGTACAATGAAGGAAATGGAGGAGTGGGCCCATTGTCATGGAATTCACTGGTAGTATTACGTGCTGCATCATCCAGAAGCTGTCAGTTTAACAGAGCATTGGATTGGCCCGTTGAAGGTGCAGCTAAAGTGCCACGTGGGAGGCAATATTCTGCAGGTATGGAGCCCTTTGATTAGAAATGTAAGAGAAGATGCTCAGGTTGCTATTTAACAGTAGACTAGATTATTGACATTCTCAAGGGATGTAATCTCATTACTGCTCCTCTGGAATATGATTTCCCTTATGAAATGTAATAAAGTGTAACTCGAAATTAAATGAGCTCTTTACACGCAATGATAAGAGGACAGCAAGGCCGAGCTCAGTGCCCTCACGCTCCGTCAGAGCTCCTCTCCCTGCCGCCTGGCTCCTCACACGCTTCTCTCTTGTTGCTCCGAGCAGCTCCATGTTACCACACGTGCAGGTCAAATGAACACGTGGGCAACATTGTAAGTGATGGCATGTTTTGGAACTTTAGGATAACTCAGAAGTGCCCAAGATCATAAATGTTATATTTGCCAAAGTTAAGGTTCTACTGAAATGGATTGGGACTGCAAATTATTTTGAGTAAATGCTGGCCTTTTCAATTGCACAGCTTTCCCTAGAATCAAAGCAATCTGCTAGCTCAGGTCTTCCATGAATTCCATTTGGAAGAATCATCTCCCATCCTTGCATTGAGGTCTTTTGTAATATTACGTCCCTTAAAAGATAAAACAAATATGTGCAATGCAAACAATAGCAAGTGGGACAATGTATTTCATACACATAAATGTAATCTGCTGGTGTAGTATATGTATCTAACACATGCTTATTCTGTCTTATTAGGGAGCAGAACCATCTATTTTGTGATGAGAAGTCCCATCTCCAGATTCATTTGTATCCTAAAATTCTGAAAAATATATTTTTACTTCCAAAATAATTACCTTATTTTGAACCCAGCTGCAAGTGAGTTCTCATTAATTCCCAACCCAAAGGAAACACTTCTCTTTACATATGTGGTTATTTGATTTGAAATAGATAGAATTAGTACCAGATGGTTTCTAAAGAGAATGATTATATTCTTAAAGGAATCTGGAAGAGTGTGATACCGCAAAGAGATATAAAGACTACATAAGGAAAATGATATATATTAACTAGTTAAATTAGTATTTAAAAAAAGATAAAGAGGCTTACCTTACCTCTTAACTTTTTAAAAAATATGTTTATTTTTCTATAGGTTCTATTGAACAACCGCAGTATATTTTATTTATTATTCAATGCTAAGTATTCTCATTTGAGTTCTTAAAGAAATTTAACATTTCAAAATTGTGCTATTATTCTGCAAAAGAAGACAGTGAAGTGGCCGGCCCAGTGGCGCAAGCTGTTAAGTGTGCGCACTCTGCTTCCGTGGCCCGGAGTTCTCAGGTTCAGATCCCGGGCTCGCACCGACGCATCGCTTGTCAAGCCATGCTGTGGCGGCGTCCCATATAAAGTAGAGGAAGATGGGCATGGATGTTAGCTCAGGGCCAATCTTCCCCAGCAGAAAAAAAAAAAAAGAAAAGAAAAAAAGAGGAGGACTGGCATCGGATGTTAGCTCAGAGCTGACCTTCCTCACCAAAAAAAAAAAAAAAGACAGTGAAACAAACAATTCCATAAATATATTTTCATACAAAGACAGAAAACAAGCACAAGAAGAGTCAACTATCTTGGGGGAACACAATATTTGGGTTGGTGGAATGAGACTCTTGTTCATTAAGAACTGTTTGAGAACCACCTATGGAATATAGAAAATGATCTACTTAAGGTTTAGTGTCCAATGCCAACGAAGAAGCACAGAGCCCTAGCTTAAGAAAAGTCATAAAACCTCATTTTCTGAGGCAGCAAGAAGAAGGAAGGAGATAATCTCAGACAATATCAGTGGTGGTAAAGGAGTTAAGAAACATTCCAAGGCGGCTGAGTAATCAACTGCTCTGTCTTGAGATGAGGAGATAAATTCTGTATTGAAATAGAATTGCTGCCTTCACAGGAGACTTTCTTGACAGAGGGGGCCAGGTAGTCCAAAGGAAATATGCCTGGCTCTAGAGAGTACAGTCCATATTCTATAAACTGAGCTGAGCACCTAATATGTGCTATGTTCCTGCTGGGTGCTGTGGGGGTTACAAAGACAAAAGGCAAACTGGCTTTTTCTTTGAGCTCCTACTTTGTACCAAGCCCTTGACAGGAATTCTGTGAAATGGGTATTATGGTTACCATTTTTACACATAGGGAAATGGGAATTTAAAGAGATTAAATAATATGCTCCAAGTCACACAGCTAGTAGATGATAACCATAATATCCACTTCACAGTGTTGTTAAGTCCTTGTTGCAAAGTAGAAGCTCAAAAGAAAATTAGTTTCTGAGTGGATTATCAGTATATGTTTGGGAGTTATTTTATCTTAATGCTGTTTTCAAAATTTATCATTCAATTATCACCTGATTATAACATGTTTGACTTAGTGATGTTCTAGAATTTTTTTTTATGCATTAGTTTATGCTATTATGGCAACCTGTCAGCTTCTTTGAGGTCTGAGATCATGCCTTATACCAGCAAGGTAAACTTCCACTGCTCTACAAATTGCCTCCTTGCTCATTGGACACTGCTTAGTGAAGATCTAGGTGTCGCTCCTGCTGAAGTGCTCATCATTCAGTGTTTTCCTCTGATATCAGTAAGGATGAAAGATGAAGAACATGCAAAATCAGAATTTTACTTTAGATCAGTATGCTTTAAAACAATGGTTTTCAAATTTCTGTCTGAAATATTTTTGTTTGTTGTTAGTGCCTTCAAGTCAGTTCTGGCTCCTAGCCACACTATGTACAGCGGAATGAACTCTGCCCATCCTCTCACCTTCCAGCACTATATCAGACAATGCTGCGCTGCTATTCATAGGGTTTTCAAAACCAATTTTTTTCAGAAGTAGGTGGCCAGATCCTTCTTCCCAGTCTGTCTTAGTCTAGAAGCTCCATGGAAACCTGTCCACCATGGGTGACCCTGCTGGTATTTGAAATACCAGTGTCATAGCTTTCAGCATCACAGCAACATGCAGGCGCCACAGTAGCTGACAACCAACAGATGGCGTGGTGTGGTTTCTTGACCGGGAAACGAACCTGGGCCACGGCAGTGAAAGCACCAAATCTTAACCACTAGACCACCAGGGCTGGCAGTCTTAAATCTATAGTAAGAATATATTTTTTATTGGACCTAGTATATATGTATACATGCACACACTCCAATCAAAGGTTTTATGAAACAATACTTACCTTATGGGTGATGGACTCTGATCCTTTCTATTGTTTTCTGTGCTGTGCTGTTCTGTTCTGTTTTGTTCTGTTCTGCTATTCCATTCCACCCATCCTAGTAAAAAATGCTGGACTGGGCCACATGACTTACTCAGGCCGATGAGAGGTTAGTAAAAATGAAGCTTGAAAAACGCATGTATGCTCAGGCTGGTTTGCTCTTGCCCCTCTGTCTTGGTTATGAGAACACGCCTGACTAGCTGCTAGAGACACAGGGGTAGGATCAGAGATGTGAGGGGAGCTGAATCACTACAAGTATCCCAGCTGAGGCTATCCTGGATTAGCTCACAACCAGCCAACACTCAGATATATGAGTGAGCCCAGCCAAGATAAGCAGAGGCATCTAGCCATCTAGCCAGCCACTCCAGACATTTGAGCGATAAACATTTATTGCTAAATGCCACTGAGGGTCTTTGGTTTGTTACACATTATTGCTGTGGCGCTAGATGACATGCACCTGGCTGCGCCCAATCATCTACTGTTTATGTTTGAGTATGAGGTATATCTATTAACTGGAAGCCTAGCAGAATCAATTAACCCCCCCCCCCCTTCTGCCTCACTCCCGCTGACATGTCACACTATATCCAGGAGGTGGAGGGGGGTCAGCCAGTTCCAGGTATTTCCACTGGAAGAAACAGACAGCAGTTCTCAAATTTTACTGTCCCTCAGATCATCTGATCTACTGAATGAGACCCTAATGCTTACTAACGTTTAACAACTGCTGACTTAGTGAGTTGCTTTATCTTTTTGGAGTTGGTAGCAATAGGATTACTTGATAAAGACTAATGGGTGAAATGCAAATGGCTTGCTTATGCAAACTATTTAAGTATGTTTATCTTATATACAACTAATGACAACATATATAACCACATGCTTTCTTGCTTAACTGCTTAGTCTTTACACATTAGGGGACTGTTTTCATTTGGTTAAAAAATATGCAACCTAGTATTTGCATGAAACTGATACCTCTTTTAATGAAGGAGGACATTTTAGCAAAAAAAGAAAAAAGTGTGATGCTGAAAAAGAAGATGAATCAACAAAAAAACATATAATACTACGAATGAAAGACTTGGAATAAAAGCGCTTAGGTAAAAATCCACAAAATAAAATCAGTTCTTTGCACAGTATTACTATAAATCTACACACATTTAAGTATTCAAATATTTTGTATTTTCATTTTTTGCAGTCAAATCTTTTTAATTTTGTTATTCATTTTTCATGTTTCATTATGAAAACTACTTGTAACCAAATGAAATCATAATAAAAGCAAAACAGTTCTTTTACCTTTTACGGCAAAATTGCCTTACGGCCAATTAGTTGTGTGGCGAAAGTGTTTGCAGGGAAACCGCTTGAGGCGAAGATGCTTACGGCGAAAATACCGGACACGTGGCTCCCGGAGTAGTTTCGTTATGTAGCAAAGTGGAACGCCATTACTCTGTTCAGTTCCTTACATCACATTTCAAGTTCTCGGCTCTCAGTTAAGCTGGTATGGACTAAGCTTTCATGCCTCTCTGATCTTGGGTTGAAAGGACTAGATTATACACATGTGCCAATATGGAGACTGTCCTCTCAGGAGCCTCTTGCTCTTTTCTACTTTTTCTGTTTGTGAAAAGGATCTCATTTCTCCCCTCTCATGGCTCTTAGTCAAAGAATAAAGTAGTTCTGCTTAAAATGCAAAGTATGTGGCTCATATTCAAACCACTGCTATCCCAGCAGAAAGTCCTTTTAAAGACTTTTAAGTCTTTCAAACCTAGCGTATGGTATGAGGTAAATACGTAATCGTTAAATTGAAACATGATTTTTTTCCCTTCACTCACGGCAAGTACGTTATTCTACTGTCTCTGTATTTCCGAAACTCGCAGGCAAGTTTGTAACTTGCTGGGATTAAACAGGATCATTCCTTCTTTGCAGACTCTCTAGCTCCAAATATTCACTGCCATGATGTTAAATCTTCTGTGAATTCTTAAACTCTAGGGATATTTACAAGAAGAACACAATATTATTTTGGCAGAGAATCGCATGTATGTACGTGGGTAGGGGTGATACTTGCTCCTATATATCTCTGTAATATGAAAGAAACTTGGTTTAGTTTGCTCCTATTTTATTCTCCTGGGATCCAGGGAAAATATTCAACAGGAAAAAAGATATTATTTCACTCTTAGAGCTAACAGTGATGGAAACTTGGAAATGAAAGAAAGTATGCCTAGGTATATAGGTCATGAATTTTAAAAGTCCGGATTACCTCTGTTTTATTCATCTAAAATGAAAATATTCTTCAATCATCAAAATCATGTTTATGGCTTGTTTGGGAAAATTTATCTTAAAACCAGATATAGATTTTGGAAGGAAACCAGGAGCCTGGACAGTACAATTCACTTGGGGTCAAAGGCAAAATTGTTAGGAGATCAAAGTTTTCCTTATTCAGCCTACAATATTAAGATTTGGGGAATATAAAAGAAATAACTTAAAATATCTTCCTAGAAGTAACTGTATATTATCAGCTTTAGGTGAAAAAGCTAGGAACTGGCTTCATTTAAGGAATAATTACTCAGCTCTCTAGAGTTTGCTTAAACCACTTCAAGGACCAGATTTATAGTTTATATCATGTGCTGTTAAATCCTTTTCCACTGAATCTGTTTAAGTTGGAATGTATATTAGATTTCTGCTTGTTCATTCATTTGGCGTGTGCTTATTGAGTGCCTACTATATGCCGGGTTCTACTAGGTCCTGGAAATACAGCGCTGGACAAGATGGTCCCCATCCTCATGGAGCTTACAGGTTAGGAAGGAAGACAGTTATTGAGCAAATAAGTGGCATGTATAGCGATTTAATTACAGTTGTAGTAAGCTCACCAAGAGGAAAATGACAGTGTTCAGTGGAAGTCATTAACACGGGAAGTGCATTGTCTCAGGGGTTGGGGGTGGTTTTCCTTAGGAAGTGATATTTTAGCTGGCATTAGTAGGATTAGTAGGTGTTAGCTCACACGTTTTTTTCGATAGTACGTTTTCATCAAATCATTGAAATCAGATATTTATTTATAGTAGAACCAATTCTATCTGATCAGATGTCTAGGGGGCTTACGTAAAATTTAATTTAGGAAATCAATAACTCCATGTATTCATAGAAGCCAAAGGTTAACAGCCAAACGGGGAGGAATGACTTAAAAGATCATATCCCTTCACTCAAAAATATTTGCACTGGGGATACAGCAGTGAAGAAAATAGACAAACAATCCCGGCCCTTGCGGAGCTTGCACGGTAGCAGAAGAGACAGTCAGTCAACGAGGTAAAGAAGTAACATACAGAGGAAAAATGAAGCAGCAAGGGGGTAAGGGAATGTTGGAGTTGCAAACTTACCATAGCCTACTTTACATAAGGCTTTTGGAGGAAAATGTACTCTGATTCCACTCACCTACTAGCTGCTTGGATTGCGGTTGGCTGGAATTGGTGCCATATTTGAACGCTCACTGGAATTCTTTAGCGCTGTCATCCCTAAATTGTGAGGAGGCACTAATGTATTTTTCCCACGACTTGTGAGTGTCAGACTTCAGAGAGGGAAAGTCGTTGGCAGAGGAGTCCTTGACTGCAGTAGAGTGAGACCCGCATCTCCTGGCGGAGGGCCTTTGTGTGTCTGCAGAGTCAGGCAGATCCTGAGTCAAACTCTGGCTCCTCTGTTCATATGCTATGTGATCCCTGGAAAACGAATCCACCTCTTTGATCTGTAGTTTCCTTATTTGTAGAATAAATGGCTTGGAGCAGATCTCTAAAACTCTTTCAAGACTGAAGAGCTCCTTCTGTGAAAGGCTCTTCACTTTTCATAGGGAGATTTTTATTTTCAGGGACCACTACCGGGGCCTTTGAAAGCACCCTGTACACAGTACTTTGCCTACGTTGTTTAGTGGCCTTTCTGTCAGGTGAGTAAAGAACATATTACACTTTCATTACATCATTTTAATAAAAATAACAAACATTTGTGTGTTACTAGCTATTTGCCAGGTGCATTTCTCAGCCTCTTACCTATGGTTCTCACGGCAATCGTACAAGGTGAATATTATTATCATTCCCATTTTACAAATGGCAAAGAGAGATTAAGTAACTATCCAAGGTCACACAGAAGGTTAAGGGGCAGAGTGGTCTCCAAACATTTTTTTGAACATACATTCCATTAATAAAATAATTTTGAGCATTTATCCCCATATATGTTTGTTTATTGATTTAAAATGATATGTATATACTTATATAATAATAGTGCATGCACTGAAAAACATCCATAAAATAGAAAATAAAAACTAAAAGCTAAAGATGAAATATTTAAAAATTAATTTTAAAGTTTTATTAACAGTACAAAAATTTTTTGCCTTCATAAATGTGATTGAATATGCTTTGTTATTTTTTGTTTGAATCATGGCCTACATACACTTTGTGACTCGCCTATTCAAAGATCTGTTTCTAAGTTCCTATCGGAAAAAGATGCCTCATAAATATCCTTGGCTTCTTATGGAGGAAGTACAATATTAGCTACCCTTAATTATGATATGCATTTGTCAATCATCCACCCTCTACACAAAGGCTTTTTAAACTGTTATGGTTTAAATTCTGCACAAAAATTCCTATCATTCCTGATTTGATCAGTTGCTCTTCCAAACTCCTTGGAAGTGAGTGCGTTTTAATGTTTTAACAAATGAGATTAAAACAAGTTAATATAATATCTTGAGAATGTTGAAACGGTTATAATATTCTGTACCTATTTTTTTTTGGTACAGATAAGGGAGATTTCAGAGGGAATATCCCACGGTAGCCTGCTTTTCCCAGAAAGCAGAACCTGAGGTTTATTTAGGAGTGTACAATACCCGGGAAGAGGAGGGAGGGACAAGGGGAGGGAAACTTGTCAAGAATATATTATTGAGTTGCCACTGTCTTGCGTGGACCATAACTGTTCGATGTTGAGAGATGGTCTCTCTAAAAAGGCTGTATAAATGACTGCTGCTCAGAAGAGTCCCTCAGGGGAAAGGAATGGGAAAAATACATTCTCTAGCTCCCATCCTCGTAGTTCAGAGGTTCAGTTTTTGATTGTGCTTGTGTAGGTACTGAGTGGGGTTCTGTAGCCTTTCACCTCTCCAAGTCAACAGGAAAAACCAGGAGTGGGAGGCGAGAAGGAAGCATAGCTGGGTGCTGTCAGCTTGTGTCTGCTTGAAGGAGGTCCGTGCCTGGGCATCACACAGGGGCTGGGCAAGAGAGAGGTAAGGCAGAGAGAATTGAGGCGCCATCAAAAAAGTGATTAATATATCTTTGGCAACAATAACCATGTAACTATGCAAACATTTTCAAATAACAATGCTCCCCTAAGCACCTTTTTTTTTTTTTTAAAGCATTTACTTTTTATTCATTGTTAAAACATCACATGTATCTACCTAGGTACAGTAAACTGCAACATGCTGCAACATATTGAAGTAAAAGAACTAGGGAAGCCTCCACTGTGAACCGCTCAATTGGGTGAACCCCTTTCTTCCTCCAGGATGCTCACATGCTGTATGTGAGGGCCTGGCAGACAGACTGACTCATGCACTAGGCTCAACCTGTATACTAAATATTGGCATAACAATTTCTTATTTTTTGATTGAAAATGAATGGAAAAGATGTTCTAATATTTTTTAAAGAAGTTTTAATATTTCATTTCCTTAAAACAGTGGATTGTCTTGCCCCGCACTTTGGAGGTCAGCAGTGTAGGGCTTCTAAGACATAAGGGAATTGAGGCAGCTCCTGTAAGGGGCAGGGCTTTATGGGACAGAGTGAGAACGTGGGCTTCGCGGCTAGCAGGCTTGGGTCTCATCCTGCTTTTCCACCCACTGCTTTGTGTAGCCTTGGTCCAGTTACTTAGTCTCACTTTCCTCATCTGAAAATGGAAATGATAAAACCCGTCTCCTGTGTGATACATAGTAAGTGCTCAGTAAAAGGAAGCTGCCGCTATAGCAGCAGCAGTTGACAGCAACAAGGGGGAAGGGGAGCCAGCTGAGCAGCAATTGCTCCCCGCCTAAATGGAGGTTTACAGCGTACCGGGGAAATGAGTTTTCTGTCACCTCCTCTTCCAAGATTCCTTCTCAGCAGCAATACTATTGGGGATGGCAGTGGGCAAGAATTTATGCCTATGAAACTACATGATTTATTATCCACACTGACTTAGCTCGGAAGCTCTGCAGTATGGAACTGAAATTCTTTTCCCTGTTAATCGCAGTTTTTATCACAAAATTCCTTCCGAACTTCCTGCTCGGACCTTTCCTCGAGGTGGAGAGAAAACCAGAAACTATGTTGCTCTGGCTATAGTTACTATTTATTTCAGATATTTATAATTTTTTCATTATAATAATCTCACCAGCATGGGGAAGGATCCTGCTTTTTGAGGTAACTTGAATGGGGTAGGGGTCGTTCAGGCCTCGTTGGAGCCTCTCCTCTACTTGATCAAACTTGAACACTGATATTGACTTACCTTAATTTTGTGGTCACAAGAGTGAAACATTTTCCAAGTTCTGCCTGCGACTTATCCCTAGTTTGTGTTTCTCTGATAAGGTCTCACTGACCTATGTACTTTAAAATTTGTGTCATTTTATTTCTACTAATCATGGTAACTTTACCCTTGTCATATTCAGTGAGTTTTACCCCTGGTATTCCCCTCTGATTGCTAGGGTCCATGCAACAACAATAATTTCCAGAAAGAAGTTTTCTAAATAATCCCTTATGTAGTATAGCACAATTTAATATGTTGATTCCACTAATATGAGAAAAAGTGATATAGAAATATATGACAGTTAAGCCTTGAAGTTCCATATGTACTTACTCAATCTGGCTTGAAATCCCAGTGCTTTGTGCAGATGAGCAAACTAACGCTGTAGAGTGGAGTTTCCATGAAAACGAGAGCAAAGGAGGCCACAGTTGAAGGTCCTCTGCTGGAGGGTTGGGAGTAGTGCTCTCTGTATTGCCAGCTCCCTCCAGGCGATAGCAGCTCCCAAAACAATGGCAGCACTCCCATCTTTCTGTCTGTCCATCCCCACTAGGCTCTGACCTTTGTGTGAGACTGGAAAATGGAGAGATGATGGTTGGAGTAGGCCAGCATCTGCGGAGAACTGGGAAGGGTAGATTTTCTGGCAGCATGTCTATGACCAATGACTCCCATCATTTTATGGCTACGACTAATTGTAATGCGTGTGTGTATGTATGTGTGTCCGTGAAAGAGAGAGAGGGACAGAATCTCCCAGGAGGAGGGGAGAGGCTGCTGCCTACCAGCAGTGGGGATGCTATTGGCGGCGCTATTGGGTGGATATGGGGAGAAGGGTTGCTGTACATTTTTGACATTGACTGAGTGGAGACTGAACCCTCTCTTCCTGGGAACTGTGTGACTCTGGTTGAATTTCTTTTTTGAATTTCTCTTTTGGTCTCTGAAAATGGCAAAAGTTTTTTTCCTGTTGAAGACGTAAATCCACTCATCCATTCATCCATCCGTCTATCCACCCACCCACCCATCCATCTGTCAATACCAAAACTTCAAAAAGCAGCTCTCACAGGAAGCTTAAATTAAAATAATTTGGATCTCATCACTTTTTCAGAAAGATCTTTTATGGTTAGTTTAGGCCCCCTGATGCCACAGCACTCTGTTTTTTCTATCATAACTTTCGTCACTCTTTACTTTATTTGCATATTTTATCATGTGTCTTTGCTACCAGCCTGTAAGCTACTTGTTCACCCGTGTGCGCCCGAGGCCAGCGCTGCGCTGGACATTCAGTCTGGAGGCAGCAGTCCGGCTGTAATAAACAGTACTTTCATAAGTTTGTTGAATGCTGAGAAAGTTCTTTAGTCTTATTCTTCAAAATATGTCCTCAAGCATATTTTTTTTATTTAATGACTTTTTCTTTAATATTATGCATCTGTAAGAATGTGCAAAAATATACCTAGATCTAAAACTGCATATTCTTTACTTTCCTGACTGCTGTTCTAAGAAACATTACAAGAAGGTATATTGATTTTTGTTTCTTCTGGGCTTCAGACACGCACATTTCCACATAGTTTTAGACATTAATGACTGAGACAGGCACTGGAATTATAGTTTTGGGAGTCTGAGGCCAGCTTTGGTCCACATAGCTCGTTCATCTGAGAACATGTGTCTCCATCTGCCAGGCTGAGGGGCTCTGTCCGGGAAGCATGCAAATACACTGCGAGTGTGTCTGGGTGCGGGGGGTTTGTGTGTCAGAGCAGTACTCTAAGCTGATGTCTCAGCAACAGAGAGGGCTGAGCAGAGCTCTAAGGCAGATGTGGCAGAAGTAATACACTCTCATGAGAGGAGCAGTGACACTTTTGATGAAGGAAAACAAACTTCACACATGCCTAGCAGTTTCTCCCTTGAGAAATCCATATCTTAGTGAGAACCGAAGAAAGGTTGAGGGTTGAGAGCCATGCTCGCCTGTGTCCATGGGGATGGACAGGGTGTACACCAGTGACTAATCTTCCTGCATGTTCCCTAGCATTTGAGCATTTGCTGTCTCTTTTCTGGCACAGAGCCAGTTGTTTGGCCCGATCTGAAAGCTATGGAGTGCACTTCCTGAAGAATCTGCGTTTTGCTACACATGCACTGGAGGACTGCAAGATGCAATTGCTTCCTATTCTCTCTCTCTCTCTCTTTTTTTTGTGTGTGTAAGGAAGATTAGCCCTGAGCTAACATCCATTGCCAATCCTCCTCTTTTTCCTGAGGAAGATTGGCCTTGGGCTAACATCTGTGCTCATCTTCCTCTACTTTATATGGGACGCAGCCACAGCATGGCCTGATGAGCGGTGAGTAGGTCTGTGCCCAGGATCCGAAACTATGAACTCCAGGCTGCTGAAGCGGAGCACACGTACTTAACCGCTAGGCCACTGGGCCGGCCCCCCTATTTTCTCTCTTAATTAATTATTTTCCTTTTCCTCCATCTGTTGAAGAGAAGGCCACAGGAAGCATCACTATCCTTTCCCCTTTGGTCTTGATTTGTGTTTAATAGAAGAACAATCCAACAAATATAACCAATAATGCATTAATGAAATGACTTGTTTAGTGGCTGGGGTCATGGTGGATGCCATCTAAAGATTAGAGCTAGGAGTTTACCCAGCTCTCAAAATGGCACAGTTTTAAACTCAGAGGGAAAACATTTTTGTTTAATAGAGTCCCCATAGGAGATAGGCAAATGAATTATCTACTTTAGACCTTGATTACACATTCGCTGTTGTGACTGACTGCAGCGTTGGTTGGAAGTCCACCTTAAACTATTTGCATGCCAATATTTTAAAAGAATCAGAGCCAGGAGGTCAGCCTGGGAAACTCATCTACCACATGATGGATGCAGAACACACACATCCTGCTCAGCCCACTGCTTTGAACTTCTGATTTGTTTGCACAAATCCTCTAAACTCTAAGTCCCCATGCAGGACACAGAAAGTATCTTGGAAAGTGATTTACATTCTTCAGCTTGAAACTGGATTACAATCTAATTTAACCAAGTTCTTTTTTCTCTTTCTTAAAAATTTTTTTACTGTGGTAAAATACATGTAACATCAAATTTACCATCTTATCCATTTTTAAGTATACAGGTCAGTAGTATTAAATACATTAATAATGTTGTGCAACCATCACCACCATCCATCTCCATTACTCCTTTCATCTTGTAAAACTGAAACTCTATACTCATTAACCAATAACTCCCCATTATCGCCTCCTCCCTGCCCCTGTCAACCACCATTCTAGTTTCTGTCACTATGATTTTGACTACTCTGAGTACCTCATATAAGTGGAATCATACAATATTTGTCTTTTTGTGACTGGCTTATTTCACTTAGCATTATATCCTCAAAGTTCATTCATGTTGTACCGTATATCAGAATTCCCCTTCTTTTTAAGGCCAAATAGTATTCCTTTTTGGGTGTATATATGACATTTTGCTTATTCATTGATCCACCAATGGATACCTGGGTTGATTCCATGTTTTGGCTATTGTGAATAATGTTGCTATGAACTTGGGTGTACAAATATCTCTTTGAGACCCTGCTTTCAATTCTTTTGAGTATATACCCAGAAGTGGAGTTGCTGGATCATATGGTAATTCTATTTTTAATTTTTTAAGGAACCACCATACTGTTTTCCGTAGTGGCTGTACCATTTTACATTCTTACTAACGGTGCACAAATGTTCCTTTTCTCCACATCTTTGCCAACATTTGTTATTTTCAGGTTTTTTTTGATAGTTGCCATCCTAATGGGTAGGAGGTGGTATCTCCTTGTAGTTTTAATTTGCATTTTCCTAGTGATTAGATATGTTGAGCATCTTTTCATGGGCTTATTGGACATTTGTATATTTTCTTTGGAGAAATATCTATGCAAGTCCTTTGCCTATTTTTAAATTGGGTTTTTTGTTTTTTTGTTGTTTAGTTTTAGGAGTTCTTTATATATTCTGGATATTAATCCCTTATCAGATATATGATTTACAAATATATTTTTTACATTCTGTGTGTTGCCTTTTTACTCTGTTGATGTTTTCCATTGATGCACAAAACTTTTTAATTTTCAGGAAGTCCAGTTTGCCTATTTTTTCTTTTGTTGCTTGTGTCTTTGGTGTCATATTCATGAAATCATTGCCAAATCCAATGTCACGAAGATTTTGCTCTGTGTTTTCTTCTGAGAGTTTTATAGTTTCAGGTCTTACATGTAAGTCTTTGATCCATTTTGAGTTAATTTTTGTATATGGTGTCAGATAAGGGTCCAACTTCATTCTTTTGCATGTGACTATCCAGTTTTCTTAGCAACATTTGTTGAAAAGACTGTCCGTTCCCATTGAATGATTGGTAGCCTTTTCAAAAATCATTTGACAATATACATGAATCTTTATTTCTGGCCTCCCTATTCTATTCCATTGGTCTATATGTCTGTCTTTATGCCAGAACCACACTGTTTTGATTATTGTAACTTTGTAGTACATTTTGAAATCAGGAAATTTTGAAATGTGAGTTCTCTGGCTTTGTTCTTTTTCAAGATTTTTTTGGTTATTCAGTGTCCCTTGCAATTCCATATGAATTTTATGAGGGCTTTTCTATTCCTGCAAAAAAAGCCTTTGGGATTTTGATTGGGATTGCATTGAATTTGTAGATTGTTTGGGTAGTATCGACATCTTAACAATGTTAAGTCTTCTAATTCGTGAACACAGGATGTGTTTCCATTTATGTCTTCTTTAATTTCTTTCAGCAATGTTTTGTAGTCTTCATTTTACAAGTCTTTTTTCTCCTTGTTTAATTCCTAAGCATTTTATTCTTTTTGATGATATTGTGAATGGAATTGTTTTTGTAATTTCCTTTGAAGATTTTTCATTGTTAATGTAAAGAAATACAACTGATTTTTGTGTTTTGACTTTGAATCTTGCTATTTTGCTGAATTCATTCATTAGTTCCAAGCAGTTTTATTTATTTATTTATTTTTGTAGAATCTTTAGGGTTTTCTACACATAAGGTCATATCCTCTGTGTACAGAAGTAATTTTGCCTCTTCCTTTCCAATTTGGATGTCTTTTGTTTCTTTTTCTCGTCTACTTGCTCTGGCTGCAATTTCCAATACAATACTGAGTAGAAGTGACAAAAGTGGACAGCCTTGCCCTGTTCCTATCTTAGAGGAAAAGCGTTCAGTCATTCACCATTGATTATGATGTGGACTTTTCATATATGGATTTTATTATGTTGTGGTAGTTTCCTTCTATTCCTAGTTTGCTGAGTGTTTTTATCATGAAAGGGTGTTGAATTTTGGCAAATACTTTTCTCCTTCAGTTGAGATGATCATGTGATGATAATCATTTTCTCCTTCATTCTGTTAATATAGTATATTAACATAAACATAAACATAAACTAATAACTCTTACATTAGTCTCTTAAATTATATAGAAAACAAAATGTGGAGTTACAATCCAAAGTTACATTAATACTAGGTTTTAGATTAATAATTAAAAAAAGATATTACTCTCTTAAATCATGTAAAAGACTAAAAGTGAGTTTACAAACCATGTTACAATAAGACTAGCTTTTATAATTGCCCATGTATTTACCTTTATTGAGGTCTTTATTTCTTCATATGGCTTTGAGTTACTGTCTAGTGTCCTTTCATTTCAGTCTGCAGGACTCCCTTGAGCATTTCTTGCATGGCAGATCTAGTGGTAACAAACTTGCTCAGCTTTTGTTTACCTGGGAATGTCCTAATTTCTCCCTTGCTCTTGAAGGACAGTTTTGTTGGATATAGGATTCTTGGTTTACAGTTTTTTTCTTTTGGAACTTTGAATATATTGGCCCACTGGCTTCTGGCTTCCAAAGTTTCTGATGATAAATCCGCTGATAATCTTATTGAGGATCCCTTGTATCTGACAATTTGCTTCCCTCTTGCTGCTTTCAAGATTCTGTGTTTATCCTTGTCTTTCAAAAGTTTCATTATAATGTGCCTCCGTGTAAGTCTCTTTCACTTTATTTTACTTGGAGTTCATCAAACTTCTTGGATCTTTATATTTATGTCTTTCATTAAATTTGGGAAGTTTTCAGCCATTATTTCTTCAGATATTCTCTCTGCTTCTTTCTCTCTCTTCTCCTTCTGGAACTCTCACAATGTGTCTGTGGTCTGCTTTTGGTGTTCCACAAGTCCCTTAGGCTCTGTTCACTTTACTTCAATCTTTTTTTTTCTGTTTCTCAGACTTGATAATTTCCATTATCTTATCTGCCTTCTTTCTTTGGCCTGCTCAAGTCTGCTTTTGAATCTCTCTAGTTATTTTCATTTCAGTTATTATACTTTTCAGCAGTAGAATTTCTTTTTGGTTCCTTTTGAGGTTTTCTATCTCTTCATTGATATTTCCATTTTGTTCATGCATTGTTTTCTTGATGTTCTCCACATCTTCCTTTAGCTCTTTGAGCATCTTTAAGATGGTTGTTTTGAAGTCTTTGTCTAGCAGATCTTCTATCAGGTCTTTTTCAGGGATAGTTTCTGTTGATATATTTTTTTTTCTTTGAATGAGCCACACTTTCCTGCTTCTTTGTATGCCTTGTGATTTTTTTTGTTGAACACTGGACATTTGAATCTAATAATGTGGAAACTCTGGAAATAAGATTCTCCCTGCTTCCCAGGGATTGCTGTTTTGTGTTATTGTTTTGTTTTTTTCTGATTATTGTGGCTTGTTTCTGTGCCAAGGATCAGCCTGAGATGTAAACTTAAGGTCTTCTCAGGTCTTTTCTGGGCCTGCACCTTTCCCTGGGCATGTGTAGTCACTTTCTAATTTTCTCCATATTTGCAGTTGCTTTTGAGTGTCCTAGTCTTTAATATCTGGTTCCCAAAAGGGGAATAAGAGAAAAATGAAGTGGGGAGGAACAAAAGGGTGCTGGCCCTTTTAATCCCCTGGGAGTCGCTTCAGCATGAGGAGGAGGAGCTTGCAACAATGGAGGGAAGTGCGACAAGTGACAATGGTCACCCTCCTCTTTGTCTGCACCTCTATGATCGGAAGCACGGATCTCTGATATTTGAAGGAAAGCATTCTTTTTGCTCATCCTGCTTCCCACAAACTGTGTGCAGCTTGTTCCAGAAACAGGTGCACAGCTGCCTGCCATGGGGTTAGGGGTGGAAGATGGGCAGTTGCTACTACACTAAGAGCTGAAATTGACCAAAAATTGACCACAATTTACTATCTAAGACTTCCTCTGGAAGTTGGAAGCCTTTAGTAGACTCCAGACTTCCAAAAATAGTTACATCAGATAGATTCTGCCAGTACAGTTGTTGCCTAGACTGGGAGACAGATTCTTTGTGCTTCCTACTCCACTATCTTCCCAGAATCCTTGACATAGTCAAAACGATAAAAATGAGGGTTCTGGTGTCAAAATGTTTACATTGCTGGCTTTTAAAAAATCAGAACCTACAATTTCTTTGTGAATCAGGAAAGATTTATATCACGCATGATTCTCAAGACTCAAAACATGTTCATTGTTTTTTTTTTCTTTCTTTCTTTTTATCATGGCAACACCACTGTAGACCTTGTTTCCTAAAAGTAGTTTTGAGATGCAGAATTTTAACATTTGTGTACCACTAGCACTTCCCCTCATGCGTCAAGACCTGATGACATAGGTTGTTGACGTTTCACTATTTGCTGGAAGTTATGCTTAAAGGTGGTGGGGGAGGGAGGGACAGCAGAGACCGAGTTCTAATGGTTGTGTTGGGCTTCCTTTTAGCTACTTCTTATAACTTGTTCAGAAGAATGTTGAAATTGTTTGTTAAAGAGAAGTTTTGGAGATTATCCATGGATTTGGCTTATCTGTGGCAACTGTAGGAAGGGGGATGAGTTAGAGGACACTAAAGAGGACCAGGCAAGTGATGATGAGGGTCACCATGATAGAAATGAGGGAGAATGGATTGTGTTAGTATTAACTCAAATAACCTCTCTCTCTCTCCTTCTCCTTTTCTCTCTCTCTCTCCCCCTCACTCCTCCCTGTTTTCCTTTCATTCTATTTCTCTCCACTTCTCACCCTTCTCCAAATGGAAAGATAGATCTGAATATGTACCATGGTCCTATCTTTTAACCATTTTCTCTGCCCACTATTTGTTCAATCTTATATATATCTTGGGGGCATAAATTGCCTCTAGTAATACTAAAGTGGACAAAACAATATGAAGCAGAATCTTGATTTAAAACTTATGTGGAAAAAATTTAAAGATTTTTGGGGCCCTGTACAGGCTATGTGTGTTATTACACAACAATCATTATTATGATTATTATCACTGAATGCTTTCTATGTGTCAGGAGCTTTATTAAGCACTGAGACTACACAGTAGAAGACTCAGTCTGTGCCCTCAAGTAACTCATTGTCCAGTGGGGGAAAGATATACACACAGGGATTTCAATGTCACAATTATTATAATGGAAATATAATTGTGTATAAGGCACAATTGAGAGTGTCAAGAAGGAGCATTGAAGTTTGCTTGGAGGAAATCAAGAGACAAGTTTTTAGTTGAAAATTGCAGTAAAAGTTTGTCAAGTGGAGATGGGCCAAGGGCTAGGCAAAGGGAGCACCATGTACAAAGGGAAATGCCAGAAGTTTACTGTGGATGGAGTGTGAGTTGCAAGGCTGGAAAAGAGCAAGAGATGAATAAGTAGGCAGAAGCAATATCATAATAGGTGTTGGACATCATAATTGTTCCGTTGGGTAATGGAGAGCCATAAAAGGATTTTAAGCAAAGAAGACATAAAATCTGAGTTGAGTTTTAGAATGTTCTATGTGTAAGATTGAGTGGGAAAGGGCTATTCTGGAAGCAGGGAAAACATTTAAGGCATGTGACAATGGCCCCAGCAAAAAATAATTAAACCTAAACCAAGGCAGTGTTTTGATAAAGAGGAAGGAGTGGTTTCGGGAGAGGTTTAAGAAAATAAAATGTATAGGACTTATTAAGTAATTGGTGATAGAATATGTCTTCTAAGATAATTCAAGATTTTGGTCTCAGTGATGTATAGACAATAGTTTTATGTATTCATTCAATAGATATTTATTATATATCTACTAGGTTCCAAGAAAAGTGGTGAGTGCTGAGGATACTTAGATGAAAAGACATGGGATCTGTCTTCAGGGAGTTGGAACTTCAGTAGGAGAGACAGACACCACAATTGACAAGTGAAATAAGGCACTTACACAATGGAGTTTTGACTGTTACCCCCAGTAAGGACCCCAACAAAGGGTTCTAGATGATGTCTTCACTTATGGACATGCTGAGCTTAAGGAACTTGCAAGACATCCAATGGAGATGCAATAAACACCTGGTTATATGGGACCAGGACTCAGAAACACATACTCAGGAGTAATCAGGGTTGAGGTCACAGCCAAGATCTTGTGAGTGATGAGATCATGAGGGAGAATGGGTGGTGTCATAAGAGAAAACGGGCAAAGAGAGAAACAAATTTTAAGGGGCAACAAAGGAAGAGATGCCAGCAAATAAGACTGAGAAGAAACTGTCAGAGAGATAAGAAAGGAACATTTGTATAATATCTCCTGTCACTTTTGAAAGGCCTGCTTTGGTTGTACATAGGGAAGACGTACTTCTGTTATTTCCAATATCTATTTTGGTACCTAGTATAGAGAAGGTACTAAAAAAGTGTTAATTTAGCTGAAGTAACATAGGGAAATTAATTCTATCCTAATAATGTGATGAAGGAAATAGAGAAACAATGTAATACACAAAATTTGAAAAGAATTGAACTTGGTATTTACTGAATTTGTGATCAGGGAAACTTTAGTTCTAGACTTTATCAACTGCTGGTCAACTTACTTGTCCTTCAATATTGCACTTGTACTATGTACTTCAGTGTCCTCCTTAGCATAATCAGGGGATTGGGCTAAGAGACAAAATCCTTTTTGGTTCTAAAATTCTGAATTTGAAGACATAAAAAGCAGGTCTGGCTGAAAAGATGAGGTATTATCAAATGGAGGTGTGCTGTCAGCTTTCGCTGACGTATTATCTTATAAAACATTGGGACATTAAGTATTTGATAGTGGAGCTCTGGATATTGATCTTTTCCCCTAGTCGTAAATGGCCTTTGCTTCTGAAGAATAGTAGGCACTGCAGGGTTGTTTATACCAGTAGATTGCATCTCTGCAAAATGCATGTCAAACAGTGCATCTGGGTATTGTCTTGATAAATTACATGACTCAGTGATCACTGACCCACATTTTGTAATATGATTTTATAAAACCCGTGTGACAATGCTAATGGAGATAGATGCACTACAGTTCTTATACAGTAGAGGCCAACAGTGTTCTCTGAAAAAATGAAAATAGGAAATGTAATTACAGATTTGCTATTATAAGATTTCGTCTAAAGAAAGAATGTTAGGTGGGTGGATATTCTATACAGGGAAGTTGTTAGAATTTCAAGCAAATTTACTGCATGCCAACCAATAATACTGCTTTGTCAAAATAACTGTTTATTTTTGTGCTTCTAGAATCTGCACTGGCATAGCACCAGGTGTGGAATAATAGGCTTGCACTCTGTACATATGCTGGGGTGCATGATACTTTGGTGTGTGCAGTCTTGGTCTGGGATTTCCTTTTTATGACTTCATTTTCTTGGTGGCAGCCTCCATCTGAGGATTCACAGCAGAAAAAAGACACTGACCTTATCAGTAAAGATTTTAGCCTCACTCATGAAAGGAAGAAGTGTACCTCAGACAATAAATTCACCTGTGTTTACAGAAAAAGCGTTAGGAGAGTTTTAAAGATTTTTTTTCTTGAAACACAGCAGCTTATATTGTTTTGTCCTGTAAACTGCCAAGAAGGAAGGAGGAATTTAGTGAGCTTCAGCATGCAAGACTTGTTCACAAAATCCCTTTCTAAACTGAACATCTGAATTCTCAGAGTTTTCTGTGTCTGTTCCCATTTGGAATTCGAGTTTTTGCTTGTTGAAAAAAATGCAATTATGGACTGACAACTGCAGGTGATTACAGCAAGCCTTCAATTACATTTCTTTAATAATGGTAGGAATCTGAAGAAACGCTAACTTGGTTTTTGATCCCTTTTTGAGAACAGCATTTCTAGTCTCTATTTGCTGAGTGTTCTTAATGTTCTATTATTTTGCATCTTAGTCATCCGTTGTCAGAATCAAAGTGGTGGCAAAAAGGCGAAGCCAAATAAGAAAACCAGACAATTTAGGTTTATAAAAGGGCTTTTCCCCTTAATTTTTTTGACGGGTTGGGGACAAGGAAAATGATACGGTTAGTTTCGGTCGGTTTGAAGTCATAAGCTATAGCATATGCAAGCAGAGATGCGAGCCTAGAGGTCAGATGTCAGAATCTGTAAGTGTTAGTTGAAGTTTGTGTGTGGATGAGATTACTCAAAGGAGAGCATGAGGAATGAGATAAGTAAGGTGCTGAGAGTAAAATCTTGGTAAAGATGAATTTTTAAGTGGCTGTTGGAGGGAGACAAGGAAACTCAAAAAAAAAAAAAAAAGTCAATCAGTCATGAGGAAAATCTTGAAGGTGAAGGCAGAAGAGAATTTAAAAAAGAAGGGAATGGTCAACAATGAAAAATGCTGCAGGGAGATTGATAATTGAAGTGGAATGTGTCCATTATGTTTGTAAACCAGGAGGATGTTACTGACCATCGTGAGAGCCGGTTTAGTGGAAGAGTTGTGGCAGAAACCCAGATTGCAGTAGACTGAGGAGTAAATAGGAAAAGAACCAATAGAAAGAGCAAACACTATTTTCCTTTTAAAGAAGGTAGTTTTTCTTCAATGAAGTTGCAGTATTGCATGTCTAGGGGAGGGGTTGTAAATTAAGATTTCAAGGAGAAAGTTAGTTCTAAGAATGTTATAATGATGGAAAGAAAAGTCTGCTGTGATCTGTGTTGGGGCCAGTTTTGGGATTTTATCAAGACAATACAATTTGACAGAACATGGCGGTGGTTAGATTAGACGCAGGATTATTCAGTAAACTTTCTTGGAAGATCATGGAGTACAAGTAAGTAAACAAAAGGAGGAGGGCAAGGGGCTGAGGTTATGGAGTGAAGCTCTTTAAAAATAGTGGGTGAAGATTGTAGTTGTATCACAGTGGAATTCCAAGGTCATAGATATGGAAAGGTCATCCTTAGAGCCCAAAGTAAAATTTGTCAGTAGCTTTGAGCCCTGAAAAATTTTCACAGAAAGAGGACTCTGGAGGCAACAGGCTATAGAGGTGGCACAGGTATAGTTTGAAATAGTGGGAGTGGGGTTGTAAGAAGTGGGTGGCCCTGACAAATGTGTGGAGGATACCAGTGGCTGGGCTTAAACTTGCCCTCCATATGAGAGATCGGAGGTGACTGGAGAGCCACTTTTAGACTTGTTTCTCAAAAAGTTAATAACAGTGGCACGGATCTTGTAAAGAGAAGGCTACTCAAGATTCATGACTAAGATGGATAAAAAGGAACTACTGGCTTCTATGTCAGAATTCCTTACGAGAAACTCGTCCAAAAATCTTTGATATCCTTGTTTATTTGTACCACAACATCTGTGATAATGGAAGTGTCCAAAATATTAGGAAAACATAAAAAGCAATGAAGAGATGTTTGGGCCTTTTAAAAGAATGTCCAGTAGAAGGAGGAATCAATTCCAAAAACTGTAGGATAACTACTGAATGAAAGAAGGCAAGGATGAATCCGAAGAGGCAAAATTGGCATTGGGTCAAGTTACTCTCTTTTAGTCCTTCAGTGACATAGAGATAGGTATGGTTATGATGAACTGTTTAACAGAGTCTCAAAGTGGGAAGAGTCCAAACTTTCTTCCAATTTAAAAAGTCCCTTTTAAATATCCCCAACAAATTTGGTGAACATCTCCAGTATCTCAGGTTCATTACTAGACAAGTTCATCTTTAGTGAACATCTCGGAGAGATGGTGCAAGCATCTCCAGTGGAAGGAAGATTGTAAGTTATAAGGCCGCCCATTCCATTTATAAATTCTAAATTCCTTGTCATCCGGTGTCTTACAATTAATTCCCCAAACTGCCTTCCTTATATACCGATTTCACTCAGTGGTCCTATTTTAATCCTCTGGAGTTACTCTTGTAAAAATGTAAGGGCTGTATCATTTTTCACAGATCTTTTTACCATTTTTTATGTATGTAGCTTCTAGGTCTTCAAATACCTTGACATTGGGTATTAGGATCTAGAACTGGACACAGTTCTCCAAACGAGCTGGTGGTGTTTAGTGGAACTATTGCCCATCTTGACCCAAAAACAATGATATCACCAACAGAATCTTGTTTTGGTTTTTTTTTTCTTTTTAAATCCTAGCAGGGGGGCTCTACTGTAAGTTTTTTGACCTTAGAATTTATATATTCACATAAAGTACTATAGAGTGGAGATTACCCATTTTGTTCTTCTTTAATAGATTATTTATTTGTTTATTTATTTTTATTTTTTAAACATAAATGCAGTTTAAAATTTGTCTTGCTGGCTTAGGCTATTCATCCTAACTGGTTGAGAGCGTTCCAAATCTTGATAATGCTGAACAATATATTTGCCTTCTTCCAGCTTGGTGTCATCTGTAAAAAGATTTTGCCTTGGTTCTTGATGCATTCATTGAATAAAATAGAATCAAAGAAAGGGTGTAGAAAAATGCTAACAAAGCTCTTTCTACTTGCCAACAATTTTATGCATTGACATTTTATAGGACAATTTTCTAAACAGTTACAAATCCACCTGCTTTATGACTACCCAGTCTGTAGTCTTCCACTGTATCCACAATAATATTATGAGAGACTGTCAAATGTCTTGGTGAAATCAGTGTACATTTTCTGGCTTGAAATCTTTCAAAGGTTCTCCATCACTGTCAGAATAAAGTCCCAACTCTTTAACGTGGCTTTCAGATCTGACTTTTGCCTGTTTCTTCTAACTTTCTCTCTTCATCCCTCACTCTCCACTTTGAATTCTGTGTTCTAGTCTTCCTGAACTACTCGCAGCTCCCTAAGCCATCATTCCCTCTATCAGCTTGAAGCCTTTCACCTCCTGTTTTCTTCACCTGGCATGTTCTTGGTCCCCAGTCCCCAGCTCTTTTTGCCTGGCTTATTTCTCTTTGTCCTTCTGATCTTCACTGAGATGCCAATCTCTTAGACTGTTTTCCCTCATCTGAGAGCGTCCTTTCATCTTTCCCCTTTACACCCATGTTAAATCCCATAAAGACTGACCTTGTTTTCTTTTCTGTCCCTCCCTCTATACTGAAATTCTCTTGAAGGCAATGACTATATCTTGTTGGGCATTTTATCCCCAAGGCCTATGTGGTACCCAGTGCATAATAGGGACTCAATACATTTTTTTGGAATCAATCCCGTCTGATGTTTGAACGAATTTTGCCTGTGATATTCTTTCCATCTACCCTCCTGCTAATATAGTAACCGTATAAAAATTGTTCACATGAATTATTTTTGGCAACCTCATGCTGACCTCTGGTGATCACCTCTTTCCCTACTAAGTGCATACAAATTATCTAGTGAAGAATGCACTTTAGAATGTTGCTAGGCATGAAAATCAAACTCATCTGGCTTTAGATTACGAAATCCCCCTTTTTGAAATCTGAGGCATTTGCTTAGCTCTGATCTTCTGGCAATTTTCCCATTTCCTCTGATTTTTTTTTCCCCAGGACACTAGCAGCTGTGATAACAGCTGCAAATTGTTTTAATTGTCTTAGATGTGATGCATCTGGACTTGAACGCATTTTAAAGCTGTGAGACGCTCTCTTACTGTCTCCCCAAGATTTGTGTTCCGTCCTTTGAAGGCTGAATATCATTCTCCTTCGTGGGAGAAAAGTGGAAGCAAACCAGAAATAGAATTATTCTGCTTTCTTTCTTTCATCATCTTCATCAAGCAATTAACTTATCCATTCTTTTATCTTATTATTAAAAATATACCTTTAAAACACAACAACAATAACATTTTTATTTTGGTCTCATCTAAGTTGAGATCTGGAAGGTTTTATCAGCCAGGTTGGTGGGGCAGGAGGAATATAAGTGGATAAAGAAACAGCAGTTGTATATATGTATTCAAGACCTGGTTGGTGCCCGACATTGTGATAGGTGGACATCTTGCTACAGATATAATTTATTCCCTGTTCTTAAGGAGCTCATGGTCAGGTAGAGTGTATTAAAGACCATAGCATTATATTTAGTTAGCTGTGCATCAACCTTGGTAAAAAAAGGAGGTGCTGGTAATTATTTTGTATGATTTAGTTTTCTATCCATCCATCTATCCATCCACACCCATCTTTTAAGTCATGGTTCTCAACCACAGTTGTATGTTAGAATCACCCAGGGATTCTGGACTGGGCAGCAATGAAGTAGGTGGATTTTTAACTATTTGGAAACTTTGATAACACAGCAAACCAACTCAGTCAGGATCTCTGAAGGTTGAGGCCTAGTGGGCAGTATCTATTCAAAGCTCCCTTGGAGACTCCATATTCAGAGAGTTGAGAATCACTGTCTTAAGTACTTACTGGGTGTGTAGATAGTGCTGTGTCAGGGGCTGAGGAAGACGTATACTACCTTATGCAATATAAAGTTGTTGCTCCGCAAGAGGTTACACTTTGAGTAGACAAGGCATTTTCACGGAAAAGAACAAAGTAAAAATGCAAGTTAGTGTATTGTGTAATTAAGAGCCAAAATGAGAAGTAGAAGCAAAAAAAGAAAAAATACAATGGAAGTTATAGGTAAAAGGAGACAACCTGTGGGCTAGAGCTGTGAGAGAAGTGTTGGGGCAGATGGGTTTAAGTTGGACTCTGAAGACTGCATAGGATGAGAGGCAGCAGAGCAGGGACGTGCAGTGCTGACAAAGAGTACATAAATGAGCGAAGGCTTGTTTTCAGGAAGGAGTGTGGAGTATTCCGGGCATTTTACGGACCAGATCAGCCAAAATCGAGCAGAAGTTTTATTTTGAGGAGCTGTCAGACTAAGGTTATGGAAGTAAGGCCCCAATATGGAGAACTTTCTATGCTATTTTGAGGTATTTTTACTTTAAATTATGAGCAGCACATTTTTTCTTTTTAAAGAACATAACCATAACCATAATCCTTAAATACTTCTCCAACCTCTTTCAAATCAGCAAATATTTTATGTCACTGATCAACCTCAGCTTTGCTATTAACTGAGTTTAGCGTCTGTAATGTGAACTTGGAAAAGGAGAGAGGAAGCTGGCTCTCGTGGACAGATGGAAGTATTCTCGAATGCTCAGATTCACTTGTGCTGGTAAATGTGTAACTGCCAGCTCTCTGGGGGGAAAAAACCCCTGATTGATAGTGTTTGCCAATTTCTGTGGTGTAAATACTGCCACTATGACCGATTTCAAGCTGCCAATGGTTTAAAAATCCGTTTGCAGATCTCCCGTGCATCTGACATTGGCTCTGATGAGCTGGTGTGCCCTGGTTCCAGGACACCACCGCTCGTGTTTGCTACACTGTTTCTTTCATAATAGTGGTTTGTCTCTGGAAAGATTGGCATTAAGGCATGGAAGATTTGCCTTTGAAGGTTAATATTCAGTTTAATCTAAATTTATGTAACTCATTAAAAACGGGGTGGGGAGGGGGAGAAGAAAATACTCTCAAAATTGAAAGAGCATTTGAACATCCATGTCTTAGAAAATGCGATTCCAGAAGCATCTTCCACTGAGGGAGGGGCCCTGGTGTGACTGGGCAGAGCTCTTTTCACCTTAGTTTGATGGTGTTTCCAGCAGAGCAGTTAAGGGTTTAGAAAGCCTGGGAAAATATGTGAATATGTTGCGTGATCAGGTTTCCATGCAAGGGTGCTCTGTGTGCCCCTGGAGGAATCAGAGGCAGTCGTCTTCCCGTGCAGCTCAGCTCCCGCTGCATTGGATCCTTTCAGCTTTGGCTTCTGAACCCCTCCTCCTCACTTCCCAGATAACGTGGCCCAACAGCGCCTGCACTGCCTGGCAAAACTCTTCGCAAGACTTGAAGCCGTCAGACCTGGTCTGACTGCAGTTGCCTCTCCACAGCCCCCAGTCCTCACGATGCCAATTAGCTCTGGCCTTCAGTCCTTCTTCCCCGCTGCGTGAGAGGAGAGCGCGGGCTCCATTCTGAGCGCCCAGATGCCACCTGAGCCCTGCGCCCGGCTAGTGCAGGCCTTCCAAGGGCAGAGCCGCCACAAAGCCCTTCCGTCCAGTCCACATTGCCCTTTCTGCCCCCTTCAGAAACAACTGACGTGTGGGCAGGAAAGCCATTTAGTCAAAAATAAAGAGTAAAATGTTTTTCCTTCTGATAATGTTCCTGGTTCCGTCACTCGGTATTATGCTCCATAATGTGCCGTGTGCAGCCATTTTGTCATCGCTTTGGGTCATCCTTGCTCACAATGGGTTATTTACTCAGGGGCTTTTGAAATTATTGAGTTGACACATCTGTCAGACGGCAAAAGCAGAAATGCTAAAAGGTCACTTGGAGAGAAACCAGCTGCTCCAGACAAACCTTTCTGCCTCCAAACAGCACAATCATTACAGCCTGGCAGATGGGGCCTCTGCTTTCTTCAGGCGCTCCCCTTGCCTTCAGGTGTTTAGCTACACTACCTCATTGCCAGGTCAGCCAGGCCTGCTTGTAATTATCCACACAATAGGCATCTCGCTGCTTAAGAATAACAGCTCCATTTTCTCCAAATAGGAAACCAGTTTCCTCACAGATATGAGCTACCGAATGCTTGCCACAAACTTCCCCATTAACAGATTAGTTTTGACAGTGGTAAGTAAATTTCTATTACTTCTGCAGCCTTCATTATACTCTCAAACATGAGGCTTGGTCTGATTTCACAGTTCAGAGGGCTTTTGAGGGTCTCTGAGTAGATGGTCTCTAGAGAGTAGGGCTGGGATTCTCTTTCCCTCCACCTAGTCCTCGTTCATCCTCATCGCGCTCACCTCTGTGTGCCTCTGAGGATGTGTTGGGAGGAACAGGGCACAAGGTGATGCCTGTTTGTGCTGCTCCATGGGGAGGTTTCATTTAGATGACTTTTGACTGGCTGTCTTGAGGCCGCAGAGTCTGAAAGGTGTGTGTGTGTGTGCACGTGTGCCCCTGTGTATGGCAGTGAGCGATGATATAAGATAAGAACAAGCTGCTGTTGAACCTCAACCGTATAGGGAGGAGAGTCTTCCATGAAGCAGGTTCTCACAAACTCTGCTTTGGGGGATAATTAATATGTCTGCAGCTATAATAACAGCATCTTACCCTGTCAGAGTAATAACAAATAAATTGATAAACATAAGGCTGTGTCTCTAGAAGTTAGTGGCTGTAGGGTGGTTTTAGAGACCCTAGTTTCAACGTGGCTCTCTTCCCTGCAGTAGTAACATTACCAGCAGTGAGGTGAGAGTTGGCTCTCTGTCATTAGGGACACTTCAGCAGGAAAGTTCAGAAAGCACCATATTGAGGTACATGTAGGAGGCTGAGAGTGGAAAGAGGTATAGGAATTACCTCATAATTACAATTAAAGTTCTAAAATCATCACAGATTGAGTAGATCACATGACCTCAATATCTCCTTTCAGCCTGTTGGGGCTTCACACATAAATGAACGTGAACCTTGAGACCTCAGTTGGGACATGCTATCAAAGAGCTTCAAACAGAAAAGAAGACCTTCCACAACCCAACATCATGGCAATTGATTGATGCCCCCAAAATTGATGATTTCCCTTTAGCTTCCCCTGATCTGCTACCTTGCCCATTAGTCTTCGATTTCCGCCTTTGCATTCTCTTCATTCTAACTTTTATTCTGGGGGTTCAACAGTGGCTCTCCAGTTGGCTTTAGGGTCTGTGAACTCCAACGGTAACTGCTACTAGCAGCAAAAAAGGGGGCTTTCTGCATTGTACCTCCATTATCCTACAAGAATTCAAAAAAGTTTTGTTATACACCATAGCCTGAGTCTAGCTGTGAATTAGGAAGTGGTGAGAAGTTTGAAAATGAGAAAACCTGTGTCAACATGACCTAATTGTTCTAGGAAATTCTTCCTCAATAAGATAAAACTGTAAACAATAAAATAACTTTACTGTTTGCTTCAGGAAATTCTTGCAAATTAGTTTATCTGAGCAAAGAGTTTGGTTGCATGGGCAAACAATTCTATCAGGATGATAGATTGCTTATTTAGGCAACAGTTCACTTATCAGACAATAGTTTATTTGTCACTACTTGCTTCAAGATGTGAGTGTTGTCGGGCCGGCCCGTGGCTTAGCGGTTAAGTGCGCATGCTCCGCTGTTGGTGGCCGGGGTTCGGATCCCTGGCGCGCACCGGCGCACCGCTTCTCTGGCCATGCTGAGGCCACGGCCCACATACAGCAACTAGAAGGATGTGCAGCCATGACATACAACTATCTACTGGGGCTTTGGGGGGGGGGGAAGATGCGAGTGTTGCTATATTCACCAATCCTAAATTACTGTCGTAAACTTTGTGTAATCTCTATTCTCCACTTTGAAAGACTCCCCCTTAAACCAGATCCCAGAATCCTATAAACATCCTTTACAGATCTCCCTCTTGTGAGATAACAGTAAGACGCTGTCAAGGTGTTGTTCTCCATTACTGCAGTAAGTCTGATAAACTTAGCTTTGCTCAGTCAACAGGTTTTTCTGGTGGTCATTTTGGGGAAGTGATAGTCAACGAAGTAGACAAGTGTTCGGTCTTTAAACAAATCACTACAGGAAGAGACAACATCCTGAAAAGACTCCAGAAGAGCTTAGATATAGCGGTAATTCAGAACATGGGTGATGGGGAGAGGTCATGAGATAGATTTGAAGCATGTAAGTATCCTACGGGGCTTCCCAGAAGTTACGTATGGAGGGAAACTGGTAGAAAAATAGGCTTTCTATGATTCATGGAGTATGATTCACAGTCATTATGATTTTAAAATTAAAGAATAAATCCACAGGGCCAGCCTGGTGGCATAGTGGTTAAGTTTGCATGCTCCACTTCAGTGGCCTGGGATTTGCAGGTTCCAATCCCAGGCATGGACCTACACACTGCTCATCAAGCCATGCTGTGGCAGGCATCCCACATATAAAGCAGAGGAAGATGGGCACGGATGTTAGCCCAGGGCCAATATTCCTCAGAAAAAAGAGAAAGATTGGCAACAGATGTTAGCTCAGGGCTAATCTTCCTCACACACACACACACACAAACACAAGCACAAAAGAATAAATCTTTACTTTGAGATCTTTGAGATTACCTGCTGTTGAAACCTGGGGCATACTGGATTCTTAAGCAGAAAGGATGTATTCTGGAGCTATGGAAGAGAGGGAGAACCTAAGGAGGAGAACTTGGATCAGGAAAGACTATATGCAGGAGGTAGCTGGCATGGGGTTGGTCTTGAAGAATGGGTAGAATTTCTGCGTGTGAGGGTGTGTGTGTGTGTGTGTGTGTGTGTGTGTGTGTGTGGTTATATGGAGGTGGGTGGGGAGGACGTTTGGAGTAGAGTAAGGAGAAGAAGGTAGCGTAATGAAGGGGTTAAGGGAATAGGCGTATGATTCAGAGGCCTGCATTTGAAGCCTAATTCCACACTTAAAATTGTGTAGGTAATCATGGGCAAGGTGTTTAATGTCTCCAAATCTCATCTGTAAAATGGGGATACGATACCTACTTTATTAGGGTTGTTAAAAAGATAAAATGAGATAATGTATGTAAAGTGGTTAGAAAATTATATGGATATAGTAAAGACTCCATAGATGCTGGCTATTATTATCATTTATTATTACTGTTATAGGCTAATACAACAGAGAAGAGAATGGAAAGAAAGCTCAGGGCATATTCTGGGAAAGACTAAAGCTTGAGCTATGTATATGCGAATAGTAGAAAACAATTCTGGAAAAGTTGGGACCAATTGTAAAAAGCCTTGAATTTATTTAAAAAAGCTTATTCAGCAGGCAGAAGGAAGCCCATGAAGGATATTTCAGCAGGGGGGTGACATGATCAGAACCGTGCTGGTAACATATAGGTTGGATGAGAGGAGAGAGAAGACCAAAGTTATAGAGACCAGTGAGCTGGTGGCTATAGTCAAGTCAAGAGGGTGGTGTTTCCAACACCAGAAAGAAAGAATAAATACAAAAGAGAGTGTGGAAGGGTTTTTGGGTTAAAATTTCCTTTTGTCCTTTCAACTCAGATTAAAATCAGCATAGAGCTCTAAGTTCTTTTGTTTTTTGTGAGGAAGATCAGCCCTGAGCTAACATCCACCAATCCTCCTCTTTTTGCTGAGGAAGACTGGCCCTGAGATGACATCCGTGCCCATCTTCCTCCACTTTATATGGGACGCCGCCGCAGGATGGCTTGACAAGCAGTGTGTCGGTGCGCGCCCGGGATCCAAACCTGCGAACCCTGGGCCGCCAAAGCGGAGCGCGCGCACTTAACCCCTTGCGCCACTGGGCGGCCCTGAGCTCTAAACTCTTAATCTGAAGCACACCAAATGAATTTTACTTGCAGCTTTAAAACTAGCTCATCACACGGGTGTTGCAGTTTATGCTCTCACCCTCCCTGCTATCTGACACCTGCTCCCAAGAAGACTGGGGATGTGAAATGAGTGCACAGCAAAAGCAACAAGCCAATGCATTTGAACTCTGTCCCGTCCGTAGTGTATTTACATTGCCTAAGAAGTGACTGTGGGACTAGGACCCTTTACGTAGTAGAGTGTGTTACTTAGTTTTACTGGGATTCTGCAAATTCTAACCTACTCTAACTTTTTATCATATAGGTAGCTAAATTTGATGCCCTCCCCTTCCTTTTCAGTTCATATCAATTTAGGAAGGAAGCACTAACAAATCCAGTGAATATAGTATTTTTTGAATCATTTCTTGCCATGCTGTATCTATTGGCATTCAAATTTATTTAATTAGTAGGCTTTAATTTGCCCTAAGCAGAAAAGCCAGGATTCAGAGCAAGCATCAGGTGACACTAATATTAGCCTAATTGGTAGATCTGTGTTAATTATCGGGTAACTTGGCTAAATAATAAAGCCATTCACAGACAAGGACAAAGTGATTTTAAAAGTCTCTCTTTAACAAGGCCTCCCTTCGCTAGAACAATCTAGCAGCCTTTAGAACCACAGTGTGGTCTTCACAGTGGCTCTTGTTAGAGATTCTATTTTTACATGGAGGATGAGAATTCAGGATGGGGATTTAAGGTCAGGAGATACAAATCAGAGTTAGTGGAAGCCCCACAAGGGAGGGAGATGAACTCCAAGGGTTTGGATGGTATTTAGCAAGGAAATGAAGAGCATAATGTGTTTTACTCTTAAATAATTAATTAAGCCTTTGAAAAGACTGAGAATAATCTAGATAAAATTCAAACCCTGTCAAATTTAATTAACAAATGGTAACTCTCCCCTCCCAGGATTGGGATCATATTATGTATATAGTTTGGTTTTCTGAACCTTTTACTTAACATATTGTGAACGTTTTTTTCCATAGTACTAATTATTCCTCAAAAGGACTTTTCTAACTTTACAATGAAACTGGATAAATATAGGTCACATTTTAACTTTCTTATATGCGAAAGGAAATAGTGAATAAGACCAGGGTGGAAAGGTTATCTGTAGAGCCCAAATGGTTAAGTGGAAGTGCCTAGTGTTGAGAGGAGGGAGGTGGCCCCTCTGTCTTCAAGTCGTCCTGGGAAGGTAATATAAAATGATGCTGGGAGGGCAGGGTGTGAAGGGTACTAACCTAAATGACTCTTATTCGCATTTCTTACTCCACAGCAGCACTCATTCATTCACGCTTTCTAAGTTTAGGTTTGAGCATTGTTAAAACAGGAAAATATGGCCTGTGGGACAAATTTGTCCCCCTGCAAGTTTTTGGATAGTCCATGAGCTAAGAATGTTTTACATTTTTAAATGATTGTAAAATATCAAAAGAAAAATAATATTCTGTGACACATTAAAATTATATGAAATTTAAATTTCAGTGTCCTTAAAGCTTTATTGGAACACAGCCATGCTCATTCACTTACAGGTTTCCCTGGCTGTTGTCAGTGGCTGCTTTCCTACTACAACGGCAGAGTTGAGTAGTTGAGATGGAGACTGTATGGCCTGAAAAGCCTAAAATATTTACTACCTGTAAGTCTGTCCTTTACAACAAAAGTTTGTCCACCCTTGCTCTACAAGGTGAGTTTTTATGCTCATATCCTCACATCTCCCTAGAATGTTAAAAGGAATTCTAGGCCCTTAATAACAACTGTCTGACATCACAACCTCGTCCACCTGTTACTAAGCATGTTTGTTTCAAATAATTAGTCCCTACTAATAAGAACATTGCAGCCTGGACTGACTTTCCATGGCAGTGCTAACACTTTAGAGTCTTCTGCCTCACTTCTGACATGCCAGGGCTACATATCACGCAATCAGAATCATTCATTAAGGAAAAAATGACTTTCATTAGTTATTTCATTAAGCTGAGAAAGAAATTGTAAATATTATGTTAACATAAAAACGATAAGATATTAATGACTTTGCAGAGCACCTTGAGAGATCTTGGATGGTAATGAGAACTGAAAAGGTAGTAGGTAGAACTACACGCCAGTCACTGTTCAAACACCCATTCACACATTGGAAGATAAAATTACCTGGAGATTGTATCCTACTCTCTCTCTCACACACACACACACACACTCAACACCTGAAGTCCAAACTGACCTCTCTATAGAGAGTGGTGATTGTTGTCCACGCAATGCAGTATGTATTTTCATAGTATGAGTCAGTTGAATTCTGACTTTTGTACCAGCTCTTGCCTTTATCGAGTATTTATTATTTATTGAATGTGGGGAGAGCAATGATTTCATGTTTAGCATGTAATGAGCACTTAATAAAATTTACCTTTTATTATTAGCCACTTGATTAACTTGAGTGTGTCTCCGGATAATATTTTGGAGACCAGCTAATAGAATGCTGTTTCTGACTGTTAGTGGGACAACTGGAGGATATGCTGGAGATTAGAATTCGGATTGTGATGATGTGTCTCCAATAAGGTTTTGCTGTATGTAAGACCAAAAGCAAGGTGTTTTCATGGTTTATGTAGAGTAACCGAGATAGTAGAGACATGTAACATACTTCTATATGGAGTCTTAACAGGTTAGTTGCAGAGATCACAATTTGGGGCCCCATAGTTGAGTCTGGCCAGTGACAGCTTTAATTAGCAAAAAAAGTATTGGTAAAAAATAAATTTGAATATTTTCAGGCAGGGCAAGACTTGCATAGTCTTCACTACTACCTATTGCTTAATATTTATCTGACTTATCTCTAGAGGCATTTTAATTTGTAAGCCTTGATTAGAAACACTGTTGTGAAATCCATTAGAAAGATGTTTTAAGGAGCTTGGATAAGTGTTTTTTTACGTATGTGTGTAGGCATATATAGGTAAATAATTACTTTTGCTGCTAGGTTCTGATTTCAAAATAATATAGTTAAATAAAGCAACCCAACTAAAAAGAACTTAAGGGAAATTCTGTAGTACATTTCTCTGCATCTGGTAGTAAAAAAAAATTTCTTCATTTTTTTTTTTTAATAATATAGTCTTCTTACTATTTGCTATGATCAAAAATAAAAGTCAGAGGGCATCAGCTCACAAAAAGCACGTACTCCTCTGAAAATGTGTGCATCCTTAGGTTACATGAATTTGCTCTTCTGATCTGAGGATACCAGAGTGCCCCTCAGGGAAAGAGCAGAACATTTTCCTGTCCAGAGAATTTTGAACACTTGCCAGAGTAAATGAATGTCCTCTGGCTGAAGGATGAGGCTCAGACTTCTTATGTAGACACCTGTCCATTAAGTACTTGTTAGACACGGTCCTTTTGCTCTCCAGGGGCCCTATGTAAGTCTGATTTCTTCTCTAATCATCTATTGTGGGATATTCTGAGAAAGTGACTTGGTTATCTTGGAGTTCCTAGTAGTAAAGGAAGAAAATGTTGGATAAAGCCAGACACGGTACTAAGGCTGGAGAGAGAATTTTGAAGAGTTTACATAATAGTTTCTGTAGCCAGATACCACAGAAGGAAATAGTCCTCAAGAGGGGAAGGAAGCTGTAAAATGAGATATGGACCATGACCGTTGTAGGGCAATCCAGGAACACATCTGCCCTTCATGCGGACGTGGCCCTTTAAGACAGGGGTGTTCCTGACCAGAAGTCAATTAGTGCCACTTGCTTCCATTTGCGGACTTGAACTTTTGCTTCTAACCTTGGTGTAGCACCTGACCACTTGCCTTTGGGTCTCCAGCTGTAGTCAGGGCTTCTGGAAAACTCATCTGCCTGTTCTTTAGTCTGCCTGCCATGCCTTTGCCCAGTCTGGCCTCCATTCTCTCCACCCGGTATTGCAGAGAACCAATTTTGAATCATATACAGTGCAAAGTTTTGAGATAGATAAAAAGATAGCAACACTTACTTTTTTGAAGTTTATAGTGAAAGAGAGAGAGCCACATGTAGGTACTAAAATCGAGACAAATGCTAAGAGCTATGGGAAAATGAAGGAGGCCTCTGCCCTGATATTTGCATAGCAAAATGTATTCACAAACATTATATCACTTAACCTTCCTATTTCCCTGTGATGCAGGCAGTGTTCTCTCTCATTGGGAGGGGAGGAGATGGAGGCTTAAAGGTGAAAGAAGAAACAGTGTGTGGAAGATTAAAAAGCCCTAAATGTGCTAAGATTGGGAAAAAAGTGCTAAAGAAAACAAAAAAAATTCTATGTTTCAAACAAAAGGGAGAACAAATAGGCCCATTACTGGAAGATTTCATGTTAAAATGATAGAGGGAAATAGAAATTTTTATAGTCCTGTTTGGCTTCTATATTCTCTAAAAAAGAATAGAAATCTGTTGACTGTCAATTCCCTGAAAAGACACCAAAGACACCTTTGATAAAGCAGAGCAGTGGCGGAGACGACTGTTTTAGCTGAGGGAGGCGAATGTGGGATATTTACGAGGTTTTTCGGGCTCCAGTTTAAGGCAGGTCTTTCAGTATGGGGGCCTGATTGGGAATGGGCAAGGTTCATGACGTATTGTTTAGGATTGATGGGAAGATGGATTTGGAAAGATACAAAAGCATGTAATGAATCTGGTTGGGAGGCCTATTGTCTGGGGAAGGGACTATTAACTTTCATGAGGGTAGTAGAGTTGTTCATAGTTTGGAGAAATGGATTTTCAGAAAGTTCCTGAAAGAAAAACAATGCAACTTCATTTTTGTCAAAATCTTCCTGGCAAAATTTTCACGGAATATTATACTCATATTAACGCAGACAGGTGAACAGTAAAATCATGATAATATAGTAAAATCATGATAATATAGATGGTTTCCATTCTCAATGCAAGCAGAAAAAGTAAAAAATACCATTAAGAGTAAACAGAAGTTCAAGATAAATAAGAAAAATAGAATGAAATTACCTACATTTAAAAGAAAATCAATTCTTGACAACACAGAGGAATTATATCTGCAAATGTTTTCTTGCAGACGTGTGAACTTGTAGATGTTTAGACGTTTTCTCAGATTGGCTGCCAGTAATCCAAGAGGAATTAAAGACAATATGAGAGAAATGGCAGAATGCCTGGATGTTCAGAAAGACGACATGGCCTGGTAAGGCTGATACTGATCCTATAGAAAATTCTAGACTGCACAGAGAGGTGCACAATTTCATGGACCACTTACATATGCCTGGCATTGGGAATTCCATGGTGAGCAAGGTAGACTTGGCCTTTTTCCACAAATCCTGTTGGGTCCGTCTTCAAAATAAAAGCAGAATCTGAACACTATTTTTTTAAAAACACATTTCCGCTGTGTTATCTTGACTCAAGCTAGTGTCTTGTGTCTAGATCATGGCACAAATCGCCTAACTGGTCTGCTTTCACCCTTGTCCGCCCTGGTCCATTCTCATCATAGCCCTAAGAGTGATCCTTTTAAATCCCTTTGGGAAATTCCAAATCAATCCTGTGACTCAATTGTTCAAAACCTTCTGTAGGTGTTATCTCAGAGTACAAGCCAAAATCCTTACAATAGAGTCTACATGATCTGGCTCTCGGATACCCCAATGACCTCATTTCCTGATATTTATACGCTGTTGACTCCCTCCAGTCATACTGGTGTCTCTGTGTTTCTGTGAATGTCGAGCAGCAGCCTGCCTCAGGACCTTTGCACTTGATGTCTCTGTGCCTGGAACACTTTTCCTTCACTTCCTTCAGGTCTCTATTCAAATATCACTTTATAAATTAGCCATTTTGTAATAACCCTATATAAAAAGGGCTCCCCCTTCCATGGTATTTCCTAGCCTTCTTGTCCTGGGTATCCTATCGTGAAGGATCTTGTTAATATTTTACCTTGGCTTTTATTCCAAATGAAATGAGGAGCTGTTGCAGGATTTTGACCAGAGGAGTGACGTATTAGCTTATGCCTTAACAGGAGTTCCATGGCTGCTGTGTTGAAAATACACTGTAAGGGATGGGAACCAGGGCAGAAACAGGGAATCTATTGTAATAACCCAGGCAATGGGTGATGATGGCTGAGATCAGGATGACGGTAGTGGGAATTGATTGGATTTTGGATATATTTTAAAGTAAAGCCAACGAGATTTTCTGATGGATTTGATGTAGGATGTGAGAGAAAGGGAGTTAAAGATAATTTGAAGGATTTTGGCCTCAATGTCTATAAGTAGAAAGATGCTATGCACTGAGATGAGTAGGGCTGTGGGTGGAGAAAGTTTTGGGGGGAAGATCAAGAATGCAATGTTGGACATCTTGAGTTTGTGACGTCTATTAGACATCCAAATGGCAATGTTGAGGAGCAGTTGGATATACAAATCTGGAGATCTTGAGAGAGTTCTGGATTTTAGATATAAATTTGAATGTCATTGGCATATAGATGGTGTCTTAGCCTGGGTTTCCTGGAGAGCAGAGCCCGCTGCTAGTAGGAGGTGTAATCACAGAGAGTAGAAATGAGGACCAAGGGGAGTGAGGTGGGGGAGAAGTGACTGCTAAAATGAGATGTGTTACCAATCTGGTTGCCTCTAGATGAGGCTGACTGCTTGATCTCATGGGGCTGTCATACAAGAAGTTGTATAAAGTACATTTCAGGACAATTTGCTGGGGGGCTGTATTAGTCATCTCAGGCAGCCATAATAAAATACCATAGACTGGGGGGCTTAAACAACAGAAATGTATTTTCTCACAGTGCTGGAGGCTGGAAATCCGAGATCAGGGTGCGAACATGGATCGGGTTCTGGTGAGAGTTCTCTGGCTGTCTTTGTGCTGTGTCCTGACATGGCAGAGAGAGTACTCTGGTGTCTCTTCCTCTTCTTTTTTTTTTCTGTGAGGAAGATCAGCCCTGAGCTAACATCCATGCTAATCCTCCTCTTTTTGCTGAGGAAGACTGGCCCTGAGCTAACATCTATTGCCAATCCTCCTCCTTTTATTTTTTTCCCCCAAAGCCCCAGTAGATAGTTGTATATCATAGCTGTACATCCTTCTAGTTGCTGCATGTGGGACGCGGCCTCAGCATGGCCGGAGAAGCGGTGCATCTGTGCGCCCGGGATCCGAACCCGGGCTGCCAGCAGCGGAGCGCGTGCACTTAACCGCTAAGCCATGGGGCGGCCCGCCGGCCAGATTCTTTGCTACACAGAAGTGAAGTGGATCACTGCTGAGCAGCAGCTTGGAACACTGGGGTAGGATTTGCTATGTTTCTTTCCCCTCTGCCATCTGACTGGCAACGTCCCAGGGAAGTTGGCCTGGATCTGGAGTGAAGATGTTGTGGAGCTGCACTGCAGCTGACTTAACATAGCCGTGTAACACAGGAGAGAAATAAACCCGGGTGTTTGTAAGCCCCTGAGATTTGGGAGTTGTTTGTTACCACAAGATTAATTCTAGGATGGGATCAGTTTATGGACGAAGCAGTTGGCATCTGCCTCTCCCTGTTGTTGTGCTGATTTGCTGGTCCTGCCTGAGCCCAGGCATCACGGAAGCCTGTGCTTCCCGTCTCTGGTGGTGAAAAGACCAAGAAGCGCAGATTTCTATCAGGCCCTACCAGATTTCTCCTCGCTCGGTTCTAGCTTCTCCCCTGGGCCACAGGCTGCTTAGACCAGGGTCAGTTAGGACCCAGTTTTCAGAGTGAGAGGACAGAAGCCTTGCCACGTTCTCCAATCCAGCTTTCAAAACAATCAAGCTGATCAGGGATTCTGATTCTCCTCTGGCTGCTCGTGTCTGCTCTCAAAGGGTTAAGAACAGAAAGGGAAAGATGCTTGTTTAACAACCCCAATGCTGGGCACCAGGGAAGGCTAAATCTGCTCACTTCAGTATCTGCTGGTAGGCAGGACCTCGGCAGGTAGGAATTGATAGTTCAAGTGGATCTCATTGCTAGTTCATACAGAAGACTATTTTTCTGTATTAAAACGGACAATGATCTGCTTGCTCTTAAGGCAGACAAGAAGAAGCTACTGGGGTGTTCCAGGAAAGAGTAAACATTTTGGTTTAATCAGTTTGGGTCATCTTCTAGGACGGAATCAGTTAAGGGATGGGGCAGTGGTATTTTTAATAAGAAGTCTGAGGCTGCCATGCGCACAGGCAGGAAAGCCAGAAAGAGGCTGATGGGCAGGCCACAGTGCAGCTTGTCAAGAGGGTGAGAGAGCCTCTGAGAGAGGAGCTGGAGTGGTGGGTGGCTCTGAAGAGGAGGCCGAGAGTTTATATTTGATCTGAGAGGTAAAAGGACCAAGTGGTTGAAGCAGTTCACATAAGAATTAATTTCCAGGGAAACAGGATACTTAGCAAATTGTCTCTTCCCCTGAATTGACAGATACGATAGGAACTATAGTAATACATCTCAAAGGATGAACAGTTTATTCCCAGGGGTACTTTATTTACCGAAAAGTAAATCTCACTGAGAACCCGGCTGGAAATATCTTTTCATTTACTATGCTCTCTGCCTGCCTTGCCTTTAATAGAAAACAAGCCAAGAATGTTCTCAAATAAAACTAAAGACCATACAGCCACTAGTGCGTTCCAGAGGAACACTGATAACAACACTTGCAGACAGAGGATCATTCCGTCAGGGGTCGCGGCTCCCAGCCTGCTCGCTGATGTGGGCTAGAGCCATACTGTGCAGCACCGGGACTGGTGCCTCCTGGAAAGTTCAGACGGTCAACTGGGACTCAAGGGAAAGGAAATGTGGACAGAAGGAAAATATCCAAGAGAAGGATGTTTTTTAAAGGGTAGGAAGACCTTACAGGAAGTGTATGGAGCAATTCATTAACTCACAAAGAGCTACAATTTACTTCTTTACTTTACCTTCCTTTTCTCCTTCTTCAGCATCAAACCCTCTCCCACTTCTGTCTCCCCAACCCCAGCACCTCCAGCAACTGTCCCTGGGCAGAGACCAAAACCAGAACTGCCTCTAGGAGCATGTGAACGTTCTGCACAACTAGCAGAGGAATGGCAGTGAGAAGGGCAGGACAGCCATAAGGAAACAAACACGTGTGGAGTGGCTGTCTTCTCTCCATGTGATAGTCTTCATCGACACGTACTAGGCTTGGTGCAGAATGTAGACCTTCCTTCCTTTTTTTACTGCAAGGTAGAAAGAGCAGCTCCTGAGGTGGTTGGGGTGAGCTGGAAGCTATCAAATGGTTCACATCCTTCAAAATACTCCTTCTCTGGGTTTGTTCTTGGAATAATGGTATGAACACTTTTCGTACCATTAAAATTATTTCTCGGGAGCCTGCTGAAGACATGCATCTTTGACTAAGCTGAGTCACGGGGCCGTAGCATTATCTGGTGGGCGTGAATGCATGTGTTAAGCACAATGCTGTCGGAATACTTTCTTCCCCTCTTTGGCATCATCTCTGTGAGGAGAGCAGCCTTGGGGAAGTGGAGCACAGGGTGGGTAGGTTTTGATGGGTAAGCTGAGGTCTGGAGTATGGATGGGCTTCTGTCAGGACCTGGTGAGGATGGTGGAAGGCTCCAGTCAAGCATAGGGCTGCATGAGGACAGTATGTGTGAGCACATGTCCTGCTGGGAATACTCAAAGGGGATGGAGAATGATAGATGAAAAGGGGAGAGACTGTGAAACAGATATTTTCTACCTCACAATTTTTAAATTTCTTACCTGGTAGTACCACTTATTTCTTGACCATGCCACCTCACTTTATCAACTATCTCTAGTGGTTCCTCTAGGATTGTGTGTGTGTGTGTGTGTGTGTGTGTGTATTTTTCAAACTAATAAACTTTATTTTTTAGAACGGTTTAAAATTTACAGAAAAATTGATCAGGCAGTACAGAGATTCACACACATATCCTATTATTAACATCTTGTATTAGTGAGGTATATTTGTTACAGTTAGTGCACTCATATTGATACGTTATTGTTAACTGAAGTCCATAGTTTATATTCAGTTTCACTCTTTGTTTTGTATAGTTCTATGGGTTTTGGCAAATGCATAATGTCATATATCCACCATTACAGTATCATACAGAATAGTTACATTGCCTGAAAAATCCCTGTGCGTCACCTGTTCTTCCCTCCCCCAAGATTCATTTTTTAATTGATTATAATGGTGAATGAAATAGTCAATTAAATGTACTTACATAGATGTGATATACGAATATGTAAGTGTGAAAGTATACATGTGTGTATACACACATGCACACACACAATCTTGTGTTTAAGTGACACAATTTCCTCCTGGCTGCTTTTAGGCTATTTCCAATAAAATAAGAAGCTGCATATATGTCAAACCTTCATGTTTCTGCCTTGTGTCTGAGGTGTTTTCTTTGACGGAACAATGCACAGTATTGCCATCTATCATTAAACCCATGGAAGGGCAATCCTATCACCTTGACACCATCATCATGATCCGTAAGATGTCCTTGTAAAGGCTGGATGTCATGGCAACCATATTATGTACCAGGATCCAGTGCTGCTGAACTTCTCGTAATAAATCTGGCATAATTGGCATATATGCACTATAATGAATTAAAAGTTATGCAAGTGGAATGATTTTATATTGTGTAACATTGTCATTAAATTTGCTCATCCTGATCTTCCTTTAGTGTTGGTATTCTTGTTTAGCTTAAAAAAAAACCTTACATTTTAAAAAGTAGCTTTTATGATAATGTATTGTAAAATAGCTCAATACATTATTTATTTATTTTTTTTGCTTTTGACAATTAAATTTAAATTCTGGTGGGATTAGGTTAGAGGAGAATGAGTTATAGGACTTTCTTTCCATTCTTTAGTGGACGGAAGATTCTTGCTTGGCACCTGTGTGTGGTCAGCCATGGTGCTTGTTAGCCCTGTGGGTAGGTGACTGCATGGACTAGAGTGCATGTGCCAGAAATGGTTACCCACCCACCATGCTCTCCTATTGTCTTCTTGGTTGGCTCTAAATTTGGGTGGAACCAAGAAGGACTAGTTGTTCAGAGCCTGAAGGCAGAATTTAGGAAGGGTGGATGGCATAGTACCTTGCTATTCAGAGAGTAATCAGAAGGCAAGCAGATCCATCTTCTGGGAGTTTGTTAGAAATGCAGAATCTCAAGCCCCAACCCAAATTGACCGAATCAGGACCTGCTTTTAATCATGATCCGCAGATGATCTGTGTGCACGGTAAAGTTTGAGAAGCACTGGCTTAGTGGTTAGGAACATGTGATCTGGAGTAGGAAGGATGTGGGCTTGAATTGCAACTTACTACTTTTTAGTGGTAGGAATCGGTCAAGTTTCTCAATTTTAGTTTCTTGATCCTTTAACGTGGGAATCACAGTGTACTTACCTCTGAGAAGCATGACATAATGGATGTAAAGTGGCCAGCACAGTACCTCACACAGAGTGGTGCTTGTGTCAGCTGTGATTAAAACCGGTGGGAGAGTCCCTGTGACGTGGGAATGCCAGCGTAAGTGAGAGGGAATGAGCCCCAGCTGGAAGATGTGAAAGGGAGTCTGAGGAAAAATCAGGAAAAAATGATGAGCAACCTTAGAATTTAGGAGATGCAGAGAGAGAGAGGAGACAGTCTAACCAAGTTTCCTGGGTGACTTACAGGGCCAGGATCCACCTTACTAGTACATTTCAGCTTCCCTCATGTTTCAAGACATCTCAGGTCTTCAGGAATTCTGTGTCATCGCCTTACCAGGTTCTCACAAAGGAAGAGGAAGGTAAATGAGCAGACGACAAAGGAAGCATCCTACATTAGAATCACAGGAAAGCATGTCTGGAAGGAACCTGAAAGGCCGCCTAGCCCAAATATCCATTTCATGTTTCAGTTCCCACCAAGTTGCCCAGTCTATGGTGAATACCATCTGTGGCTGAAAACTCACCACTTCTAATGAATCACCTGAGAGGTGTTTTAAAAGTCAGCTGACTCAGATATTTAGTGTCCAACACACAGACAAAACAACCAGAGAATTTCAAACAGGTTACCCATGTTTACAACCACATTTCTTGAAGCTTGTATGTTCCAGGCATCAGGTTAGCTGCTAGGGATAAAAATATAAATAAGATATAAAGACCGTACTTTTGCTGAGTTCATAGTCTAGATAAGTAACAGACGTGTAAGCAGTAATTATAACACCATGTGATAAAGGCAATAATAGAAGAATAAACGTGCAGGCAGGGTAACAGAGAAAAGGGCCATTCATTCTGTTGGGGCATATTGGGGATTTGTTAAGAAGATGATTTTTGAACTGAGTCTTGATGATAGGCCGTGAGTGTTTGCTGGATGAATACGTGGGCATATGAATTGTGTATATGTGTGTGTGTGTGTGCGCTTGAAGGTGTGCCTGTGCTCCTGAAGGGAACCTAGCAGACACCTCGTATCCTGTAGTACTGAGGTTGGCTCCTACTCCATCCCTCCTTTGCTAGGTGATGTTGGAAATATTATTTGTCATCTATGAACCTCAAGTCTAAACAAGGGCAGTTCTTAGTGTTTTCTAATAGATAATCCTGCTTTGCAAATTCCACTTTAAAACATTCAATGTGTGATACTAGTGACAACAACATAAATAAGGTTGTGATTAAACACATACAATCATTCTTCATTTTACAGAAGGATTTATTTTCAGAATGTTTATAACTTCTCTTTAGCACATTTCAAATGTAATTTGACTTCAATTTTTTTTGTTATATCTTGCTTTCTAAAGTACCATTAGATGTTATTGATCATAAAATAAATATTTGAGGTAATGGGGAAAATGATTTGCATTTGGAATGTATGGATCATGGAAGCAATTGGAAAAAATATATTAAATTTTTAAAATTCTAAGGGTATTCCTTGTGTTGAACCGTTCATCCATCCATCCATCCACCCACTAACCCATCCATCTATTTCAAGTCAAGAGTTATTAAATTTTTCCTAAAGTTTTAATGATATTGAATACAACCAACTTAAAAATTAACCTTGAGGGTTGAAAAGTCTAAGACAGTGTCTAGTTGTTTCTACATTTTTCTCAAGAATAAAATTTGGATCACCCATTTACTTATACCTTTGATAAATAATCAGGTAACACAATAGGTTATTTCTTTTCAGTTAATTTTTAAGTAGAAATTTGAGTTTCACTATTTGCCTAAAAGAAGCATTATTCTCCAATATTTCAAATATGTATAAACTATCCTTTGATATGCCTACTACTTGGACCTTGAATGTTTTGTAATTCATTTGATACATTTCACCATGTTTACCTAGGAAAAACTGCTAAAGATCTGAACACTTCTAAGGATGTCTTTGGCTTTTTGGACATCAACTTGGTACAAAACGGCAGTTTGCTACAAAAGATGTAAATGAATCAGAATGGATTTTATTTCTGTGAATAAATACAATTAAAGGTTTAAAAGCTTGGAGAAAAATAATCTGCTAAAACCAAATGGCTGAACAGATAGTCTAGAAAGTGTGACTAACCTCGAATAGGGTAGTGTTCCCTTCCAAGTCCACCTCAAAGTGCTTTCTGGGTCACTCGTGTTTGTTTATCTGCACGTGTGTTCAGCGTCTGTGACTAACTGGGAACTGTGCAACAGAGTTAGACTAACTGGCACACACATGAAAGAAATCATACTTGAAGCCACTTCATCGTAGCTTAGACCTACCATGTGTGGCAGTTAGTCATCGCTTTATCGTTTCTAGCTCCTGGTTCTGTTGTAAATGTTGCACTTGTTGCATCCAGTAATTGCTTCCATTGCACCTCTGGAGTGGGCATGTTGAGTCCCATCCAGAATTTGCTCCATTAGTTAGGCCCAATAAGCTGAATTCACAAGCAGAGCTGATGTTTGATGTCCAGAAGAGGGCAGTAGGACACAGAGATTAAATCCCAGTCAACCAGACACTGCGACAAACAATGGCTGCTGACAACTACTCAGTGTTAGACCAAACACTTAACTTTCCCTTTGGCATACCGTGGGCAGCATGGTGTAGCTAAGAAAAGAAACTAACACTTTCTGCACCCCTACCAAGTGTCAAGCACTAAGTAGGTATTTTTCACATTTGCTAAGTCATAACAATCCTGAGATGTAAGTGATATATTGTTCCCATTTGTAATAATGAGAAAATCAATGCTCAGAGAGCTTAAGCAACTTGCCTGGGGTCACACAGCAGGTAGTAGAACTAAAATTAAAATCCAGATCTGACCCCATAGTTCTGTTCAACCATATCAGAATTTGATTTTGATGCTGCCACTCATAAGCTTACTGACCTCTGGCAAGTAATCTAACCATTTAGAACTCCAGTTTCTTCATCTTTAAGTGTATCTTCTTATTCTTTAACTTCTTTAACTTCTTATTCTTTAACTGTATCTTTCTGTAACTGTATTCTTTAACTTCTTATTCTTTAACTGTATCTTCTTATTCTTTAAGAGTTCGTGTCTGGATCAATTTTCCATGATCAGCTCTGTCCAAGTGGGTAGGTTTTGTCCATTGATAATGTTTTAAATTAGAATAAAAAATTATAGAAAATGAGATCTAGAAGGGCCACAAGAGAGTTTATCCAACACTTTCATCTTAGAGATAAGGAACACAAGGCCTGGAGTGTTTAAGTGACTTGTATACTATTAGAAAGCTCGATAGTGACAGACACCAGAACTTAAGATTGGCAACTTTTATCCAGCTCCTCTTTCATCTTCCTGCATCATTTGCTGGGGATATAGACATGTGGAGATATTGATGATGATAATGCTGCTGAGGGCGTGAGGGTAACCATAAATGTGCCTGAGGAAGGTATAGAAGAGTTACTTCATTTTAGAAGGAACTTATGTTATTAGGAAGTCCTGCTTCCCTTGCTCTGTTCATGAGGGAAGCCAAAATATGTCTAAGACTATAAGATTTATCTAAGACTGCTGGTCCACAGGAGGGTGGGAAAGGCCAGGGTATGCACATTTAAGATACTCTTCTAATGAGAAATGCTAAAATATAGATTCCGATCAATGCTAATCTTAGATGTATATGATTCTCTATCCGCCAGTCTTACTGGCTTCCCAAGGATCTGTGATGGAGAGGCTGGCTGCTTAGGAACAATGTGGAGATTGATCTAATGTAGCAGTGCCTCCTTTGAGAGATTTTTAGGTTACCAACCATCTTTTATTCCATTTCTTCTAACTTCTTCCTTTTGGAATTTGGTATAGTCTTTCCAGTCTGCAAAGCCTTAAGCTCACAGAAGAATGGGTAAGAAGAAGAGACGAGGGAGAAGGAAAGGACGGAAGAATGGGAGGGAGGGAGGAATGCTTCAGTTCTCATCCCTAGGAGGCTGAGAAGGGAAAGCACCTTGTTTACGTGTTTGAAGAATTCCCCAGGTTCCATTGGCCTGTGGATTTGTGGACTGTAGCTAGGAAAGCTGAAAGTCAATTACACAGATGCAGAAAGCTTTCTATTTAAAAATAGAAAAAATAGAAAGTTCTATTTACTTGCAATCAGAATGACTGGTTTCCCTAATTCATCCAAAGGTGGCTTTTTGTGTTAAAAATTGTTTGAAAATAGAGATTTCTAATAGTTTAAATGATCTATCCCCTTGCTCACGCTGGGGATAGTTCCCCAGGTCCCACACATTTCTCTTATTTCATCAGATCCTTACCACTCCCCCTTTCCCTTGCAGTGCTGGGAAAAGAACTTCTCAAGGGTCTGGAGAAAGGCAGCTTAGGTGGTGAAGCATGAACACATGTTCCAGGAGCTACAGCATGGCTGTGCTGGCAGCTGAGAGAAAGGACAGGTGGAGACCAGTGACGTTGTTGCTTCCAGACTCAGCACTTGAACATCTGCCCTGTTCATTGACCAGTAGTCATCTGACGCCTGTTCCAGTTTTCTGTTATCACTGGCCCAGTCTTATATTTTATATATGTGGTACGATTCAATATCTTGTCTCCATTGTGGGTATGCACAACCTCAACTCACACCCAGCACCTAGAATAGTGCCCTAAACACAAGGTCATGATAATACTTATTAATCATTTTGAGTGACCCTCTGAATGGGACAAAACTTCTGACTTCTGTCTAATCTGTATGAACTGATTGGGAAGATGGATTTTGCCATGTGAAATATAAAGAAATGTGAAAAAAAGTGGGTTGGCAATGTAATCTGGTATCTTTGAATGCAGAGTTTAGCATATGAATAAATGGCAATATAGCCTGTGAAGTGCTGAAACAATTTCTGAGATGTTGCCTGCTGAATGGCAGCAAATTGTGATACAGCACTGCTAATGGTGTAGGGTGTGAGAGATGAGAGGTTCTGGAGGATGGAGCCTGTTTATTCCACATTGTAGAGAGGGCCCGTTGCCTCAGGACCCTATTATTTTAGCATGATAGATGTTTGATGCAAGTTATAATAATTTTACCTTCCACAGCATTCCTGGGAGGAAGTTGATAGAATACACACACACACACACACACACACACACACACACACACAGATGTGTGTGTATAATTTTTCACCAAAAAGCCTTTAGTTACTCAGACAGATGTTATAATTTTAGATGTTAGAATGACCACAGAAAATAAGAGAGAAAATTTGAGAATAAAATTGTCACAGTAAGTATTAAACACTTGTATTGTCTATGACAATATATAAGGAGCTGTTGCTCCTTAAAACATGGTCAGTTACAGAAAAGGTTAACAAGGTCATTAGTGTTTAATACAGCTTAGTGGTGTGTTGAGTTATGAGAAGAACAAAGGTCTGACTGTGCCATTTGTACGCTAGGTCCAATGATGGATATTCAGAATATCTTGTATCTCATCATTCTGTAACATCACTATCATTTTTATCATAAAAGAATTATGTTACTCCATATATGAAAAATGCATTCTCAAACCACTGTGAATTAGTTTTTAATGTACTGTGACCTTGGATTGCCCTGGGATATTAATGCTAAATGATTACTTCTGAATGCTTTTTGAATAGCTGCACAGTGCAATTAAATGTGCAATACATCATGGATGACATAGCTAAACGCCTCTTCTGGTCAAGGAACCCAAAGAGGTCTTGGGAATGATGGTAATTCTGCATTGCTGAGGATAGGAGAAAAAAGAATCTCTTGTTAGCAGTGAAATAAGTACAGACTGAAGTAGATGATAACCTTTTCCTGGGGTTAGTCAATGGGAAATAAATTTTTGATTAAGAACCATAAAGGAAGATGATTTTGATCATTGCCAAAGTAGTGTCCCATTATATCTGCCAAATGCCCGAAGTGAATAATTGTCATCAATCTTCCCGAGTGACAAGCTGCCAAACAGTATGTGTGGGTATGTGTGTGCACGTGCGTGTGTGCGTGTGTTTGTGTGTAGAGGTGTAGATAAAGGAATAAAGAATTTGGTTCATATTCAAGCCCTTTTTCTAAAATGGGCTTATATCAAATTACAATTTGTCTCAATGTGGAACCTCATAAATCTTGCACTTAATCAAATCTCTTTTTATCAAATTATTGGGCCTGGGGAAAAGATGACAGATGAAAGGGTGCTGTGGAGGAGCCGAGATGAAGTAGAGGGCCTTTTACCTATTGGTCAGTGGTTTAAATCCAACCTCATTGGCCAGTGGCTGAAAGTGATTACTGTCCTGCTGTAATCTGGTCGTAGGCTGGCCGCCAGGGCCTGGTTGTCAGCTGATTATACAGTCTGCAGAAAAGCTCCGAGTCCAGTGGGCCCCTAGTCAGAATGGGGCTTAGCTGTCTAGCAGACGCTCTTTATCTTCAGGTGACAAGAGCTACTCTGTGAAAAGGCTGCTTCAAAATTGCCCAACACTAATGTTGTTGGGTGAGCGATCTGGGGATTTCAAACTCTGAGCTATCAACAAGGGGAATTTTAACTAATGCAAAACTCACTTAATTTCCCTTTAACTGGTAACATTTTGAACAGAAAGCATTAATAAGAATTTTGATTCCATTTCATGAAAATGAGCTGCGACTGGGCAAGTCAATCCAACGTTAGAACTCAGCCCTAAGTGCATCACCCCTACCAGGACCAGCCTTGCCATAGCCTCATGTAAGACCTGCTGAATCAATGTAAGAGGTTCTGGTAGCTGCTAGCACCTCATGTAAGAGGTGCTAAATCAATACTGAAGTGCTCCAATGAGCCTCTCCCTGGAGCTCTCTGGCCTCAGTAAGCCCAGAGATGGAAAACACCTTTCCCTGTAGACTAGACTTTCCCATTCTCAACCTCCTACTCCTCACCCCTGCAATTGTAGGCTTTGCTTCCTGTTTGAAGAATATGACCTTGTATTTTAAATGCTGGTGTTTTTGGTTAATAGCACCAGCCTAGATGTACCAATACTTCTTCTCTAGAATGATACTGATATAAATTAAATGTAAATATATTAATGCTCCCATCTCAACCGACTGACTCCTGGGCGAGACTTCCAGGACATTTCTGTGAGTATACATGCACAGCTGCTATCCTAGAGTCCAGTATTCTGTTGCTGTTTGTTCACAGAGACTTGCATTTTGTAATTATTTATTTGTTTATGTAGTTATCATGTGTCTCCCCATTAGACTGCCAGTTCCATGAGGCTAGAACTTTGTTTTGTTCTTCTTATGCACCCTGCATCTAGCAGAGTGCCTGCTACATAATGGGTACTCAATAAACATTTGTGGGATAAATGAAGGAAAGAATGAGTACATTTGTTAGGAATGTATTTAAAGGCCTGCATGAATGGAGAAGGGGGCCTAGGAAGAGCAAAAGAGTAGGAGAGTAATTTTATAACTATTCAAGTTATGAGTTTGGAACTTAAGTACAAAAGATACAGTATGAATGCCAAAACTTCAAAGCTCTTCAGTGAGGCAGAGTGGCATGGGGAAAGCTTCAGTGCTTTCTTGCTGGCTTTGCAGTTCACTAGCAGTGAGCTAATGCCCTTTTTAAATATCTCTGAGAAGCTCTATTTCCCGCGTATTTCAGAGCAGGAAATGGGCCCTGTCTCAGTTCAGACCCTCACAATTTCTCACCTGGATATGGCAAGAGCTTTCTAACTAACTTCCCTGATCCCACAGCTGCCAGCCCCTTCTCATAGCCCTCCTTCCTGGAGCTGCCAGGGAAATCTTTCCAAAATGCAAATCTGAGCATGCCACGCCCCAGTTTAAAAGCCTTTAATAGCATCTGATTGCCTTTAGGATAAAATCCAAACTTCTTAGTGTGGCTTACAAGGCCTTTCTTGATCTCACCCCTCTCTGTGGCTGCACCCTCATGTCTCACTTTCTCTGTCCCAACACAGCAGCTCTCCGAAGCCCGAGCTGCCCACTGCGCGGAGCTTTCTCAGGCGATAGTCTCTCTCTCTTTTGCCTGGTTAACTCCTTTTCTTCCTTCAACACGGAGCTCAGGTTTCACTTCATCCAGGGAGCGTTTCCTGATAACCGTCTCTCCACCATCCCAGGCCGGGTCCCAGTGGACATCTGTCTTGAATGCTCCGTGTACTCTGGCGGCTCAGAGTGCTCAGGTGACTCTACCATGACTGAGGGGCTCTCTCTGGTCTGAGCTTTCACCAGGCGTTGAGCACCTTCAGGCCCTCTTCTTCTGTCTCTGAGTCTCTGACACTCATGTGACCTGCACAGGGTAGATGCCCGATGAGTGTGTGTTGAGTGAATAAGTGGCTTGCTCACTGCTTGGCAGCACTTCAGCTGGTCCTTGACGACAGACCTTTAAAGTGTGTCAAGGTGCAAAGGAGAGAATGAGGGAAGGAGAATTGGTCTGCTGAGGTCAGCTGATTGGTTGGTTGTCAGGTCTTTGTTTTACTCAGTGCTAAATCTAAAGCAAAGCCAAGCAAAACAAAACAAAAAACCACTGGAAAGAAAGGAGAAAATTTTTTCGCTGGGCTGATGGTGATGGTAAGTAGGCATAAATGCTCTCTTCCCTCTTGGAAATCTCATATTTCCCTCATGGGCGTGACCTAACATGGTGGTTACAGACGCTCTCATCTTAGTTCATTGTATCAGTCAGTTTACATTGTTATGCACTAGTAACCCACAACCTCAACATCTCACTGGCTTATGGCAACAAAGGTTGACTACCTGCTCTTGTTACATTGCCATCATGAGTTGGCTGTGGCTCTGCTCCTTGTCAGGACCCAGGCTAATGGAAAGCAACCCCCGTTTCTCTCTGGGATATTGCTGCGCTCATGGCAGAGGAAGAACGGAAATCACGGCAAAGTACACATCTGGCTTTTTGTTGTTGTTGTTGAGATATAATTGACATATAACATTATATTAGTTTCAGGTGTACAACATAATGATTTGATATATGTCTGTGTTGTGAAATGATCACCACAATAAGTCTAGTTGACATCCATAACAACATATAATTACAAATTATTTTTCTTGTAATGAGAACTTTTGAGATCTACTTTCTTAGCAATTTTCAAATATACAAAACAATATTATTATCTGTACTCACCATGCTGTACATTACGTCTCCAGGATTTATATTTTACGACTGAAAGTTTGTACCTTTTGACCCCCTTCACCCCTTCACCTATGTGACTCACCCCCACGCCCTGCCTCTGGCAACCACCAATCAGTTCTCTGTTTCTATCAGTTCTTTTTTTTTTTAGATTCCGCATATAAGTGAGATCACATCTGGCTTTAATGCTTCTGCCTAGAAACATTGCTTCTGCCTGTATATTCTTAGCCAAAGCAGGTCATAAGTGGAGATGTATTACACTCCCCTGGGAGGGATGGGCAGCAAATATTGTGAACAAATAATGTAGTCTATCGCCCTCCCCGACTGGACTGTAAACTCCTGGAGGGCAGGAGTTGTGTGCTCTGACTCACAAGCCTGCAACCTCGCCAAAGCACATTCTTTTTTTTTTTGAAATAAAGAGCAGCAGTGGTATGCTTTGGAAATAACAAAGGCTTATTTGGAATACCACTCTGTTTTGTCATCGCTCATGTTTTAGTTTATGTGATACTAATTATTTAAAGGCCTTTATTCTTTTTTTCCAATAAAGTATTTAATGCTTGATTTTAATTTGAATATGTTAGTTCGTTGCTTGCAACAGAAGTCTATGTCATCGACAGCAGTATGTCCTGTTTCCCTAACTAGTCTTGACCAATTGCTTGGCACTAGTTCTCCATAGCAAATCCCATAGCTAGTGTTAAGGACCTCTGTGGTCTGGCACCAAATGACGTTTCTAGTTTTACTCCCTGCTGCTTTTAGTGACCTCCACATCCAGCCGTGGTGAGCCACTCTCTTTCCCTGTGTGTGTTCCCTGCTTTCCCTGCTTAGTGTCCTTGCTCTGGTTGTTCCCTCTGCCTGGGATCATCCATTGTCCCATCAGCAGATATTCAATTTCTCAGTCCTCACAGTCCTGGTTAACTACTACTTCTCTCACAAAGTCTTCCCAGTCACCTAGGGGAGGTAAGCAAGCCCCATACTCCGTGCCCTTTATATTCTTCTTCATATTCTTCTTGTGTGTCAGCTTGCTGAGGAGCTTACGACCGCAGGCTTTGTGTAGTAAGAACAGAATTTGAAGTAAAGTTCTGCTACTGAACTACTTCTCAAAACTTGGGTGAATTTCTTACCTCCTGAGTCTCAACTATCTCATTTGTAAATAGGGGGTAATAATAACTGTCTCATAGGGTATGTTTGATAAGTTATGTAACATGATTTAGCGCTGTCCCTGACATGTAGGAAGTGCTCCATAAATGGTAGTCATTACGCAACATAGTTATACGTTTACTGGGTACAATTTTTCTGCTTCACCTGTCTCTCTCTCTCAGTGATGCTGCACAGAATAGGCACAATATAGATGTTTGCTGAATGAATGAATGAATGGAAGGATGCTAGAAAGAATACCATGAGGCTCACCTTTCAGTGAAATTAATGGTGCTAGACCAAGTCTTGCTCCTTTTCCCTGAGGCTGAGTTTGCCTAGATTTTTAATAACTTAGGTCTAGTGGTAGCTGTCCCAGATCCAGTGGTAGGGTGGCAAGAAAGATGGAAATAGTTACAAAAACACTTGGAAGGTGTTCCCTGGTGGAGGATCAAAGAAAATGGAATGAAATATTCTCCTAACTTATTTGCATTAGGAAATTACTATCCAGTGACCCCAGATAAAACTGTTTTATGTATCATCCCAATAGTTTATTAAAAGTGTCTTATATTTCTTCTTCATCTCATTATGACAGACTGAATAAATAATTATTTCAAAAACTGGGTCTAAAATTTGCATTGTAAATTCTTGACGTACTGCAAACATTTGTCGAACGCTAAGTGGCAACTCCAGAGCAATTATTTACCAGGTCAAGAGAATGTTGTTTGGAAAAATCACAAGCTATATATTTTGGAAGTCTTGTAATATATTAGTGGTTTCAAATAAATGCAATTTCTCTTTTATAAGCCATAAATAATATCACAGCTCATTTTAGAGCGCTATATTCATTTAACTTTCCAAAAAGTGACTCTTTTAAGTCAAGCTAAATGTTACTCCTTTCTTAAACTGGCAATGTGGTCAAGTTTTTGGATTATTGTCCCCCAATAAGGACAACTACAGGAACTGCCTGAGCACCCGCAAAGGAAAAGTCCACATCCTGATGAAGCTGGAAGCCTCTGCTCAAAGCCAGGGTGGGGCTCAGTCGCTTGGCTGGTCCTCAGTGTGGAGATAAGTTGATCTTGGGACAAATTTTTTAGTGAATCAGGTTCTCTCCCTGTGTATTAATTCTCGTTGCCACTGTGACAAACTACACAAGCTTGGTGGTTTAAAACAACACAAATTTGTTCTCTTATAGTTCTGGATATCAGAAGCCTGAAATGAATCTTATGGGGCTAAAATCAACATGTTGGCAGGGCTTTGTCCTACTGGAGGCTCCAGGGAAGAATCTGTTCCTTGCTGCTTTCACTTCTAGAGGCTGCCGACATTCCTCGTCTCCTGGCTGCATCACTCCAGTCTCTGATTTGTTATGTGTTAAGTGGCAAATGGCTTTTGTGGTCACGTCGGCTTCTTCTTTACAGTAGTCCCCCCTTATCTGCAATTTCGCTTTCTGCGGTTTCAGTTACCAGCAGTCAACCGCGGTCTGAAAATATTGAATGGAAAATTCCAGAAATAAACAATTCATAAATTTTAAATTGCACACCGTTCTGAGTAGCGTGATGAAATCTTGTGCTGTCCCATTCTGTCCCACTCGGAATATGAGTCATCCCTTTTTCCGGCATATCCACACTGCATACACTACCTGCCCGCTAGTCACTTAGTATGTAGTTGTCTTGGTCATCAGACTGACTGTCAAGGTATTGCAGTTCTTGCATTCAAGTCACCCTTATTTTACTTAATAATGGCCCCAAAACGCAAGAGTAGTGGTGCTGACAATTCCGATATACAAAGAGAAGCCTTAAAGTGCTTATTTTAAGTGAAAAGGTAAAAGTTCTCAACTTAATAAGGAAAGAAAAAAATCATACACTGAGGTTGCTAAGATCTACAGTAACTTGTATTACAGTATACTGTTATAATTGTTCTATTTTACTATTAGTTATTGTTGTTAATCTCTTACTGTGCCTAATTTATAAATTAAACTTTATCGTAGGTATGTACATATAGGAAAAAACAGTATATATATAGGATTCGGTACTATCCACAGTTTCAGGCATCCACTGGGGGGCTTGGAACGTGTCCCCCATGGATAAGGGGGAATACTGTAGGCAAAACTCTCTCTACCTCCTTCTTATAAAGACATTGTGATTACATTTAGGGCCTGCACGGATAATCCAGGATAATCTCCCTGTGTCAAAATTCTTAAATTTAATCGCATCTGCAAAGTCCCTTTCGCATATAATGTAACAGTCACAAGTTCCAGGGATTAGGACATGGACATGTTGGAGTGCCATTTTTCAGCCTACCACATCTTGCCTTTTAAAGCTTTTCTGTGTTCAGCCTATCATATTGACTTTTTTAAAACAATAAAATATTGGCTTTCCCAGAAGGGAAAAATAAGGCATTTCAAAAGATTGGGGAATGGGGGGTAGGTTCTGATTTTGCCTCTAAAGTGTGGCTCATGCGATTTGATTACCAACAGTACAGTTTGTCTCTGTTATTGTGTGTTTGTGTTTGCTTCTATATCCAAAACTAAGTGGCACAAATCCATTGATGTGATTTTGAGGTATGAGAACCATCACAGGACTCACTTCACCTTGCACAAAATAGGTCTGTAGTCACTTAATGGTCTAGTCAAGTATTTGCACAGGCCCCCCACCATACCACCTATTGTCACTGTGTAATCCTGCGGAACTGAGGTCACACTGCAAACCTAGTAAGTTACTGTTCAAAGTGGAATTGATTCTTAATCTGCTTGAAATTAGAAATAGAAAAATTGGGGCCAGCCCGGTGGCGCAAGCAGTTAAGTGCGCGCGCTCCGCTGCAGCGGCCCGGGGTTTGCTGGTTCGGATCCCGGGCGCGCACCGACGCACTGCTTGGTAAGCCATGCTGTGGCGGCGTCCCATATAAAGAGGAGGAAGATGGGCACAGATGTTAGCCCAGGGCCGTCTTCCTCAGCAAAAAAAAAGAGGAGGATTGGCGGATGTTAGCTCAGGGCTGATCTCCTCACAAAAAAAAAAAAAAAAAAAAAAAAAGAAATAGAAAAATTTATCTCCACCTTCTCCTATTATTGTATCTTTCCTTATAACTCTGGGTAGAGAATAGTTTAAACCTTAATTCTGATGGTCCTTAATTTTATGAGTTTCATTAAAACCCCTGAGAGTCATTTAATTTTATGGAGTTCAATGCTAATATCCAAATGCATTCCCTCTGAAATAGATTTTTACCTTGTATTATAGAGACTGAGCTCCCACTTCTAACATATATGTTCTTAGTGCTTATGCTAATTTCACTGCTTATCTTTAAAATTGGCATATCATTGCTATTATTATTATTGTTATTATTATTATTGTGTATTGACCAAGTTGAATGCCACATTCTCAAGGGATTGCTGTCAGAGTTATATAATATGAGAACAATGGGTGAATGTTGTTCATTTTAAATGTGAAATTATAAGTCAATTACAGTGGTGGCTAAAACCCCTTCATGACATGCCACAATTTACTTCCAATGACATTTAAACCTATCTCACATGCTGAACAATCTGTAATAAATTATAATTTTTTTTTTTTCGCTTCTGAAATGAAGCTATAATTATGACAGTTGAATTCTTGTTCTGGGAAATAAGGTGGCATTTAATTCCTTGAGAACAAATGACACTCACAAAAGAACAGTTAATTATTCTCAGCTGCAAAGGAAGGGAGGCGGGGAGAGAAAAATTGTGAAAAAAAACATGGTAGCGCTTTATGTGAAGTATCTATTAACTAACCCTTAACTAAGGCTGAGCTACAGTTGAACTTCTGGGGCTGTCCCTGAGCCAGGTAACACTTTTTATTATTTCAATTCTCAATAAAATCCAAACAGGAGGAATTAGCAACCTGAAACTTTCTCTATTCCCTGCACATGATAATACAAATGTTCTCACAATCAGCCTTGGTTCCAAGAATGCAGATCTACACTCTAACCCAGTTAAATCAGACCCAGGGGGGTAGCATGGTGTTAGTTTTCAATTACAGCTGTCCTAACTCAGGGCTTTAACTGCTATAGACATTGGATCCATACTGCAAATAAAGGGAAAGGAAAGCGTTATACTCCTAGAATTTTATTTTTGTTGTTGCTGTTGTTTGTTTCTAGTTTAAATAGCAACTATGCTTCCACTGGCTTTTCTCCGATGGCCCTTTCCTGTTCATTCTGGCAAGAAGCCCCAGTGCAATTGAATGTGCCAGCAAACGCGAGGCCACTCTTCGTAGCTAGTCCTGACACCATCAGCTGTGATGTTAGCAGCCTGCTATTAGCGACGCCTCTTTCTTTGACTTCTCTTTCTTCCTTGGGAGGAATAGATACTTTGGAGAAGGGCCCTGCTGAGTGGAATTCCCCATTTTGACTGCAATTAGGGATTGTGACTTGATTGATTTGGGGGCTCTCTGAAATGTAGCAGGATCAACACAGTTGCACACAAAACAAGGCATAATCCACTGGGTTAAATTAACGTTAAATCAGAGATGATTGGATTAATTGCTATTACATTTTATCTTCTGTGCACATGTGCTGTTGGCAGGCTTTCAGAGCCTTTTTAAAATTAGCTTAGAACTGGATGGAAATGGTACAGGTGCAAATGATTTGTGCACTGGGTCTTTCAAGTACACAGTGGGCTCATAAGAAGGTGCATTTTTTTCCAAATCATATTTTGGATGTGATTTACAAAAAACGGCACCAAGAATAAACTTGGCATCGCTATCCAGAAGCTATAGATGTGTTAAATGGCAAAAGGACCCTGTTGGCTAGAGGGTAACTTGGAAGATGGATCTCCTTCGCGTTGTGGCCTTGGCACTGTCGCTCTGTTCAGTTTGCTTTCCTTACATGCTTTTCTGCCCTCACGGGAGCCAGTAGGGTCCTGGAGACAGATGAAACAGAGCACTTAGTGTGGCATCTGATACCCCGAATGTATTCTTCAAAAGCTACATCCCTTCAACAAATTTTAAAGGCAGAATGTTGACTTGATGGCTGTTAACAGGGTGAATCTGTTTAACAGAAATAGTGTGGAATATGCGATGGAAACCTTGGTGGAATGATGAGATCAGGGACACAAAGCAAAGAAAACGAAAGGCTGGTATCTTTCTATGTACTCATTTGCCCATCAGCCAGTGGCTCAGGCTCACCGCCAGGCTGATGGTGTGAAAACCTGCTAAACCACTGTGGGGAAAGGTTATGTTTTTAGTGCTTTAGGAAATGGGGCAAATCAACAGCTCCTTTTTAAGACCATTGTGCGCCCAGCGCTATAAACAGATATTGTGGAGGAGACAAAGACCTAGTTCTGGCGCTGATCATGTTTTGGATCAATACAAGTAAACAGGTAAGAGCATGGTGTCTTCCTGTCCTTGGCCTGTTAGACTCTGTCAGCAGTGTCAGGCTCATGAGAGCAAGCAGTGAATGTCATCAGCGTTTTCCCCTCCCAGGGGCTCTCTCTTCTGCAGGTCCTTTGCATCACATGCCTTTGCTTCTGTCTAGTGTCCCTGACCTGAGCATCTTGGCTTCTCTGGCCTTGTCATCCCTGCAGCTGGCCCTGTTCCGACTGGGCCTTCTTCATTCCTCTTGGCTTCTCGAGCCTGTCTCTGCTTGCCGCGTGGCTTTCAGCTGCCCTTACTACTCCTCATGCACGCTTGTTTCCCAGCCTCCACTCCAGGCCATCTCAGTTCCCCAAAGAAAGGGCATTTTGATACATACAAATGTCCAAATGCAAGAACAATTAGGAACTGGGCTTGCAAAATTGTTTCAAATTATTAAAAAATATATACACCTCATCGTTTTATTTATTATTTTGAAAAGATAACATATACATGATTAAGTTCACATGATGCCAACTGTTACACTGAAAAGAAAGTTTCCTTCCTATACATGATCTCTGGTGTTCCAATTCCCCACTTTAGGGACAACTACTGTTACTGGGTTTTATTTTTTACTCATTCTTCCAGAAACATTGTATGCACATATGAAACAAACATACATGTATTCTCCACCTCACTTTAAAACACAAATGAAACAATAGCATACTCTGCATACTGTTTTATATCTCCTGCTTATTGTTTGCTTAAATATATGTTGCAGACTGTCCCATATTAGTACACAGAGATGGCCTCATTCTTTTTAAAGTTCCCGTATTGTTCCTGGATGTGTTATAATTTATCGAGCCTGTCATCTACTGATGGACATTTAAGCTGTTTTCTGTCTTTTGCTTTCATAAATACTGCAATGCTTGAATCTAATTTTCAATACACTTATGCATTATATCTAAAATATTAAATTCCTACAAATAAAATTTTAAGGATGTTATTACAAAATTTCAACTTCTTTTTATGTAAAGTAAACACAGTTAAGAAAGGGGCACAAAAATATATGTGCAGCTCCATGAATCATCACCAACGGAACGCCTGTGTAACCGCTGCTTTGGTCAAAAGGGGTACTGTTGCCACCACCTCAGAGGGCCCCTTCCTCGTCCTTCCATTTCTCACCTGTTTCCCTTCTCCACTTCCTTAACTTTAAAACTATAGTTTAGTTTTTCTTACTTTTGAACTTTATATAATTGATTTACACAGTGCTGTAGACTAAATGTTTGTGTCTCCCCAAAATTCATATGTTGAAACCTAACCCCCAACATGCTGGAATTAGGAGGCAGGTCTTATGGGAGGTGATTAGGTCATGAGGGTGGAGCCCTCTCAATTGGGATTAATTCCCTTATAAAAGAGACCCTTATAAAAGGCTCTCTCACCCCTTCAGCCATGTGAGGACGCAGCAAGATGGCCATCTAGGAACCAGGAAGCAGGCTCTCACCAGACACTGAATCTGTCAGCACTTTCATCTTGGACTTCCCAGCCTCCAGAACTGTGAGCAATAAATGTTTGTTGTTTAAGCCACCCAGTCTGTGGTATTTCTGTTATAGCAGCCTGAACGGACTAAGACACATAGTGTGCAATTTTTGTGTCTGGATTCTTTGCTTGTCACGTTTGTGAGGGTTATCCTCATTGTTTCATGTAGCTGTAGATAGGTCATTTTTATTGATGTGTATTAGTCCATTGAGTGAATAAACCACAACTCATTTATCCATTCTTCTGTTGGTGGACATTTGGGTTCTTTTCAAGTTTGGCTGTTTTGAATAATGCTGCAATGCATACATTACTATTGGATATATACCCTCGGAGTAAGGTTGTCATATCATGAGTTCTATGTATGTTCAACTTTGGTATATAACGCCAAACTGTTTTCCAAAATTATATTTATATCAGCAGGTGTGAAAATTCCTGTTGCTCTGCATTCTTGCAAATAGTTGATAATGTCACTATTTATTTATTTATTTTTTTAGGCATTCTGGTAATTGGTTGCATAGTGACATATCATTGGGTTTTTAATTCATATTTTCCCGATTACTAAAGAAGTTGAGTATGTTTCCTTATTTAGATATTCTCTTTGTGATGTGCCTGTCAAAGTCTCTTGTCCATTTTTCTTTTGGGTTGTAAGAGCTCTCAGAGTATTTTATTATTCTTGATACCAGTCTTTTGTTGGAGATATATATATATAAATTTTTTTGCCAGTCTGTGGTTTGCTTTTTCACTTTCTTATTGTTGTCTTTCAATGAAAAAATTTCCTAGTTTTAATATAGTCCAATTCAAAGACTTTTCCTTTATGGTGATTTTTCTTTTTTTTGTGGCACATGTGTTGCTTAAAAAAATATTTCCTTAGTTAGAGTAATGAGATATTCTCCTATATCATATACTAAGGTGTCATTGTTTGCCTTTATTTACCTGGAATTGATTTTTGTGCGTGGTATGAGGTAGGAGTCAATTTTCTTTTTTCTGTAAGGATACCCAACTGATTCAGCACCATGTATTGAAAAGATTATTCATTTACCTCTGAAGTCCATTGTTATGTTGTCATAAATCAAGTGTCCATATATTTGTGGATCCACTTGTGGACTTTCTATTTCATTTCATTGGTCTAGTTGTCAAACCTTCACCAATATCACATTTCTTAATTATAGTGGCTTTATAAGTCTTGCTATCTAGTGGGGCAAATTCTTTCTTCTTGTTCTTCTTCAAAAGAGCTTGCATATTCTTAGCCACTTGCATTGCATATAATTTTAGAAATGGCTTATCAATTTCTTCAGAAATAAATGTTGGGGTTTTAATATGGTTTCTTTGAATCTGCAGAAAATCTGAGAGAGAATCAATATTTTTGTAATACTGAGTCTTGCTATCTATGTATATTACTAGAATCCTACGTTCATGAGTGAGATTGGTCTTTCTTATAGTAGTTCTGTCAGGTTTTGGCATCAAGATTACGCTACTCTCATACAAATGAACCTTTTTTATATTCTCTGAAGAGTTTGTGTAGAATCACAGTTATTTCTTCACCATGAAACCTGGATTTGCAGTTTTCTTGGTAAGAAGGTTTTTACTGATTTGATGAATTTAAGAATTATAAGACTCTTCTGATTTTTCTATTTCTTAGCTTTTTTTTTAGGATTTGTGAATTTCATTATATGTATATTTCAAAGAATTTATTTTTTAAAGCAGTTTTAGTTTCATAACAAAATTGAGAGGAAGGTACAGAGATTTCCCGTATACCCTCTGCATCGACACGGGCATAGCCTCCCCCATTATCAATATCACTCACCAAAGTGGTACATTTTTTACCAAGGATGAACCTACATTGACACATCATAATCACCCAAACTCCATAGTTTACCTTAGGGTTCACTCTTGGTATACTCTCTACAGATTTGGACAAATATGTCCATAATTATAATATCATAGAGAGTACTTTTACCACCCTAAAGATCCTCTGTGCTCTACCTATTCATTCCTCCCTTCACCCCTAACCCCTGGCAAGCACTGGTCTTGTTATTGTCTCCATGGTTTTGCCTTTTCCAGGATGTCAAAAATTGAAATCACACAGTATGTAGCCTTTTCAGATTGGCTTCTTTCACTTAGTCATATGCGTTTCATGTTCCTCCATGTCATTTCAGGGCTTGATAGCTCATTTCTTTTTAGCACTGAATAAAATTTCATTGTCTGTATGTACAATAGTTTATCCACTAACCTACTAAAGGACATCTTGGTTGCTTTCAAGTTTTGACAATTATGAATAAAGCTGCTGTAAACATCCAAGTGCAGGTTTTTGTGTGGACATAAGTTTTCAGCATCTTTGGGTAAATACCAAGGAGCACGACTGCTAGATTGCATGGCAAGAGTATGTTTAGTCTTGCAAGAAATTGCTAAAATGTCTTCTAAAGTGGCTGTACCATTTTGCATTCCTACCAGAAACAGACGAGAGTTTCTGTTGCTTGACATCCTTGCCAGCATTTGACGTTGTCAGTGTTCCAGGTTTTGGCCATTCTAATAGATGTATAGTATCTTATTGTTGTTTTAATTTGCATTTCCCTGATAACATATGATGTAAATCTTTTTGAATATTTATTTGCCATCTGTATATCTTCTTTGATGCAGTGTCTGTTAAGGTCATTGGCCCATTTTTCAATCAGGTTGTTTGTTTTTTTATTGTTTTTTAATTTAATTTAATTTAATTTTTTTATTTTATTTATTTTATTTTATTTTATTTTTTGTTTATTGCAGTAACATTGGTTTATAACATTGTAAAAATTTCAGGTGTACATCATTATACTTCTATTTCTGCGTAGATTACATCATGTTCACCACCAAAATACTAATTACAACTCATCACCACACACATGTACCCAATTATCCCTTTCACGCTCCTCCCTCCCCCCTTCCCCTCTGGTAACCGCCAATCCAATCTCTGTCCCTATGTGTTTGTTTATTGTTGTTATTATCTACTACTTAATGAAGGAAATCCTACGGTATTTGACCTTCTCCCTCTGACTTATTTCACTTTGCATTATACCCTCAATGTCCATCCATGTTGTCACAAATGGCTGGATTTCATCGTTCCTTATGGCTGAGTAGTATTCCATTGTGTATATATACCACAGCTTCTTTATCCATTCGTCCCTTGATGGGCACTTAGGTTGCTTCCAAGTCTTGGCTGTTGTGAATAACGCTGCAATGAACACAGGGGTGCATGTACCTTTGCAAATTGGTGTTTTCAAGTTCTTTGGATAAATACCCAACAGTGGAATAGCTGGATCATATGGTAGTTCTATCCTTGATTTTTTGAGGAATCTGCATACTGTTTTCCATAGTGGCTGCACCAGTTTGCACTGCCACCAGCAGTGTATGAGAGTTCCCTTCTCTCCACATCCTCTCCAACACATGTTGTTTCCTGTCTTGTTAATTATAGCCACTCTGACGGGGGTGAGGTGATATCTCATTGTAGTTTTGATTTGCATTTCCCTGATAGTTAGTGATTTTGAACATCTTTTCATGTGTCTGTTGGCCATCTGTATATCTTCTTTGGAGAAATGTCTGTTCAGGTCTTTTGCCCATTTTTTAATTGGGTTGGTAGTTTTTTTGTTGTTGAGATGCATGAGTTCTTTATATATTTTGGAGATTAAGCCCTTATCAGAAGTATGGTTTGCAAATATCTTCTCCCAATTGTTAGGTTGTCTTTTCGTTTTGTTGATGGTTTCCTTTGCTGTGCAGAAGCTTTTTAGTTTGATGTAGTCCCATTTGTTTATTTTTACTATTGTTTCTCTTGCCTGGTCAGACATGGTGTTTGAAAAGATGTTGCTAAGACGGATGTCAAAGAGCGTACTGCCTATGTTTTCTTCTAGAACTTTCACAGTTTCAGGTCTTACATTCAAGTCTTTAATCCATTTGGAGTTAATTTTTGTGTATGGTGTAAGGTAAGGGTCTACTTTCATTTTTTTGCATGTGGCTATCCAGTTTTCCCAACACCATTTGTTGAAGAGACTTTCTTTTCCCCATCTTATGTTCTTGGCTCCTTTGTCAAAGATTAGCTGTCCATAGATGTGTGGGTTTATTTCTGGGCTTTCGATTCTATTCCATTGATCTGTGTGTCTGTTTTTGTGCCAGTACCATGCTGTTTTGGTTACTATAGCTTTGTAGTATATTTTGAAATCAGGGAGTGTGATACCTCCAGCTTTGTTCTTTTTTCTCAGGATTCTTTTAGCTATTCAGGGTCTTTTGTTGTTCCATATAAATTTTAGGATTCTTTGTTCTATTTCTGTGAAAATTGTTGTTGGAACTTTGATAGGGATTGCATTGAATCTATAGATGGCTTTAGGAAGTATGGACGTCTTAACTATGTTAATTCTTTCAATCCAAGAGCACGGAATATCTTTCCGTTTCTTTGTGTCTTCTTCAATTTCTTTCAGAAATGTTTTATAGTTTTCGGTGTACAGATCTTTCACCTCTTTGGTTAAGTTTATTCCTAGGTATTTTATTCTTTTTGTTGCAATTGTAAATGGGATGGTATTCTTAATTTCTCTTTCTGCTACTTCAATGTTAGTGTACAGAAATGCAACTGATGTTTGTATGTTGATTTTGTATCCTGCAACTTTACCATATTCGTTTATTACTTCTAAAAGTTTTCTGGTGGATTCTTTAGGGTTTTCTATATATAAAATCATGTCATCTGCAAATAGTGACAGTTTCACTTCTTCCTTTCCAATTTGGATCCCTTTTATTTCTTTCTCTTGCCTGATTGCTCTGGCTAGGACTTCCAGTACTATGTTAAATAGGAGTGGTGACAGTGGGCATCCTTGTCTGGTTCCTGTTCTTAGAGGGATAGCTTTCAGTTTTTCACCATTGAGGATGATATTAGCTGTGGGTTTGTCATATATGGTCTTTATTATGTTGAGGTACTTTCCTTCTATACCCATTTTATTCAGAGTTTTTATCATAAATGAATGCTGTATCTTGTCAAATGCTTTCTCTCCATCTATTGAGATGATCATGTGATTTTTATTCTTCATTTTATTAATGTGGTGTATTATGTTGATTGATTTGCGAATGTTAAACCATCCCTGCATACCTGGAATAAATCCCACTTGATCATGGTGTACAATGTTTTTAACGTATTGTTGTATGCGATTTGCTAGTGTTTTGTTGAGGATTTTTGCATCAATGTTCATCAGTGATATTGGCCTGTAATTTTCTTTTTTTGTGTTGTCCTTGTCTGGTTTTGGTATCAAAAATGTCAGCTTCATAGAATGAGTTAGGGAGCTTCCCCCCCTCCTCAGTTTTTTGGAAGAGTTTGAGAAGGATAGGTATTAAGTCTTCTTTGAATGTTTGGTAGAATTCACCAGGGAAGCCGTCTGGTCGTGGACTTTTATTTTTGGGGAGGTTTTTGATTACTGTTTCAATCTCCTTACTGGTGATTAGTCTATTCAAATTCTCTACTTCTTCTTGATCCAGTTTTGGAAGGTTGTATGATTCTAAGAATTTATCCATTTCTTCCAGATTGTCGAATTGGTTGGCATATAGCTTTTCATAGTATTCTCTTATAATCGTTTGTATTTCTGAGGTGTCTGTTGTAACCTCTCCTCTTTCATTTCTGATTTTACTTATTTGTGCCTTCTCTCTTTTTTTCTTGGTGAGTCTAGCTAAAGGTTTGTCAATTTTGTTGATCTTTTCAAAGAACCAGCTCTTGGTTTTATTAATTTTTTCTCTTGTTTTTTTGGTCTCTATTTAATTTATTTCTGCTCTGATTTTTATTATTTCCCTTCTTCTACTGATTTTGGGCTTTGTTTGTTCTTCTTTTTCCAGTTCCTTTAGGTGCATTGTTAGATTGTTTATTTGAGATTTTTCTTGTTTGTTGAGATAGGCCTGTATTGCTATAAACTTCCCTCTTAGAACCGCTTTTGCTGTATCCCATAAATTCTGGCATGTCGTATTTTCATTTTCATTTGTCTCCAGGTATTTTTTGATTTCTTCTTTGATTTCTTTGTTAACCCAGTCGTTGTTCAGTAGGATTTTGTTTAATTTCCACGTATTTGTGGCTTTTCTGATTTTCTTCCTATAGTTGATTTCTAGTTTCATACCGTTGTGGTCAGAAAAGATGCTTGGTATTATTTCAATCTTCTTAAATTTATGGAGACTTGTTTTGTGGCCTAATATGTGATCAATCCTGGAGAATGTTCCATGTGCATTTGAAAAGAACGTGTATTCTTCAGTTTTTGGATGGAATGCTCTGTATATATCTACTAGGTCCATCTGTTCTAGTGTGTCGTTTAAGGCCAATGTTTCCTTATTGATCTTCCGTTGGTGTAAGTGGAGTGTTAAAGTCCCCTACTATTATTGTGTTACTGTCTATTTCTGTTTTTATGTCTGTTAATAATTGCTTTATATATTTAGGTGCACCTACATTGAGTGCGTACATATTTACAAGTGTTATATCCTCTCATTGGATTGGTCCCTTGATCATTATGTAATGCCCTTCTTTGTCTCTTTTTACAGTTTTTGTTTTGAAGCCTATTTTGTCTGATACGAGTACTGCTACCCCAGCTTTCTTTTCATTGCCATTTGCGTGGAGTATCTTTTTCCATCCCTTCACTTTCAGTTTTTGAGTGTCTTTAGGTCTGAAGTGTGTCTCTTGTATGCAGCATATATATGGGTCTTGTTTTTTTATCCACTCAGCCACCCTATGCCTTTTAATTGGAGCATTTAGTCCATTGACATTTAAAGTAGCTATTGATAAATATGTACTTACTGCCATTTTTTAACTTTTTTTTTTTTCTCAGTGTTATAGTAGTCCTTCTCTGTTTCTTTCTTCTTCTATACAGAATTGATGGTCACTTTAGTTTGACCTCTGTCTGAAAGCTCTGCTCTTTAACTCCCCTCCTCCCTCCCTTTATATTTTTGATATCATATCTAACCTCTTTTGTGCATTTGTATCCATCACGTTCTTGTCATGGAAATAGATAATTTTTCCTATTTGTGGTCTTCTCTTTTCCCCTTAAATCAGTCCCTTTAACATTTCTTGTAGCACTGGTTTCTTGGTGACAAACTCCTTTAATTTTTGCTTGTCTGGGAAAATTTTGATCTCTCCTTCCATTTTGAATGATAACCTTGCTGGGTAGAGTAATCTTGGCTGTAAGTTTTTTCCTTTTAGCACTGTAAATATATCGTGCCATTCTCTTCTAGCCTGTAAGGTTTCTGCTGAGAAGTCAGCTGATAGCCTTATGGGGTTTCCTTTGTATGTAACTTGACATTCTCTTGCAGCTTTTAGGATTCTCTCTTTATCTTTAATTCTGGACATTTTGAGTATGATGTGTCTTGGTGTGGGTCTCTTTGGGTTTATCTTGTTTGGGGCTCTCTGTGCTTCCTGTACCTGGATGTCTGTTTCCTTCCTTAGGTTAGGGAAGTTTTCATCTATTATTTCTTGAAATAGATTCTCTGCCCCCTTGTCTCGCTCTACTCCTTCTGGGACACCTATAACACGGATATTAGTGTGCTTGATGTTGTCCCAGAGGTCCCTTAGACTGTCCTCACTCTTTTTAATTCTTTTCTCTTTTACCTGTTCAGCTTGGGTAATTTCTTCTAGTCTTTCGTCCAGCTCACAGATCCCTTCTTCTGTATCCTCTACTCTGCTTTTGAGTCCCTCTAATGAATTTTTCATTTCCAGTATTGTATTCTTCATTTCTGATTTGTTCTTTTTTATATCTTCCATTTCTTTGTTGACATTCTCACTGAGTTCATCTATTCTTCTCCCCAGATCAGTGAGCATCCTTAACACTCTTAGTTTGAACTCTCTGTCGGGTGGGTTGCTCATTTCTGTTTCACTTAGTTCCTTTTCTGGGGTTTTGTCCTGTTCCCTTACTTGGAATGTATTCTTTTGCCTCCTCATTTTGCCTCTTTCCCTGTGCTTGTGTCTACGTATTAGGTAGGTCAGCTACGTCTCCTGCTCTTGGATAGGTGACCTTATGTAAGTGATGGCTTAGGAGGCTTCCAGTGTGCTTCCCTCAGTTCTCAATGTTCCAGGGGTGACCCCTATGTGGGCTACATGTGTCCTTCTGTTGTGGCCTGTTTGCCTTCCCTGTAGGCGCCAAGGGAGGCTGAGTTATGCTCCTGGCCATCTGTTGTAATGCTCAGCTGCTTGTAGTTGTTGTGGGCCCTTCAGTCTCTTTATCAGGTGTGGGGAGCCCCAGCACAGTTGGCTGCAAGTTCTAATACCACATTTGTGTTGCAGTATTTCTTTTAAGTGAGTAGGCCCCCAGCGTGGCAGGTTGTTAGGCTCAGGGCCTTACAATTGCTGTAAGCCTCTAGCCTATTAGGTCTCTTGTCAGTTCTCTGAGGATTGCAGCTGGGTGGGGCTGGCCTCAGGCACAGGAGCACCCAATTGTTTCAGGCTTTGGAAGGTGGGGCAAACCCCCTATGTGGGTCTTTGAGAAGCACAATTCTTCTGCAGCTGACAAGCCCTGCCGCCCACAGGTCCAAACACACAGTCAACACAGTCCTGCCCTGGGTGCGTGCCCCGACCACCCCAAGTAGACCCAGTCTCTCCGTGGCGGGAGCCCCACACACTCTGCCACTGCCCCACACTCGCCACCCGCTCCTTGTGCACACCCTGCCCCGCTCAAGTTGGCTCAGTTGCCAGGCTGCAGAGAATCCAGTCACCAATCTATGTAGGCCCACAAGTTGCCTGAGGGCTTGTTGTTGGGTGGGGCCAGTCTCTAGGGTGGGCTGCCTACCCTGGCTGAGCTGGATTAAATCGGTGCTCTAGTGGGTGGGGCAGATCTGGGCTAGCAGGCCTCAGGGGGAACTCCAATGGTGTCTGTGTCAGCACGCTCACACCAGGCCACAACAATGGCCGCCGCCAATGTCCCAGTCCCTGGAGAGGTCTCACCTCTCACCGAGTTGCACTCAGGCCCTATTAGGTGAGTCTCTTTTCACCACAGCACTGTGCACCTTTCTTTCTGGTGATTTTAGGATGCTTTCCGAAACGGGTGAGTTTGCGCGTGGGCCCTTTAAGAGCCGGTTTTAGTTTCTTTGTGAACCGGGTTTTCTTGGGGTGCTCCCCAATGTTTTAATAGCAGGCAAAGTCAGATATTATGCCGCTGGTCTCGATTGTGCTGGGTCCACAAAATGCCCACAGCGGGGGCGCTCCCCGGCTCAGAGCCCCGCTCCTCCAGGGAGGGCTGGGGACCTGTGCGCTGCTCCCGGGCGGCCATGATGCTGGCGGCTTGTGAGGGCAGCATTTTTCCTTTCCAGAAGGGAGTCTCTGCCTCTTCTACCTCAGTTAGGATTGTCCGTTGTTGCAGGATTTCCTCTTATCCAGTTTTCAGTTCTGTCTCAGGGGTAACTTTTCCACTAGTAGTTGTAAATTGGCTGTGTCCACGGGAGGAGGTGAGTTCCGAGTCTGCTTACGCCACCATCTTGACTCGAGATCTCTGTTTTTTTATTGTTGAGTTGTAAGAGTTCTTTATATATTTTGGTTAACGGTCCTTTTTCAGATGTGTCTTTTGCAAATATTTTCTCCCAGTCTGTGGCTTGTCTCCTAATTCTCTGACATTGTCTTTTGCAGAGCAGAAGTTTTTAATTTTAATGAAGTCCAGCTTATCTATTATCTCTTTCATGGATCATGCATTTGGTGTTTTATCAAAAAAGACATCATCATACCCAAGGTCATCTAGGTTTTCTCTTACGTTATGTTCCAGGAGTTCTATAGTTTTGCAATTTACATTTTGATCTATGACCCATTTTGAGTTATTTTTTGTGAAGGGAGTAAGGTCTGTGTCTAGGTTCATTTTTTTGCATGTAGATGTCCAGTTGTTCCAGCACCATTTGTTGAAGAGACTATCTTTGCACCATTGTATTATCTGTGCTCCTTTGTCAAAGATCAGATGACTATATTTATGGGAGTCTATTTCTAGGCTTTCTATTCTGTTCCATTGATTTGTTTGTGTATTTTGTTATCAATACCTCACTGTCTTGATTACCATAGCTTTATAGTAAATCTTGAAGTTGAGTAGCATCAGTCCTACAACTTTGTTTTTTTCCTCAACATTGTGTTGGATATTCTAGGTCCTTTACCTGTCCATATAAGCCTTAGAATCAGTTTGTTGATACCCATAAAATAACTTGCTGGGATTTTGATTGGGATTGAATTGAATCTATAGATAAATTGCAAAGAACTGATATCTTAACAATGTTTAATCTTACTATCAATGAAGATGGACTATCTCTCCATTTCCTTAGTTCTTCTTTGATTTCATTTATCAGAGTTTTGTGGTTTACCTCATATAGATTTTGTACATATTTGGTTAGATTTACATAAGTATTTCATTTTTCGGGGGTGCTAATAGAAATGGTATTGTGTGGAGGAAGATGGGCACAGATGTTAGCTCAGGGCCAGTCTTCCTCAGCAAAAAGAGGAAGATTGGCATAGATGTTAGCTCAGGGCTGATCTTCCCCCCGCCCCCCTCCCCCCCAAAAAAAGAAATGGTATTGTGTTTTTAATTTCGTATTCCACTTGTTTATTGTTGGTATATAGGAAAGCAATTGACTTTTGTATATTAACCTTGTATCTTGCAGTCTTGCTATAACTGCTTATTAGTTCCAGGAGGTTTTTGTTGATTCTTTGAGACTTTCTATGTAGATGATCATCTGTGGACAAAGACAGTTTTATGTCTTCCTTGCCAATCTATATACTTTTTATTTCCTTTTCTTGCCTTATTGCATTAGTGGGGACTGCCAGTCAATGTTGAAAAGGAGTGGTAAACATTTCATTACATTTTCAACAATATCTTCTTAAGATTTTTTTTCATAATATCTTCTCATAATCTTTTTAATGTTTTATGATGTTCCCCATTTCATACCTAATATTGGTTATTTGTGCCTTCTCTCTTTTTTCTTGATCTATTTCATGGAGAAGATTATCAAATTTATTGATTTTTATAATGAAACAACTTTTGGTCTTGTCAATTCTCCCTATTGTATATTTGTTTTCTATTTTTTTAGTATCTATTCTTATCTTTTTAGATTTATTTACTTTATTTAGGTTTATTTTACTATTCTATTTCTGACTTTGTGAGATGGATGTTTAGCTTATTGATTTCATCTTTTCTTCTTTTGTAATAAATATCCTTCTTTTGTAATGAATACTGCACATTTTGTTCTAAGAATGGGCCTGGCTGCATTCTGTAGTGTTTTCATTATTGGCAGTTAATCATATAATAAGTTTACTTATTAATTAAAACATATATGAGGATTTTCTAGGTTTTTTTTTTTTGATGATTTCAAGCTTAATAGGACTGTGGTCACAGAACACATTCTGATCATTTAAATCTTTTAAAACTTGTTGAGTTTTCCTCGATGGCTCAGCATATGGTTAGTTTTTGCTGATACATAGTGTGTGATGGAGAAGAATGTATACTCTGCAGTTGTTGAGTATCACTTTCTACAAGTCAATTAGTTTGTCTGTTAACCATGTTGTTCAAATCTTCTAAATATTTACTCATGTTTTCTCTACTTCTATCATTTACTGAGAAAATGGTGATTATGTTTTCCACTGTGATTATTGGCTTTTCTATTTCACCTTGTAGTTCTGTCTATGTTATCTTTCTATATTTTGAGGTTAAGATATTAGATAAATGCAAATTAAGAATGGATTAATGCGGTTGACCCTTTCATATGATGTTTCCCTCTTTGTCTCTAGTTATGTGTTTATCTACTTTATCTGATATTAGTATAGTTTAATCAGCTTTTTGTTTAGTGTTTGCATGTTGTATCTTTTCTTTTTATTTTCAACTTTTTGTTTCCTTATGAGATATATTATTTATAATCAGCATATAGTACATTTTAAAAGTTCAGTATGACCATTTTTGTCTTTTAATAGGAACATACAACTGCTAATTGTGTTTAAATCTCCCATTTTATGTTTATTTTCAATTTAACCTAACCTTCTTTATGTTCCTATTTTCCTTCTTTCTTGCCTTGTTTTTTGATAGATTATCTCTTAATATCCTATCCTTCTCCCCCCTGCCCATTAACATGGGCTTGGTAGCTATACAATTACTATTCTTTCAGTGGTTATCCTGGAGAATACAATGTCTATCTTTAAATTATCAAAGACTAATATTGCTTGGTTCTTTTGTCCATTTTCTTGACATATAATGGTCTCAAAATACTTAAACTCCATTTATTCCCCTCTCAACTTTTATGCTATTTTTTGGCTTGTATGTCAATTCTATGCACTGCTCTTTTGCCTTTCTGTGTTTCATGTTTATTATTTTCTTCTTACCTTACTTTCAAAACCAAGAAAAAGCCCTATTTTTACAGAACTTATATTCCTGTTGGGGAGACAGTCAGTGTAGAAATAAATAAGAAAATGTATAGTGTATCAGATGGTAATAAGTATTTCAGAGAAAAACAAAGCAGGGAAGGTGGATAGGGAATGTTGGGAAGCAGGGTTGGAATTTTAAATGAGAGTGATCAGGGAAGACCTCCCCAAACAACTGAGGTTTAAGTGAAGACCTACAGGAGTCGGAGGGCCAAGCCATGAAGAAGTCTGGTCGAAGAATATTTCCAGGCACAGGGAGGCGTAAATAACAAGGCTCTGAGGCAGAATTGTACCTGACGTGTTCCAAGATCAGGCAGGAGGCTGCTCTGACTGGAGTTTAATGAGTGTGGGAGAGCATAAGTGGATGATATCGGAGGGGTAGTGAGGTCTTTATGATGAGGTAGTGAGATGGGAGTAGAGTAATGCCACTAGGATCTTGTAGGAGGATTTTGGCTTATTATTATGACACAAAACACAATTTAAGAGAAGTAATAGCAGTTGAATGCAAAATACAACTTTTTTTCTTTTAGCTTACATCTTTAAAGGGCTTGTTATATGTCAGGCACTGTATTAAATAACTTACATGCAAGATTGTATTTCATACTCAACATATAAGAAGAACGTGGATTTCACACAGGTTATTAACTTACCCCAGCTAGCAGCTCATGTGCAGCAAAGCTAGGAGTCCAGTCCGTGTGGGCTCTAAACTGTAGTTCTGTATTTCTCTGGCTCTTGTCATCTAATGGCAGCAAATTTACCAATTTGGAGAGCTATAGCTCTGTACTCTGTGGATGAGATTTTCTACTTCCTCTTCTTTCAGTACTCACAGCATCAGCAAATGATCCCAAGAGACTTGGTTGGTTTGCCATGTGAATCATTTACCTGTCCTACGTTTTACTGACAGATGTTACACATCTAATCCTGGGCCATTTTTTTCATAAGTGCCTATTACCAGTCCATAAGGATGGAGAAAGACACCATGAATGTATATATCCAAATTAAATATCATTACTAAAAAAAAAAATCATGTCCCATAGGGGACATATATACGAGTCATTTTAACCTCCTATAAGATCTTTTGTCTACATCTGAGTGACCAATTATGTTCCTTTTTTTATATAATATAAAATAAAAAATTAAATGGGTAGACTATAAAATAAAACCGTGTACTTAGAATAATCCAATGTTATACTTGTAATGTCACAAATGAGTAGTTTATGCATTCTTTAGTTTATAACCTTTAAATTCATGCCTGATTATCCCTCCTCAGAAGGAGGGATGTTGGCTAACGCAACTCCTGTGGAACAATCAGGAGATTGGGCAATTCATTTTATTTTGTACACAATTTGGCTAGAAAGCTGAAGATTTATTATGCAATGTAAAATATTAGCTGGCAGGTAAAAATAAGCCTGTTAATGAACGTGATTAGAACAGCAGCTGGAATGAATTAAAGGGTTTGCAACATCAATAGAATTAATAGACCTTAAAATATTCAGGGAATCAATTAAAAGTCTTCTTTGGGATTCAAAAAATGTGTGTTCATGTGCTTAATTTTAAAATGAGCACCGGGAGAAGAAATGGCCAAACCTTCTGTCAGAAAAGCGTTTAAAGATTCGAAGGGCGTCTGACTGTTTCTGGGCCCAGCCAGCTTCTGAGGGAAACCCTGGTGGGCTGAATGGTAGGCGTCTTGGAACATAGGCTCCAAACCGTGCTTCCAAGCATTAAACGAGAGAAGCACGTGAGAGCAATTGCAATGGGTGTCTTGGCCACACTCCCTTAAGGTTTTGCAACCTCGTTAACCTTTGAGAAGAGCACAGCTTCCAACCAGGATGAAAGAATAAAAGAAGGTGATAGTTTCTTAAGTAAGTTCTTCTCTAATGGTCACCCTAAAGACCTTGAAAAGTTTTGAGCCAGAAGTTTTGAGCTAAATAGTCTTGTATAAAAGTCCTTGGGAGGAATTAATTGGACAGCATAATGTACAAGCAACTGAACATAGATGTTATCTAGCATTCCCAAAACTAGATTAATTAACCTCTATTTCCCGCCACTAACAAGCAAATTAAATAGGCTTTTTAAAGCTATGCCTCTGTGCTTTTACCTCCAGGGAAGAGCCAAGGGAAGCATCCACTGTCTTCGTAATTGTTGTATAGTACAAAGTTGAAGGTTTCTCTTCAAATTAATATAAAATAGAAGCATATAGTAATAAAGCTGGGGAGATGATTTAGTTCAGGCTATGGTTGTCTAAAACATCTATTTTAATTCTGGGGATATATTCATGCCCTATTTCATGTCTAAGTCCAAAAGATGGTACTGTTCATAGGTTTAATATATCCTATACAGTTTTTGTGATGCTTTTTTCTCATCATATCCGTAGGAAGCTGGGCAGAGTCAGAAATCCTGCAGTCACAACTACTGGTTTTGTGAAGATGACATCAGGGTTCCCTACTGGTTTCTTATTGCTTATATGGCTTAAGCTTCAAAGTCACCGCTAGACCCAAGCAGCTAGGGTCCTGCCTTGGTCCCACACTACTCTTGGACATCTTCTGGCTCTTTCTGGGGAGATGAGACTGTGGGGAGATGGCTAAGGGGATGCGCCCAACCAGAGCCTAGAATCCTCTTCTAGACCATGCTTTGGGGACCTGGGACCTCAAAATTCCTGCTTAAACCTGTGAGCTGGCTTTCAAGCCTATAGTTTGTGCTACAAGAGTGGACTATAGTGCTGTGAGTGTGTGTATCCAAGATCTAAGGGGTAGCTAGTGGATGGCTGTTTTTGAGGGGAGAATGAGCACTAGTGGTGAATGGAGCTTAAACATATGGCATACACCCAGGCCTCTCAGGGGACCAAATGATGGAGGGGCACTGGGAAAACTGAGGCTGACCACACAGTCAGGGAGCCTCGATTTGTATCCTTGTACCCATTGGCCTGCCAAGCTGCTGCAGCCAGTCCCGGTCATGGCCACACCAGGAGATGAGCTGTCTGTGTCTTGGGTCCTTAACGAAAGGCACCGGAGACACCAGTTGCCTTCTCACCAATTTTCTCTAATTGTTTTCTTCAGAAACTGAAACACCTACTTCATATTTTACTGCCAAGGTTATCAGAAGCACCAAGGGATGACCTCCCTGTCCATTCTACCTTAGTTCTAGTTTCAGCAGCTTGTTTCTTATTTTGGCATTTCCTACGGCTCCTCCTGTTTGCATATTCCTTTTCTGGCGATGTCCCCCCTTTGCGATCCAGCCATCATACAATACCTCTATCCCCTCCAATACCCATTCAGGGTTTTTCTTGTGGCATTACCTCTGATGATCTTCTGCTTTGGCCCCACAAAGGGCTTCTGTTGTCTTTGCCTTAGTCTAATCCACTAGTGCTTGCAATGGTGACAATTTCAGGTGGAAGGAGAGTGTGGTGTCATCATACCGTGTATATGTGTGTTTGTGGGTAGCAGAGGGAGGAGAGAGGAGGGGAAAGCACAGTGTATATTCTGCAGTGGATACCTTGAAACCACAGAATCTTGAGGCTGCATGTTCTTCTAGGGTTTATGATATTTGTCAATCATTTGAAGACTCATAAAAGGAAAATTGCATTCCCTGTGAAGAGCAGTAAGGAGAGCAAATAATTTTTTTCAGACAAAAAATGAAGAGTTAACATATAAACATCTTAACCAAGAGCTCAGATCTTGATCTGGGGACAGGAGGGATAGGCAGGTAGAGGATAGGTCTAAATCCTACTACTTCAGGGAAAAAAGAGACAATTTGAGACCAAGAAAGTCCTTGCTTTTGAGTGGTGAAAACAATACATTGAACTATCACGGAGTAGGAGGACTTAATTCTGTCTCTTATTGCCAACTACCCATATGACCTTGAGCAGTTTACCAAACTACTTTCACCTTCAGGTTCCTCATTTGTAAAATCAGCATAATATCTTCCCTGATTCCTTACAGGGTGGTTGTGAAGATGAAGAAACAATGAATTTGAAAACACTTTGTCTAGTGGAATATGCTGTGGACACATGTTTGAGCCCCAAGTTCTCTCCTAAGCCCTAAGATCCAGACTGGTCAAGGCTAGCAAACATGGCAGTGCTTGTGCTCTTTGTTCTGATTGTCCCACAAGCCACTGTCCCCAGGTAATACAAGTCTGTCGGCTAAATGAAAATAATGCAGGGTAATATTCTTCTGCTTCTGTGATGCAGTCTTTTATCTCATTTTGTTTGTTTGTTTTGTTTTGTGAAGAGAGATCTACGTATATTCTGGTGAGCCAACAAGAGCGTGCCAAGGATCCCCCAAAGAGCCCGTTACATGGGAAGGGTAAGCTTTGTCTCCCCCAAGGAGCCTAGTTCTCTGAGATATCAGTGTTTTAAGGGTTAGGACACGAGCTGTGATGGACCTTGGGCATCATATTACTTAGCCTATTGGAACCCTAGTTTCCTCAGTTGTAAAATTAATATTTTCAATAACATAATTTCTAGGATCTTTTCTAGCTCTAATTTCTAGGATTGTAAATCTACCACACACACATGCTCAGCTTTTCTTTTTCTTTTTTGAATGATGAATAAGTAAAAGCAAAACCAACCAGAACCTAAATAATCAGAATAATTAAATGATTAATTAAGGATTTTATCCATTCAACAATTGTTTCTTGAATATCAACGTTATGCCTGGTCTAGGTACTGGGGACACTGAGGAAAACAAATAGACACAATGCCTGCACTTATGGAGCTCACTGATTTGTAGGAAAGACAACAAAGAAGCAAATAAATAAGAAAGATGTTGAATAGAGACATGGGCTATAACATGAGAAATTTTACGTTCACCAAATTAACCATACATTTCCTCTCCCCCAAATCCCAAGATTTCTGATTAAGTATCATCTTTTAGGCAGATTTGAAGCATTTAGTTTGTCTGCATGGAAACGAGGAAGAGAAAATAAATTCAAAGGGGCTTAGAAAATTCTGAATCTTTGAAATGGTTAGCTCTTTCAATTTTGGGGGCAGAAAATCTAGACACAAAAATGAGCAACTCTTGGTCTTAGATATAGCTTCAAACAGATGAGGTTTGTGTATGGGGAAAACACTAAAGCATATATTTATGGACTTACGGTGGGTCACCATTTAGACATTCATTTGTATCTTGATTGAGTATATTGATAGAAAGAGATCTCAAATGTGATGGAACTAATTTGAAAGCTCACAAAGCCTTATTAGTGTAATGAAACTAGTCACTATATATTTAAAATTAAAAAAAGAGAGAGAAAACAATACGTGTACAAAGCTAGTAAATAAACAAAACAGAAAACTTAAAAATAGGTAAGAAATAGTTTTGAATTTATTTTGAATGTCAGCACAATCGGTTAAACCAGAGGAACATATGATACTAAGTTAGAGAGAGAAGTCTTTGCAGGTGTTTTGAAGGGCTCAGTGGTGGAGGTGATAGTCTGTTATTACGCCACGTTTCACTTCTAAGCATATGGCTTTCCTTTCCCTCGGTTTACGCATGTCGTGGATGCTATGCTTACGCTGTTTGGTCATGACTGTACTCATTTTATTTGACTCATAAATGGGACAAAGTAAAGAGGAGAAAAAAGAACATAAACATTTTCTGAAGTAATAGAGAAAGAGTTGAAGGAGGGTTGGGAAGAAGGAGGGGATTGAGGGAGATAAGCATGTGTGGATACTTCAGAAAGAAGACCTGACATGCAACGAGTAGATTGGTAAGTCCTGGAGATCTAATGCACAGCATAGTGATTATAGACAATGATATTGTATTATAAACATCAAACTTTCTAGGAGACTAGATGTTGATTATTCCCACCACAAAAGAGAAATGATAATTATGTGACATGATGGAGGTGTTAGCTAATGCCTCAAGGGCAATCATATTACAATCTATAAACGTATGAAATCGATGTGTGTACACCTTAAACTTACTCATGCTATGTCAAACTTATTTCAATAAAGAAAGAAAGAAGACCTGTCTAAAATCTGCCAAGTTGTGAGGGGTGAAAGGCAAGAAACAGGAGAGTGGGGAGAAGAGGTTGGGGAAATAAGGGTATTTATCTCATGGGCAGGAAGGAAAAACCAGAAAACTGCAGCTGGGTTGGGGGAAAACTCTGAGCAGTGTAATGGTGCTTGGTGCTAGTGACAGATTGCAACCTATGACTTATATTTAGGAATCTTTGTAAATCAGATATTGGCATGTTGAAGTGTACTTACTTTTTGAATATTTGCCTTGGATCTACCAGTGTTTTTAGCCACACTGCATTTTCTTTTAAGACAAGTTTAATGCTATGCTACGTCATTCACCAAATCTACTGTCAGATGTGGATGATTTGCTGACATTTTAGCACCAACTACAATCTATTTTTCTCACTGAATACTGAATTAGAGACTTTATGCACACAATATGGATTTAAGAAATTTCCCGAAGAGGTTAATGTGCTTAAAGGTCAATGGAGTGGGGCGTGTTTTGGAAGAACATAATATAGAGCATTTAAAAATATGTAGATTTGACAGGTCTTTTGCAAGCTTTATTGTCTAAAATGTAATGCTTAGCTTCTGTGAGATTAACATACCCACAAAAGAAATCATTACTGGTACCTTGACAGACTGAGTTGTTTCTGAAGCTACTGTAACACCACATCCATACTGAGTACAATATGCATGGGGAGCAGCAAAGCTATAACTCAGCCCTGTGTGATTACGATGTTTAAGTAGAAAGCAAGATTCAGGGAAAGTGTTTTGCAACAATGTCCCCTCCAAATAACAGAGTATTTACTGATTCTCCAAGAAAAAGCCAGTGCTCAAAATGACTGCAAGTGTCACAAGCAATTAGCGTGTCTACGAAGGATCTTCTGCAATTCCCAGAGAAGACAGGAAAATGTTATAGAGCATGTGAAATGTAGGGGTCATTTCAAAAGTAATGGATACCGACATGGAACTACAAACAATTTTAAGGTTTACACATCACTCAAAGAAATTGGATTAGAGCCAGAGAAAAAGATGTTTTATATTACAGTTTCAAAAGAAAAAAAAATCTTAAGGGCATTTGGTACAAGACAGCATAATATTTACCTTCTTTTGAAATGTAATGTACATGAAGGCAAAGGGTTGTATGATTTCTAAGGTAAAATTTTACCATTTTGAGCATATTTTGTTCCAAAATACTTCACATCAACAATAGTCTGTACATATTAAAATAGTTTATAAGTGGCATGTAAATAAAGTACCCAAATCCTAGTGTTCAACAGTGTTTTTATCTCCTGCTGAAAGAATTGCTCGTCAGATGTTTCACAGCCTTTGTCTAAATTCTCAAATAGGAGCAGACTGCCATTTGCTTTTCTTGGAAACACATTTAACAAGTTTAGTGTTTTGACTCAGACTTGGAATAACATTTGTGGGCGCTGGTTGGCTTGGGAGAGTGATTGATTCTCCGAGGCAGGGCTCTGGTAGCCATCATGGAAGTTACCTCTATTTAGTGGGCATTATAGTGCTTTGAATGGTGGTGC